>NC_140582.1:617305370-618721192 GCF_964204655.1 Triturus cristatus
TAGAAAGTTAGCATTTTTTTACTTTAGTCATTTGGTGCCTGCAGCCTGTCTCTAATACATATCTGGGGTGTGTGCCAGCTGGGCTTTGTGCATTCCCTGCAGACAGCCACACACAAAGGGAGTTTAGGTGTGACTTGCTGGGCTATCCACCTCCTGATGGGCCATCCTGGGCAGGATGGGTGGGAGAAGCTGGGCACAACCTCACACTTACACCAGAATAGGCTGTGTCCTCTCCCCATGGGGTGCATGCCCCTCCTGTAGTGAGTCTGGAACCAGGGCAGGAAGGGAGGACGTCTGTGCACTTTAAAGACCTTTTTTGAAGTCTCTTCCACTTCAAAAGCACAGTTGGGTACAAGTACTGGACCTCTCACACCACCACTTCAGTTCACTTCTGGAATTGTGAAGACACTACCAGAAAGAACAAGTGCTGTGCTGCTGAAGGACTGCCACTCTACTGGACTGCTGCAGAAGTCGGAAGTGGGAACTAAGCGGGCCATCATCCTTGACGAATGTGTGACTAAAGGGATTGTCCCCTAGGAGCTTCCATGTTGTGAGGAAATACTGAACAACAAAAACTCAAAGGGAGTAAGACAGACCACCTTAATTTACGAGCGGTGAAATTTATGATGCATGCATTACCCTGCCCATGATACTGGTCCTGAAGAAAGCCATAATGACCCAAGTGGAATTGAAATAACATGACTGAAACATGTCAACTGAGGATGTGAGAGTTCATTGCTTTCTCAGAGCACATCTAACACAATTTCTACTTAAATCTTGCTCAAGATCATCACTATTAAATATACCATTATTGGCTGGCAACCTGGAGGCAATTTAAATCACCTTTTTCCTTGCTTGTGAAACACAAAAAAACTCTCTCTGCTGTAATCAGGTGTTGCAGCACACCCTTGATGTGCTAGGTGTCTTGGATAAGTCCACAATGATGAAGCATGCCACCAATTAGGTTAGTGGGTGAGGGGTCTTTTTAAAAACCTAAGGGTTTTTCCACATGGATGTGTAAAGTACATCTGAAGTAGACAAACTGAGCAGGGTACTGTGTTCGCTTTTCATTGTGTAGTGCATTTATAAGGGAAGCTTAGCAAGTTCTCTTCTCTATCTCTCTATTGTTGTTATCTTTCAGCACAAATATTTTGCACATTGCCTCTGCCACAACGTGCATCATGAAGTGACTACTCCTGCTGAGTTCAATACTAATGCCAGGGTTCTAGAACTGACACCATGAGCCCTTTTGGCATAAGTGCAGGGAGGCACACCAATTTTGCACAAATTTTGTTTTTTTTCTTATAGGAAGTAGACATGAACATGGCAGAACCAGAAATAGGATCAGTGCGTTTGAGAAATTTAGTTGCAGACTATAACAGAAACAGATAATATTTTTGCAAAACCACTGCTTTCTCTGCCACATGCAGGTTAAGTATAGACAATTCAATGTATAGGTTCATGGTTGTGTCTTTCATCATTAGTTTCACTGGTTGTCCTGAGGAGCCTCTCACTGGAGTATTCCTATAATATGAATGACCTTGCTGGTATTTGCAATTATATTAGAAGGTCTCTGTGAAGGTGCTATGAGTATAAGTTAAATGTCAATAATTAGATTCCACACCAATACCTTCAAAGAAAACTTACCATGGATACAGAGCAAGCTAAAAGTGTAATCACATCCTTATTGATGTTCCTTTAGTTTACATTATTTCCAAGAATTTAACACTGGTATACAAAACATAGTGATAACATTAAGGTCATACAAATCATTTATTAATTACAAGATGCACATATTTATTTTCATAAAGAATAACACAAACAATCCTGATACTTAAAAATTGGCAAAGTGTGTAAGAAATAGGTGTGAGATGCTCAAAACATCAAACAGCAATGCTTGTCAAATTTAGGATGACAATACCATTCAGTAAAAAGACTGGAAAACTGTGCACAGAATTATTGACAGTGTGCAAATTATTTGCAGGAAGGTGAAAAATTGGTCAGAGAAATCTCACATTCAGTTAAGGCACTCCGAAATGCTATTTGATATTGACTTATATAACTGCTCAGTTCTGTGTGAAAAACATGAACCAGCAGATCAGTAGATGCTGACTGTGTCATGTTGCAAAAACAAATTCAAATCAAATACATTTTACTGCATGATTAATTAAAATCTTACAATTAAAACAATCTTCAATACACACCCATTAAAACATAGCAATATATCTCAAATTCATAATAATCTTAATCAGACAATTCACACAAAGAACATTATATACATTAGTTCAGGCAATATAGAAAGGTGGCAGTTATAATTTCATAATGTAGATGCAAATTTGTAAAAGTCATACAAAGTTCATCCCTAGCTGTTAACAACGGCTGAATTTAATATGCTCGAGTCACAAGCATCCAGTTTCTTTTTTGCAAGTATCAAACATTTGGTAAAATTTGCATTCATCATAATGTCCATTGGTTTAAAACAAACTACCATGGCTTGTCTACATGTTCAAACACCACTATCAATGAAACAGTTCTTCAAATATCTCTTTCTTTCAGCCTTCACTGATGCACATATGCAACCCAGATGAATAATATTCTCTTCCTACTGATTGCATAGTCTACAGGGAAGCGGCATAGTTGGTCTCAAACAAGACAATGCATGCATTAAACCAGGCAGGTTGCCGAATCTTGCTTTCATAAATAAGTTTTTGGTTTGTACTGTCCAAGGTATTTCTAAGGGAGAGGGAGCGGATGGAGAGGATGGAGCCTTATGGCTAGAGCGGTCGACTTCGAAGCTGGGGAACCGTGTTCGAGTCTCGGCAACGACGGTCAACATCCTGTGATTCTAGGCAAATCATTAATCTCCCAGTTCCTAACAAAAATAAACGTGTCCTTCTGTAACGAAATTGGTGCTCTTGTAAAGCGCTCTGATACACGATTTGGGTCTAGTTCACGCTATATAAAACTAAATTAAAAAAATAAATATATATGCTTGAACTTTAAGAGTTGTATATTCGTTCACTATCATCCAGGCGTGCGTTAGCTTGATAAACAATTCTTTGTCTTTCAGAAGGGATAAATGTTTTGTTGATTCATTAAATATTTTCTTAAAAGCCTGTGGCGTTAGAGACATTTCCCAGATATCGTGAACTGACAATTCTTTCAATGCCATGTGGAGATATTTATAAAAGACAGAAGTTTGATTCCATTGCATCTCTTGCCAAAAAAGACAGCACGTTGGATTGTTTATATTGGTTTTAATTTGTTTTCCATGTCTTTACATATTGACCCATTGCAATTTGCTGGTTACAGAAGCCAAATTCCAGCCGAATCTGAGATGGCGATGCATTAGGCGGAAGTCGAAACAAGTGTTTGAGAATTTTTTTTACAGCCTTGTTCAATAGTATAGAATCCAAGCCGCAAAGTACTTCACTTCCATAGGTAAGGCTAGGGAGCAATTTTGCTTTTATTACTTTTAGAAGTGGTAGATAGGCTGGACCACCCAAGGAGCAATGTAGTGAAAAAAAGGCCCCTTGTAGACAGTTGCCTCTTTTTTACATCGCTGATTTATGATGTACAAAAGATCCATTCTCGTCAAACAGTATACCAAGGTATTTATAGCATTTCACTTTTTCTAACTGCCGATTTTGAAGATACCATTTATGTTTACAGCGCGTCTATACCCTTTTGCTGATTTCCATTACTTTAGTTTTTGTTTAATTTATTACCATCTTATTCTTAATTGAATACATTGATATTTTGTTTATAAGTCGCTGCAACCCTATCTTTATTTGACTAATCAAAATGACATCGTCAGCATATAATAAATTTGAAATTTGTTTATCAGCCAGTTTCGGTGAGTGAGCCAACTCATTGTCCAATGCTTCCGTAAGGTCGGATAAAAATTAACTAAATAAATATGGGGCTAAAACACAACCTTGCTTTAAGCCTTGGGATGTATTAATCTTTCCAGAGAGCCTTGAGACATTACCTAGTCGAACCCTGGTCCAGGTCTCAGAATACAATAATTGAATTGTTTTAAAAAGACCTGTACTAATACCATAGTGATCCAATTTCCTCCATAAACGTTGCCTATCCACACAGTCAAAAGCTGATTTAAAATCCACATAATTTAAATATAGCGGCTGTTTTTTCACTTTATATTTTTCTAATAATATTCCCAATATTAAAATATTTGTTACCGTCCCTTGGCCTTGTACAAAACCAGATTGATTTGACGGGATTAAGTGCTTTTCTGTTGCTCAGTCCATTAATTCTCTGAGTAGAACTGATGCAAAAAGTTTAGCTTCACTGTCCTGTAGCGTAATTAATCTATGGTTTGCTGTTATTGACCACTCCCCGCTTTTGTAGACAGGTGAAAATATAGAACCCTTCTCTGGGATGGTCAATTTCTGCAATGCTTGATTGAATACTGGTGTTAGGTAACTATACCAAAATAACGCATTCTCCTTATAGAAGACAGCTGGAATCCCGTTCGGGCCAGGGGCGCCATTGGATCTCTGTTTCTTAATAACTTTGCAAAATTGACTTTCCGTTATAATTATATTAGTATTCATATTGCCCACTGTTCTACTTATGTTCTCAGCAATGGGATTCAGGTCCATATCCGGATTATGATTCAAATGCGAGTGTAAAAACTTAACCCATTCAGATTCAGTGACTGTAGAAAAAGTAGCTTTCCTGCTGGATCTGTTCATATTATTAATTAATGCCCAGAATTCTCTTGCGTTACTCTTTTTACAGGTATATAAAGCTTTTGCCCATAGTGCTTGTTTTGCTTGCATTTGATCATTCCAGGTCAGTTTCCTTACCTCTGCATTTATCTTCTTTAGTTTTTCTCTGTAAATTCGATTACCCGGGTGCTTCTTTACCAATCTTCTAGTTCTATTGCGCTCTTTTTTTAATAGATGACATTCAGAAGATAATTTAACTAAGACCATTGATTTTCTTTTCTGATGCCCTTTATTTCAATCTTTTTTAAACTGACATGAGATAAAAAAAATTGTAAAAAGGGACCATTTTTCAATAGCGTTAGAGATGTCTCCATTAAAATAAATCTTAACCATTACTTGTGCCTTAGCTATAATTGATTCTTTAGGAGTTTCTGACCAATAAAATTACTTATAATTTGCTGTTGTTAAATCTCCCAGAAATGTAATGTATTTTTTGTGCCTTATGTCATTAAAATTGAACTCTATTATTTGTTGGTTATTATCACTCCCATTCGGACCACCAATCTGGTAAGCCACAATTTTATCAAATAGGTCCAACGAAGCTATTGTATAATCTATTCGGGACTTGTTGCCCAAGGCTTGATATGTCCAAGCTGGTGGTGAGTCTTGCTGAAAATGACCGTTTAGCACCCTTAGACCTATGGATTCTAAATCTTTAAAAAAACTCTTACCAATTTGACCTTTCTTTCCTGCCAAAATATCCGATGTCAGTGGGAGGGAGGGGATTGACCATAAATAATTCTGCTGTTGGAATTTGGCATCTCTAACTTAAGGCCACAACATGTTCATATTGAAATCACCCATAATGATGATCTTAAGTTCGGTGCCACTTTCCAATTGCTGCAATATCATAGTAGTCAAGCTGTTAGCCATTGATATTCATGAACCGGTGTTAGGGTGAATATATACGTTAATCATTAAGAGGGATTTACTTATCTTTTGTTCTTTGTAACGTATTTTGACCATCAAACATTCCTTTATACATTGAGCTTCTTTCTCCCTCTCCATATTTAGTTCTGTCGAAATAAAAATAGCCAGACCCCCACACAATCTGCCGTATTTACCTGTTTTCTTGGCCAACGAGTACTAGCCCTTATAACCTTCTAGTCTGAAAGGTACAGTTGCCAAGGTCTCTTGTAGGTAGATGATTTGAAAATGGTCCAACATAGAAGATAGTTGCTGGTTTTGGATCTTTGATTGTGCGCCATTTATATTCCAGGAGCATATTCTAATCCTTTCAGTTGGGCTTATTGTCCCCCTCATGGGATCTACAATTGGTATTCGTAAATCCTCCTTTACATCATGTAGGGCTGTAGCTAACCAGCCACACTTTAGCACCTCAGTTAGACAACTTTTGCTATCAACTAGTGATCTCAGCGATTGCCCGTTTGTCATACCTATCAGATTTTTTATTATTGAGTATATCTGATTATTTTCTGATCTCTTTCCCTGTTAATTTTGCATTTTTGGTGAAATAAATGGGTTGGGTACGAGGGTTGGAGTGGCCTTGTTACTTTTATTCCCCAGTCCAAAAAAAGATTGTGTTGTTGTATAATAAGGCCGGCATAGGTGGGTGTTGTCCAGGTTACCAATGTTGATTCTTGATTGCTGTTGTTACTTACTATAAATTCAATTGATTCTATATCAGTGCTTTTGATTCTTTCCAGCGACGGTACTGCTTTGCATAATTTTAAGATGTTTCCACGATTCAGGATATCATTGTTACCCCTGGATTTATATTCCGGCATAAAAACTACTTGTGTTACTCCCTCATTTTGACTATGGTTTTTCATCATAGTTTGTTTTTGAGGATTAGCGTATTTCACTTGCTCATGCTCTAATGACTCGCCAATACATTTACATAATTTCTTATTTTGTTGTTCAAGTGGTTGATTCTCAAGAGTTATTCCATCAGTTTCCTGATCTTGTGGTATTTCAATCTTCTTACGGTTGTTTGGCGATTCTATGTTCTCATGGGCCACTCTAATATACTCTCTTTTTGACCTTTTCTTTTCTGATTGACCTAGTTTACCTTTCACATTCCCTTTGATTTCTTCAACACATGACGCATCTGTTGGCTGTTTTTTTTCCTGCTCAACCTGTTTTGTGTAATCTATTGACTCATTAATGATTTTGTTTTTTACAACTGTTTGTTCTTCTGGTCGTTTTTTATTGAACAAATGATAAAACGGTTTTGGTGGTGATATATATTCATCATCTTGTTTCTGGTTTAATACTTGTTCTTGCTTCTTTCCTTTATTTGTTATCTCTACTTCCGGGGTAATTACTTTTTATGTTACTTTTGAGACTTTGTTTCTTGCTTTCCGTTGTTTTTTCTTCTGTCTTTTTGATAAATAAAATTCTGTAGATACTTCTGAAGATATTGTTTGTACCGAACATGGAATTTCCACTACTTGATCGTTCACTTTATTGTCAATTGATTCTTTTATAATTTCCTTAGTTACAATATTATTGTTACTTGTTGCCATTTCCTCAGACGCGCAATCGCTCAGACTTGCTTTATTTCCGACAGTGATTAAATTTCCTTTTGGATCATCACTTATTGTGTTTAATACATCAGGGATTGTGGCCAGTTTGTTGATCCTTGGGGCACAATTGCAATCTATATAAGAAGATATCGGTTGAGCTTGTGCCCTTATTACTAGATTGTCTAATGTTGCTATCTTCTGATCAATTCCAGCTACAGACGCTGCCTTGGCGCTTGCCATTTACCATACAGATCTCAGTAGATACTAGCAGGTTCCGGCAGAACTCACTCGCGCGGTCGAACACTCCTGGGCACCATTAGAAGTTGCATCTCCCCTCGCACAGACAAGAGGAGCTCAGAACACACTGTTTCCCCGCTCAACTCTCTCGGAGTGCTCAACTCTGATCTGAGCACACTGTTTCCCCGCGCCACACTCGCGGACTGCTGCCGCCGTCACCAGAGTCACCACAATCACTGACCCGGAACAAATTGATAAATGCCCCTTAAAGTTAAAAAACTGCAATTTTGTAAAAGTTGTGCCTTGTAAACAAAAGCTTGCCAAAAGATTTGATGTCATAATGTTAAGACAAATAATATTAACATATAAAATATTGTCAACAAATTTTGAGAACACAATATCACCAACCTATACTTAAAGCAACAGACTACAAATATGGACTACAAAATTTCGCCCTAAAATAAATATAATGCATAAATATCAAACACACAAATACAGAAATATAAAAACTAACATTACAATAAATCATGAGAAACATGACAAAAAACACAAACAAATAAATATTTCGAACAAAAATATCGAAAGAAGCTACAACTGGAAAGGCTGCAACACTTTTCATACATAAACCCCCTTACAAAGTATTAAATTTAAACATAACTGAAATTTTATTACAACAATAAATTAAATATGTTTATTGCACAGGGAAATATATAAAAATTATTTTCAATTTTTAGCTCCAAAACACAGTTAGCAGGGAAATTAAAAGAATTACAAATGGAAGAATTACAAAAAAGAAACTTAACAACCAAAAGTATTAGATAAACAATGTGTACCTTTAGTAATACCTGCAAAAGAATGCAAAAAACGAAAATACAATAGTCAACAATAACTACAACCTTTCTCTTTCTCAACAGTAATGATGAAAAACAGAATAACGAAAATTGAAAGAACAGCCCTCCAAATAACACAAAGCCACCATACTCGAAAAAAAGAAACACAGAAAAATATAAGTACATAATCTAACATGTTGTAAAGTGTAACAATATAATAGCTATGACAAAAAGAAGCGTTTGAGAAACACTAAGAGCACCCAGAACATTTACCAAAATATGAATTCCCAATTCACACATGCAAACAAAGATATCTTACTACTTGACAATGAAAATAATGACAAAAGCGTCATTGTCTATGTAACTACTAACAATTGATAATTCTAATACAGTGAAACATATAAACGATTGACTACACATTTAAATTGTGCCCACAACCATTAACACAATCATACACCATCCATGGGTAATACCATAATAAAAAGGTCCTTCTAACATAAGCACCACTGCCAAACAAGTAAAGTGCAACCTGTAACTCTACAGTAATCAAACAAAAACAAGTGAATATAATCGAAAAAAAAACCCTTATCAATTTTGAACAAGCTATCATTTCTTCTACCTTGAGCGTTTACCCAAACACTACAACATAGGAGTGCTACTATCACTATAACCAAAGTATATCGAAAGACCCTATAAATTTTACACTTGGGCCAATTACAATGTCGTTGGGAAGGGGACCAAGGGCGTTTCAAATTCGGACCTTTCGACCGACTCGGAATCGGTTTTTAGGACCAACACATTATGATGCCCAAAACCCATTGCTTACCGGCCGACTTGGTTACTCCAAATCTGACTGGAAATTTCAAATGAGAAGCCTCCAGAAATGCAGAATTAAGTTGTTCGGAGCCACTTCCGAATCCGAATGCCCAATTACAATGCGTACTTCCGACGCATCGAATCCATCAGACCAACCAATGTGTCAGAGCAGTCGGAAAGGGAGTATTTTCAACTCTGTATCTCCTCACACAACATGATTCCTGTGACCGAGACTGTTCAGCTATGCATGCCATCGTGCATGTGATTATTTATCCATATTACCTTGTCATTTCACAAACACCCTAGAAGAAGTACATGATTTACTCTGGATAGCTGCCAAAGAAAATACAACATGTATAAATCACACAGGAATGTGAAGTTAAATTCAATAGCTGACCTACTGTAGGAAAGTAGGATCTGCTTCTTATGGTTACCCCCATTTTTGCTTGATGTTACACTGTTTTTGACTAGTCTGACTGGGATCCTGCTAATCAGGACCCCAGTCTATCTGCTTTCTCCCTAAAATGTATTGACATGTAGTTAGGTACACTCCAGAGTGGATACTGCGATACCAGCAGAAGTCCCTAGTATATGGTACACATGTAACCAGGGCATAGGCACCCCAGAGGCCTCCCATGGGCTGAAGCATGTAGTATGTCACCCATGAGAGGCCATGCAAAATGGAACAACAGGTCTGCCATTGCAGCCTGTGTAAGCTGGTGCATGCACCACTTACGATAGATATACGTGGTCCAGGGCCATACCTTTTGTCCCTCGGGAGGGACATATACGGTGGAGCAGGCAGGAACTGCTGACTTTTCGTATGTCTACCCCATGTCTACATAAATTGAGAGTGGAGGATAATACAGGCTATGAACACTGCCACTTCTCTTTTGATCCTGGCAGGGATGTGGCCCCTAGAGACTATATCCTGGACTGTGGCCTGCTAAACATACGTTCTCTGTGGAAACACAAACTAGATCTATACGACCTACTCACTGAGAAACAGTGGGATCTTGTGTTTCTTACTGAGACATGGCTAGATGAAGGCTCTACCCCTGATGCCTTAGAGGCACTAACAGAGGGCTATACAATGCTTAGGCAAGATAGGCTCACTGGTAGAGGAGGGGGCATTGCTATTATAGCTCAGAAAAATCTACGTTGTCAATTAGACCACTCCTCCATTCTGGACAGTGAGGCAGGGAGCTTCACTGTTAAAGTGAATGAGAGCTGTACGCTGAAGGGCATGTTAATCTATAGACCCCCAGGCCCTATAGCCAGGTTTGGGGAGAGTCTGGTGGAAGGTATAATGGAGGCTGCGCTATGCAAGGACAAATTCCTGGTACTGGGGGATCTTAACATACATTTAAACAATCCCACAGATAATGTTAGTAGGGACTTTTGCCAGGCATTGGGAGCCCTCCAACTGAATCAAATAGTAAGTGGTCCAACTCACCACTTGGGACACTTACTGGACCCCATATTCGTCAATTGGGGGGAAGTAGAAGCTAATACCCCCATTCCCATCCCTTGGTCGGATCATCACCTGGTACCATTCTCCATACGAATTTCCGGGGTTAAACCCCCGGAGCCAGCTACACGGTACCATTCCAGGCGGAGATGGGCTACCTTTTCCCAGGCTAAATTCAGTGCGGCACTGACTAAAGGAGGAAGCCCTGGGGGGGATGATGCGGATACGGCTAATACCAATCTATGCAAGCGTATCAATGAGGCGCTTGATTGCACAGCCCCACTTTCGCACACCAGATTGGGTGGCCGCCTTCAAAAAACTGCCCCGTGGTTCAGTGATGAACTACGGGTCACGAAAACAGCATTGAAGCGAGTCGAAAGACAGTGGCGGGGGGCTCCGTCTAAGGAAACTAGGGAGGCCTACCTAACGGAGAGACAAATTTATCACGGGCTAATCAGGAAGTCCAAAGCCGCATATTACTCCATTAGAGTTAGCGAAGCTGGTAACTCGATGAGGGAGCTCTTCTTGCTCTATAAAACCCTCTCGAGTGGGAAACCAGCCATGACTCCAGATGACTGCTCGGTGGAATCCTGTGATAGGATCGCGGACTTCTTTTCCAAAAAGATAGCAAAAATCTACTCGGCATTTCCCAGTCATCCCATTGCTGGAGCCGAATTTGCGGAAAGCCCGAGGGAATGGAGGGACAGACATATACTGACCAACTTTGTCACCCCGCCCTCAGAGGACCTACTAAAAATCTGTATATCCGTCAAGTCGGGTTCCCCGCGGGATCCCAGCACGCCGAAACGGCTAGCGGATAGCTTATCGGTGCTAGAACCTTATATAAGACATCTACTGGATGTGTCTTTTAGCACCAAGACCGTGCCCAAAGCCTGGAAACAGGCGGTGGTTCTACCTCTCAGGAAGAAATCCAACATCAGCTTTGAGAAACTAGAGAACCTCCGGCCGATCTCCCTTCTGCTCTATCTGGCCAGAGTGGCGGAAAAAAATGGTAAACATGCAACTGATGGATTTCGTGGATGAGGCTGCCCTACTACACGATACCCAGTTTGGTTACCGTCCCCGCCACTCAACGGAATCAGCGCTTCTGATGGCTGTGGAGACCTTACGCCAGGGGGTGGATGAGGGTCATACTATGGCCCTCATCCTATTGGACCTGAGTGCAGCATTCGACACCGTAGCTCACACCACCTTGCTACGGTGTCTGAATAGTGGAGGAATATCTGGAGATGCCCTCGCATGGATCCAGTCTTTCCTGACGGGGAGAAGCTTTCAGGTCCGCCAGGGCGAATGCTATTCCAGGGATATTGGATTGGACCAGGGCGTACCCCATGGATCGTCCCTGAGCCCCACCCTATTTAATCTCTATGTCTCCCCAGTGGCCCCTATTGCTGTGGGCCATGGTCTGCACATTGTGTCCTACGCCGACGACACGCAGCTGGTTATCTCCCTCTCGCGAGCGCCCGGTCTTGCGGCGGACAGTTTCAGAGCCTGCATGCAAGACCTTGCAGCCTGGATGTCCACCAATTGCCTTAAACTAAATGGCAGCAAGACTGAGGTGCTCGTAGTGGGGGGTACCCATCTGTCTGGTCGTCGGCGTGGTGGCCCCCATGCTTGAGTGAGGCTCCAACACCCTGCCAAGAAGTCCGGAACCTTGGAGTCTGGTTAGATGCTGACCTGTCTGTTGGACCGCAGATAGGACGTGTGGCGGGCGTCTGCTTCAGCGTCCTGAAAAGTATACGGAAGGTCTTAGATCTCCTTCCCACGTCAGCCCGCAGAACGTTGGTGCATGCCCTCGTCACATCACGCCTGGATTATGGCAATTTGCTGTACCTGGGAGCAACTAACAAGGCCATAAATCGCCTTCAGGTGTTGCAGAACGCGGCAGCCCGCCTCATTCTAAAATTTCCCAAAAGAGTGGCCTCTAAAACTGCCCTTCGGACTCTTCACTGGCTGCCAGTGAGGAGCAGCGTTGAGTTTAAGGCCCTCTGTACCTGCCACCGCATCCTTACTGGGAAGGCGCCAATACCGCTCCAGAACGTGATCACCAGGTACGTACCCACACGTTCTTCCCACGGAGGCCTTTTAAAGGTCCCGAGGATAAGGCAGGCTCGCATGGGAGGCAGATCGTTTCGTTACCTGGTGGCTAAGAGCTGGAATGCTTTACGTTTGGACCTCCGTCTTGAGTCATCTGAACCTGGTTTCAGGAGGAAGTTAAAAACATATTTATATACACGCTAGCCTGCACAGACTCAATGGTCGAGTCCGTGGGAGTTCTTTCTGTTTTAGCGCAGGGACACGCTTTGAGTGTAACCAAGCGCTCTATAAAATTCCCTTATTATTATTATTATTATTATATAGGTTTACTATATCTATAGGTCGCTATACTTAATACCTATAAGTCACCCCTATAGCAGGCCTTAACAATCCGGAAGGCAGGGTGCTGGGTTTTACGTGAGAGGGTGCCCCTGAATGAGCAAAGCCCTTCTGCAGCCTTCGGAGACCATTCTCCCGGGTTGTCTATGACACAGCCAGACATATAGGTAGAGGTGCATTATATCCTCGCAGAAAACGGCTGAAACTAAACATTTTGTGTTTGGTATAAAACACCTTGGAATCATACCTCCACATCGGTAACCGGTGTGGGAGATATGATTCCACCCTTCTGAAGCAAGCTTCGTGGGTCCCTGGTCTTCCCAGTACCAGGGTTCTCGACCCAGACAGCACAAAATGGTTGCTGCTGACCAGAGACACATTTCTGCCCTCCTGCTGCTGAGCCAAGCTCGAGCAAAGGAAGGCAGCACAATAGACATCCTGTCACAGGAAGATGTAATCACCTCCCAGACAGGATTTAGTGTATTGTAGCTGGGTCGGTGCACTTCCAATGTGCTTGAAAGTCTGTACGAGGGGTACATTTGGTGTCCTTGTGCATAGTCCAGCTCAAACCAGTTCTGGAAATCATTGGCTCCTGCTCTGGTGCAAAACTGGACAAAGGACATTCCCCTGGGAGGGTCCTCTGAATCTGTAAAAACCCTCTCCCCTGGGTACAAAAGGGCTTACCTGGCTACAGGACCTTAGATTCAACCTGGACAAGATTCTGAACAAGAAACCACTGACCTTCGACCGTCTGGACACTCTGGACTTCACTGGACTTTGACTGGCACCGACTTCACCTCCCTCTCCATCCAAAGCATTGCCTGTGCCCGTGCACCATGCAGGCTCTGTGCAGGACTTGTGGCACACTGAGGACAACTGAAGATTTTGTGCATCCCTCATCGGTTCTTCAAAATGAGAATTACGAACAGTTGATTACGGGGGTGGACATTGCCATGAAATTGTCCTGGTGGCTGAAGGATTCGAATTTCTTGCAGGGCTCTCCCTTTGTGTCCCAGGAGAGGTTGATGCTGACAACATATGCCAGAGATTGGGGGGCGGCGTTGGCCCAGGAATCTGTTCAAGGGATCTGGTCAGTTCAGGAGGCAGAGATGTCTTCGAATTGGAGGGAGTTGTAGGTGGGGCAGTTGTCCTTGACTAATTGTTTTCCTTGGGTCCTGTAGCGGGATGTGCTGGTGTGGTTGGACAACACGGTGGTGGCGTGTTATGTCAGCTGCCAGGGGAGTGTGAAAGTGGCTTCCCTCAACTTGTTAGCGCAACAGATTTGCCAGTGGGCAGGGTTGAACTTGTTGTCTCTAAGAGCGTTGCATCTGCCTGGTGTTTTGAACTTGGAGGCGGATCGCCTGAGCAGATTGTTTCCCTCTCTGTCCGACATGTGCCAGATGCAGGAGGTGTTTGGGGTCCTGATGGAGAGGATTTGGGGTCCCGGTGGGGTACCTGTTTGCTGCCCCGGTGAACACCTTGAGGGAGAGGTTTTGCTCTCTCCTTTACTTTCTCCTTTCCCCTGATTGCCTTGATTCCGAGGGTCCTGCTGAAAGTCAAGTTGGATTGAGCCTAAGTTTTTCTGATGGCTCCTCCTTGGTCCCTGAGGTCTTGGATCCCTCTATTGTTGAGGTTGGCGGTGGGTCCTTGCTGGCGGTTGCCAGTGGTTCCATGTCCCCTTTCATTTACCCCTCTGTCCCGGGATTGTCTTATCTGCTCCCAGCTGGCTGGTTGGCAGTTGAAAGAAAGAACCTAGTATCGTTGGGGTGTTCTCTTACTGTCTTGGCGCCCTTTGACTCTAAAATCCTATGCTCTGCATTGGGTGTCTTTTCAGGGTTGGTGTGCAGATCGGGGCTGGTCTGCTTTAAAGGTGGATCCTGTGCATATCTTGGATTTCCTGAAGGACGGATTCGACATGGGTCTGGCTGTGTCCTCCTTGTGGGCTCAGTGGGTGGCTATGAGGGCCTTTAGGGGTTCTGCCTGTGAGCCTGTGGTTCTGTTTGTGTCCTGGTTATTGCAGAGTTGTTTCCTCCAAAAACCCATGGTCAAGTCCTTTGCGCTTAGTTGGGCTCTTCCATTGGTATTGGTGCTTTGCAGTTGGCTCCCTTTGAGCCTCTAGGTAAGGTTCCTCTACATTTTTTGAAGATTTTTCTTGTCGCTCTTACCTCGGCCCGGAGGGTTGGGGAGTTGGGTTCCTTGCTTTGTTCTGAACCCTTTTTGTGTTTTTTTCCAGATCGGGTAGTTCTACTGCCTGATCCTTCCTTTGTTCCCAAAGTCCCTTCCTTGTTTTACTGCTGGAGGATCTGGTTTTGTCCGTGTTCTGTCCGGATCCTATTTTGGAGGATGTGGTGCGGCTGCACTGTTTGGATGTTAGGCGGGCTCTTGAGGTGTACTGGGTGCGTAAGGTGGATTAGCTTTTTGTTACCTTTGATATGGCTGGTCAGGATCTGAAGCCTTCTGGTGCTACTCTCAGTCAATGGCGGAGGTGGACTGTGCGGGCGGCATATGAAGCTTTTGGGGTGCTGGCGCCTGGGCCAGTGCAAGGGAGATCGACTCAGGGTATTGCTGCTTCCTGGGTTTGTTTCCAGGGGGCGTCTATGGCTGGAATCTGCAGGTTGGCTACTTGGAGTGCTCCTCACCCCTTTATGTAGTTTTATCATTTGCTGGTGGGTGGGACAGGGTCGGATGGATTTGGGGACACAGTGTTGCATTCTGTTCAGGTGGTGTGACTTTCTGCTTGTATTAATAAAGTCTGTTTCCTGCTCTCTGTTGAAGACGATTCTTGCTTTGGTATCTGCTCATATGGTAATGACTGTGACATGGAGGTCTGATGAGGTGGTAAAGACCAGTTACTTACCGGTAATATTCATTACTCTGAGTCGTAGACCTCCCCATCACAGTTCTAGTTCCCATCCCTTCCCTTCCTGTTCGACTTCTTGTGCTTGGGGGTACAGGATGTGCTTACATCGGTCAAGGGTTATATGCAACAGGATGTAGGAGTGACCTGGAGGGTTGGGATGGGCTAAGGAGCTTTTGCTTTGAAGTTCTGGGGAAGAGCTATTGCTCATATGGTAATGACTGTGATGGGGTGGTTTACAACTCAGAGTAATGAATATTACTGGTAAGTAACCGGTCATTACTGCTGGCAACCATGCCTGATGCACTGAGGTGATCACTGCTTGTAGTCTTGCATATGGTGCCCACTAATGTAATCGAGTGTTATTGTTACTATTGCATCTCTAATAATATTAGTAGCTCAGGAGTATTTTCATAGAAGATATATAGCTTTAATTTAACCCTGGGCGGACAACTACGCTACGCTCGCGTAGTTTGTGCTACTTGGTGCTACGCGAATTGCACGTAGCACAGTGCAAAAACACGTAGCGTAGTTGTCATTTTTTGCTTTCTCGCGGTCCTCAACGTCAAGTTGGCGACCGTGAGCGAGCCAAATGACATCCCGGCGAGACTTTTTCCTCGTTCGAGATTCTGAACGCGGGGAGGTCAGGTTTCTCATTGCGAGTGGTTGCGTATGCTCATGACCGCTCGCAATGAGAAACTACCAGTCTGCGTTGAGAAAACTGCTGCTCGAGTAAAAATCTACTCGAGCGGCAGAAAACGACAGCTCGCACTGTGCAAGATGTCGTTTTCAATGATTGCACAGTGCGGACAAGCATCCGGCACTGTGCAATCATCGCGAACAGCGCACTACGCTTCACATAGCTACGTGTAGCGCTACTAGGCGAACTACGCCCAGGGTTACTTCAATTACATAGAAGGTTGGGTTGCCCCTGTTCTGGAGAGTATGACAGCATTTGTGCACATGTGCACTCAGAGAAAACCGATCAGGCCAAAAAAATAAAAACATAAAAACATAAAAATAAATATTAAAAACTAAGTTAAATAGTTTTGAAAGATCTACTCAATATCCCTCTAAACCCAACCCCACCCAAAAAAGTAACGTGCTAAGCTTTTTTTCAAAGGCAATGAGCTTAAAACTGCCCAGTTTCATTTATTGCTGTCAAACGCAACACCAATGGTTATTGCACATTTCTCTTAGGACTGGTTGCTTGTTCATTGGCAGTGACAGCTCCATGGGAATAGCTTGAAAGCACAAAATGAGAAGAGGGAATGATTCAGTCACAGAAGCGAAGCAGCCCGTCCTAATCTTCGCTTCCTCCAATTGCTATCTGTGATGTGTGGATCATTTGAATGAAGGTTTCGACCATATGTTTAGTGTTACCTGCTTTCTCCATGACAAGTCATTCATTACAGGGAGGATTATAAACGCCTTTCGAAGCAATCACATTAGTGTGCATAAGATTTAAAGAAAATCATCGATTTAGACATTGGACTTATTCGTATTTTTTTGTATTTTAAGACAGTAAATTCACGTAAACATTCGGCAAAACAAGTTGATATTTGTAAAATCTTTATTTTTTGACATTTATTTAATGTAACTCTACTCCAATGAATTCCACATAAAGAAAGATGTTTCAAATGTGATTTCCCAGAAGAATCAACACATCTGCTGTTGGCAGAGTTAATTTTTAGCGACAGCTTTACCCGTCACATTATATGTTTCTTTTGACAACTACTATTACTGCTGACATATAACCAAATTACACTCATTTAAGAACAAGAACTGACTGCATTATGATGTGCGATGTTGCAAATCAGCAAAGACCAGCATTGCGCAACTATTTGAACACACAGGACTTGTTGTTTTTAAGAGGCAAAACACAAATATCGAAATCGAAATCTGAGAGGTCGATTGCTGCTAGAAAATATTAAGCTGTGTTAATATGATTGTCATGACATGGAGTGTGTATTGCGCCTTGTGCGTTCTCTTATATGTGTTAGTTTGCGTATTTTTATGTGTGTATTTATTTGTGCGTTCAATTATATGTTCGTTTGAGAGAGAGATGGAAAGGTTGTATTGTGTTTGAGTATATTGGGGTTGTGTCTATACAAATGTGTGAGTTTATGCTACCTTAAATGTGCTTCTATGTTTGTGTTTGTGGGTGTTGTGTTCAGGGATGTATGCTTATAACGCTGGCCATGTGTGCAAGTCTTTATGAGCACGTGCACAATACTAAAGCATAGAATATAAATATATAGCATAAAAATAAAATAGAAATAAATAGACATAGTTTTATTATTTATTTTACTTTAGTCTTTCCTAATGTGCTAATGCGAAATGGGCAATATTAACTGCAGGATCCGTTTCAGGGTCTCTTAGAAATCAGTACCAAATGGATTCTTCATAAATGATGCTTGTTGTGAGGCGTTGCAGAGTTACGATAATAATTTTTACCATGTATGTTCATGAGGTATGTTTAGATCTGTATAATGTAGGTGAACACGAGATATTAAAGAATTCATAAATCTTTAAAAACAACATATTGTGTATGCCTCATCAAGAAAGAATGCAAAATGTTGGCCCAGATTCTCGAAAGTTTAGCGTTGGGTAGGCGTTACTGTTTTAACGCTAATCCGATGCTAAACCCGTTGGATTCACAAACCAAAGCAAATAAATATTTATGTTGGTTTCTATGGTAAAGCAAAGCAACACAAAACAATATTTTGCATTACTTTGCATTATGGGAGTGTTACATGGGTGGAACATGGGTGTCCCATGCAACCACCCATTCTTTGTGACTCAAAAACCTATTCACTAACATTAGTGGAAAAATGTTTAGCGCCAAAAATTGAGGCAGCTGAAAAGCAGGTGTTAAACAGAGAAATGTTTACATTTCCCCATGCTTTTCTGACTGCATATGTGCTGCACTGTGCAGCTTGCATACAAAGTAGGAAATGCTTTTGGGCATGTCTAGGCAGAGTATTGTGTACAGGAATGGTACCCTTCGTGTACAAAACCAATGCTAGACTCAGGCATGCACCCTGGTGCTATGGTGCTAAATATATGCCTTGCGCATGGCTGCTGAAATCAGCGATGGCGCTCAGGGCCGTCTTAATGGGTGTATGCCAGTTTAACTCAGGTAAATAAATACATTATATGCCTTTGTCACACATTTTTAAGCATGCATGTTTTTACCGCAAATATGCAGTTACAACGCATGCCAATACAACTCAGCGCGCGCAACGAAATTCGTTTTATTAATTTTTTTCGTAACTTACCTGAACTTGGCCGTATGCCGCATTTTGCAATCCCCCACCCTGCCCCTCCTCTGCGCCACGTCACCGCCCCGGTAAAACGCCCTACACGGGCCGTCACTGACAACGAGGTGAAAACCTTGTTGTAAAGGCTGTTTTCTGTCTTAACCAGTGTACTGACCCCTGCCTACAAAACCACTCACAGGAATAAAAATGTTTAACGGAAAATGAGTGTTAGATTGTGGTCTGCATGCGGCCACTATGCTCCTGGATCCCCCGGGCAACCGCCTAGCGGGCCCATGTGTTAAGACGGCACTGCGGGCCCTTGGGGAGGGGAGGAGAGTGCCTTTTCTCGGTGAATATTGCCCTCTCCTGCTCTCTCCCTGTCATGCAACAGTGATCAGAATTTGGGCGGTTGTATTTCATTATACAGTTTGCGTCTGAGTCAGGCCCTGATTTCTTGTGCAGCAGGTTGCTCTATGAACTTCCCAGGACATGGCCTAAAAACATAAGTGGATAAATAAATAAGTCTCGTTTAACGGAGTGTAGAGGAATCATGGCTTTATGGAAATAGCAATGTCCACCTGAACGAACCGTCATTCATTTCCCCGATGAGTTTAGCAATGAGCTTCGAATGTTTGCTTGGCCTTGTAATGATGATGACGTTGACTGCAGAGGTTCTCGCTAGGCCTATTTGCAGCTCCGCGCCATCAGCAGCAAACTGCCTGCTTTTAAATGCAAAACCATTTTGTAAATGATTCCTGAACCGCATGCTGTGGTGCTCTGAGCATTATGCCTTTTATTTCACCCTTATCCCATAGAGCAACTTCTCATGCTTTCTCTGTTAATAAACGTAAACTCGGTTGCACGGTACATTACGCCTGACTATATGTAATTGTTAATTGACGCAGTAGTGCAGACTTAATTTCCAAGTACAGTACCTTAATTTATTCTGTCAGGTCACATCTGGATTTTCCTGGATTTTGTAGCTTAATATACATGCTTATAACTGCAGGGGTATTTCTCTACGAGGTATTGAGTTTCCTTTCCGAGTAACCGATAGCTAAACTATACTGCACTGCAGTCAGTAGGTAAACTAAATTATTGAACTGGAACAAATGTATTCCTCATGCTGGAATTAACACAAGGTGACGTGTTATCTAATGAAAAGAATACACTTCACATAATAAATAAAAGAAGAGCCGGCTGAAATCCAGTTTCCAGATGATAGTTATTATTTTCTTCCTCACAGAGTCCACACAATGGACGTTTTTCTTACTAAGGAGGCTCTATGAACAGAAAAAGAATTCCTCTTATCAACCAAACATAATTTAAAACTAGCCAAATGACATTTTCACCTGCAAAGTTTTGTTACAAGCTGAATAGCCACCCTTCACAATAATTGAAAAATATGGGGGCATATTATCAAGAAACGGCGTTAAAATGATCGCCGCTTTAGCGGCAGAAAACTGCCGCTAAAGCGGCGCTAATGTGCTTGATAATATGGCCTTGAGAATTCCCAAAGAAGCCCATGTTCTGGTGTCAACATGGGCATCTATTGGAATTCTCTGCGGCATATTATCAAGGCCATTATCGCCGCTAAAGCGCCGATAATTTTAACGCCGCTAAAGTGGCGATAATTTTAACGCCGTGCTTGATAATATGCACCATCGTTTTATTCTGCAGATTAGCCCAAGAAAAATAAAGTTTCTCTGTTATCAATTTAGAAGGTTAAAGAGCTATTTACAAAAAAAAATTGGAGTGCTGTGTTACGCCACAATTGGCAACGCTTCACTCTAATAAAAAAAATGTAAATGCAGGGATGCAGCATATTTACAAAAATACTGCCCACTCTTGTATTTCCCATTGCGCTGGCGCTAATAAAGCTGCCTAGCGCCAGCACAGGTACCCTTACTCCATGTTGTAAGGGTTCCTTCGCTGCAGGGGCGATTGTTTAAGTGCAGGAAGGGATACCTTACTACACATCAACAATCTGGAAAGGCAATATGCTCTTTCCATGTGTGCTGCAGAATGCAGCACAAATGGAAAGAGCAAAAAAGAAGGAGAAATAATTAATTTCTCCTCGTATCGCCAGTCTAAGACCAGGTATTCCCTGGTCTTAGTTTTTGGAGTTGCCCCAGCCTTGTTAATATGGGGCAGCATCAAAAATAAATGGGTGTTGCAATGGAACGCCCACTGCAACACCCATTGCACGCCCCTTTCATGCTAAATAAAGCGTGAAAAGGAGCATTATTTACAAGCCAGCATTTAGTGGCTTAAGGTCGCCTTGTAAATAAGGAGAAGGCGATATCACCACCAGAACGTCGCTAAAAGTGATGTTCTGGTGTGTCTATCCCCTTGTATATATGCCCTTAAGTTTCACCCAAACACAGTAGTTGATAATGTTTGCCGGTGCTCGGTGCCAGCACCTAATGCTCAGCTACAGCGCTTGTGATAGCGACCACATGGTGGCAGTGTATGCCTCATTTTGAGGTGGCCACAACACCTGGGTGCAATATACATAAAAAATCAAAACATACCAACTGCCCAGGCCATTCTTGTGCTGGTACTGACCTCAGCCCCCAGCGGCCGGATGACAATTGTGGAAGTAACGACATAGGTAGGGAAATGCGGCCTATTCGCGGTCACACCGCTGCCATTACTACAATAAATGGGATGGTGGATTAAACACTGGACAGCAGATTTACAGTTAATTCCGCCGGTGCGTGACTCCATCATGATGATTGCATCAGGTGCTGAGAGAGCGAGGCCTATCTGAATCATTCATGGCAAGGCCAGGAATATTGATGCATGCAGGCACCTGCAACTCCCGATCTTACCAGAGGCCTCTGAAACCAACATGTTAAGATTGGGCTCCCCCTACCACACGCTTACACATTCTGCGCCGGCTCACCTCTGGGCCCAATAGCCCAGTCTCTATCTGCAATGTACTTCTGGGCTTGGGAGTGAGCTTGGGGGCAGGTAGGTCTCGAACCAGTGTGGGCTGCCCATTGGCCCTTCCCAAAGAGTTGAGGTGCTTTGCATACCAGAACATCCTGGGCCTGGACTACCGTTGTACTGATTGTGCAGTGAGCATTGGTGGGCCGGGACAGTTTAACCGGTAAGGACTACGTTGCACCTCTCATGCTTAATGCCTATACAGAGGGCAACAGCAAATCACTTACAAAAGACCTGTCTGAGAGCCCAAGTTCTCACACCTTTGTTCTAGTGCCTGTCTCTAGCCTTTATGCCTCCAAAAAGGGTACAAGCCAACCAAGTGTCAAGCTACTTTGCGGCAGCGGAGGCAAGGGCACATGCTCATTCACCCACAAGAGTGACACTATGGCCCTCACAAAGGAAGACCTATTATCCTCTCTACAAAACTTCAAATGGGAGATACGTAAAGAACTGAAAGCTGATCTTGCTTCCTCCCTAGATGTCCTCAGAACTGATATCCACAATCGCCTGACCTAACTGCAATCAGATGTGGACGCTGTGGGCACCCAAACGCTGGAGCTGGACACAAAAATGCAAGGGATAGTAAACCATGTGGGCCAGACTAAAAGCTTGACTATCCTCCTCTAGACACATTAGCAGGACTGCGAAGAGCTAGAAAACAGATCGAGACGGGACAATATCTGCAAGATAAAGCTTGACAGAGTCCATCAAGTGGAGTCGCTGGCACCCAGCGGAGGGAAGCACCCCCGTGATGTCTTGGTGAAGCTGCATTCCGTTAAGGTGAAGGACTCAGTTCTGCAGGCCACACAGAAAGTTGATGAGGTCTCATTTCAGGGAGCCACTTGCTTGTTTTTTAAGATATCATCCTGGCAATGCTGGCCCATCATCTGCAATTCCGGCCCATCACTGAAAAGCTTTGTCGCGAGCACATCAAGTACAGGTGAACATACCAGTTTGGTCTGTGTTTCGAATACCCAGAAAAAATCTCACCCTTTTACGGAACTAAAGGAGGCAGCACCTTTGGTAGGAATGGTGACCCCTGAAAGCTTGAGAAGGGAGCCAGAGGAGGCATTCAGAAGCACTGCCCCAGCGCAGATGGCAGATGATGGCTGACATGGGGTGTCTGAGTAGTCAATGTAAGTGGTGAGCTCAAGGCCGGCAGTGAGATATGGAAACTTAGTAGGGATAATTGGATGTCAGACTGGTTTATCCAAGTCCATGAATAGGCGACTTAATGCTAGTTATGTATTTCTGGTGGGCTGTACCCCTCCTTAGGGATGGAGCTCCTTGTTTTCCTTTGCAGGACTGGAGCACCTTCTGCAGTGTCTTGCCTGATGGCTAGATGGAAGGCGCTCTACTATTGTCGTATTTGGCTGAGTGATGCTAATGCACCTGGTATAAGACAAGCATTATCTGGAATGCTGTAGCGGATATTGACCTTTATGCCTTAATCTATGCTTATTGTTGAACTTATTATATCCTGTTGGGGTACTAGAACCCTGAATGTTTTTATTATGTTTCACAGATTGTT
Organism: Triturus cristatus; assembly: GCF_964204655.1. Classification (NCBI taxonomy): domain Eukaryota; kingdom Metazoa; phylum Chordata; class Amphibia; order Caudata; family Salamandridae; genus Triturus; species Triturus cristatus. The sequence continues at coordinate 617,328,968 of NC_140582.1, forward strand.
CTTGCTTGTGGTACATGAGTGGGTACTTTTACGGGAGCAGGGGGGACAGGGGCAGGAGATGGCCTTTGGGTCTATGTTTCAGTCCTTGCTGGTGGCGGACATGAGGGAGATGGAGATGGATGACACATCAGGTGGGGGGTCACTAGCAGAGAGGTTGGTTATGGGAAAGCCATGGCGGTCACTACTCTAACATGGAATGCTAAGGGGCGTAACTACCCAGCCAAATGACACAAGCTCTAGAAATACCATTTAGATCAGTGCCATGATGTAGTAGCCATACAGGAGATACACCTCAATCGTAGCGAGAACCATAGGTTAAGACACAGAGTATACCCTTTGATGTGCAAATCATCTGCCTCTACCAAACACAAAGGGGTGATATTTCTCTTCCACTCCTTACTGAAATTGCAACCTGAAGCCTGTAAAACTGACAATGAAGGTCTGGTGGTAGGGGTGAAGGGGCACATTGCCAGGAAGATGTGCACTTTAGCATCAATTTTCGCCTCCTGTACTAACCATCAGGCATTGTTTCTACATACCCTTCTGTTATTACTGCAGGGCTTTGTGGAAGTCAAGATTGTCCTTTTGGGAGACTTTAATAAATCAAGTCGTATTTGTAAAGCGTGGCTTGTCATCCGAGAGGGTATCCAGGCACTAGATGGAGGTCTCAGTCGAAAAGCCAGGTGGAGGGGTATGCTGTTCCAGGCTTTAGAGGCAAGATTCTGTAGTCCTTGTATGATGTCGGTGGTAGTGCCTGCAAGGAGTGCATTGCCGTAGTCCAGTCTTCTGGTGATGAGGGCCTACGTTATCGTCTTCCTGATGTTGATGTGAAGCCACTTGAAGAGTTTGCTGTCAAGGATGATGCAGAGATTGTGGGCATGGTTATTTGGCATGGGTAGGGTCCAAGTTGTTACAGCCACCAGGAGTCATTCCATAGGGTGGTGTGTTTCCCGAAGATGAGGACTTCTGTTTTGTCTGTGCTGAGCTGAGGCAGTTGTCCTTCTTGCATGCTAAGACGTTTTTCATACAGTTGTGGAAGTTCGTCTTTGTCGAGGTGGTGTCGGCTAACAGCGTAAGGATGAGCTGGGTGTAGTTGGCGTAGGAGATGATGTTGATGTTGTGCGATCTGACAATGTGTGCTAGCGGTGTCATGTACATGTTGAAGAGGTTTGGACTGAGGGATGAGCCTTGGAGCACACCACAGATGTTGTGCTTGGCTTGCGACATGAAAGGAGGGATTTGGACTCTCTGGATGCGCCCCTTAAGAAAGGATGCCATCCATTTCAGCTCATCGTCTGTTATACAAATCTGGTGTATGCAGTTCATGAGTGTCTGGTGGGAGACTGTGTCAAAGGCTGCGGAAAGGTCAAATAGAATCAGGGAGGCTTATTCTCCTCTGTTGACTAGAGTGTGGATGTCATCAGTTGCAGCAATCAGGGCTGTCTCAGTTCTGTGGTTGGTTGGGAAGCCTGATTGGGAGGGGTCCAGTAGGTTATTACTCTCCAGGTGTTCGTGGGTTGGAGGTTGATGACCTTTTCCAGAACTTTGGTTGGGAATGGGAGAAGTGAGATGGGACAGTAGTCGGGGTCTCCAAAGGGATTCTTGAGGGGGGTCTGACCTTGGTGCGTTTCAAGGCATCGGGAAAAAGTTGCCAGTTGATCTCATCTCTTTCGATGTTGAAGATTTGGTTAGGGCTGGGGTTTGTGGGTTCCCCTGAGTGCATGGAATCAATAAGGGTGGCTGTATCCTGTGAACTGAGCTGTTTCCAAGTGGATGACAGGTGGTCAGGTGATGGTTGATTGGAGGCTGAGGGGGTAAGAGGGTTGAGGATCGAAGTTTTTATAGATGGGATGGGTTTTTCGGTGGCTGACGGGCTGATGAACTCTCTGATGATGGTGAAGAGTTCCTTAGCTTGGTTGGCGCCAGTGTTGATCTGGTGGGTAAAGGATTGTTGTTTTGTGACTTTGAAATGTCAGTGTTAGTTTTTAAGGGCTGATTTGAACGTGGCTCTGTCAGTGTGGTTCCTGCTAGTGCAACATCTTCTTCGTAGTTCTTTGCATCTGTGTTTTAACATGCTGAGTTTCAGTGTGTACCAGATGGCTTGTTTGGAGGGTCTGTTCATTTTAGCAGGTTTGGTAGGGGTGACTCTGTTGGCAGTGTTGGAAAACCAGTTGTGGAAGTTCTGGTCCAAGTTAGTGATATCTGCTGGCTGTGTCATGGATGAGGGTGTCAGTCCATTGTTGCTTTGTGACATTGGACCAGCTGCGGAATGGAGTACTGTGTTTGTTGGGGAGGGTGCAGGTGATTCAGGCTATGGTGAAGTGTACGATGGAGTGGTCTGATCAGGTGATTTCCGAAGTCTGGCTGTATTTGATTCTGTTGCTAGATGTAAAGATGGCGTTCAGTCTGTTTCCTGAGTTGTGCATGGGGTCAGTGACTAGCTGCTTAAGGCTGATGTTGTCTAGTCTTTCCAGGAGGTCGATGGAGTTTGTGTCAGTGGCGTTGAGTAGATGTAAGTTAAGGTCTCCTAGAAAGATGTAGTATATGGAGTTGATGGTGAGCAGGGTAAGGAATTTGGTGATGGTGTCTTTGAATCTGGTGTGTGGTCCTGGAGGTCTGTATGTGAGGTTTAAGGGTTTAAGGGTGGGTGGAATTCATGTAGCAGTGCTACACGGAACACTGCGAAGTGGCAAAAAAACTGCCGCTCTACATAGAGTTCCTTGAGCATACGGTGTTCATGTGATATTTCCGCCATACGGCAGCGCTAACTGCATTTTTGGGCCGAAATATCACGCAAACTGCCGAAATATCACGCAAACTGCACCATTGGGTCGTGCATGGGTATGGCCATCTTGTTTCTCACTCTGTTTATGGTGCTGGTGCCTTCTTTTTGATCGTTCCTGCATCTTTTTAATCCTTGTGCTCTAAAACATTTTTTTCATCTTTTTTATTTATCTACCCTTCCTCTTTCTGAGTCTGTATTTTAAATTTTTTTCAACTTTTTGGTGTGTTTTTTGTACTTCATTTTCTTGCTTTATTTTCCTTCTATTGTTGTTACTTACTTATTCCTGTTTAGACATTTTCTCTATTCTGACCCCACCCCCAGCACCAAGGCAGATAAGGTTGCCCAAAAATGCCTGCAACAAGGTGCTGCCTCACTTACGGAAGGCAGAGCCAGGAAGGAGTGAAACCCCGGGCCTTGTTTTTTGAGGTGGAGGTGGCAGTGCTGGTTTTGTACATCCAGCACCACCTCCCCTCCACACTGGCAGCAGGTGGAAGACCTTAGTTCGGGTACAGACTCTGGGAGCGCCAGGCGCACTAGGCAAGGGTGCGCCAGGCAGCGTACCGCTGCATTGGGGTCCAGTGCACCTAAAGTCAGCTGACGCACCATTTGTCTGACATCTGGACCGAGAGCAGGACCTGCTGAACATGCTACAGGTTGAGGTTGTGGGACTCGGTGAGTAGCTCATTATTATTATTATTATTATTACTTGTGCATTCTATGATATTGCTAATACGTTTTTCCAAAATGGCGAGCATTCTGCTAATATGCAGGTAGATTAAGTTTACAAATATTATATTATGTGATTGTTATTCTAGGCAGGTGCTCAGCACTGCCTAATCGTACTTGTTGGTGCTCACTTGGGCTGATTATGTAAGAACTTAAGTAATGCAGAGACTCCTTTGTCCTGCACTAAGACAGTGGTAGTGAGTATTAGTAATTCAGTGGTACACGTCCTCTCACTTCAGTTCCTAGAGCTTTTTTTGTAGGTCGTACAGTGACAAGCAAATAATTTGGTGTATACATGCATCCATCTATGAATTTCAAGAAAAAAATGCAGGCGGCGTGAATTGGCCTGTCAAAGTAGGTTGAGAATGAGATCGCAAATGAGATGAGAAGAGCAAACATAATTTGTTGCAATTTATTAGTAATTCCCAAATCTTTGTAATATGGCTAGGTAGGTTTAGGAAATTTGGAATAGGATAGGATGGCCTGTGATACTAGTCTAATAATAGTCAATCTGATTTAGAAAAGTTCAATTATACTGCGATTGCCTTTTCTTGTCAAAAAATCTTTTTGGAGAGATTATTTATTTACCACCAATCTTTTTTTGTCTTTATGTCTTACATCAGCATCCAGGGGTTCGAAGAAGTCTGAGGGGGGAAGGCAGCTGGAGATGCCTCCCAGTCCCAACATTTCTTCTCGGCTGATGCCTCTGCTGGCCCCGGTAATTACTCCTGATGTTAACATTAATATTTATTTCCCTAACTTTCACCGTACCTTATTTTGAATTATTTCTACCCGTTTTCTAATTGTTTCCAAATCCTCTTTAATCTATCCGTTTCTAAATTCTTGTTATCCCTTTATTATCCTATTTACTTATTTTCTATATTACTAGTGCCTACTTTACTTCAACTGTCTCTGTATACTAGTCTGTCTGTAGCTTCCTTTCTTCAGCTTTGTCAGTCAGCTTTCCCTCTCCCCTTATATTGTGTTTCGTGTATTGCCTAGTGGTACTACTGTAAGAGTAAGACTCAGATAACTCATTGGTCACATACTGCTACTGCTACTCTGCCATGTAGACGGCTTGCCCAAGTAAGGTATTCAACACATCTTGTTGAGATTAGAAGGCATTCTTTTACTTTCTCATGCTCAATCAGTAAAACGAGAGAGTGTTTATGGTCAAGTTGGACACCCCAAAGTTGTGTCTTCCTAGCTAGGCCTAGTAGTATAATTAGCAGTTGGTGAACTGATGACCATGCACCATGGCTGGAAGGAAGTATGAGGAGGACAGCCCTATTGTATTTGCAAACCAAGACCATAGGTCCAATTTTCCACTCTTTTATTTCTTTTCAAAAACTCAGATTCATCCATAGCTACCTTTACAGGTTGTATTGAGGCTTTTCAGAAATTGCCACCCACAAAATGTCCACCCTGATTTTCTGATAGAAGATACTGTCTGTATCTGAAATGTGGTGATGTGTGTGGTGTATTTTGCTATAAAAATAAATAAATAGGGGGCATCTAAAAAAAGTGTAATGTGTTTTCTAGCCACACCGACCACCATTTCCGGGGCCAGCAGTGACAGCGGCACCAGCCTATCATAAAATGCGGCAGTGGTAAGGGGTGAGTAACTAATGGCCTCCTCTATCTTCAACTCAGCAGGGAAAGTTTCATGAAGACGTGTAACTATGATGGGTTGATGGAAAAGGGTAAGAAGGATGGAAGAAGAAAGGATGGGTGAAATGTAAAAAGTCTATAAGAGAAAGATGCATGGGTGAAAGTATTTATATACTATAGGTGGCTGATAGGATGCATGGGTGGGTGAAGGATGTATGAAAGGTGAAAGGATGCCTGCCTGGTTGGGTGAAAGGAATCCTCCGGTGAGTTTGATGGGTCATAGGATGCATGGGTTAGTAAATGACATATGTATGTTGGTAAAAGGTTCATTGAGACTGAGAGCCATGTTTGGATGGATGGATATGTGGCTAGATGGATGGTTTTCAAAGGTGAAGACTAGATTGAGAGAATAGCAAAGCAAAGGATGAAGAATAAAAATATTAGAAGAACAATGCAAAGGTGAATGTAAACAACCTTGGGAAGAAGAGTAAACAAGGGACTAGGGTACTCCTCTGTAGTGGTGTTCTTCTCACCTTTACTTGCTTGGAATGGTTTTTATCAATGTTTTTGGTTCAAAGCGTTGACGCTGGTGGTATTTCAAACTACTCCCTTGACTCACAGTAGTTTTCAAGCGCAACATATATTATGTATCCTTCCTACCCACCTATCATCATCAATCACCTCCTTCCCTCCCTACCCATGGCATTTCGCCAGTCACTCCCATAGGTGACCTATCAGCCGCATGGTTACATTGGTGGCACTGCATTTTTGGCTATGCAATGTGCATCTGCCTTAGTTAATGTGAAGGCCTATTTCCAAACTTCATGCAAAGTGAAAAATAGTTGTGTTTCCTTCACTCCTAGTACCCACTCTGTCACTTCCTAGTACATAACTCTGAGTCCTTTCCCAAGATCCTTCTGTCCCAGTCTTCCATGAAATTTGAAAAAAATATTCCTTGCATGTGCCACTTTCCTCTGCCATGTGATATATTTTATTATTGCTTCCATAACAGATTACGTCAGTTCAAATTTGTCCATTTCAACAAGTGCTGGAGAAAGTGACTCACTACTAGCCGAGGCATAGGCACTTTAGGATGATGATCAGTGAAATGTCTACCTATCCGGCCTAATCCCTCTAATTTACCAGCAGTAGACTAAGTTAATGTCTCTTTTCCTTACTTTCAAACATTGCACCGCCTCCCTACCTCTCGTCCCGCCCCCCTCCCCTACTTAAGGGCAAGCCCGTCTGCGCCCGTCCGTGAACTGAACGCAGCCAGCTCCAGGGACCCTGGATCTATGACCCCCCACCCCTACACCGCCGCCGCCCTCTTCGCACTCAACCCTGGGAGAAACAACCACAGCCAGAGGTCGACGCCGAACACCACCGACGGCCAGTTCTCCTGCCGACACTGCCGACTATCCTTCACCATCAACTGCTCTCCCATGACCGCAGAACCCATGACAGATACCCGCACCACCGAAGCCCTGACGTGCATCCTCCTCAATGTATGCTCGCTCCACAGACACGCCACAGAGATCTGGGACCTGCTCGACACCCTCTCGCCAGACGTCACCTTCTTCATGGAAACATGGACCAATGCCACCTCCGTCCCCAACATCGCCACTGCCATTTCTGACGGATCAAAATCCAAAGAAAGGACCGCCCCTTCCGCCAAGGAGGAGGACTCGCCATTGCACACAAGATCCCCCTTCGACTCTCCACCTCCAGCATGAGTGACCCCCCTCTCCAACACAGAGCAACTCTACTTCCAGATCCAAACCTTCCCCCAGAACCATGCTGCACGGGACCCTCATCCACAGACTCCCCGGACCGGGAATTGGAAAACCTCTGAAGACCAGAACAACTACAGAAATGCCATGAATGAATACCACCAGTGCATAAGAGCCACAAAGCGGACCTTTATCGAGAACAAAATCCACACTAAAGCAAGCAACTCAAAAGAACTCTTCAACGTCATACAGCAATTTACCAAACCCACAGCAAAGCCACAGACGTCACACCTTCTCTGGACCTCTGCAACAAGCTCAGCTCTTACTTCCACCTGAAAATCAAGACCCGCTAAGACAACTTCACCGAACAGACTCTGGAAAATGCGCCCCTCCCCCCTACCGGCAACCAGCCAAACATTTACCACCTGGAAACCTGCCACCACTGAAGAGACCACCACGACTATGAAGAACACCCACTCAGGAGCCCCCATGGATCCCTACCTGCTGCACATCTACCACTGAGCTGCCGCCGCCATTGCAGCCGAACTAGGCGAGACCATCAATGCCTCCTTCGATTCCGGCATCTTCCCTGATGACTTGAAGCAGGCAGAGGTCAAGCCCCTCCTCAAGAAACCCTCGGCCGACCCGACGGACCTGAACAACTACCGGCCAATCTCTCTCCTTCCTTTCTCAGCCAAAGTCACCAAAAGATTCATCAACACCCAACTGACCACCTTCTTTGAAGAGAATGCTATCCTTGACCCCTCCCAGTCCGGATTTCGCAGCAACCACAGCACCAAGACTGCCCTCCTTGCCGCCACCGATGATATCCGTTTGCTACTCGACCAGGGCCACACTGCAGCCCTCATCCTACTAGACCTCTCCGCAGCCATCTACACCATCTCCCACCGGACTCTTGCAGCCGGACTCCACAACGCTGGTATACAGGGAAACACCCTCGACTCGATCCGCTCCTTTCTCTCCAGCAGAACCCAAAGGATCAGACTCCCTCTATTCCTCTTCGAACCTACTGAGATCAACTGCAGAGTACCGCAAGGGTCCTCGCTCAGTCCCACGTTCTTCAACATCTACATGGCCCCTTCGCCACCATCGTCAGACAGCATGGGTTCAGCATAGTAGCCTATGCTGATGACACCCAACTTATCCTCTATCTCACACGTTCTGCACTCCACTCTCACTTTAACCCGCCAGATCAATTTCGCCGCCTCATCTGCTTCAACTCCCTCCACATCCTCCGCAAGACTTTCAAGTGGATCCCCCCCCCAAATGCAGAAGGACCGTCACCCATGCACTCATAACCAGCAGATTGGACTACGGCAAAATATCGCTCTTGGCTTTTCCCAGGAGCCCTCACTAGGGATCGCCTCTTCAGAGACAAAATCAGCAAAAAACCTGTACTTAGAGGAAAATATATGGCCCTGTTATCAACCTTAAACAAACAAAGAACACTAGAGAGGTTGGAACTCTAAGCTGAACTCCAGAAAGTTGAAAAGGTCCATAAGGAGACCCCGACTTTAGTACTACAATGGAAGATGATGGCTCTGGGGGGGAAACCTAATGTGGTTTATAATAATAGAGAGGAGTTTACTCTGCTATACCTTAAAAAAATGACATATGATAGTGTCGGGTCCCACCTACATTGACAACTCAGAGCCAAACAGGATAAAGAATACATTGGCAACAATATCCAGAAGCTAGGGCCACTGGCTAACTCTAGGAAAAAGAAGGCATGAGCATGCCAAGAATTCTACAAACACCTATATTCCTCTGAATCGTTGAATGAAGAAGAGCAATTGGCATACTTGGAGGGGGTGGTGCTCCCCCAGGTGTACGTGTACCACAACGAGGTGCTGCAAGTTCTATTTGGAGTGATGAGGGCCAGGCGGCTATTGATGCCCTGAACCTACATAAATCCGAGGGACTCAATGGGTTAACAGCTAAATTTTATAAAACCTTTAGCACTGAACTAGTGCCCCGCCTCACAGCCCTGTTCAATCACATGCCTGAGACCGGCTCTGTCACCCCTTCGCTATCCCAAAGAGTGGCAAGGATCCTCACTCCTGCTTCTCTTATAGGCCCACAGCCCTGCTTAACCATGACATTAAACTATACATGAAGATATTAGGCACCAGATTGGATGACCTCATGGCTACCATGATCTTCTAGTAGATTTTCTACTCGAGCATCAGCTTTCTCAAAGAGAATGGAACGCAAGTGGTCACAACCTGCCATGATCACTAATCTGAGAAATCCGAACACCCACATTCAGAAATATCACCAGGAGGTCGCACTTACCAACTAGACTTTGCCGAGCGCGAGCAAGGAAAAATCTCGCCGGGAAGTGGATTTTCCTCTCTTGCGCTCGCCAACTTGAAATTGACGAGCACGAGTGAGGAAAACTATTCCGCTGAACAGAGCAGAGTTTTTAGGAACTCTGCGTGCTCCGTGGAGCACGGAGTGTGGTACTCTTCATAAACTCTGTGAACCAAGATGAGTTTACCTCTCAGGTTTAATTAAAGGGAGGAAGATCCTTGATAATCTACAGAGGGTGGTGAACCTTGTTGATAAGGCAGAAAAAAGAATATTCCAGCGGCATTTCTGGTGCTCGATGCCGAAAAGACTAACCAGCTGGATTCATTTTCCTCACTCTCCACCGATTTGGCTTCTGTGAGCATTTTATAGTCATGGTGCAGACGAATTACGCCAGACCACAGTCCCAAGTATTAGTTAATGGCGTGGGATAAGACCTGTTCAGGCTGGAGAGTGGGACAAGACAAGGGTGCTTTCTAGCCCTGTTGCTCTTTGCTCTTAATAATAAATTCCTGGCTGGCAAGATATGCACCGTGCATCCCATTGGGGAATCACATTTTAGTCAGTATAACACATAATCTCACTTTTTGTAGATGATGTGTTGTTATCACTCACCTCACCTCAATCATCACTAGCAGCTCTGGAAAATTGGCAGCCTATGTGAGCGTAGTGGGCTTTCCCATTAACTTATATAAATCCTTCCTGATGAAACTGACTCTGCCTGCCCGTGAAATGGAGGTGCTGGAGGGATCTGCCTCATTAGGCATTAAATTTACTCCTAGAGTGGCAGACTTATATAAGGCAAACTACATCTCTACTTTTACATCAACTGAAGGCAGGTTTCAGAAGATTGGTGCACATGTACCATTCCTGGCTCAGCTGCCTTCATGCGATCAAAATGACTATCCTACTAAAATTGTTATATTTCTATTCAAAGGCTTCCCATTGAGACGGAACATGACTTTTTTCCAACACTACTCTTGTTAGTTACCCACTTTATATGGCAAGATCGTAGGGCATGCCTGCACTACCTACAAGTTGCTTAGACTACCCAAAGACTCGGGGGGGGTTGGCACTGCCCGACTTCCACCTGTATTATAAAGCAGCACAGCTACGAGTAATCTCAGAATGGTCTTCAAAGTAGTCTGACAAACATTGTCTTTACATGGATAGGTGAGTGGTGGATAGATGCATCTGGGATCACCAGTGGGAACTTAAGGGGGATAGGCACCCTAATGCATACCTCAGCACTTCCACGAGAACAATGCTCAAAGTGTAGGAGGAGGTGACCCTGGCTTCCAACTGGACCTTGTTCCCTTACCCTTTTACAGCCATGCGTTTAAGCCTTCCCACCAGCACTACAACCAGATCCATTTGACCTATGGAGGTCTCACCATCTCCGACTTGCTCCACAGCTGGGAAATTCTCACATTTGAGAATTGCCAGAGAGTCTTTGACCTTCCGAGTTTAGAGAACTATCACTATACACAGTTTAAAAAGATAAAATAATTTATTGAGTTTTGACAAACAAAACTGCGCACCGTATATTGTATCATATACATGTTCAGGACCATAAATTTAGACCGTATTATACTTTATATTATCACTGGTAGCCCAACTTAGAGAAAAAAAGTGGTACAGTAATTGTCAAGGTATGCATGTTAACATAGAAGTCAAGCCACCCATATATATCAATGAAGCATAAATGAGATTAACCAGAAAAGAACAAAAAGAAATAACAGAACACAACTTAAACCCCAACAAGCCAACAACATCAGCTCATTACATTATAGTGTGGTTAACTAAAGAGTCACAGCTTCATATATATTGTGAGCTACACATTTTTCAACAGGGTAAAACTATGAAATAATTTAATCAACCCGTGTCTTCATCTCCCCTCCACTTCAATGGCAATATATTCGATGGTATTATGCCCTCCCACGATTCCTGCTTACGCGACGTAGAGTCAAGCTCTCACATTTCCCTCAACAACATCCTCTGTCATATTACGGCCCTAACCTAGTCTTGAAATGGACCCCAGATGTTCCGGGAACGAGACGCTACTGGCATTAATTCCCAAAATGTATGTAATTGTTCCTGACAGAGCGTGATGTCTGTTATCCAATATTTCGTTGGTGGAACTCCAGCTCTACCCCAGGACATGGCTACACGTCTCTTTGCCAAGAGTAACATCATGGCTAGTAATCGTCTGGACTCAACTGGGGCGTCTTTTGTGTATCCCAATATCCCCAGCAGAGGGGAAGGCTCCAGTCTCAGGTCAAGTATCTCATTTATGAAGGCAGAGATCGAGCCCCAGAATTGTGCAATCCTGGGACACTGCCAAGCTAGAGTTATGAAGGGGGCCTGAAGAGCATTACACCTCCAGCATCTGTCATTTTCCCGGAGACCCATGCACAAGAGCTGTGCTGGTGTCTTATAGTACCTATGCAGGAATTTAAAATGGATCAGGCATAATTTATAGTTTGTGAGAGCAGTTCTAGCTGCCCCCAGCAAAACTTCCATTGGTCCTCGGTTAGAGGTGTGGGTAGCTCCACGTTTCAGCCTTCAAAAGACGTATGATTAGCGATAGGGAAGTCAGTCTGCATTTTAGTGTAGAGGCGAGCGATCAACTTGTGTTGGGCCTCATTCGAAATCGATTGCTCCAGTGCATTTAGCGTGGGAGATGAGGAGGGAAAGGAAGCATGCAGTTTACGACAGGTTGCTCTGATTCATTAATGCAACTGCAAGTCTGAAAAATGCGTGGTATTTGTCTCCGCCGAGTTTGGGGGGCACGGAAAGTGTCCCCGGAGTACAGATCAGCCAAGGTCGACCAGCCCAGTTTTACCGCTCTAAGCACCTCTCTGCGCTCCTCCTTTGCCGGTTTTTAGGGGATTGTATGCTAGGGGAGCAGAGGGGGCAAACAGCACGTCATGCCCAGCTCTCAAGCACAGTTGATGCCAGGCCCATCTGAGCATCTCTGTGGTATCTATTTCATTTCTAGGTCTCTGAAATTTAGAAAAGATGGCCACATCTAACGGAACCGGTGCAGCTCAATCCAGTTTGAACGCAATATGCGGTTGGAACGGAGTCAGGTGTCCCCAGTGGTGCACAAATTGGGCTTGCGCACAATAGGCGTACAGAGATATGGGCTACACACCCAGCCCACCCTGGTTCAGGTGGAGAGTCAAATGCTCTCAGGCCAAATGGGCCTGCCCTCCAGTCTACACAAGCATAATGAACAAGGATCTAAGTTTGTGTAAAAAGGCTTTGGTGAGAATGATAGGAACATTGACGAAGAACTATAAAAATTTGGGCAGAACGACCATCTTAGCAATGGCTATTCTACCCGCGAGTGATAGCGGTAAGTGTGCCCATGTCTCCGGTGTGCTTTCAATCCAGCTTACAGCTCATCCGAAATTCATCATCCAGAGCTCCTGCATATCATGGCTGAGCCATATCCCCAAATATTTAATTGGGCCTTGTGCCCATATCAGTGGGTAATCCAGTGTAAACAGGATTGTGCCACCAGACAAGGGGAAGATGGTTGATTTTCCCCAGTTGATCTGGATCCCAGAGAGGCCCCCGAATGCAACTAGTTCTCTCAACATGGGGTGAGTGTTAGTCGCTGGGTCAACAAGATATAGCTTGATGTTGTCTGCTTAAAGCGATATTGTCAACCCTCGAGTCAAGCACCCTATTCCTCTATTTGTGTGGTGTTGTCTTATTCTGGCAGCCAGAGGTTCCATTGCAATGGCAAAGAGGAGAGGGGATAAGGGTCACCCCTGCATAGTGCCTCTGGATATGGGGAAGCTCTCCGAAAGAAGAACATTGACTCTAAGCCTAGCTCTTGGACCTGCGTAGAGGATCCTAATTTGGGCAATAAAGGTGGGACTGAGGCCCATTTTGGTTAATACAGTAAAGAGGTAAGACCATTCTAAGGTGTCAAATGCTTTGGTAGCATCTAATAGTATCGCCGCTGTTGGAGTCTGGGGATGTAAATAATTTAACAACGCAAAAAAGGTTTGCAAGTTATGTGCCTTCGACCGACCCGGTATGAAACTGGATTGATCCAGCCTTGCTATCAATGGGAGTAGAGGTATACACAGTTGAAGCACTGAGTCCTTTCCCTGGATTTTCGAATAGTAGCCACTAGAGATTTTAATCCCATAGAGACTTTTGCTAAAATGGCTAGGGTTCCACGTGCTCCTTGTGATCACAACCATTGACTTCCGGGAACAGACACTTGGGGAAACTCTCTCTGAGGAGAAGTAGCACAAACTCTGGAGGGACATTCCCAGATTCAATCATTCTTTGGGAATGCGGGAGGCACACTACAAATTACTGTTCAACTGGTACCTATTCTCCACAAAACTGAACAAAATCTTTCCTCCCACATCTTACTTTTGTTGGAGGGGTTGTTGTCTACCTGGGGATTTTCACCATATATGGCAGAATTGTCTGGTTATTCAGCCAATCTGGTCAGAGATTCTAGCTCAAATTAGGGAGATTTTGGAGTACCTGAACCCTAAATCCCTGCTGGGATTGAGGGCTGATTCACTTAGGCGTCAAACCTCTAGCAACTGAACGGTGCTGTGGCTGTGCCTTGGGGTGGCCAAGAGAGCCCTGGTGGCCCTCTTTTGCATACAAAAACATTCCATCAAGTTCTCTAATGCCATTTTACTCTTTACATACTAATAATTGTTTTCAGTTTTTTGCACCCCAGGGATATTTTTCTCTTTTACCTACAAAATAACTTTTCACCATTTTGGTTTAGGTAACCGAGCATCATTTATGAGGGCCTACTGGCACGTTTGTGCCGCTGGAACATCACTTTTTTTAAGTTCCAGTGGCGTAATGTGCCATTGGCATATTTATAAGGCCACATAAAGCCACCTTACATGGCTTTTTATGGACTTATAAATATGTGCCCCTTTCACACAGAAAACTGCACGAAAGGGGTGTTCCATGAATGTTGATGGGGCAGTTCCCAGCAACATCCATGACTTTTTGACACTGCCCCAGATTTCTTAGAAATCGTAAGTCTGAGGCAGTGCCAAAAACCTACGCCTTCCCAGGGGAGGCATAAGGGAGGCACAAGAAGGAGAAATATCTTTATTTCTCCTATTTGTTTCTCTTTCTATGTGTGCTGCATTCTGTAGCACACAAATAAAGAGGAAAAGGCCTCTTGTGATTGGTTTTGTGCAGGAAGGTTTCCCTTCCTGCTCAAAAATAATCATCCCCGCAACACAGGCAGCCTTGCAACATGGTGCAAAGGTGCCTGCATTGGTGCTCAAAAGCCCATAGTGCGTCGACGAAGGGGAAAAGAACAGGAATGCGCCGTAACTAATCAATTCGGTGCATTCCTGCCCATTTCTTTTGCCGTTGCGCAGGACACAGATATTAAAGTTGATAGTTTTGAAAAAGAGATTAAAAAAATGTGCACAGTGTGGTCTAAAAAAACAGAGTATGTTTGTATATGTTGTCGACGCACTCACTTAAAGATTCAAAAAGTGAAAAAGTAAATAATGAAAACTTGCAAAAGTTATCTGGGTATTTTTTTGTAGAGGAATGCTTTGACTTGTCCATACAACAAGTTATATGTGAGTAGTGGTACAATAAATTAGAAGATAATAAAATGAAGAGCACATAGATATTAGACACCCATTTTGTAAGATGATAAAATGCCTGCTGCTAATGTAAAAACACTCTAAAGGGCCCCCCCCCAAAAAATCAACATTTAATATTCTTTGCAGCATTGCGAAAGGCTGTTATGGACTGCTCTCCAGCACTCACTACAACTCCACAAACCTTGCAGCATGATGCTATCTGGCAAAGCTGCAGAGCCAAATCTTGAAGTTTATGCCAAATCTGGCAGTATGATGCCATCTGGGGAAACTGCAGAGCCAAATCTTGAAGTTGAGATTGGACCTCTGAAGGGAGCCTCTGCGCTGGCGAACTACCAAGCCAGGTCCTCCCTGGACTGGAAACAAGCATCCTAGGACCGATTTTGGGGTTTCACCAATGTGCAACATTCCGTCCATCATCTTGTTTGTTTTGCTGTTCGCTCTATGTGGGAAGGGTATGCCCAGACGTGGGTCCCGTGCTCACTACACCACTGGAGTCAAGGTATCCTGGCTGAAGAGGGATGAAACCCCGAAACCGGTTCTAGGATGCTTGATTCCGGTCCAGGGAAGACATGGCTTGGCAGTTCGGGCTGGACTGTTCCCATGAGGCACAGGGTCAAGACTGATTTGCATATGGCCATGTCTGAACTGGGGTGGCGTGGTTGAGCAAAATAACGATGGATTGAACCCAGATCTGTGACTGGGGGTGAATGTTTTGCCAATGTGCAACATTCCGTCCATCATCTTGTTTGTTTTGCTGTTTGCCCTATGTGGAAAGGGTATGCCCAGACGTTGGTCCCGTGCTCACTACACCACTGGAGTCAAGCTATCCTGGCTGAAGAGGGGTGAAACCCCGAAACCGGTCCTAGGATGCTTGATTCCGGTCCAGGGAAGACATGGCTTAGCAGTTTGGGCTGGACTGTTCCCATGAGGCACAGGGTCAATACTGATTTGCATATGGCCATGTCTGAACTGGGGTGGCGTGGTTGAGCAAAACAACGATGGATTAAACCCAGATCTGTGACTGGGGGTGAATGTTTTGACAATGTGCAACATTCCGTCCATCATCTTGTTTGTTTCGCTGTTCGCCTTATGTGGGAAGGTTATGTCCAAACGTGGGTCCCGTGCTCACTATGCCACTGGAGTCAAGCTATCCTGGCTGAAGAGGGGTGAAACCCCACAACCGGTCCTAGGATGCTTTATTCCGGTCCAGGGAAGACATGGCTTGGCAGTTCGGGCTGGACTGTTCCCATGAGGCACAGGGTCAAGACTGATTTGCATATGGCCATGTCTGAACTGGGGTGGCGTGGTTGAGCAAAATAACGATGGATTAAACCCAGATCTGTGACTGGGGGTGAATGTTTTGCCAATGTGCAACATTCCGTCCATCATCTTGCTTGTTTTGCTGTTCGCCCTATGTGGGAAGGGTATGCCCAGTCGTGGGTCCCGTGCTCACTACGCCACTGGTGTAAGCTATCCTGGCTGAAGAGGGGTGAAACCCCGAAACCGGTCCTAGGATGCTTGATTCCGGTCCAGGGAAGACGTGGCTTGGCAGTTCGGGCTGGACTGTTCCCATGAGGCACAGGGTCAAGACTGATTTGCATATGGCCATGTCTGAACTGGGGTGATGTGGTTGAGCAAAATAACGATGGATTAAACCCAGATCTGTGACTGGGGGTGAATGTTTTGCCAATGTGCAACATTCCGTCCATCATCTTGTTTGTTTTGCTGTTTGCCCTATGTGGGAAGGGTATGTCCAGACGTTGGTCCCGTGCTCACTACGCCACTGGAGTCAAGCTATCCTGGCTGAAGAGGGGTGAAACCCCGAAACCGGTCCTAGGATGCTTGGTTCCGGTCCAGGGAAGACATGGCTTGGCAGTTCAGGATGGACTGTTTCCATGAGGCACAGGGTCAAGACTGATTTGCATATGGCCATGTCTGAACTGGGGTGGCGTGGTTGAGCAAAATAACGATGGATTAAACCCAGATCTGTGACTGGGGGTGAATGTTTTGCCAATGTGCAACATTCCGTCCATCATCTTGTTTGTTTTGCTGTTACACTTAGCAGTGTAGCGCCAATGCAGGCACCCTTGCACCATAGTGGAAGGATGTCTGTGTGCAGAGGGGGATTGTTTATGTGTAGGAAGGTGTCCCTTTCTGCACATAAACAATCCTGAAATGCCATATTGTAACTTCTACGTGTGCTGCTTAATGCAGCACAATCGAAGTTTCAAAATGTAATTTTTTTAAAGGATTGTTTATGTGCAGGAAGGGTCACCTTCCTATAATTAAACAATCCAAGGTGTTTTGCTTCTCCGTGTGTGTTGCACAAGGCAGCACACATGGAAAAAGGAAAAACGAGGAGAAAGAAAGCATTTCGCCTTGTTTCGCCAACGTGAGACCAGGTTTTTCCTAGTCCTAATTTTGGCACTGACTCCTTTTTGCGCTGCCCTTGTAAATAGGGGGCAGCGTCAAAAACAATGGGTGTTGCGGTGGAATGCCCACCACAACACCCACTGCCCACCCCTTTCATGCGAAGCATAGCCTGAAAGGGGGCCTTATTTACAAGGTAGCGTTACGCCACATAAAGTAGCTTAACGCTGACTTGTAACCAAGGCGAGGCCCCTATTGGCACCACAACGTCACTGAAAGTAATGTTGTGATGGCGATAGGGGCTTGTACCTATGCCCCAAACTCTCTCCAATTACAATACACATACATGAATGTGGATAAATGACCATCTTGACCTAGGTTTTCTTGAACGGCACACCAAATATCAGAATGTCTTGACATAAAGAAGTATCGGTAGCTACAGAGGCAGTCCTAGAGTTAAAGCATGATTGAATCTCGGAATATTGAGCACAAAAACATTGTAATGAGAATATTGACTCCAATAAAATTGGGAACGTAAGTGTATATAGGTAAGTACAGATTTTCTAAGTGTACCTCACTTATATTATCTCGATATACTCACCTTCATGATATTTGGTACTTGATATCCTGGGTATGATAATTCTGTAGAACTATATTTAAATGTTGGGAATGTTGCTGTTGTACTAGTAGCATGCTCTATAATGAATTGGAAATACATCCTTAAAGGGTTGAATAATCCTTATCAGTGATAAAGAGTGCAAGGAACATCAAAATTCTCTTTTAAAGAATCCAGACAATATTGAAGAGGAAACTGGAAGAGTTTAAAGTCAACTAGATTACTTTAGAAACTACTTCTGAGAAGTTTAGAGAACATTTAGAAAGCTACAAAGTAATACCATAAAAAGAAGTCCCAGCTAGATCTCAAAACATTGTTTGATACAGCGCATCAACAAATCAGCAAGAATGGCAAATGTAGTAATTAAAAAAGCACAGAGTACATCACTTTTTCAGATACATTAATTCAGGAATAGTGACCAGTGAGTCTGTAAACATAGTAAAAATCTCTATCTGTAATTTTAGAAATGGGGTCTCTAGATGGCAGAGGTAGGTACCTTTGTCAAAAAAGGGACCCTTGCTTCTAGTCAGAGTAAGGGGGATACACTCCTAAAATAACCCCTGCTCACCCCCTTGGTAGCTTGGCACAAGCAGAATGGCTTATCCCAGAGGCAGTGTGTGAAGTATTTGTGAACACATACAGTAATACAGTGAAAATTCGACAAATGGACACCACACCAGTTTAGAAAAATAAGTAACCTTTATCTAAACTAAAACAAGACCAAACGACAAAAATCCACAATACATTAATAAAAATATGACTTTCAGATGGTAGAAATAGTTCAGTTCAATGCAAATTGCAGATGCGACACTTTTCTTACAAAGTACCTGGGATGCATCACACAAACAAAAAGAAAGTGGGAAGCAGGGAAGGTGGTGCGTGGGTTCCTTACACTCAGGGAAGGTGTTGCATCGGTTCCTTGCTCCAAGGGAAGTGATGCGTTGGTTCCTTACTGCAGCACAGGGGAGGTGATGCCTTGGTTTCTTACCGGAGAGGAGGTTATGCATCGGTTTCTTACTGCATGGGGAGGTGATGCGTCGGTTTCTTACTGCATCCCCCAACTATGCGACAAACTTGGGGCCTCGATGCAATGCGATGATTCAGATCAATGCATGAACTCTTGCAGCCGCACAGCAGGCATTACGTTGAAATCGGTGCTGTGCTCTCGGACTTCGGAGATTGGTGCACTCAATGTGGCGTGCAGCGATTTCTTGAGCCACGGGCAGGTGCTGCGACGATTTCTTCGGCGATGCATCGTAAACAGGTGCGGATGCATCTGCCTTCTTGAAGTTGAGTTACTTTTCCAGCTCCCAGCGGAAAACAGTCTCTAGAGGTCCAAAACAACAGCAGCACCTCTTTGCAGGTCAGAACTCTCAGCAAGACAGTTCAAGGGAGCTGGTGGTGAAGTCTTTGTGTCCCTGAGACTTCAGAACAGGAGGCAAGCTCAGTTTCAAGCTGTTGGAGAGCTTCTTTTAAGCAGGGGACACAGCAAACAGCTAAGTCCTTTTCTCCTTCCTGTGGCAGCAAGTAGCCACTGCAAGCCAACTCAGACAGCAAACAGCACAGGGACAGTATTCCTCCTCAGCTTCTCTGGCTCTTCTCCTTGGCAAAGGTTCCCCTTGATTCCCTGAAATGATCTACAGTTCTGGCCTGCAATATTTATACAACAAAATCCTTTGTTCTCTGGTAGCAGAGAAGCTTTGTGCTTGGTGAAAACCGGTTTTGTCCTCTCTGGTACAGCTTCCTGGCTGGAGACAGCATTGTGGAAGGCAGACAAAGCCCATTCAGGTGAAAGGCAATCTCCTCCCCCTACTTTAAATGCAGCCCACGTCTATTCAGCACAGCCCTGGCTCATCAAGTACTCCGGAGCCACTGCTCCACTCCAGCCACTGTCGCCCAAAAGCCAGAAAGGCAATACACAAACCTAGCAGAGGCACACTGAATGGCTAAGCAAGAAAATACCTACTTTCTAAAAGTGGTGTTTTCAAACACAGAATGTAAAAATCACCCTCACTAAAATATGCATGTTAACATTCTGAGTTCAGGCATACTAATCTTTATTTTCCTACCTTGCTCCCAGGGGTATTTATGTTTATAAAATGTTATAAACAAACTCCCCATTCTATCCCATGGGAACAGGTAGCCTTGCAATAGTGAAAAACGAAATTGGCAGAAATTCACTATCAGGACATGCCACACACACCAGGGCATGTCCTCCCTTTCACATACACTGCACCCTTCCGCCAGGGGTACTGTGGGCCTACCTTAGGGGTGACTAACATGCAAGAAAAGGGAAGGTTAGGGCCTGGCAAGTGGGTACACTTGCCAAGTCGACATGGCAGTACTAGACTGCACACAGGCTCTGCAATGGCAGGCGAGTTACATTTACAGGCTGCTTATGTAGGTTGCACAATCAGTGCTGCAGTCCACTAGCAGCATTTGATTTACAGGCCCTGGGCACACACAGCACACTTTACTAGGGACTGACTAGTAAATCAAATCAGCCAATATTGGAAACACCAATCCATAAAAACAATTTACAAAGGGAGCACTTGCACTTTGGCACTGAACAGCAGTGGCAAAGTGCACAAAGCAATTAGACTGTCAAAACGGAGTCCAACACACAGTAAAAATACAGGAAGCAAAGGCAAAACATGCAGGGGAGACCCATGCCAATGGTGACAGGTCTAACACATAAGTATCACATTCTTTTAAAAAAGAAGGACAAAGAAAGGATAGTCAAAGTTCAAAAGTCTCTGACCCGACAGAAATGCAGCAGCACACTCCACTACAGCTGCTCGACTGTGAATCTTTCTAATTAACCTAACATTTCTAACTATCCTATCACACAGCTCACTGCAAAAGCAGACTACTTCGCCATAGCATCAGAAACTACACCTTTTTGTCCAAAGTTTGCTTCAAACAACTTTTCATGAATAGTATATAAACTGACATCACTAGCGATCAACCACCTTTCAAGCGTAGGCAGCCATGCTAGAGTGACAGTCCAGTGGTCTACGCCTTACAGATTATGAAAATACTAAGAATGTGCGCACGCACAAATCTACATTTTAGTCCATGCACACAATTTATAGTCCATTCGGTGCAGCAATGATTTCAGTACATCAATAAAAATGTCTAGTTTCATAACCATCTCAGCTTTCTTGTGGAGATATCACAAATGAAAATTGTCATACCTAGAGATGGAGGGCCATAATTATGGCAAAGTAACACAGCGCAGTGCAGCAAGACACCTTGCTGTGCTGGGTTATGGGGAAAGGGCAGGAATTAACCGAATTTAAACAAATACAATGTATTTCTGTACTTTCCCCTACACTGGCACACAATGGGCTGCCTAGTGCCATGGTGCAAGGGTGCCCGCACTGATGCAGGATTGCTTTTGTGCAGGAAGGTGCACCTTCCTACATAAAAACAATCCTGAGAGGCCATTTCCTCTTTCTATGTGTGCTGTACAATGCAACACACATAGAAGGAGGAAAACAAGGAGAAATAGTGATATTTCTCCACAGCACGCCTCTCCTGGGGATCTGGTTTTTTTTGGCGTATTCCTAGCTTTACCTGTTCTTGTAAATCTGGGAATGTGTCAAAATCCATTATTGTTGCGTGGGAATACCCACGCAACACTTTTGGAAAAACCTCCCTGGCGGAAAGTAATGCGACGCAGCAACTTTTGTGGCATCACATTACTCATGAATTATGAAGCCACGCAGGGCCATGCAATGTGGCCATTCATGTGATGTTACAAGTGACGCAATTTGGTAGGTTATCTGGCAAATCAAGTATAAGGCCATGACCAGGGGTTGAGAGCAAATTATGTTTACTCTTCTAAACATCTCAGATGGATTTCTAATACTATTTTGAGTGAAAATCTGAACAATAATTTCCCCTTAACTAAGTTTTTCAAGGGAAGTGAAAGCTTTTTAAAAAAAATCGTTGTGGCAGTTTATAATGGGTTCTGGTCTCAGGGCCTGCTTATGTTTCTTTAACATGGGTTTTTATTATAAACTCCTCTCACTTTGCAGTCACAGAAGGAAAATTAAAGTGAATTATGTCACAACCCTGGTGGGATATAGAGTGTGAAAGGCAAGGCTGTAGGATGCCGCAAAAGCAAAAATGAAACACATTTCTTTTGTATTTGTGAAGTGTGATAGAAGCAAAAATGTATATAGGATCAAATCAAATCAAGACACTCTGTTGTTGATGCACAGATGATAAATATTCATTAAAACCTGGTTTCCACACATTATTTGAACCACTAAACAATAAACAAAAAAATGGAAATACTCATTCTTCAAATACACACATGATATAACATCTCATTTCATTCACAAATATATATACAATAAAAAACAAAGCTTGAATGTTAATGGGAAGGTTGGAGCTTTTCTAAATTCAATTGAGGCCACCTGTCATCCCTATTGTTTTCTGCTCCCACAATTCAATCTGAGACTACAACCTTAATGTTTTGCCTCCAATCTTGAATTCCTTCACATTTATAAAATGGTTTAAATCTTTACATTGTGCTTGTTCATTTATCACCAACTTATTATTCTGTTAATATTTCTGAGCAGTCGCAAACCACCTGAGTTGGCATCATGGACCCCACGGGTCTCTGGACCATTGTATAAAACCACTGCCCTAGATCTTTCATCGACTTTTTGTTTCCACTTCTAGTGCTAACAGCACAATGACCTCATCTTTGGCACCTCTTCTTTGATAGCATTATTTGACTGCTAACCACATCATAACCATATGCTCCGCTAACAGGCGGGTATAATCTCGTATGTCCCCAGGGCTTCGCAAATCTTTCTGAAGTCACCCTCAAAATCAAACAATGAAACAATTCATCATTTCATCTGCCACTTCATACAATGGACAGAAAGCCAAAGCTGTTTTTAAAAAAAATGTAATATTACTACACTTCTGAACTAGTCCAAGGGCTGTAGGCATGAAATTAGAGTATATACACATAATTCCTACATCCGAAGGCTGAAACAATGTGAAATAAAATAATATAACCAAAATCAACAATTCAGAATACAGACAGCAAACATGTAAACACAAGCAGGTCAGGAACCAATTTTAAATTGCCAATAGCTTTTTCTTGTTACTTCCAGCCAATATTGAAAATTCAGTCCAACTTAAGCTTTGAAATGGAAGCCGCACGAAATGCAGTCAAACAATAAAAATCAGAAGAATAGGTGCTCTCAATCCCCAGTGGGATGATCTCCGCCTTGATACGCGGTTGTTGCCTCCCAGCCAGCACCATCCGCGGGTAGAAAAACCTATTCTTCTGATTTTTATCATTCTACTGGTATTTATTGAGTTGACTTGATGCTGTTCTGAAGATAGAATCTGGGCAAAATATAAAAATATTTTTGCTGGCCCAATTTATGAATTGATCATTACTGAAGACTATTACGTCTGTGTGAATTACAGAGCCCTGAAGAAGATATTTTGGCTATCTGCCGAACCGAACGAAACGCGTTGGCTGCTTTTTAAAAAAAAACTTTATGTAAACTTGAAAATAAAGGATTGAAAGAAATGTAAAAGGACTGAATAAGCTCTTTTTGTTCAAGTGCACTGCTCTATATGTAAAATATGCCTTCATGATAATGTTCAATTAATCTCAACTTTAAAGGCAGGTGCCCGCCCATCATCAATGATTAAAATCTCATTGACAATTTCTTCTAATTCTCCTGTAATCACAGTTGTGACCATGAACCAAACTGAAGATGGTCAAAGGAAAATTATTGAAATGGTTGCAACCAGAAATCCCAAATAATTTCAGACTCAAGCATGAAAAACACATTTATTTAAAATGACTAGCTCATAAATGACTCCATAAAAATTCCTATCTCTATATTGTAGATAAACTATTGTAAGAGAGTCATGTGGATTCTCTAACAGAGCCAGAATCAAAGCTAACCACGGATGAGCAAAACCTGTCATAGTGAAGGAGGGACTAGGCCCTACAACCATGAGCACATCCATGATTCTGGTGAGGGGAATCTGCTCTTACGGAATACAGGAGTAGGGGCGCTACTGTGAAGGGTAGCAGGGACCTTGGAATGACACATTTTGTTAACAAACTAATTCAAAACAGCAATGTTAGAATCCAGATCATTTTGGATCCAATCCAATGGGAGGTGGAAAAATGGAAAGATCAAAGAAAAGAAACAGTTGGTCCCTTTCAACTGGACACTGGGCCTGATTCAAAAAGATAACGTATGCTTCTCAAATAAGGCAAACAGAATTTCATCCTCACAAATATCCCAACTATCCCACACATCGCACATCATGAACCAAAGGAGGACCATCTGAACAAAGATTATATTCTGGCTCAAGGAGAGGATTGGCTCTATTGTCATTTTCAAAAGCCATCTAGATGTGCGTTGAAACCTCCCGTTGAGAGAACCCTGATTAAAATATTTCATGCCCTGAATTTGTGGTTAAAAACTGCTCTTACGTTTTTCACTCCATTCCCTTGTAATTCTTTGCCTTACCCATGCCTTTCACTGGTCACTGCACCGCCTGCACATTGTTATTGGTCAATTATCCCTTATTGTCCCAATTTTCAATGTAAAAATTGTGATAAATGTGAAAAGAGAAAGCAACCTTTCCGACAATTTTAATTAACTTTCTCATGTTACTTAGTCCTCCTTCATCCATCGGGCGATAAAGCGTAATATGAATGTCATAATCTGTGCACAACTATTTCCTTAGAAATCTTGGGGCAGATTTATAAGCCCTGTGCGTCACTTTTGCGCCGCCGTTGCGTCACTTTTGTGACGCAGCGGCGGCGCAAAGCCAGCACCATGCTGCGGCACATTTACAACGTGACGCATCTAGGGAGATGCGTCAAGTTGTAAAGCTTGCGCCACATGTGGGCGTTTCTTCACAGGGGTTGGCGTTCCGGCGCAGGAACGCCTCCGAAAAGTGGCTGAGTGAAATCTACAAGATTTCACTCAGTCACTTTTCCGGCCATGCTGCGTCAAATCCCAGCGCCTGCTTGAAGCAGGCGTAAGGATTGACGCAGCATTGTACCGATAGGGCACCCCCGAGCCTTGCTGGAGCTGCGTCGCGCTTGCGACGCAACTCCAGCAATGCGCCGCCCTTCCGCCATCAGATGCGTCACGCATCTGTTTATCCTTGCGCCACGATGCGCTGCATTGTAAATGCGGCGCATCTATTGTGGCGCAACGGTAAACTTGCGTGACGCATCTTCCCTGGCGCATCCATACTGATTTGCAGGGATGCGCCAGGGAACATAAATCTGCCCCAATGTCTCCATACTGTATAACTAGTTCCTTTTGAATTACCAGGTTTCCCCTGTTTTTTTTATGAACGTTATTATTTTCATTAGTAAGAGTTATGCTGCGGCAGAGAACATTTTCGCATCTACGTAGAAACATTGCAAAAAAACAGCATTGCTGCTTCAAATAAGCAATTACTGCAGCAAGGGGAAAAAGAGAAAAATAGCATACGCTTTTACTTTGATGTATTGTGTTAAATAGAATCTTAGCACCATTTTCCTACGTGTTTTCAGGGACTCGATGCTTTTATGGATAAGCAACATCAATGCCTTGCTTTCGTTGCATAGATAAAATGCGAACACTTGTATTTGCTGTCTCAAAACAGCCCTGATTTCCACATGAAGAAAAAGACCACAGTAACTGAGTTCAAAAATGTAGCAGAATTGTTACTGGTTCCCCATTTCCCCAACACTCATTTTGATCCTTCAAATACCACTGCCCTCTAAAACAGTTCTTTGATTTAACAAGAGAGGCAAATGTTTCTTGGCTGCCTTTTTCATGTTTCTAAAATCTAGATATTCCATGTGTTGTTGGTTTTCTGATTTAATGTCTGCCCATATGACACGCTCTTTGGAATGGTTTATCGCATTCGTCCTTCGCCCCCGGTGGGATCTGATTTATTGAAATTTAATGAAGCTCACATAGTGAAAAACCTCCAGGATCAGCTGCCTGGAGGTGCCTACAGTATGCTTGATTAAATATATTAGCTTATAAAGATCACCCCTTAATAGCCAGCATATGACTCTCAGTAGGGGACAATAATTAGTAAGACTATTTAAACAATGTGTTCGCTAATACTGTGGTTTTGTTCGAAGATATTCTAATTCCAACAATTATAGAGAACATTACAAACTCAGCCACATCTCCTGAGGCTCCATTTTAACGGAAAGTTGGTTTTAATTGGAAATCTACTCTTTGTGCATTCATGTCTGTGGCTTGTGTAGATTCGGACCTTTTGGGTCCTTAAAAATCCCCACGTTTGCACATGAAACTGCATGAGGCCATAGATTTCACGTCTGCTCCGCTGCACCTAAGGCTGTAGACTGTCCATGGGTGGAGCATCTGAATCAGGTGTTTTGCTAGATTTCTGTATTGTTTTATGTTCATTATTTGTTTATTTCTACATTTCATGACGTAATTGCTTGTAGGCACACTTAAGAGAGGAAACAAGTGTACATATGTGAATCCGTTGATGGGGCCAGAAGAAAGGAAAACAGCTATATATTCAGCTCTGAATATCGAGATAGGAATATTGGGATACCCTAAGATCGTAGACAAAATATCGAAAGGTAAGTGCATAGAAAAGAAGCCCATTGTTACTATTCTCTAACACCACATCCCCATACCTTAAAAAAAATAATTATATATATATACATAAGTCTGACAAAGGGGGAAATATTGTGCTCTGGCCCCGTGAGCTATATATGCAAGAAGCAGAAAAGCATGTAAGTGACAATGGCTGTTATAGAAAAGCCACTTTTAATGACCTTAAACGCATTAAGGAATCCACATTCAAAGAAATATCACAATGGAAGAGAATGGGACTCTTAAGTAAAAATGATTTTTTTTTTTAAATGACTATCCTACCGTCCCAGTGTTATACTTTATCCAGAAGTTACAAAAAAATATAATACCTGTACCTGCCAGGCCCATTATATCTGCTCAGAAACGATTACTCGAACCAATGTCCAAATACGTGGACTATTTCCTACATGAGTTAGTGGAAAACTTACCATCTTATATACGAGATACAGGCCATTTCTTGTAAAAAATCCAAGGGGTTGAGTGGAAATCTGATTATGTTCTTATTGGTATGGACATATGCTCGTTGCATACCAGCATCCATCACAATGATGGGTTAGCAGCGGTCAAACATTTTTTATCTAAACGAAATATTGAATGTTACCACCATAATGAAATGCTTTTGAGTATGATCAATATGCGCCTCCTCAACAACTATTTT
Source organism: Triturus cristatus (assembly GCF_964204655.1). Taxonomy (NCBI): domain Eukaryota; kingdom Metazoa; phylum Chordata; class Amphibia; order Caudata; family Salamandridae; genus Triturus; species Triturus cristatus. The sequence goes on from NC_140582.1 coordinate 617,356,064, forward strand.
ATTTTCAACAAAGAGGTTTTCTCCCAGCTGTGCGTGTCTCCACGTTGTCTGGTGGGAGGACCACGTCCTCAGAACCACCCACAGGGAGCTGTATGATGCACGTGTTAGACAGTGGTGGCGTTTCATAGACGATGTGTGCATTATCTTTGTTGGACCCGGCCTCGTGGCATGGTCCTTAACCCCCTGGATTGTGCCCGTTCCCCGCCCCGGCCTTCACGGGCCACCCGCCTGAACTGCACCAAGACCCTTCACCCGGAGCTGCACGTGGTCGCATACTCCTCGTGGCTCCGCCATCTTGTTGGCATACACGTCACCCCGTGCACCAGCCGGCGCGACCCCGCTCAACCCGGCCTCGACCCCAGCGAAGCCCCGCCATCGAGGCACCACGATCTAGCCAGGGGGTGCCGCAGGAACCATTCATCGCCCCCGGCGGAGGACAGTATCGATGGGACCCCCAACTGTCCTCCCCTCTCGAGGTGTGATCGCCCGGCAACTCCCATGGGCCTGGCGCCTCTCCTGCCGGGCGTCTGGCCACCTCCACCCGGCCACTCCGCCCCCTCGGGCGCATAGGTCCGGACATCAAAGGGCTCCAGACCTATATCTGGGGCGACCCCACCACAGCTCGGCAGTTGTATCCCGGAGTCGAGAGCCCTGCTGATTGAATCGCGGCTGACCCTACGGAGAAGAACTCTTGTCGGAACCATCACGAGCCCTGCTGACTGCGTCGCGGCTCCTTCCTGTGAACCCTTTCTGAACCACCTGGAACATCGGAGCCCTGCTGACGCTGTCGCGGCCCAACCTCGCTGAAGCCTCCCTCGGAGCCCTGCTGACGACGTCGCGGCTCGAGCTGAGCAGAAACCATCTTGAGAGCCCTGCTGATTGGATCGCGGCTCTCCACGAACTGTACGCCAGAGCCCTGCTGACGCCGTCGCGGCTCGCCCCCTCCGAGATCCGGAGGTCCTCCAGCTTGAGGATAAGAACTGGGCCCCAGGTACCCTCGTACCGCATTCCTGCCAAAGACTGTCCCGCTACCCCGACCCTTCCAAAGAGACACTGAGACTTTTGGTGGATCCCTCGATCCCTTCGTGTAAATATTGCCCTCGTAACCCTTTTATTGCTGATAAAGAATTGCTTGTCACAAGACAACCTCCTTGAGTCCTGTGTGGTGGTGTTACTGTGCTAGTACGTGATAGGAGAAGGATCTCTCAGGAGACTTCTCGGCAGCGCTCGGCTACTTCGTGCAGTGTGAGGGCCCCCCCCCTTGGTGGTCGCACCGACTCCTCGGGGTCCGCCTTCCAACATTTGGTGGCCAGCGACGGGATCCGAGCCGAACGCAGTACGTACCAGCCAGTACCCACTAGCTACCCATCCAAACGAACAGCATCATGAGCAGCCAGGAAAACAACGCGACAATGGAGTTCCAGCCCGAACGGCTGGAAGAATATACGCACAAAGAATTGAAACAGTTCTGCAAAGACAAAGGCATTGCAACCACCAGCCTGGGTACCAAAGAGGAGATGCAGAAAGCTCTGAGGGCATGGTTGGAGGCCGGGGCAGGCCCCTCCCAGGAGGAAGGGCCCTTGCCCCTGACTGAGACCGCAGCAACCGCATGGACTCCGGCAACCGGAGGAAGAAAGAGCCTAGAAACCGGCCTCTCCGAAGAAGAAATACGAGAGCGGGAAAAGGTCCGGAGCCACGAGCTAGAGCTCGCCCGACTGCGGCTGGACGGTGAACTCCAGCTGGCAGAGAAGAAACTGGCCCTAGAGCAGCTGCGCCTTCAAGAAGAGATAGAGGAGAAGAGACGACACCGGGAGTTGGAGGAAAAGAAACTAACTCTTGAGCACGAGCGCAGTCTCAAGGAGCTCGAGATCAAGGCCAAGAACGGAGGGACTGACACCCCCAGAGACACTCTACCGCCTTCCGAGGCCAAGGTGCATATCCCGAAAGAAGTCGTCAAGGAGTATTACAAGAATGACGACATCCAACAATGGTTCAAGGCCTACGAGGTGGCCATGACCTCTCATCGGGTGCCCCGAAAGGACTGGGGCGCGGGCCTGTGGGGGCGGTTCCTGAGTGAGGGGCGGGACACGCTGCTCCAGCTACCGGAGGAGGTGATGACCTCCTACGATCACATGAAGGAGGCCCTGCTCACCCGCTACGGGCTAACAGCGGAAATGTACCGCCAGCGGTTCAGAGACTGCAAGAAAATCCCGGGTACCACATGGGTGGAATATGTGGACTTTTTCAGTCGGGCCCTAGAAGGGTGGATCAAAGGGAGCAAAGCAACCACCTACGGGCAGCTGGTCGACCTCATCGTATGGGAACACCTTTCCAACAATTGCTTCGTGGAACTGAGGCAGCACCTCCTCGACAGCAAAATGACCGACCCGTGAAAACTTGCCGTCGAAGCCGATCGATGGGTCAACTCCCGGGTCCTCCGGAACTCAATGGGGGAGTACCAGAGGAACCCCAACGGGCCCCCCCGCCAGCGCGGTGGGGGGGGAGGGCCGAACAGGAACCGAGACCCTCCCGCCGGGGCCCCCAGGAGCCCCCCTCGAGGGCCACCGCAGCCACATCTCTCCCCGAGCCTAGCCCGAAAGGTGGGCCCGGCCCGACCCGGACCACGGCCGCCAGTGACCTGCTACGGCTGCCAACAAACAGGACACTTTGCCAGCGATCCGGCCTGCCCTCTGAACCGAAGAAACGGGGCCGGCGGGCACCCGCCCCGGCAGCTGACAGCCGCCGCCTTGGGGGGAGAAGAAGAGGAAGAGGAGGCCCTCGACCGAGAGAACACTGAGTGGGAGCCGGCAGCCATGTCCCTGGTCTGCCTGGGTAGCCGAGAGATGGTACCCTGCACCCCCATCCCAACCAACACCCAGAAGTACCGGCAGCAGGTCACGGTCAATGGACAACGGGCCGAAGCCCTTCGTGACACAGGCGCCAGTATCACCGCTGTCCGCTGCCACCTGGTGACCCCTGGGCAGATTCTACCGAATGTGCTGTGCCCCGTACGGACGGCCGACAACAGTGAAAGCCTATGCCAGATGGCCCTGGTCCCCTTCGAGTGGGGAGGGGTGACGGGCCTGCTGAAGGTGACAGTGCGCGACGACGCCCCGGTCGACTGCCTCCTGGGGAACGACTTGGAAAGTTCCCCCTGGGCTCAAGTCGAGCGACGAGAACACCTCCGAATGTTGGGACTGGCTGATTGGGCCTGCGCCATCACCCGGTCCATGACCGCCCAGGCCCCCCGCTCATCCTCGACCTCCGGGACCGCCCAGCCCGAGGGGCTCACACCCCCTCCCGCCAGCAGCGAGGAGGAGGCGGACACCGACCCTGGACCCAGCGAATCCTCCCCCGAAGAGATGGCTTCTCCGAGCGCCCTCCCAGAGCTGACACAATGGCGACACGAAGGGGGCCCCACCCGAGAGCAGTTCCAGCAAGAACAACAGTCCTGTCCCTCTCTCGAAGGGGTCCGACAACAGGCGACCGCGCAAGCCAACGGTGACCAGACCGGCACCCACTGGATCTACTGGACCGAGGGCCTGTTGTACAGTGAACAGAAAGTAGCAGAACTCGGGGCCAGCCGCGTGTTGGTGGTCCCCCTCCGCTTCCGGGAGTTCCTTCTCCACCTGGCCCATGATGTGCCCCTCGCCGGACACTTGGGGCAAGACAAAACGTACAGTCGTCTGGTGACCCACTTCTACTGGCCCCGGATGCGGAGAGATGTGGACAACCACTGCCGGTCCTGCCAGACCTGCCAAGCCAGCGGAAAGACGGGGGGTCGGGTCAAGGCCCCCCTCCAGCCCTTTCCCGCCGTCAGCACCCCGTTCGAACGGGTCGGAATCGATATTGTGGGACCCCTGGACCCCCAAACCGCCCTGGGCCACCGCTTCATCCTGGTCCTCGTGGACCACGCCACCAGGTACCCGGAGGCGGTCCCGCTAAGAACTATAACGGCCCCTGTGGTAGGCCGGGCCTTGATGGGGATCTTCTCCCGAGTGGGATTCCCCAGCGAAGTGGTGAGCGACCGCGGCACGAACTTTATCTCCAGGTACATGCGGTCTCTGTGGCAACAGTGCGGGGTCACATACAAGTTCACGACCCCCTATCACCCTCAGTGGAACGGCCTGGTTGAGCGGTTCAACCGAACATTAAAAGGGATGATCCAGGGCCTGGAAGAACCCCTCAGGCGGAAATGGGATGTCCTGCTGCCCTGCCTCCTGTTTGCCTATCGGGAGGTCCCGCAGAAGTCCCTGGGGTTCAGCCCGTTTGAACTATTGTATGGGCACCCGGTCCGCGGACCGCTCAGCCTGGTCAAGGAGGGCTGGGAGATGAAACCCCGAGGCGCCCCTCCTGACGTCTACCGATACCTCCTGACCCTCCGAAACCAGACCCGCAAGTTCCGAGCCATGGCCGAAGCCAACCTCGAGGCCAGCCAGGAGGACATGAAGCGGTGGTACGATCGCAACACCTCTACTATAGAATTCGAGCCAGGACAGAAAGTATGGGTCATGGCCCCGGTCGAACCCGGCGCCCTCCAGGACAAGTGGACCGGGCCCTTCAAGGTGGTGGAGAAGAAAAGTCCCGTCACCTACCTGGTCGATCTGGAGTCCCCCCGGAACCCCCTCCGGGTCCTACATGCTAACAGGCTAAAACCCCACTTCGCCCGGACCGAACTGAGCCTGCTGCTGGCGACTGACGAAGGGGGCGAGGTCGACTCCGAGCCCTTGCCCGACCTCTTGCAATCCGACCTTCACGATGGATCGATCGAAGGGGTCCAACTCGCCTCGTCCCTGACCCCGGAACAGCGCAACGACTGCCAGCAATTACTGCGGGACTACGCAGCCCTCTTCTCTCTCACCCCGGGGGTGACCCACTGGTGCGTCCACGATGTCGACACCGGGGAGAGCCCCCCCATACGGCACAGAGCCTACCGGGTGCCTGACCGAGTGCGGGCCTGCATCCAGGCTGAAGTAGCAAAGATGCTGGCCCTGGGGGTCATCGAGCCTTCCGACAGCCCGTGGGCCAGCCCTGTCGTCCTGGTGCCCAAGGCCGCAGCTCCCGGTCACCCCCCGGAGTTGCGATTCTGCGTGGACTACCGAGCCCTGAATGCAGTAACCAAGACAGACGCACACCCGATACCCCGGGCCGACGAACTCATCGACCGCCTAGGGGCCGCTCGCTACTTGAGCACGCTGGACCTCACCGCCGGGTACTGGCAGATCCAGCTCACCCCCGGCGCCCAAGAAAGATCCGCCTTTTCGACCCCGGATGGGCATTACCACTTTCGGGTGATGCCCTTCGGAATGAAGAACGCCCCGGCCACCTTCCAAAGACTAGTGAACAAGGTTTTGGCCGGGCTTGAGGCCTTCAGCGCGGCCTACTTAGATGACATTGCCGTGTACAGCAACCACTGGGCCGAGCACCTTCTCCACCTGAAGGCCGTCCTGGCCGCCCTTCAGCGGGCCGGGCTCACAATCAAGGCCAGCAAATGCCAAATCGGCCACGGATCCGTGACCTACCTGGGCCATCAAGTGGGGAGCGGGCAGGTGGCCCCCCTCCAAGCAAAGATAGATGCCATCCAGACCTGGGAACCCCCCACTACCCAGACCGCTGTCCGGGCCTTCCTGGGCCTCACCGGATACTACTGGCGGTTTATCAGGGACTATGGGAGCATTGTTGGCCCCCTCACAGAGTTAACGTCCAAAAAGCAGCCCAAGAAGGTACACTGGACACCCCGCTGCCAAACAGCCTTCGACACCCTAAAAACAGCCATGTGTACTGCTCCGGTGCTGCAGGCCCCGGACTACCAGAAGGAGTTCGTGGTACAGACGGACGCCTCCGAGTATGGGATCGGGGCCGTCCTATCCCAAGCCGACGAAAAGGGGCTCGACCGACCAGTGGCCTTCCTCAGCCGACGACTACTGCCCCGAGAGCAACGCTGGAGCACTATTGAGCGTGAGGCCTTCGCTGTGGTGTGGGCCCTCAAGAAGCTCCGGCCCTACCTCTTTGGCACCCACTTCCGGGTCCAGACCGACCACCGGCCCTTGCAATGGCTAATGCAAATGCGGGGCGAGAACCCCAAGCTGCTGCGGTGGTCCATCTCGCTACAAGGAATGGACTTTGACGTCGAACACCGGCCCGGCAATGACCACGCCAACGCCGACGGCCTGTCCCGCTTCTTCCGCCTTGACGAGGAGAATCCCCAAGGAGATGGGTGACTCTCCATGCCTTCGGCTGGGGGGGACGCCTGTTGGACCCGGCCTCGTGGCATGGTCCTTAACCCCCTGGATTGTGCCCGTTCCCCGCCCCGGCCTTCACGGGCCACCCGTCTGAACTGCACCAAGACCCTTCACCCGGAGCTGCACGTGGTCGCATACTCCTCGTGGCTCCGCCATCTTGTTGGCATACACGTCACCCCGTGCACCAGCCGGCGCGACCCCGCTCAACCCGGCCTCGACCCCAGCGAAGCCCCGCCATCGAGGCACCACGATCTAGCCAGGGGGTGCCGCAGGAACCATTCATCGCCCCCGGCGGAGGACAGTATCGATGGGACCCCCAACTGTCCTCCCCTCTCGAGGTGTGATCGCCCGGCAACTCCCATGGGCCTGGCGCCTCTCCTGCCGGGCGTCTGGCCACCTCCACCCGGCCACTCCGCCCCCTCGGGCGCATAGGTCCGGACATCAAAGGGCTCCAGACCTATATCTGGGGCGACCCCACCACAGCTCGGCAGTTGTATCCCGGAGTCGAGAGCCCTGCTGATTGAATCGCGGCTGACCCTACGGAGAAGAACTCTTGTCGGAACCATCACGAGCCCTGCTGACTGCGTCGCGGCTCCTTCCTGTGAACCCTTTCTGAACCACCTGGAACATCGGAGCCCTGCTGACGCTGTCGCGGCCCAACCTCGCTGAAGCCTCCCTCGGAGCCCTGCTGACGACGTCGCGGCTCGAGCTGAGCAGAAACCATCTTGAGAGCCCTGCTGATTGGATCGCGGCTCTCCACGAACTGTACGCCAGAGCCCTGCTGACGCCGTCGCGGCTCGCCCCCTCCGAGATCCGGAGGTCCTCCAGCTTGAGGATAAGAACTGGGCCCCAGGTACCCTCGTACCGCATTCCTGCCAAAGACTGTCCCGCTACCCCGACCCTTCCAAAGAGACACTGAGACTTTTGGTGGATCCCTCGATCCCTTCGTGTAAATATTGCCCTCGTAACCCTTTTATTGCTGATAAAGAATTGCTTGTCACAAGACAACCTCCTTGAGTCCTGTGTGGTGGTGTTACTGTGCTAGTACGTGATAGGAGAAGGATCTCTCAGGAGACTTCTCGGCAGCGCTCGGCTACTTCGTGCAGTGTGAGGGCCCCCCCCTTGGTGGTCGCACCGACTCCTCGGGGTCCGCCTTCCAACATTTGGTGGCCAGCGACGGGATCCGAGCCGAACGCAGTACGTACCAGCCAGTACCCACTAGCTACCCATCCAAACGAACAGCATCATGAGCAGCCAGGAAAACAACGCGACAATGGAGTTCCAGCCCGAACGGCTGGAAGAATATACGCACAAAGAATTGAAACAGTTCTGCAAAGACAAAGGCATTGCAACCACCAGCCTGGGTACCAAAGAGGAGATGCAGAAAGCTCTGAGGGCATGGTTGGAGGCCGGGGCAGGCCCCTCCCAGGAGGAAGGGCCCTTGCCCCTGACTGAGACCGCAGCAACCGCACGGACTCCGGCAACCGGAGGAAGAAAGAGCCTAGAAACCGGCCTCTCCGAAGAAGAAATACGAGAGCGGGAAAAGGTCCGGAGCCACGAGCTAGAGCTCGCCCGACTGCGGCTGGACGGTGAACTCCAGCTGGCAGAGAAGAAACTGGCCCTAGAGCAGCTGCGCCTTCAAGAAGAGATAGAGGAGAAGAGACGACACCGGGAGTTGGAGGAAAAGAAACTAACTCTTGAGCACGAGCGCAGTCTCAAGGAGCTCGAGATCAAGGCCAAGAACGGAGGGACTGACACCCCCAGAGACACTCTACCGCCTTCCGAGGCCAAGGTGCATATCCCGAAAGAAGTCGTCAAGGAGTATTACAAGAATGACGACATCCAACAATGGTTCAAGGCCTACGAGGTGGCCATGACCTCTCATCGGGTGCCCCGAAAGGACTGGGGCGCGGGCCTGTGGGGGCGGTTCCTGAGTGAGGGGCGGGACACGCTGCTCCAGCTACCGGAGGAGGTGATGACCTCCTACGATCACATGAAGGAGGCCCTGCTCACCCGCTACGGGCTAACAGCGGAAATGTACCGCCAGCGGTTCAGAGACTGCAAGAAAATCCCGGGTACCACATGGGTGGAATATGTGGACTTTTTCAGTCGGGCCCTAGAAGGGTGGATCAAAGGGAGCAAAGCAACCACCTACGGGCAGCTGGTCGACCTCATCGTATGGGAACACCTTTCCAACAATTGCTTCGTGGAACTGAGGCAGCACCTCCTCGACAGCAAAATGACCGACCCGCGAAAACTTGCCGTCGAAGCCGATCGATGGGTCAACTCCCGGGTCCTCCGGAACTCAATGGGGGAGTACCAGAGGAACCCCAACGGGCCCCCCCGCCAGCGCGGTGGGGGGGAGGGCCGAACAGGAACCGAGACCCTCCCGCCGGGGCCCCCAGGAGCCCCCCTCGAGGGCAACCGCAGTCACATCTCTCCCCGAGCCTAGCCCGAAAGGTGGGCCCGGCCCGACCCGGACCACGGCCGCCAGTGACCTGCTACGGCTGCCAACAAACAGGACACTTTGCCAGCGATCCGGCCTGCCCTCTGAACCGAAGAAACGGGGCCGGCGGGCACCCGCCCCGGCAGCTGACAGCCGCCGCCTTGGGGGGAGAAGAAGAGGAAGAGGAGGCCCTCGACCGAGAGAACACTGAGTGGGAGCCGGCAGCCATGTCCCTGGTCTGCCTGGGTAGCCGAGAGATGGTACCCTGCACCCCCATCCCAACCAACACCCAGAAGTACCGGCAGCAGGTCACGGTCAATGGACAACGGGCCGAAGCCCTTCGTGACACAGGCGCCAGTATCACCGCTGTCCGCTGCCACCTGGTGACCCCTGGGCAGATTCTACCGAATGTGCTGTGCCCCGTACGGACGGCCGACAACAGTGAAAGCCTATGCCAGATGGCCCTGGTCCCCTTCGAGTGGGGAGGGGTGACGGGCCTGCTGAAGGTGACAGTGCGCGACGACGCCCCGGTCGACTGCCTCCTGGGGAACGACTTGGAAAGTTCCCCCTGGGCTCAAGTCGAGCGACGAGAACACCTCCGAATGTTGGGACTGGCTGATTGGGCCTGCGCCATCACCCGGTCCATGACCGCCCAGGCCCCCCGCTCATCCTCGACCTCCGGGACCGCCCAGCCCGAGGGGCTCACACCCCCTCCCGCCAGCAGCGAGGAGGAGGCGGACACCGACCCTGGACCCAGCGAATCCTCCCCCGAAGAGATGGCTTCTCCGAGCGCCCTCCCAGAACTGACACAATGGCGACACGAAGGGGGCCCCACCCGAGAGCAGTTCCAGCAAGAACAACAGTCCTGTCCCTCTCTCGAAGGGGTCCGACAACAGGCGACCGCGCAAGCCAACGGTGACCAGACCGGCACCCACTGGATCTACTGGACCGAGGGCCTGTTGTACAGTGAACAGAAAGTAGCAGAACTCGGGGCCAGCCGCGTGTTGGTGGTCCCCCTCCGCTTCCGGGAGTTCCTTCTCCACCTGGCCCATGATGTGCCCCTCGCCGGACACTTGGGGCAAGACAAAACATACAGTCGTCTGGTGACCCACTTCTACTGGCCCCGGATGCGGAGAGATGTGGACAACCACTGCCGGTCCTGCCAGACCTGCCAAGCCAGCGGAAAGACGGGGGGTCGGGTCAAGGCCCCCCTCCAGCCCTTTCCCGCCGTCAGCACCCCGTTCGAACGGGTCGGAATCGATATTGTGGGACCCCTGGACCCCCAAACCGCCCTGGGCCACCGCTTCATCCTGGTCCTCGTGGACCACGCCACCAGGTACCCGGAGGCGGTCCCGCTAAGAACTATAACGGCCCCTGTGGTAGGCCGGGCCTTGATGGGGATCTTCTCCCGAGTGGGATTCCCCAGCGAAGTGGTGAGCGACCGCGGCACGAACTTTATCTCCAGGTACATGCGGTCTCTGTGGCAACAGTGCGGGGTCACATACAAGTTCACGACCCCCTATCACCCTCAGGGGAACGGCCTGGTTGAGCGGTTCAACCGAACATTAAAAGGGATGATCCAGGGCCTGGAAGAACCCCTCAGGCGGAAATGGGATGTCCTGCTGCCCTGCCTCCTGTTTGCCTATCGGGAGGTCCCGCAGAAGTCCCTGGGGTTCAGCCCGTTTGAACTATTGTATGGGCACCCGGTCCGCGGACCGCTCAGCCTGGTCAAGGAGGGCTGGGAGATGAAACCCCGAGGCGCCCCTCCTGACGTCTACCGATACCTCCTGACCCTCCGAAACCAGACCCGCAAGTTCCGAGCCATGGCCGAAGCCAACCTCGAGGCCAGCCAGGAGGACATGAAGCGGTGGTACGATCGCAACACCTCTACTATAGAATTCGAGCCAGGACAGAAAGTATGGGTCATGGCCCCGGTCGAACCCGGCGCCCTCCAGGACAAGTGGACCGGGCCCTTCAAGGTGGTGGAGAAGAAAAGTCCCGTCACCTACCTGGTCGATCTGGAGTCCCCCCGGAACCCCCTCCGGGTCCTACATGCTAACAGGCTAAAACCCCACTTCGCCCGGACCGAACTGAGCCTGCTGCTGGCGACTGACGAAGGGGGCGAGGTCGACTCCGAGCCCTTGCCCGACCTCTTGCAATCCGACCTTCACGATGGATTGATCGAAGGGGTCCAACTCGCCTCGTCCCTGACCCCGGAACAGCGCAACGACTGCCAGCAATTACTGCGGGACTACGCAGCCCTCTTCTCTCTCACCCCGGGGGTGACCCACTGGTGCGTCCACGATGTCGACACCGGGGAGAGCCCCCCCATACGGCACAGAGCCTACCGGGTGCCTGACCGAGTGCGGGCCTGCATCCAGGCTGAAGTAGCAAAGATGCTGGCCCTGGGGGTCATCGAGCCTTCCGACAGCCCGTGGGCCAGCCCTGTCGTCCTGGTGCCCAAGGCCGCAGCTCCCGGTCACCCCCCGGAGTTGCGATTCTGCGTGGACTACCGAGCCCTGAATGCAGTAACCAAGACAGACGCACACCCGATACCCCGGGCCGACGAACTCATCGACCGCCTAGGGGCCGCTCGCTACTTGAGCACGCTGGACCTCACCGCCGGGTACTGGCAGATCCAGCTCACCCCCGGCGCCCAAGAAAGATCCGCCTTTTCGACCCCGGATGGGCATTACCACTTTCGGGTGATGCCCTTCGGAATGAAGAACGCCCCGGCCACCTTCCAAAGACTAGTGAACAAGGTTTTGGCCGGGCTTGAGGCCTTCAGCGCGGCCTACTTAGATGACATTGCCGTGTACAGCAACCACTGGGCCGAGCACCTTCTCCACCTGAAGGCCGTCCTGGCCGCCCTTCAGCGGGCCGGGCTCACAATCAAGGCCAGCAAATGCCAAATCGGCCACGGATCCGTGACCTACCTGGGCCATCAAGTGGGGAGCGGGCAGGTGGCCCCCCTCCAAGCAAAGATAGATGCCATCCAGACCTGGGAACCCCCCACTACCCAGACCGCTGTCCGGGCCTTCCTGGGCCTCACCGGATACTACCGGCGGTTTATCAGGGACTATGGGAGCATTGTTGGCCCCCTCACAGAGTTAACGTCCAAAAAGCAGCCCAAGAAGGTACACTGGACACCCCGCTGCCAAACAGCCTTCGACACCCTAAAACAGCCATGTGTACTGCTCCGGTGCTGCAGGCCCCGGACTACCAGAAGGAGTTCGTGGTACAGACGGACGCCTCCGAGTATGGGATCGGGGCCGTCCTATCCCAAGCCGACGAAAAGGGGCTCGACCGACCAGTGGCCTTCCTCAGCCGACGACTACTGCCCCGAGAGCAACGCTGGAGCACTATTGAGCGTGAGGCCTTCGCTGTGGTGTGGGCCCTCAAGAAGCTCCGGCCCTACCTCTTTGGCACCCACTTCCGGGTCCAGACCGACCACCGGAACTTGCAATGGCTAATGCAAATGCGGGGCGAGAACCCCAAGCTGCTGCGGTGGTCCATCTCGCTACAAGGAATGGACTTTGACGTCGAACACCGGCCCGGCAATGACCACGCCAACGCCGACGGCCTGTCCCGCTTCTTCCGCCTTGACGAGGAGAATCCCCAAGGAGATGGGTGACTCTCCATGCCTTCGGCTGGGGGGGACGCCTGTTGGACCCGGCCTCGTGGCATGGTCCTTAACCCCCTGGATTGTGCCCGTTCCCCGCCCCGGCCTTCACGGGCCACCCGTCTGAACTGCACCAAGACCCTTCACCCGGAGCTGCACGTGGTCGCATACTCCTCGTGGCTCCGCCATCTTGTTGGCATACACGTCACCCCGTGCACCAGCCGGCGCGACCCCGCTCAACCCGGCCTCGACCCCAGCGAAGCCCCGCCATCGAGGCACCACGATCTAGCCAGGGGGTGCCGCAGGAACCATTCATCGCCCCCGGCGGAGGACAGTATCGATGGGACCCCCAACTGTCCTCCCCTCTCGAGGTGTGATCGCCCGGCAACTCCCATGGGCCTGGCGCCTCTCCTGCCGGGCGTCTGGCCACCTCCACCCGGCCACTCCGCCCCCTCGGGCGCATAGGTCCGGACATCAAAGGGCTCCAGACCTATATCTGGGGCGACCCCACCACAGCTCGGCAGTTGTATCCCGGAGTCGAGAGCCCTGCTGATTGAATCGCGGCTGACCCTACGGAGAAGAACTCTTGTCGGAACCATCACGAGCCCTGCTGACTGCGTCGCGGCTCCTTCCTGTGAACCCTTTCTGAACCACCTGGAACATCGGAGCCCTGCTGACGCTGTCGCGGCCCAACCTCGCTGAAGCCTCCCTCGGAGCCCTGCTGACGACGTCGCGGCTCGAGCTGAGCAGAAACCATCTTGAGAGCCCTGCTGATTGGATCGCGGCTCTCCACGAACTGTACGCCAGAGCCCTGCTGACGCCGTCGCGGCTCGCCCCCTCCGAGATCCGGAGGTCCTCCAGCTTGAGGATAAGAACTGGGCCCCAGGTACCCTCGTACCGCATTCCTGCCAAAGACTGTCCCGCTACCCCGACCCTTCCAAAGAGACACTGAGACTTTTGGTGGATCCCTCGATCCCTTCGTGTAAATATTGCCCTCGTAACCCTTTTATTGCTGATAAAGAATTGCTTGTCACAAGACAACCTCCTTGAGTCCTGTGTGGTGGTGTTACTGTGCTAGTACGTGATAGGAGAAGGATCTCTCAGGAGACTTCTCGGCAGCGCTCGGCTACTTCGTGCAGTGTGAGGGCCCCCCCCTTGGTGGTCGCACCGACTCCTCGGGGTCCGCCTTCCAACAATCTGGAAAGGATCTATTGAATCTGCTTACAATTTTGTTAATGACATCAACAAGAATGATTTACATTTTAATTTCTCAGCCCAGGTTAGTAATAAAGTGTACAATTTCTGGATGTCGAGGTATATATTAAGGATGATACCATACATACCAAACTACACAGAAAAAGTACTGCAGGAAATGCAGTACTTCATGCCAGCAGTGCCCACCCTAGCCACCTCATTAAAAGTATCCCCTATGGGGAATTTTCAAGAATTTGTAACTTAGATCAGGACCTCAAATTCTGTCAAAATGAGGCATTTCAGAGATTTAAGGCTCAAGGGTACAAGGATAGTGATCTCAATTTGGCCATGACTAAAGCAAATGGCCATACTAGAGAAGAATGTCTACACAGTGCTAAAACCTATACCACGTTCATGAGTAAAAACAATATCATTGACCAAACGGGACCTAAGGATACAGTGAGACTTATTACAACCTACAGTTGCCAGGAAAAGCAATTCACGAAAATTATTTACAAAAATTGACCCATTGTAAAAACAGACTTAACAATGTCACAATTGGTGCCTGACCTACCTGCGTCAACCTTTAGATGTGCACCCTCTATGAGGGATGCACTGGTGAAAACTAGTCCAGAGGTCACTGTTTCGTCCAATTGGTTGTCCAAAAGAACAGGTTTTTTTAAGTGCAGCTCATGCCGAGCTTTTAAATTTGGGAAGAACACTTTTGAGTTCTCAACAGCATTTGAATTCAAACCTACGAGAATCAAAAGTTTATTAACTTGTCATACGGATTTTGCAGTCTACGTTTTAGAATGCTCATGCAGATTACGTATAAAAATCGTAGGCAGTACTAAACTACATGTTTTTAACCGCATATTACAACACTTGCATAGTGAACTCTGACCCAAGCTACCCGGTGGCACACCATTTTAAACATGACATCACTGATGACGTCACTCATGACATCATCCAGTGAATGTGTGTTTCTATAAAATGTAAATATGTTTTGTATATATATATGCCAAGGTGTATTGAAGAATGAATGCATTCACAAGTGACTAAAGGAATTATTTTGTATGTGTGTGACTGACTGTATAGGTGAGTGATTGAACGTGTCTTACTGAATGCATGGGTTAGTGACTAAACTGTGTAAAAGTCTGCATTAGACTCTCCTTTGGTGTGTAAGCAACTGCATGGGCTGCTGAATACCTACATGAGTGTCTATATAGGTTATTGATTTGTTGTCTGAGTGTCTGTATGGGCCCCTGAGTGTCTGTGTGGGTGGGTGTATGAGTCTGTGCATAGATGTCTGAGTGGGTGATTCAGTGGGTCTATGGATTAAAAAGTGCATCTGGAAAGGGCTGTATGGGTGAGTTAGTGTGTCTATGGGTGTGTTGGTAAGTGAATAAATGTCTCAGTGGTATATCTGTGACTAACTACATATGTTTTAAGCCACTATATGTGAGTGTTGGAGTATATAAATGAGTATACGAGAGACTAAGTTATTTCAAGAGACAGTGTATAAATAAGTGTCTGCTTCTATCAGTGATTGTAGAAGACAGTAAATATGTGCTAGTATCTGTATAAATAAGTGAAGTGGTATGTCTAAAAATAACGAAGTTGGTGTGTATAACTGTATACATAATTAAATGGGTATGTGATTCATTCTTTGCATTACTGACTAGGCATGTGAGTAACTCTATGGATGAGTGGCAGCGTGTGACTGCATGTACAGATGTATGAGTGCATATTATAGTCCTCTATTGATGAGTAACTACATGTATAAGTGACTGGATGTGTGTTTAGACCTAGGAAATAGTGAGTGCTATGTAGTATATGGCATTCTTCTATGTATGGTTTGAAAAATAGTAGTCAGCATTTTAGAATGGGTGTATCAAAGTTTATATTAGAGCATCAGTATGTGCATCAGATTGTCACATGGATGATGTCATGAGTGATGTCATCAGTGATGTAATGAGTGATGTTATCAGTGATGTCACTGACCATGTCATGAGTGATGTAATATGTGACATCATCAGCAGTGCATTGCGGGCGCGCAAGTTATAGTTAGCTCAACTAACTATAACAGGCGAATTTCTCTGTTTTATATGAGTCAAATGTTCAACTAACTATAACGTCCCTGAAACCTATGTTTTTTTTTGGTGCATTTCTAAGGTTTTTTAAATGATAATTCCTAACTATAACGTCTGTAAAACCTATGTTTTTTTCAGTGAATTTCGAAGGTTTTTTAAATGTTAATTTCATATTTTTAATGTTTATAAAACCTATATTTTTTCTATTATATTTTTTAATATTTTCGAACTCTATCATACTTCTTGTTTTTAACTTTAAAAATAATGTCATGTTTTATATCTTCCCCAAAAAAATGTATATTTTTTGGGGGGGAGGAAAACTGCACTCCCATACCGGCAGCGTACCAAGCTCCATCACCACACAAATCCTATCCGCCATATTGCTAAACTCGTAAATGATGCGCATTTCGTAACCGACAAGTTCGTGGCACCGCCTCCCGCATAACATCATATACGCATGAAGTCACCCCAGGTACTACTTTGGTATCCGACGGGTACGCAGTACCAAGCCACGCATTACGTCATGTACGTGTGGGGTTGTGCCTGCTGTGCATTGTGTATTCGACGACTACATGCTGCCAGGCCCTGTGTTACGTCACAGACGTACAGTATCGCGCCGGGTACGCCATTCCCTTTTTTTTGTCTCAAAAGTATATCTAAATAACTTTAAACAGTATATGAGAGCACACAAAAGTCTAAATTATTATAAACATTTATATATTTCTAACTGTAATAAACGTATATTATGATAAATATATTTTCTCAAAATCGCGTCGGGTGCGGCATTTGGTTCATAACATTTCCCATTGTAACA
This sequence comes from Triturus cristatus, assembly GCF_964204655.1. NCBI lineage: Eukaryota > Metazoa > Chordata > Amphibia > Caudata > Salamandridae > Triturus > Triturus cristatus. Next base: position 617,372,475 of record NC_140582.1, read on the forward strand.
GTTGTATGACCCTACCCATTTTACTCATTCTCTTTACAGCGTTTGATGAAAGACACCTCTTCTGCTTTGAAAGCTTTTTTGAAAAGTGTTTTCCTGTATACACATATCTTATACTACACACAACATGCAACGATCATCTTGATCAATATTCATGCTCTGTACATTAGCCTTCCACGTGTGATTGCAATGCATCTCAAATGTTCCATCAAAAAACAAATATGTGTTACACGATGCCCCTGGTGTGTGTGTCTCCACATTATTGTGCTGCCTTTCGGCCTGGGTATTGCTGGCTCTAAGGAGCATCATCAGCCACAGGAAGACTGCACATCCTAGATCACATGCCATCTCATTAACGATATTTTCCGCCCTCCCGACACATGCTACACTAATCTAAATTGCACACTTTGCGAGGTCAAAACTACAAAAGAAACACACATAAGTATACTTCCTGGCCAGGCAGGAACTGAACAACGCCCGAGTCCCCAGAATAATTATTCACACCCCTACTCTGGCCTGGCGTACGCAAGCCCAGCCCACTTTGCGTACGTATAAATAGGATAATCACGACGCCACGCGTCCCTCTTCTTCCACACTACCTCAAATGATTTGCTGCATCCACCTCGCATATCACAATGCACAATAAAAAAAATGGATCCATGAGGTGTACTCCATCCTGGCAATCAACACGGGCTCTAAATTGTGAGCCCTACTGCCTGTCATCTACGAAAGGGATCCATGAGGTGTACACTCTCCTGCAATCAACACTCCATCTGAATTGTTGAGCACTGTTGCCCATAGTGTTTGCTCACACAACAATGACAGCAGGTAAGCAGAGTTGCCTGGGTGCACAGGGCCTCCAATTGAGCGTGCTGTGGCGAGAGGGGTGGGGTGCTTCAGCCTAGCTGCGCAGGTCTGAACAAATGATATTGCCATGTGTTATGATGTGATCTTTGACCTCATTCAGTCACATCTCTGTCTCATTTTAAAGACCTGCTGGACTGTACTGTAGGCCTGAGCCAGTGGGCAGTGCTGCCCGACAGACACCTCTTCAGCGTGGTGCTGCGGGAGATATGGGATACATCACCCTGAGTGCGCACGTGGGAAAAAGCGATGTTGCCGTGCGTAATGATGTGATCTCTGACCTCATTCAGTCACATCGGTCTAATTTTAAGGACCTGCTGGACCGAACTGTAGGCCTGAGCCAGCGGGCAGCGCTGCCCTACAGACATGTGGCGCTGTCTTTTAGGACAATGTAGTGAGATCCTTACTAAGTGTACATGCACACAGGCTCCCGCCACTGCATTACACGCTCACATGATGCTTCTAGCATGCGCTCTGTTCCTTTGTATGTGAACGTTGGCATAACATATTATTATTTAACCTTGTGTATCCTCGTGCACTCCAACTCCTCTTTGAACCACGATACCACTAACAGTTGGTAGATCGTACATCAAAACGAAGGATGAACTCAACTCCTATTTTCTATCAAGCTTGAAATAAACCTTCATTTACCTCCAGACGTTTCCACCATTAAATTATTTCTCCCTTTTCAGACATTCCATTGATTTCCAAAAGAAGGGCGGAGCGGGTGCTGACACCTTCCATCGTGATATCAAGACACCGTCCCCGACCCGAGACCTGGTCTATCGTACAAACATACCCTGGACTAGGAGCTTGCACCAACACGTCGTGGGACACACCAGTGGTAGCAGGTGAGCAGTGAAGCCTCGGTGGGAAAGATCTACAATTGAGCAAAGTGCAGGGGAAGGGGTTGGGGTGCAGCACCCTGGGTGCACAGGTGCATGCAAGCGATTTTCCCTTAGCTAATAATGTAGGACTATATTATCAAGCAATGGTGATAACATTATCACCACTTTAGCGACAGGAAACTGCCACTAAAGCGACGATAAGGGGTTGATAATTTGCCCTTGTAAATTCCCATAGAAGCCCAGGTTCACACCAGAACCTGGGCTTCTTAGGGAATTCACAAGGGCATATTATCAACCCCTTATCACCGCTTTAGCAGCAGTTTCCAGCCGCTAAAGCAGCTATAATGTTATTGCCCTTCCTTCATAATATGGCCCATAACCTCTGACCTCATGTATTTAATTTTAAGGACTTGCTGAACCACACTCTTTCTCGCAGAACCCAGCGTCCTAGACAAACGGGTGACGGAGGGTAAACACTAAGGGCTGGGTACAATAGGCCGACACTCTGTCTCCTCCTCCCTCTCTTCTTTTGACTCTCCCCCCCCTTCTCCCTTCTACCCACTCCCCCTCCCTTCCATTCTCACTATGGTCCTTTCATTCTGACTACCTTTCTTTACCTCTTCCACATAGCACACATACTTATGTTTCATTTTTGTCTTGCAGGTTTCCTTCGCTGCTTCCACTGGAGTCCAACCATGTTTTTTTTTATTATACTGTTCTATTAAAGTTACATCTCTATTTATTTCTGTTTTAATAAAGGTTAAGTATTTAGTGTATAGGTCTTCTTTTACTGACGACACTTGTCTATTGTTTATTGTGAAAATCATCTGTTTATAGGAGATTTTAAGGACAGCATTATTTAATATTAGAGTACACCTACCAAACATAATCTAACTGATTATTAGACAAATGAAGCCTAGGTAATTGTACAACTGCAAAAGTTCTATGAGTGTATTACTTTATAACACCATAAGTACTGCCCGTGTGATTACAGAACAAATAAGGCACTGCCTAGGACCTCCGGGGCTTCAGGGACTGCCGAGGCCACCCTGAATATTTAATTAAAGACTCGGAGTGTGGCGATCCCTGGACTTCAGTTGGCCTCGAACCCCCCGAACAATTAGTAAACAATACCCGGGAAGGTGGCGCTCCCCTAGGCTGCAAAACGTCTCTGTGCCCTTCCGCGCCTAATTTACAAGTGACATTAAGATCCCCAGTCCTATAGAGACCCCGCAATATAATAATTGGATTGGCCACAGAACATTACCCACGCACCAGGGGCCTCATTTAAAAGAACGGGTGAGACACCGCTTTTTTTTTGTTGTTCTTTTTTCACCATTTTTATCATCCACATCCCCTCTATTACAGCGATACGAGGTTTTCCTCCTCTCGCTTCAAGTAGTCGAACAAGTATTTGCTATCACAGGGTGGAAGCCATGCACCACCCTCTAATAGCAAACACAAATGCCCAGCGAATGCACACCCCGGGACATTGAATGAGCTGCGCCTGAGAGGTCGCCCTCCCTACTACCATGATGCATTTGTTAGTATAAACAAATACTAACACTACTCACACATATGTAGTACAGTGACCAGAATGTAGTAAAGAAGCAGAGGAAGCACAAAATCTAAAAATATAAGTCCTACTTGAAGTTGGATGATAGTTCAATGAGCCGACAACCCTGGCATGAGTAGAAACAGCTACATGAACAAAACCGGTCTTCAGCACAACGCAAGCAATTTTGATATATTGCGCAGTGGTGCCTGCTTTTTGCCTTCTCCCACTCGTCACCAAATTTTATGTAGTGAAGAGGCAGACAGCAGTGAATCCAATAAGTAGATTTATTACAAGAAAACAAGACACCTGAAACAACCACCAACAGGAGCAGACAGCAAAGCAACCGTCTAATCCAGCACCGTGTACAAACTCCGCAAGGTTCCCCTCATGACAGCCCTACATTCTAACACTGCATACTGAGGGCCATATTATCAAGGAACAGCGTTAAAATTATCGCAGCTTTAGCGGCAGGAAACTGCAGCTAAAATGGCGATAATGGACTTGATAATATGCCGTAGAGAATTCCATTAGAAGCCCATTTTCTGGTGTTAACATGGGCTTCTATTGGAATTCTCAACGGCATATTATCAAGCCCATTATTGCCGTTTTAGCGGCAGTTTCCTGCCGCTAAAGTGGTGATAATTTTAACGCCGTTCCTTGATAATATGCCCCTTAGATTCTAGTAGAATTACATACTAACATTCTACTATGACTTACAATGGAATACTACACATAGCACATGACTTTACAGCAATGAGCTCATAGTTTCATCCACGATTCTTGACACCGGCAGGGGTAAGACTTTCACTTCCCACTCCCTATATTGTATAAACGTAAACTAACACTTCTTCCACAAGTATGCTACAGCGCCCAGAGCACATCACTTTACAGCAATGAGCTCACAATTTAGGCTCACGGTATAATCCCCGAGTCTTCACACCAGTAGGGATGAGTAGTTTGCTTCCTCCTCCCTATATACTATAAATGCATACTAACACTACTTACACACTTATACTACAGTGGCTAGTATCCTACACCGCCCAGAGCCCATCACTTTACATCTATCAGCTTGGTTTCATCCCCAAGTCTTCACACCGGGAGGCGTAAGTACTTCGCTTCCTGCTTCCGATATACTATCAACACACAGTAGCGGTCAGTAGTTCGCTTCCCACTCCCTGTATAGTATAAACGCCTACTAACACTACTTGCACACGTATGCTACAAACACCAGACCACATCACTTTACAGTAATTACCTCATGGTTTAGACTCTTGGTTTCATACCTGAGTGTAGCACCATATCATATCACCACCATGGTACTCTGAGCAACACCACACTTTCAGACCATTAACAGTGATAACTACCTACTGGCGACCGCCAGTAGGTAATCAAGAACAAATTAAAATAGTTCCTTGATTCATTTAGCTTTCACAAATTCCCTTATTACTGTCTTTCTACTTTTCCATATAAATAGTTTTTTTAATATTCAAGTACACATCGAAGTCATAAATGCAACGTATTCTATCAACACACTTTCTAGAACATTCTACAACATGTGGAGGTTAAAAGTTCATCAATTTTTTTAAACCTAACGATATTTTTTTGCAACATTTTCTCGAACATTTAACGGCACGTACAGGTTAAAAGTTCACAATTGTTTTAAGTTCGAACAGTGCCTTCCAAATGCAAGTAGCAGGTGTGGTTGAGTTGAGCAAATTATATCCTATGTATGTGCAACCTGCGTTTTCTTAACCAATCACAAACATTCTTTTCCACAAAACGAATGTGCACCCTACTTTTAAAAAACAATGCTTTTCATCTCCCAATCAGGTACCGTTTTGTATGCGTAAAGAAACTTGTTCCCCATCTTTAAACATATCTCTTATTCTACGAAGGAACTGCATGAGCTACAGACATCTTTCCATACCTTCCAGCCATAACTTCAAAATGCTAGTGTGGACCGTAGGACATAGCTATGTTTTCTGGTGCAAGAGGTATGCAGAACAGAGACGTATTGACTTAGACCTAGGTTTACAAAATGTGGACATTAAATGGTTTCGACAGAGAGGATTGAAGTGGCACCAATTGTTGCCTTTGGTTAAAACCTGTGTGCATCTCCAACACCCTGACCTCATGATTGTGCACTGTGGTGGAAACGACCTAGGCACATTGACTGGGGTAGATTTGCAAATGCTTATGAAGGACGCCTTTGGACAATTGATGTTACTTTTGCCTCAAACTGTCTTTGTATATTCCAATATATGCCAAAGACAGAAGTGGAAATGGTCCAAACAATTTTGTCCTCAGATTGAAAAATCTCGAAAAAAAGTCAATAAAGCTGTCTCTGCATACCTCAGAGACCACAAAATGGGGTCCATATACAACAATAACATACGTTTTGATATGGCGGATATATACAGAAGTGATGGAGTACACTTCACAGATCAGGGAAACCGAGTTCTCCTGAATAACTGGAAGCTGTGCATATGCACTTATATGTAGCTCCAACTAATGAACATGAGGGCTCTTTTTAGAGCCATCCTATAACTTACAATTTAGGCCCCTATTTTAGGGCCAAATAATGCCAACTCCTGCACCCTCGCCAACATTTATTCTCCACACAGCTGTGGAGCAGCAGCCAGACCATCTCAATTTGCAGCACAGACCTCTCACTTTAATCCCCATCTCTACTCACCCATAGGGGTGAGTAGTTTGTGCTCTACAAATACCATATTGATTTACCTTTGCACTCCCTATACAACACCACCTAAGCACCATACACAAGCTACAATGTTCTAAACAAAAGTTCATCCAAGTACCTGTAACTACATGCTGACACTACTTGCACAGATGTGGCACAGCGGCCAGAGCACATGACTTCACAGCATATGACACACAGTTTGTGCTCACGCTTTAATCCCTGACTCCGGCAGCAGTTCAGCTTAGCAACATGAGACTCTAGACAACACCTCACATATATTCCGGAACCCAGGACTTTCATACCAGTACGGGTCAGTAGTTCGTCCTAGTAGTTATAAACACATCCAGACACTACTTCCACAACTGTAGTGCAGCGGCCACGGCATATGAATTCACAGCATAAGACACACAATTTGGGCTCACGCTTTAATCCCCGAAGCCTGCACCAGCTCACCTTACCCGCATCAGACACTACCCAATACCTCACTTAATTTCCGTAGCCAACCACTCACACACCGGTAGGGGTAAATACTTTACTTCGCACCCCCTCTATAGCACCCCCTAAACACCCCACAGAGGTTACAATGCTCCTACCCTCCTATTTCCCACTTTCCCCCCCTTTTTTCCCCCTTTTTTCACCTTACTCGCTTCAATGGAATCACAAAATGGCGGCCAACACTTCCTAGTTGCAACCGCTTGCACCGCTCGCAACCAATCAGCAACAAGCTCGTGCTCGTAACGCCTCAGCCAATCAGATGGCAGAATTCCCAAATATCAATATCTGTAAATTTCGATATGTCGCAAAAACTACTGAACGGATTTACACCAAATAAACAAAAGCGTGCTTTCTAGACCAAGACCCATCTCCCTACCAAATTTGGGGTAATTCCGTTCACCCGTTCGACCTGTAGCCTTGTCTAAAGTTTCCTAAGGAAATTAACATTGAAAAAACATGTTTTGAAACCCCACTTTTTTCTCGGCCCCCCCTTCACGAGTCACCCCCAAACTTCCAACATAGGAGCTGATCTCAACAAAGAATCAGTTTTGAAAATTTCACGAAGATTCGTCAATCGGCTTCAAAGTTATTGGGAATAGAATGTTGCCATTTTCCTATGGTAACTAGGTCCTAACTATAACTACCTACCTATATATATATAAACGAAATCCCAATGGAGGGTGTTCGATCAGGAACAACAGGATCACGACTTAAGATATGGCAAAGCGTTTATTTGACACACCACGTTTCGACTGTAGCCGCAGTCTTGATGACGTGTAATGTGCACATTATCGTGATAGGTTAAATACATTCACATGGTCATAGAAACAGGACAGACAGATTCATACTGAGTGAGAACGGTGGCCATCTGTAAGACCGAAACCATAGGCGTAAATGACTGTGTCAAATTATCTCATGTCATGACATAAGACAATAACGACAAATGTCAGAGAATAGTACAGTTTCTAAGCACAAAATCACTACAAATCACATTTCATATGCGAAAGTCAATAAAATAAGCTCACAGTGCGAAATTATTGCAAGTTGAATATTGCGCTGAAGACATAGCGGCCATCTTGAGACCCGTAATACCCCATGTACATTGTCCGTTCCAGCATACACAATAGAAGTAAGTCTCACAGGTTAAGTAACTAAAGGTGACGTGTAAGGACAGCCCAAGGTGCTAAGAGTCAAATGTGTAATACATTTTTTTATTTAAATTACAACCCCAGTGAACTGAATGTGCAGAGTAAGGTGCGAAATGCCTGTGCACAAAAATCAGAAACAATCGCTGGCCTCCAAAAATGAAATAAAGGAATGCAGTGTACATATGCAGATTGTGTAATATGTTAGGAAACTCAAACTCAAAAAATGGTACAAACTGAAGAGATTAAACATCAACAAATATACCCAAAACAGACAAACACATAGGGAAGACAATTTTACTATAGGAGACATAGAAACCCTGGTCAGTCTAGTAGAACTCCAAGATGACCAAGGTTATGATCTGACAGAGTCTACTGAGGCACAAATTCTCTCGGACCTAGACATCACTTACGATTCTGCATCCAACAGGGACTTTAAACCACAGTCGAGTCTCTTACCCAACTTACCCGATGATGGCATAGATACTTTTCATGAGAATGTTACCAAAGCCCTCGTCGATTTTAGACACAATGGTTCTAAAAATAGACAGAGACCTCACAATCTCACCATCAAGCAGAGGCAGACACTTAAGGCTTTGAGGGATGACAAAGATATTGTAATTCGCCCATCAGACAAGGGTGGTAATATAGTGATCGTAGATAGGGAGCATTATATTAATGAGACCCTCGACAACTTGAGGATGATACATTTTACCTTCCTGTTCCAAACGAGAGATATCATAACAGCATACCCACCATCTGGGATAAACTGGTGACATGGAAAGATAAGGGCATTATCACATGGGAAGAATACTGTTATTTGAAAAAAGATCACCCGATTCTGCCAGTATTGTATCTATTGCCCAAAATCCACAAGGATATCAACAACCCTCCTGGCAGACCCATTGTGTCTTCTAGAGGCAGTGTGGCTCAACATGTGTTGAAATACATCGATAATTTTCTTAGAGAACACGTCATGAATCTTCCCAGCTATGTCAAAGATACCAAAGATTTCCTGGTTAAGATAAATGATCTGAAGTGGGAGGATGTTTTCATGTTTATCATACTTGACGTCCATTCTCTTTACACCATAATTGATCCCAAACTGGGGTTAGATGCCTGTAAACATTTTCTCATGAGGAGACAAGTTAGATTCTTGGAGCATAGCCAAATGATCTTAGACATGACGGAGTTCTGTCTCATAAACAACATCTTCCTATTCGATGGAGCAGTGCTTTTTTGTTGCAGAAATATATGCATATATATCGCGCTCTGTGGGGAAATGTCCAAAACACGAGCTGCACCCCAATAGCCTTTATTGGTACGGGCACATGAGAGAAAAGGTCAATTCTAGGCTCCTGACTTGTGCCGCCGACGCGTTTCGTTTATTTCCTTCTTCATGGGCGTTTTGGAGTCAGAAAGGTGCATTGTGGTACTTTGCATTCCATAATATGGCAATGTTGTTTGCCCAAATGGGCTGCTTATACTTATTCGCACGTTACGGACCTCTGAGCCCTGGGAACCACCACCTCCCCGGGGCTGTGCAATAGGTGGGAGGGGGGCTGCGTGGCCCTCCTCCTGGAGCCAGTGATGGCCCTGGGGACTGCCTCCCCCCAGGGCCGGCTCCTGCAGTGTCCTGGGATGCCCACCCCCTGGACACTGCTGTTTGCAATGACAGTGCCCTGTCAGTGCAAACTGCTTTGCTTCATTGAAGCAAAGCAGATTGCTTTTCCACAAGGGAAGCTGCATGTTAGTAGCTGTTAGCAGCTCCAAGGGGAGCCTCAGACAACCTCTCTGCATCGCAGCCCTGTGGCGCTAACTGGAGTACCTGGTGGGCTAGTTGGACCCCAGGGACCCTCAGGATTGCACAGTGGTGAAGGGAGGGGGCGGGGCCTGAGTTGACATGTGTGCAAACACGCCCTGTGGCACGTTTTAAGTTGGGTAATTAATTCCCCTTCAATCCTGAGAGTCCCTGGGGGACATCTAGCCCACCATGTACCTCTAGTAAGCGCCACAGGTCTGCGTTGCAGAGAAGTGATCTAGGCCGTGCCCCTTTTTACACCTCTCTGCCACATAGCTCTGCAGCGCTTACTGGAGGTACCTGTTGGGCTAGTTGGACCCCAGGGACCCTCAGGATTCAAGGGGACTTAGTACCCCAACTTACAACGTGCCAGGGGGTGCGTTTGCAGAGTGGTGGAGAAAGGGGGCATGGCCTTTGTCTACCTCTCACCAATCCCACTGCGTGGGGCTTACTGGAGGTAAAAGGTAGGCTAGTTGGCCCCTAAAGGACTCCAAGCAGTGAAGGGGACTTCAATCCCCATCCAAGAGCATGCCAGGGAGCGCATTTGTAGAGTGGTGGGCAAAGTGAGCATGGCCTGGTACGAGTACTTACCAATGCTGCTGTGTGGGACTGACTGGAGGTAATAGTTTGGGAAGTTGGCCCCCAAGGATGTCCTTGGGGGCCAACTACCCCTCTTGCTACGTCCAGTAAGTCCCACACAGTGAGATTGCTAAGACGTCTTCGGAAGCCATGGCCCCCTTTCTCTACCACTCTGCAAACGTGCCTCGTGGCAGACTACGGGATGGGGGATGAAGTCCAATTTAGTCCTGAGGAAGTTTGGGGGAAAAGAGTCCTTCCTGGTACCTCCTGTAAGTCCTACGCAGCCTAATTCCTGAGTGTTGGTTGGACGCCCAGCACCCTGTCTCCACCTCTCTGCAAACACGACTACTAGTTAAAGTAGCATATTTATGCACCTCTGACTTAGAGGTAGGTTTAATCCCCCTGCCCTATTGTGTACTAGGGCCTTAAAGAGGAGGTCATGCTAATCACAGGGGTATCCCAATGCATAGTGTTCCCTAGTGTATGTAGGTGTTTTCACTGTATTCTAAGTGTCGTTTAGTATAGCACTGGCTCTAGGCCTGGTCAGTCAGAGTCAGTTACCACCAGTACCCGTCTGAAAACGTTGTGGGCACAGGATGATTTTGCAACAAGGCCACTTTCTGCTCCTCTGTTGGTTCTTCCTGCACATGTCTTGCTTCTTCCTGCACTTTTCTTCGTCTTTGTGGACTTCTGTTGCTTCTTTCAGCATTTCTTTTGCTTCTTTCTGTGCGTTTTTTCTTCTTTCTTCACATGTCCTACCTCTGTAGGCATAGTTAGAATCTAGCATTTAAAAAACCTTTGAATCCACTTAAAAAACCATAGGTTTCAGGCACGTTAAAGTTAGAAATTAGCATTTAAAAAACCTTAGAAATTCGCAGAAAAAACCATAGCTTTTAGGGAAAGGTATAGTTAGTTGGACATTTCACTCATACAAACCCAGAGAAATTCCCCCTTTATAGTTAGTTCAGCTAACTATAACTCACGCCCCCGTAATGCACTGCTGATGACACCACATATTACATCACTCATGACATGGTAAGTGACATCACTGATGACATCACTGATGACATCTCAAATCCATGTGATAATTTGATGCATCTTCTCACACCCTAATATAACCTTTGATACACCCACTCTAAATTACAGACTGACATTCTCAAAACCATAGACACTCCAACACCAATAACTTCATAGGCCACTCACTGATTCTTAGGTTTACACACACGTCCATTCACTCACCTGTACAGTCACTCATACTTCTCTGTACAGGACTATCATATGCACTCATACACCTATAAAGACACTCACACACCACCACTCATCCATAGAGGTACTCAAACACCTAGTCAGTCATGCAAATAATTAATCACACTGCCATTTACTCACTATACAGTTATACACACACCAGCTCAATTACTCATACAAATACTAGCACATTCTTATGCTCTTTTACAATCACTGATACAAGCACACACTCATCTATACAGCCACTCTCACAATTACAAACTCTCACTTATAGCCATTTATATACTCCAACACACATATATACTGCCTTTCACATATGTAGTTACTAAGACATGTACCACTGAGATATACATTCACTCACTAACACACCCATACACACACTTACCCACTCTTGAAACCATGCACCCAGTGAATCACCCACTCACACATCTATGCACAAAGTCGCACACACCCCATCCACACAAACACTCAGGCACCCATACAGATACTCAGACAACCAATCAATAACCCATATAGACACTCATGTAGCTATTCGCAAACCCATGCGGCCGTTTACACTCCAACAGACAGACGGTTACACACATTCACACAGTTTAGTCACTAACCCAAGCATTCAGTAAGATACGTTTAATCACTCACCTATAAAGTCAGTCACACACCTACTAAATCATCCATTCGGACACTTATACGCCCACTCATTCTTCAATACACCTTTCTCTATACACATAGTCACTGGATGATATCATCAGTGATATCATCAGTGATGTCATTTGAGATGTCATCAGTGATGTCATCAATGATGTCACTGACCATGTCATGAGTGATGTAATATGTGACGTCATCAGCAGTGCATTGCAGGGGCGTGAGTTATAGTTAGCTGAACTAACTATAATGGGGGAATTTGTCTGGTTTTGTATGAGTGAAATGTCCAACTAACTATAACTTTCCCTAAAACCTATGTTTTTTTCAGTGAATTTCTAAGGTTTTTAAAATGCTAATTTCTAACTATAACGTGCCTGAAACCTATGGTTTTTTCATTGAATTTCAAAGGTTTTTTAATTTAAATGCTAATTTCTAACTATAACGTGCCTGAAACCTATGTTTTTTTAAGTGATATATATATATATATATAAATATATATAAACAGTCACAATCGGGTCCTTCTGGGATCAATCCCTCGTCAGGTGGTGCGTTGGCCGACGAACCCAAAGCCGGTTAATCCAATGTCGAATTGTCAAGAAAAACGCACTCTCGGAGGTCAATTGTTATTTAATAAACACTCGCTACGCGTTTCGACACGAAAAAGTGTCTTGCTCACACGATGTATGCATTATATCCAAACGTGCATTTATACAAATATATAAACATAAAAGAAGTACTTTCGTATTTCCTGGTCCACACTGTCAATATAGCAGCCATTTTGGAAGGGGTCACAGACTCATGCTAATGAATCAATAGATACATGATACCTTGATAATCAATGTAAAACAAAGTGTAAAACAAGATAATGATATACAAGTACTTATTTTAGTAATGTTGAAAACAAACAATGCGAGTTTCTCTCACTCGATATGACACCCGGTATCTCGCCTGCAATAGCCTTTGAAATGGCGAAACTTTATAGATTGCAGTCAAGCAAACAAAGTTTTTGTAACATTTCAATACCTCCTACTTAGCTATACACAATACAAGCGGACTAGTGCCACATGCGGGCGTATTTGCAGTGCTGGTATGAGAGGGTGATTACCAGGTATACACGCTAGTTCAACATTATATTAAGCATGTTAACACAAACCTGACCCACCGCTGAGCCTTGCTCAAGTCCAAGTGGCTAAAAGGACTATGAACTAAAGGTTAGATTTATACCAGGACTAGTGCCCCTATATCTCCTCACCGACATGTATATGATCAGGAAATATCTCTGCATGATTATCTCTAAATGCCAAATTGGTAAAGTAAGAATAATAGCAGTTAGTACTTCTCAATTGAAACCACATCGTGCTGCCCTAAAGAAAGAATTTGAAATACAGTGAGTCTATATTTAAAGAAAACAAAAGGAGTGATCAAAAGATGTGCAGTTCTTATCTTATTGAGCGTGCAGTGGCATCCTGTTGAAGAAAAGGGTAGGGAACCTGTGCCGTGTCTTGAAAAGTGAAGGGTCCCTTCCTTTCCTCCTGGATAGTAAGAAAAAGATCAAGTTGAAATTAAAAACAGCTCAAAATGATCATCCTTGCAGCAATATAAGATTATCTTAATTACCATAAAACAGCATGAAGAACATACAGGAATGACAACCGACAAGGGACATACATTCAGTCATTGTGTAAATGAGTTGCCAATTCCTCATCAAGATTGTGCCCCCCTGGAAACCTAGTTTCCAATTCCATTATCCATTTAGATTCCCTCTTTCTGAGGGCTAACTCTCTGTTGCCTCCTCTTTTGGCTGTATTGACCTGTTCTATGGCAAAGTATTTGAGCAGAGAGTTGTTGGAATGATGTTTATCCTGAAAGTGTTGTGCGATGGGATAGTTGTGGTCTGTGTTTGTGATAGCTCTAAGATGTTCCTGTATCCGTTTTTTTACCATGCAAGTTGTACTCCCAACATACCAGAGTCTGCAAGGACATTCTAGAATATACACAACATAATTTGTACTGCAAGTCAGGAACTGTGTTATGATTTTGTTTTGTCCTGATCCCACAATATCAAATTCTTTCACCATGTGGCTAAATTTACACGCTTTGCAATGGCCGCATGGATAGAAACCCTTAAGATTAAATAGGTTCCTATTGGGGGTTTCTGTAATGTCCCCTTTGACCAGCATGTCCTTCAAGTTCTTCCCTTTCCTGTATGTAATTAGGGGTCTGTCGCTGATAGTACCACCAATGATGGAATCAGATTTTAGGATTCTCCAATTGTCAGCCAGAATTTTCTGAACCTGTTTGGATTGGTGGTTAAATGTTGTTATAACTCTCATTTGTATTTCATCTTTGTCATTCCTTTCTGAGTATTCAAGAGCTTGGGATCTACTGATTTTTTTGATCTTATCCTTAGCTTTTTTTAAAACCCATTCTGGGTAACCCCGCTCCTTAAATCTACCAAGCATGGTACTTTGTTCCTGTTGAAAATACTCTTCGGTACTGCAGTTCCTCCGTGCCCTCAGTAAGTCTCCGAATGGAATACTCCATTTTAGTGACTCGGGATGAGCACTGAGGGCATGTAACAAGCTATTCCCGGAAGTTTCCTTCCGGTGCAAACTTGATACCATGATACCATCCTGTATCATAATGAGAGTATCAAGGAATTCAATTCTGTTTCTGCTTATGCTAGAAGTAAGCTGTATGTTGTAAACGTTATTATTCAGTTTTCTGATGAACTCCTTTGCTTCCCCTTCGCTACCTTGCCATATACCGAAGAGGTCGTCGATATACCTCAACCATACTTGGACCTTGCTAAAGTCAGAGTCCAGATCTTTGTCTTTGCGGAGTTCCTCCTCCCACTTCCCTAGGAAGAGGTTCGCAAAACCAGGTGCTAAACACGTTCCCATAGCCGTGCCACGCACCTGTTTGTACAACTCACCATTAAACAAAAAGATATTATTGGTGAGGCATACCTTCATCATGTCAGCTAACATATTAGTATGTTCAAGATAGCAGATGTTTCTTGCCTTAAGAAAGTGTAAACAGGCTTCTATACCCTGGGTGTGATCAATGATGGTATACAGTGAACTCACATCCAGGGTAATATGTATGAATTCCTCCTCCCATGCGATATCTGCAATTTTATTAAGGAAGTCTTTGGTGTCCCTAATGTGTGATGGTAATTGAATGATATATTCTCTTAAGAAAAAATCCACATATTTAGATATGTTCTTGTTAACATTACCCAAAGATGAAACTATGGGTCTCCCCGGTGGTACCTCTGAATTTTTGTGTATTTTCGGGAGTAGATACAAAATGGGTAATTTTGGAAAATCTTTTTTGAGAAAACAGTATTCCTGCCAAGAGATGAGCCCTTCCCTTTGCCAGTTTACTAATTTCTCCCACGTTGTAGTTACGCTACAATTGTAAACATCAGTGGTACATTTGCAATAAAAGTTGACATCAGACAATTGCTTCTGTGCTTCGTCTATATACATTCGTTTCTCCCACAAGACACTGTTACCCCCTTTATCCGAAGGTCTAATTACAATCCTGTTATCTTGTGCTAATGAAAGAATAAAGGTTCTTTGTTGTTTGGATAAGTTCGAATTTACATTGTTACGTATGCCCATCTTGTGTTTGATCAATTCCTTCGTAACCACTTCATGAAAAGTATCTATTGAATCATGCGGCAGAGTAGGAAAAAAGATGGACTTGGGTTTGAAAGCAGTACATGCAGCTCTGTGAGTACTAACACTATCTTGATCTTCCAATGTTATAGCACTCTCAGTATCAGGAGAGGAATCTACTAGTGCATACATTGTTTCAAGAACACTAGCGTCATCAATATTAAGGTTAGGTTGGGACAAAGTATCAGATTGCCACATAGAATTTTCTGGTGGTCTATCCTTCCTCAGACTATGCCATTTTTTTAATTTCAGTTTTCTTATAAACTTAATAATGTCAACCCTGGTATTGGCATAGTTATATAGTTCGGTCGGACAGAAAGTTAGACCCAAGCAGAGTGTGGTTTTTTCAATGGGTGTTAAAAATCTTGAAGATAAGTTAATGATAGTTCTATTTACAATTTCTTCATCCATAATTAGTACATTTTCTTCTGTCCCCCTCTTTTGGTTCCCACGGGTGCTTTGCTTGTTTCTCCTTTGTCTGAGCTTAAGTCGTTTCTGTTTGGACCGCCCCTGCCTCTTCCTCTTCCGCGTCCTTGTCCCCGGCCCCGACCTCGTCCTCTCCGGGGTGTTTCTTCTTTTTGACATCTTGTCCTCATGACCCGGAATTCGTCTAAAAAAGATGCAGGTTTGGTTGTTATTTCAACTTCAGAGGAAGTGCTGGCTGTATTCTCCGATAAATCTGTGTCTGAGTCGTCTGTTGGTAGTATTTCCTGTGCTGTTTCTACAGTTCCAGATTTGTTTTCCTGGCTGTCTTGTTGTTTGTAAAGATGGTCGTATTTTTGACTATATGTTAGAATGCGTCCACTCTCATAGTCTGCACAGTCTCTGTGTAGTTTCCTTTGTTTCCGCAACTATGTATATATATTCACTGAAAAAACCATAGGTTTCAGGCACGTTATAGTTAGGAATTAGCATTTAAAAAACCTCAGAAATTCACTGAAAAACCCATAGGTTTCAGGGGTGTTATAGTTAGCTGGACTTTTCACTTGTACAAAACCATTGAAATTCCCCCGTTATAGTTAGTTCAGCTAACTATAACTCGCGCGCCCGCAATGCACTGCTGATGACGTCACATATTACATCACTCATGACATGGTCAGTGACATCACTCATGACATCACTGATGAAATCTCAAATGACATCACTGATGACATCACTGATGACATCATCCAGTGAATGTGTGTTTTTCTGAAAATTAAATATGTTTTATATATGTATATCTCAAGGTCGATGGAAGAATAAATGGGTATATAAGTGTCTAAATGGATGATTTGTTTTTGAAAAATTGATTGTGTAACTGACTGATTAAGTGTATCATAGTGAATACATGGCTTAGTGAGTAATGTTTAAATATGTAAATATCTGTATCAGTCTCTCACTTTGTGTATAAGTGGCTGCATGGGTTGGTGAGTAGCTACATGGGTGTCTATATAGGTTATTAGTTGGTTTTTTGAGTATCAGTCTGAGTGTCTGCATGGTTCGGTGGGGGGTATTACGTAGTGCATAGGTGCATGAATTAGTGACTCACTGTTTGTATGTGTTGAAGACAGCATGTGTGCAGGACTGTATGGGTGGATGAGTGTGTGTATGGGTGTGTTAGTGAGTGAATGACTGTCTCAATAGTGTATTTATGAGTAACTACATATGTTTTAAACTAGTATATGTGAGTATTGGTGTATATAAGTGAGTATATGTGAGAGGGAGAGATTGAAAGAGTTCCTGTATGAATAAGTATGTGTTTCTATAAGTGATTGTTTAAAAGACTAATTATGTGTAAGTTTCCGTAGAAGTAAGTGTGGTGGTGTGTGTATAACTGTATATGCAAGTAAATGTATGTTTGATTCTTTATTAGCATGAGTGACTATGTGTGTGAGTAACTCTGTGGATGAGTGGCATTGTGTAACAGGATGTATAGGTGTATGAGTACATATGATGAGTGAGTACATGTATGAGTGACTGTATAGGACTGTTGGTGAATGAGTGGATGTGTATGTGGATCTTAGAATTACTGAAGAGGTTGTTGTAACTGGTATTGGTATGTCCATTGTTTTGAAAATTTTAGTCTCTATTTTTGAATGTGTGTATCAAAGGTTATATTAGGGTGAGAGGAGGTCTGCCACTCTATCACAAGGATGATGTCATCAGTGATGTCATCAGTGATGTCATTTGAGATGTCATCAGTGATGTCATGAGTGATGTCACTGACCATGTCATGAGTGATGTAATATGTGACGTCATCAGCAGTGCATTGCGGGCGCGCGAGTTATAATTAGCTGAACTAACTATAACGGGGGAATTTCAATGGTTTTGTACAAGTGAAAAGTCCAGCTAACTATAACACCCCTGAAACCTATGTTTTTTTCAGTGAATTTCTAAGGTTTTTTAAATGCTAATTCCTAACTTTAACATGCCTGAAACCTATGGTTTTTTCTGTGAATTTCAAAGGTTTTTTAAATGCTCATTTCTAACTATGCCTACAGAGATAGGACATGTGAAGAAAGAAGAAAAAATGCACAGAAAGAAAAAAAAGAAGTGCAGAAAGAAGCAACAGAAGTCCTCAAAGACAAAGAAAAGTGCAGGAAGAAGGATAATGTGCAGAAAGAACAAAAAGAAGAGCAGAAAGAAGCCTTGTTGCAAAATCATCCTGTACCCTCAACTTTTTCAGATGGATACTGGTGGTAACTGAGTCTGACTAACCAGTCCTAGAGCCAGTGCTATGTTAAAAGACACTTAGAATACAGTGAAAACACCTACATACACTAGGGAACATTATGCGTTGGGGTCCCCCTGTGATTAGCATGACCTCCTCTGTAAGCCCCTAGTATATAATAGGGCAGGGGGATTAAAACTACCTCTTAAAACAGGCCACAGGGCGTTTTTGCACACGTTAACTCAGGCCCCGTCCCCTCCCTTCACCACTGTGTAAACACGCCCTGTGTCCGTTTTTCGTTGGGAGATTAAGTTCATTTGAATCCTGAGGGTCCCTAGGGTCCAACTAGCCCACTAGGTACCTCCAGTAAGTGCCACAGAGCTGCGTTGCAGAGATGTGTAAAAAGTGGCACGACCTGGACCACCTCTCTGCAATGCAGCTCAGTGGCGCTTACTGGAAGCACTTGGTGGGCTAGTTAGCCCCCGGGGCCCTCAGTATTGAAGGGAAATTATATCCCCAATTTAAAATGTGCCATAGTGCGTGTTTGCACACGTCACCTCAGGCCCCGTCCCCTCCCTTCACCACTGTGTAAACGCGCCCTGTGGCTGTTCTAAGTTGAGAGATTAAGTCCCCTTGAATCCTAAGGGTCCCTAGGGTCAAACTAGACCACTAGCTACCTCCAGTAAGTGCCACAGAGCTGCGTTGCAGAGAGGTGTAAAAAGGGGCTTGGCCTCAGAACACCTGTCTGCAGCGCAGCTCCCTGGCGCATACTGGAGATGCCTGTTGGGCTAGTTGGCCCTCAGGGACCCTCAGTATTGAAGAGGAATTAATTCCCCAACTTACAACTCGCCAGGGGGCGCGTTTGCAGAGTGCTGCAAGGAGGGGGCATGGCCTCCGGCACGATGCCAGTCTTTTATTTATTTTAATTTTTTAAGAAGGGGGGCTGTGTGGTTCCCCTTCTTATTCAAATTTATTGGCCCTGATGACCCCATCCCCCAGGGCCTGTCTCCTAATTATATTTTTTTGACCCCAATCCCCAGGGCCGGCCACTCTTTTTTATTATTTTTAAAAAATATATTTTTATAGACACACCTAGGACATGCTGGACAAACTTTACGTACCTATCACCATGACGATTTGCGTGATATTCATTAAAAGGCATAAAATGAATCCACGTGGAATGTATTTGCACCACTAGTGAAGCTCTGACATGTCTGATGCCCTACCGTGCCTAATCCCGGTAGACACCCTTGCCGTTTATTTCTACAAACATGGGTAGCTATTGACGGGCACATTTAATACACATGCACACCAAGCCATTCAAAGGGGATTCGACAAAAATTCGACCAAAACTATGCAAGAAACCCCCCTCATGGTTAATAAAACACACATCCACTGCCGGATGTGTAATACTTTTTATTTTACTCTCTGGAAAGGGGACGAACATCACTTGAGAGTCACAGCGCGCTCCTGGCAGAGCCCAATGCTGTGTTACACCCACCATTGCCTGCTGAGTGCCACACACCTCTGTGTTGTATTCCACTAGCTAGTGCATATGCTATGACACTCTCTAGCCCATGTGCACTGTAACACCACCCCGTGAATATGTCATGCCACACTTGTCTTCGTACGGGTTATATTGCCCCATCTAACGTGCCTTCCTCGATGCCTATGTTATAACGCACAGTGCTATGCCATACATATTACAATCTGGGATCCATATCTTTGTCACAGTGCATATGCAACGTTACACTCCCCAGCACATATTTTATATTACAACTTTAGAGACTAGTTAGGTTACACAACACTGCCCTGTGCATATTACACTCCAAGGCTCATATCGCATAGCAAGCGCTAGTGCCTGTGCTATCTCGCACTCTCCACTGAATCTGTCATTGCGCACAATGTATTGCATATTATATTTCACGCCTGGTTCATCTTATATCACACCTTTTGGTGCATAGTTTATACCATACACTATATCTAGTTTTAATTTGCAATCGTGCTCTCAGGACTATGTTCTATATAACACTGTGTTCACCCACCCTTTTCACGGGCATTACATTTTGCGATAGGGGGTGGAGGGTCAGGGGGTGTTTCTGCCAAGTGAGCCCGGAGTCACAGTCACAAACGTCCTCTTCTTCCTGAATAAAAGTGAGATTATGCTGCATACTTGTTCATATTTTAAGTAGTTCGCACAGACACACGTTTTAAAAACAATAAAGTTCCTAATACCCGCCTTCTCTGAACAGTTAGCTTGCTGCCCCATCCCCCTCCTCCCTATCCTCTGTTGTGTGAATCCATGGACTAGCCTCCTCCCTCCTGCCATGCATGGTCTGATGTGCTGCCACTGCCCTCAATTTAGTATGATGTACCAGTCCACTCCTCCTGCCCTCCATTGCCCAATTCTATGCCCCATCATTGACCTCCTGCTTAAACTCTGTGTTTAGCTTGCTGCCCCTATTCTCCTTCCCCCTGCCCTCCAATGTCTTTGTGCATGCCCCTGCTCCATCCTTTTTGCCCACCATGTTCCATGGACCTGCCACTCCTATCTACTCTGAGTGTTCTGTTGAGCTACCACTCCCCTCCCACCTGCCTAGCATTGTCAGATGACTGTAACCTGTCCCTGCCACCTCCACCCTGCCTGTCAACATGCCATGCCCCTATCCTCTTCCTCCTGTCCTACATGGTCCATTGTACTGCCACACCCTTCTGCCCTCCCTGGTCTGTTGTGCTGCAACTGCTCCTCCTACCTGCCCGTGCGGTCTGTTGTGAGGCCCCTTCCCCTGAACTTTCTTGTCTGAGCACAGGTCCTGACCCTCCCTTCTATCCTCCATCGTCCTTTGTGCATGCCCCTGCACCCTCCTTCTTGCCCATCATAGCCATTGTGCTGCCACTAACCCTCCCACTTGCAATGCATGGTCTTCTGTGCTGCCATGGTCCATCCCACCTTCCCTGTGTGGTCAGTTAGCTGCCCCTGATCCCCTCCCACCTTCCCTCCATGGTCTGTGTGTATGCCATCACAGTCTCACTGTTGCTCTTCATGGTGTGTCTTGCTTCTAGTGCCCATCCTGCCTGACCTCCATGGCTATCTTGCTGCTCCTGCCCTGCCCCCTTGCCCCCAGCCCTCTGTTTACATCTGCAGACCCCTACTCCCTCCCTCCTGGCTTGTCTGTTCCATTGTAATGCCCCTGATCCGTCCCTCCTGCCCTTTATGGTCTGTTATGCTGCAGCTTTCTCTCCTGTCTGTCCATTATGGTCAGCTAGCTACCATTGCCTCTTGCCATGTGCATGGTCCTGTTCCCTCCCTCTTGCTTTCTATGGATTGTTGTGCTGCACTCCCGTCCCGCATGCCCTGTGTGGTGTATTGTGCTGCTGCAAACCCTGATGCCTGCCCTGCAGGGTCAGTTTGGTGCACCTCTCCATGTCCCTCCTGTCCTCTGTTATCCAAGTCTATGTCCCTAACCCATTTCCTTCCATGATCCAATGTACCATACTTGCGAACATTTTGAACTTGGTAAGAGCGAGATTTTGAAAAAAAACTGGGGTATTGATTTTCCCCTTTGAGTTACATTGAAAAAGAGGAGATTGTAGACAGGAGACAGATCAAATAAAGCCCATTTGAGCTTAAAAACATTGGACGTTTCCTGGCTCAATCGGGTCTGTTGGCATGTATGGTTGTACTACCATTGCCTCTTCCTTCTGCCCACAATGGTCTATTACATTGCCACAACCTCTCTTGCAAGTCCTGTATTGTTGGTTTGTTGCCCCTGCCCCCCTTTCCACTGCCCTCCATAGTCTGTTGTGCCTGCCTGCTCAGTGTGGTTAAATTGTTGCCTTTGCACCCTCCTACCTGCCTTCAATTTTCAGAGTCCGTGCCCCTGGCCTCTGCCTCTCAACAGTATCCTAATGAACAACTAGATTGCTAACATTCTATATTTATTACAAAAGTGTGGAACGCCTGACGTCATCTTGATGTAATCAAAACTGTAATACCTAGAGCATTTCCTTTAGAAATTACATATATGAGAGGGTCTTATTGGCATCAAAATTATGGTTAGTGCTCTAAAAGACTAAAATAGGGACATATTTTCTGAGTTTTCAAATAGCGACAAAGCACTTTTAAATTATTTGTTATCTTTATGTTTTTTTATCCAGTTGACCACTTGATTAAATGTTGCACTTCGGGGAGAGGATGTGGTGTTACTTCCAGAACTGCAGACTTTGCAACCGGGGAACCAGGTTGGAGTTTCTGCTTCAGCTCGACATTCTGTGATTCTGGTCAAATCACTTAGTCTCCCCATGTCTACAACCAAAATGAATTTGTTCTTGTGTGATGTAACCAATGCTCATGTAAAGCACTCCAATACCTGAAAAGTCTGCACTATATAACACTGCAAAAACACAAAATAATAAGTGTTTTGCACACTTCTGTCATTGGGCTATATTTGGGCTACATCTGGGTGATTTTGGGCTACATTTGGGCTCTTTTGTCTCCGGTGGCCATCTTGGGAGATTTATTTGTTATGAAGTTTCCTAATTTCCTCATGTACTGCAGTCTCCTCAGTAGGAAATGCTTTCAGTTTTTTACTTTGATTCCATCATGAAGGTATTCAGATATGTCACACATTTGCCATAAATTCTGAATGTTAGCACTCTAGTTGCTAATTAGATCACTGTAGTAAAACTACTGTTCACCATGGAAGTCTGCTCCTGGTATTAAAAGTGCATGTTTCAGTCTGCATGTCAGAATTTTTTAATGAAATAGAAGAGGATTTGAGAAGTCACTCAAAATGTGCCCTCATTTTCTTTCTTCAGCATTAATCATAATTTCTATGGCAAAATGAGCCCCCTCATTGTGTTCCTTTTTAAATCAAATGTTTTAAGTGTTACCAGTTTATTCCAATCAAGATGGCTTCAGGTGTGCCATACCTTTGACATAATGAAGACAGTAAGCACTCTAGTTGTTTTTAAGAACACTCTGGGACATTCTGTCATTGGGCTATACTTGGGATACATCTGGATGATATTTGGGCTATATTTGAGCTCTTTTGTCTCTGGTGGCCATTTTGGGAGACTTATTTGTTATGAAGTTTCCTAATTTCCTCATTTACTACAGTCTCCTCAGTAGGAAATACTTTCAGTTTTTTACTTTGATTCTATCAAGAAGGCATTCAGATGTGTCACACATTTGCCATTAATTCAGAATGTTAGCACTCTTTTTGCTCATTATATCACTGTAGTAAAGCTACTGCTCACCAGGAAAAACTGCTGCTGGTATTGAAAGTGCATGTTTCAGTCTGCATGTCAGAATTTTTTAATGAAATAGAAGAGGATTTGAGAAGTCACTCAAAATGTGCCCTAATTTTTCTTTCTGCAGCACTAATCATACTTTTTATGGAAAAATGAACCCCCTCATTTTGTTCCTTTTTAAATTAAATGTTTTAAGAGTTACCACATTAATCCAAGCAAGATGGCTTCAGGTGTGCCATACGTTTATCATAAGGAGGACTGTTAGCGCTCTAGTTGTTCTTTGGAACACTCTGGGAAGCTGCAGTAGAACACAAAGGAATCAACTGACAATTTTCCATAGGGACCTTTAGTCCAAGGTACAGCCCGAACGGCTGAACAGAATTACTTGAAATTTGGCAGAGAGGTAGTCCTCAGGTCAGGGAAGTGCCTTTTGCAGGTCTGGTGTCAATCTGTTCAGTAGTTCCTGAGAAAATCAAAAGTAAAATCATATATATATGTGGGCGGAGCCTAACCACACATCTCATCGTGAGATCTGATTGGCTGTCAATACTTCATCCAAGAAATGTTGGCAGCCATCTTGGGACCAATATACATGATAGCACCTCATTAAAACGCATTGCAGTTAATAGAAGGTTTTAAAACTTTAGTTACATTATAAATCATTTGTTGGTGGTACCATACTCATTTTAGGAATTGTGGTGTGTTCTAAGGTGATTTTACCATGCGAAAAAGCCTTCTGCTGGGATATCATGATTGAGAGAAAAATATTTTCTCATGCTTTTCCCACAGAGGTTTGGAAGGTGATCTATAAGCTAAAATGAGAGCTTATTTTCTGTAAATTCACATTATCTTTCTCAGTCATGTGAGAATGAAGTCTGACATTCTCAGTAAAGCATGTACATCCAACAAAGGCAGAGACAGTCAGTTGATTCCTTTGTGTTCTACTGCAGGTTCCCAGAGTGTTCTAAAGAACAACTAGAGCGCTAACAGTCTTACTTATGACAAAAGTATGGCTCACCTGAAGCCATCTTGATCGGAATAAAGTGGTAACACTTAAAACATTTAATTTACAATGGAACAACATGAGGGGGTTCATTTTGCCATAGAAATTATGATTAGTGCTGCAGAAAGAAAAATTAGGGCACATTTTGAGTGACTTCTCAAATCCTCTACTATTTCATAAAACAATTCTGACATGCAGACTGAAACATGCACTTTCAATACCAGCAGCAGACTTCCCTGGTGAGCAGTAGCTTTACTACAGTGATATAATGAGCAACTAGAGTGCTAACATTCAGAATTTATTGCAAATGCGTGACACATCTGAATGCCTTCTTGATGGAACCAAAGTAAAAAACTGAAAGTATTTCCTACTGAGGAGACTGCAGTAAATGAGGAAATTAGGAAACTTCATAACAAATAAATCTCCCAAGATGGCCACCAGAGACAAAAGAGCCCAAATGTAGTCCAAATATAACCCAGATGTAGCCCAAGTATAGCCCAATGACAGAATGTCCCATAGTGTTCTAACGAACAAGTAGAGCGCTAACAGTCTTACTTATGACAAAAGTATGGCACACCTGAAGCCATCTTGATTGGAATAAAGTGGTAACACTTAAAACATTTAATTTACAAAGGAACTAAATGAGGGAGTACATTTTGCCATAGAAATTATGATTAGTGCTGCAGAAAGAAAAATTAGGGCACATTTTGACTTCTCAAATACTCTTCTATTTCATAAAACAATTCTGACATGCAGACTGAAACATGCACTTTGAATACCAGCAGCAGACTTCCCTGGTGAGCAGTAGCTTTACTACAGTGATCTAATGAGCAACTAGAGTGCTAACATTCAGAATTTATGGCAAATGTGTGACATATCTGAATACCTTCTTGATGGAATCAAAGTAAAAAACTGAAAGCATTTCCCACTGAGGGGACTGCAGTAAATGAGGAAATTAGGAAACTTCATAACAAATACACCTCCCAAGATGGCCACCGGAGACAAAAGAGCCCAAATGCAGCACAAATATCTCCCAGATGTAGCCCACATGTAGCCCAATGACGGAAGCGTGCAAAGCACTTATTTTTTGTGTATTTGCAGTTTTATATAGTGCAGATTTGTCAGGTATTCGAGTGCTTTACATGAGCATTGGTTACATCACACAAGATCAAATTCATTTTGGTTGTAGACATGGGGAGATTAAGTGATTTGACCAGAATCACAGAATGTTGAGCTGAAGCAGAAACTCCACCCTGGTTCCCCAGTTGCAAAGTCTGCAGCTCTGGAAGTAACACCACATCCTCTCCCCTAGGTGCAAAATTTAATCAAGTGGTCAACTGGATAAAAAACATAACGATTACAAATAATTTAAAAGTGCTTTGCCGCTATTTGAAAACTCAGAAAATATGTCCTAATTTTAGTTTTTTAGAGCACTAACCATAATTTTGATGCAAATAAGTCCCTCTCATATATGTAATTTCTAAAGGAAATGCTCTATGTATTACAGTTTTGATTACATCAAGATGATGTCAGGCGTTCCACACTTTTGTAATAAATATAGAATGTTAGCAATCTAGTTGTTCATTGGGATACTGTTGAGAGGCAGAGGCCAGGGGCACGGACAGTGGTAGTACAACCATACATGCCAACAGATCCGTTTCAGCCAGGAAAGGTCCAATATTTTTAAGCTCAAATGGGCTTTATTTGATCTGTCTCCTGTCTACAATCTCCTCTTTTTCAATGTAACTCAATGGAGAAAATCAATACCCCAGTTTTTTTCAAAATCTCCCTCTTACCAAGTTCAAAATGTTCTCAAGTATGGTACATTGGATCATGGTAGGCAGGAGGGATTGGGGTAGGGAACATGGACTCGGATAACAGAGGACAGGAGGGACATGGAGAGGTGCACCAAACTGACCATAAAGGGCAGGCATCAGGGTTTGGAGCAGCACAATACACCACACAGGGCATGCGGGACAGAAGTGCAGCACAACAATCCATAGAAAGCAATAGGGAGGGGACAGGGCCATGCACACAGACAACAGAGAACAGAGGGGAAAGAGGCAATGGTAGCAAGCTGACCATAATGGACAGACAGGAGAGAAAGCTGCAGCATAACAGACCATAAAGGGCAGGAGGGACGGATCAGGGGCATTACAATGGAACAGACAAGCCAGGAGGGAGGGAATAGGGGTCTCCACATGGAAACAGAGGGCTGGGAGCAAGGGGCAGGGCAGGAGCAGCAAGTTGACCAAGGAGGTCAGGCAGGATGGACACTAAAACAAGACACACCATGGAGAGCAACAGTGAGACTATGATGGCATACACACAGACCATGGAGGGAAGGTGGGAGGGGGTCAGGGGCAGCTAGCTGACCACACAGGGAAGGTGGGAGGGGCCATGGTAGCACAGAAGACCATGCATGGCAAGCGGGAGTGTTAGTGGCAGCACAATGGCTATGATGGGCAAGAAGGAGGGTGCAGGGGCATGCACAAAGGACCATGGAGGATAGAAGGGAGGGTCAGGACCTGGGCACAGACAAGAGAGTTCATGGGAAGAGGCCTCACAACAGACCATGTGGGGCAGGCAGGAGTACCAGTTGCAGCACAACAGACCAGGGAGGGCAGAAGGGTGTGGCTGTAAAATGGACCATGGAGGACAGGAGGAAGGGGATAGGGGCATGGCATGTGGACAGGCAGGGTGGAGGCGGCAGGGACAGGTTACAGTCATTTGACAATGTGAGGCAGGTGGGAGGGGAGTGGCAGCTCAACAGAACACTCAGAGTAGATAGGAGTGGCAGGTCCATGGAACATGGTGGGCAAAAAGGATGGAGCAGGGGCATGTACAAAGACATCGGATGGCAGGGGGAAGGAGAATATGGGCAGCAAGCTAAGCACAGAGGCTGAACAGGAGGTCAATGATGGGCTATAGAATTGGGCAATGGAGGGCAGGAGGAATGGACTGGTACATCATGCTAAATGGAGGGCAGTGGCAGCACATCAGACCATGCATGGCAGGAGGGAGGAGGCTAGTCCATGTATTCAGACAACAGAGGATAGGGAGGAGGTGGATGGGACAGCAATCTAATTGTTCAGAGAAGGTGGGTATTAGGAACTGTATTGTTTTTAAAATGTGAGTCTGTGTGAACTACTTAAAATATGAACAAGTATGCAGCATAATCTCACTTTTATTCAGGAAGAAGAGGACGTTCGTTTCTGTGACTCCGGGCTCACTTGGCAGAAACACCCCCTGACCCTCCACCCCCCATCGCAAAATGTAATGCCCGTAAAAAGGGTAGGTGGACGCAGTGTTATATAAAACATAGTCCTGAGAGCACGATTGAAAATGAAAACTAGATATAGTATATGGTATAAACTATGCACCAAAAAGTGTGATATAAGATGAACCTGGGCGTGAAATATAATATGCAATACATTGTGCGCAATGACAGATTCATTGGAGAGCGCGAGATAGCACAGGCACTAGCGCGTGCTACGTGATATGCGCCTTGGAGTGTAATATGCACAGGGCAGTGTTGTGTAACCTAACTAGTCTCTAAAGTTTTAATATAAAATATGCACTGTGACAAAGATATGGATCCCAGATTGTAATATGTATGGCATAGCACTGTGCGTTATAACATAGGCATCGAGGAAGGCACGTTAGATGGGGCAATATAACCCGTGCGAACGCAAGTGTGGCATGACATATTCACGGGGTGGTGTTACAGTGCACATGGGCTAGAGAGTGTCATAGCATACGCACTAGCTGGTGGAATACAACACAGAGGTGTGTGGAACTCGGCGGGCACTGGTGGGTGTAACACAGCATTGGGCTCAGCCAGGAGCACGCTGTGACTCTCAAGTGAGGTTCGTCTCCTTTCCAGAGAGTAAAATAAAAAGTATTACACATCCGGCGGTGGATGTGTGTTTTGTTAACCGTGAGGGGGGTTTCTTGCATAGTTTGGTCGAATTTTTGTCAAATCCTCTTTGAATGGCTTGGTGCGCGTGTGTATTAAATGTGCCCGGCAATAGCTACCCATGTTTGTATAAATAAACAACAAGGGTGTCTACTTGGAGAGTATCCACCGGCAGGGGTGCCGGGATTAGGCACGGTAGGGCGTCAGACACGTCAGAGCTTCACTAGCAGTGTAAATACATTCCACATGGATTCATTGTATGCATAGTCGCCTTTTAATGAATATCACGCAAATCGTCATGGTGATAGGTACATACCGTTTGTCCAGCATGTCCTAGGTGTTTCTATAAATATATTTAATAAATAAAAATAAAAAACAAAGGCCGGGCCCAGGGGATGGCGTCCCCAGGGCCATAAGTGGCCTGAGGAGGGGGGCAATGCAGCCCCCCTCCTAAAGAATCAAAAAAAAAAAATGCCATGACCCCGGGTTTGGAGTCCCCGGGGCCGATTAAGGCCTTGGGAGGGCCAAATTAATTTTTTTTCAACAAACAAAATTAGGGTGCAGGCCCTGGGGGATGGGGTCCCCAGGGCCAATACATTAGAAAAAGAAGGGGGCCACACAGCCCTCCTTCTTAAAAAAATAAAATAAATAAAAGACCGGCATCGCGCCGGAGGCCATGTCCCCTCCTTGCAGCACTCTGCAAACGCGCCCCCTGGCCAGTTGTAAGTTGGGGAATTCATTCCCCTTCAATACTGAGGGTCCCTGAGGGCCAACTAGCCCAACAGGTATTTCCAGTATGCGCCATGGAGCTGCGTTGCAGACAGGTGTTCTGAGGCCACGCCCCTTTTTACACCTCTATGCAACACAGCTCTGTGGCTCTTAGTGGGCTAGTTTGACCCTAGGGACCCTTAGGATTCAAGGAGACTTAATCTCTCAACTTAGAACGGCCACAGGGCGCATTTACACAGTGGTGAAGGGAGGGGACGGGGCCTGAGGTTACGTATGCAAACACGCCCTGTGGCGCGTTCTAAGTTGGGGAAATAGTTCCCTTTCAATCCTGAGGGACCCTGGGGGCCAACTAGCCCACCAGGTGCTTCCAGTAAGCACAACTGCTCTGCGGTGCAGAGAGGTGGTGCAGGCCGTGCCCCTTTTTACACCTCTCTGCAATGGCGCTTACTGGACATACCTAGTGGGCTATTTTGCCCCTAGGGACCCTCAGGATTCAAGGGGACTTAATCTCCAAACGTAAAAAACAGCCACAGGGTGTGTTTACACAGTGGGGAAGGGAGGGGACGGGGCCTGAGGTGACGTGTGCAAACACGCCCTATGGCGCGTTTTAAGTTGGGGAAATAATTCTCCTTCAATCCTGAGGGCCCCTGGGGCCTAACTAGCCCACCAGGTGCTTCCAGTAAGCGCCACTGAGCTGCTTTGCAGAGAGGTGGTCCAGGCCGTGCCACTTTTTAGACCTCTTTGGCACGCAGCTCTGTGGTGCTTGCTGGAGGTACCTAGTGGGCTAGTTGGACCCTAGGGACCCTCAGGATTCAAATGAACTTAATCTCCCAACTAAAAACGGCCACAGGGCGTGTTTACACAGTGGTGAAGGGAGGGGACGGGGCCTGAGTTAACGTGTGCAAACACGCCCTCTGGCGCGTTTTAAGTTGGAGAAATAATTTCCCTTCAATCCTGAGGGACCCCGGGGGCCAACTATCCCACCAGGGGCTTCCAGTACGCGCCACTGCTCTGCGTTGCAGAGAGGTGGTCTAGGCCGTGCCCCTTTTTACATCTCTCTGCAACGCAGCTCTGTGGCGCTTACTCGAGGTACCTAGTGGTCTAGTTGATCCCTAGGCACCCTCAGGATTCAAGGGGACTTAATCTCCCAACTTAAAATGGCCACAGGGCGTGTTTACACAGTGGGGAAGGGAGGGGACCGGGCCTGAGGTGACGTGTGTGCAAACACGCCCTGTGGCACATTTTAAGAGGTAGTTTTAATGCCCTGCCCTGCCCTATTATATACTAGGGGCTTACAGAGGAGGTCATGCTAATCACAGGGGGACCCCAACGCATAGTGTTCCCTAGTGTATGTAGGTGTTTTCACTGTATTCTGAGTGTCTTTTAACATAGCACTGGCTCTAGGACTGGTTAGTCAGACTCAGTTATCACCAGTATCCGTCTGAAAAAGTTGAGGGTACAGGATGATTTTGCAACAAGGTTTCTTTCCGCTCTTCTTTTTGTTCTTTCTGCACGTTATCCTTCTTCCTGCACTTTTCTTCGTCTTTGAGTACTTCTATTGCTTCTTTCTGCATTTCTTTTTTTTCTTTCTGTGCGTTTTTTCTCCTTTCTTCACATGTCCTATCTCTGTAGGCATAGTTAGAAATTAGCATTTAAAAAACCTTTAAAATTCACTGAAAAAACCATAGGTTTCAGGCACGTTATAGTTAGGAATTAGCATTTGAAAAACCTTAGAAATTTACGGAAAAAACATAGGTTTCAGAGGCGTTATAATTAGCTGGACTTTTCACTCATACAAAACCATTGAAATTCCCCCGAAATAGTTAGTTCAGATAACCATAACTCGCGCGCCCGCAATGCACTGCTGATGACGTCACATATTACATCACTCATGACATGGTCAGTGACATCACTCATGACATCACTATTGACATCTCAAATGACATCACTGATTATATCATCCTTGTGATAAAGTGGCAGGCCTCCTCTCCCCCTAATATAACCTTTGATACACACATTCAAAAATAGAAACTAAAATTTTCAAAACAATGGACATACCAATACCAGTTACAACAACCTATTCAGTAATTCTAAGATCCACATATACATCCACTCATTCACCAACAGTCCTCTACAGTCACTCATATATGTACTCACTCATCATATGTACTCATACACCTATACATCCTGTTACACAACGCCACTCATCCATAGAGTTACTCACACACATAGTCACTCATGCTAATAAAGAATCAAACATCCATTTACTTGCATATACAGTTATACACACACCGCCACACTTACTTCTACAAAAACTTACACATACTTAGTCTTTTAAACAATCACTTATAGAAACACATACTTATTCATACAGGAACTCTTTCAATCTCTCACTTTCACATACACTCACTTATATACACCAATAGTCACATATACTAGTTTAAAACATATGTAGTTACTCATAAAGACAATATTGAGACAGTCATTCACTCACTAACACACCCATGCAAACACTCATCTACCCATACAGTCGTGGACACATGCTGTCTTCAACACATACAAACAGTGAGTCACTCATTCATGCACCTATGCACTCCGTAATACCCCCCACAGAACCATTCAGACACTCAGACACTCATACTGATACTCAAAAACCATCTAATAACCTATATAGAAACTCATGTAGCTACTCACCAACCCATGCAGCCACTTATACACAAAGTGAGAGACTCATACAGATGTTTACATATTTAAACATTACTCACTAAGCCATGAGTGATGTCACTGATCATGTCATGAGTGTTGTAATATGTGACGTCATTAGCAGTGCATTGCGGGCGCGCGAGTTATAGTTAGCTGAACTAACTATAACGGGGAAATTTCAATGGTTTTGTACGTGTGAAAAGTCCAGCTAACTATAACGCCCCTGAAACCTATGTTTTTTTCAGTGAATATATATATATATGTGAATGGGTATTCCACTGCCCGATTTTGCGATTGTGCAGAGAATTTCAGCATTCTCCAAATAGTTATGGGAGGAATCTTGAAGAAGACATTATAGTGAAAGTATTCGTTGTCCTGTAAGATTTTTATTATATACATTTTTCATTGAGAATTATCTTACAATGCAATTCTAATCTACTTCCTCATTATATCTAGTACACTTTGTTATGGTGCATAACTACTTTGTATATTCATGCTTTCATTCATACAGCTTTCCTTCATGAAGAGGAAGAGCCAATCTTATCTCATTGAAATAGAGGGGAAAGGTTTTCCACGTTCAGAAAACAACACATATTGCTACTCAATTTAGGAGTTCAGGTAAGGAGGGTATGTGAAAATCTTGTAAATCCTATACCAGAAGATGAAGAGGAAGTCCACAAAGAGCAGCCCTTGACCCTGTTTCAGTCCAGGCCGCTCCCCCGCCACATCAGCACACCCTGCTGGTGCCGTGTCCCTGCCCCTCGCTACTGCTGCTACTGCTGGAAGTTCGAGGCCCTCCTCCACCCGCAGGCTCCCGCCTGCGCCTCATCCCTGGTGGCCCAGTGGTGGGCTGTAAGTATTGTAAGTATTGCTCTGCCTGTTTCTGTCTGCTTTCTCTCTTTTTTGCTCATTTGTGCTTGCTCTGTCCATCCGATTGCGTTCTGTCTGCTTTCACTCTCTCTGCTCATCTGTGCTTGTTTTCTGTCCATCTGATTGCGTTGTGTCCCTGTCTACCTCGCTTTCTTTCCATTTTCCGTGATCCCTGTTGTGCTGCCTCTGCTCCCCTCTGCCTCCCCCCGAGGGAATAAAGTTGCCCCCTTGTCTTTTTTGCTTTTTTCGCCATCCTTTCCCTGCCGCCCGCTTCCCGCTCTTTCCCACCACTGCGTCCCCTGTGGCCCCGCCCCCTCCCTCCCATTGGCTCCCGCTACCCGCCTCCCAGCTGCTCCTCCCTCCCTCCACCCCCTCTTAATGCAGGCCGCTGCGCGGCCGAGGTGTGCCAGAGACAACCCCTGGCCCCCGACAGGCCCACCACGCACGACGGACCTTCGACGCCGCCACCCTCCTCACACTCAACACCGGCCGCTCGACTGCCTGCTACCAAGCCTCTCCGAAGAGCACTCACGGACCATTCTCCTGCCGAAACTGCTGCTACACCAGGACCCGAACCACCGCCTCCCACACCAGCCCAGGAAACAACAACCACCTCAAGTGCATCCTACTCAACACCCGCTCCGTACACAAGCACGCCATTGAACTCTGGGACCTCCTCGACTCAACAGCCACGGACGTCGCATTCCTGACAGAAGCCTGGATGAACGCCACCTCAGCCCCTAACATCGCCATTGCCATCCCGGACGGCTACAAAATCATCCGGAGGGACCGTACCAACAAGCCTGGAGGAGGAATCGCCATCGTCCACAGGAACACCCTCAGAGTCACGTCCAGCACCGAAGAAACTCTCAGCACCGCCAAGCACCTACACTTCCAGATCCACACCGACCCCAAGACCACCCTCAGAGGAACACTCATCTTCAGATCGCCGGGTCCATGCCCACAATTCAACGAATCCATCGCCAACTTCGTCAGCACGCACGCCCTCGCCACCACAGACTACATCCTCCTGGGGGATCTGAACTTCCACCTGGAGAACATCAACGACAAACACACCACCACCCTGCTCAACAACCTCTCCTACTTCGGACTGAAGCAACTAGTGAACACCCCGACCCACCACACAGGCCACACGCTGGACCCCATCTTCTCCGCCAGCACCAACATCACAGTCAGCCACACCACCACTCTCCACTAGACCGACCACTGATGCATCCACTTCTCCTACAAGAAACTCACCGCACACATCCAACCGCCGCAGATCCCCTGAAGATGTTGGAGCAAAGTCACCACAGACCAGCTGACAGCCGCCCTCGCCCAGGGCCCCCCGGCCAATGCCTCGGACACCAACACCACCACCCGAAACCTCACACAGTGGATCAGCAACTGCGCCGACACCCACGCCCCTATCAAGAACCCTCCGAACAAGCACAACAGCAGGAGAACCACCTGGTTCACCACAGACCTCAAGGACTCCAAAAAAACCTGCCGAACTCTAGAGAAAGCCTGGCACCAAGAACGGACTGCGGAAAACCTCGAGGCCCTTAAGACCACCAGACGCAAACACCACCAGCTCATCCGCATCGCCAAGAGAATGGCCTTCAGAGAGTGCATAGACAACAACGCACACAACAGCAAGGAGCTCTTCAGCATCGTGAAGGAACTCTCCAACCCAAGCTCCAACTCCAATGATATCCCCCCTCACAGGACCTCTGTGACTCCCTCGTGGTCTTCTTCAACCGCAAGATCGCCGACATACACGACAGCTTCGCAAACCAGATGCCTCTACCAGCCACATAACCAACGCCCACCACCGCCCTCCTCAGTCGCTGGACCCCCGTCAACACCGAAGACGTCACCCAGATCATGAACACCATCCACTCCGGCTCTCCATCCGACCCCTGCCCTCACCACATCTTCAACAAAGCAGACACCATCATCGCACCCCACCTCCGAGACATCATCAACAGCTCCTTCGAATCTGCCACCTTCCCTGAGAGTTGGAAACACGCTGAAATCAATGCCCTCCTTAAGAAGCCGACAGCAGACCCCAAGGACCTCAAGAATTTCCGGCCCATCTCCCTGCTCCCCTTCCCGGCGAAGGTCACCGAGAAAGCAGTCATCAAGCAACTGACCAACTTCCTCGAAACCAACGGCTCCCTCGACCCGTCCCAGTCTGACTTCCGCAGCAACCACAGCACCAAGACCACCCTCATCGCCGCCACCAACGACATCAGAACCCTGCTCGACAACGGAGAAACCACAGCCCTCATCCTCCTAGACCTCTCAGCTGCCTTCGACACGGTCTGCCACCGCACCCTAAAAACACGTCTCCACAACACAGGGATCCAGAGAAAGGCCCTGGACTGGATCTCCTCCTTCCGCCAACCCCCGTTCCACTCAGATGCCACCAAGATCATCTGCGGCGTACCCCAAGGCTCATCACTCAGCCCAATGCTCTTCAACATCTACATGAGCCCCCTCGCCGACATCGTCCGCACACATGACCTCAACATCATCTCCTACGCCGACAACACCCAGCTGATCCTCTCCCTGACCAGAGACCCAGTCACCGCCAAATCCAACTTCCAAGAAGGAATGAGGGCCGTCGCTGAATGGATGAAGATCAGCCTCCTGAAACTGAACACAGACAAGACGGAGGTCCTCATCCTTGGACCATCCCCCTCTGCCTGGAACGACTCTTGGTGGCCCGCCGCCCTGGGTACAGCACCGACACCCACCGACCACGCACGCAACCTAGGGTTTGTCCTGGACTCATCGCTCACTATGACCAAACAAGTCAACGCCATCTCCTCCTCCTGCTTCAACACCCTCCGCATGCTATGAAAGATCTTCAAATGGATCCCCACGGAAACAAGAAGGACAGTCACCCAAGCCCTCGTCACAAGCCGGCTCGACTATGGCAACGCACTCTATGCAGGGACAATGGCCAAGCTACAGAAAAGACTGCAACGCATACAGAATGCCTCCGCACGCCTCATCCTGGACATCCCTACCACAGCCACATCACCGCTAGGCCTGGGCGGCAAATTCCGTTCCGCTCGCGGAATTTGCGTAATTTGCGTAATTTCGCGTTCCGCGGAGAACGCGAAATTGCTCAAAAGTCTGCTTTCCGCGATTTCGCGAAATTTTTGCTTGTTCGCGTTCTCAAAATGCATGTTCGCGAGATATTTCTCCTCGTGCACGCAAACAGCATTTGCAAACAGGAAAAAAGCATCGCGAACAAGCAATTCCGCCTGTTCGCTGAATTTCTGCGTGTTCGCGGAGATTTTTTACCGTTTCGCGGAGATTTGCGTAACGCAATTCCGCAAATTCCGCCCACCCCTAATCACCGCCCACCTAAGAGACCTGCACAGGCTCCCCATCATCAAAAGGATCACATTCAAGCTCCTCACCCACGCACACAAAGCGCTCCACAACGCCGGACCCGAATACCTCAACAAACGCCTCTCGTTCTACGCCCGACTCATCAACTCCGCTCAGCCAGCCTCGCCCTTGCCACCGTACCACGCACCAGAAGAACAACAACAGGTGGCAGATCTTTCTCCTACCTCGCCGCCAAGACCTTGAACTCCCTCCCCACCCACCTCCGACTGACCCAAGACCTTCGTACCTTCAGGAGACACCTCAAGACCTGGCTGTTTGAGCAGTAGCAGTGCCCCCCCCCACCCTCAGCGCCTTGAAACCCTCGCGGGTGAGTAGTGCGCTCTATAAATGTACTGATTGATTGATTACTGATTGATTGATTGATTTGTATATGATGACATTTCACAAACTGGAAGACCGTTTTGGTAAAAACGTACATATCATACTAGTGAGACATTAATTATTTTGCAGGGGTTAAAGTATAGGGGAGAAGGTAAGAAGCTACACGTGTTTGAGAGGTGTGGCCAGCTTATGTGAATTTAGCCCATTATGTGAGTCCCTCATTAGGGATCAATTGGTGAGATGAACCAATAATTTCCGTGCGCAACAAAAACTACTAGCACGCAATCCAGATTTGAAGGAAGCCATTGATTTGGCTAAGTGTATAGAGCACACAGCAGAGTGCATTAAAGAAATGAAACAAAGTAATGCATCTGAAACTATACATGCGGTGAAGAATTCCTTCGACCGTGAAGAAGTTCACAAGGAGATAACTAATACCAAGAGAAGCCATGTAACACAGTTTAAACATTTTTTTGACAGTTGTAAAGAAAATGAAAGGAGGACATTTTATCATTGTTGCAATTACAACCACTTAGCAAACAGTCAAAAACGTCCTGTAGGCCTATGTATCTGAAGAAAATGCAATATAAGAGGTCATGACAAAAGCTGGGAATGGCTATCCCACATGTGAGATTCTGCTAGCTTAGGTAAAGGTAATGGTAAACGCAGATTCATGCTCGCCCTATCCTTTTATTGACCGCAAAATATTTGAAGAAAAGTTGGAAACAAAAGGCTACACTCTTAAGTTTGCAGACATTAAACCAGGAGGTTAAAACGATAACCCTACCTTTAGTGGGTGCAGATCCAGTTCAGTCAAAGAGCCAGGTCTTGAGGCTCTTCCTAAGGTGTGCAGACTAGGGGAGCATTTGATGTTGACTGAGAGCTTGGTCCAGGTCTTTGCTGCGACGTAGGAGAAGGGTCTTCCTCCTGCTCTGGTTCTGCGGATGTGTGGGGTCTCTGCCATGTCATGGCAACAGAACATATATGTGGTAGCAAAAAAATATAGGAAGATTTTCCTGACGTGTTTACAGAAATGCTAGATCATTTAATTTTTTTTTTAGCACAAATCAAGCTACAAGTGAGACTACAGGAAAGTAGCATCTGCTTTTATGGTTACCCCCCTGGTGCTATGCTGTTTCTGACTAGTCTGACCCTGCTAATTAGGACCGCAGTCTCTGTGCTTCTCCCCTAAATTAGTATTGAAAGTACTTAGGTACATCCCAGATTGGACACTGGGTCACCCTTGTCAGTCCCTAGTATATGGTACTGAGGTACCCATGACATAGGTACACCAGGGGTCCTCCATGGGCTGAATCATGTATTATACCACCCATAAGGGACCACTCAAACTGTAACTATAGGCCTGCCATTGCAGCCTGTGCAACTGGTGTTAGCATCACATACAAAAGATATATTTTTACCTGTATCTAAGATCACTGCACTTAAAACCTGTAAGTCAATCCTAAAGCAGGCCTTTCAATGCTGAAGGCAGGGTGCTCTGTTCTAAGTGTTAGGGTGACCCTGCATGATCAGGACATCCCTACAGCCTTCAGAGTCTATTCTCCTGGGCTGTAAGTGCATCAGCCATTATGATATATAGAGGGACCATGTTTCATTATACAATGACCATCTCTAAACTGGCTGTAACAAACCCTATCATGTGTGGTATCAAACATGTTGGAATCATACCCCCTAGTTGCGCTCAGTGCTCCCGGTTCCAGTCTTCTAGACCCAGACAGAACAACATGGATGCTGCTGACCAGAGGCACGATTCTGCCCTCCTGCTTGCCAGCGCCACTCAGTCTGCTTGAAGGGCACATTTGCTGCCCTTCTTGCATAGTGCAGTTCAAACTTGCTTAGGGATCCGTTGTCTCCTGCTCTGGGGAAACATTGGACAAAGGACATGGGAGTATCCTCCCTATTGTCCGACCCCTCTTACCTGAGGGTTGGTCCAGTCCCTAGATTCATCATGGGACAAGTTTCATTTCAAGACACCACTTCCACTTCGATGATCTGGGCACTCTGGAATTTGCTGGACTTTGCTCTGGAAATCAAGGCTGCAACTGGTAAGACCCCTGCTTCTCCTGGTCTCGATGACCTGCTCATCTGCTGCAACATCCATGCCTGTTCTCAATACATGAACATTCCGAGGCCTGTGGACATCCAAGACACCTGAAGGAATCTCCCTTGAAGTGAAGTAGCCCCCTCCCTGCATCAGCAGGCACCGCAACTAAGCTGACCGGCCTGCTGATCCTGGGCTCCTATGGACACCGAAAGGCTTAGCAACACAGGGTGTGATTCTTAACTTCCCTCGAGGCCTGCCCTGTCCACCAACCAAGCTTGAGGCCAGTATGCTTTGTTGGAGCCGCATTAACCAAACCCATGCATCCTGTTTTTACTTGCTGTTGCTAAGGCTTGTTGGCTTCCTTCCATCAAGATCTTTGGGCTTCAAGTAGCCCCCACCTCAAGCTTCTCTTGTGACCAAGATCTTTGTCCTCACCGCATCACTTGCACCGCAGGCCTTCATCTTTGTTGAGCTGCTCGAGGTCATCTCATGACTCCGTCGCTTCTGGCCTGTGGTTCCTCTTGAGGGTCTTCTTTGCTTTCCTTGGGATCCCCTGATTTCTCAGGGTCTGTCCTGACCACCCTGCTTGAGGTGAGTTACCTGGACCTTGCTGGCCCCGACACTGCACCTTCTTCGCTTTCCGCGTTGTTTGCAGTTGCCAAGGCTTGTTCGTGCCCTGGACGGACACCGACCCCTCAGCTCTAGACATCCAATGTGGGACAGCTCGTGAACATCTCCTGGTTTTCCACAGCATTGCCTGGTCCTCACAGCTGCAGCTCCAAGGTCACTGTCAACTTCCCTGCAACACTCAACATCAGTGGCCATTCATTTTCCGTGCCTCCTGGTTACTCTTGAGTAGTATTGCCTCTGTCTCCTCTGCTTGCAGGTACTTCTCATCCTGAATCCACCTTTGGGTTCCACCGGACACTTTCATCTTCTCCAGCAGTGGCATCTTCCTGAAGTCTACCACTGAGTTCGACGGGGGTTTCCAACAACACTTCACACCAATGCACCCGGCTTCCCTTGTAATTATCCTGGTTCCTAGAGTATCCATGGGTGTGGTGGCTCTCAAACCTTCTGTCTTCCACTAGTTTTCTTCAGGGTCCACTGGTAAAGGCACTTCTTTTTTTAAATTGCAACAGCGATGTACCCATTGACTTGCATTGACCCCATGGTCGTGTTTCCACTCTTCACGCAGCCTCTATGGGGCTCCTGGTTACTTACCTCAGGTGGTTGCCTAGGTCCCCGGCACGTCTG
Organism: Triturus cristatus; assembly: GCF_964204655.1. Taxonomy (NCBI): domain Eukaryota; kingdom Metazoa; phylum Chordata; class Amphibia; order Caudata; family Salamandridae; genus Triturus; species Triturus cristatus. Next base: position 617,412,235 of record NC_140582.1, read on the forward strand.
CATCTTCTGGGTATAGTCTTGACTCGAGTCGTGGTTCGCATACCAGTATTTTAGTATATTGTTTGGATTTTCCCAGGGTGACAACAGTGTATTTTGTGCTACTTAACTGTTTCTAGTGAAAATTATTGAGTGCATTGTATATATTTCCAGCTAGAAGATATCTGTATGTATTAGTGAGTGTCTTATAACAAATACATCTTTTTATAAATATACTCTGCGGTTCTTTTTCACTCAGTCTATACCTTTAAGATTATGTTCTGGTATCTAGCTGCTTTACACTCCTTCTTGACTCAGCCTGAAGGCTGCTCTCCACAGCTACCATTTAGAGAGCTTTCTAAGGTTGTCTAAGACCACTAAAATCACCATAATGGTTGTCTAGATTGGTGCAGGGTGCCCATTTACATAAGTGTGCATCATATACCAAGTCAGCTTCTCACAGAGACACATTCCCCACTTGATGTGTGAATCCCTGAAAGAAGAATTTGACAAGTTAGTAAACCAAGAGGTCATAGAACTCATTGAAAGTTCACTCTGGATGGCCCCTATTGTATTCGCCCAAACATCTGGAAGAAAAGGCCTACGCTTATGCGTAAACTTGCGAGATTTGAACAATAACATTTGGGTTGACCGATTTCCCCTACCAAGAATAAAGGAAATGATTAGTATGGTCGGGATTCAGGCTATTTTAGTGTTAAAGACAAACCATCAAGTCAAGTTACACCCAGATCCTAAATCTCTAACCTCATTTGTTACTCCTTTTGGTGCTTTTAAGTTCCGCAGAATGCCTTTTGGGCTGGCACCTGCAGCTGCCATATTTCAAAGGCTGATGCATTTTGTGTTGACAGAGATAAAATAGGCATTTGCAATGCAATAGGTCTCGCATGTACGCGAGTTTGAGCTATTGGCATTGTACATGACAATGCCTTTTATTTATGTTTTGGTTTTTAAAACATAAATAAAAGGCATTGTCATTTACAATGTCAATAGCTTGAACTCGCGTAAATGCGAGACCTACTGCATTGCAAATGCTTGATTCTTTTTAAGTTTTCCTACTCACCATACCGTCAGACAGGCTGAATATATCCCCAACCTTCCATACGTTTTCTGTCTGGATGAGTTCCCTTCTTCACTTGTGTGCTATTGCGTGGACTGAGGGTTGAATGAAGCACACAAATTCTAATCTCATATAAAAACACATTTTCAGTTCCACAGAACCTTAAAAAGACATATTTTTCTGGAACCACCAATAATATGTACCCACCCATACCAGAACCACCAGACCTGTTTGATTATGGACTACATAGCGCTGTGTAGTGCCATATAATTATTTGTGGCGCTATAATAAAATAAATAAATAAATTAGATGAATTATGATAAATTATGACTTTGTACGCGAGAGATGTCGAATCTTTTGTCGGCGTTCCCGATTGTCCAAATTATATGTTCCTGTGGAAATCACTCCACCTCCCAGCTTCTCAGTTCTCTTATCTGTGAAAAAAATATGATTGTTTTAAAAATGAATGCCGGTAATAAGCGCTAATAACCAGAAGCGGAGAAAACAAGTGCATAGATCTTGGAGGTTTTGAATGCTATACAAATAACTATGACTGCTATATAAACAATAAAGTACAAACAAACATTCGAGGTACTTTCGCACCTAAACTAGGACCCTCTGCCAAGGCTTATCCTGAGTTTCCCTTCCTTGGACAGAGTGCAGTTGTGAGAATCAGAGAGGCCCCTGATTGGTCAGATATGGGTTGAGGATGGTTTACCGGAGGAGGCTGGGCTTTAATCTCAGAGATAGTAGTCATTAGCGGTGGTTAAGGCTCTTCGCCCATTGCTTACTGCCTGTCTCCCGTCGAAGCCAAGCATCTCTCCTTAGCACCGGCTGCCATCTGCCCTCAACACACTCGGTTGTCCAGTTAATGTTTGTTATTGGCCGCTGTTGTCTCAGAGCACTAATAGGGCCGTTTAACAAGCATTTGCAACGCAATAGGACTTGCATTTGCACAAGACTTATTTCATTGCAAACAGGAGTGCGGGCGGGCGATGAGGCATGAACAACAGGAGTTGAAAAGAAAACTGGAAGAAAATAGTGCTCACAATGTAAATATAACATACTGTGCAACACTCAATGTAAAGGGGCCAGTAGCCATGGAAGGATACAAATGAGGGATTGGTGAACTTAATTTGTGAGCTGATTAGTTCACTGGTTATTGTGACATGGTTCCTAAATGAAAGAAGGGAATGATTTCTCTAAGGAGCGCAATTGGTAGAATGATTACAATGCTATTCTTATGTGGTAATACATAATTTTTGCTGGTGGTAGCAGGTGGACACTACCAGTACCTATTTCTGGGACCACAAACTTGTTGGCATCTGGTCCCAATAATACATAGAGTTCCAGGAGCCAGTACTTTTATTATTTCCATGTATACACCTAGAAATAGAAGATGGATCACATCAACCAGTGTTTTGGCAGAACTTCTTCTATTTCCATAAACTACAATGGAAATGAAAGGAGTCCAATTCTACCTCCAGGATGTGTGGATGCTGGTATCAGACTGGTCTGGCTGTACTGCTCAAAGACAAACAACTGTTATAGCAGTTGCAGTCTCTGGGTGGTAGTGGCTGACTCAGGACCAAAGCCAGAAGTCATGAAGGTAAAGACGTCCCCTTCTTACCCAGCAACAGGCTAATTTTCCTGGCATCCTGAGCCATGCAGTTAGACTTGGGTCTCCTGAAAATGGGGATCAGCTCTACATTTTTTTTTCAAAGTAAGCACTGCTATTTGGGTTTTGAGACTGAAGCTGGGATTACATATGATGTCAGGATTTTTTACTCTGTCTTCAATGAGGTCTGAAAATATAAGTCGACAAATAGGTAACTTAGCAAGCTTATTTGTATTAGTAGACGGGGTGATGCTACATCTGGCGTCTTTGGCATGGTTTTCCCAAACTCTTTTGGCTTCAGGACTCCTTTTTCTCTACTTTTATTTTTGATGGCATTAAGATTCTGCACACTCTACAACTGCTAACCAGTACTAAAATATGTGATTATATCATAGTGGGTAGAATGTGGAATGTAGAGGACGGAATGTGAGGGTTTTCAGTGCAGGAGTTGTTGCCTGGGTTGGAGCGTTGATGGTTGAATAAAGGTTTGGCGTACCACCGTGCCTGTCAAGTATTAGTGCTGGCGAGCGCTGTTAGCGTCTTCAAGCCTTGAATCCTCTGTCATGAATCCACTGGTGACCATAAAACTGTGTGCTACAACGCCATGCGGAGGGAGAGCACCTGACTGTGGGTGTTGAAGAATGACCATGACCAGAGAGGTCCTGTCACAGAGGAGCTCCAGGGTGTGTAGTTTTGCTCTGTTTTTGTTGGACCCGGCCTCGTGGCATGGCCCATTCAGACCTGTAGCGACACCAGGCTACCCCCTACACCCCACATTACACTGACTAGCGTAGCCTCCCCGACCCAGAACCCGGGGTTACCCCTGTCCTCCCCCCCATCTTCCAGACACCAGGCACCCTTCCCATTCCATCGGCCTCGCGGCCTCCAGTACCCGACCCAGAACCCACGATGGCCGCCTCGACCCAAGCGCAACCCCGGCCTAGTCGCGCCATGCCGGCTGGGGGGAGAGAGAGCTCCTGGTGAGCAGGAGAGGGAGGAGTAGTTTTCATTCACACCTGGCCTCCTCCCAAGAGATGGTTTCGATCGGCCCTCCGGCCACCCTGAGGGCTGGCTCCACGCCTGCTGCGTGTCTGGGATCCCTCCCTCCCGCTTGAAAGGATCAAAGGGCCGCGTGGCAGGAGCCCCCAACAAATGACCCCCAGGCACTAAGACCCCTGCTCGTGAGGACTCCGGACATCAAAGAGGAGTCGACCTATAACAAGGGGCGCCCTGGGACCTACGGCAGTTGAATCCTGGAACGAACGAGCCCTGCTGACGTGGTCGCGGCTGAAGAACATCCCCACAACATCCTACGGAACTCTTGGAACCTTGGTGAGCCCTGCAGACAGCGTCGCAGCTCTACCTGGCAGAGACGGACTTCTTCCTAACGACATCCGAGCCCTGCTGACGTGGTCGCGGCTCACCTTGCACCCTAGAGAACTCTGAGCCCTGCTGAGTGACTCACGGCTCCTGGAAGATTGTCCGACCTCCGACACCCGGACTCGAGTCCTGCAGAGTGGAAACAAGCTCAAGAGACATTCCGGTCCGGCTGGACCCCCAAGATCATCTCGTATCCCCCGGCTCGAGGATTGAGAGCTGTGCGCCGGATACGCTCCCGCATTGACCCCGATCCCAAGACTGTCCCGCTACCCCTACCCCAACCGAGACTTTGTGGGCCCTTGCTCCACTTGTACATACTCCTGCGGATCATAAAGATCCTGATATTGCTAGATAAAGCATACATATTCCAGAATCTACGGTGTGGTGTCTCTGTGTTGCCTGGTGCCGAATCAGCGTGTACGATCCTAGGTGGGAGACCCAGTCCTGAAGGGGTCTCCGACCGGTGCTCGGCTATTTCTCCCGGAAGGGTAGGCGCAGGGTGGCCAAGCACATATTCTGTCCCCCCCTGGGGCTAGCCCTTCAAACAGTTTTATTGAGGCAATCCCTTTTGACCCGTGCATGGTAATATGCCTGTGCATACACATGTCCGACATTCTTGTTCCGGTCGCAGACACACATGCACTATTGCTTTCCTGCTGTCCTTAGTCACATCACTAGGGAGTGAGTGAAGTCATCGCGGCCACCATCTTGAAGTGTGAACTACTTTGGTTTTAAAAAATTGCCATATGCCATAGAGTTTAGCACCATTTTGGATTGGGAATAATCATATTAATGTTATGCTCTTAATTGGCTTGTTAAGAAACCAACAGGATCTCCATGGTTTGGTGTGCAATAACTCACCTACTGTGTACATAAAAAGGAATTTCAAAGCCATCCCACTTTTTGTAAACTCCAGGCACACCACCTTTAAATGTGTCAGAGTGGCATGAAGCTTTTGAAGCTTACTTTGATGCTGTTGATGGCAATACATTTACATTTAAGAAAAAGAAGACTGTTTTAATTCACAACTTAGGACTGGAGGGCAGGCCAAAATTAAAAATGGAAGTTACACATGTGCCATCTAGTGGTGATGGTGATGGTGGTGCCCAAAAGGTGATTGATATATATTGATATTGATATATATGCATCTATATGCATCTATCATTCAAACATTAAATAAAAGATTTTCACCTAAACGTAATGTTGTGCTGGAGAGCCACCGATTTCTACAGTTTGCCCAGCTATCTGGTCCATTGATGATTTTGTTTCTGATTCACACACTTTAGCTATGCATTTCAATTATTGTGACTTAAAAGAAATAACTCATGACCAGTTGATGGAAAAGAAAAGTAACAAGAGAATTCAAGAACGACTTTTATCCAGTGAGGATCCTAGTTTGGATTTATGTTTAACCTTAGTGAGAAGCATCAAACAAACTCACATATGCATGAACGAACTGGCTGTAATCTGTCCAGGAATGGATTGCTAGGAAGTGAAAATTATACAAAAGAACAGCAGTGACAAATTTGTGTCAAAATGCCAAATTTTGAAACAGTTTCAAATACCTGAGGTGTCATTGTCTAATACGGAGTAGGACATTTGTTGTTTTTATTGTGGCAGCAAGGTACATTTAAGGAACCATAAACAGTGCCTTGTTATGAACCAAACATGTTCCAAATGTAACAAGAGGTGGCATTTTATCCATGTAAGTTGAGTAAATATCATCAAGAAGCATAATTCTTCTCAGCATGCAGGAGCTGTACGAGGAACGTGTGGAACATGTTAATGGTGATGGGTACATTCTAATGAGTGAGAAATAAATTAATGCATGAAGCTAACAAGAATAACTGTGCTGTGATCAAACATGTAGGAAAAAGGAAGTCACCTTATTGTGATATGGTAGATTCTGGTTCACCTTTCACGTTTTAGGGAGAGAAAGAATCTGAAAGGTTTCCTCATAAAATTTTGCTAGAGTGGTCCGCCATTAAGTTGTTTGCATATGGGGAAAAAAGATTGGAAGTGGTGGGTAAATTTATGTCCATACTCGTAGTCGATACCATTCATTCGCAAGCAGATGTGACGAATAGGTCTAATTTATTAGGTTTGGATGATCAAGGGGAACTTAACATGATTATGGATCCTAATCATCCTGAACTAGTAATAAACAAATACAAATTATTAGTTTCATACTTGAATGCGGTTACTTGGAACAGGATGTTGAGATAGAACATGGATTAGTGAGTATGCTGAGGTACTTTGTGATTTGTTGGACAAACTGCAAGGTTTTAAACATTATATTGTTTTGAAGAGTATTGCTGTTCCAGTGGTACATAATCCCTGCTGAATGCTTTTATGTCTTAGATCAGAGTTAAGGGAACAATAGCTCCATGTCTAATGTTGAACCCATCAAAGGGTGTGAACGGTGAACTCCAATTGTGTTGGCATGTAAAGAGGACAAGTCCCAAGGTTTATATGTGTATCTTTGTGATCTAAATAGCAATAATTGGTTAGATCATCAGCCACTACCCAATAATAATTAGATATAAGCTATATTGAAAGGTTCTGTTGTTTTTACATATTTAGATATATCTTTTGGCTGCAGCACTCAGCAAATAGAGTATCATCAGAATCTACAACATCTTACCTCATTTGTGACACTGGAGTGTGCATTTCATACATTCACATGCCTTTTGGGTTGGCATTTTCTCCCTCTGTGTTCCAAAGAGAGATGAATCTCTTGTTCAAACATAATCATGTGGTTGAATGTTTCCAAAATAATATTTTGATTTATAGGAGGGACAAAAGGGAGCATGACATGAGGTTGATGCGGGTTTTGAATACATTGAATAAGAGTGGATTGACGCTAAAAAAAGACAAGTATAAATTTGCACAATTAGGTGTTCAATATTTAGGTCATCATGTGTCTGCTAAGGGCGTACAACCCAAACTGCAAATCTTAAAAGTCATTGAGGGGGCACCTTCACCAAAAGATAAGGATAAGTTGAAGTCTTTTTTAGGTTCAGGTGAATTTTATTCTAAGTTTGTCCCTCAATTTGCAAGTAGAATGGCTGTTTTGGGAGAATTGTTAGAAAAAGAATGTGCAGTCTGTGTGGATGAAGGAGTGTGATATGTTGTTTGATCAAATTAATCAAAGTATTGTGTCGGCCCAATGTTTTAAATCATTGAATGCCAAGGAATTTATTATCTTGATGACTGTTGCGAGTAATGTTGGTTTGGTGGCTGTATTGATGCAGAGACGGATTAATGGTAGTGAAGAAATCATTGCCTTTGCATTGACAGCTCTATGAGGGGTGGAAGCCACTTATTCCATTTTTAAAAAGAAGGCTTTGGCCATGTGTTCGCATGGTGAATATTTAAAAAAATATTTATTGGGAAGTGAATTTATCTTGTGCACTGACCACAAGCCAGTAGTGGATTTATTTTACACTTGTTGCAACTCCTCACTTTGCTAAAGGGCAATATTGGATGCGGGAATTTCAGAACAAATTAGAGCATGTTCCCGGGGAGAGGAATTTTGTGCAAGACATATTGTCAAGACAACAAGTACAAGAGGAGGCTGCAGATAGTAGCGATAAAGTGAAAGATTTGGAAATTGTATATTGAATGGTGTGAATGAGGTGAATGAGGTGAATGAGGTGTGGAATGCGGTTATGGAATTATGGTTTCAATCATTGAGGGAAGATGAGATTTTAAGCAAGGTCAAAGAATCTGTGGTTCGGGTTGGCTAGGAAAAAGGATATTCAGGAAGAGTTGGTTCGGTTTGCTAAAGTTGCTGAGGATTTATCTGTGATTGATGGTATTCTGAGATGTGGATGACTGTTGATTGTACCTAAGTCTTTACAAAATAAAGAACCTACTCTTGCACATTGTGGTCCTGGAGGTATTAGGGCATTGAAATGTAAAAAATGGGAAGATTTCTGGTGGCTGGATTTTGATAGAGGATTAGACATTTTTGCTAAGGACTGTTAATGCTTGAGTTGTTAGTAGCAAGACTCAACCTATGGTGCCATCTCCTGTCATGTCTGTGGAACCTCCATCCATGCCATGAAATAAACTTGCTCCGTATATCTATAGTCCATTTGGTGCTTTGGGAAGTACTCTAAAATTTGTCTATACTTCTTCTTTTCTGAATATTCTTAGTGAGGTGTTTTCCAGAGAGACTTATCCGGAAGAGTTAGTCACTGATAATGGTACACAGTTGGTTTTGATAGTCTTAAGAAATGTTCTTCAGAAGCACTGGCACTGAATTGACCAGGAGAAAATGGTGAATGGCGATGTTCTGGGAAAGGTTTTGGATGTGAAGAAGCCATTGGCTGGCAAACTGAGTGAACATTGTGCAAACAAGAAAGTGGGATAAGTGGTAGGAGATTGGGTCAGAATAAAAAAAAACAGTCAGTGTAAGAATAGTTTTGGTCGAAGGAGGAAATATGTGTAATAGGAGCATGATTTATTTAATTCCTGTTAGGAAAACCTCTGTGGTGTGTACCGAATTGTGCAATACTGGAGGTGAGAATATAATCCAGAATGATGTGAGTCTAGAAGGTGGTGATGGTGTTATGCATGACAAAGTAGGTGGAATTTCGTTGTGCAATAAGAAAACCACAGCCAATGATATTTCCATTAGATTGAAAAGTGCACCTGTACAATATAAAGATTATGCAATGGGTTCATTTTGCAGCCCCTGTGGACTTTACATTTTTAGTGCTCATATTGTATTTTAATATTTACTTACAATGTGGTATTCATGCGTTTCTGGAAACATATGGAAATATGAACATTTTGTTGCTAAGTTACATTTTAGGTATTTTGTGCATTTGTTATTGGGTTATTATTGTCTTATTGTCCTTTTGTTTTTATGTAACAGTGTTAAGGAGGATATGTGTGTGGAATTGTATGTGGTTGTGTCATAGTGGGTAGAATGTGGGGTAAGGACCGTTAGGGTTCTCGGTGTGGCAGATGCTGCCTGGGTTGGACAGCTGACGGTTGAATAAAGAGTTGGCTTACTGCAGTGCCTGTCAAGTGGTCTCCTTTTAAAGTGATTGTGCTCTCTCCTGAAATTAGAATTGGCTTGTACCCAAATGGCATATTTAATGTACTTGTAAGCCCCTAGTAATGTTATGAGACCCAATGTACCCCAATATATAGGCCTAGGTAGTTGCATGACCTTTTACCTACATTTGTCCTACCTTGCTCCACATAACGGTTCTGGCGCTCACCTTTCACCTAGTTATGTGCGGAATAAATGTCGTGTAGTTTTCTTCGAAAACTAGCCTCAGGTATCATGCATGAGGATTCTTAGTATCACAGCAGGATTACCATCTTCTGTATAATAACTCTATACAAAAGTCACCGCTATTGTCATACTTGAATGACAGGCCCACAGTGCCATTTTAGGTAGACCCCCTGAGGGTACCTTTTGAGCATATAAGCACCCCATCTTCACTGGCCAAACCAGAGAAAAAGCTTCCACGCTGACATGAGATGCTGGAGTCCCTACATGCGGAACCTCCAGCTTGCAGTGGTCTGACATCCCTTGTGGGGTGGCTAACTCAACACCAAGATAAGGGCCTTTGTTCTTTCTCATCAGGTAATGGGGTTGGCTCTTTCCTAGGGGGATTCATGGCTACACACCTACATGCATGCTAGGTACACTTGGCTAGGGTTTGTATCTTACCAACATGCTTGATTATTACCATGTATCTATGTGCCTACATATATTCACTGTTTTAGCACCATGGTAGAATTCTACCTTTTATTTACTCTGTTGGTGCTTGTAATCGCATATATTTGTTTCTCTCTAATGGTTGTCGCAGGACACATATTTTATACTAGAATCTCACTGGTTCAAAAAATACATTTTGAAAACGTCCCCATAGTTTATTCTGCATATCTCTCTGAGAAGTGAGCGAAAAGTACTGTACTGTTTTCACGATCCTTGAAGGATCAAGGGTTGTCATGTTCTATCAGTGCCAAACACTATTTGCTACTTGGTAAGGTTAGGGGTCCTATAGTGGCACTGTGAGCTAGCGGGTCTAAAGGCTAACATATCTTTTGGGGGTGTCTGAATCAGTCTGGACACAAATCCATTAGTTTATGTTGTCTAAACTCACAGATCCTATGTTTTATTAGGAACTACATAAAAGTAAAGTGGCACTACCTTTGTCTGCAAATTAAATGCTACTAGTGGACCTGCAGTTTTAAAACTGCCATTTTGCCCTGTAAAAATAAAACTTTTTCCTGGCCCAAACCTTCCTTTTTAATACATATGTCACCCCTAGGGTAGGGCCTGGACATCCAAGAGCGCAGGGTGCAATGTACGTACAAAGTAGTCCATGCACTTTTTAGTTTTACATGTCCTGGTAGTGAAAAACGTTTGACTACTGCAAGGCAAACTACTCCCACGGGATAGCATTGGAGTTACAATATTACATTTAATAAGCTATAATTTGGAAATGAGAGCAGGTACCCAGTTCTTGTTTGGTGTGTTTGGAATTGTAATGAAAAATCCTACTGGTAAAATCTCATTTTAAATTACAATTGTGAAAATGCCACCTTTTAGAATGTTCACTGGAACAAATGGGGCAGATTAATACCCCACTCCGGACGCACAGCGTTAGGTGCATAACAAAGATGTCGAAAGTTAATCAAGTTCATCATTGCTGTTTATTTCCATTTACTCATTCCATGTATGACGATAATCATGGTTTGTTCAGTCACATGTTGGACACACTATGTTCACATGAAATCCTTAATGCTGTAGACATGCCATTACGAGCCTTATTCTATAGCATGGAATGCTACATAGATTCTCCTCGATTAAATCATGTTCATCACCCAATGCATTTTGTGCCCTTCATGGCACTTCGCCCCATTTGTTCCAGTGATTTCACAATTACCTGGCAGGGCAGTCCACGATTCCTGGGCTAGCACGCGAAACATAGTAAATATGAACGCTTTATGAAACATGGAAGGAAGGTGTGCACTCTGTCATCGTTTTTTTGGGACCTTTTAGAATGTTGCCTGCGTGAGCCATTTGATGCCAGAAGCCTGTCTCTGGGTCACATGACTGGGAGCTGTTGACAGTTGCTCTTTGTGTAGTCCTCCTAGACAGTCACATACTATAGGGAGCTTAAGAGTACCTGGATGGGCCATCACTGGCAGGATGGAAGGGAGGAGTTGGGGCCAGCCCTGCTTATACTTGAATTGGCTGTGTTCTACCTCCAGACAAAGTGCTGCAAACCCCCCTGTAGTTAGTCTGGAGCCAGGAAGGCAGAGCACTTGAGCAGTTCAAAGGCCTGCCTCTAGAAACTTCTTCCCAATTCAAAGGCACAGATGGGTATAAATATGGGATCCTACAGATCAACTCTTCAGTACACTTCTGGACTTGTGGATACTCTGCCACTGCTGTGGTGCTGACAGTACTGCCACTCTGATGGACTGCTGCTCCAAGATCTAGTTAGCTGGCCTCCGGATCTGAAGCCTCAGGGACACAATTGGCACCTGCACCTGGACTCTGCCATCTGTGAGTATGCCCTGCCTTGTGGTGCCAACACAGTCCTGGACATTTGGCAATGGGCTTAAGGTGCTCTGCCAGACTCTGTAGATCCAGCAGAACTGAATCAACTCCTCTGCTGCACAGTGCAACCCACAGCAGAACCAATTCATCACAGCTGCTGCCTGGATTGGACTTGTCCTATAGACCTGCAGCACCTCTGCAGCCTCTGTGGAACCACCCCTGGGTAATGCTCCTCAGTGCAGGCACTTGTATCCCTTGTATCCCTCATCACTGACAGCCTAGATGATGATGCCGTTATCGCAGCTCCTCAGAACCGACGTATCGCCTTGAATGTGCGATGCATCCTTGATGTAGGGCTTCGGCTCGCAAGCCTTAGTTGACGGGATCCTCGATGATGATACAGGATCTCCCAACGTTGCCTCGCTGCACCTCGGAACTGCCACGTCGCCTTAGCTGTGCAATGCATCTTCGATGAGGATTCTTGCAGTACTTTGCAAACCGGGAATCAAAGTATTTTGGTTTGGGGCCTAACTGGGTCCCTAACTGGGTCCCTGTAGCCGGCCCAGTCCATCGCAGTTGGCCTGAACTTGTGAATTTGTCCCGGACCGGCATGACCAGATATTCACAGTTGGCTCCTTGTGCTTTTTGGTGCTTCTTTCACTAAAATCAGTTCTACCGATTGAATTTTTGTTGTTTTGTCATGTTTAATTCATGAAAAATGACTCTATTTTTCTAACTTGGTGCAGGATCCTATTTGGGTTGTGTATTTCCCTTTGTTGTTGTTTAAAGTATTGCACAACTACTTTACACATTGCCTCGAAGCTAAGCCTAACTGCTATATGCCAAGCTAACAGAGGGTTGAGCGGATGTTAATTTAGGTTTGGCTTGTTGCTCACACTGAGAAGGATTGTGGTTGCTGCTTGACAAGGGATCAGATTCATGTCAACTAACAGCCCAATTTCTTACAGCTGGGTCTAAGACAAGTATCACAGTTTTTGACCTCCTACATTTTAACCTTATTGGGCCCATGTAATACAATTTCCTTGAGGCATGCATGTGAACACAGCTGAGAGGGCATCCTTGTCTCATGTGATAAAGAGGCATATTTGCGTGGATCTGCAGCTGAGAGAGTCTGAATATACGAATTAGGGGTTTAACTGCGATGTTGAAGGGGATAGGGGAGTCTTCAGTTACTCTCCCTGCATGTGGCAAGAGTAGGTAGCGATGAAAGGCCTCAAAGTCTTATTTTCTGCCTGTGCTCATACGTAAATGATTTGAACTATACGGGAGGGTTTGTCGAAGACCTTATTTATTGATTGGAATTTTTAGATGAAGATAATATGGACTAATATATCAGGGGTGGTGGAAGGGCCAGGAGGATCAACAGTGGGACAGAGAATAACTTACAAAACATTGTTTCTTCACACACAAAATTCATGAAAACTGCATGACTTCTTGCAAACAAAGGATATTTAAGATACTTAAAGGGTCTCATTTGTGCAGAAAATGTCTCTCATGGATACATTTTTTTGATCAAACCCATCTATGTCAACAAAATGTCAAGAAATACGAAGGGGCCTATTTACGAGGGGTTTCTGTTGTGTTTGTATCGCTCAACGTGGTATATGCATGACTCAAACCTTAAGTTAGATTTATGAAGCCATGCAAGCCCACTTTGTGAGGCCTGAGTGGCTTCTTAAATCTGGAGAAAAACAACACAGTGCAAATCATTGCGTTGCCTTACTCTGCACAAGGGAGGTGTTCCATGGCTATTGCGTGGGTGTTTTTTTACGTGGTCCCAGATATCCAGAACTGGTAAAGCTGGGAATGTGCCACAAAGATATGCCATCCAAGAGAGGCATAACGAGGAAAAATATCTTTATTTCTCCTCATTACTTCCTCTTTCTATGTGTGCTGCATTCAGCAGCACACTTAGAAAGAGGAATTTACCTCTCAGGATTGTTTTTTGTGCAGGAAGGTGCATCTTCATGCACAAACTCAATCCTGCATGTAATATCGGCACCCTTGCAACATGGTGCAAGTGTGCCTGCATTAGCGCTATGCTGCCAAAAGGGCGCCAACGCAGGGCAAACTGCAGGAATGCTCCGTATTGCCTTAAATACCACACATTCCTGCCCTTTCCCTGTCACGCAGTTCAGCACAGCAAGGTGTCTTGCTGCGCTGCAATTCGTGAGTTTTTTTTATAATGTGCCCCGAAATGTGGTACTTTCACAGTGTTACGCCTCCATAATGAAGCTGTGCACCAGCCTAGTTGTGTTATAATTGTTAGTCTACAGCGTTCAGGCACTCATCTCTGACATTAGTCTGTATACTCTGGAAGTCTTAAGCAGTAATCAGGGTAGTATGTTCAAAATGTGTACTTAGAAATGCATGGAGTTTAAAACGTCTCATTCAAAAGTGTGTTCTGTGTATTTTGCATTTAGTTCATAAATATTCAGCTTGAATGGGCTTGCAAACATTTTTCATAAAATGACTTTTTTTTAACCCTGACCTAACCACAGCTCCAACCTTGACCAATACACAGCTTTGCCATTAACACATTTGGGTGAAAGAGCCATGTTGTAAAATTGGTAACTTGCAGTAATAATCAAATGATGTATTTCAAACTATTTTCTAACTCAGGTCCTCATTTCTGGGGGGTTTCCGTAGGGCAGTGCAGCAGGCCCTGCTGCTACGCTGCCCTATGGCAAAACAAAAGCACAGGAATGTGCCATACCTATTTGATATGGTGCATTCCAGTCCCTTTCCCCTGAGCCGGCGCACAATGGGTTGCTGTCCGTCAAGGCAGGCACCTTTCACCATGGTGCAAGGGTGCCTGTGTTGCTGGGATGATTATTTTTGTGCAGGAAGGGAAACCTTTCTGCATAAAAACCATCACAAAAGGCTTTTTCCTCTTCCTATGTGTGCTGCAGAACGCAGCACACAGACAAATGAAGAGAAATAAAGACATTTCTCCTCACTGTGCCTCCCTAAGCCTTCCCGACGTACGTTTGTGGCGCTGCCTCAGACTTAAGATTTCTCGTAAATCTGGCCCTGTGTCAAAAAGCCATAAATGTTGCTTGGAACGCCCCCAGCAACACCCATGGAACACTCCTTTCATGCAGTTTTCTGCGTGAAAGGGGCAAATATTTATAAGGCCATGAAAAGCCACGTAACGTGGCTTTATGTGGCATTATAGATATGCCAGTGGTATACTGCGCTACTGGAACATCAAAAAAGTGATGTTCCAGCGGCGCAATAGTCCCAATATTATTTTTCCATTTAAAAGTTTGGAACAAAATGGTTGGAACTTTTAACATAATACCTAAAGGAGCAAACATATTCAAGACTGGTTAATGAACATCACCATTTTTTTCTCCAACAGCATCACCTTTTATTTCCAAAAATCTTGTACTGATTTTAATATGTTTCCTACTTTAACATTACACTTATGAAAATGTATGCATCATAATTTTTAATACGCTCAAGATGTGCATTTAAAGCATTGATCTGGAAGGTTAACTAAAACAAAAGAAAACTCAGTTGCAGTAGTTATATTTCCCATGGAAAGCCAGCAGACATGGAAGAGGGTTGAATAGCTTTTTGTAATGACAGATTTGCACAGACTATTCCCCTACGTGAAATAGTGCAAAAAGATGGAGCAGATTAACAAAGGAATCAGTGCAGGCGAAAAATGTATTACATGTCCACAATGTGTTTATTCCCTGCATGTGATACAAGACAAAAGGGGGCATCACAAAGGTAAACGTACTTGCCAAGTTCTCTATTCCTGAATATTTACGCTTATGCTCTGGTGTAAATCTCTGGCTGGATGCAATTCACAAACAGGAGTGTAGCCTAACGTGGAGTAGGAAGCACTTATGCCCCCACCCCTTTACATGATGGAGTGGAGACAGATAAAGCTCAAAATATGATCAAACAATTACTACTAATACATCTATATGTATATAAATCATCCAATTCTACATTTTATAGGCACTGAACTGCGCCAATTATGTAGAGCTAAAAACGATTAGGGCATCATTCGAGGAAATTAACAAACACCTCTCAATCATCACAAGTGGAAGGGCATAAAAAAGTCTTCATCTTGGGAACTGTTCTCTTCCCTTTGTGTTGCAAGACTTCAGCTAAGGCTGTGTTGTATGTCATTGTCAGTGTGAATTTAATTTTCTGTGCGCTTGGGGACATTCAATGTGTAATAATGTGTCTTTGAGAGTGTGTGGAAAAGTGTGAGATGTGAGACGACTGCTTTTTTAAATTTATTAACAATTTACATGTTTATAGTTATGGGATGTTTTTGTCTGCAGTATTTAAAGTTATCTGACTTTTTTTATAATTTAATTTAGTTTTGCTTTTTTTTATTTGTATTGTTTTAGGGCCTGCCTATGTGCTGGTAGCATTGTTCCTTCTTCCAATGTGATTACCATGAAGTAACGGTGAGTGTCCGTGTGCAGTTTGTCAGTTACCCCAAGGCTTGGGTGAAGTAGATTTGATCCTGTGTGAAGTGAAGTGAAGGGGTTTTTTAGAGCGCGACTGCTGCCCGAAGGCGTCCAAGCGCTGGTAATGGAAGGAAGGCGGTTCTGCGGGTAGTGGGGGGCAGGGGGGATTAGTTTCTAAATAAGAGTGTTTTGAGTGGACTGTAGTGCTAACTAAGTAGTAGTACTAATTGAGTAGTGGTGAATTGCAATGACTTGCTTTATTGCGGGTGAGTTTTTGCCCATGGATCCCTGTGCCCCCTCCTTAATTTTCCCTTTACTTCTTCCATATTGCAGTAGATATTCCACATTTTCCACCTAACTGCCTCATGCCACTCCCACATTTACTTATAAAATGTATGACTACATGTGCCTAGTACTCCGCACTACCAGTGGACACTTTCGCACATAAGAGATAGGACCAGCCTGGAGTAATTCTACACCTAATATTTTGAGAATTGTATTAATGAACATGTAAAATAGTACTACAGAAGCAATACACATACTTGTAAATGTCTTTGTGAATTACCCACAAAATGTTTTATTTTAGGCAAAGTAGGGTTACGCACGGGCACAGTTATTACCTCATGTCTGAATCATAAATGATTGTGATAGGATGGGTGTCTATTGCACGGCCCAGTCTCCTATGCCAGTCACATTTGGTGCAGAGCTAGATCAGGGCATAGTGCAATGCGGACAGAAACAAAAATGTTCCCCATATACAAGACAAATACCCCATTGCAGTGAGCTGTGGAATCCAGAATTTTGGAACAGATGTACAAAGAGTTTTTGATTTGGTAAGTAGTTACAATTGAGTTAATGACTGTAAAAAGGTACGTTTTAAATGTATCAAAGTGGTTTTAGACTCCAGTTGCAAAAATAGTGATGCAAACCAAATCCTACCGGCTCACTATTTTTCTTACTGGAATTTGAGATTACCTATTACCAAATACCAATTTGTGTTTCTTATTTTTATTAAATGTTCAATTGGTTAGCTAACTGCAAATGGTTGAAAACAGGTTTTGGCACTCACAAATTAGCATCAAGTGGGAGCAGGGTATAATCAGGTGCAAACTATAAAATAGGTGGAAACTTTGACTATTTTCCACAATGACTAATCTGAATTCTATGGAGAGAAGGGTGTAGCTTTTTCATCCACACCATCACAGGAGAGGGCATAGAACGGAGTGCATTTTCAGAGTCAGCATCATTTTGCTTCAACAAGCTGAGCAGTAGACATATAGCAAGTATAGGCTCAGCAGCACTGTTAATTTAGATTTAATTCCTGAGTTAGACCCTGTGTTTTGTAGGGACTCACGCAGGAGTGTTTCTAAATCAACCCACATACAGGTACTTTGCCTCCTACACATTTTAGTATCAGGAAGGGGGTTGTTGCCACAGCGGGAGGAGTTTCCCAAAGTGCTGTTTTGCATATTGCATCACACATTTTTCAGCTGCTATGTTGGTAAACATTCACAGATATATTTAATCTCAACTCAGAACAAGACTAGCAGCAATCAAAATTTGATTTCTTTTGTGTGGTAAACTTCACAAAGGTTGTGTTGATGACACACGTCTCAATTTGCCTTCTTAGTGCTACTGAACTCTTCTATAGGAATCAGAAGAGCCAGCCCTCTTTAAACATTAGAATAGTTTACATGTCTGGCTAGTATTGACCTAGTGGCGAAACTTCCTGGCTCTACCCATGACTCCTATCCTTCAGCACTATGCCCTTCATAACCGACTTAGAAGGGGAGACCTTGGGGATGATTATCTTTTAGGTATTTTTACATTCCAAATATGTATTTACTACTATATAGTAGTAGTTTTAATAATATTTTGCATTTGTGTTAGGTAATGCGCTTATGCCCTAACGCACAGGATTCTGTCCCATACCTCAATGAAAGTACAAGATGCAAGTACAAGGTGTGAACACTGTTATAATATTGCCTGTTAGTTCACAAGTGCAAAAAAAACAATTGATGGACGGAATGTTGAACAATGTCAAACATTCATCCCCAGTACAGAGGTCTGTGTCTAAATCCATAGTTTATTTGCTCACCATGTCATTTCAGTTTGGGCTCAGCCATATGCAAATCAGTCTTGACCCTGCTCCCCATGGGAACAGTCCAACCCGAAGTGCCAAGGCAGGTCCTCCCTGGACAGGAAACAAGCATCCTGGGACTGGTCCGGTGTATCACCCCTCATCAGCCAGGCTAGCTTTACTCCAATGCATGGAGAGCACGGGACCCAGAGTAATTTGCATATGGCTGGGTCTAAACTGGTGTGGCGTGGTGAGCAAAAAAACTATGAATTTAGGCCCAGATCTCTGTACTGGGGGTGAGTGTTTGATATTGTTCAGCATTCCATAAACATAATAGGTCGCACACTGCTCGTCATACCAGCAAATAGCCCCATAGAACTCTGGATAATGTAGTGGCAACGGTGAGTACGCCTATGCCACGAGTATGTCACTATAATGCCATCCCTGGACACGTGTTTCGAGGTAATTGCCTCTCGTCAGCAGGGAGCAGGTAGGTATGTGGGGTGCCAAGTAGACTGCCAAAATATTAAAGGTCAAGTACCTCTCACGGCGCGCAGGTGCGGAACCAAGGCTCGTCAGCCCAAATCGCTCGAGGGAGCTTAAATACATAAACATAATAGGTTGCACACTGCTCGTCATACCAGCAAATAGCCCCATAGAACTCTGGATAATGTAGTGGCAACGGTGAGTACGCCTATGCCACGCGTATGTCACTATAATGCCATCCCTGGACACGTGTTTCGAGGTAATTGCCTCTCGTCAGCAGGGAGCAGGTAGGTACGTGGGGTGCCAAGTAGACTGCCAAAATATTAAAGGTCAAGTACCTCTCACGGCGCGCAGGTGCGGAACCAAGGCTCGTCAGCCCAAATCGCTCGAGGGAGCTTAAATACATAAACATAATAGGTCGCACACTGCTCGTCATACCAGCAAATAGCCCCATAGAACTCTGGATAATGTAGTGGCAACGGTGAGTACGCCTATGCCACGAGTATGTCACTATAATGCCATCCCTGGACACGTGTTTCGAGGTAATTGCCTCTCGTCAGCAGGGAGCAGGTAGGTATGTGGGGTGCCAAGTAGACTGCCAAAATATTAAAGGTCAAGTACCTCTCACGGCGCGCAGGTGCGGAACCAAGGCTCGTCAGCCCAAATCGCTCGAGGGAGCTTAAATACATAAACATAATAGGTCGCACACTGCTCGTCATACCAGCAAATAGCCCCATAGAACTCTGGATAATGTAGTGGCAACGGTGAGTACGCCTATGCCACGAGTATGTCACTATAATGCCATCCCTGGACACGTGTTTCGAGGTAATTGCCTCTCGTCAGCAGGGAGCAGGTAGGTACGTGGGGTGCCAAGTAGACTGCCAAAATATTAAAGGTCAAGTACCACTCACGGCGCGCAGGTGCGGAACCAAGGCTCGTCAGCCCAAATCGCTCGAGGGAGCTTAAATACATAAACATAAGAGGTCGCACACTGCTCGTCATACCAGCAAATAGCCCCATAGAACTCTGGATAATGTAGTGGCAACGGTGAGTACGCCTATGCCACGAGTATGTCACTATAATGCCATCCCTGGACACGTGTTTCGAGGTAATTGCCTCTCGTCAGCAGGGAGCAGGTAGGTACGTGGGGTGCCAAGTAGACTGCCAAAATATTAAAGGTCAAGTACCTCTCACGGCGCGCAGGTGCGGAACCAAGGCTCGTCAGCCCAAATCGCTCGAGGGAGCTTAAATACATAAACATAATAGGTCGCACACTGCTCGTCATACCAGCAAATAGCCCCATAGAACTCTGGATAATGTAGTGGCAACGGTGAGTACGCCTATGCCACGCGTATGTCACTATAATGCCATCCCTGGACACGTGTTTCGAGGTAATTGCCTCTCGTCAGCAGGGAGCAGGTAGGTATGTGGGGTGCCAAGTAGACTGCCAAAATATTAAAGGTCAAGTACCTCTCACGGCGCGCAGGTGCGGAACCAAGGCTCGTCAGCCCAAATCGCTCGAGGGAGCTTAAATACATAAACATAATAGGTCGCACACTGCTCGTCATACCAGCAAATAGCCCCATAGAACTCTGGATAATGTAGTGGCAACGGTGAGTACGCCTATGCCACGAGTATGTCACTATAATGCCATCACTGGACACGTGTTTCGAGGTAATTGCCTCTCGTCAGCAGGGAGCAGGTAGGTATGTGGGGTGCCAAGTAGACTGCCAAAATATTAAAGGTCAAGTACCTCTCACGGCGCGCAGGTGCGGAACCAAGGCTCGTCAGCCCAAATCGCTCGAGGGAGCTTAAATACATAAACATAATAGGTCGCACACTGCTCGTCATACCAGCAAATAGCCCCATAGAACTCTGGATAATGTAGTGGCAACGGTGAGTACGCCTATGCCACGAGTATGTCACTATAATGCCATCCCTGGACACGTGTTTCGAGGTAATTGCCTCTCGTCAGCAGGGAGCAGGTAGGTATGTGGGGTGCCAAGTAGACTGCCAAAATATTAAAGGTCAAGTACCTCTCACGGCGCGCAGGTGCGGAACCAAGGCTCGTCAGCCCAAATCGCTCGAGGGAGCTTAAATACATAAACATAATAGGTCGCACACTGCTCGTCATACCAGCAAATAGCCCCATAGAACTCTGGATAATGTAGTGGCAACGGTGAGTACGCCTATGCCACGAGTATGTCACTATAATGCCATCCCTGGACACGTGTTTCGAGGTAATTGCCTCTCGTCAGCAGGGAGCAGGTAGGTATGTGGGGTGCCAAGTAGACTGCCAAAATATTAAAGGTCAAGTACCTCTCACGGCGCGCAGGTGCGGAACCAAGGCTCGTCAGCCCAAATCGCTCGAGGGAGCTTAAATACATAAACATAATAGGTCGCACACTGCTCGTCATACCAGCAAATAGCCCCATAGAACTCTGGATAATGTAGTGGCAACGGTGAGTACGCCTATGCCACGAGTATGTCACTATAATGCCATCCCTGGACACGTGTTTCGAGGTAATTGCCTCTCGTCAGCAGGGAGCAGGTAGGTATGTGGGGTGCCAAGTAGACTGCCAAAATATTAAAGGTCAAGTACCTCTCACGGCGCGCAGGTGCGGAACCAAGGCTCATCAGCCCAAATCGCTCGAGGGAGCTTAAATACATAAACATAATAGGTCGCACACTGCTCGTCGTACCAGCAAATAGCCCCATAGAACTCTGGATAATGTAGTGGCAACGGTGAGTACGCCTATGCCACGAGTATGTCACTATAATGCCATCCCTGGACACGTGTTTCGAGGTAATTGCCTCTCGTCAGCAGGGAGCAGGTAGGTATGTGGGGTGCCAAGTAGACTGCCAAAATATTAAAGGTCAAGTACCTCTCACGGCGCGCAGGTGCGGAACCAAGGCTCGTCAGCCCAAATCGCTCGAGGGAGCTTAAATACATAAACATAATAGGTCGCACACTGCTCGTCATACCAGCAAATAGCCCCATAGAACTCTGGATAATGTAGTGGCAACGGTGAGTACGCCTATGCCACGAGTATGTCACTATAATGCCATCCCTGGACACGTGTTTCGAGGTAATTGCCTCTCGTCAGCAGGGAGCAGGTAGGTATGTGGGGTGCCAAGTAGACTGCCAATTTTAATAATATTTTGCATTTGTGTTAGGTAATGCGCTTATGCCCTAACGCACAGGATTTTGTCCCATACCTCAATGAAAGTACAAGATGCAAGTACAAGGTGTGAACACTGTTATAATATTGCCTGTTAGTTCACAAGTGCAAAAAAAACAATTGATGGACGGAATGTTGAACAATGTCAAACATTCATCCCCAGTACAGAGGTCTGTGTCTAAATCCATAGTTTATTTGCTCACCATGTCATTTCAGTTTGGGCTCAGCCATGTGCAAATCAGTCTTGACCCTGCTCCCCATGGGAAAAGTCCAACCCGAAGTGCCAAGGCAGGTCCTCCCTGGACAGGAAACAAGCATCCTGGGACTGGTCCGGTGCATCACCCCTCATCAGCCAGGCTAGCTTTACTCCAATGCATGGAGAGCACGGGACCCAGAGTAATTTGCATATGGCTGGGTCTAAACTGGTGTGGTGTGGTGAGCAAAAAAACTATGAATTTAGGCCCAGATCTCTGTACTGGGGGTGAGTGTTTGATATTGTTCAGCATTCCATCCGTCAATTGTTTTTACAAGTGGACAAGGACAGTCATTTTGCGTGCTTTTGATCTGCTTAAGGGAAGGTTTTGCTTAATTCCTAACAGCGGGCAGCCATTCTATAGTCACCTCCAGTGGCATGCAAGATTGTATGTGTTATGCTACAAAATATAGCTACACTTAAGGTACTTCCAATGCAGCCTCAACAGAAGAGCTCTAACGAAGAGGATCACCTTTACTCAAAAACAATTAAAAGCTACCAGCAGAGCAGGAGATGGGAGAGAGAGACATATACCAACAATTATTTCTAAGGTAAGTGCATACAAAATAAGCCATGAAATGTATAATGAGCTAGTCACAGTAAAGATGCTGCAAAGTAATTTTCATTTCAATGTTTATTCACAGGAAATATGAAGAGCCACAAAAAGGACTGTTTATTTTCTTATAACATTATGAAATCTACATTATTGTTACAAAATACCTTTGTCTTCTGTGTTTCACAAAACATGCATTCAATGCATCTTTGTTTGCTGGGAGTGGGCCTCTCTAGGTTAGCTGCCAACATAACCTCTTCTAAATCAGTAGTCCGACTGAGTGTACGTCTAGATCTTATCATAACAGACATATTAGTGTGGCTAGAAGACCGAGTGTACGTCTAGATCTTATCATAACAGACATACTAATGTGTCTAGAAGCCTCCTCACTCTCTGGAGAAGGGGTTTCTAGGCCACTAGAATATGTTTATTTGTTTTATTGCTGGGTTTGTATGGTGCACTGACTGAGTATCCCTGTTGCACTTGCCAAGTTTTCTATACCTTTTCCAAACCGTTGCATTTTGAATGCAATGTGTTGATATGTTTTATTGTGTTGCTTTGTCACTTAATGACATCATGGTTGACATCATGGTTTAATCTAAATTGTCAGTACTATATTTCATAAGAGACATGCCTTCATCCATGTTTCTTGTACACTTATTAATTGCTTCAAATTCCATGGTTTGAATGTTAACATTGATTTTCTCTATTCGCAAAGATTCTGATCTAGATGGTGTGCCCCTTTTTTAATCATAAGAATCTTCGACTCCTGAGCCTCTAGATTTAAAGGTTTGCTCTAGAAGTGTTTACGTTAATATATTTATTAAAGTGATTCGCTTATAGCACAGCAGTAAACCGGGCATTATGTTTTTTCTACTGAAACGTCTAAAAACGAATTGGACTGCAAATCCCTTAATGTTATCTGTTTTACAGAACTAATTGACATTTATATTAAAATATTGTAGGACCAAATGTTTGTATTTTCTTAATTTAAAAAAACACTAACCTGTGTTCTGCTGATGAGGTTTGTTAGAAATGGGATCTCTGATTGGCTAAGGCTTGCACCAAAGCCAGGCAGAGACCACCACTCTAGTAAGGGCAAGGGAGTTACACACTGATGATAACCCCTGCTCACCCCCTTGATATGGCACGAGCAGTCAGGCTTATCCCAGAGGCAATGTGTAAAGCGTTTGCGCAACACACACACAGCAGCAACATCCTAGGCACACCACAAAAGGAACTCCACACAAGGTTATATCAAAAATAGCCTTTATATTATCATAAATACATAGAATAGTAATCACACAATATACACTGTGCCAACTTGCACTAGGCAATATTTACAGGGGATTATATACACATGACAGGGCCGACTGTGCCACTGTCAAAACCATCACTTAGTGAACATAGTAAATGTAGAACATATAATAAACGTAGAACACAACCAGTATTTACTGGCAAACACTACACTCAGCATCATCCTGTAACACAAACCATATTATGCACAGTAACACATTAGGCGTGAAATATCTTCTGCGCCAACCTCATAAGCCTAAACATATTAGACCATAGCCTCCTAAGCATAACTCACATTAGGGGCATAACTCACAAGCATAAACCACAATATGAGAAACCTCATAACATAAACCACAGTAGAGGCATAAATCACGATGCATAACTCTCAGGACATGAATCACATTTCCTAGCACCACATAAATCACTTTAGGGCCTGGCGCCCTACAAACCTAACAGTCCCCCTGGCCAACTGGCCTTCTCTGAGGGCTCAAATGCCCTATGTCCAACAAAGTCAGGGTGGCTGCCAATGCAGCAGAATTCTCAAGTGTGCAATTGCGCATACCTAAATGTGGCAGCTGACGCTAATTTCTGTGCAGCTGTGAAAGTACTGGGGCAGAGGAGTGCATCTTACTCCTGTCTCCCTAAGAATGCCCCCAAAGAACTGTGGCCTAAACGTTGCAGCTGACCCTAATTGCAGCACAGCTGGGACTGAAAGAAAGGCCTGGGCACTCACTGTGCCCTTGGAACAAATAGGCACCAAACGTGGCAGCTGGCCGCACTAGTACGGTGCAGCTGTGAAACAGGTAAAGGGGACCTGGCACCACTGTGCCCGTGGGGCCCCTTTGGGCCTCTTTACACAAAATTGGCCCCACATCGCTGCAGTTGCCCATTGTCAAGCGGGGCAACTGTAAAATCATAGGCACGGGCCCCTCTGGGCCTCCTACAACCAATATGGCAAAAACGTTGCAGCTGCCCGCGCTGGTGCGGCGCAGCTAGGAAAATAAATCGGCCCTGGCACTATACGGGCCATCTGAGCCCCTCTCTGGGCTCTCAGAAATAATGACCCCCAACGTTGGAGCGGCCCACTGTCAGGCGGGGCCGCTCAGTAGATAGGCACCACGATGTGCGCATGGAGCCCCCATGGGGACTCCTAACTTCAACACAGGCTGCCTCCCAATCGGCCCCACTCACCGGGCCTCTGGGCAGGGCTCCTCTGGTCTCCTCGGTGGGATGGTGCTCACCGGGACCTCACTGCTCCTGTCGGCTCTGGGCCTCCCAACAGCTCCCGGGAGCCCCAATGGGCATTTCCTGTCTCCCGGGCCACCTTACAAGGCATCCATGAAGGTGGGGTGGGCTCCCGCCGGACTTCCTGTTTCCAGCCTCAGCTTCCCATGCTGGCCCCGCCCATGTCCCAGGCATGGTTGCCTGACTTCTGGGTCACGCTGAGAGCGGCCCGGAGAGGAATTCTTTAACGGCTCGGGCGCGGTGGGGAAACGCGGGGGGCTACCGCTTCAGTTAAAGATATTGGCCCCGTGGGCACCCGCCAGAAAAAGCCACCATAATGCGGGGTGGGCACCCACCATAATTGCAGCATTAGCGGGATGGGCACTCACATTCAGAATACTCCTCAGACGGGGTAGGCCCCGTAATTAAATAAAAGCACAAGCGGGGTAGGCACCTGCCAACAGCATCACAGGGGAATCCCTACGATGGGGATTCCCTCTCAAAGGGGCTGCAGCGCAGCCCACACGCTCTTCTGGGGAAAAATGTAAATAAAGTGCTCATAAGGCGCTAGAAGCAGCACAAAGTCCAGGATGAATCAAAGACAGGAAAGGTTCAAGCGAGAAGTCCTTCCAGGTCTCTGGGGCTTAGCTGGGCCCAGGGAGCCAAGCCCTCATGGCAGTTCCTCCTGGGCCCCAGCAGCAGCACGCCCCAGCAGGATCAGCACACCATCATGGAACTGAAAACTTTCATGGGGTCACAGCCCCTCTATTTATACCAACATTTACTTTGTCTGTAGTGCTGGGCCTGTGGGAACCAGATGCAACTGGTTCAGAGAGGATTTGGAGCACTTGTTTTTCAAGCTCCTCTTCCCCTTTGTTAGGTGGGGGCTAGGCGATCGGACACACCACAGGGGGTGGAGCCAGCATTGTACAGGCTGAGCACAGTCCTTTCAGAGTCAGGGGATTACTACTCCAAGCACAGATGTCCCATTCAGCCTAGTGCTGACTCACCCTGCCCCTCCTGGAGCCACACACACTTCCCAGCAACTGTCACTCACAAGCCAGACATGGAATTCACATCAGGCAGGCAGACACATAGAACACAGAAATGGCAACTTCTAACATTGGCATTTCTCCCATAGTCATAATAAATCTGCGCACAACATCGCGCAGCATTTATTCTCACAATTTCATACATACCAGACATGACCACACTGCTCCTCTCATAACAGGAATTACCACTGACATACACTGATCAGGGAATCCCCAATGCATTCCAATGGGAGGGCAGGCCAATATCACCAATGTAACACAGAGAGCGCACGCACTTTACACTGGACCACAGTGCTAAAGTGCCCAGAGGACTAAAACCACCAACACCAGGTCATAAAAAAGGCAAAAGGTTTAGGGGTGAACCTGCCAAAACCGGTCCAAGTCCAACAAGGTTCTATAGTGTTAATATTAGCTGGTCAAATGTAGGCCCAGTGGTGAGGGTGCTCTGAATGGCTTCATCCATTGCTGTTGTTGGTGGCGGAGTAAAGGCTCCCGTACATTGCCTATAGCTTCCTTGTTCCTACTGGGCAGCTTTTTCTTAGTACTTGAACGAAGGACATACCACTGCTTCTGCATTTAGAAATACTGTATGTTGTTACCCCTCAAGCATTTACCCTTTTTTGGATATGGTTGCATATCCTCTTTTTGGTGGCTTATGGGGTAGGTAGGGAGGCTTCACCAAAAGTTGAACTTGAAACAGAAGGGCTCACTCCTGTCAGGTAGTTGAGGTAATCCAAGTGTAATGGTGGATGGTGCAGTTGGGAAAATCCTCCTGAGTATGAGGAATGAATCAGCAATCGTGAAAGCGCTGTCCTTAAAGAAAGAGGGACATCTCCAGTAGGAACTCAAAGGAATATGTTCAGTCCTTTCTCTTTTGTTGAATTAAACTTTTCACAATGCACTAGTTTCAGGTAAATTATTTATTTGTGATTCGTTTTTTCAAAGAGTTCCGGGATATTCAATCCAAATTCGTTATCATTGCGTCATAATAACTGGTAATGTTGAACAAACAATTGTTTATGCCCAATGCATTTCGGGCAGAAATGCCCTTCTTCAGGGGATCTACACTTAAATTTAGAGGAAACAAGATCATAGTACCAGACATTCAATTAAACTACTGTTCTGAAAGTTGTACAGACAATGGTCACAAACACGGTGAATCCATCTCCGATGATATACTCGGTTGGTAACTTAGTGCCAAATGCACGTGGAAGTAATGGAGTGTGGGAAAGGTCTCCATTTCGTAATGAGCTAGATAGCGTCATGCAATAAACGAAAATGGAAAACGAAGATAGAAAGTGACTGGTGTGCGACCGCGAAAAAAGAACACAACATCAATGCATGTGAACAGGGAGACCGTGCAACTAGTCTAAGTGATGTAAACCAAGCATGTAACCAGAAACGCGTGTATATTTAAAAAAGAATTAAAAAACAAACTCATTAATACATGTGAACGGGAGGACTGTGCAACTAGTGTTGGTGATTTCAACCAAGCGTGTAACCTGAAACATGTGTATTTTCGAAAGAGTTGGAAAACTCATGTGAGCTTCAATGAAATACGTATCATCACTAGACCCATGTAAGCTGAACATGGTGAGCAAATGGTTACCAAACACGTTTGCCAAGGTAACCAAGTTAAATAACAGGGACACGGAATGAGTACACTTTCCCAAATATGTGCCAGCATTTCCTACGAGTGGGAGGTGAAGAGATTCAATATGTAAACACGGTCCGCGACGCAACGGGATGTGACAGTAGAAATAGACGACACAATCAAGTGCCGGTTGTGTAAATCATTAGTACGGTTAAACATTCAACAAACCGTGCGCTTACATGACAATAGTGTTCTAGAAGTAAATACGTATACTCCATGTAAATACACATGAGGGTGCGTGACGAGTTTGTTAGGTAGAGTGTGTGTGGACTACACATGCAATAGATAGTAAGAAAATACTCATAGTTTTTACAAATGAGTCATTTAGCATTCTCTCTCAGTTTCAACCACAACAGTCAATTTCAAATACGTATGTGTACAATACAGTTACGAAAAGATGGCATGGAAAAATCACCTTAAAAGTTTGAACCAAAACACCTCAATTGTGAGAGAAATAGCATAGAAAATAACATCAAGGTAACATAGAAATAGGCAGTGGTCCCCACTGAATGTAAATCAAATAAAAACTCCAAAGGATAATAATGGGTAATCCATGATAGGGTGAAAAAAAGCCCATGATGCTATGTAGTCAACAAAAAGGGTGTATTAGATAATCATGAGTAGATATGTAATTTTCTCTATATTGTATGGCTCATGTATGGCATACACGGTTGTTTTTTATCCTTTTTGTTGATTCCTCAAACAATTATGCTAGGTGCATGTGGTTGATATGGACAGGACAGTACACAGTCGCCGTCCATTAAAAAAGATTATATTTTCAAGAACTATGTGGTCGCATTAGGTATGTGGGAAAATGGAGAGGTCAATGCGAAATCACAATGCTAATACTTCAGTCACTTCACTGGAGAGTTTCCACAAGGGGAAATTGCTTGAAGATAGTTAATTCCCAGCCGGCAGGATACGAACTGAACCACTAGTATGTGTCTGGGAACCGATCACAATTTGCAAACGTGCTCGAATCGCTTTTAGCAAATCTAAGTTTTTAGTAAGTGAATCCTAAGAAATCTCTGTTAAGAACATGTATGCAATAGTACATTTCAAAATTTCAATTACTGAATCACAAATTGTGATTTCGTAGGAATTGTAAATTCCGATTCAGTTAAACATAAAATAGTACATCTAAATCTACATTTCTACATCTATTTAGTGGTAGAAATGTGTGCCTTTTAAAACCTGCACGTTTTGATAGCATTCCAATGGGTGACCTGCTAACTTCATTAGTTGTTTACTCTATACCTGTATGGAGCACATGCACATTAGAGTGAAGGAAAATGTGTATTGCTCTAATATGCATGGTGGATGTGTTTTAGTGTTGTGTCACTCATATTTGCACCCTAGCTCTCTAGGAGCTCACTGGTCAGAATTGTGAATTGCACCCTGTAGGCTCTATTTAGCATAAATGTCTTTTCATGAATCTGTTCAAATATGAGCAGCCTTTCCTCAGGCTTTTGCATTTGTGTGAAACATCTAGCATAGTTAACACATCCAATATGTGGTGAAAGAAAAATTAAAAGTTTGGTTCAAACAACGGGCTGCCTCAATTAAAGTTTTAAGAAATTTCTCTTTCATATTTACCACCTGTACTGACCTCACTTACACAGAAAATGTTACAATCCACTGAACTTGCGGTATTTGAATAAAATATTGAGGTGGAAATATCAGAAGACAGCAATATTTGAAAAAAATACTTTGATACAAAGATATTATGATGCAGAAATATTGTTTTTAAGAATATAATTTTTTCAGTTAAGAAAAATTGTTGTTAAGAATATTGTTGTTGTTAATATCATTTTAATAACATAATTGTAAAGAATATTGTTTTTAATTATTTTAATGTGTTTTAGTTCATATATTACTTGTATGTGTTAATATTGTTTCGATACTTGTTATCAATTTTTTTAATATAGTTTGTAATTTTAGGTGATGTAGAATTCTTTTAACAATTTCTAATAGTAACGTATTGTGTTGTAGAGCGTTGTTGGGTTTGTAGGGGGTTAGGGTGGGAAGTTAATTAATTAATAATTTACTTTTCATTAATTAATACCGTTAAAGTAGGTATGTGATTGATATTAATTATGCATATTAGGCAATACTGATTTAATTTACTTATATTTTAGGTGCAAGTTGCTATGTTCTTAGAGGTATAGGGTGGGAGTCACTTAGGGTAATAACACATTAACAATTCTTTCTAAATGTATTTGTAATGATTTAATTGATCATTAATTATGTAAATAGTATAATAATCGTATTTTTTAGTTCAATGTTATGTGTGATCTGCTGGTTTTGTAAGGCTATAGGGCGGCAAGGTGACTAAGTAATAATTCATGAACAATTCATTATTCATTTATTATTAATTACTGAAGTGATTATTAATTTTGTAGATTATGAAATACTGATTTATTTTCACTATATTTCAGTTGCTGGTTAATAGGTTTGTAGGGTTGTTGGGCGGAAGCTAATTAAGTAATAGTTATAAAATACTCAGTACTAATGTATATTAAATATTTAATTGATTGAGAATTATGTAAATTGTGTTATATTTATTTCTTTTAGTTATATTGTAGGTGTGGGTTGCTAGGTTTATAGGGGTATAAAATGGCAAGCTAATTAGCTAATAATTAAATAAGCTTTATTTTTTATTTGACATTAATTATTAAATTGTTTATTAATTGTGTAAATTGGTTAATTCTTTTTATTTTTTAATATATATATTTTATGTTAAGTAATATTATTTATATTGAAAGTTTTATATTTTTCTAAATTAATACTGTTATTCAAATATGTAATGAGTTGTGAAGTAGTTTACCTACTCTTGCTTAGACTGAATTTTGAATAATAACTGTAACTCTCCAAAGTCCATCGCTTTCACTACTGTCGCACAGACTGGAGTGGGAACAATAATTTTAACCCATCCGAAGTTCAACGCTTTCCCTACTGTTGCTCAGAATGGAGTGAAGTAGTCAATTTAACTGCTGCATAGTCCAATGCTTTCCCTACTGTTGCACAGACTGAATGGGAATAGTAAATCTTACCCCTTCTGAGTCCAATGCTTTCCCTACTGTTGAGCTGGTTGGAATGAGAATGATATATCTAACCCCTCTGAAGTCCTAAGCCTTTTCTACTTTTGCATAAACTGGAGTGGGAATAGTATATATATTATTCCCAGACTCCAATATATTTGTAATATTAGTTAAATATATTTATTATTGCTATGTGTTATATGTGTTATTACTATGGGCCCGATTCACAGAACAAACTTAAGACTAAATCCTAAACTTAGTACCATTCTGGTATTCACAGAATGCACCTAGTACTTCTGGTATTCACAGAATGAACTTACTACTTTTGCTATTCACAGAATGAACTTAGTACTTTTGCTATTCACAGAATGGATTTACGACTACTAAACTTACGTCCGCACTCGGGCCGGAAATTCCGGCCCGGAGGCGGAGCTTCCGGCCCGGAGGCGGAACTTCCGGGCCGGAGGCGGAGCTTCCGGCCCGGGGGTGGGGATTTCGGCCGATTTAGCTATGGCCGAAATCTCCACCTCCGGCCCGGAAGCTCCGCCTCCGGCCCGGAAGCCCCGCCTCCGGGCCGGAAGCTCCGCCTCCGGGCCGGAATTTCCGGCCCGAGTGCGGACGTAAGTTTAGTAGTCGTAAATCCATTCTGTGAATAGCAAAAGTACTAAGTTCATTCTGTGAATAGCAAAAGTAGTAAGTTCATTCTGTGAATACAAGAAATACTAGGTGCATTCTGTGAATACCAAAATGGTAGTAAGTTTAGGATTTAGTCTTAAGTTTGTTCTGTGAATCGGGCCCGATGTCTTTATGGTTTTAATTCGATAGTATTGGTTTACATTTTAATCTGTTGTTAATTTTTTAATGATATTTTTTGTAATGGTCTTTCTGTTTTTCAAATTTGTTTGGTAATTTATTTAATGTTTTGGCATTCAATTATAAATACCCGTTATGTTTCATGTAAAAAATACATTACATATAAATTTATATACACACACACACATTACCTACTGGCGGTCGCCAGTAGGTAGTTATAGTTAGGACCAAGTTTCCATAGGAAGAGCATTTTTTGTTTTGCTTATAACTTTGGCGTCGTTTGATGAATCTCCAAACTAATTCTTTGTACATATCAGCCCCTATGTTAAAAGTTTGGGGGTGATTTGTCAAGGGGGGGCCGAGAAAAAAGGGTGGTCCTAAAACGTGTTTTCTCCATGTTAATTTCCATAGGAAACTTTAGACCAGGCTACAGGTTGAACGGGTGAACGGAATTACCCCAAATTTGGCAGGGAGAAGGGTCTTGGTCTAGAAAGCACGCTTTTGTTTATTTGGTGTCAATCAGTTCAGTAATTTTGAAGAAATATCAAAATTTGCAGATATCGATATTTGGGAATTCTGCCATCTGATTGGCTGAGGCGTTACAAGCACGAGCTTGATGCTTATTGGCTGCGAGCTGTTGCAACTAGGAAGTGTTGGCAGCCATTTTGTGATTCCGTTGAAACGAGTAAGGGGGGAAAGGGCAAAAAGAGTTGGAAACAGGAGGGTTGGAGCACTTTAACCTCTGTGGGGGAGTACAAAGCGAAGTAGTCACTCCTTCCGGACTGAAAGTGCAGTGTTGCTCAGCTGAGATGAGATGCTGCTACACTCGGGTATGAAACCGAGAGCCTAAACCGGCTTCCCGGTGCAATACCATACGTCTATGATGTAACACAGTGCCTGGCAGCATGCACTCATCGCATACGGAACGTGCACCCGGCGTGAGCCTATACATATATGACGTAACGCGTGTATTGGTACTGCACATACCAAACTAGGAGCTGGCGCGACCTTATACGTATATGATGTTAGGCGGGACACGATGCTACGAAGCCATCGGATACGATATGCGCATCCTTAACGAGTTTTGCAATATGGCGGATAGGATTCGTGTGGTGATGGAGCTTGGTACACTACCGGTAAAAAAAAAAAAAAAAAAAAAGTCAAAAAAACCTGTTCTTTTCAGAACTCACTTCACTTCTCCAAGAAGAGCTATATTCCTAATATACCGTGTTGTAATTTTATTGAATGAATGTGTAGTGTATATATGAATGATTGAAATGATTGAAATGACTGACTGAAGAGGAGGAAAGGACAGACAGAATGAGAGAGAAAAGGAAAGTATGATCAGTCATGAAAGGGAAGTGAAAGGCTGACTGCAACAAAAGGACTAAGGGTAGAGGATACAGGTAAGAAGAGTGAATGAGTAAGGGAATGGCAGTGAGTAATGGAGAGTGATGGAGGGGAAGTGAGAAAAGGGGAGTAAGGGACGGAGATAGGAAAAGGGAGTAACAGATGAAGCGGATGAAGTACAGCAGGGTAAAGGGATTGAAAGTAAGAGAAGTGGAGTGATGGTGAGATAAGGGGTATGAGGATTAGAAAAGGGGGTAAGGGAAAGTGAGAGATGGGGATGGAGGGATTTAGGAAACTGGAGTGAGAGAAAGGGAGTCAGGATTTCAATGAGCAAAGGAGAGTGAGGGAGAGTGAAGGAAAGAATGCGAAAAGATGAAGGGGTGTGAGATACAGACAGGAGGAAGTGAAGTAGGAGAATAGGAGTGACTATGAGTAAAGGATAGTGACAGTTAGGGAAGGTGAGGGAAGGAGAATGACGGAGAAGGTTAAAAAAATAACATAGATGGAAAATGAGTGATGGAGAGAGGAGGAGTGGTAGAAACAAAGGGGCAGATTTATGTTAGAATTGCGCCACTTTTACGCCGCCGTTGCGTCACTTTTGTGACGCAGCGGCGGCGTAAACCCTGCGCCACGTTGCGCCCTATTTACATCGTGACGCATCTATGGAGATGCGTCACGGTGTAAAGCCCTGCGCCACATTAAACCTGCGTCAGGTTTAATGTATGCAGGGTGGGCGTTCCAGTGGAAAAACCCTCGGAAAAGTGACGTAGTGAAATCTACAAGATTTTTCCGACGTTGCTGCGTCAAAACCTTGCGCCTGCTTGAAGCAGGCGTAAGGCATGACGCATCATGGTAGGTATGGGCAGCCCCTAAACATTGCTGGAGTTGCGTCGTGCTTGCGACACGACTCCAGCAATGCGCCGCCCTTACGCCATCAGATGCGTCACGCATCTGTTTATCCTTGCGCCACGATGCGCTGCATTGTAAATGCGGCGCATCTGTGGTGGCGCAAGGGTAAACTTGCGTGACGCATCTTTTGCAGGGATGCACCAGGAAACATAAATCTGCCCCAGAGATGTTAAGGAAATTAAGGGTAAGACAGACAAAGGGAGAGAGACAGATACAGAGAGCAAGGAACTGAGAAGGAGTAAGGCAGTTAGAATGTCTGAGACATATGGAGACAGGGAGAGGAACATGGTTGAAAAAATAGTGATGGAGGCAGTAAACCTAGGGGAGTAGTAGAGAAGGAGTGAGGGAGTTATGAAAGAGCAGTAAAGGAAGAAGAGAGAGGGAAGGGGAATGAGAAAAGCAGAGTGAGGAGAAGAGAAGAAAAGGGAGCATGAAAGTGAAGGGGTGAGAAATACAAATATTTTAAACTTACCTGACCAACAAAATAACTTAATTAGAAATAAATGGGTTTTTTTAATTACAAGAAAAATTGATTCAATTTCCTAAATTTTCTTTCTCGATCTGAAAAAAAAGAAAAAAAGTAGTAATATTTAACAATACATTTTAGAATACAGTACACATATTTTCATATTTAACAAAGTAATTTTTTGCCCTTTTTTTGCTGCTTTCAGAAAATATTGAATTTCACTGAAAATAGTGATATCAATTGCATTCATCACTTAACAGCGGGCAAAAAAATAAACATTCTGAAAGATTGTACCTTGCTAGAAATGTAACATATATATTAAAAATATCTTCTAAGAACAATAACTATTTGCAATAAATAACGTCTGTAAATCTTGTTGCTTAAGCACATACACTAAAATAATATCTGTCAAAGAAGTCCACAATAGAAACATTTACCTTTCCATGAGGCCAAATGGTAATTTTTAAATCCTTTTTAGGTGAAATATCCAATGGTAATCCTATAAAATCGAAATAATGGTTTCTTCAGATGCTGCAATTTGTATCTAAAATTTTGGTTTTAGAAAAATTAAGTTGGAATTTGGTAATTCTGCAGGCAAACGTTGTTTGAAAATCAATTGAGAATCATTACACAGTGTCCAGCCTTTTTCACATTTTAGATAAACTGTGTAATGACCAGAAGTTATAGAAGGTCCATCATGGAAAATTATTTCAATTGCAACAAAAGTCTTTCCTGATATAGATTGATTTCCTACAAACTTCTTTATTAAAGTGTCCAATTTTGTTCCATCAGCTCTACAACGTTGCATCATTAAAATTATATACTGTCCATATTTCTTTAAAAATAATGTTGATCACATTTCTGATTTACATTGAGAACATTCCATGTTGTGATTTGCATCTTTAACTAATTTACTAAAAGTCACTGATTTACTCTCTGGTAATGTTAAATGTATGAACCTTTCAGAATCAACATTAGTGCTGCATGTGTTCATACAGTTTTCACAACAATGTTCCCATTTATAAGAGAGACCAAACATATTTTCTATTTCTACCCCTTCATCTTCCAGTACCATAAGTATATACATTAAGAATTCCTGTGCATCTTGCTGGACATTTTGAGTAAACTGTGTACATCCAGAACATACATCTTAAAGATTTCCAACATCAGAAGCACTTTCTATTTTAGTTTTATCATTACTCAACTTCTCATAAAGGAAACTCAGCAGAGAACAAAATCTTTTTTCATGATTTAGTATTATCTGCTCTTGCAAACTTTCAAGATAAAATACAACATTCAGCACTACATTAGCGTAGCAGTTGACACCAGAGCTATTTTCAAAATGACAACCAACAACCTCTTCAACATTGTCCTTTTTCTTTTTGCTTGCAATCACATCACTCTCCTTTTGTTTTCTCTTCTGTACATCCTCATTACAGATATTCTCAATTCTCCTTTTCCGACAAACAACAAGTTTTTCAAACACGGGATACTGACCTAAATGAGGAGCATAGCTTCTTTTTAATCTATTATACTCCTTTACACAATTTGCATCAGCACTAACTTTTGAGTCATCAAAGTCTATCATGAATAAACCAGATAATTTTTTCACTCGTGACAAAGCAACATATGCCATACCTTCTTTAAACACACTAGATCCAATGTTTACAAAAGCACTATCTACAGTTAATCCTTGAGATTTGTGAATAGTTACAGCATATGCTAGAGAAAACGGAAACTGCTTCCTAAGTACATATAAGTCTTTCACAAGCAAAAAACGAACTGAACAACGACTAATGTCTTTAACCTCTTCAATCTGATCAAATTTTATTTTAAAAAATTCAATTCCATCTTTTTTCTGGTAATTAACAAAACCCACAACTTTACCCATAGCTCCATTCACTAAACCTTTTTCTACATTCAAATTACGTCTTAAAATTACTCGACAGTTCATACATACATAAAGATTCTTTTCTAAACCAGCTGTTTTCGACATGTTTTTCTCTAGAGAATCCAATTTAGTTTTCAATTTGTCTGTCAATATAATAGTTATTCCTTCATGCTGTATTTTATCCACGGCTTCCATTTTCATAATCTCTTCATTTTCCAATTTCAAAAGTTCTTCATTGAATATAGAGCATTCATGTAGTGTTGGCATTAAGCAGATAACAGTATTTTTTCTGCAATGTCCTTGAATATTTTCTCTGGAACTATTTGTTCTGTTGGAAACAAATTACATAGCAATCGACTCTGTAAAGCTTTTCTGCCATGTTCTGTGAGTAGTCCAATTCTGATATCTTTGAGAATACTTGCATAATCTTCATCATTTGCTTGCCGCATATTGGTAATGAGTTCTTTGTACTCAAAGTATGACCAAATATTAACATTACCTATACTTCCTAATGACTTTTTCGTGTCTTCATTTGCAAGAGTATTAAATACTGGTTGTCCTTTAACTGGAGTGAGCTGCAGTAGATCCCCAAAAACTATAACATGTTTTCCTCCAAATAACACGTCATAGTCTGTCTTTAGAATTTGCTGCATTCTTAAATGCACACAGGCAAGCATTAAGTTTGATACCATGCTTACCTCATCAATAATGAGAACTTTCATTTTCTTCAACACTCTTGAAACTTCAAAACATGCTTCTCCTGTTAGCTTGTGGTATTCTATTTTGTTCTCATGCTCTACTGGTAACATTAGCAAACGATGTAAGGTAATTCCTTTTGTTATATGCTGCTAACCCAGTTGGAGCAGTAACAACACAAGACAAAGTTGAATCAGTTTTTTTCTGTAGGTAGCTTCTAATTACTTTAATTGAGAAACTTTTTCCAGTTCCAGCTTGTCCACTCACATACATTCTGATTGGTTCAAATGATGTGCATGGGCACTCTTTATTTTCATTTAGTAATCCATGATCAATTTGTTTTGTGACTTCTTCATAAATTTGTTGTTGTTCATCATTCAGTTGTTGTTCCAAATTTGGTAAGTCTATTAAATCTTCCTGAGCTTGATTCATAGCTGTTTCCACTTCAGTCATGGCTATTGCAGCTTAATTTTCTTTGATTGGTTGTCCTAGGGGATCTTGACTGAGCGTACCAGAACTTTGACTGTCTTGAGAACTGTCTCTAGCTACTTCAGTTGCAATTGTAGATTCTTGTTCAATTTCTTCATTTAACATTTGTACATAATTTGTGAAAGTACTGCATTCTATGTTATCTTTGCATGCATTAAAGGAATCTTCATAGCTCTGAAAATCTCCAAGTAATTCATCCTCTGAACGCCATGGTTTAAACAGCTGTAAAAGTGCTAAGTAGTAAAATTCCTTTTTGTCAGTAGTTTCGCAACTCAGCTTCCTGTGATTAATCAAACTTCCTTTTGTTTGTTTCACCAAACATCCTTCCTCACCAATGACTTTATATTTTCCCTTGTTGATGTCTTCTGTGGCATTCCGTGTAAAAATGTAGTTCTGCAGCACTTCATAGAGACACATGTTCTCAAGATGATGACTTCTGTTTGGGTAATATGTGTCCAACATATTTTTTTTCAAAATGTCTGTACTTTCTGGTTCGTTCTCTGCTAAATATTCAATTTCTCGAATAGATTTCAGTACCTGATTTCGCATTCCTGCAAGGCCTAAACTTACCCAAATTATTCTTCTGGATTTGGAGTACAGACTTGCAGATGATAACCTATCTGAGCATTCGTATGACCCAATTTCTCGATGCGATAACATCTTTAAACTGCAACTGTATAGCTTTTTACTGACAGTCTTCTCGTGAGAAATCTCTTCCCACATTTCTTTCAATTCCGATTTCTCAGATTTAGTGATGTAAGATGTGACATACCGAGCAACAGCAATAGAATTGT
The DNA here is from genome assembly GCF_964204655.1 of Triturus cristatus. NCBI lineage: Eukaryota > Metazoa > Chordata > Amphibia > Caudata > Salamandridae > Triturus > Triturus cristatus. The sequence continues at coordinate 617,450,513 of NC_140582.1, forward strand.
CAGCTACATACTGAATATCCATGTTAGCATTCCACATGGATAAAATGACTGGGTTGTAGTCATTTATATATTTTGACTCTTCTTTTCTTCTTAGGTTGTAGGTATTTTTCAGAGATTTTCTTGTAATGGTATGTCGCACAGCTGACATAAAACTGTTTACTCTTCCTTTTGAAAGAACAGGTCGTGGAAATCCAAATCGACATTTTGTGTAGAATTTATCTTTACTCTTGTACTTTCGTCGACAGTATTTTCCACACCGATGACTTTGGAAACGTAAAACTTGCTCTTTTAAGTTTTTTTCTTCTGTGCTTTTAGGTATAGCACATGTTGCATATTCTTCAATGAAAGATAAAACTGCATCATCAGAATCTGTTCCAAATATTGGGGCATCCTTGATCCACAACAGCATATGAATATGAGGAGCACCTCTTGCTTGGTACTCTTTTCTCCAAAAGAAACCCACAACTTCTCCAAGAGGTGGATTTTTTTTATTGCAGATGAAGGACATCATAGCCTCAAATCTATGATTGAAATATTTGCAAACATTAACCGGATCCAATGAGCACAATTCTCCTGCTGTCTTGTATTGGATGTTTTCAATATTTGAACTTGCGTCTCGAAGAAAATCCAGTAAATCATCCCAAGCGTACTCAGCACAGCTTAGGGTAAGGAACCATGTAGGAGTTCCTAATGTCCGTAACATACATTTCAATTCTCCATGGCGTCGGTACTAATATTCATTAGTTCCACGCTGACAAGCCATCAGATTAATCAATTGAGATTCTAAATGATCATCTCGCTGTTGCACTTTGTTCATAAAATCCTTTGCAGACACATTATGTAGATGTACTCCAGTTTTTAAAATGTGATTTACTGCATAAGATAGTGCAGACAAGTCACTTTCAAATAAAAGATGGAACAAATAAGGAATACTTTGACGAAATCTTGGATCTTCTGCATATAATCTTGTAGTCCGATACTCAGAAGCAGGAATCTGTACTGGACGTTCATCGTATCGTCCACCTTTTCCTGCAGGAAACAGCTGGGGAAAACAACGAGCTTCCAAGCTCTCCTCCCATACACTCACAGGAGTTCCTTTTGCTTTTTTTCATCAGAAACAGATCAATAGTGTTTCCCATAACTTCTTTAGAATGAAGAGGATGTATGCTGAAATGTTCATAAATTTCTTCTTCTTTTGACTTATCCACTTATTCAATTTGCCCAGTTGGTATTCCTGTGTCTGCTAGTAATACTTCTTCATCTTCATCCATATAAATTGATTCATAGTACTTATTATTTCTTTTCAAATATAAAATTGCTCTTTGTACTTTTCGTACATCTACTAGCTCCTGCCAAATTTTCTTATTCTTTGTAGGTACACCATTAACCAGAATAACTAATGGTTCAGTTTCCAAACTATCTGCATCAATTGTTTCAATATTTTTTTCAAATCTAATGGCAAATAGACAACTCTTCCTTTTAAACCTCTTTGTAAATCTGAAGGAGGTAATTTACCTGTTTTGGGCTCCATATGAACTATAGTCAGAAACGGATGGACACATTGAATGAGTATAGACTCATACGTATTTAAATCACTAAGTTCTGCAGGAATATCAACCCATTCTAAATTATTATGTACAGTTCTAGCTGGCATTTTATTTTCTTCTAACTTGTTATAACAGTTTTTACAAATACGCTGATCTTCACCCAAATCAAACCAATTTTCCAGAAACAAATATGTAGCAAAATCCTTCCACTCATAATTATTTTCTTTTTCACTTTTTTTATAGAGATCAAAATTCCTTGTTTGAGTTTTATAATGGCTTCTCCGGCAACAAATACAAGTAATATTTGGTCTTTCATTAGAGATGATAGTAAATTTTGTCATTTGATCTTCAAAATTTTTATTAACAGTGGGTTCTACATTCTCTTCCACATTTTCTTCAATAACTGTGTCATTTCCTGCACTTTCTTGTTCTGGACCAAAGTAACAAAACTGAATATCATCAGTAACCTTCTCTACATCTGATACAGATCCACGCAACAGAGCACTATTCAACTCATTTAACTTTAGTGCTGGACTTTTAGCAAAATACAATCTTCTCACAAACTTTCTCATTTCAGTATGATCTACTGCCAGCATCCTAAAATGGTGAAAAACACTTTGACAAACTTTCCTAGAAAGACAAGCCAGAGAATGTCCTTGCAAACCAGTATTCTTTCTCACTCTGCATGGATCTAGTCTTTGAAGCACCTTAATCTTCTGTTTAACACTTTTTTTTACTATATTCTCTTAGAAAGTCACGTAATTTATCAATAGATTCTTGTCGTACAGTACAAATACTACTACAATTCCAAGTGTACACTGGGGTTTTAGGACATTTCCCCATAACCTCATCAGCTAACACTCCTTCCTCATTTCTTGGAACCATTTTCTCCTTTTCCATTAAACAACCATCTTTAACTTCATAACTTCGACCACTGGTGTCAACTGCATGCAGCAAACTATTACTTTGAAGACAACTCTCTTCATTAAAAAATGGTTCAGTACTTGAACTATGCTTCCATTCTCCTAAGAGCACATTACAAAAGTTATTTTTTTTCACTACTCTTTTCCTTTTGCTTTTTGACTTCATTACATTGTCTATTTTATCTAATGTACGGATCCTGTTCAAAATTAAAATGAATAGTTTTCTTTTTAATTCCAAAGCCTTTGCAACAATTGATTCAATATGTTTCTTTTTCTTATAAAATATTGCTTTCTTCCTATATTTTTTCACATCCTTTAGCAAATTGAACACCACTCTTCTCTGAAACAATTTTTACGAATGTTTTGAAATTCGGTTTTCTTTTTAAGTCATTCTCTCTTGCTGCTGATTGTACATTAGCATTTACTAATTTCTTTCTATTGTGTTGTTGTTTTCTTCTTGAAACACTATTTGCAGTGGATATACTTTCTACATTTTTTCTATGTTTGAGGATATTTAAAAAAAAATCCTTAGTTTGCCTACCAGAAGACTTTTTCTTTTTTCCAACATGAGGTTCTTCAACTAATTTCTGTTGTCCAGTTGTCTTCAAATATAGATGTTTTTGCTGTTCTTTTCTCTTTCTTGATCTTCTAGGCATGTTTAATTTATTTCTGTGTTGTTCAGCAATACCTAAAGGAAACTAAAAAAAAAATACCTTCATGTAATTTAAATATATTACTATATTTTTTTTTAGCTTTTCAAATCCTATTATATGAGCTGCCTCTTTCCTACGAGTGCAAGTCTTACAGAACAAGAGCAACACAAATTAAATCTCTGACAACAATTCCTGTGTGCAGACAGACTCATGGTGTGATTCTAGGCAGAAAACGATATTTGATTGGCAATTTCAAAGCACATTTACTACTGTGGTAGAGCAAGTCATAATTACTGTAACAGCCTGACACATTTTCCTTATAGTTTAGAGAGGCAGAAAAGAGCACATGTCCTAACAGCTACTTGAGACCATGAGCATGTGGAACCTGGTTGAGTGATTAGACTAGAGCAAAGGAAATGAGCCTTGGTGATGTTGAATGTGTTAGTGTTACACACTGCCATCTGAAATACCACACAGTGCTGAATAGTAAGCATGGGAGTGCAGGAGAAACAGCTGCCTGTGTTCTAAGAGTGTGTTTCTGGAGACTGTGTATTGTCAGGTGCAAGAGAGATCTGCATGGACGCTTGCACAACTGCATGATGACTGCAGAGATGTATGTAAGATCACCTGTGGTAAGGGTTAATTGGAGTTTTGAACATGTAGGAACTACCTCACCCATTGCAGGAGTGGAAGGAAAATCTACCCTGTTGTTTTCAAATGTGTTAGCATTTGCCTCTCATCTGTGAGATGGTGATGTGTGCTGTATGCTAACCATCACAGTTCAAGAAAACAAGCTGCCCCTTTCCTACAAGTGCAAGTCTTACAGAACAAGAGCAACACAAATTAAATCTCTGACAACAAGTCCTGTGTGCACCCAGACTCATGGTGTGATTCTAGACAGAAAACGATATTTGATTGGCAATTTCAAAGCACATTTACTACTGTGGTAGAGCAAGTGATAATTACTGTAACAGCCTGACACAGTTTCCTTATAGTTTAGAGAGGCAGAAAAGAGCACATGTCCTAACAGCTACTTGAGACCAAGAGCATGTGGAACCTGGGTGAGTGATTAGACTAGAGCAAAGGAAATGAGCCTTGGTGATGTTGAATGTGTTAGCGTTACACACTGCTATCTGAAATGCCACACAGTGCTGAATAGTAAGCATGGCAGTGCAGGAGAAGCAGCTGCCTGTGTGCTAAGAGTGTGTTTCTGGAGACTGTGTATTGTCAGGTGCAAGAGAGATCTGCATGGGCGCTTGCACAACTGCATGAAGACTGCAGAGATGTATGTAAGATTACCTGTGGTAAGGGTTAATTGGAGTTTTGAACATGTAGGAACTACCTCACCCAGTGCAGCAGTGGAAGGAAAATCTACCCTGTTGTTTTCAAATGTGTTAGCATTTGTCTCTCATCTGTGAGATAGTGATTTGTGCTGAATGCTATCCATCACAGTTCAAGAAAACAAGCTGCCCCTTTCCTACGAGTGCAAGTCTTACAGAACAAGAGCAACACGAATTAAATCTCTGACAACAATTCCTGTGTGCACACAGACTCATGGTGTGATTCTAGGCAGAAAACGATATTTGATTGGCAATTTCAAAGCACATTTAATACTGTGGTAGAGCAAGTGATAATTACTGTAACAGCCTGACACACTTTCCTTATAGTTTAGAGAGGCAGAAAAGAGCACATGTCCTAACAGCTACTTGAGACCATGAGCATGTGGAACCTGGGTGAGTGATTAGACTAGAGTAAAGGAAATGAGCCTTGGTGATGTTGAATGTGTTAGTGTTACACACTGCTATGTGAAATACCACACAGTGCTGAATAGTAAGCATGGGAGTGCAGGAGAAACAGCTGCCTGTGTGCTAAGAGTGTGTTTCTGGAGACTGTGTATTGTCAGGTGCAAGAGAGATCTGCATGGACGCTTGCACAACTGCATGAAGACTGCAGAGATGTATGTAAGATCACCTGTGGTAAGGGTTAATTGGAGTTTTGAACATGTAGGAACTACCTCACCCATTGCAGGAGTGGAAGGAAAATCTACCCTGTTGTTTTCAAATGTGTTAGCATTTGCCTCTCATCTGTGAGATGGTGATGTGTGCTGTATGCTAACCATCACAGTTCAAGAAAACAAGCTGCCCCTTTCCTACTAGTGCAAGTCTTACAGAACAAGAGCAACACAAATTAAATCTCTGACAACAATTCCTGTGTGCACCCAGACTCATGGTGTGATTCTAGGCAGAAAACGATATTTGATTGGCAATTTCAAAGCACATTTACTACTGTGGTAGAGCAAGTGATAATTACTGTAACAGCCTGACACATTTTCCTTATAGTTTAGAGAGGCAGAAAAGAGCACATGTCCTAACAGCTACTTGAGACCATGAGCATGTGGAACCTGGGTGAGTGATTAGACTAGAGCAAAGGAAATGAGCCTTGGTGATGTTGAATGTGTTAGCGTTACACACTGCTATCTGAAATAACACACAGTGCTGAATAGTAAGCATGGGAGTGCCGGAGAAACAGCTGCCTGTGTGCTAAGAGTGTGTTTCTGGAGACTGTGTATTGTCAGGTGCAAGAGAGATCTGCATGGACGCTTACACAACTGCATGAAGACTGCACAGATGTATGTAAGATCACCTGTGGTAATGGTTAATTAGAGTATTGAACATGTAGGAACTACCTCACCCATTGCAGGAGTGGAAGGAAAATCTACCCTGTTGTTTTCAAATGTGTTAGCATTTGCCTCTCATCTGTGAGATAGTGATTTGTGCTGAATGTTAACCATCACAGTTCAAGAAAACAAGCTGCCCCTTTCCTACGAGTCCAAGTCTTACAGAACAAGAGCAACACAAATTAAATCTCTGACGACAATTCCTGTGTGCACACAGAACCATGGTGTGATTCTAGGCAGAAAACGATATTTGATTGGCAATTTCAAAGCACATTTACTACTGTGGTAGAGCAAGTGATAATTACTGTAACAGCCTGACACATTTTCCTTATAGTTTAGAGAGGCAGAAAAGAGCACATGTCCTAACAGCTACTTGAGACCATGAGCATGTGGAACCTGTGTGAGTGATTAGACTAGAGCAAAGGAAATGAGCCTTGGTGATGTTGAATGTGTTAGTGTTACACACTGCTATCTGAAATACCACACAGTACTGAATAGTAAGCAAGGGAGTGCAGGAGAAACCGCTGCCTGTGTGCTAAGAGTGTGTTTCTGGAGACTGTGTATTGTCAGGTGCAAGATATATCTGCATGGACGCTTGCACAACTGCATGAAGACTGCAGAGATGTATGTAAGATCACCTGTGGTAAGGGTTAATTGGAGTTTTGAACATGTAGGAACTACCTCACCCATTGCAGGAGTGGAAGGACAATCTACCCTGTTGTTTTCAAATGTGTTAGCATTTGTCTCTCATCTGTAAGATAGTGATTTGTGCTGAATGCTAACCATCACAGTTCAAGAAAACAAGCTGCCCCTTTCCTACGAGTGCAAGTCTTACAGAACAAGAGCAACACAAATTAAATCTCTGACAACAATTCCTGTGTGCACACACAGACTCATGGTGTGATTCTAGGCAGAAAACAATATTTGATTGGCAATTTCAAAGCACATTTACTACTGTGGTAGGGCAAGTGATAAATACTGTAACAGCCTGACACATTTTCCTTATAGTTTAGAGAGGCAGAAAAGAACACATGTCCCAACAGCTACTTGAGACCATCAGCATGTGGAACCTGGGTGAGTGATTAGACTAGAGCAAACGAAATGAGCCTTGGTGATGTTGAATGTGTTAGCGTTACACACTGCTATCTGAAATACCACACAGTGCTGAATAGTAAGCATGGGAGTGCAGGAGAAACAGCTGCCTATGTGCTAAGAGTGTGTTTCTGGAGACTGTGTATTGTCAGGTGCAAGAGAGATCTGCATGGACGCTTACACAACTGCATGAAGACTGCAGAGATGTATGTAATTTCGATCAACAACAAAAGAGTGTGTCCATCAGATGTGAACAAGTGCAGAGCAATTTAGAAAAGTGAATCACTATGTTTTTAAAAGAACCCTCACTCACCAACCTAGTTGGTGACATGCTTCATCATTGGGTTCCCACCGGAGAGACCGAATGTCTCCCCGGTGTGCTACGACGCCTGAATTACAGCGGAGCTGGTTTTTTGTGTGTGGATGCAGTGCAAAGGGTGATAGTGTAAGTTTAAAATATGTCACAGTTTCAACCAATAATGAATTTTAATAGTGGTAAACCGGACACAGTTAAAATGGTGTGGCGGACGATAGAAACTGGTGATAATTAGACCAGCTACGTCCTAAATAAAGTGCATAGTGAAAAAAGTGGTCAACATGTTTCTGCTTCTTGCGTCAGTGCACGAAGCATTCGTCAGGACCTAAAGTGAGACCACCACGGCGGTATACGCACGCTAAGGCGTACCCTAACCTGTGGGGTCAGAAACCGCTTAAGACTTACGGTCGAGTTTACCCTTCAGCAATTTCTGAGAGGTTCAGTTCTGTTGGAGTAAAATAGAGAAAGACAACACAGAACAAACAAACAGTGATTCACATCATACATATATAATTTAACATAAAAACAGACTTGGGCTAATCACACAAGTGTAACCATCACAGTTCAAGAAAACAAGCTGCCCCTTTCCTACGAGTGCAAGTCTTACAGAACAAGAGCAACACGAATTAAATCTCTGACAACAATTCCTGTGTGCACACAGACTCATGGTGTGATTCTAGGCAGAAAACGATATTTGATTGGCAATTTCAAAGCACATTTAATACTGTGGTAGAGCAAGTGATAATTACTGTAACAGCCTGACACATTTTCCTTATAGTTTAGAGAGGCAGAAAAGAGCACATGTCCCAACAGCTACTTGAGACCATGAGCATGTGGAACCTGGGTGAGTGATTAGACTAGAGCAAAGGAAATGAGCCTTGGTGATGTTGAATGTGTTAGCGTTACACACTGCTATCTGAAATAACACACAGTGCTGAATAGTAAGCATGGGAGTGCCGGAGAAACAGCTGCCTGTGTGCTAAGAGTGTGTTTCTGGAGACTGTGTATTGTCAGGTGCAAGAGAGATCTGCATGGACGCTTACACAACTGCATGAAGACTGCACAGATGTATGTAAGATCACCTGTGGTAATGGTTAATTAGAGTATTGAACATGTAGGAACTACCTCACCCATTGCAGGAGTGGAAGGAAAATCTACCCTGTTGTTTTCAAATGTGTTAGCATTTGCCTCTCATCTGTGAGATAGTGATTTGTGCTGAATGTTAACCATCACAGTTCAAGAAAACAAGCTGCCCCTTTCCTACGAGTCCAAGTCTTACAGAACAAGAGCAACACAAATTAAATCTCTGACGACAATTCCTGTGTGCACACAGAAACATGGTGTGATTCTAGGCAGAAAACGATATTTGATTGGCAATTTCAAAGCACATTTACTACTGTGGTAGAGCAAGTGATAATTACTGTAACAGCCTGACACATTTTCCTTATAGTTTAGAGAGGCAGAAAAGAGCACATGTCCTAACAGCTACTTGAGACCATGAGCATGTGGAACCTGGTTGAGTGATTAGACTAGAGCAAAGGAAATGAGCCTTGGTGATGTTGAATGTGTTAGTGTTACACACTGCCATCTGAAATACCACACAGTGCTGAATAGTAAGCATGGGAGTGCAGGAGAAACAGCTGCCTGTGTTCTAAGAGTGTGTTTCTGGAGACTGTGTATTGTCAGGTGCAAGAGAGATCTGCATGGACGCTTGCACAACTGCATGATGACTGCAGAGATGTATGTAAGATCACCTGTGGTAAGGGTTAATTGGAGTTTTGAACATGTAGGAACTACCTCACCCATTGCAGGAGTGGAAGGAAAATCTACCCTGTTGTTTTCAAATGTGTTAGCATTTGCCTCTCATCTGTGAGATGGTGATGTGTGCTGTATGCTAACCATCACAGTTCAAGAAAACAAGCTGCCCCTTTCCTACAAGTGCAAGTCTTACAGAACAAGAGCAACACAAATTAAATCTCTGACAACAAGTCCTGTGTGCACCCAGACTCATGGTGTGATTCTAGACAGAAAACGATATTTGATTGGCAATTTCAAAGCACATTTACTACTGTGGTAGAGCAAGTGATAATTACTGTAACAGCCTGACACAGTTTCCTTATAGTTTAGAGAGGCAGAAAAGAGCACATGTCCTAACAGCTACTTGAGACCAAGAGCATGTGGAACCTGGGTGAGTGATTAGACTAGAGCAAAGGAAATGAGCCTTGGTGATGTTGAATGTGTTAGCGTTACACACTGCTATCTGAAATGCCACACAGTGCTGAATAGTAAGCATGGCAGTGCAGGAGAAGCAGCTGCCTGTGTGCTAAGAGTGTGTTTCTGGAGACTGTGTATTGTCAGGTGCAAGAGAGATCTGCATGGGCGCTTGCACAACTGCATGAAGACTGCAGAGATGTATGTAAGATTACCTGTGGTAAGGGTTAATTGGAGTTTTGAACATGTAGGAACTACCTCACCCAGTGCAGCAGTGGAAGGAAAATCTACCCTGTTGTTTTCAAATGTGTTAGCATTTGTCTCTCATCTGTGAGATAGTGATTTGTGCTGAATGCTATCCATCACAGTTCAAGAAAACAAGCTGCCCCTTTCCTACGAGTGCAAGTCTTACAGAACAAGAGCAACACGAATTAAATCTCTGACAACAATTCCTGTGTGCACACAGACTCATGGTGTGATTCTAGGCAGAAAACGATATTTGATTGGCAATTTCAAAGCACATTTAATACTGTGGTAGAGCAAGTGATAATTACTGTAACAGCCTGACACACTTTCCTTATAGTTTAGAGAGGCAGAAAAGAGCACATGTCCTAACAGCTACTTGAGACCATGAGCATGTGGAACCTGGGTGAGTGATTAGACTAGAGTAAAGGAAATGAGCCTTGGTGATGTTGAATGTGTTAGTGTTACACACTGCTATGTGAAATACCACACAGTGCTGAATAGTAAGCATGGGAGTGCAGGAGAAACAGCTGCCTGTGTGCTAAGAGTGTGTTTCTGGAGACTGTGTATTGTCAGGTGCAAGAGAGATCTGCATGGACGCTTGCACAACTGCATGAAGACTGCACAGATGTATGTAAGATCACCTGTGGTAAGGGTTAATTGGAGTTTTGAACATGTAGGAACTACCTCACCCATTGCAGGAGTGGAAGGAAAATCTACCCTGTTGTTTTCAAATGTGTTAGCATTTGCCTCTCATCTGTGAGATGGTGATGTGTGCTGTATGCTAACCATCACAGTTCAAGAAAACAAGCTGCCCCTTTCCTACTAGTGCAAGTCTTACAGAACAAGAGCAACACAAATTAAATCTCTGACAACAATTCCTGTGTGCACCCAGACTCATGGTGTGATTCTAGGCAGAAAACGATATTTGATTGGCAATTTCAAAGCACATTTACTACTGTGGTAGAGCAAGTGATAATTACTGTAACAGCCTGACACATTTTCCTTATAGTTTAGAGAGGCAGAAAAGAGCACATGTCCTAACAGCTACTTGAGACCATGAGCATGTGGAACCTGGGTGAGTGATTAGACTAGAGCAAAGGAAATGAGCCTTGGTGATGTTGAATGTGTTAGCGTTACACACTGCTATCTGAAATGCCACACAGTGCTGAATAGTAAGCATGGCAGTTCAGGAGAAGCAGCTGCCTGTGTGCTAAGAGTGTGTTTCTGGAGACTGTGTATTGTCAGGTGCAAGAGAGATCTGCATGGACGCTTGCACAACTGCATGAAGACTGCAGAGATGTATGTAAGATTACCTGTGGTAAGGGTTAATTGGAGTTTTGAACATGTAGGAACTACCTCACCCAGTGCAGGAGTGGAAGGAAAATCTACCCTGTTGTTTTCAAATGTGTTAGCATTTGTCTCTCATCTGTGAGATAGTGATTTGTGCTGAATGCTAACCATCACAGTTCAAGAAAACAAGCTGCCCCTTTCCTACGAGTGCAAGTCTTACAGAACAAGAGCAACACGAATTAAATCTCTGACAACAATTCCTGTGTGCACACAGACTCATGGTGTGATTCTAGGCAGAAAACGATATTTGATTGGCAATTTCAAAGCACATTTAATACTGTGGTAGAGCAAGTGATAATTACTGTAACAGCCTGACACATTTTCCTTATAGTTTAGAGAGGCAGAAAAGAGCACATGTCCCAACAGCTACTTGAGACCATGAGCATGTGGAACCTGGGTGAGTGATTAGACTAGAGCAAAGGAAATGAGCCTTGGTGATGTTGAATGTGTTAGCGTTACACACTGCTATCTGAAATAACACACAGTGCTGAATAGTAAGCATGGGAGTGCCGGAGAAACAGCTGCCTGTGTGCTAAGAGTGTGTTTCTGGAGACTGTGTATTGTCAGGTGCAAGAGAGATCTGCATGGACGCTTACACAACTGCATGAAGACTGCACAGATGTATGTAAGATCACCTGTGGTAATGGTTAATTAGAGTATTGAACATGTAGGAACTACCTCACCCATTGCAGGAGTGGAAGGAAAATCTACCCTGTTGTTTTCAAATGTGTTAGCATTTGCCTCTCATCTGTGAGATAGTGATTTGTGCTGAATGTTAACCATCACAGTTCAAGAAAACAAGCTGCCCCTTTCCTACGAGTCCAAGTCTTACAGAACAAGAGCAACACAAATTAAATCTCTGACGACAATTCCTGTGTGCACACAGAACCATGGTGTGATTCTAGGCAGAAAACGATATTTGATTGGCAATTTCAAAGCACATTTACTACTGTGGTAGAGCAAGTGATAATTACTGTAACAGCCTGACACATTTTCCTTATAGTTTAGAGAGGCAGAAAAGAGCACATGTCCTAACAGCTACTTGAGACCATGAGCATGTGGAACCTGTGTGAGTGATTAGACTAGAGCAAAGGAAATGAGCCTTGGTGATGTTGAATGTGTTAGTGTTACACACTGCTATCTGAAATACCACACAGTACTGAATAGTAAGCAAGGGAGTGCAGGAGAAACCGCTGCCTGTGTGCTAAGAGTGTGTTTCTGGAGACTGTGTATTGTCAGGTGCAAGATATATCTGCATGGACGCTTGCACAACTGCATGAAGACTGCAGAGATGTATGTAAGATCACCTGTGGTAAGGGTTAATTGGAGTTTTGAACATGTAGGAACTACCTCACCCATTGCAGGAGTGGAAGGACAATCTACCCTGTTGTTTTCAAATGTGTTAGCATTTGTCTCTCATCTGTAAGATAGTGATTTGTGCTGAATGCTAACCATCACAGTTCAAGAAAACAAGCTGCCCCTTTCCTACGAGTGCAAGTCTTACAGAACAAGAGCAACACAAATTAAATCTCTGACAACAATTCCTGTGTGCACACACAGACTCATGGTGTGATTCTAGGCAGAAAACAATATTTGATTGGCAATTTCAAAGCACATTTACTACTGTGGTAGGGCAAGTGATAAATACTGTAACAGCCTGACACATTTTCCTTATAGTTTAGAGAGGCAGAAAAGAACACATGTCCCAACAGCTACTTGAGACCATCAGCATGTGGAACCTGGGTGAGTGATTAGACTAGAGCAAACGAAATGAGCCTTGGTGATGTTGAATGTGTTAGCGTTACACACTGCTATCTGAAATACCACACAGTGCTGAATAGTAAGCATGGGAGTGCAGGAGAAACAGCTGCCTATGTGCTAAGAGTGTGTTTCTGGAGACTGTGTATTGTCAGGTGCAAGAGAGATCTGCATGGACGCTTACACAACTGCATGAAGACTGCAGAGATGTATGTAATATCGATCAACAACAAAAGAGTGTGTCCATCAGATGTGAACAAGTGCAGAGCAATTTAGAAAAGTGAATCACTATGTTTTTAAAAGAACCCTCACTCACCAACCTAGTTGGTGACATGCTTCATCATTGGGTTCCCACCGGAGAGACCGAATGTCTCCCCGGTGTGCTACGACGCCTGAATTACAGCGGAGCTGGTTTTTTGTGTGTGGATGCAGTGCAAAGGGTGATAGTGTAAGTTTAAAATATGTCACAGTTTCAACCAATAATGAATTTTAATAGTGGTAAACCGGACACAGTTAAAATGGTGTGGCGGACGATAGAAACTGGTGATAATTAGACCAGCTACGTCCTAAATAAAGTGCATAGTGAAAAAAGTGGTCAACATGTTTCTGCTTCTTGCGTCAGTGCACGAAGCATTCGTCAGGACCTAAAGTGAGACCACCACGGCGGTATACGCACGCTAAGGCGTACCCTAACCTGTGGGGTCAGAAACCGCTTAAGACTTACGGTCGAGTTTACCCTTCAGCAATTTCTGAGAGGTTCAGTTCTGTTGGAGTAAAATAGAGAAAGACAACACAGAACAAACAAACAGTGATTCACATCATACATATATAATTTAACATAAAAACAGACTTGGGCTAATCACACAAGTGTAACCATCACAGTTCAAGAAAACAAGCTGCCCCTTTCCTACGAGTGCAAGTCTTACAGAACAAGAGCAACACGAATTAAATCTCTGACAACAATTCCTGTGTGCACACAGACTCATGGTGTGATTCTAGGCAGAAAACGATATTTGATTGGCAATTTCAAAGCACATTTAATACTGTGGTAGAGCAAGTGATAATTACTGTAACAGCCTGACACATTTTCCTTATAGTTTAGAGAGGCAGAAAAGAGCACATGTCCCAACAGCTACTTGAGACCATGAGCATGTGGAACCTGGGTGAGTGATTAGACTAGAGCAAAGGAAATGAGCCTTGGTGATGTTGAATGTGTTAGCGTTACACACTGCTATCTGAAATAACACACAGTGCTGAATAGTAAGCATGGGAGTGCCGGAGAAACAGCTGCCTGTGTGCTAAGAGTGTGTTTCTGGAGACTGTGTATTGTCAGGTGCAAGAGAGATCTGCATGGACGCTTACACAACTGCATGAAGACTGCACAGATGTATGTAAGATCACCTGTGGTAATGGTTAATTAGAGTATTGAACATGTAGGAACTACCTCACCCATTGCAGGAGTGGAAGGAAAATCTACCCTGTTGTTTTCAAATGTGTTAGCATTTGCCTCTCATCTGTGAGATAGTGATTTGTGCTGAATGTTAACCATCACAGTTCAAGAAAACAAGCTGCCCCTTTCCTACGAGTCCAAGTCTTACAGAACAAGAGCAACACAAATTAAATCTCTGACGACAATTCCTGTGTGCACACAGAAACATGGTGTGATTCTAGGCAGAAAACGATATTTGATTGGCAATTTCAAAGCACATTTACTACTGTGGTAGAGCAAGTGATAATTACTGTAACAGCCTGACACATTTTCCTTATAGTTTAGAGAGGCAGAAAAGAGCACATGTCCTAACAGCTACTCGAGACCATGAGCATGTGGAACCTGTGTGAGTGATTAGACTAGAGCAAAGGAAATGAGCCTTGGTGATGTTGAATGTGTTAGTGTTACACACTGCTATCTGAAATACCACACAGTACTGAATAGTAAGCAAGGGAGTGCAGGAGAAACCGCTGCCTGTGTGCTAAGAGTGTGTTTCTGGAGACTGTGTATTGTCAGGTGCAAGATATATCTGCATGAAGACTGCAGAGATGTATGTAAGATCACCTGTGGTAAGGGTTAATTGGAGTTTTGAACATGTAGGAACTACCTCACCCATTGCAGGAGTGGAAGGACAATCTACCCTGTTGTTTTCAAATGTGTTAGCATTTGTCTCTCATCTGTAAGATAGTGATTTGTGCTGAATGCTAACCATCACAGTTCAAGAAAACAAGCTGCCCCTTTCCTACGAGTGCAAGTCTTACAGAACAAGAGCAACACAAATTAAATCTCTGACAACAATTCCTGTGTGCACACACAGACTCATGGTGTGATTCTAGGCAGAAAACAATATTTGATTGGCAATTTCAAAGCACATTTACTACTGTGGTAGGGCAAGTGATAAATACTGTAACAGCCTGACACATTTTCCTTATAGTTTAGAGAGGCAGAAAAGAACACATGTCCCAACAGCTACTTGAGACCATCAGCATGTGGAACCTGGGTGAGTGATTAGACTAGAGCAAACGAAATGAGCCTTGGTGATGTTGAATGTGTTAGCGTTACACACTGCTATCTGAAATACCACACAGTGCTGAATAGTAAGCATGGGAGTGCAGGAGAAACAGCTGCCTATGTGCTAAGAGTGTGTTTCTGGAGACTGTGTATTGTCAGGTGCAAGAGAGATCTGCATGGACGCTTACACAACTGCATGAAGACTGCAGAGATGTATGTAATATCGATCAACAACAAAAGAGTGTGTCCATCAGATGTGAACAAGTGCAGAGCAATTTAGAAAAGTGAATCACTATGTTTTTAAAAGAACCCTCACTCACCAACCTAGTTGGTGACATGCTTCATCATTGGGTTCCCACCGGAGAGACCGAATGTCTCCCCGGTGTGCTACGACGCCTGAATTACAGCGGAGCTGGTTTTTTGTGTGTGGATGCAGTGCAAAGGGTGATAGTGTAAGTTTAAAATATGTCACAGTTTCAACCAATAATGAATTTTAATAGTGGTAAACCGGACACAGTTAAAATGGTGTGGCGGACGATAGAAACTGGTGATAATTAGACCAGCTACGTCCTAAATAAAGTGCATAGTGAAAAAAGTGGTCAACATGTTTCTGCTTCTTGCGTCAGTGCACGAAGCATTCGTCAGGACCTAAAGTGAGACCACCACGGCGGTATACGCACGCTAAGGCGTACCCTAACCTGTGGGGTCAGAAACCGCTTAAGACTTACGGTCGAGTTTACCCTTCAGCAATTTCTGAGAGGTTCAGTTCTGTTGGAGTAAAATAGAGAAAGACAACACAGAACAAACAAACAGTGATTCACATCATACATATATAATTTAACATAAAAACAGACTTGGGCTAATCACACAAGTGTAGTGAAGATATTTCATGCACACACATGGTGGGAATTTCCCATTGTTCTGAACCTACGGGGAGCAAAATTCACTAGTATTAGCCCGTGTTCGAATTGTAAAGGCATGTGGTGCTCTTTAGCGCTATCACTAATTGTGCCGGAACAGTGATACACCCTGTTTTTGGGGGTGAAACGGCAAAGCGGCATAAATGTATCGCCTTCACACTGATGGTCAGCACTGCATTATGGCCAACTTCTAGGAGGCGATAGGGAAAATAAAATGCTTGGTTTGTGATGGAGATTCAAGGGTTAATGTATCATATGGAATTGTGAACATCAAGAGAGCCGATCACAGTGCTTACGTGATGTTCAGTTCAGTTTCACTACATGAGTCCGGGTGGGAGGCGGGACTTATAGTTACACTCTGGACGGGGAGCGAAAAGAATAAAAAGAGTTAAAAACTTACACGGTTGGAGTAAAGGTATAGAGATCCGTCCTGCAGCACCTCTACTTACTACTCCAAAGTCACCAGCCCTCTGCAACACCTATTTGGCCCTCCTGCGGACTCGGATGTTGATATCCGGAGCAACCGAGAGGAAGAAATAGTGAGCGTTTGCCAATCGGAAGGCGTCACGTCATCACGTGAATCACGTGAGACGTAGACGCGGTGGAAACAAACTAGACTGCTGCTTGTCAGGGGGCAACGTGATACTTGGTAAACTTCCGGGAAAGATAGCTCGTTGTATAGAGGTATGGTGACAAAAGGATTAAAACGAGGCTATTTGCGTTAACCTGGTTATGCGTACAGCCTGCAAAGCAGGTTTACATATCAACTCTTATCCGCGGAAAAGGCTTTTTGGGGAAATCATGGTTTCGCGTATTGCCGTATTTAAATATGGTAATACTCTCGGCATAGAGACAAAGGATGAGTGTTAAAATCATTGCCTGGTGCGTGTTCAGTAGAGCAGGGGCTTAGTCTAAGTCTAAGACATGTCCCCTAGCTCAGTTTCTAGTGTTCTACGCCCGTGGAAATGAAACTTAAATTTAATGCATGTGCTCTAAACCCATGAAAATGAAACACATTTTAATGAAGGCAATTGCGAGATTGTGTGGAATATTGCCTATTGAGTGTTCAATGAGGCCCAAAAGAGTTCATTTGAAGGGCATCTGCAACGAGGAACACAGTTACGAGGTGTCATGAAGAGGGAGCAAAACCACAAGGTGACTGGTTAGGAATTTCATTGGCATATTATCTTTATGGCTTATTATCTTTTTAGTACTGTGCCCCAAGGGATGTTATCGTTGAAACCTGTGGTGTGACTGGACAGGCGATAAATCCAACGTTGTTCCTTTTCGAACAGGATGTTGGTCGCTCTGATCCCTGGATTAATTTGTTCAATTATAGTCCAGGTTAGGTCGTCAGGGGTGTGTTTGAGGACTGAGTAGTGTTCTGTCATTTTGGTGATACTCTTCCCACAGCGGATTGTACTTCTGTGTTCGACAATGCGTTGTTTGATTTTACATGTGGTCATTCCAACGTATCTGATCCCACACGGACATGTAAGTAGGTAGATGACATTAGATGAATTGCAGTTCGTGTGGGTACGTTGACTCCACACTTTGTCTTGTTCCAGATTCAGAGTCTTGCTTGCTTTTGTGAGGTGGCACACACTGCACTGCCCACAAGGAAAATGCCCTGTTACTTTGGGAAGTCCCCAGGATTGTAGGACAGACGGGATGTTGTCAGGTGGTGATATTCGTGGTCTCGTGTGTACTAGGGCATCTTTTATGCTTCTTGCCTTCCTGAAAGAAAATAGGGGTTTTTCCCATTTCAAGTTGTTACTCAATAGGATGCCCCAATTTTTGCGAATGGATTTGGTTACAGCATTAGAAGCCGTGCTGTAAGTCGTTACACATGTCAGAGGGATATCTGCTGTTGTTTTTACCGAATCCTCAAGTAAAGCCTCTCTGTGTTGATTTCTAGCCCTCTTGCAGCTGCGTTTTAGAATTTTATCTGGGTAACCCCTTCTTTTCAGTTTTGTTGATAGGTTATCAGATTGAATGCGAAAGTCTTCCATGCGACTGCAGTTGCGTCTGATACGCAAAAACTGCCCAAAAGGGAGGTTTTCTCTAAGCGGTCGTGGATGGAAACTTGAGAAGGCTAAGAGATTGTTTTTTGAGGTCGGTTTGTAATATGTTTTTGTGAGGAGCTTGCCTTCACACTTGGTAATAGTGAGATCCAAAAAGATTATTTCATTCTGGTCATATGTGTTGGTGAACTTCAGACTTGGATCGCAGGTGTTGATCCATTCAAAAAACTTGATGAGTTGGATTTCAGGTCCTTTCCAGATCACCAAGATGTCATCTATATATCTTTTCCAAAAAGATATATAGATTGAGAAAGGGTTGTTGGGAGTCAGTATGTACTTCTGTTCGAAATCATACACGTAAAGGCCTGCCACACTAGGAGCAAAGGTACTCCCCATGGAAGTACCGGTAGCTTGGAGGAAGAGGGTCCCCTTGTATTCAAAGAAGTTCTTTTCTAAGGCTAGGGTTGCACAGTCAACAATGAACAGTTTCGAGGTCTGAAAGTCCCAGGGACTCATCTCCAAAGTTTCACTGATAACCCTTATGGTATCTTCCTGGGGAATGCTGGTGTATAGACTTTCTATGTCTAAAGATACCAGGAAGGTTGGATCGTCTGTCAAGGTTACATCCTGTAAAAGCACCAGCAGGCTCTTAGTGTCTTTCAAGTAGGTGGATGTGCTCTGGATCAAGGGTTTTAGGAAAAAGTCACAGTATATAGAAAGAGGCTCCAGAAGGGAACCAATTCCAGAAACAATGGGACGGCCAGGCGGAGGGGACTTATTCTTATGAGTTTTAGGTAACTTATAAAAGTAGGGAATAATCCCTTCACTTTTAGTTAAGAAGTCAGCCTCATGTCTGCTTATATGACCGTTGGACTCTGCCTCCTCCACCAGGTTGATAATCATTGTCTTCAGGTCGGGGGAGGGGTCAATGGTTAAGGGGGTGTAACTGACCCTATCCGCAAGGAGGCGTCTGCATTCAGTATCATAAGCTGATGAATCCTGGATTACAAGACCCCCACCCTTGTCAGCTGGTTTGATGACAATGGAAGGATTAGACTGGAGGGTTTTCAGTGCCTGGAACTCATCGGCACTCATGTTCTTGAAGGTGCCAGTGTCTTCATAAGCCTCAATGTCATTGAATACTGCCTGCTCAAAGGCAATGAGTTCTGCTGGGACAGTATGAGGCGGTGGAGTGAAGGTGGATTTTAGTCGCAATCCTGTGTCGCTCTCTGGCAAGAAAGGACTACTGGCTTGATGTTTTTCAAAGAAATGTTTGAGTTTTAACTTTCTGAAGAAATCAGACAGTTCACAGTGTAAGCGAAAACGGTCAAGGCGAGCGGTTGGAACAAAACCTAACCCCTTCTCTAAGACTCGTTTTTCAGTATCTGTGAGTACGAGGGAAGACAGGTTAGTCACTAAGGTCTCTGGTTGCTCGGTCCTGCTTGCTGAGCCCCCGACTTGCTCCTCGTGTTGATCCCTGTCTCCTCGTCTGGTCCCCAGTGTACCTGATTTCTTCTCCTTCCCCTGCCTCTTCGGCCTCTCTCTAAAAAAGGGGGGCGGTACATATTGGGTGGATATGGGGGAATCGGCATGAAAGCTGGATTCCAACCCATCATGGGGAATTGTGGAGGTTGATGGTATTGGTTGGGGAGGTTGGTGCCTTGATGAGGAAAAACAGGCCAATGTTGTTGGTAATTCTGGTACCTACCCTTACCCCGACCCCTCTGTCTGCTCTTGAAACTACCACTGCTTGAACCACTGGTGGTGGATGTATCATCATCAGATGTATTGTCTGAGTAGTTGGAATTACGTTGCGGTGGTGTATAGTTTGGTTCAGCATAGGGGTATACCTTGGTGAATGCAAAACGTTTAAGGTCTTTTTGGAACTTTTGTGCCTTGGATTGTGTCAGGTTATCTTTATACTCGTTTATTTCTTTATTTAGTTTGTCAAGCTTCTTCTTATACCCTGTCAGGGTTGTTCTGAAATGGGTTTCAGTGAGTTGGATCTCGACCATTAATGCTTCGGACAGCCTCAGGGCCGTCTTAATGATCAAGACCAACCAGTCACGGGTACAGTGCCAGGCTATTTGTGCCCATTCTTTCCTGAAGACAGAGTCTTCTAGAAAGATGCGTGGGGCATTGGTCACCAATAAACCTCTAGGAGCTATGTTGTTACGTAAGTATTCAGTAAGAATAGTGCCGTGTAAGATGGTGCGGATGCGGTCACGTTTTTGCTCAGATAGTTTATCCCATTCTGTTGTTTGTGAGATAGTCTGGGCGATGGACGGGTCTGAAAAGAGGGAGGGGTCAGCCAGCAGGGCATCGACCTCCTCATCAGTGTAGGTTAAACCAGGATTCTCCATATTGAAACCAAGCAAAAGGACAAAGAAATTTCAATTTTGAACACCAAACTATGGGTCAATGTAGTTTTTGTCCAAGAGAGCAATATTTCAAAGAAAAACTCTCGCAGCTGTGCGCTGCCGAAATATAAATTAACAACAGGAGAGAGAGGGAGTTTTTTTGGAGCCACTCTTAGTCCCCAAGGGCTAGTATAGATCAACAACAAAAGAGTGTGTCCATCAGATGTGAACAAGTGCAGAGCAATTTAGAAAAGTGAATCACTATGTTTTTAAAAGAACCCTCACTCACCAACCTAGTTGGTGACATGCTTCATCATTGGGTTCCCACCGGAGAGACCGAATGTCTCCCCGGTGTGCTACGACGCCTGAATTACAGCGGAGCTGGTTTTTTGTGTGTGGATGCAGTGCAAAGGGTGATAGTGTAAGTTTAAAATATGTCACAGTTTCAACCAATAATGAATTTTAATAGTGGTAAACCGGACACAGTTAAAATGGTGTGGCGGACGATAGAAACTGGTGATAATTAGACCAGCTACGTCCTAAATAAAGTGCATAGTGAAAAAAGTGGTCAACATGTTTCTGCTTCTTGCGTCAGTGCACGAAGCATTCGTCAGGACCTAAAGTGAGACCACCACGGCGGTATACGCACGCTAAGGCGTACCCTAACCTGTGGGGTCAGAAACCGCTTAAGACTTACGGTCGAGTTTACCCTTCAGCAATTTCTGAGAGGTTCAGTTCTGTTGGAGTAAAATAGAGAAAGACAACACAGAACAAACAAACAGTGATTCACATCATACATATATAATTTCACATAAAAACAGACTTGGGCTAATCACACAAGTGTAGTGAAGATATTTCATGCACACACATGGTGGGAATTTCCCATTGTTCTGAACCTACGGGGAGCAAAATTCACTAGTATTAGCCCGTGGTCGAATTGTAAAGGCATGTGGTGCTCTTTAGCGCTATCACTAATTGTGCCGGAACAGTGATACACCCTGTTTTTGGGGGTGAAACGGCAAAGCGGCATAAATGTATCGCCTTCACACTGATGGTCAGCACTGCATTATGGCCAACTTCTAGGAGGCGATAGGGAAAATAAAATGCTTGGTTTGTGATGGAGATTCAAGGGTTAATGTATCATATGGAATTGTGAACATCAAGAGAGCCGATCACAGTGCTTACGTGATGTTCAGTTCAGTTTCACTACATGAGTCCGGGTGGGAGGCGGGACTTATAGTCACACTCTGGACGGGGAGCGAAAAGAATAAAAAGAGTTAAAAACTTACACGGTTGGAGTAAAGGTATAGAGATCCGTCCTGCAGCACCTCTACTTACTACTCCAAAGTCACCAGCCCTCTGCAACACCTATTTGGCCCTCCTGCGGACTCGGATGTTGATATCCGGAGCAACCGAGAGGAAGAAATAGTGAGCGTTTGCCAATCGGAAGGCGTCACGTCATCACGTGAATCACGTGAGACGTAGACGCGGTGGAAACAAACTAGACTGCTGCTTGTCAGGGGGCAACGTGATACTTGGTAAACTTCCGGGAAAGATAGCTCGTTGTATAGAGGTATGGTGACAAAAGGATTAAAACGAGGCTATTTGCGTTAACCTGGTTATGCGTACAGCCTGCAAAGCAGGTTTACATATCAACTCTTATCCGCGGAAAAGGCTTTTTGGGGAAATCATGGTTTCGCGTATTGCCGTATTTAAATATGGTAATACTCTCGGCATAGAGACAAAGGATGAGTGTTAAAATCATTGCCTGGTGCGTGTTCAGTAGAGCAGGGGCTTAGTCTAAGTCTAAGACATGTCCCCTAGCTCAGTTTCTAGTGTTCTACGCCCGTGGAAATGAAACTTAAATTTAATGCATGTGCTCTAAACCCATGAAAATGAAACACATTTTAATGAAGGCAATTGCGAGATTGTGTGGAATATTGCCTATTGAGTGTTCAATGAGGCCCAAAAGAGTTCATTTGAAGGGCATCTGCAACGAGGAACACAGTTACGAGGTGTCATGAAGAGGGAGCAAAACCACAAGGTGACTGGTTAGGAGTTTCATTGGCATATTATCTTTATGGCTTATTATCTTTTTAGTACTGTGCCCCAAGGGATGTTATCGTTGAAACCTGTGGTGTGACTGGACAGGCGATAAATCCAACGTTGTTCCTTTTCGAACAGGATGTTGGTCGCTCTGATCCCTGGATTAATTTGTTCAATTATAGTCCAGGTTAGGTCGTCAGGGGTGTGTTTGAGGACTGAGTAGTGTTCTGTCATTTTGGTGATACTCTTCCCACAGCGGATTGTACTTCTGTGTTCGACAATGCGTTGTTTGATTTTACGTGTGGTCATTCCAACGTATCTGATCCCACACGGACATGTAAGTAGGTAGATGACATTAGATGAATTGCAGTTCGTGTGGGTACGTTGACTCCACACTTTGTCTTGTTCCAGATTCAGAGTCTTGCTTGCTTTTGTGAGGTGGCACACACTGCACTGCCCACAAGGAAAATGCCCTGTTACTTTGGGAAGTCCCCAGGATTGTAGGACAGACGGGATGTTGTCAGGTGGTGATATTCGTGGTCTCGTGTGTACTAGGGCATCTTTTATGCTTCTTGCCTTCCTGAAAGAAAATAGGGGTTTTTCCCATTTCAAGTTGTTACTCAATAGGATGCCCCAATTTTTGCGAATGGATTTGGTTACAGCATTAGAAGCCGTGCTGTAAGTCGTTACACATGTCAGAGGGATATCTGCTGTTGTTTTTACTGAATCCTCAAGTAAAGCCTCTCTGTGTTGATTTCTAGCCCTCTTGCAGCTGCGTTTTAGAATTTTATCTGGGTAACCCCTTCTTTTCAGTTTTGTTGATAGGTTATCAGATTGAATGCGAAAGTCTTCCATGCGACTGCAGTTGATATCCCTCTGACATGTGTAACGACTTACAGCACGGCTTCTAATGCTGTAACCAAATCCATTCGCAAAAATTGGGGCATCCTATTGAGTAACAACTTGAAATGGGAAAAACCCCTATTTTCTTTCAGGAAGGCAAGAAGCATAAAAGATGCCCTAGTACACACGAGACCACGAATATCACCACCTGACAACATCCCGTCTGTCCTACAATCCTGGGGACTTCCCAAAGTAACAGGGCATTTTCCTTGTGGGCAGTGCAGTGTGTGCCACCTCACAAAAGCAAGCAAGACTCTGAATCTGGAACAAGACAAAGTGTGGAGTCAACGTACCCACACGAACTGCAATTCATCTAATGTCATCTACCTACTTACATGTCCGTGTGGGATCAGATACGTTGGAATGACCACATGTAAAATCAAACAACGCATTGTCGAACACAGAAGTACAATCCGCTGTGGGAAGAGTATCACCAAAATGACAGAACACTACTCAGTCCTCAAACACACCCCTGACGACCTAACCTGGACTATAATTGAACAAATTAATCCAGGGATCAGAGCGACCAACATCCTGTTCGAAAAGGAACAACGTTGGATTTATCGCCTGTCCAGTCACACCACAGGTTTCAACGATAACATCCCTTGGGGCACAGTACTAAAAAGATAATAAGCCATAAAGATAATATGCCAATGAAACTCCTAACCAGTCACCTTGTGGTTTTGCTCCCTCTTCATGACACCTCGTAACTGTGTTCCTCGTTGCAGATGCCCTTCAAATGAACTCTTTTGGGCCTCATTGAACACTCAATAGGCAATATTCCACACAATCTCGCAATTGCCTTCATTAAAATGTGTTTCATTTTCATGGGTTTAGAGCACATGCATTAAATTTAAGTTTCATTTCCACGGGCGTAGAACACTAGAAACTGAGCTAGGGGACATGTCTTAGACTTAGACTAAGCCCCTGCTCTACTGAACACGCACCAGGCAATGATTTTAACACTCATCCTTTGTCTCTATGCCGAGAGTATTACCATATTTAAATACGGCAATACGCGAAACCATGATTTCCCCAAAAAGCCTTTTCCGCGGATAAGAGTTGATATGTAAACCTGCTTTGCAGGCTGTACGCATAACCAGGTTAACGCAAATAGCCTCGTTTTAATCCTTTTGTCACCATACCTCTATACAACAAGCTATCTTTCCCGGAAGTTTACCAAGTATCACGTTGCCCCCTGACAAGCAGCAGTCTAGTTTGTTTCCACCGCGTCTACGTCTCACGTGATTCACGTGATGACGTGACGCCTTCCGATTGGCAAACGCTCACTATTTCTTCCTCTCGGTTGCTCCGGATATCAACATCCGAGTCCGCAGGAGGGCCAAATAGGTGTTGCAGAGGGCTGGTGACTTTGGAGTAGTAAGTAGAGGTGCTGCAGGACGGATCTCTATACCTTTACTCCAACCGTGTAAGTTTTTAACTCTTTTTATTCTTTTCGCTCCCCGTCCAGAGTGTGACTATAAGTCCCGCCTCCCACCCGGACTCATGTAGTGAAACTGAACTGAACATCACGTAAGCACTGTGATCGGCTCTCTTGATGTTCACAATTCCATATGATACATTAACCCTTGAATCTCCATCACAAACCAAGCATTTTATTTTCCCTATCGCCTCCTAGAAGTTGGCCATAATGCAGTGCTGACCATCAGTGTGAAGGCGATACATTTATGCCGCTTTGCCGTTTCACCCCCAAAAACAGGGTGTATCACTGTTCCGGCACAATTAGTGATAGCGCTAAAGAGCACCACATGCCTTTACAATTCGAACACGGGCTAATACTAGTGAATTTTGCTCCCCGTAGGTTCAGAACAATGGGAAATTCCCACCATGTGTGTGCATGAAATATCTTCACTACACTTGTGTGATTAGCCCAAGTCTGTTTTTATGTGAAATTATATATGTATGATGTGAATCACTGTTTGTTTGTTCTGTGTTGTCTTTCTCTATTTTACTCCAACAGAACTGAACCTCTCAGAAATTGCTGAAGGGTAAACTCGACCGTAAGTCTTAAGCGGTTTCTGACCCCACAGGTTAGGGTACGCCTTAGCGTGCGTATACCGCCGTGGTGGTCTCACTTTAGGTCCTGACGAATGCTTCGTGCACTGACGCAAGAAGCAGAAACATGTTGACCACTTTTTTCACTATGCACTTTATTTAGGACGTAGCTGGTCTAATTATCACCAGTTTCTATCGTCCGCCACACCATTTTAACTGTGTCCGGTTTACCACTATTAAAATTCATTATTGGTTGAAACTGTGACATATTTTAAACTTACACTATCACCCTTTGCACTGCATCCACACACAAAAAACCAGCTCCGCTGTAATTCAGGCGTCGTAGCACACCGGGGAGACATTCGGTCTCTCCGGTGGGAACCCAATGATGAAGCATGTCACCAACTAGGTTGGTGAGTGAGGGTTCTTTTAAAAACATAGTGATTCACTTTTCTAAATTGCTCTGCACTTGTTCACATCTGATGGACACACTCTTTTGTTGTTGATCTATACTAGCCCTGGGGGACTAAGAGTGGCTCCAAAAAAACTCCCTCTCTCTCCTGTTGTTAATTTATATGTATGTAATATCACCTGTGGTAAGGGTTAATTAGAGTTTTGAACATGTAGGAACTACCTCACCCATTGCAGGAGTGGAAGGAAAATCTACCCTGTTGTTTTCAAATGTGTTAGCATTTGCCTCTCATCTGTGAGATAGTGATTTGTGCTGAATGCTAACCATCACAGTTCAAGAAAACAAGCTGCCCCTTTCCTACGAGTGCAAGTCTTACAGAACAAGAGCAACACAAATGAAATCTCTGACAACAATTCCTGTGTGCACACAGACTCATGGTGTGATTCTAGGCACAACACAGTATTCCTTGGTGATCCCAGTACACCTTAACTTATGGTGAAGACATACTCCATAATATCTTACAAGTTCAAGGCAGTTAAATATCTTCCAAAACATAAAATGTAAAACACAACTTTAAAAGAAGAAACACATTTCTATTATTTATATCAAAATACACCATATACATCCCCTCTCAAATTCATAACTCACCTTTAAAAGTAGTTAGTTGAGAAATAAATGTGTCACTCACACAGCAGATTATCAGAGCCAGAATCTCTGAGCTGTACTCCTCTCACCAAAACCACTAAATGGCAAAATTTCCCTCTCTTTTTTCACACATGTACATGTTAACTTCAAATCACATTGCTTCCCACATTTTTTTAAATGGAAACACACATTTCTATTGGTTGCAAATTTCAACCCTTTTCCAAATGATTCCTACCCCCAACATGACTTCTGCCTGCTACCATAGCAACAGATCATGGAACACTGGTGTGAGCAGAGAGGTCAGAAGTTCAGCACACAATGTTTCTAATCCAAAGAGCAAGAGTGCTTGACTTGTCAAACCTAACAGCATATCCAAAAGTAATCTTCTGTGGGAACACATTTTTCTGAGCCAATACAAAACATGCTTTTAAAAATTTAAACATACAGCCTAGTTTTTAGTGTTGAATGGTCTGAAACAGCAAATTAGCTCTTTTTATTTAAAAAAAAGTATGTAAGCCTCCATTTTACAACTATATTTCTTTTCATATTGCCATTCTACTGAAAGACACCTTCTGAGTGCATCCAGATCTCCTTGAAAGATGTTCACAGTGTGGATTGTAGGTCATAGCTATGTCTACTGGAGTGAAAAGTATGCAGAAAAAAGAGGTATTGTGAAAGACCTTGCTTTGCCAAATGTAGACATTAAATGGATTGGTCAGAGAGGGTTAAAGTGGCACCAATTAATGCCTTTGGTGAAATCCTTTCTACATCTCCCACAGCCTGACCTTATAATTGTGCACTGTGGTGGAAATTACCTAGGCACTTTAACTGGGGTAGGTCTGGAAATGCTTGTTAAGGACACCTTTGTGCAATTGATGTCACTTTTTCCACAAACTACCTTTGTATATTCTAATATATGCCAAAGGCAAAAGTGGAACTGGTCTAACCAATATTGTCCGCAGTTTGAGAAAGCAAAAAAGCACGTCAATAAGTCTGTTTCTGCTTTCCTCAGAGACTATGGTATGGGTTCTATATACCACAACAACTTGCGTTACAACATGCAGGGCATTTATAGAGGAGACGGTGTTCATTTCACAGATGAAGGGAACAGAGTCTTCCTCTTGAACTTTAGACTCTGCATCGGGACTTACTTGTAGGTAAAAAAAACACTCAATGAACACAACGGCTCTTTTTAGAGCCAACCAACATCTAAACACTTAAACTTGATTTTTGATTCAATTTTTTTAATGAATTTTTTACCGCCGTGCGCGCACCGTGCGTGCACCGTACGCGCACCGTGCGTGCACCGTACACGCACCGTGCGCGCACCGCGCAATATTTATAATGTTTTTTTATTTTTTCTTGGACCTTAGGGGTCTTTCATGGTCCCCCTGAGAAGGCCTAGGGGGTCAGGGACTCTCTACCCTGCCCCCTTTTCACGTTCTCCACTTGTGTTTTTAGCTCTCTTCTGCCTCTAAAACTCAAAATGGTGGCTGGGGGTGCGCGCAACCTGCGCGCACCCCGCGATTTTTTGAAAAAAAATAAAATGTTTTTTTCACCCTTCGGAGTCCTTCAGGGACTCCCTGACAAAGGCTAGGGGGTCAGGAACTCTCTACCCTGCCCCCTTTTCACGTTCTCCACCTTTCTTTTTCACTGCCACACACAAAATGGCGTCTGACACTTCCTGATTTCGACAGATTTGAATGTTGACTGACATCTAACCACCAATCAGAATTACACTCGCGCACGGCACGGTGCGCGTACGGTGCGCGCACGGTGCGCGCATATAGATATTTATGTACTTTTAACTGCAATTTTCTCAGGAACTACTGAACAGATTGACACCATATATGCAAAAGCCACATCCCTGACCTGAGGACTACCTCTTTGCCAAATTTCAAGTAATTCTGTTCAGCCGTTCGGGCTGTACCTTCGACTAAAGGTCCTATGTTAAAATGCATGAAGAAAATGCGTTTTGGGACCCCCCTTTTTTCTCAGCCGCCCTTGACGAATCACCCCAAGACTTTCAGGGTAGGAGCTGAGCGGAGCGCCCCAGTAGTTTTGAAAATTTCACGAAGATAAGTCAACCGGCGCCAAAGTTATTCAAAATAGAATTTTCAGATTTCCTATGGGAACTCGGTCCTAACTATAACTATCTACTGGCGACCGCCAGTAGATAATATATATATATATATATATATATATATATATATATATATATATATACCAGTAGGTAGTTATAGTTAGAACCTAGTTTCCATAGGAAAAGCATTTTTTGATTTGCCAATAACTTTGGCACTGTTTGGCGAATCTCCACTAAATTTTAAAAACGAATTGTTCACTCAGGTCAGCTCCCATCTTGAAAGTTTTGAGGTGATTTGTCAAGGGGGGGCCGAGAAAAAAGAGGGGTCCCATAACATGTTTACTCCATGTCAATTTCCATAGGAAATTTTAGACACGGCTACAGCCTGAACTGCTGAACGGAATTACACTGAATTTGGCACAGAGATAGCTCTTGGTCCAGAAAGCACACTTTTTTTTAATGGTGTAATTCAGTACTTTTTGAGATATTTAAAGATTTACAGTTATCGATATTTGAGAATTTTGAGATCTGATTGGCTGAGCACTACCGAGCACGAGCTTGCCTTTGTTTGGCTGCCAACACTTCAAACCAGGAAGTGTTGGCAGCCATCTTGTGACTCGGTACCGAGAGAGAAGGAAAACATTAAAAAGAAGAAAAAGGGGCAGCGTAAAAACACCCTGACCCCTAGGCCTGCTCACAGGGACCCCCATGGCCAATAAAAGCATTTTGTTGTTCATTTTCAGCTGTTGTCACACTGGGTGAGTGAACCCGGTCAAAAATGAAAAACAAAATGAATCATGGCCTCCCTCGCTTCGTTTTTAAAAGCCCCCGGGTGAGCCAGGTCCCGGGGGCAATGCTTATTTATGTAGCAAGGGCCCGCGGGGGCCCCTGCAGCCCCGGGGACTGCTACCTCCCTGGGGCTTAATTGATTATGCGTGAGGGCACACAGCCCCCCTGCAGCCCCGGGGGCTGCCACCTCCCCGGGGCTTATATTTAAAATGTGAGGGGGGCTCCTGCCCACCCACGCTGCCCCAGGGACCGCCACCTCTCTGGGGCAATCCTTATTAATGTGTGGGGGAGCCTTGCGGGCCCCTTCAAGCCCCAGGGATCGTCACCACCCTAGGGCTTAAAATAAAAAAATGACCACTACCTCCCCGGGGCACTCTTTAATTAAATGCGGGGGTCCGTTGTGGAACCCTGGGGACCACCACCTCTCCGGGGCTTTAAACAGTAAGGGCGGCTGCGGGGCCCCCCTCATTGAGCCCTTGATGGCCCTGGGGACCACCATCACCCAGGGCTGGCTCCTGCAATGTCGTGGGGTGCCCACCCCGGGACATTGCTATTTGCCACGGCAGGGCGGGAGCACTGCTTTGAAAACCTGCTCTCGCTTCCAAAAACCAAAACAGATTGCTTTTGCAAAGGGGAGCTGCATGTTAGCAGCTCGCTGTGTGCAAAAGAAATGCCGGCTCCACCAGGAGGCACGGAGCCAGCGGGATCGTGGGGGCATTGGGCCTCCCCCCATGGTCCCCAACAGTCCCCAACAGTGAGGCCAGGCCCCGGGGGTTGGGACCCTCGGGCCAGAAGTGGCCTAGGGAAAGGGGGGCCGCACGACCCCCTTCCCAATAGTTACATTTTGAAACGGAGGCCATGCCGTGGGGGATGGGGTCTCCGGGGCGGAAATTGGCCTCAGGAGGTTGGCTGCACGGCTTTACCGGAGTCCCCGCCCCCTCCCTGCAACACTCGGCAAATGCACCCCTTGGCACGTTGTAAGTAGGGGAATTAAGTCCACTTGAATACTGAGGGTCCCTGGGAGCCAACTAGCCCATCAGGTATCCCAAGTAAGCACCAGAGAGCTGGATTGCAGAGAGGTGGTCCGATACCTTGCCCCTTTTTACACCACTCTGCAAAAGACTATCTTTTAGACAGGTGGGGATACCTGGAGAGTTCCAAATAGGGGCCCCTGCACTATAATAAGGAATCTTAAGGAACTTCTTAGTATGATACCAAACTTCACAAGCAGATTTTAAAACCTTAGGCATGATTTTTTTCAAATATTTTGGGTGCCCAAACTTAAAAAAACAGCCATTGCCGTCCTGAGGAATATTTTTGGACATTGCTTGAAGCAGGGGAGGAAAACAGGAAGAGTTAAACAGGAGGGTCCTTACAATCTTTAATTGTTGGACCAGAGAAAGCTATTTATAAGCCCTTGCAAATCTTTCAGAGCAGTATGATCAAAGGATAAAGGGATTGTGCCAAAGATTAAAGTAAATATCCGCAGGATTGACATTTTGATCAAGCTGGAGCGGCTCAGAATAGACAGTGGGAGACCTCTCCAAGATCTTAATAATGCGGCCGCCTCTTTCCTTTTTAAGTCAAGATTTATTCCAATTTGGGTTTTTTGAAAAGGGGTCTCTGTGGATTCTCTTTATGTCAGCTTCGAGATCTAAAGAGTCACTGGCCTGGATATACACTTTTAGGAAGCCTATAAAAAAGCGTTTAATGTTATTGCCCTCCAAACCCTCTGGCACATTAAGAACTTTAATGTTGTTTTGTCTACTGTTGTTCTCAAGAGATTTAATTTTAGCCAGGATCGATCTTTCACCACGTTTTAGTGTTTGGATCTCAGCTCGGTTGGGCTCTACTTCCTTATTCAGGGCTTATTCAGGGCTTCAACGGAGGCCTCCATCAGACAAATTCTCTCCGTAATTGCAGACATTTTTACCTCTAGCGCTTCGCATGTGTTTTGGATTTTTGCCTGGTTCTTTCCTGAGATGGCAAACGTACTCCTAATCTCTGAGGATAGTCCCTCTAACATCTTCATCTGCTCAGATTGATTAGAGCTGTTAAATTCCAGAGGGACATCAAGAGTCGATCACAAGGGATACTGAGGAGTCTCCTCACAGAGATTGGCAAGGTCACTATCACAATCCCTCAACACCTGATACCTATTTGAAGTTGGAAGGTCTTGATTTGGGGAACATTTCGGCGGGTTAGTCCTGCTGTGAGCTCTCTCCACGCTCCTCCAGAATACTCTTGCTAAATGTCCCTGAGCTTGCTAAATTGACTTCACTGGGGGAAAGGCGCCTCCTAACCTGCTTGTTGTCTACTGGGTTATCTTGGCGTTTCCTCCTTCGCTTCTCTAGTTCTATCCTTCGCTGAGATGGGGCCTGCTGCCAGACCTGATTCAGCCGGGCTGAAGGGAGTCCTCTGCACCGATGTTCAGTGGGGTGAGGCGCTTTCTCTTTGCCTGCTGCCTGCCGTTTGTTGCTGTGCTTTTTTTTGTTCTCAGTTGCAGGTTTTGGTGTGGCTTCAAGGGGGGCCTCCCTGCTGCCACAGGGGTCTCAAGGCGGTGTGACAGTCTGTGGCAGCCTGGGCCGGGATGTGCGCGAGCTGGCCCCGTGCTTTGTCGGGGGTCAGCTGTTCCAAGATGCTAGCAGTATTGCCGTCGAAAGACAGGCGGCGGCAAGGATCTCCTTCTGGGGCACTCCGGCCTGAGTCAACTGCTGCCGAGTGACCCGATACACTGACTTGACGGTGGATGGAGCTGAGGGAGGCGATACTTGTTTTAAAGGAGTGTTGACATCCCCGCTACTTTATACATTTCCTAGTGGCATTAATACTACTGATACTATTAAATTACATTTCCTAATCACTCCAACAGTCTCTCCCTCTATTTTTCAAATGAGCCCTAGACGCCCTAAAAGAGCGCTTAGTAGCGACCTGCTTTTATAATGATAGAACCCTCGGAAGAGAGAAGCAGGCAAAGATATACAAGAGAGTCTGGGGTCCCTCACAGTCCATCTTTAAACAAGACCATTCCACTTATTAATATTGACACTACAGGCCCTTCAACTCAGATCGTGGGCATTCGCAGCATAGTAGACGTGAAGGGGAGAAGGCTCCTAGTAAATATACTCTAGGAAATAAAATTTTCGGTCCCTCAAAATCCATAGGCAGCTCCATCGCTGCTCCTCTGGCTCCTGGGCTTGACAGAATTGTGTCAAAAAAATATGTCATGGAGGCAGGGGGCAAGATTCCTCATAACCTCAACATTCCCTAATTACCTTCTACAACTCCTTCGGCACGGTAGCGACAGGAACTGTCCCAACTGAGAATAACCCCGTCTCTTAGATCGTACTTTAAGGTGCACCCCAAAATTCAGCAAACAAGTGTGCCCCGGTTTGAAATGGTGGAGTCTTCTTCTCAAGCTGTGAGACCCCCTGAAAAAATGCCAGGTGCAAAAATTGATTAAATATGTGATAATGTCTTGGTTGCGCATGGAACTTACTTGAACCTTCCAGCTTTTAACCGTCTTCTTTCATTATATTTTTGCATATCCAAGTTGGTATCACTGGGACCATAACACCCATAATGCTTTATGATTGTCCTTGTAAAGTGTCCCAAATTCTTCAATGTCTTAAATGATGAATCTCTCCTCCTTTATTTGTATCAAAATCACCCATAACATGCCTTAAATGATGCAATTCCAATTGTACAGTAGAAAGGTGGGTCCCAGTAGAACAATTCTAGAGAACACACACAGTTAAATACCAACAGGCATTTATTCACTTTGTATACAATAATTCTTTGTTCAATATAATTTAATCATATTGAACATCATAGGATGTTCACAAACCAGCAAATAATCTGGAAAGGTGTACCACAATATTGTGCCCCACGCAAAGGGGAGAGGGGTAAAAAGGGTTGTGTGCATCAAGTGAGGGTTGGAAAAGTAAAAGGAAAGGTAGTGACAATATATCCATCACAACATTATTTATAGTAAAAACCCGCTTTTCTGTGTGTGTTCTCAAGAATTGTTCTACTGGGACCCACCTTTCTACTGTACTGTCCTTCACCCAGGTCCCAGTGGCCTCATTGGGTTTACCCTTGTTTATAACCCTGCATTTCTAATTGTGGCAGAGTTATTTGGCAACAACGTATTGTCAGAGATAAAGCAATTTGCTTTCACAGTAGAGGACTTGCCTGAATACGTTTTCATGAACACGGTGCAAAAGGGACAATATTAATACCCCTACAAATCCTGGCTGTTTTGCAGTTCTTTCCATGTCAGGGCGGGCCTCTTCAAAGTGGCCCTGCCATCTTCACTTTATCCTATCTGAAAAATTCAGCTGGTGAGCTTCCCTTTTGCATACAAATATAAAAGAAACACAACGTAAGGAGTGCCCAGCCTCTTGGATCGGGTCCCGTCAGGTATGTCACACCTCTATATTCCAGAAGAGAAACACGTACTTCTTCACACTTGTAAAACAGGCCCATCCACATGTGTAAAGATATTATTTCATTATTTTGGCAAGTTCCTGGCGAAATGAAATCTTGTGCTAATACCAATGGCAGTCATTAATTTAAATGTGACATTGTTTTTCATGGGAAGACTCATATGGAGTTCTTTTTACCAACTGACCCATGACTGCTTTAAGTAGTATGTGTTTCTCTTCTTGAATATAGAGGTGTGACGTGCCTGGCAATCCCCGATCCGAGAGGCTGGGCACCCTTTACGTCGTATTTCTTTTAGTCTTTTGACTCCTTAATTAGAAGTAGAAGCTATTCTGAAATGGGGTCAACTGCAACAAGATAATAAACTTCTTCTATGGGAAGTGCTCTGTAACATCACACATCAAGGACTTTCCAGATTTAAGTTTTATCAGCTATCCAGTTGGGCTGCTAAGTTAGATAAAGAGGGAGAAGTAAATGAAGAACACAACAATATCTTAAGAGGGCCTCTCCATCAATGTAAAGAGGTCTCCAAATGGTATTGGCTTTTGGTTAAGGGGGAGCCACCATTAGTACCTATGGAGGAGTCCTGGAGAAGAGACCTTCCTTCGAGCAACGCAACATACTTATCGCAGGTATTGATGCGCACTTTATGGAATGTGGTTAAAGCTGCCCATCGTAATAGAAACAATATATTCACACTCCATAGGGCATATTGGACCCCGAATAAACTCTCAAAATTGGGAGGTAAACGACAGAAGGTCTGTTTGAAGGGTGTCTGGGGTGATGCAGACGGCTTGCACATGTTCTGGCAGTGTTCTCCTATCCAGGGCTTTTGGCAGAATATCTGAAAGACTGTCTCGGATGTCTTGGGGCAAGAGATCTTTATTTTAGAGCAAATCCTCAGGAACCCCAGAGGGGGTAACAGGGTGTTAAAACTCAGGCAGAGAGAGTTTAAGTACATTGTTGATTTTCAGTCCAAAGACCCGGGAGGTCTTAATCAAGACGAGGAACTAGCAGTGCATCTTAGGGAGTAATAGTGACATTACGTCATCTCCATTTGGTTTCCTTTGCATTATACCTACGGGTTTGTTCTGATCTTCCTTGCTCCATGTCTGCTCTATTCTTTCTTCTTTCCTCTCTCCCCTACCATTCAGTTTAGAGCATAAGAAGAAGTTTATTCTGTTGTATTGTTTTTAATTCTAATTTTATAGCAACTGACGTTGTTTTATTCTGTTTCTTCTAACAGGAGGAAAGGAAGGGGCCCAACCACAACACTCACTATTCGTGGGCAACCTACCCTTTTCACCATCTTATCCCTGAGCACTTCTTCACTGATGGGCATCTCTGGCAAGTACCACCTGACGTCTCCAACTCTTTACAAGCATTTTATTATGTGATATAGCCATCATCACTTTATACCTACGCCATGTGATTCTGGTCATGTGCACAACAATTTAGCAGTTCACTTACATGTTGAGGACATTGGCCTCATTTGGCGGACGAATTGTGCATGTTTTCTTATATACATATAAATAAATTGTTCTCATATACATATACATTTTCTTTATTTAATCCAGCATGGACTTTGTGAACCTTCGGACAAGATGGTTACACCGGATTATTTCCATGTGAATATTAACTTTTGCACCCACGGACTTTGACGTATTTTACGTGGTAACTTGAACTCATTTATGTCCTTGTCCTTGTAGTTTGCAATTTGGCAACATTTTAAGAGTAGGCAATATTTTGATTGTCAACCAGATTGGAGCCATGTTCATAAGTAACGTATTGCACAGTAAATTGACATTGGTCTGGCCCCTGCCTATTTAGGTTGCGAGCCAATCCATATTGGCATGGGATGTTTATGTGGTGGGACATTAGTCATTATTTTAATATATGGCACTATCTCAGACTGTATGCTTGTAGGAGCATATTTATTTATTTTTACATCATTATGCTTACATCATAAACATGTTCAACTGAGGGAACTTTATAGAATGTATTGAACATATGATGTGAACGTGGCATTAGGTCTCTTCTGAGACCTTTTAGGGTTAACATTTTCAATCTGCATGCATGTATGAGCTATTTTGCTTCTAGACGTTAATCGCACATTACAATATGTCTGCCACGCAGTTTGGTGCAGGGCACTCAATTTTAGTCCTTCGTCTGTGTCCAGCATCTGCCTGAAGCGTTATCAGTTCAGTTTTGTTTTTAAACACATTATTTACGTGTACAAGACTAACATGATCATAACGTTTAACTATGTTTCTTTTGTGACACCATTGCGGTAATCGTCACGATCTGCATGCATACATGAGCTATTTGCATTCATATATTTTGCGTACATAACAATATGCCTGCCACGCATCTTGACTAAGAAGTACTTTATGTCAGTCCTTTGTTTATGTTTAGCATTTGCCTGATGCTTTATTAGTTTTGTTTTCAAACACATTCATTTACGTGATCAAGGCTTCCGTGCAAGCCGAAACACGTTGTAAGTGAATAAACACCCTTGGACTTTGCAAACCTGGTGGATTCTGTGTTGCTGAGAGCGCATTTTATTGGAAAAATTTCACTTGAGGATATATATATATATATGTATATATATATCACTGAGAAAAAACGTACGTTGCAGGGACGTTATAGTTAGTTGGACATTTTACTTGTAACAAACAAGAGAAATTCGGCCTTTATAGTTAGTTCAGCTAGCTATAACTCGCGCCCCCGCAATGCACTGCTGATGACATCACATATTACATTATTCATGACATTGTCAGTGACATCACTGATGACATCACTGACGACATCTCAAATGACCATGCGAGAATTGGAGAGTTGTGGAGGTTGTAGTGGAAACCCACAAGATACTATGGCTGTGGAACATCTGATTTTGGACCGCAGTAGCGATAGCGGTTTTAAACCAAAATCTATATTCATATCGCAAATACACAGTGATGCCATTGAGATATTTGAGAAGGGGGTGAAAGGTGAGTTGAAAAAGTACAGTAAGAGTAAACCCAATAAACATTAGAATCTCACCCTCGAACAACAATCGGCGATTACAGAATTACAAGAGAACACGTCTATAGTAATTAGAAATCCGATAAGGGTGGAAATGTTGTGGTCTGGCCTCAGCAGATGTTTTTGGATGAGTGGAACAGACAATTGAATGATGTAAACCACTATGTGAGAGCAAGCAAAATGTGTTATGAGGAAAGTAATGAACCATATAGAATGAATTTGGTTAAGTGGAGGAATGAACAGCTTTTAACCAATGAAGAATTAAAATATTTATACTGTGAGTATACGAAATTGCCAGTAATGTATATGTTATCGAAACTTCATAAAGACCACCATACACCGCCTGGAAGACCTATTGTTTCTTCCATGGGAACCCTGTGTGAGAATACTTCAAAATATATAGAATTTTTCTTTAGATCGTATGTCCAATACTTACCTGCATATATACGAGACACTAGAGATTTTCTCAGACTTGTGGAAAATATTTTTTGGGTGAAGGATATGCACATGTATACCGCATAAATTGGGTATTGATGCTAGTCAGTATTTATTGAAAACACATGAATTATCATACTTCATGCACATTGAAATGCTCCTAAATATGATGCAAGCAT
This sequence comes from Triturus cristatus, assembly GCF_964204655.1. Classification (NCBI taxonomy): domain Eukaryota; kingdom Metazoa; phylum Chordata; class Amphibia; order Caudata; family Salamandridae; genus Triturus; species Triturus cristatus. Next base: position 617,488,068 of record NC_140582.1, read on the forward strand.
GTCTAACCAATAACTTTTTTTTATTCAACCATGTGATCTTTCGCCAAACCCAGGGAACGGCGATGGGGACCTGCTTCGGCCCAGTTATGCTGGTCTTTACCTCGGCTGGTGGGAGGAGCAGGTGGCTAGTAAGATCGATGCCTTTTCCCAACACATGGTCCTCTGGGCATGATACATTAATGATGTATTCTGTATCTGGAGGGGTTCCAAAACAGAAGCTATAAGATTTGTGGAAACCATAAATGACAAAACATTCAATCTGAAGCTTACTAGTACTATTCACATGGAGAAAATTGAATGTTTAGATGTGGAGTTGAAGGTAAATGACAATAAACTGGAAAGTAGACTGTTCAGGAAGGAGACTGCTGGCAACAGCCTGCTACATGCAGATAGCTGCCATCTGAGAAATCTGATCAACAGCATGCCATATGGTGAGCTATTAAGAAGAAATTGTAGCTCAGATTCTGATTTCAAGGCAGAGATGGAAACTATGGTAACACGCTTTAAAGAGACAGGATACCCTAGCAAGACAATAAACCAGGCATGTGAAAAAATCCAACTAGTTAACAGAGTGGATTTATTGAAAGACAAAGATAGAGATGACAACATTGAAGAAGCCATATGATTTATAACAACATATAGTAATCAAGCCTGGGAAGTCAGAAGGTGTCTTAAGAAATTCTGGAATGTTCTATGCACAGACAAAACCCTAAAAAATGTGGGAGATAATCCTAAAATCATATTCAGAAAATGCACAGCTTTAAGTGATATGCTATGCAGCAGTACTGTACAAAATGCTGCAGGTGGTCAACAGGTGAAAGGATTTTTTACTTGCAGATCATGTAAAGCATGCAAGAATAGTATAAATCTAAAACAAATCAAGTTATCAAAAAATCAGAAACTGTTTGTCATTAACAAGCATTTGACATGCAAATCGGATTACTGTGTATATGCACTGATCTGTCCATGCCCATTAATTTACATTGGAAGCACTATTCACCAGGTGAAAAAACGTATCCTGGAACAAAGGAGAGCTATTGTAAATGAAGACAAACAGTATCCAAGAGCAAGGCACTTTAAGGATGCCCATGACAAAAATGTCAGTCTGTTAAGATACTGTGCACTGGTCAGAATTCCTATCTCTGAAAGAGGAGGGAATAGATTAAGAGAACTCAGATGATTAGAATCAAGGATGATCATTAAATACGAAACAATGCATCCGCTAGGATTGAACAAAGGTCAGGAATTGACTGTCCACTTGGGTTGAGGGAAGAACTGTGATAGAGTGAGAATGTATTGTCAAAATGAATTGTGTACTCCCTGATGAAGTTTGTATTTTAATTGATGACAGGTGATCACGGATCATATACTTGTGTTTTATATTGTAGGAGACGGAGACACCATCATCATAAGATGAGGAGGAATGCAAAAGAGCTTGAGATATCTGTGATGGTTTGCAGAAGGCCCACTGGGGCAGAATTGTAAAGTATGCATCACTTATAAGGAGTACGGACATTTAATATTTGTTACATTGATTCCTAAAGAAATGATAAGATTATGCTCATGCATAGGATCTAAGCCCACTGGGGCGGTATTTCAAAGCAGTAATGAGTAACATGTTTCTTACTGGGTTATATTTTATATTGTCTGAATTATATGGTTCAGTATTTTTGTACCAATTGATCTATGTGACAGTATAATATGCAATTTTTGAGCATTCATTGGTTTAATCATGCACATGATATTTCATTTGGAAGTGTATAGAGAATAAGTCACCACTCCAAAATGGCCGCCAAATTGCACAACTCCTGATGTGGTGTAGTAGTCCTACCTTCATGTTTTGTAATGTGATGTAAGCACTATATGTATTGTGGATTTACAAATGTTCACTGACCCGTGAGAAAGGACCAGCTGCTCCGAAACGCGTTGGGCGTTTGTGCCATTGAGAAAATAAATATTTAAACAACCACGCTTATGGATTTGTATATATATATATATATATATATATATATATATATATATATATCCATAGCAAAGAATTCGCGAAGAAACCCAAGCCTCTTGCAGCAGTGGGCTGTGGCAGGGACGCGAACCCCAAATCGTGACAAAGGAGTTGTACTCCGAAACGTGTCGAGTGACTGGCCGAATAAGATAATAATAAACACGCTGAGAAAAGGAATACGTGGCTGTGGCATCGTTTTTTCGGATCGATAAAATACAATTGTGTTGGATATATATATATGTATATATATATATTCACTGAAAAAACCATAGGTTTCACACACGTTATAGTTAGGAAATAGCATTTAAAAAACCTTGCTAATTCACTGAAAAAACCATAGGTTTCACACATGTTATAGTTAGCTGGACATTTTACTGATAAAAAACCAATGAAATTCCCCCGTTATAGTTACTGTAGGCAACTATAACTCACGCGACCGCAATCCTCTGCTGATGCTAATACTGTATTTAGACACTTATTTGCCCATATCTTCTTCCATTAAATTTTAGCTATACATATATTACAAATATTTTTTTTTCATAAAGACACATATGTCATCAGCAGAGGATTACGGTCGCGTGAGTTATAGTTGCCTACAGTAACTATAACGGGGGAATTTCATTGGTTTTTTATCAGTAAAATGTCCAGCTAACTATAACATGTGTGAAACCTATGGTTTTTTCAGTGAATTAGCAAGGTTTTTTAAATGCTATTTCCTAACTATAACGTGTGTGAAACCTATGGTTTTTTCAGTGAATTTGTACGGTTTTTTAAATGCTAAGTTACTTTACGCCATTTGTGGCATGCGCGCCCACTTAACGCAGTTCGTTCCGTGCACGGTTTTTATCAACTTTAATAAGCCCTGTACATTTGGTGGCCTTCGGCCACCAAAAGCACAGGGGGTGAGGTCAATGTGGATAGTGTTTTTTTTATTTCGATTTTATAATTTCATGTTGCCAAAATTACGTTTTTTTTCTCTATTAATAAGCCCTGCACATTTGGTGGCCTGCGGCCACCAAAAGCACAGGGGGTGGGGTAAGTGTGGATAGTGTTTTTTTTATTTTTATTTTTTTACCGTAAGCGTACGGTAAGCTTACGGTAAGCGTACGGTAAGCGTACGGTAAGCGTACCCCGCGAAATTGCCGAAAAAAAAATAAAACCGTTTTTGCTCTTGGGGGATGTTTGGGGACTCCCTCAACATGACTATGTGGGAGGGAGTTGTCAAAACAGCCCCGTAACATGTTTTTGGCCATCATGTTTGATAAACAACACTCAGTGCGAGAGACAAAATGGCGGACGCCGCTTCCTGGTTTCGGCCGATTCGAATGTTTACTAAGATCTAAGAGCCAATCAGAATCGCGCTCGCGCACGCCACCGTAAGCTTACGGTAAGCGTACGGTAAGCGTACGGTAAGCGTATCGTAAGCGGGCTCAGATATATATATTGATTTAAAGGCTATTTTCTCAGAATCTACTGAACAGATTTACACCAAACCTACAAAAGGCACTTCCTTGACCTAGGGACTACCTCTCTGCCAAATTTCTAGTAATTCTGTTCAGCCGTTCGGGCTGTAGCTCGTTCTAAAGGTCCTATGGAAAAATGCATGGGAAAAACGCGTTTTGGGACCCCCCTTTTATCTCAGCCCCCGCTTGACGAATCCCCCCGAGACTTTCAGGGTAGGAGCGGAGCGTAGCGCCCCACCTATTTTGAGAAATTCGCGAGGATTCGTCGACCGGCGCCAAAGTTATTCAAAATAGAATGTTGAGGTTTTCCTATGGAAACGTGGTCCTAACTATAACTACCTACTGGCGACCGCCAGTAGATAATATATATATATATATGGACTCCAAGCATTCATCGGTTTTCTCCAGGAAAAGAAAGAATGCACGAACTCCTCTTCGTCGGTAGATACTGTTGTTTTATTTACAGTTTTCAAATCTCCCTTATGTCATGACGCGTTTCGGCCGACGAACGGCCTTGATCACATGAACAAACTTTGCGTATGACGGCGTTTAAAAATGCTGACACCCACATCACATGATGGACAGAAATAAAAGAAATACTATCACATCAAAAATCAGTACTTTGCGCAAAACAACAACATAACAAATTTGTTCAGTAAATACATGATTGCGTTCGTAAATGTACTTAATAAATAAATATAGTAAATACATTGTTGACAAACTAACTGATTCGAGTCATATGCTAAATCCCCAGTCTTAATACTGTGCATGATTGAAAATTCGAACACATGACACAAAAATAATTCCTAAGTTAGATCGTGTGGAGAGAATACTCAATTTACATATTTCCTCCAAGACAAAAACGAACCGAGTTGAAAAAGCATATTGTGTTAAACGACACATTGCAATTCAATACCTCAAACAACAAACAAACAAATTGTCTTCTGGATAAAATCCGGTTTGCAAGTACCTCATATCATAGATGCAATTCTAAATATGTCCAATCAGTAAATGTATATGGCGTGACATTAGATCGGTGCATATTGTAGTGTTTAAACTATATGTTATTTTTTTTATTTTTTTGAACGATATTATCGTTTTCTTGTTTTTTTATGTATTTTTTTATGTTATATATATAAATATTTTATAAAGTGCAAATAGTGCATGTATGTGCAATAATAATGTGCAAATAGTGCAAAGGTGCCTATGTGCAAATACGCAATGAATATACTAAATATAAAACATTGATAAAATGCAGACATTAAAATAATGCAAACCGATTAAATCCTAATGTCACTATAGATAATATACTCCAGTAATCTCAATCTGTGGGTAGTCGTAAAAAGCATGTTATTATCTATTCCAAGTACTAGCCAAGATAGTGAGGTTTGCCGAATTCTCTCAATGAAACACACCGGGCTTACAGAAATGGGCATGTTATTCCTATTTCAAGCATACATGAGTGCATAGAACGCAGTAAGTGCACAAACAAAGCATGATGTTTGACCATTCTTGTCTATTGAATGATCATGAAACTTTATAAAAAGTTGTGCATATCTTCGGTTGTATTGAGCCCAAGAGGTGTCTTACTGTCTAGTTCAATAATTAACCGAGTCTCCAGTTGCCTGAGCAAGCGTTCTCTGTTACCCCCATATTTGAGTTTGGGGATTGCATCTATTACATAATATGAGAGGCAGGTCAAATCATTATCATGAACAGCTCTAAAGTGACGGGCTACAGGATAAGTTGTGTCATTATTTACAATGGCCCTAAGATGTTGTAAAATGCGCGCATGCACCTGCAATTTGGTGCTTCCTACATACTTGAGACCGCAAGTGCACGTTCAAACGTATACTGCGAACTCAGTACGGCATGTGTAATGACCCCTGATTTGTACTGGAGCGGAACTAAAGGGTGTATTATACTGTGAAGTATTCACTCCAAATTTACATGCCCTGCAAGAAGCGCATTTGAAGAAACCTTTAATGGGCTGCAGCCAATTGGTTTTAGTAGAGGTTTCTATGTGTTTAGACACTAGCTGATTTCTCATCGAAATTGCCCGTCTAAAAGTGATAGTAGGTGTAGATGGCAATCTAGGTGCCAATACTGCATCTGTTCTTAGTATTGGCCAGTTGTGATTAACTATCCTCCTGAGCTGATGATGTTGTTTATTAAATGTGATAATAAGACGGGGTGCATTGATATTATCATGACTGCTTGTTGGTGGTATTGTGGTGTCATTGTTAGGGGATAAAAGGTCCTCTCTGGATTTGAGAGCCACCTTCGCCTTGGCTTGTCGGAGGATATCATTTTTATATCCTCTTTCTTTAAAACGGGACAATGCCTGTTCAGAACATTTGATAAATTCCCCTTCTGTACTGCAGATTCGTTTCAGCCGGAGTAGTTCCCCGTAGGGGATACTGCGTATCAAATGGCGGGGGTGAGCACTGGTCGCATGAAGGGTGGCGTTTCCTGCTGTTGGCTTTCTGAAAAGGGTTGATTCTAGACGACCCTCATGAATGTAAATCTTAGTATCCAGAAATGGGACCTCAGAGGAGCTAATCGATGCAGTAAACTTAAGGTTACAGGTATTATTATTAAGTTCATCGGTGAATAATAAAACACTCTCATGGTCACCCTTCCAAATAAAAAATACATCGTCTATATATCGATGCCAATGTGAAACGTGTTTGTCAACCACCCTAGCCAGAGTGCCATGGAGGGTCTGCTCCTCCCACCAGCCCACATGCAAACACGCGTAGCTGGGAGAGAAGCAAGCCCCCATGGCTGCACCCCGCAATTGACGATATACTGCATTTTCAAACATGAAAAAATTGTTAAAAAGACACCATTTCACCATCTCTAAAAGCATGATATTGTGGTTATAAAGGCCTAAGGGTCTGTTATCCAAGTAATGTTTAACAGCTGTTAGACCAGCATGATGGTCGATGCTGGTATAAAGAGACTCAATGTCCATCACCACTAATAAAGAATCATTCTCCCATTTAACATTCTGAATTCTATTTAAGAAATCCCCTGTATCTCTGATATAGGATGGCAGTCCTTGTACAAATGGTTGTAGGAAATGGTCCACGTATTCGGTGATGTGCTCACTCATTCCCCCAATCGCCGAAATTATAGGCCTGCCTGGTGGAGGATTGATTCCTTTATGTATTTTTGGAATGAGATACAGGGTTGGGATAATAGGATAATCATTGAGCATGAAGTTCAGTTCTTGGCTGGAAATCAGCCCCTGTCGTTTCCAGCTCATGAGCTCTTTCTTGATGTTATCCTTAGCTTTGTGATATTCAGTTACTGTGGTTTTTGAGTAGCATTCTGTATTGGACAATTGTGTCTGAGCCTCCTTAATGTATTCTGCCTTAGGCCATATTACCACATTGCCACCCTTATCTGACATGTTGATGACAATGTCTTTTCTGTCTCTCAATTTACGCATGAGATTCTCATATTGTATGTTCTGATGTTTGAGTCTAGCTTTGTTGTGATTAGTCTTATAGTATAATTTTTTGATATCATCAATTATACGTTCATGAAAAATGTCTATGGCGTCCTTGGGCATCATAGGGTAAAACTTAGATTTGACCTTAAATGGACTGAGCCCAGCACTGGACTCTGTGAGATTATGTAGGCCGAGTCTTTCCTGAGTAGAAAATTGGCTGATGTTAGGAGCATTGGTGAGGCAATTTTCATCATTGAGTTCACTAATGGTGAGCATGATTGATGCATCAGATGCTGCAAGATTTAATTGATTGTGGGATTAGAAGTACTTGAATTGAAAGGTGCGGTAGATGTTGTGTTACCCTCTTTGATGGTAAAGAACTTTTGAAGTTTCAGCTTCCTAATGTATTTGAAAATATCAATACGTGTTTTTCCGTAGTTGAAGCTGCTTTCCGGACAAAAAGAAAGTCCGAGTGCTAGAATCTGTGTCTCAGCTTTAGTAAGTACAAGTTGTGATAGATTGACAACTGTGTTGTTATTAGTCATCATCTCCTGCACCACTGTCGTCTTGGCCTGCCTTTTCCTGCATTTGCGCCTCTCCCGGCGACGTTGATTTTTTCGTTGCCTGCTGCTGGAGGCTGGTTCCGATTCCGTGGTCGCAGCGTCTGCAAGCGGTCCTCTGCTAAAAAATTAAGCTCTTCAGCTGGACTGAGAATGTTCACCTGTTCACCCACCATTTGCCCTCTATTCATGCCATCATCAGATTCGTATTCGCTCGTGAGTGAGCCTGTTTCAGAACTCAATTCCCCTCTGTCATTACTGGTTGTTGCTGCTGCTGTGTTGGATACCACATTTTTGTGCGCTGTACGTCCTGAAATGTTTTTCTTGAAATGGTCATATTTGCGCGAGAACGTGAATATCTGACCCAACTCGTAGTCGGTTTTATCTCTAGCATATTTAAATGCCTTTCGTATCTTGATTCTGTCCTCGTGCTTTTTCATTCTTTCGCCAATTTCTAGCTTTGTTTTAGTGATGTAATCAGTTTGTTCCAGTTTATTAAGTTGCTCGTTGATGCTTTCGATTTCTTTTAATAAACTTTCTCGATCAATCTTGGCGTATTTAATAAGAATGATGACCATATTCATTGATGCTGCCAGATTATTCGCAGCCCATTCCTTTAACATCTCAGGGTTGGGATTCTCGTAAAATGGTGCTACAAAGATTCTTAAGCCGCGGGGCACTCTTCCCGCCTCCTCGTACTTTTGTAATGACTTATGTTCCCACCACTTTGTAATCTCATTTTTCATGCATTTCTCCAGACGTTTAAGTAAAGATGTAACATCAGAATTATTTACAGTAGTAACTGTGCTGGAATTTTGTATCGCTGTACCGGGTGTGTTGCTAAAGAGAGCGTCAGCTGCTTCCTCACGATCCCGCAAAGCGTCCATTGACATATTCAAACTGTTGATGGGAGCCCAGCGCAAAAGCAATCCGGCGGCACTGGGAAAATATATATGCACCGACACCTCCCCACCTGTGAGTGTACTTAATCCCGCTCACCGCTTACATCCGACGAACTCTGCTGCGGCACGTCCTCCGACCCGTCTGCTGCCGTGTTCGCCGATTCGGATGAGGAAATCTTGTCACAGGGGGCTGCCGTTGTAAAATGTCCTCCCGGACCGTTACTCGAACTCGTTGGCTGATAACGGCTGCCTGCTTGCATGGAGGGGGTTCGTAAACGGAAGCAGACCCACTTCCTGGTGATACGAATATGGACTCCAAGCATTCATCGGTTTTCTCCAGGAAAAGAAAGAATGCACGAACTCCTCTTCGTCGGTAGATACTGTTGTTTTATTTACAGTTTTCAAATCTCCCTTATGTCATGACGCGTTTCGGCCGACGAACGGCCTTGATCACATGAACAAACTTTGCGTATGACGGCGTTTAAAAATGCTGACACCCACATCACATGATGGACAGAAATAAAAGAAATACTATCACATCAAAAATCAGTACTTTGCGCAAAACAACAACATAACAAATTTGTTCAGTAAATACATGATTGCGTTCGTAAATGTACTTAATAAATAAATATAGTAAATACATTGTTGACAAACTAACTGATTCGAGTCATATGCTAAATCCCCAGTCTTAATACTGTGCATGATTGAAAATTCGAACACATGACACAAAAATAATTCCTAAGTTAGATCGTGTGGAGAGAATACTCAATTTACATATTTCCTCCAAGACAAAAACGAACCGAGTTGAAAAAGCATATTGTGTTAAACGACACATTGCAATTCAATACCTCAAACAACAAACAAACAAATTGTCTTCTGGATAAAATCCGGTTTGCAAGTACCTCATATCATAGATGCAATTCTAAATATGTCCAATCAGTAAATGTATATGGCGTGACATTAGATCGGTGCATATTGTAGTGTTTAAACTATATGTTATTTTTTTTATTTTTTTGAACGATATTATCGTTTTCTTGTTTTTTTATGTATTTTTTTATGTTTTATATATATATATATATATACACTGAAAAAACCATAGGTTTCACACAAGTTATAGTTAGCTGTACATTTCACTCGTAAAAAACCAATGAAATTCCCCCGTTATAGTTAGTGCAGGCAACTATAACTCACGCGACCGCAATCCTCTGCTGATGCTAATACTGTATTTAGACACTTATTTGCCCATGTCTTCTTCCATTAAATTTTAGCTATACATATATTACAAATATTTTTTTTTCATAAAGACACATATGTCATCAGCAGAGGATTGCGGTCGCGTGAGTTATAGTTGCCTGCACTAACTATAACGGGGGAATTTCATTGGTTTTTTACGAGTGAAATGTACAGCTAACTATAACTTGTGTGAAACCTATGGTTTTTTCAGTGAATTTGCAAGGTTTTTTAAATGCTAATTCCTAACTATAACGTGTGTGAAACCTATGGTTTTTTCAGTGAATTTGTACGTTTTTTTAAATGCTAAGTTACTTTACGCCATTCGTGGCGTGCGCGCCGAGTTAACGCAGTTCGTTCCGTGCGCGCACGGTGCGCTTCGCACCGCGTGCCCACTTTACGCAGTTAGTGCCGTTCACGCACGGTGGTCACGCGGTGCGCTGCGCGCACCGCGTGCCCACGTTACGCGGGATGGGCCATGTATGCACGATGCGCTTTGCGCACCGTGCGCACATGGGGGACATATTATGTGCTTCGTTGTGAAAGGTATTCATTTTTAGTTTCCTTGAGTTATATATGCCATGCACAAATGGTGCCCTTCGGGCACCATTTGCACATGGGGTGGGGAAAGTGTGGATAATTTTTTTTTTTATAATAATTTTAACCATACGCGTACGGTAAGCGTAATCGGAGATTTTTCGAAAAATATTAAAATTGTTTTTTTGCCCTTGGGGGTTGTTGGGGGACACCTATATCGATGCTGGGTGGTTAAGAACTAAATATACTACCCCTTTAGATGTTTTTTGACTTTGTTTATGCTGCCCCCCTCAGAGTGCGAGAGAGAAAATGGCGGCCGCCGCTTCCTGGTTTCGACCGATTCGAATGTTTACTTAGATCGAACAGCCAATCAGAATCGCGCTCGCGCATGTCACCGTACGCGTACGGTAAGCGCACCGTAAGCGCACCGTAAGCTGGCTCAGATATATATATTGATTTAAAGGCTATTTTCTCAGAATCTACTGAACAGATTTACACCAAACCTACAAAAGGCACTTCCTTGACCTGTAGACTACCTCTCTGCCAAATTTCAAGGAACTCTGTTCAGCCGTTCGGGCTGTAGCTGTGTCTAAAGGTCCTATGGAAAAATGCATGGGAAAAACGCGTTTTGGGACCCCCCTTTTATCTCAGCCCCCGCTTGACGAATCCCCCCGAAACTTTCAGGGTAGGAGCAGAGCGCAGCGCCCCACCTATTTTGAAAATTTCGCGAGGATTCGTCGACCGGCGCCAAAGTTATTTAAAATAGAATGTTGCGGTTTTCCTATGGAAACAGGGTCCTAACTATAACTACCTACTGGCGACCGCCAGTAGGTAATATATATATATATATAAGCGTCTTCTTTGCCAGAGTGGGAAACAAAACCTGAAGTAGGGAAAGGTGCCGTGGATGCGGAGTGTGTCCTAGAAGGCGAGTTCTAGTAAAAGTTGATATTTATATTTGTACAACAAAACAAGGGCTTGTGCTATGCAACGGATCTGTTGTCAAGCACTTGGAGCATCTGCTTAGCAGTGACAGACAAGCAATAAACATTAAGTAAATAATGGAAGAGTAGGTCAAATTGCATGAGGAGGCTGCGGGTGCAGTCTTCGCCGAAGACAGACCAGGTACAACTAGTACTAACAGAGGACAAACAGCGGACATAGCACCACAAGAAATAGATGCACAAATGAGTATGTGCAAATTGAAGGAAATTCCAGCGGACTGAAATATCCAAATGGTGGGAAATCTTATCCCTAGATAAATACCTTGAGGTGGGAAGAGTCCCTTGTGGTCTGTGGATTTTAATCGCCCCAGCATTTGAAAACCTTGACCCTAAGATGCTACAAGATTGGACGAACAACAACAACAGCACTGAGTCCTCTAGAAATATGATGTGGATCCTAGTGAAATACACAAAACGAGACAGACAGAAGATTCTAGAAGAAATACAAAAATTACAACAAGAACTAAATACTATAGCCAAACGAGAGGTTATTGGGAAATTCGAGAAAGATTCAAAATTGAATAAATATGAAAAATCAATCAAAGAGAGAAAGGCGATTACATTTACTAGGGACCGCCTGGATTACCAAAGAGGACAGATATATACATTTACCAGACGTTTTGATTATCTAGGTCTCCAGAAATTATCCAGCATTGTAACCTCAGAAAGCACTAATAAAGACAAAAGAAGGATGGGAGACTCAAGCTCTGAGTGGAGCTCTGAGGTAGACACAGATCTTGAGGACAATGCTAGAGCAACAGGCAATGCAGAAAAACCATCAATTGTAATCGAAGAGATGCGTTTTTTAGGATTGGATCAAAAAATCAATGCCAGGCAAAGGTCACCCAGAAGGGGAAGAGGCCGGGGATACAGAGGAAGTGCAAGAGATGAAGAAGAAGGTATGGAACTGCGCTTGGGTGTAATGAAGGAAGAAAATAAACTGAGCAAATAGAAGAAACATCCATTACTGTCATCAATCTATCCGACCTGACACTGTCTGAAGCAGAGATTAACACCTTATCTCTAGACCTGTCCCATTGCAAACTATATTTATGCCCAAACTCAAACTCAAATAGATTTTTACAAATTTGAAAGAAAACTAAAACTAAAGAAATATTTCAGCACTCCAACAGGCAGGTTGGTCAAGAGGTGCAGAGCGACCTGGTAATAGATGACTTAAATCTGCTTAGGGATTTAGATGCATTGGAGAGGGCCAACGAGGATTTGAATATGGAAACATCATGCAAGGACATTGCTGAGAGGCTGGGTTCAAACTTATATGCAACCAGTACAACTGATTTAAAAAAGAAATCAACCTTTGCTCCAATACTACCAAAAGATTCAATTGACTTGAAAATCTAGTAAAAACTACATTAAAGACATTAAAGACATCACGGAAAAAGGAATGAACTATATAAAAGTCAAATACAACGAGGAAGCCAAACTACAATTGAGGGAGACTGAATGCTACCAATGAGTACCACAGAGTAACCTCTTGGAGGTCAAGAACAAATACCACAAAGAACTAGCGAGGTGGAGGGGAATGGGCCTTATCACAGAAAGAGAATATCAGTACATAAAAATAACAACTCTATAGCACCAATACTGTATCTCATACCAAAAGTCCACAAAGATATGGTATCCCCTCCAGGCAGACCGCTAATCTTGGCCATTGTGAGTTTGTTCGAAACCTCATCACGATACATAGATATCTTTTTACAAGATCTTGTAAAATCCCATGCTTTTTTAGCTGCAAAAGCGACCATCTAGTATACATCCTTCATTGCACCTGCCCTAAATTCTATGTGGGCAGCACAATCCACATGGTTCATGTCAGGATCCTCCAGCACCTTAGGGCAGTAAAAAATTGAGATAGTTCATACCATGTAGCCTGCCACATTAATGAGACTCATGCAGGTAGAATGGAGGACTTGGTTTATTTTGTAGTGCATGCTGTCCCCAAAAGCAGATGAGGTGGAAACGAGGAAGGCAAGCTTAGGCAGGTAGAAGCTCGATACATATTAATGATTGATTGTAAGACACCTAGAGGACTAAACTCTGATGAAGGCATGCATGTCCATCTCGAATAAGGGAAACACGCTAAGGACTAATATTCCATTAGAAAAATGTAGATTATAAATCAAATATGCTGATTATGTCTGTAAAAAATGTAAAAAATATTTTATTACATTTTTCACAGTGGTGAATTTTTATGTGAACAACTCGGTTTTACAATCATGCCCCAATGTTCCTGTATCACATGGTGTGTACTAGGCAGTTGGGTAAAAGTTAATTTGATAAATGTGTAGGCATAAGAGAGGGTGCTAGTGATATGCTCCAATTGGATTATACTACATTGATATATTTTAACAAATTTCCTATTTATGCACTTGAACTTTTATTACAGTATTCTAGAATTGGTCTCCAGCAATGCAATTGCAGTTTACAATAAGAGCCTTTGCATTTTACTGTATCTGAGACTAAAAGACAAAGTATTCGAAAGAAGCATTATGCCCAGGGATGTGGTTTCAAGATTTGTAATCATACTCCAGCAGAAGCACTTGCACTTTATTAAAGACAACATGTATTTATTTATTTATTTCAGATTTATAGTGCGCATGGCTGCCTCAGCGACGAGGCGTCCCAGCGCAAACCAAGGACCAGAAACGAGAGCCAAGGAGAGAGACAAAGTGATTAGACAGTAGAAGTAGGAAAAAGCCATGTCTTCAGGGCCTTGTGAAATGCCAAATGATTCGGAATGGTTCTGATAGGGGTCGGGAGAGAGTTCCAGAGTTTCGCCACCATATTGCAGAAGGAACGCCCACCGGCCCACGCTCTCCAGACTTGGGGAATACAAGTCTTGCACTTGCACTTTGAGGATTCAGAGACAAGAAGAAAATTTAATTCGAATAGGCATCTTTGTTCGGGAGTCTAGCAGTTTACATTAAGGAGCATTGGCACTTTCATTTCGTATTTGCAATTGTCTGGGCAACAGTAAGGGCTGTGAACACATTTAACACTGTAGGGTCAATACCATAAGAGAGTAACAGAAAGGATATATGTAGGTTGAACCCAAAATAGCAGGTAATAGACAGAGTTTGAATGATCCATTATGCAATCTGATACTAACTCTCATTTTATGAGGGCAATTAGAGCACTTGCACTTTATGCGCTCAATGCGAGATAACTGCACTAATGATTGATTACCTCAACTGGAGATCTAGTCTATACATTTTTGGGACAACACTTACAAGTAGGTTAGAGCATAACACAAGAGAATTATTGTGCTGCTTTAATTAGACCTAATGCTGTTGTGTGTCGATTTAGATACCGTATATAGGTTTCCCGATTTATGTCCTTATATAGGAACAATTCGCAGTGCCCATATTTAGGCATAGAAATCCTACCCTTATTTAGGCATTATCCATGCTAACCAAAAACATGCATGGCCACCTACATCCGTTCATCTACGTCACATCGAGTTCTTGGAAAACCAGACTCTTAAGTCTTTAGGACTTCCCCTTGCTTGGATATTGATTTCTCCAAGAACTCATTTACTATGCATGAACATCTATTCCTTAGAGGTTCATCCATGATGTTCTTCTGCCTGACTTTTACATCAATACTGGCATTCCTAAACACCTTCAAGGTATAAATATACCTTCACTTACCATGGCAAACCACGGTTCGGCTGCCTACTTGCATGACGCGGCTCGCCACGGCAAGTTCGGAAGGAAGTCAAGTCCATGCCTGACACACTGACCAGACGCTGTCATCCTTTCTCGCAGAGAATCCAGCTCCAGTGTTTCTGACTCCCCTCGTGGAGTGTTAGAGATCGAAACTCGGAAAGAGATTCCAACCTCACTCATTCTAAAGTATGTAGCGGACTAGAACCTAGAGGGACTTTTGGCAAATCCTGGCAACTATAGCTAAACTAGACTATAGACAAACAGCACCTACTTCTTACCTTGTACTACACTTAGGTTAGGTACACTGGGGCAGAACTAGCTAGAAGCATCAGATGAGTATTAACATTTTAGCCTGTGTTATTTATGTATGTATTTTTATGAATATCTGTCATAGCTACAAACAATGCTATTGCAGTATTATTTTATCATACTGCTAATGCTGTACATATTTTACTTCGCATTCTGTCTTACGATTGTAGTAGTTCATATCTCTTGCACAAGAAATAAGACTGTTCAATAAACCCTTTTTATTGAAACGCCCGTCTATCTATTTCTGTGTAACTCTGTAGAAACGAAGCATGCACGATTGACTAAGTGAAACTGTTATCTATTGTTTCCACGATTCTGAGATTGTTCCAATTCTAAGGGAAACAAAGTTGTCATGTTTATGCGGTTGTCAGAAACTAATCCCTTCTTGATCATTCGAGAAGTTTTCTAGTAACCTCTGAGTTAGCTGCCACACACAAGTAATTACGTTTAATGTACTCGATAGAGACATACTGACCTCAGACCTATGTCAAAACTATATTGTTTATTATTCCAATGCGCAGAGCCTATCAGGGATATAGGAACTACACTACATGGCACCCAACGGTTTGGTAAGGCACTAATTTAATGCTAGATACTGAAGTAACTCAGTTGTGCTTTTCTCAGAGACCCCTACTCATAATACTCCATAAGACGTCTGGAGTGGGTAGGGATAATATCCGCCATAGCTGAGTAGGATAAAAATCATATGTATTTGCAGTTTGGTTTGTTCAACGTTGAAGGATACAGTGTTCCAATATATTGTGCACCTTATCTTTGTTCCCTTGAAACTCGCTCTGCAATTTTCATTAACAAATGTCCGAAAACGAGGATAATAACACCGGAACGGATGGAGCTGTACCCGACGATGTCGCAGCAGTTTTTGGTAATACAGGTTTTAAGGAAACCGAAGAAAATGCGAAAATCATCGCTCCAAATTTAGGGAGAGCCATCACTCTAAAACTTATAAAACATGGCCTAACACCAAAAGGGGGTAGAGCAGTTTTTGTGATAGAGGCACATGAATCTCAACAGACAGAGGTATTCTATTCATAGATAGTATTCCCAGAATCAAATCCAGTAACTAAAACATTTCACTTCTACAAAGAAGATGAACCACTTGAGGAATATAATCCTTTCGAGGCAATTGAAATTCCACTCACATACCAGGAGCATGATTTCTGGTTTAAAGGCGCACAAAATCATTACAATCACATCACCAGGCTCGGTCCACTAGGTAGACCAGGAGCAACATGGCCGATTTTAGCCGGCTACATACCGCATCTGGACATTGAAGCAATGTTAGACGTAGAAATACTTAATCAGATACAAAATTTTATTGAATTACACAGTTAAACCACAACTGTCTGAAAGTCCTGAAAAGGCCTGTACTAAAACAATCCTACCTCTTCTAAAAAGAAGTGGGAAAATAATAAACAACATTCAAAAGAGAAAGATTCTCAATCCCGAGGTAGGTCTCCTCAAAAGGAGTCCTCTGAAAGGAGGTATAACCTCAGGAATAGGGATCATTTGAGAAAACCTGACAGGTATCAAGATACTGACACACGTTCCTCTCGTACCTTTCAGATATCATCACAGACATCCAAAAGAAGAGGATGGTCAGATCGAAAAGAAGAACGCGTGAAGTCCAAAGACGATCAAAAGACGACCAACACATTCAGAAAAACAAACTAAAACCTCAATTCTCCAAGTAGAAAGTAGCAGGTCTGAAGATCAGACATGCCGAGGATTCTGAGAACACAACTCAAGAACGGAGAATGGGCTCAGACAATGTTGGACAGTGAAGCAGAAGTATCAATAGCTCGCCAGAACCTGAAGGGACTTCTGGAGACAGTGGACCTGAATGAAGACATTCAAGTTGAAACAGCAGACACCAGGGTTAGTTCTCCATAAAGGTTATATGAAATAACACTCCATATGGAGGGAGACAGACCAAGAAAATTGAAAGCACTCTTTTGGGAGCGACATTCAAAGGGTTATGATATAGCAAAACGGGACTTGCCACCAGAATTTGTCAGAGAGTGCACACATGGTGAAGACATCATCATGCCAGCCTTCTCTAACCATGTTCCAGTACATTTAAAATATACTTATGCCAGGAAAT
Source organism: Triturus cristatus (assembly GCF_964204655.1). Taxonomy (NCBI): domain Eukaryota; kingdom Metazoa; phylum Chordata; class Amphibia; order Caudata; family Salamandridae; genus Triturus; species Triturus cristatus. The sequence goes on from NC_140582.1 coordinate 617,505,346, forward strand.
GGGCAGTGGCCCTAGCCCCAGCATTATACAAAAATCATGTAGGATGGGATGAGAACTCACCTCACCAAAAGATCCAGGTAAAAAATCAACCAACTGCACAAAGGCAGTATCCAATTAAGCAAGAAGCTAAAAAACAGGCCAGGGAGATCTTAGATCAACTTGAATACCAAGGGGTGATTGAAACATGCACCTCATCAATGAACAATACTTTGTTTCCTGTTTCCAAACCAGACAATACATTTCGTCTAGTTTTGGATTACAGGCACCTAAACTCTTGATGTAAAACATTTGCAGTGCAAAATGTACATAGTACAGCACTAATGAATAACATTGTGCTTAAAAAATATAAAACCACATTAAATATGTGTAACGGTTTATTTTGTCAAAACATAGCACCTGAAAGTAGGTATTTGACAGTTTTCTCAATAATGGGGACCCAGCGTCAATTATGTTGTCTCCCTCAGGGATTCAACAATAGTCCAGGGATATTCTCACTAAGGGTAACAGAGTTACTACAAATTTATGATGACAAGGCATTGTCATATGTTGGTGATATCTATCTGAACAGACACTTAAACGGGTGAATACCATTATACTGGGCTTCACCTCTGAACGTTATAAATTCAGTTTTAAAAAATCGAGAATTGCTCATCTCAACGTCCTTTTCCTAGGATATGAACTATCAAGTGAAGGCAAAAGCTTGGCATCCAACTTTTTAGAAAAGTGTGCGCTGCTCCAACCTCCAAAAACAATGAAAAACTTACAGTCAATTCTAGGTTTCCTGAATTTTGGAAGAACATACATTCCAAACTACGCTGAAAGGGTTAAACCTCTCTACAAATTAATTAAACCTGATTTTAAAATCACACATTGGACACAGAAATACACGGATATCCTGCGTTCACTTCAAGCTGACATGTTAGTAACAAAACATTTACAAACACGTGTAAACGTACGCAACTTAGTGATCCGAATCATTCCGGGTCAATGCGGATTCACCTACTTAACTTTTAACGAAGGTGAAAAGGTACCAATTGCATACAAATCACATTTGTATATGCAAGCAGAAATGAAATTTACATCGACAGAAAAAAATCTGACAGCAGTTCAAACAGCTGTAGCAAAAGAAAGAGCCCTAGCACAGGGGAAACGCATTATGGTCGTAACCACTGTACCAGCCTTAGAGGCAGTTACAAAAGCGAGTATTCCGTATGCAAATGCTTAACATCCAAGATGGATACAGTGGGTTAATTCTCTTGCTGCCACTGATGTTGAATATATTTTTGATCCATATTTAAAAACTAGGGGTGGGCGGAATTTGCGAAAGTGACTTTCGCAAATTATTGCGAAAATGTTAAAAATCTCCGCAAACACGCGGAAATATCGCGAAGATGCGGAGGTTTTTTTCCTGCCCGTTCACTGTATTTTCTGCGTGGTCACGGCTCGCCAACTTACCAATGCGGTTGCTCGCGGGCGCGGCCATCTTGTTTTCACTCTTCTCGCAGTGAATGATCGCGAGAAGAAAGATGTGATCGCGCGACCAATGACATTACTGCGGGCGCGAACTGTCGCGAGACAGCGCAAATGGCTACCAACAATCCAACATCTCGTGGAGAACTCGACCGGATCGGGAAAACTGGTCGGCGAACGCGGGGACTCAGGTAAGGCGATCGCGCGCGCGCGAGGATTTATTATTTTACAGCGCGAGCAAGAAACAAATTATCGCTAAGCTGCGGAATGCGGAAATTTTGACATTTTCGCGCTCTTCGCGGAACGCGAAGATGTCAAATTATCGCAATTTACACGAGCGGAACGGAAATTTAGCCCAGGCCTATTAAAAACCCAAGCATTCCTGCAATATGAACACAAATTTCCTCCGCCTACTGAAATTCTGCCTCTTGACCAGTACGAATGTATAATTTATACTGACGGATCTGCACAACCCGCTTATAGTACAGCATGCACGATCGTTAAAGGTCGTATGCTCGATGGCAAATTCAGACCAATGTTCACAAAAACACAATCTCTAGGAGATTGTACAGCTCAGCGAGCTGAACTACAAGCATTCAAAATGGCACTTGAAAATACGGATTGCGAATTCCCCACACTCATAGTGTGTCATTCTCTTTAGTGTGTTCAATCATACAATGAATATTTACAGAATTGGCTTCAAAATGGTTTCAAAGATGCAAAAGGTGGCACAATCAAGCATAAAATGCTTTGGGAACAAGTAGTTCAGTTGCGAAATGGACTACAAAACACTCACGTGATACACACGCTGAGTCATCAACGTGATGGCGTTCACATTAAAGGTAATTCATTGGCTGATGAAGCCGTGAAAGGGGCTGTGCAAACGGCTTCCGTAGCTGCAATCACTCGTTCAAAAACAAAAATAGACAGTGAAATAATACTGGCTGTCAATGCCTCAAGCAAAGGCAGCGGTGCAGCTTTACCTAAAAAGTTTCCACTCAAATACTCATATATAATTGATGCGAACAGCGTTCTGTTTGCCTGAATCCGTGGAGTGGGGGATAGAGTAATACCAAACATGGAACGAAGAGCAGCTTTGATTTACCAAGCACATCTGGGAGAGGGTCTGACACATCAGGGGATCTCTAAAACTATTTTAAAACTAAAACAGATGTACTGGTGGCCAGGAATTTATACACTGATTCACACTTTTATCAATGAATGCGTAGACTGCAATAGGGATCGCAGTACAGAACGCCACCAGGCACCTGTCTTCAACGTAGCCAGTCCAGTACAGACACAATTTTTAGACAGCATTAGACCATCTATATGCAGCCATCCCTGTGGACGAATGAAGTCCCACAAACACTAAATCAAGGTTCCTTTGGATGTGGCCTCAGCGCTCGTCTGACGCTAGAACTGTAATAAAAGATTTGCGAGTCTTTATTGGCACATACGTGATTGGCACACTACATTCTGACCAGGGTCCTGCATTTAGCTCTCGAGCTTACAAAGATACCATGGCCAGTTTGGGCGTAGCATTGCGGTATTCTTCTCCATTCCATCCTGAGGGAAATTCTGTTGTGGAAAGAAAAAACGGGGACATAAAGCAGTCTATAACAGCTAGGGTATTAGGTTCGGGTGATGGGTGGGTCAAACATCTTTATGGGGTCCAACGCTCATTAAACAATTTGCCAAGAAGTTCTCTAGGGGGTGTCACTCCATATGAAGTCCTATTTGGAACTAGAATGTTGATTCCGGACCTTGACATGAAAGGCAAAGTGGTGGAAAATAAAAAGTTTGATATCAAAGATCATTTGGATGTTTAACAGGACTTAAATGAACTAAGATCGAAACATAGCAACGTGTTCCTGAAGCCAACCACCACTGGGGAAAAAACAACCGTCCCAGCAAGGCCTGTCTGGATCCCAAAGCTTGGTGATCTAGTCAGAGAAAAGATCGAGGACAAGAAGGAATTTGGGCCTTCTTACAGACAACCAGTACCTGTCCTAGCAATCCACGGATCGAGAACAGTACTACTGCCGCCCCTTGCTGGTAAAAAGGAGAAAAGATTTGTGTCCATCGACCTGATCAAACCACACTATGTGGCTGATACTAAGCAGTAGGCCAAGTGGACTCCGACAATGTAGCAGGCGCACTCCACTAGCTACAATCCAAGAGGTTCAAACTGAGAGACCTTTGAAGATTCTACAGTGAGAAATAAAGGACTAAGCAACAAAGCTATGGAACTCGTCCCTCTTGAAACCCAAATAACAGTTCGTCCTGATACACATGTGTACAACGAAGTAACAAGTGATCAACTGATGCAATTCCAACCATTGACAGAACTGCCTCTGGCTATTTCATGAACTTTGATACATTTTCTGAGGATCCCAACGAACCTGAAACAATGCCAGCACAAAGAACTTTCAAAGAACAAGCAACAGACTTTTTTCATCTCCTGAAAAATACTTATCTAGTTTCACCATGGACTGAACTATGGATTGTTTTGGGAATATTCTTCTTTCTACTTTGGTTAGCTCTGGTAATAACTCTGGGTATGCTGATAAATGGAAGATATATTCAAATGGACACTGCAAGTAAAAGAGTGAACTTAATTCTCCAGCCACACAAATCATCCCATCGTGAAGCAAGAGACATGTCAGCAGTGAACATCACAGCCGTTCCTATACCAGAGGGTATAGTTTGGGACAGAACTGAATATGACATTTTTGGCCCGTCGGAACATTTGAAGATTCCACACTTATTTCAAATTTCATTAAGTGACTTTATTACCTCTAGTACCTTTTCTGATGATTGGGACATGATGTCTGATCTAGAGATGTCTGCAATATTCACAAATCATGAATATTTAGAGGGTTCCTCAGACTATGAACAAATGTATTGTTATAATCACTATGATCATCATTTCTTACATAAAACTGCATCACCTAGAAATGTATTGATGTATAACCAATGGGAACATTGTCCTACACCTCCAAAGGGTAGCTCAAAAACTTTTGCAATGAAATTTCCATATTTTTTAGGGTTCAACTTATCAAATCCAGAATCATTTTATTTCAAGAATTTGAACAAGACAGGAACGAAAAATATGTTAACCAATACGAAACAGAGTTATTCTGTAGCCTTTATTGCCCAATTATCTAGACAGGGTTTCGACTTTTGGAAAGACAACGTTGAAACAAAATCTGTCTGGGGTACAAAAGACTGGCAAGTGCAGGGGGTAGAAGCTTTGTTTAGAGCCTGTATCATCCCTGAGCAAATTATGTTTTTGAATGACACCGTCCAACAAACGTCTTGCCTTGGATTAGCAAAGATCAAAGACATGAACACACCGACCAAACCAATACCTGCAAGTAATAGCACTACACGGGGGAGGTCGACGTACATAATATTTAGCATCACAACAGATCAGATCCAGAGTGGAAAAAATTGTTGCTCTGGCCCACAGACACAAACAACTGTCAAGATCGATTCCTGAACAAAACACAGGGTTTCACTATCAACAGGCCAGACCCACGCTATGTTTAAAGACAGCATCCAGGGGAAAGCTACACTGCAGGATGTAAACCAACACTTATCTTTACTTAAAGAAGACGCAGACCGTAGGGAATTCTTGCTAGGACCGAGAAAACGGCATCAAAAACGTTTCATATATGCCGGTATCTACTCTGCTTATAATGAAACATGGAAGATTACCCAAGCAAAGACTGCAAAACGAATACGAGAAATTGATCGTATTAATTTAGAGAAATCTCTCTCTGTAGTAGACAATGGGTTAACAACTCTGTCGTCCAGGATAAATTCATTGGACAGCATTGTGTCTTCTGCCATAGACATCATGGAACAAGACTTGGTCATGTTGCAACAAGGTCAGTCTCAATTACGTTCTATCATGCTATTAGGCTGGATGCTCCAAAACTTGCATTCAGGCTATGTGTCTTGGCGTGTAATCAACACTACGTCACTGTTTTCAGAATTCAGTCTCACTGATAAACAGATCAGACTGGCACAAAGGGGAGCAGACTATACGGTACTGTGCATTGAAAAACTGGAAAAATTACCATTCACGGTGGCAGAAAAGCCAGCTACTGAGTGGATCATACATGGTAAAATTGCTCTGCCTGTTACAACTTTCCATTTTCAATATTGCCTAAAATATATACCAGCAGGCAAATATGAAAGGTTGGGTAAAGAATACATCAAGACATCTTGAGATTTACCTTACACACATAGATGTTGGAGTGGGGGGCGTGAAGTGTTTCTTAGCGGTACACACTGTGAAAACGCACTAAGCGTTTCTCTCCTTTGTCAGGGTATTAATTTACACAGGGCCTGCGATGGTTCCACTGCAATCTTATCCTGTCAACTGCAAGGCTCATCAGCTGCAGTGATTACTCAAAATTTTGGACTACTTTCAAATGGAAGTTACCTCATGTTGAATGATCACAGCTGCTGTGGCATGTTGCCAGGTATCCCATATCTAGTAACGGTTACATCCAGGGTCACTTGGGGTATGCAAATCTTGTTTCCGCAAATACAGACAGTCATGGAGTCACCTCTATGACCTTCATGGAACATCTCTTCTATACAAATTGATACTCTAAGCAGAATGAAAGCCATTCTTTTACAACAAACTGTGCCACTGAGCTCAGCCTAAGAAACCTATGATCTGAAATTCGCAAGGACTTCTGCCGAGATACATGCCCTGAAACTGCCCTATACATTTCTCAGAAATGTTGGAACGTATCTTAAACATGTCTGATACGAGTGGTATTGTACATGTATTTAAGACTGTGTGTTCAGGACTGTTCGCACCTTTTCAAGCAGTCCTCGTAATAATTCCCAACTTCATGCACTCTGTGTTTGGCGGACTGCCACTACTTTTTGGACTCGTTGCAGGGATCCTATTTTTGCTCCTACTGCTCGGATATGGCAAGCCAAATCATCAGCGTCACTCCAAGCACCATAGAGAGAGCTCTATTGGAAAGGAAGTGTCGTGAGCGCATTGTGCCAATTTTAGGTTTACCTCGTCTATGAGAATTAGATACCACAGATTGCATCTTACCTGTTCTACGCTGCCTGCTTTGCGATGAAGAATGCATGCTAGACATCTATCTAACACTCCTATCAGTCATGCTTATGTATATCAATACTCTGCTGGACCCGGTAACAGCCCATGCTGTGTGTCGTCCCCAGCGGATACCAATCCTGATGACGGCATTCATTGAGATATCACAGACACAAATTGCTACTGCTGAGGTGCGAGAGGAAATAACAATCATGCAGTTACCATCCGATACAAACATTGCTGGTGCGACCAATGCTGACGGCGATACTTCTCATCTATGTGCGGTTAGTCTTCTAAATGAGGTAATCCAACTTTCACCTACAACGGCAGATGACATTTTGTCAAAAAACCTTAGAAATTCAATGAAAAAAACTATAGGTTTCAGGGACGTTATAGTTCGCTGGACATTTCACTTGTCTAAAACCAGAGAACTTCGGCTGTTGTATTAGTTGAGCTAACTATAACTTGCGCCCCCGCAATGCACTGCTGATGACGTCACATATTACATCACTCATGACATGGTCAGTGACATCACTGATGATATCACTGATGAGAACATCCAAAGACTGGGTGATTTTTAAAAGTTTAAGAATTTTACATACAGATATGCAATAGCGTATTGGAGAATGAGTGGGTGTATGAGTGTCTGAATAGATGATTTAGTGGGTGTGTGACTGACTGTATAAATGATTGATTAAACATGTCTTAGTGAATGCATGGGTGAATGACTAATCTGTGTGAATCTCTGTATCAGTCTCTCAGTTGGTTGTAAATCGCTGCATGAGTTGGTGAGTAGCTACATGAGTGTCTATGTGGGTTAATGAGTGCTTGTCCGAGTACCTGTATGGGTGCCTGAGTGTCTGTGTGAGTGGAGGGGTATTACACCCCGCATAGATGTGTGAGTGGGTAATTCAGTGGCTGTATGGGTTTATGTGTGTGCCTGTAAGGGACTGTATGTGTGAATGGGTGTGCGTATGTCTGTGCTGGTGCGTGAATGGTTGCCTCAGTGGTATATGTGTGAGTAACTACATATATGTGAGTATATATGAGTGTTAGAGTATATAGCTGACTATATGTGAGAGTGAGTGATTGTGAGAGTGGCTGTATGGATGAATGTGTGCTTGTATCAGTGATTGTATAAGAGAGTAAGTATGTGTTAGTATCTGTATGAATAAGTGAGGTGGTGTGTGTATAACTGTATTGGTGAGTAAATGGCAGTGTTGGTGAGTCTTTGTATGACTGACTTGGTGTGTGAGTAACTCTATGGGTGAGTGGTGGTGTGTGAGTATCTGTATAGGTGTATGAGTGCATTTATCAGTGGCTGTATTGGTGAGTGACTGCTTGTATGAGTGGCTGTATGGATGAGTGAGTGGATGTGTGTAGACCTATTAATCAGTGAGTGAGTATGTACTAACTCGTATTGTGTGTATGGTTTCAAGAATGGTAGTCCATATTTTAGAGTGGGTGTATGAATGATTATATTAGGGTATGAGGAGGTGCATCAGATATTAAGCAGATGATGTCATCAGTGATGTCAACAGTGATGTCATTTGAGATGTCATCAGTGATATTACTGCCCATGTCATGAGTGATGTAATACATGACGTCATCTGCACTGCATTGCGGAGGCGCAAGTTATAGTTAGCTCAACTACGTATAACAGCCAAATTTCTCTTGTTATGTACGAGTGAAATGTCCAACTAACTATAGCATCCCTAAAACCTTTGTTTTTTTCAGTGAATTTCTAAGGTTTTTTAAATGCTATTTACTAACTATAATGTCCCTGAAACCTATGGTTTTTTCAGTGAATTTAAAAGGGTTTTTTAAATGCTAATTTATAACTATAATGTAGTAGTTGCGTTTGCAGAGTGGTGAAGAAAGGGGGCTGGGCGTCCGACCAGCACTCAGGAATTCACTGCGTAGGACTTACAGGACATACCAGGAGGGCTTCTTGGCCCCAAAGTCCCTCAGGAGTAAAGAGGACTTCAGCCCCAAACCCGTAGTGTGCCAGGAGGCATGTTTACAAAGTGGTGGGGAAAGGGGTGTGTGGCCTCCGAAGACCTCTTAGCAATACCACTGTGTGGGACTTACTGGAGGTAACTGGAGGGGTAGTTGCATCCCAAGGATGTCCTTGGGGACTAACTACCCCTCCTATTACCTCCAGTAAGTCCCACACAGCAGCATTGGTAAGTTCTCAAAGCAGGCCACCCCCCTTTGCCTACCAGTCTGCAAACGCGCTCCCCAGATCACTCGTAGGTGGGGATTAAAGTCCCCTTCGATGCTGGGGGTCCTGAGAGGCCAACTAACCTACCTGACACCTCCAGTAAGCCCCAGATAGTGGGATTGCTGAGACTAAACACAGGCTACGTCCCCTTTCTCCACCACTGTGTAAACACACCTCCTGGCGTGCTCTTGGTTGGGGGATGAAGTCCCCTTGCCTCCTGAGGGTCCCTGGGGGCCAACCAGCCCTACTGTTATCTCTAGTAAGCCCAACACAGCTGGATTGCTGAGAGTGGTCCGAGGCCACGCCCCCTTTTTACACCACTCTGCAAATGCACCTCCTGGTGCACTGCTGCTTGGGGGATGAAGTTCACTTCAGTCCTGAGGTCCTCAGGACACAAGAGGACCTCATCGCCCCACCAGCAGCGCACCAAGAGGCGCGTTTGCAGAGAGAGTGGTGTAAGGGGCAAGGCCTCGGACCACCTCCTAGCAATCCCACTGTGTTGAGGATTACTGGAGGTACCTGGTGGGCTAGTTGGCCCCTAAGTACCCCTAAGGATCGAGGGGACTCAATCTCCTAACCCTGAACATGCCAGGAGGTGCGTTTGCAGAGTGGTGCAGGGAGGGGGCAGGGCCTCCGGCGAGATGCCTGCTTTTTTTCTTTTTTTTATAGTTAGAAGAGGGGCTGTGTGGCCCCCCTTCTCTCAATATTACATGGGTCCTGGAGACCTCATCACCCAGGCCTGTGACATTGCTTTTCTTAAGAAAAAATAAAAAACCTGGAGGGGCAGAGCGGCCCCCCTCCCGAGGCCAGTTTCCACCCCAGGGATCCCATCCCCCGGGACATGGCCACAATCTTTATTTACAAAAGAAATACATTATTTTTAGGGAGGGGGGCTGCGCGGCCTCCCTCCTGAGACCAATATTGGCCCCGGGGACCCAATCCCACAGGGCATTGCCTCATTTAAAAAAAAAAAAAATTTAATATTGCACAGGAGGGGGGCACGTGACCCTCCTTCCCTGGGCCATTTTTGGCCCTGGGGACCCCATTCCATAGGGCCGGCCCTCATGTTGGAGACCGCGGGGTAGCACCAATGCCCCGACGGTCCCTGCCTGCTCCCCGCCTCCTGCGGGAGCTGGCATTGCTTTTGAACAAGGGGAGCTGCTGACATGCAGCTACCCTTGTCCAAAAGCAATTCTGCTTTGCTTCGTGGAAGCGAGAGCAGGTTTCCTGCTTTCACTTCAGCGAAGCAAAGCAGAAGTTTGCTATGACAGGGAGGGAGCTGCAATGTCCCGGGGGTGGGCACCCTGGGACATTGCTGGAGCTGGCCCTGGGGGGTGGCGGTCCCCAGGACCATTGAGGGCTACACATATGCCCCAGGGAGGTGGTGGTCCCTGGGGCAACGTGGGGGCAGGAGCCCCCGCGCATAATTAATACAAGCCCCGGGAGGTGGCGGTCCCCGGGGCTGTGGGGGGCTGTGTGCCCCCACATAATATTAATCAGGCCCAGGGAAGGTGACGGCCCCCTGAGCTGCGGGGGGCCTGTGGGCCCCGCATCTATTTTGCTTATTGCCCCTGGCATCTGGCCCACCCAGGAGCTTATTAAAACATAGCGGGATACAACCCTTCATTTTTTCTTCTTTTTGGTGGGATTCGCACACCTACCGTGAATCCTGCAAATATTTTTTTTAAATGCTTCTTGGGGCCCTGTGGGTCCCTGGTGAACCTCCTGATCAGGCCTCCGGGTCAGGGTGTTTCTACCCTGCCCCCTTTTCTTTTTTTAAAATCATTTTTTCCCCTTTTTCTTGTGACCAAGTCACAAGAACACAGCCAACACTTCTTGGTTTGAAGTGTTGGCAGCCAATCAAAATGAAGCTTGTGATTGGGAGGGGGCGTGGCCAAGCCGCCGACCAAGATGGCCATGCAGCATTGAAGCTCCATCAGATTCTGCTGGCAAAATCGCAATATCCCCTGAATATGCGCCAGTAAACTGAATCCACACTACAACATTTGATAGATGACCGGGCTGTGATAAAGCCGACACCCGGGTGATGCCGCGGACAACTGATATTGCGTATTTCCTGGCACTGGTTCCATTGAGGGGCTGGTTCCATTGAGGGGCTTTCCTGGGCCGTGAACAGCGATGTCGATTTTGCAGTCTGCCCGAGGGATCCCCACACGATGACCCAGTTCAGCTACTGGAGCCAACAGTGAGGTCTGCAGTGAGTGCGCCGGGTGCAATCCATCTCCTGCATCCTCCCTCCCCCGGTCTTGCTAGATCCCAGTTGCAGTGCAGCCTGGGATGCAACCAACCGGCTGCTCGTAGGGGCGTCAGCGGGGAGGCAAGGTGAGGTAATGGGAGCATCTCGCACCCGGTTGCCCCCGAGCTACGCTCCTATCTATTTCCCTACTCAATGCCCGGCTGTGTGTCTGAGAACCCAAAGGATCAACAGTTTTGCACAAAACGAAGCCCTGAATTTGTACTGGTTAATCCTATGCCCGCATTAGCATCAATGGGGCTTTGTTGCACCTCCACAGGGTTTGTGTGTGCCCCGTAAGGCTTTCCGGCTGCTCCACTCCCACGCTGACCATTGCATCTTGGGAGGGCCTCTCTGTCGCGGAACATTGCACGCAGATGGCATATGCCCTTTCTTTGGAACTGATTCACTGGAGGATCTGTAACATCTGTGACCCCCCCACCATCTGGAGGCCAGTAGGCATCTTTGATATCCCCCCGGACTTGAGGATTCATGCGGTGCCACTCTACTCTGCCATTACACAGCGCACTCAAGACGGGCCCGGTAGGCAGTGACTCACAGAGTGTGCAGTCCGCTGTCTGCTGTTCCTAGCGACCTCAGCATTTCATTTGAATAACAGCTTGGCAGGTTGAGATTATCTGCACAAGTGAGTAGCCTTGTCTGTTCACGCTTCACTCCAGAACCTGACTACAGTGGCAAAGTGCACACGACAGTCCTAACGGCTCTCCTGTGCCCACGTGTGACCAACCCCCATGCTCTCCACCCTACTGCCCCAGTGGTCTGACAGTTGTCACTCGTCTAGCACTACTCACTCGCCAATCACCCTTGGGGGGTGCCACGGGTGTCTGTGGTGCCCGCTTGGAGGTCTGCCCAGCCGTCACTCTGCACCTTGGCTCCTCAGTTGACCAGTACAGACCCATCCTTGGCCTCACATTAGGTGTTTTGATTGGAGTACTGCCACGCTCTATCCCCTCCGATGCCCCATACAGTGGCATGGGCTGCAGAGACCCTAAGCAAGAGACCCTGCAGTTCAAAAAGATAGCTGAGAAGACACACAATGGCGACCCAGAAATGGTCAATGGGGGTCAGGTCATGGAGCAATGTGGGGACTCTGTAGCCCAGTCCACATCCCTATTGCAGGAAATGAGAGCAGGCTTCATGGCTTTAGACAGGCGCTTTGATACACTAGATAAACGACTTGAAGCCAAGATCCAGGTCCATGACAGGCGTTTGGATGTGGCAGAGGCAAGGATCTCCGACATCGAGGATGGCACGGCCCATTCCCTCAAAAGGCTTGAACGCTTTGAGCATATCCTCAAGGACGTGGCTATTAAAAATGAAGACCTCAAGGTGTGTAGCTGTATATATGCATTATGGGGATGCCGAAGTCTGCAAACACTGGGCGCATCGATCTATTTGTGGAATCCGTTCTCATTGATCTGTTCGGGAGGGAGACATTCACCCTGGGTTTTGTGGCAGAGCGGGCACTTCGCACATTGGGTCCTAGACCTACCCCAGGCTGCCCACCCAGGCCCATCATAGCCAGGATCATGAACTATCGAAACAGGGACACTGCCCTTCGTCTTGCCAGAGAACGTGGTGACACTATGTGGCATGGTTCTAAATTGGCGCTGTATCCGGACTTCACAATAATGGTACAGGGAGCCTGCTGTAAATACAATGGTGTCAAAGCTACCCTTAGGAACTTGGGCTTAAAATATTGTATGATTTATCCCGCCAGGCTGCGGGTGGACATAAACAGGCAGGCTTGCATTTTTGATACGCCTACAGAGGAGCAGGAGTTCTGCCATTCTTACAAGCAGAGCAATTCCCCCCTGCAGCAGTTCAAATACAAGTGTAGAACTGTTCTCTGGCAATGGCAATTGCACCGGCTAGGATGTGGGACCTTGTATTATAACATGTTGGTGTAGTGTGAATCATTGGGATTACCCATTTTGTAACTTTTTATTCTTTCAGAATGCTGGTGAACTGACGTAGCGTTTGGCACACCCCAGGGTGTATACCGCTGGGATATTTCTTTTGAACTGGATGTATCATTGCATTTATGTCTTCTTGAAACCTGAATGTTTCTTCGATGCTAGACTTGACGGTTTAATCGGGTTTTGCCCTCTTAATCAGGTTAACGAGGCTGGGTGGGGCGAGGGGTTAGGTTACACGCACAATACTTCATGTTTATTTACTACTATGCTCACTGCGCTATTTGCCTTCTTTCTGTGGTACATACAATCTGAAAAGTTAACCAAGCACGTTATATGGCCAAGTTAGGCAATGTAAGCAGCTCTTCGGATCTCTCCATGGCTTCTTGGAACATTAGGAGTCTCAACAACACCCGGAAACGTAAACAAGTCATCCATTACCTCCAACGCCATAACATTGATATTGCCCAAGTCAGATGCCACACAGTTTGCCTTAAGTTGGGGGCAATACAGATACTTTTCCAATGTTAGTAACTATGCCAGGTGCACAGCGATTCTTATTCATAAACGGGTTCCCTTCCATCTGCACATGGTACTCGGCGAGGGCCGATACACGATCGCAACTGGTAAACTTATGGGTCACACCACTACCTTCATATGCGTATATGCTCCGAACATTGACTGCCCTGAGTCTTTTCGCTCATTGTATACACAACTTGCAAAGCTCGATGCAACAACCCTGATTGTACGTGGGGGCTTCAACTTGCTCCTAAATCCTTCCCCGGACAGTACCTCCACTTCCCCAGACACAAAACCTTGAGCACTTACTGTGCTCTTGGACCTATGTATAGCCTTCTCACTTTTTGACATATGGCGCCAAAGTAACTCCTCCAGAACTGATTATACGCATTATTCTGGACAACAAAATACGTGGACTTGAATTGACTACTGGCTTTTATCTCCGGTTGTTTGCACTTGGTACCACTCCATAACGACCCTCCCCAGAACATACTCTGATCATTCTCCTGTGCTCCTAAACCTCAAGGTTCCTAGACCAGAAGGCTACGAACGTCAGAGGCGGTTCCCTGGCCGGGCCCTTGAAGATGACTTATTTCATGCTGAAGTTCGGGGAGGCCATTGAAGATTATTTTAACATAAACACTGGCTCGGTGGACACATGGGCGGTCCTGTGGGAGGCTTTTAAAGCCTATATAAGGGGTGTCTGCATTTCCAAACACGCTGGGGTATTAAAGGATTTGCGGCCGACCATCGCTTGCTTAGAGCAGGAGTTGGTAGAATTGGACGGTGAGTCTTTAGCCTGCCCTGGTCCAGATGTGATGAAACGTCATCTTGCCCTCCTCAAAGAATACAGAGAATCTGCTGACCGTGAGATTCATATTCTAAGTAAATATCAAACGGCATGCTTCTATGGTGAGGGCGAGAGACCCAGCAGCACGTTGGCGCTCTTGCTTAGGTCCCCATATGCTAATCATATATCACAGATCTGCGCTCATCAGATGGTCACGCACTCACAGACACCTCCAAGATCGGTGAGGAATTCTTTGAGTTTTATACCAAATTGTACACCTCCAGGGTTACACGTGACTCCATGGCACAGAAAGATTATTTGTCAGAGATTACCCTGGTTTACTTGGAAAAACACATGCAGGACTTCCTAGCTGAGCCTTTCTCAGCTGAAGAGATTGACAGAGCCATCGAGGCCCTTAACGGCTCCACTGCTCCCAGCCTGGACGGTTTTACCGGGGCTTTTTATCAAACCTATAAGGATCTACTGGCGCCTAAATTACTGGAGGTCTATGCAGAAGCCCTTGAGAAGCAAGTATTACTCCCCCACTCTTCGGGAGGCGGTCATTATACTCCTTCCCAAGCCAGGTAGGGATTCCGCTCTCTGCAGTTCATACAGACCTTTATCCTTACTCAACCTGGATTATAAAATGGTGACTAAGATGATTGCCCTGTGATTGTCGCTCTTGCTGGAGTCGATCATCTCGCGCACCCAGTCAGGATTTGTCCCCCACAGATCAACCTCCTTAAACCTTTGAACTTTTTTTGCTATCCTTCATAGGATTAACCCTGAGGTCCCAGCTGCTGCGATTCTTCTGGATGCCGAGAAGGTGTTTGATTCCCTTGAGTGGCCCTTCCTTGTATCTATCATGCACAGGATGGGGATGCCCAGGGGATTTGTGGCAACCACGGAGTTACTTTATAGTGGCCCTACAGCTGGAATTTGCAAGAATAGCACATTATCTTGCCCCTTTTCTCTGTCCCCGGGCACGCAGCTGCACTGCCCCTTATTGCCTTTATTGTTCATCCTTGCCATGGATCCATTAGTCCGGCATTTTCAAGAGAGACATCTGAAGAGAGGATTACAGTTTAATACTGGACCTCTTTTGGTCTCCCTGTATGCTGATGATATTATTCTATATGTCAGGGAACCCCAGGATAACCTGGAATCCCTGATTAGGGAAACAATTAGATTCAGACAAAATTCTGGGCAAAATATAAATTGGCGCAAATCAGTAGTATTTCTCCTGACTTCCAGTACAGAACAGTGGGAATGCGAATTTCCATTAGAGTGGTGCACAGACTCTACCTAGTACTTGGGAATCTATTTGTACTTAGATTCTGCCCAAATTATCCATCATAATTATGGCTAAGCGGTTGATGCCCTCGAATCACAAGTAGTGAGGTGGCTGCAACTCCCATTATCTATCGCTGGTCTGGTCGCTCTAATTAAAATAATAGTACTCCACAAATTTGTATATCTTTTTCATAACATCCCCATCCCTCTCCCGAATAGTTTTTTTCTGATGTTGCGCTCACATCTTATCTGATTAACGTGTGGGGGTAGGCGCCCTTGGGTGCGGTGGCAGATTCTTGCCCTGCATTACGACAGAGGCTGGTTTGGAATTCCTGACCTTAAACTATATTATCTCGTGGTCCAATGTAGTTATGCCTATGTGTGGTTCCATCCTGAAGCCAGAATCCCATATCTCCGCCCGGAGGCAGATTTTCTGCTACCTGATACTTTGTCTAGTGTGCTTCCCAAGGGTGTACCCAGAGATCCACACAACATTCAGACGGTATCCACCACCAGTTGTGCCTGGGACAAGCTGCAACGAACCTTGGGTGCTCCCATAATATATTCATCGGAATCTACCGATCCCCAATGCAGGCTGACTGCCAATCATGGGCGAGAGACTAGCGCAGTGCACTCTTGCTTCCCTTGATGTCATTTGGTGATTTATTCCCTGGTGGTCACGTTTTCTCAATGGCAGAGGAAGACCGTTTTTGAGCTGTCACTTTTATGGACCGTTTTGCTATGGGCAGAATCTGCTCGGCATTATGGGCCATTCTCCCTAGCTTTCCTGCTGAGTCTGATTTGTTCGCCCCGCTTTCCACAATCATAGAGACCCGGGTGGGGGGGGGACACCTTATCTCCATATTACATAAAGCCTGTTCGGCACTAATCCCAGCAAATGATGACAAACTCCACAGAGACTGGGAGGAAGACTTGGGACACCACATATTGGATGAACAGTGGGACGAATGTTGCGCAGTGACGAAGGATGTCTCATTAAATGGTCGACTTAAGTTACTTAATTTTAAATTCTTGCGCAGAATGTACATCCCACCAGAGAAATCACATAGAAACGACCCATCCAAATCACATATTTGTTTGAAGTGTAAGGCACCACATGGTGATTTTGCTCACCTCACCTGGACATGTACTAAAATACAGCCTTATTGGGAAGCGGTACTTGAGAGTTTGGGAAGAATGCTCGACTTGACTCTTATCTCCATTCCTGAAGTGGCCCTCCTTGGGTATGTGGTAAACTTCCCCAAAGGTGTGCAAAAATGTGCTGCTATTAGCTTTTTGTTAGCAAAGAGAGAAATTGCCATTAACTGGGGTGGGAAAAGGGCCCCCACTCTGCAGAGCTGGTTGAACAGTGTCAGGACTGGTCCAATTAGTTTCCCAAGCTTCCGTTATCTACGTTCTGTAGTGCGTAGATGGCGTAAGACTTACTACCCTAGACTGCGTAGAGTCATGCCATGCAGTCTGGTTTCCTTTTTGCTCCGATGTTTGCTTTCCTTCCCGCGGCGGAATTCCAAGATGGCTGCCCGGAAAGGATGTGGAGGTTATCAGTCTAGTGTTTGGCAGCCTTTCAAGTGCAGCTGTGCTTGCGCTCCCTCGCGCGGCACATTGCGCACTTGAACTGAACTCTTCATTTCTGTTCTATTGGAGAGAGAGAAATGAACTTTCAGATAGATACAAGTTTATGGGTTTTTTTTAAAGACAATTCCTCATATGTTTTCCGGAGAAGCCAAGTGTAAAGGCTAGAGACTAATCCAGAAATATCCACTTCGGGTCCTCAGCACATTTCAGAGAGAGTGACAATTTATAAGACGTATCTGTAGGATAATTAAGAGAGAGAGAGTACTCAATTTACAGGCTAATAATACTCATCGAACAGAGACTGCTTGAGATTGATTGACTGTCCTGACCGTCCTGACCAGGAAGACAGTTCTGCAGAGAGAATTCACATCAAGCAGATATAGTTATATATAATTGTACTTACCAACATCTCCAGCGTCCAATTCTTCTTTTGAGTCCAAGCGTGGAACAGTAGGATTTGTGGGCTCCACCTCTCATCAACATACAGAAAATGTTTCCCCGCTTACTCGTCTATTGAAGAAAGGTTCCAAGTTTGATTGGACAGCAGAAACTGAGGAAGCCTTTAATGGTTTAAAGAAAATCTTCATCTCAGCCACAGTCCTCTTACATCCAAATCCTGAAGAGCCTTTTTTTGTTGAAGCGGATGCTTCCAATTTGGCCATTGGAGGAATATTGTCGAAGAGACACAGGAATATGATCAGCTTCATCCAGTGGCTTATCGATCACGCAAATTGACTCCTGCCGAGATGAACTATTCAATTGCTGATAAGGAGTTATTGGCAGTTAAGGATGCCTTTCAAGAGTGGAGACACTATTTGTTGGGTGCTAGGCATGAAGTACGTTTTTACGGATCACCGTAACCTTCAATTTTTAAATTCAGCGCGTACTCTTACCCCCATGCAGCTGCGGTGGTCTTTATTTTTTGCGTACTTCAATTTTGTTCTCACTTATAAGCCTGGTTCTGCGAATGGAAAAGCTGATGATTTGTCTTGCTTAGATGTTGGAGAAGATGCACCGACCATTGAGAAAGGGTTGATCATTCCGTAGGAGAAGATAATTGGAGTTATCTTGGTCCCTGAATTTGAATACAAATTGTGTCAATCCTTCAATAATTTGGAACTTAGTGAGTGGGTTAAGGAAGGTACTGAAAGAGAAGTAAGAAATGTCAGACCTTATTTCAAGGGAAATACTTTTATTCCTAATGATGAGCTTCGAATGAGGGTTATTCGACATTTTCATGATGACTTACTGGCTGGCCACAATGGATTAAAAAAAACTTTGGAACTGATTCAAAGAGAATTCTGGTGGCCGACTATGGAGACTCAGGTGGGACAATATGTTAACTCTTGTGAGCAGTGCATTAAGGGAAAATCGGTTAGAATGGCTCCTCAAGGGTTGTTGCTTCCACTGCCCCAGCTCCTTATCCATGGCATACTGTTGCCATGGACTTTATTGTGGAACTTCCTTCCATTCAAGGGTACACAACCATTTGGGTAGTGGTAGATCACTTCACGAAAATGAGTCATTTTATTCCTTTGAAGTCCATCCCTAATGCAACTCAATTAGCTACCCTTTTCACTCAGCATGTAGTCAAGATACATGATATTGCAAAGATTGTTATCTCCACTAGGGGTCCTCAGATCATCTCACATTTTTGGAGGGCTTTCTTGAAAAGATTGGATGTTGACTCTCGTTTTTCTTCTAGTTTCCACTCGGAGACTGGTGGTCAGACGGAAAGAGTAAATCAGGAGTTGGAGCAATATTTGGTTTATTCCTGATGGAACATGAAGGGGAGTGGCCAAACTTAATTTGGGTGGCTGAGCTTGTTTATAATAGTGCTGAGCATTCTTCCACTGGATTTTCTCCTTTCTATCTAAATTCAGGTAGACATCCAAACACATTTGTAGGTAAGCAGGAGAGTGATGTCCCAGCAGTTCAGGTAGTGGTTCAGGAACTCCAAAAGGCTCATCAGGTGGCCACTAACAATCTCATTAAGGCAACAAATTCTTATAAGAAACAAGCAGACAAAAAGAGACGTGTTAGCCCGATTTATGAGTCAGGAGACAAAGTGTGAATTTCAACTTGAAATCTGCGATTGAAGGGAAAACGAAAATTTCAACCTAGATATATCGGCCCCTTTCTAGTTGAAAAGATGATTAATCCAGTGAGTGTGAAGATTCGTCTTCCCCCTAGGTTAAAGATACATTCAGTTTTTCATGTTTCTCTCCTAAAGAAGAGTCCTCCAGATTTGAGGGTAAAGGGTCCACAAACTTCCGTGCAAAGTCAGTCTGAAGAAGAGTTTGAGGTCAAACGAATTCTTAGATTCTAAATTTAAGAAAGGAAAGTTGTTCTACCTAGTGGACTGGAAAGGTTTTGGCCATGAAGAAAGAACCTGGGAACCTAGGACTAATTTGCATGCACCAAGGTTGGTTAGAGAATTTTATAAGGCGCACCCACATAAGCCCAAAGAGGTTGAGGGAGGAGTTTTGGTGGGGGGTACTGTGAGGACTGTTCCGATTAGATCCCCAAGCTTCCATTATCTAAGTTCTGTAGTGTGTAGTGGCGTAAGACTTACTACCCTAGACTCCGTAGAGTCATGCCATGCAGTCTGGTTTCCTTTTTGCTCCGATGTTTGCTTTCCTTCCTGCGGTGGAATTCCAAGATGGCCACCTGCAAAGGATGTGGAGGTTATCAGTCTAGTGTATGGCAGCCTTTCAAGCGCAGCTGTGCTCGCGCTCACTCGTGGGGCACATTGCACACTTCAACTGAAGAATTTCTGCGAGCAGTCGCGTTTTTTCATTGTGGCTGCAATTTGAAGTATTTCCGATTCTATTTTGGGTAAGAAGCTATCGGTTTCAAGAAAGAACCAGAGTAGGTTTTTCAGCGGTTCGTGGTAAGTCAATTTTTGACCATAACCGTAATTTTCATGAGGAGGTGCTTTGTCTCAGAGAACTCTTCATTTCTGTTCTATTGGAGAGAGAGAAACTGAACTTTCAGATAGATACAAGTTTATGTTTTTTTTAAAGACAATTCCTCATATGTTTTCCAGAGAAGCCAAGTGTAAAGGCTAGAGACTAATCCAGAAATATCCATTTCTGTTCCTCAGCACATTTCAGAGAGAGAGACAATTTATAAGACGTATCTGTAGGATAATTAAGAGAGAGAAAGTACTCAATTTACAGGCTAATAATACTCATCGAACAGAGACTGCTTGAGATTTATTGACTGTCCTGACCATCCTGACCAGGAAGACTGTTCTGCAGAGAGATTTCACATCAAGCAGATATAGTTATATATAATTGTACTTACCAACATCTCCAGCGTCCAATTCTTCTTTTGAGTCCAAGCGTGGAACAGTAGGATTTGTGGGCTCCACCTCTAATCACCATACAGAAAGCGAAAAAGTAAATGGGCAAATTTATATTAGCTTAATTGGAGAGCATTACAAGGTTCAATGCAGGTAATCGAGGAGTATTAATTAGAAAGAGAGAAGTGTCAAGAAAAGCAAGTCTCAGTAGTTACCTATCATTCTCTTTTACAGCTTCCTACTAGGAGTTTACATCACATGTAGGACGAAGCATTGGTGCAAGAACAACCTTTAGATACATAATACAAGAGAACAGCTAGCCACCAAATAAGGACAGATAAATTAGAGGGAATCAGAAATGTTATGAAATGGAATAAGGTGATAGTTGTTACATAGTGTTCTTTGTTGCAGGAAGACAACTAGAAATGCAGTTTGCATTCCAGTCCTTAAGAAGTGAAGCTGCGGTGGTCTCTCTTTTTCTTCCCAATCCCCTTTCCCCCTCTTTGCTGCTTGCGAGCATAGTTCGCAGTAGCGGATTTTGGGGAACTTTCATCGGCTCCTGCGGAAGGTCGAAGTTTGGTTCAGGTACTTGACAAACAGTTTGGCTTTCTGTAGTAGAAATAGCGAGATTTATGCAAGCATGTTGCCCTGTTCCTCACGCCCAAAAGACATTTGGGGTCCACTTAGGTGTTTCACGACGGTGGACCGTCAGGCCTCTAAGTCACAGTTAGAACAGGGTAGAGTACCAACTGGAGTGCGTTAACTTTACATTGCATGATTCAAGAGTTAATAATTGTTTCTTTATAAATTCGATCATTGTCTTGGTTGTCCTGGTTGAGTCCGTTCTTGGTGGAATTTGGGTGGGTATGCCACTTTGTTATACACTTTGGTCAAGCTCTTAGAAGGGATGTAACATTTGAATGTCACTATTTAATTCCTTGGCTTGGACATTTTACTCTCACCTGTGTATAGTATTATACGAAATAGAATTGACCCTACAACAATAAACAAATCTTCCTGACCTCCCCGCTGTGTCCCTCCGGTTTCTTCTTTGAAGAAATCTTCGCAAACATTTTTTGGTGTGCTAGACCCTGGCGCGCCTTGGGGGATCTGTCAAGCAAGTGGCTGGTGTATCAAGGGCAAGAGGTCTCCTCATTGTTGTTTTTCCAAGGGATTGAATTTGCGCCAGCCCACCGCATCCAAGAGCAGCAAGGGACCGCTGTGTATTGATAGTCCTTGATTACACGGAGAGACCTGGATCATGTACTGGAGTCTCCGGTATGGCAGAACTTGGAACTATGCAGTTTAGGCATCTGGGGACTAAGGAGAAGAGTTTTCTGCATCAGGGACATTAGGACATTTTAAATTGCACCCATTTGCACTTTGCTAGATTTCTCCAGCACTCACTATGGGTTTTAAAAGTCGACAGGAGCAGCATACCTGTGTGGCCAAGATGGTGCCTTCTGGGTAGTCGATGGAGGGAGACTACAGTGACGCGCTCAGGATTAATTGACTCAGCTGGACTACCGCCAATCGGGAACAAGATGGGACACCTGAAAAGTGGTTGGTGCAATGCACTGATTTTTAACGGCATATGATTAAGGCACTTCGCTGAAACGCGTCATGCTGACCCTACAACAATAAACAAATCTTCCTCACCTCTCCGCTGTATCCCTCCAGTTCCTTATTTGAAGAAATCTTCGCGAGCATATATATATATATATATATATATATATATACATCACCTTTCCACCTCCTCGATTGCCGGGACACTGTAGCGGCAGTGCATCTCAGGGTCCGAGGTCACCCTGTCTTCTATGACTGCTCACCGCACATCCAAGTACATATGCACTCCTTCCAATGAATATTCATGGTTCCAAAGAGCTTGAAAGAATTTATTTAAAGCATCAAGCCAACACAAATCCAACATGTTTCTGCTGAAACCGCCTTGGTCACGGGTAAATTCATTACCGGCATTCAGACATTTAAACAAAACTTTGTCATGACATGCAACATAAGAGTGAATGACATAGAAAGTGGACTATTGCAACAAAGACTTGCGGCCATCTTAAAGTGGTCATAGGGGCATAAACTTAACTGATCAATACTACATTGGTATACATAAATATAACGAAAATACATCCCAGTATTTGTAAACTAAACCTAACTTCAACAAATACTATTTTTATCATGGTTGAACAAATTATAACCAACATTACATTGTTAATTTAATTCATAACAATTAACATTGTGATCAACATACCAATTGCAGTAATATAACTTGTTCATATATTTTCAAAAATAGGCAAAATAATAAATAAATAAAATAAAGAAATCAATCAGATCTCCCAATTCCATGGATACTGATAACCCAGAGTGCAGGCAAAAGCATAGCCGGTTCGGGCTAGCAAGCAAATTACTATCAGTACATTCAACACTGTGCCTTACAATATTCCACCTAATTTCCCATATTCAAACACATCTAATTAATACTACAACAGAGTCAATAACCAGTAGGATCTCCATCCAATATTGCAATACCTCATGTAAAGTTTGGAGAACAAATATAGCTATTTCTTAGCATTATTTATAGCAAACATCAATACAATTCCCAAGTGGATTAATAATCAGGTAAATACAAAATGAACAACATCCCTGAGACTTCCAAACTATCGCCCAAGTGGGCATGTACTCCAGCTTCCCAGGCAATGTTCTAATTGCTATAAGCATAATTTTTCTTGATATTACCTGCATCCAAATTTTTATCATCAGTGATGTTTTTTATAGACAGAAACAGGGCACAGCCATGGGCACCTGCTTTGCTCCTAATTATGCCAACCTATTTATGGGGTGGTGGGAGCAGCAGGTGCCCCGGCTACATTGCCATTACCGCAGTCATGTGATTTCATGGCTGCGATATATTGATGATCTTTTTATCATCTGGAATGGGAGTTTAGAGCAGGCGAATGAGTTCACTTCCACCTTGAATGAGAATTATGTTAACTTGCAATTTGTGCGTATAGAATAGTCGACAATAAATTAACTTCGAGACTCTACCGCAAGGAAACAGTGGGCAACACTTTGTTGCACGCCAAAAGCAGCCACCCCAGGGCACTGATTTGTAGCATACCATAAGAGGAATTTCTCCGGGCTCGGAGAAAATGTGGTACTGAATCAGATTTCAAAACAGAATGTGAGTGCATGACTGAGAGATTCCGGGAAAGGTGGTACAGTCTAAATTCGATCAAAGAAGCCTATATTAAAGCTGCTAAGATCACCCAGAGTGAGTTACTATCCCCCAAAGAAAAGGAAAACCAAGAGGGTGAAGTGTCATCAGGTATATTACCACTTACAATTCGAATTCAGTGAATTTACGCAAATGTTTAAATAAACATTGGAAAATTCTAAAAACTGAACCAACCCTGGAAGGTGTTGTCAATGACTCCCCCAATATCACATACAGGAAAGCTAACTCGCTGAAGGATAGGCTATGTATGAATTATGTTTCACAAGTGCAAATAACCAATAGGGATATCCAAGGGTTCTATGTATGCATGTCTTGTAAAGCATGTAAATATAGCTCTAACGTTAAAACTGTGTATTATCCTATATTGGATTCTGAGAGAACAACTGAGAAACATCTTACTTGTCTTTCTGACCATTGTGTTTATGTTCTAGTCTGCCCTTGTGCTAAAAAGTATGTGGGCAGTATGATGTTTGCTGCGAAAAAGCGCATTCTAGAACACATGAGGACAATTCAAAACAGAGATAAGCTGTCCCCAATAGCATGACACTTTGAAGAAACGCATAATAGCAATCGAAACTTGTTGCGATTCTTTGTGATTGATCGGGTTCTTTCCTCAAGTACGGGTGGGGACAGAATCCACAGATTACACCAGCTAGAATCCAAGTTCATCCTAGAATTGGATACAAAAATCCCTGGAGGTTTGAACTCTGAAGAAGAATTGTCCTGGTTTCTGGGGGAATAAGCCTGAATGTGATGTGCTGATTTACCTATATTGTGAAATTCTGTTTGATCTTCCTTTTAAAAGCTAATGCCAGAGTCTTTTTTGGCCTCTAAGTATAATGTATCTGTAGTATTTTAATTGATTTTAACTCACTTTCACCTTTTTTGATAAATTGTTTGCACAATTCTGTTTGAGCCATAAAATATGAATGTGTTTCCCCCTGTAGGTGGTGTGACAATTTGAATGCAGGCAATATCAAGAAAAAATATGCTTATAGCAATTAGAACATTGCCTGGGACCTGGAGTACATGCCCACTTGGGCAATAGTTTGGAAGTCTCAGAGATGTTGTTCATTTTGTCTTTACCTGATTATTAACCCACTTGGGAATGGTATTGATGTTTGCTATAAATAGTGCTAAGAAAATGCTATATTTGTTCCCCGAACTTTACATGAGGTATTGCAATATTGGATGGAGATCCTACTGGTTATTGACTCTGTAGTATTAATTAGATGTGTTTGAATATGGGGAACTAGGTTCAATATTGTAAGGCACTGTGTTGAATGTACTGATAGTAATTTGCTTACTAGCCTGAACCGGCTATGCTTTTGCCTGCACTCTGGGTTGTCAGTATCCATGGAATTGGGAGATCTGATTGATTTCTTTATTTTATTTTATTATTTTTTTGCCTATTTTTGAATTTTATTTTACTGCAATTGGTATGTTGATCGCAATGTTAATTGTTATGAATTGAATTAACAATGTAATGTTGGTTATAATTTTTTCAACCATGATAAAAATAGTATTTGTTGAATTCATGTTTAGTTTACAAATACTGGGATGTATTTTTGTTATATTTCTGCATACCAATGTAGTATTGATCAATGAAGTTTATGCCCATATGACCACTTTAAGATGGCCGACAGTTTTTGTTGCAATAGTCCACTTTCTATGTCATTCACTCTTACGTTGCCCGTCATGACAAAGATTTGTATAAATGTCTGAATGCCGATAATGAATTTACCCGTGACCAAGGCGGTTACTGCCGAAACGCGTTGGGTTTGTGTTCTCTTGATGCTTTAAATAAATTCTATCAAGCTCTTTGGAACCATGCATATTCATTGGAAGGAGTGCATACGTACTTGGATGTGCGGTGAGGAGTCATATATATCTATATATATATATATATATATATATATATATATATTATCTACTGGCGGCCGCCAGTAGATAGTTATAGTTAGGACCGAGTTCCCATAGGAAATCTGAAAATTCTATTTTGAATAACTTTGGCGCCGGTTGATGAATCTTCGTGAAATTTTCAAAACTAAGGGGGCACTCCGCTCAGCTCCTACCCTGAAAGTCTCGGGGTGATTCGTCAAGTGGAGGCTGAGAAAAAAGGGGGTTCCCAAAACATGTTTTCCCCATGCATTTTCCCATAGGACCTTTAGTCGAAGGTAGAGCCCGAACGGCTGAACAGAATTACTTGAAATTTGGCAAAGAGGTAGTCCTCAGGTCAGGGACGTGCCTTTTGCATATATGGTGTCAATCTGTTCAGTAGTTTCTGAGAAAATTGCAGTTAAAAGTACATAAATATCTATATGCGCGCACCGTGCCCACACCGTGCGCGCACCGTGCCAGCGTGAGCGTAATTCTGATTGGTGGTTAGATGTCAGTCAACATTCGAATCGGTCGAAATCAGGAAGTGTCGGACGCCATTTTGTGTGTGGCTGTGAAAAACAAAGGTGGAGAACGTGAAAAGGGGGCAGGGTAGAGAGTTCCTGACCCCCTAGCCTTTGTCAGGGGGTCCCTGAAGGACCGCAAAGGGTGAAAAAAACATTTATTTATTTTTAAATCGCGGGGTGCGCGCACGGTGCGCGCACGGTGCGCGCACGGCGGCAAAAAATTCATTAAAAAAATAGAATTAAAAATCAAGTTTAAGTGTTTAGATGTTGGTTGGCTCTAAAAAGAGCCGTTGTGTTCATTGAGTGTTTTTTGGTACCTACAAGTAAGTACCGATGCACAGTCTAAAGTTAAAGAGGAAGACTCTGTTCCCTTCATCTGTGAAATGTACACCGTCTCCTCTATAAATGCCTTGCATGTTGTAATGCAAGTTGTTGTGGTATATAGAACCCATACCATAGTCTCTGAGGAAAGCAGAAACAGACTTATTGACGTGCTTTCTTGCTTTCTCAATCTGCAGACAATATTGGTTGGACCAGTTCCACTTTTGCCTTTGGCATATATTAGAATATACAAAGGTAGTTTGTGGAAAAAGTGACATCAATTGCACAAAGGTGTCCTTAAAAAGCATTTCCAGACCTACCCCAGTTAAAGCGCCTAGGTTATTTCCACCACAGTGCACAATTATAAGGTTAGGCTGTGGGAGATGTAGAAAGGATTTCACCAAAGGCATTAATTGGAGCCACTTTAACCCTCTCTGACCAATCCATTTAATGTCTACATTTGGTAAAGCAAGGTCTTTCACAATACCTCTTTTTTCTGCATACTTTTCACTCCAGAAGACATAGCTATGACCTACAATCCAAACTGTGAACATCTTTCAAGGAGATCTGGATGTACTCAGAAGGTGTCTTTCAGTAGAATGGCAATATGAAAAGAAAGATAGATGTAAAATGGAGGCTTACATACTTTGGATTTGCTGTTAGGTTTGAAAAGTCAAGCACTCTTGCTCTTTGGATTAGAAACATTGTGTGCTGAACTTCTGACCTCTCTGCTCACACCAGTGTTCCATGATCTGTTGCTATGGTAGCAGGCAGAAGTCATGTTAGGGGGAGGAATCATTTGGAAAGGGTTGAAATTTGCAACCAATAGAAATGTGTGTTTCCATTTGAAAAAATGTGGGAAGCAATGTGATTTGGAGTTAAGATGTATATGTGTGAAAAAAGATAGGGAAAGTTTGCCATTTACTGGTTCTGGTGAGGGGTGTACAGCTCAGAGATTCTGGCTCTGATAATCTGCTGTGTGAGTGCCACATTTCTTTCTCAACTAACTACTTTTAAAGGTGAGTTATGAATTTGAAAGGGGATGTATGTGGTGCATTTTGATTTAAATAATAGAAATGTGTTTCTTCTTTTAAAGTTGTGTATTACATTTTATGTTTTGGAAGATATTTAACTGCTTTGAACTTGTAAGATATTATAGAGTATTTCTACACCATAAGTTAAGGTGTACTGGTATCACTCAGGAATACTGTTTTGTGCCTAGAATCACATCATGAGTCTGTGTGCACACAGGAATTGTTGTCAGAGATTTAATTTGTGTTGCTCTTGTTCTGTAAGACTTGCACTCGCAGGAAAGGGCAGCTTGTTTTCTTGAACTGTGATGGTTAGCATTCAGCACAAATCAATATCTCACAAATGAGAGGCAAATGCTAACACATTTGAAATCAACATGGTAGATTTGCGTTCCACTCCTGCAATGGGTGAGGTAGATCCTACATGTTCAAAACTCCATAGATCCTACATGTTCAAAACTCCAATTAACCCTTACCACACATGTACTCTTATATACATCTCTGCAGTCTTCATGCAGTTGTGCAAGCGTCCATGCAGATCTCTCTTGCACCTGACAATACACATTCTCCAGAAGCACACTCTTAGCACACAGGCAGCTGATTTTCCTGCACTCCCATGCTTACTATTCAGCAATGTGTGGTTTCAGAGAGCAGTGTGTAACGCTAACACATTCAACGTCACCAAGGCTCATTTCCTTTGCTCTAGTCTAATCACTCACCCAGGTTCCACATGCTCATGGTCTCAAGTAGCTGTTGAGACATGTGCTCTTTTCTGCCTCTCTAAACTATAAGGAAAATGTGTCAGGCTGTTACAGTAATTATCACTTGCTCTACCACAGTAGTAAATGTGCTTTGAAATTGCCAATCAAATATCGTTTTCTGCCTAGAATCACACCATGAGTCTGTGTGCACACAGAAATTGTTGTCAGAGATTTAATTCGTGTTGCTCTTGTTCTGTAAGACTTGCACTCGCAGGAAAGGGGCAGCTTGTTCTCTTGAACTGTGATGGTTAGCATTCAGCAGAAATCACTATCTCACAGATGCGAGGCAAATGCTAACACATTTGAAATCAACATGGTAGATTTTCCTTCCACTCCTGCAATGGGTGAGGTAGTTCCTACATGTTCAAAACTCCAATTAACCCTTACCACACATGTACTCTTACATACGTCTCTGCAGTCTTCCTGCAGTTGTGCAAGAGTCCATGCAGATCTCTCTTGCACCTGATACTACACAGTCTCCAGAAGCACACTCTTAGCACAGAGGCAGCGGATTTTCCTGCACTCCCATGCTTACTATTCAGCACTGTGTGGTATTTCAGATAGCAGTGTGTAACGCTAACACATTCAACGTCACCAAGGCTCATTTCCTTTGCTCTAGTCTAATCACTCACCCAGGTTCCTCATGCTCATGGTCTCAAGTAGCTGTTAGGACATGTGCTCTTTTCTGCCTCTCTAAACTATAAGGAAAATGTGTCAGGCTGTTACAGTAATTATCACTTGCTCTACTACAGTAGTAAATGTGCTTTGAAAGTGCCAATCAAATATCGTTTTCTGCCTAGAATCACACAATGAGTCTGTCTGCACACAGGAATTGTTGTCAGAGATTTAATTTGTGTAGCTCTTGTTCTGTAAGACTTGCACTCGCAGGAAAGGGGCAGCTTGTTTTCTTGAACTGTGATGGTTAGCATTCAGCAGAAATCACTATCTCACAGATATGAGGCAAATGCTAACACATTTGAAATCAACATGGTAGATTTTCCTTCCACTCCTGCAATAGGTGAGGTAGTTCCTACATGTTCAAAACTCCAATTAACCCTTACCACACATGTACTCTTACATGCATCACTGCAGTCTTCCTGCAGTTGTGCAAGCGTCCATGCAGATCTCTCTTGCACCTGATAATACACAGTCTCCAGAAGCACACTCTTAGCACACAGGCAGCGGATTTTCCTGCACTCCCATGCTTAGTATTCAGCACTGTGTGGTATTTCAGATAGCAGTGTGTAACGCTAACACATTCAACGTCACCAAGGCTCATTTCCTTTGCTCTAGTCTAATCACTCACCCAGGTTCCACATGCTCATGGTCTCAAGTAGCCGTTTGGACATGTGCACTTGTCTGCCTCTCTAAACTATAAGGAAAATGTGTCAGGCTGTTACAGTAATTATCACTTGCTGTACCACAGTAGTAAATCTGCTTTGAAATTGCCAATCAAATATCGTTTTCTGCCTAGAATCACACCATGAGTCTGTCTGCACACAGGAATTGCTGTCAGAGATTTAATTTGTGTTGCTCTTATTCTGTAAGACTTGCACTCGCAGGATAGGGGCAGCTTGTTTTTTTGAACTGAGATGGTTAGCATTCAGCACAAATCACTATCTCACAAATGAGAGGCAAATGCTAACACATTTGAAATCAACATGGTAGATTTTCCTTCCACTCCTGTAATGGGTGAGGTAGATCCTACATGTTCAAAACTCCAATTAATCCTTACCACACATGTACTCTTACATACATCTCTGCAGTCTTCATGCAGTTGTGCAAGCGTCCATGCAGATCTCTCTTCCACCTGACAATACACAGTCTCCAGAAGCACATTCTTAGCACACAGGCAGCGGATTTTCCTGCACTCCCATGCTTACTATTCAGCACTGTGTGGTATTTCAGATAGCAGTGTGTAACGCTAACACATTCAACGTCACCAAGGCTCATTTCCTTTGCTCTAGTCTAATCACTCACCCAGGTTCCACATGCTCATGGTCTCAAGTAGCTGTTAGGACATGTGCTCTTTTCTGCCTCTCTAAACTATAAGGAAAATGTGTCAGGCTGTTACAGTAATTATCACTTGCTCCACCACAGTAGTAAATGTGCTTTGAAATTGCCAATCAAATATCGTTTTCTGCCTAGAATCACACCATGAGTCTGTCTGCACACAGGAATTGTTGTCAGAGATTTAATTTGTGTTGCTCTTGTTCTGTAAGACATGCACTCGCAGGAAAGGGGCAGCTTGTTTTCTTGAACTGTGATGGTTAGCATTCAGCATAAATCACTATCTCACAGATATGAGGCAAATGCTAACACATTTGAAATCAACATGGTAGATTTTCCTTCCACTCCTGCAATGGGTGAGGTAGTTCCTACATGTTCAAAACTCCAATTAACCCTTACCACACATGTACTCTTACATACATCTCTGCAGTCTTCATGCAGTTGTGCAAGCGTCCATGCAGATCTCTCTTGCACCTGACAATACACATTCTCCAGAAGCACACTCTTAGCACACAGGCAGCTGATTTTCCTGCACTCCCATGCTTACTATTCAGCAATGTGTGGTTTCAGAGAGCAGTGTGTAACGCTAACACATTCAACGTCACCAAGGCTCATTTCCTTTGCTCTAGTCTAATCACTCACCCAGGTTCCACATGCTCATGGTCTCAAGTAGCTGTTGAGACATGTGCTCTTTTCTGCCTCTCTAAACTATAAGGAAAATGTGTCAGGCTGTTACAGTAATTATCACTTGCTCTACCACAGTAGTAAATGTGCTTTGAAATTGCCAATCAAATATCGTTTTCTGCCTAGAATCACACCATGAGTCTGTGTGCACACAGAAATTGTTGTCAGAGATTTAATTCGTGTTGCTCTTGTTCTGTAAGACTTGCACTCGCAGGAAAGGGGCAGCTTGTTCTCTTGAACTGTGATGGTTAGCATTCAGCAGAAATCACTATCTCACAGATGCGAGGCAAATGCTAACACATTTGAAATCAACATGGTAGATTTTCCTTCCACTCCTGCAATGGGTGAGGTAGTTCCTACATGTTCAAAACTCCAATTAACCCTTACCACACATGTACTCTTACATACGTCTCTGCAGTCTTCCTGCAGTTGTGCAAGAGTCCATGCAGATCTCTCTTGCACCTGATACTACACAGTCTCCAGAAGCACACTCTTAGCACAGAGGCAGCGGATTTTCCTGCACTCCCATGCTTACTATTCAGCACTGTGTGGTATTTCAGATAGCAGTGTGTAACGCTAACACATTCAACGTCACCAAGGCTCATTTCCTTTGCTCTAGTCTAATCACTCACCCAGGTTCCTCATGCTCATGGTCTCAAGTAGCTGTTAGGACATGTGCTCTTTTCTGCCTCTCTAAACTATAAGGAAAATGTGTCAGGCTGTTACAGTAATTATCACTTGCTCTACTACAGTAGTAAATGTGCTTTGAAAGTGCCAATCAAATATCGTTTTCTGCCTAGAATCACACAATGAGTCTGTCTGCACACAGGAATTGTTGTCAGAGATTTAATTTGTGTAGCTCTTGTTCTGTAAGACTTGCACTCGCAGGAAAGGGGCAGCTTGTTTTCTTGAACTGTGATGGTTAGCATTCATCAGAAATCACTATCTCACAGATATGAGGCAAATGCTAACACATTTGAAATCAACATGGTAGATTTTCCTTCCACTCCTGCAATAGGTGAGGTAGTTCCTACATGTTCAAAACTCCAATTAACCCTTACCACACATGTACTCTTACATGCATCACTGCAGTCTTCCTGCAGTTGTGCAAGCGTCCATGCAGATCTCTCTTGCACCTGATAATACACAGTCTCCAGAAGCACACTCTTAGCACACAGGCAGCGGATTTTCCTGCACTCCCATGCTTAGTATTCAGCACTGTGTGGTATTTCAGATAGCAGTGTGTAACGCTAACACATTCAACGTCACCAAGGCTCATTTCCTTTGCTCTAGTCTAATCACTCACCCAGGTTCCACATGCTCATGGTCTCAAGTAGCCGTTTGGACATGTGCACTTGTCTGCCTCTCTAAACTATAAGGAAAATGTGTCAGGCTGTTACAGTAATTATCACTTGCTGTACCACAGTAGTAAATCTGCTTTGAAATTGCCAATCAAATATCGTTTTCTGCCTAGAATCACACCATGAGTCTGTCTGCACACAGGAATTGCTGTCAGAGATTTAATTTGTGTTGCTCTTATTCTGTAAGACTTGCACTCGCAGGATAGGGGCAGCTTGTTTTTTTGAACTGAGATGGTTAGCATTCAGCACAAATCACTATCTCACAAATGAGAGGCAAATGCTAACACATTTGAAATCAACATGGTAGATTTTCCTTCCACTCCTGTAATGGGTGAGGTAGATCCTACATGTTCAAAACTCCAATTAATCCTTACCACACATGTACTCTTACATACATCTCTGCAGTCTTCATGCAGTTGTGCAAGCGTCCATGCAGATCTCTCTTCCACCTGACAATACACAGTCTCCAGAAGCACATTCTTAGCACACAGGCAGCGGATTTTCCTGCACTCCCATGCTTACTATTCAGCACTGTGTGGTATTTCAGATAGCAGTGTGTAACGCTAACACATTCAACGTCACCAAGGCTCATTTCCTTTGCTCTAGTCTAATCACTCACCCAGGTTCCACATGCTCATGGTCTCAAGTAGCTGTTAGGACATGTGCTCTTTTCTGCCTCTCTAAACTATAAGGAAAATGTGTCAGGCTGTTACAGTAATTATCACTTGCTCCACCACAGTAGTAAATGTGCTTTGAAATTGCCAATCAAATATCGTTTTCTGCCTAGAATCACACCATGAGTCTGTCTGCACACAGGAATTGTTGTCAGAGATTTAATTTGTGTTGCTCTTGTTCTGTAAGACATGCACTCGCAGGAAAGGGGCAGCTTGTTTTCTTGAACTGTGATGGTTAGCATTCAGCATAAATCACTATCTCACAGATATGAGGCAAATGCTAACACATTTGAAATCAACATGGTAGATTTTCCTTCCACTCCTGCAATGGGTGAGGTAGTTCCTACATGTTCAAAACTCCAATTAACCCTTACCACACATGTACTCTTACATACATCTCTGCAGTCTTCATGCAGTTGTGCAAGCATCCATGCAGATCTCTCTTGCACCTGACAATACACAGTCTCCAGAAGCACACTCTTATCACACAGGCAGCTGCTTGTCCTGCACTCCCATGCTTAATATTAAGCACTGTGTGGTATTTCAGATAGCAGTGTGTAACACTAACACATTCAACGTCACCAAGGCTCATTTTCTTTGCTCTAGTCTAATCACTCACCTAGGTTCCACATGCTCATGGTCTCAAGTACCTGTTGGGACATGTGCTCTTTTCTGCCTCTCTAAACTATAAGGAAAATGTGTCAGGTTGTTACAGTAATTATCACTTGCTCTACCACAGTAGTAAATGTGCTTTGAAATTGCCAATCAAATATCGTTTTCTGCCTAGAATCACACCATGAGTCTGTCTGCACACAGGAATTGTTGTCAGAGATTAAATTTGAGTTGCTCTAGTTCTGTAAGACTTGCACTCGCAGGAAAGGGGCAGCTTGTTTTCTTGAACTGTGATGGTTAGCATTCAGCAGAAATCACTATCTCATAGATATGAGGCAAATGCTAACACATTTGAAATCAACATGGTAGATTTTCCTTCCACTCCTGCAATGGGTGAGGTAGTTCCTACATGGTCAAAACTCCAATTAAACCTTACCACACATGTACTCTTACATACATCTCTGCAGTCTTCATGCAGTTGTGCAAGCATCCATGCAGATCTCTCTTGCACCTGACAATACACAGTCTCCAGAAGCACACTCTTAGCACACAGGCAGCTGATTTTCCTGCACTCCCATGCTTACTATTCAGCACTGTGTGGTATTTCAGATAGCAGTGTGTAACGCTAACACATTCAATGTCACCAAGGCTCATTTCCTTTGCTCTAGTCTAATCACTCACCCAGGTTCCACATGCTCATGGTCTCAAGTAGCTGTTTGGACATGTGCACTTTTCTGCCTCTCTAAACTATAAGGAAAATGTGTCAGGCTGTTACAGTAATTATCACTTGCTGTACCACAGTAGTAAATCTGCTTTGAAATTGCCAATCAAATATCGTTTTCTGCCTAGAATCACACCATGAGTCTGTCTGCACACAGAAATTGTTGTCAGAGATTTAATTTGTGTTGCTCTTATTCTGTAAGACTTGCACTCGCAGGAAAGGGGCAGCTTGTTTTTTTGAACTGTGATGGTTAGCATTCAGCACAAATCACTATCTCACAAATGAGAGGCAAATGCTAACACATTTGAAATCAACATGGTAGATTTTCCTTCCACTCCTGTAATGGGTGAGGTAGATCCTACATGTTCAAAACTCCAATTAATCCTTACCACACATGTACTCTTACATACATCTCTGCAGTTTTCATGCAGTTGTGCAAGCGTCCATGCAGATCTCTCTTCCACCTGACAATACACAGTCTCCAGAAGCACACTCTTAGCACACAGGCAGCTGATTTTCCTGTACTCCCATGCTTACTATTCAGCACTGTGTGGCATTTCAGATAGCAGTGTGTAACGCTAACACATTCAACGTCACCAAGGCTCATTTCCTTTGCTCTAGTCTAATCACTCACCCAGGTTCCACATGCTCATGTTCTCAAGCAGCTGTTAGGACATGTGCTCTTTTCTGCCTCTCTAAACTATAAGGAAAATGTGTCAGGCTGTTACAGTAATTATCACTTGCTCTACCACAGTAGTAAATGTGCTTTGAAATTGCCAATCAAATATCGTTTTCTGCCTAGAATCACACCATGAGTCTGTCTGCACACAGGAATTGTTGTCAGAGATTTAATTTGTGTTGCTCTTGTTCTGTAAGACTTGCACTCGCAGGAAAGGGGCAGCTTGTTTTCTTGAACTGTGATGGTTAGCATTCAGCACAAATCACTATCTTACAAATGAGAGGCAAATGCTAACATATTTGAAATCAACATGGTAGATTTTTGTTCCACTCCTGCAATGGGTGAGGTAGATCCTACATGTTCAAAACTCCAATTAACCCTTACCACACATGTACTCTTACATACATCTCTGCAGTCTTCATGCAGTTGTGCAAGCATCCATGCAGATCTCTCTTGCACCTGACAATACACAGTCTCCAGAAGCACACTCTTAGCACACAGGCAGCTGCTTGTCCTGCACTCCCATGCTTAATATTCAGCACTGTGTGGTATTTCAGATAGCAGTGTGTAACACTAACACATTCATCGTCACCAAGGCTCATTTTCTTTGCTCTAGTCTAATCACTCACCTAGGTTCCACATGCTCATGGTCTCAAGTAGCTGTTGGGACATGTGCTCTTTTCTGCCTCTCTAAACTATAAGGAAAATGTGTCAGGTTGTTACAGTAATTATCACTTGCTCTACCACAGATGTAAATGTGCTTTGAAATTGCCAATCAAATATCGTTTTCTGCCTAAAATCACACCATGAGTCTGTCTGCACACAGGAATTGTTGTCAGAGATTTAATTTGTGTTGCTCTTGTTTTGTGAGACTTGCACTCGCAGGAAAGGGGCAGCTTGTTTTCTTGAACTGTGATGGTTAGCATTCAGCACAAATCATTATCTCACAAACGAGAGGCAAATACTAACACATTTGAAATCAACATGGTAGATTTTCGTTCCACTCCTGAGTAGTTCCTACATGTTCAAAACTCCAATTAACCCTTACCACACATGTACTCTTACATACATCTCTGCAGTCTTCATGCAGTTGTGCAAGCGTCCATGCAGATCTCTCTTGTACCTGACAATACACAGTCTCCATAAACACACTCTTAGCACAGAGGCAGCTGCTTGTCCTGCACTCCCATGCTTTATATTCAGCACTGTGTGTATTTCAGATAGTAGTGTGTAACGCTACCACATTCAACGTCACCAAGGCTCATTTCCTTTGCTCTAGTCTAATCACTCACCCAGGTTCCACATGCTCATGGTCTCAAGTAGCTGTTAGGACATGTGCTCTTTTCTGCCTCTCTAAACTATAAGGAAAATGTGTCAGGCTGTTACAGTAATTATCACTTGCTCTACCACAGTAGTAAATGTGCTTTGAAATTGCCAATCAAATATCATTTTCTGCCTAGAATCACACCATGAGTCTGTGTGCACACAGGAATTGTTGTCAGAGATTTAATTTGTGTTGCTCTTGTTCTGTAAGACTTGCACTCGTAGGAAAGGGGCAGCTCATATGATAGGATTTGAAAAGCTAAAAAAAAATAAAGTAATATATTTAAATTACATAAAGGTATTTTTTTTTAGTTTCTTTTAGGTATTGGTGAACAACACTGAAATAAATTAAACATGCCTATAAAATCAAGAAAGAGAAAAGAACAGCAAAAACATCTATATTTGAAGACAACTGGACAACACAAATTAGTTGAAGAAACTCATGTCTTCTGGTAAGTAGACTAAGGATTTTTTTAAAAATATCTTCAAACATAGAAAAAATTTAAAAATTATATCCACTGCAAATAGTGTTTCAAGTAGAAAACAACACGACAATAGAAATAAAATACTAAATGCTAATGTACAATCAGAAGCAAGAAAGAATGACTTAAAAAGAAAAACAGAATTTCAAAACATTCGTAGAAAAATGTTTCAGAGAAGAGTGATGTTCAATTTGCTAAAGGATGTGAAAAAATATAGGAAGAAAGCAAAATTTTATAAGAAAAAGAAACATATTGAAACAATTGTTGCAAAGGCTTTGGAATTAAAAAGAAATCTATTCATTTTAATTTTGAACAGGATCCGTACATTAGATAAAATAGTCAATGTAATGAAGTTAAAAAGGAAAAGAGTAGTGAAAAAAATAACTTTTCTAAAGTGTTCTTAGGAGAATGGAAGCATAGTTCAAGTACTGAACCATTTTTTAATGAAGAGAGTTATCTTCAAATTAATAGTTTGCTGCATGCAGTTGACACCAGTAGTCGAGCTTATGAAGTTAAGGATGGTTGTGTAATGGAAAAGGAGAAAATGGTTCCAAGAAATGAGGAAGAAGTGTTAGCGGATGAGGTTATGGGGAAACGTCCTAAAGCCCCAGTGTA
This sequence comes from Triturus cristatus, assembly GCF_964204655.1. Taxonomy (NCBI): domain Eukaryota; kingdom Metazoa; phylum Chordata; class Amphibia; order Caudata; family Salamandridae; genus Triturus; species Triturus cristatus. Next base: position 617,542,754 of record NC_140582.1, read on the forward strand.
CACTTGGAATTGTGGTATTATTTGTACTGTACGACAAGAATCTATTGATAAATTACGTGACTTTCTAAGAGAATATAGTAAAAAAAAGTGTTAAACAGAAGATTAAGGTGCTTCAAAGATTAGATCCATGCAGAGTGAGAAAGAATACTGGTTTGCAAGGACATTCTCTGGATTGTCTTTCTAGGAAAGTTTGTCAAAGTGTTTTTCACCATTTTAGGATGCTGGCAGTACATCATACTGAAATGAAAAAGTTTGTGAGAAGATTGTATTTTGCTAAAAGTCCAGCACTAAAGTTAAATGAGTTGAATAGTGCTCTGTTCCGTGGATCTGTATCAGATGTGAAGAAGGTTTGTGAGGATATTGAGTTTTGTTACTTTGGTCCAGTGCAAGAAAGTGCAGGAAATGACACAGTTATTGAAGAAAATGTGGAAGAGAATGTAGAACCCACTGTTAGTAAAAATTTTGAAGATCAAATGACAAAATTTACTATCATCTCTAATGAAAGACCAAATATTACTTGTATTTGTTGCCGGAGAAGCCATTATAAAACTCAAACAAGGAATGTTGACCTCTATAAAAAAAATTGAAAAAGAAAATATTTATGAGTGGAAGGATTTTGCTACATATCTGGTTCTGGAAAATTGTTTTGATTTGGGTGAAGATCAGCGTATTTGTAAATACTGTTATAACAAGTTAGAAGAAAATAAAATGCCAGCTAGAGCTGTACATAATAATTTAGAATTGGTTGATATTCCTGCAGAACTTAGTGATTTAAATACGTATGAGTCTATACTCATTCAATGTGTCCATCCGTTTCAGACTATAGTTCGTATGGAGCCCAAAACAGGTAAATTACCTCCTTCAGATTTACAAAGAGGTTTAAAAGGAAGAGTTGTCTATTTGCCATTAGATTTGAAAAACAATATTGAAACAATTGATGCAGATAGTTTGGAAACTGAACCATTAGTTATTCTGGTTAATGGTGTACCTACAAAGAATAAGAACATTTGGCAGGAGCTAGTAGATGTACGAAAAGTACAAAGAGCAAATTTATATTTGAAAATAAATAATAAGTACTATGAATCAATTTATATGGATGAAGATGAAGAAGTTTTACTAGCAGACACAGGAATACCAACTGGGCAAATTGAAAAAGTGGATAAGTCAAAAGAAGAAGACATTTATGAACATTTCAGCATACATCCTCTTCATTCTAAAGAAGTTATGGGAAACACTATTGATCTGTTTCAGATGAAAAAAGCAAAAGGAACTCCCGTGAGTGTATGGGAGGAGAGTTTGGAAGCTCGTTGTTATCCCCAGCTGTTTACTACAGGAAAAGGTGGACAATATGATGAACGTCCAGTACAGATTCCTGCTTCTGAGTATCGGACTACAAGATTATATGCAGAAGATCCAAGATTTCGTCAAAGTATTCCTTATTTGTTCCATCTTTTATTTGAAAGTGACTTGTCTGCACTATCTTATGCAGTAAATCACATTTTAAAAACTGGAGTACATCTACATAATGTGTCTGCAAAGGATTTTATGAACAAAGTGCAACAGTGAGATGATCATTTGGAATCTCAATTGATTAATCTGATGGCTTTTCCGCGTGGAACTAATGAAGATTGGTACCGAAGCCATGGAGAATTGAAATGTATGTTACGGAATTTAGGACCTCCTACATGGTTCCTTACCCTAAGCTGTGCTGAGTACGCTTGGGATGTTTTATTGGATTTTCTTCGAGAGGCAAATTCAAATATTGAAAACATCCAATACAAGACAGCAGGAGAATTGTGCTCATTGGATCCGGTTAATGTTTGCAGATATTTCAATAATAGATTTGAGGCTATGATGTCCTTCATCTGCAATAAAAAAAATCCACCTCTTGGAGAAGTTGTGGATTTCTTTTGGAGAAAAGAGTACCAAGCAAGAGGTGCTCCTCATATTCATATGCTGTTGTGGATCAAGGATGCCCCAAAATTTGGAACAGATTCTGATGATGCAGTTTTATCTTTCATTGAAGAATATGCAACATGTGCTATACCTAAAAGCACAGAAGAAAAAAACTTAAAAGAGCAAGTTTTACGTTTCCAAAGTCATCGGTGTGGAAAATACTGTCGACGAAAGTTCAAGAGTAAAGATAAATTCTACACAAAATGTCAATTTGGATTTCCACGACCTGTTCTTTCAAAAGGAAGAGTAAACAGTTTTATGTCAGCTGTGCGACATACCATTACAAGAAAATCTCCGAAAAATACCTACAACCTAAGAAGAAAAGAAGAGTCAAAATATATAAATGACTACAACCCAGTCATTTTATCCATGTGGAATTCTAACATGGATATTCAGTATGTAGCTGACAATTCTATTGCTGTTGCTCGGTATGTCACATCTTACATCACTATATCTGAGAAAACGGAATTGAAAGAAAGGTGGGAAGAGATTTCTCATGAGAAGACTGTCAGTAAAAAGCTATACAGTTTCAGTTTAAAGATGTTATTGCATTGAGAAATTGGCTCATACGAATGCCCAGATAGGTTATCATCTGCAAGTCTGTACTCCAAATCCAGAAGAATAATTTGGGTAAGTTTAGGCCTTGCAGGAATGCGAAATCGGGTACTGAAATCTATTCGAGAAATTGAATATTTAACAGAGAACGAACCAGAAAGTACAGACATTTTGAAAACAAATATGTTGGACACATGTTACCCAAACAGAAGTCATCATCTTGAGAACATGTGTCTCTATGAAGTCCTGCAGAACTACATTTATAAACGGAATGCCACAGAAGACATCAACAATGGAAAATATAAAGTAATTGGTGAGGAAGTATGTTTGGTGAAACAAACAAAAGGAAGTTTGATTAATCACAGGAAGCTGAGTTGCGACACTACTGACAAAAAGGAATTTTACTACTTAGCACATTTACAGCTGTTTAAACCATGGCTTTCAGAGGATGAATTACTTGGAGATTTTCAGAGCTATGAAGATTCCTTTAATGCATGCAAAGATAACATAGAATGCAGTACTTTCTCAAATTATGTACAAATGTTAAATGAAGAAATTGAACAAGAAGCTACAATTGCAGCTGAAGTAGCTAGAGACAGTTCTCAAGACAGTCAAAGTTCTGGTACGCTCAGTCAAGATCCCCTAGGACAACCAATCGTAGAAAATGAAGCTGCAATAGCCATGACTGAAGTGGAAACAGCTATGAATCAAGCTCAGGAAGATTTAATAGACTTACCAAATCTGGAACAACAACTGAATGATGAACAACAACAAATTTATGAAGAAGTCACAAAACAAATTGATCATGGATTACTACATGAAAATAAAGAGTGCTCATGCACAGCATTTGAACCAATCAGAATGTATGTGAGTGGACAAGCTGGAACTGGAAAAAGTTTCTTAATTAAAGTAATTAGAAGCTACCTACAGAAAAAAACTGATTCAGCTTTGTCTTGTGTTGTTACTGCTCCAACTGGGTTAGCAGCATATAACATAAAAGGAATTACCTTACATCGTTTGCTAATGTTACCAGTAGAGCATGAGAACAAAATAGAATACCACAAGCTAACAGGAGAACCATGTTTTGAAGTTTCGAGACTGTTGAAGAAAATGAAAGTTCTCATTATTGATGAGGTAAGCATGGTATCAAACTTAATGCTTGCCTTTGTGCATTTAAGAATGCAGCAAATTCTAAAGACAGACTATGACGTGTTATTTGGAGGAAAACATGTTATAGTTTTTGGGGATCTACTGCAGCTCACTCCAGTTAAAGGACAACCAGTATTTAATACTGTTACACATGAAGACACGAAAAAGTCGTTAGGAAGTATGGGTAATATGAATATTTGGTCATACTTTGAGTACAAAGAACTCATTACCAATATGCGGCAAGCAAATGATGATGATGATGATGCAAGTATTCTCAAAGATATCAGAATTGGACTACTCACAGAAAATGGCAGAAAAGCTTTACAGAGTCGATTTCTATGTAATTTGTTTCCAACAGAACAAATAGTTCCAGAGAAAATATACAAAAATACTGTAATCTGCTTAATGCTAACACTACATGAATGCTCTATATTCAATGATGAACTTTTGAAATTGGAAAATGAAGAGATTATGAAAATGGAAGCCGTGGATAAAATACAGCATGAAGGAATAACTATTACATTGACAGGCAAATTGAAAACTAAATTGGATTCTCTAGAGAAAAACATATCGAAAACAGCTGGTTTAGAAAAGAATCTTTATGTATGTATGAACTGTCAAGTAATTTTAAGACGTAATTTGAATGTAGAAAAAGGTTTGGTGAATGGAGCTATGGGTAAAGTTGTGGGTTTTGTTAACTACCAGAAAAAAGATGGAATTGAATTTTTAAAAATAAAATTTGATCAGATTGAAGAGGTTAAAGACATTAGTCGTTGTTCAGTTCGTTTTTTGCTTGTAAAAGACTTATATGTACGTAGGAAGCAGTTTCCATTTTCTCTAGCAGATGCTGTAACTATTCACAAATCTCAAGGATTAACTGTAGATAGTGCTTTTGTAAACATTGGATCTAGTGTGTTTAAAGAAGGTATGGCATTTGTTGCTTTGTCACGAGTGAAAACATTATCTGGTTTATTCATGATAGAATTTGATGACTCAAAAGTTAGTGCTGATGCAAATTGTGTAAAGGAGTATAATAGATTAAGAAGAAGCTATGCTCCTCATTTAGGTCAGTATCCTGTGTTTGAAAAACGTGTTTTTTGTCGGAAAAGGAGAATTGAGAATATCTGTAATGAGGATGTACAGAAGAGAAAACAAAAAGAGAGTGATGTGATTGCAAGCAAAAAGAAAAAGGACAATGTTGAAGAGGTTGTTGGTTGTCATTTTGAAAATAGCTCTGGTGTCAACTGCTACGCTAATGTAGTGCTGAATGTTGTATTTTATCTTGAAAGTTTGCAAGATCAGATAATACTAAATCATGAAAAAAGATTTTGTTCTCTGCTGAGTTTCCTTTATGAGAAGCTGAGTAATGATAAAACTAAAATAGAAAGTGCTTCTGATGTTAGAAATCTTTTAGATGTATGTTCTGGATGTACACAGTTTACTGAAAATGTCCAGCAAGATGCACAGGAATTCTTAATGTATATGCTTATGGTACTGGAAGATGAAGGGGTAGAAATAGAAAATATGTTTGGTCTCTCTTATAAATGGGAACATTGTTGTGAAAACTGTATGAACACATGCAGCACTAATGTTGATTCTGAAAGGTTCATACATTTAACATTACCAGAGAGTAAAGCAGTGACTTTTAGTAAATTAGTTAAAGATGCAAATCACAACATGGAATGTTCTCAATGTAAATCAGAAATGTTATCAACGTTATTTTTAAAGAAATATGGACAGTATATAATTTTAATGATGCAACGTTGTAGAGCTGATGGAACAAAATTGGACACTTTAATAAAGAAGTTTACAGGAAATCAATTATCAATATCAGGAAAGACTTTTGTTGCAGTTGCAATAATTTTCCATGATGGACCTTCTATAACTTCTGGTCATTACACAGTTTATCTAAAATGTGAAAAAGGCTGGACACTGTGTAATGATTCTCAATTGATTTTCAAGCAACGTTTGCCTGCAGAATTACCAAATTCCTACTTAATTTTTCTAAAAGCAAAATTTTAGATACAAATTGCAGCATCTGAAGAAACCATTATTTCGATTTTATAAGATTACCATTGGATATTTTTTTTAAAATTACCATTTGGCCTCATGGAAAGGTAAATAATTCTATTGTGTACTTCTTTGACCGATATTATTTTGGTGTATGTGCAAAGCAACAAGATTTACAGACGTTATTTATTGCAAATAGTTATTGTTCTTAGAAGATATTTTTAATATATATGTTACATTTCTATCAAGGTCTGTTTTACTGAGGATAGATTCAGGGCTTTTTTAATCTGTCAGATTGTTTATTTTTTTGCCCGCTGTTAAGTGATGAATGCAATTGATATCACTATTTTCAGTGAAATTCAATATATTCTGAAAACAGCAAAAAAAGGGCAAAAAATTACTTTGTTAAATATGAAAATATGTGGACTGTATTCTAAAATGTATTGTTAAATATTACTACTTTTTTCTTTTTTTTCAGATCGAGAAAGAAAATTTAGGAAATTGAATCCTTTTTTCTTGCAATTAAAAAAACCCATTTATTTCTAATTAAGTTATTTTGTTGGTCAGGTAAGTTTAAAATAACTGTATTTCTCACCCCTTCACTTTCATGCTCCCTTTTGTTAACTTCTCCTCACTCTGCTTTTCTCATTCCCCTTCTCTCTCTCTTCTTCCTTTAGTGCTCTTTCGTAACTCACTCACTCCTTCTCTACTACTCCCCTTGGTTTACTGCCTCCATTACTACTTTTTCAACCATGTTTCTCTCCCTGTCTCCATATGTCTCAGTCATTCTAACTCCCTTAGTCCTTCTCAGTTCCTTGCTCTCTGTCTCTGTTTCTGTTTCTCTCCCTTTGTCTGTCTTACCCTTAATTTCCTTAACATCTCTGGGGCAGATTTACAAGCCCCCTGCGCCACCACTACGTCACTTTTCATGACGTACTGGTGGCGCAGGGGGCTCCTCCATATTTACAAGGAGAGGAAAAGCCACCCTGCGTGACTTTTCCTCTCCGTGTAAATACAGCCACTTCACACGCAGCACTGTGCGTTGAAGGGGCGTTCAATGGGTGTTGTTGTGGGTGTTCCCACGCAACACCCATAGAACTAGACACATATCCAGATTTACGAGAAATCGTAACTCTGGAGATGCGTGTGAATGCTACGCCACCCTAGAGGTGGCGTAGCGAGGCACAACAAGGAGAAATGTTTTCATTTCTCCTCTTTCAGTGCGTGCTGCATGCTACAGCACGCATTGAAAGAGGAAAAAGCCTCTTGTGATTGTTTTTGTGCAGGAAGGTGTCCCTTTCTGCAGAAGAACAATCTCCCCACCACGCAGGCATCCTTGCAGCATGGTGCAAGAGAGCCTGCGCCGGCGCATGGCTGCAGTTTGTGCGCCAGCGCAGGGGAAGCATAGAGATGCGATATATTCTTGTAAATATGTCGCATCTCTGTGCTTCGAAACTAACGCAGCACGGCGCAGCAAAATTACTTGCTGCACCGTGCTGCGTTAGTTTGTTATAAATCTGCCCCTCTGTTTCTACCACTCCTCCTCTCTCCATCACTCATTTTCCATCTATGTTAAGTTTTTTAACCTTCTCCGTCATTCTCGTTCCCTCACCTTCCCTAACTGTCACTATCCTTTACTCATAGTCACTCCTATTCTCCTACTTCACTTCCTTCTGTCTGTATCTCACACCCCTTCACCTTTTCGCATTCTTTCCTTCACTCTCCCTCACTCTGCTTTGCTCATTGAAATCCTGACTCCCTTTCTCTCACTTCAGTTTCCTAAATCCCTCCATCCCCTCACTCCCCATCTCTCACTTTCTCTTACCCCCTTTTTTAATCCTCATACCTGTTATCTCACCATCACTCCACTTCTCTTACTTTCAATCCCTTTACCCTGCTGTACTTCATCCGCTTCGTCTGTTACTCCCTTTTCCTATCTCCGTCCCTTACTCTCCTTTTCTCACTCCCCCCTCCCTCTCTCTCCATTACTCATTGCCATTCCCTTACTCATTTACTCTTCTTACCTGTATCCTCTACCCTTAGTCCTTTTGTTGCAGTCAGTCTTTCACTTCCCTTTCGTGACTGATTTGCAAGGTTTTTTAAATGCTAATTCCTAACTATAACATGTGTTTAACCTATGGTTTTTTCAGTGAATATATATATATATAGATATTATATTACCTACTGGCAGTCGCAGGCAGGGAAATACTGAGAGAAAATGGCTCTCTTTAAAGGATTTCCCTTCTCCTACAATGCGAGTCACTTGGCATGGTGTCTGCACTTCTAAGTAGTGAGCAATGTGTATGCTCTCACAGTGTCACTACAGTGCAATAAAGAAAAAAACGGATTACGTTTGTGAGGTCGTAAAATAGAGCCCTATAAAGACCCGTTTCAAGGCTCCCAAAAATAAAGTGCTGGTGGTCACATCCCCACAGACACCCCATCCAGGTAAAGCCCTGGGTGCAGTGTTATGTTTGCAAAGTTGTTGATAAAATTGTTAGGTAATAATGGACATTTTTATGTGTGCTGTTTGGCTTGATAATATCATTCTAAGTACATAAATTACAATTGTTAAAAATACTATTTATAAAGTTGTGTGCGTTGGGTTGCAGAGAAAGTGGTGTGGGGTGGTGGGGTGTGGCGGAGAGGTGAAAAGTATGAGGTAGTGCATTTATATATAAATTGTAGAGGAGTATGTAAATAATTAAGTAAATACTTGCTGAATGTTCTATGGCACTACTTGTCATCCTAGTGCTCATCTGTTGTGCTCCATCACATTTCAGCACTGGGTCTGGAAGTTGTTAGTGGAAGTTTTGCAATTGCATGTTATTATTTTAACATAGTGAAGAAATGTGAAAGATAATTGAATCTATTTTTTGTTTTTCGGAAAATTATTTCATTTGGATTGAAATTTGGAAATGCCTAGAAGAAGTGAAAAAAATAATAAAAGAGAAGAAAAATATATATTTGACGAAAAGGAAAGATCTTGAAGTAGAAAAAAATGCAAGTAGTAGAGAAACTGTTTGTGTAAAAGAAAAAGACAATTTTTGAGAAAAATATTACGAACATTTAATGAGAAAAACATCACACAAAGCAAAAAGAAGAATTTTTCAAGTAAGGTGAAGGTGAGTTCAATTTCAAATACGAGGAAAAGGAAAGGTGATAAAGAAATAGTATCTGGTACTCAGAGACAAAAACAATTTCAAGAAATTCGCCAGAGACTTTTTCAATCTAGAGTGATTCAGAATTTATTGAAAACGTGCTGCAAATATAAAAGAAGAATATTCCAGTTCAAAGAGAAGCAGCGTATTGAAAGTATAGTGGAAACTGCTTTCAATTTGTTCATTTTGATTTTAAAGAGATTGAAAGTATTAGATAAAATAGTCAAAGTATTGAAAGACAAAAGTAGAAAAAAAAGACTTGTGAACAGAAACAACTTTAGTAAAATCTTTAGTGGACATTGGAGACATACTTCTAGTACTGAGCCTTTTTTTAATGAGGAAAGTTACTTCCAGGAAAATAGTTTATCATTTGCAGTTGATACTGGAGGTCGTTGTTATGAAGTTCAGGATGGTGGTACTCTTCCAAAGGAGGAAATGGTTGGTAAAAGTGCAGAAGAGCTAATAGCTGAAGAAGTGCAAGGGAAACATCCACGAGCTCCTGTGTGTAAGTGGAGTTGTAGTAGCATTTGTAGTATTCGACAGGAATCCATTGATATAATGAGAAATTTGCAATGAGAATATACTCAGAAAGGTATAAAACAGAAGATTAAGTTGTTACAAGGACTAGATCCAAGTAATGTAAGAAAATATACTGAGAAGTATGGGCATTCTTTGGCTTGTCTTTCAAGAAAAGTTTGTAAAAGTGTTTTTCATCATTTGAGGATGTTAGCAGTATACCATTCAGAAATGCCGAACTTTGTAAAAAAACTGTACTATGTAAAAGGTCCTGCATTAAGTTTAAGTGAACTGAATGGAAGTCTTTTATATGGTTGTTTATCAGATGTTCAAAAAAAGTGTGATGATATTGAAATGCGATATTTTGGTTCAGAAGTGCAGTTCATAGAAAGTGTAAGTTTGACAATTACAGATGTTGAAGGAGATGAGAAAGTGATTAGCACTGATCAGTTTGAAGAAGAAATTGGAAAGTTTAATCTAGTGTGCTCTGAAATACCAAACAATGTTTGTGTTTGTTGTCAACATACTCATTATAAAAGTCAAAGCAGGAATGTTGATTTGTATTTGAAAAGTGAAAAGGAGAACAATGGTAAGTGGGAAGAATTTGCAACTTACTTGTTTGTTAAAGGTCGATTTGAGTTAGGTAGTGATCAACGTATATGTAAATATTGCTACAACAAATTAGAAGAGAACAAAATGCCTGCTAGAGCAGTGCATAATACGTTGGAGTTAGTAGCTATTCCGCAGGAGCTGGCCAAATTGAGTACATATGAGTCGGTTCTAATTCAATCTGTTCATCCTTTTCAAACTATAATTCGGATGGAGCCTAAAACAGGTAAACTGCCACCAACAGAATTGCAAAGAGGGCTGAAAGGAAAAGTGGTGTACTTACCTTTGGATTTTAAGAAAAACATTGAAACTATTGCTGGAGAGAAAGAGGAAGATGAGGCAGTAGTTATTTTAGTAAATGGTGTACCCACAAAGAGTCGGAAAATATGGCAAGAATTTGTGGATGTTAATAATGTTGAAAAGGCTACCTTATATCTTATAAAGAACAATATTTATTACACAAATTTAAATGTGGATGAACAGGTAATACGTTTAGAAGATGATTTTGAAATTTCAAGTGGTCAAATAGAGAAAGTGGACAAGTCAAGGACTGAAGAGATTTATGAACATTATACAATATGTCCTTTGCATTCAAAAGAAGTGATAGGATGTAGCATTGAGTTATTTCAAATGAAAAAAGCACAGGGAACTCCAATGGGAGAAAAGCTTGGAAAATCGTTGTTTTCCACAGCTGTTTCCTACTGGAGAAGGTGGACGATATGATGACCGATCTATACGGATTCCAGCTTCAGAATATCGTCAACAAGATTATATTCTGAAGAACTTAGATTTCGACAGTGCGTTCCATACATATTTCACCTTTTGTTTAAAAGTGATCTGTCTTCTCTCTCATATGCAGTGAATCATATACTTAAAACTGGAGTTCATGAATCACTTTTTTCTGCGAAAGTTATTTGTGGAGAAAGCTCAAGAAACAGATGAAAATTTAGAAGCACAGTTACTCAATTTGATGGCATGTCAATCTGGAACAAATGAGTATTGGTATCGTCGTCATGGAGAACTCAAGTGTATGTTATGGAACTTAGGTACACCAACATGGTTTGTCACACTTAGCATTGCAGAGTATGCATGGGAAGATGTACTTGAGTTTTTAAGAGAACCGAATTCTAATATAAATAATGTTGAAGTAAAGATTCCTGGTGAACTGCGTTCATTGGATCCTGTAAATGTGTGCAGATATTTTAATCATAAGTTTCAAGGTATGATGTCTTTTATCTGTAATAAAAAGAATCCACCTCTTGGAGAAGTTACTGATTTCTTTTAGCAAAAGGAGTACCAAGCAAGAGGTGCACCTCATATACATATGCTACTATGGGTCAAGGATGCACCTAAATTTGGAACTGATTCTGATGAAACAGTATTGTCTTTCATCGAACAGTATGTGACATGTGAGATTCTAAGAGAAGGAGGAGATAGACGCTTGAGACATCAAGTTTTACGTTTCCAAAGTCACGGTTGTGGAAAGTATTGCAGAAGAAAATACAAGTCTAAAGGAAAATATTACACCAAATGTCGGTTTGGTTTTCCCCGTCCGGTCATTTGTAAAGGAAGAGTAAATTCTTTTTTTTCTTCTGTGAGGCACACAATAACTCGGAAATCTCCAAAGATTACCTACAACTTAAAAAGAACAGAAGTGTCAAAGTATATCAATGACTACAATCCAGTCATACTAAAAATGTGGAATGCGAACATGGACATCCAGTATGTTGCGGATAACTCAATTGCTGTTGACTGTTATGTTACATCGTACATGACAAAATCTGAAAAAACAGAGATGAAACAAATGTGGGAATAAATTGCACAAGAGAATAGTCTTAGCAAAAAAATTGTACAGCTTTAGTTTGAAAATGCTTTCCCACTGAGAAATTGGATCATATGAATGTTCAGACTGCTTGTGTTTTTCAAGTTTATATTCAAAGTCACGAGGAATCATTTGGGTAAGTTTACATCTTGCCTGCAAACAAAATGGAGTGTTGAAATCATTGGAAGAAATATAACAATTAGCAGCAAATGAGCCAGATAGTACAGACATTCTTAAAACTAATATGTTGGACACATACTATCCGAAAAGGAGTTAACATCTGGAGCAGCTATGTCTGTATGAAGTACTTCAACATTAGAGCTTCAAAAGAAATGTTAAAGAGACTTTAAAAGAAGGAAAGTTTGCTGTAGTTGGATGTCATGGTTGTTTAGTAAAACATGCAAAAGGGTAATCTTATAAACCACAAGAAACTTAGTTGTGAAACTCCAGATAAGCGAGAATTTTACTATTTAGCACTTCTACAGCTGTTTAAACCATGGCGTAGCGAACGTGAATTACTTGGAGAGTTTGACTGCTACGAAGATTCTTTTAATGCTTGTAAAGATAGCATTCGATGTCCAAGTTTCCCTACATATTTAAAAATGTTGAATGATGAAGTTGAACAGGAAAAGACTATTATAGCTGAAATAGCTCATGAAAGTTCTCAAGATAGTCAAAGTAGTGGTCCATGTAGTCAAGATCCTCTTGGACAACTAATGCTGGAAAATGAAGCAGCGATTGCTATGCATGAAGGCGAAATTGCAATGCAACAAGCACACGAGGAGAATATAACATTGGAAATGTTAGAAGAACAAGTAAATGTTGAACAGAAAGAAATGTATGAACAAGTGAGAGAACGGATAGAACATTTGCATGAAAAAAAAGAATGTCTGTGTTCATCTTTTAAACCTCTTCTGATGTACATCAGTTGTCAAGCTGGGACAGGTTAAAGTTTTTAAATTAAAGTTTTGAACAGTTATCTTCAAAAAACTACTGGTTCACATTTATGTTGTGTGGTAACAGCTCAACTGGATTAGCTGCACACAATGTTAAAGGAGTTACTTTGCATAGATTATTGATGCTACCAGGGGAGCATGATAATAAATTACAATATCAGAAGTTGTTTGGATAAGCTTCTTATGAAGTGTCAAGAGTGCTGAAGAAAATGAAACTTTTAATTATTGATGAGGTGAGCATGGTCTCAAACTTAATGCTTGCTTTTGTACACTTAAGAATGCAACAGGTATTAAAAACAGATTATGACGTTCTCTTTGGGGGAAAACATTTAAATGTATTTGGAGATCTGCTACAACTAACCCCTGTAAATGGAGAACTAGTGTTTAAAACTCTTCAGCATGAAGACACTATGAAATCTTCGGGAAGTATTGGAAATGTGAATCTGTGGTTACATTTTGAATAGAAAGAACTCACTCAGAATATGCGACAATCAAGAGATGAAGATTATGGAAATATTCTAAAAGATGTAAGAATTGGTGTTCTAAGCAAACATGGTAAACAAGCTTTTCAAAGTCGTCTACTAAAGAACTTGTTTACAAATGAAAACACACCAGCAGAAGTAATGTACAAGAAAATGAAAGAAAAAAAGTCTATAGTTTGCTTAATGCCTACAGTGGAAGAGTGTTACACCTTTAATAGAGAGCTTATGAAATTGGAAAATCAAGAAATAGTTCACATTGAAGCTATTGATAAAATAGAGCATCAAGGAATAACAATTGTTCTTTCAGAAAAACTACAGACTAAATTGGATTCTTTGGAAAAGTCTGTATCAAAAACTACAGGCTTAGAATTTTTTTTAGATGTATGTTTAAACTGTCAGGTCATTTTGAAGCATGATCTGAATGTAGAAGACGGTTTAGTGAATGGAGCAATGGGGAAAGTTGTTGATTTTGTGCAATATCAAAATAGAAATCGAATTGAATTTTTAAAAGTTAAATTTGATCAGATTGCAGAGGTAACTCAGATTGCACGTTCTGCCACACGTTTTCTGCTTGTAAAAGACTTGTATGTTCGTAGAAAACAGTTTCCCTTCTGTTTAGCATATGCAATAACTATTCACAAATCACAAGGTTTAAGTGTAGATAATGCTTTGGTAAATGTTGGGAAAACTGTGTTAAAGAGGGAATGGTATATGTTGCATTTTCTCGAGTTAGAACGTTGTCTGGTTTTTATTCAATTGATTTGATGAGAACAAGGTTAGTACTGATGTTAATTGTGTAAGAGAATATAATCGTTTGAGAGGGCTTTATGCTCCCCATTTAGGTGAATATCCTATTTATGATAAACGTGTTGTGTTTTCAAAATGCAAATATGTTGAAGAGTTAACTATGGTTGAAAAGCAGAAAGAACATCAACAGAATAGAAAAGATGTAAAGAAGCAGAAAATACAAACAAGTGATGATGTTGTTGGATACCAATTAGAAAATGCTTCTGGTGTCAACTGCTATGGTAATATCATTCTAAATGTTATATTTTATCTTGAAGATGTTTGTGGTGAAATTATGGAAAGTCAGGAAAAAACTTTATGTTCTGCACTCTACACTTTATTTCAAGAATTGAGAACTGATAGAAGTAAGATTCATTCTGCTTCTGGTATTCGCCAACTGTTGGATACATGTAATGGATCTTTAACGTTCAGTGCTAATACACAGCAAGATGCACAAGAATTTCTGACAGTTATGCTTGGAGTACTAGAAGATGAAGGAATTCAGATTGAGAGTTTATTTGGACTCAGTTACAAATGGGAACATAAATGAGAAGATTGTTCGTTAACTTCAAGCACTATAGTTGACAGAGAATGATTTTTATATTTAACAATACCTGACTGCAAATCTGTACCATTTTCCAAATTAGTAAAAGAAGCTGATCATGAGATGATGTGTTCTCGTTGTAAATCAAGAATGCTATGTGCATTATGCCTACAAAGATATGGAAAATATTTGATTAAAATGCTGCAACGCTGTCAACCAAATGGAAGAAAAGTAGAAAACAAAATTAAAAATGTTGTTGCTAATCAAGTATCTATTTCTGGAAGAACTTTTGCAACAGTTGCTATTGTTTTCCATGCTGGAAGTACTACTACAAGTGGACATTATACAGTTTATTTAAAGTGTAATAATGGTTGGAGTCACTGTAATGATACACACTTAGAACTGAAACCGAGATTGCCTTATGAATTACCCAACTCATACTTAATTTTTCTGAAACAAAGATTTTAGATACACTTTTCGGCTTTAATGGAAAGGTGTATAGATCTTTAAGGAATTTATACTGGATGCTTTCAAAGTGAAATTTTTGATACATTAGCTGGCGTATTGGGAAAATGTGCAGAGAAACTACGTAAGATCTTTAAGGAATTCATACTGGATGCTGTCAAAGTGAAATTTTTGATACATAATCTGGTGTATTGGGAAAATTGTACAGAGAAACTACGTAAGATCTTTAAGGAATTCATACTGGATGCTTTCAAAGCGAAGTTTTTGATATATTATCTGGTGTATTGGGAAAATGTGCAGAGAAACTACGTAAGATCTTGAAGGAATTCATACTGGATGCTTTCAAAGCAAAATTTTTGATACATTATCTGGCGTATTGGGTAAATTTGCAGACAATCTATGAAGTAAAGGTAAGCTTTGAACATTTGAAGAACTATTGGATGTGTTATTTGTGTTGATTTTGTATTATATTTGAGAGAATTAGGGTTTTTATTTTTTTAACAATCGAGTTCATTGGTTTTATTTTTTCCTGCTGTTTATGATGAAACTACACTGGCATCACTGTGAATAGTGAAGTTAAGTAGTAGCTGATGACAGCAAAAAAAGGGAGAAAAATTGTTAACTGAATGTTAAATTGTTTTGTATTATTTAAAAACTCATTGTAATTTGTGAAATGTATTACGTGACATAGTACTTTTGCAGTTTATTTTATGCTTATTGCTAGTAGGGTGTGTCACCAGTCCTGAGGCGGAAGCCGGGACTCGAGATTCCCATTTTTTAGAACTTTGCTGGTATTTTGCTGCTGTAAATACTTTACTGAGCGTGTGTGTTTTAATTGTGATTTTAATACTTTTAATCGCGCATTTGCACAACCCAGGCTCGAACCTGTGAGATCGTCCTTTCCGTTCCCGCCATTCAGTGTGAGGAAAACGAGCTGGGCGAGCAGTCTAGTGCTCCGCCCCGCCCCCCGCCTGCATAAAATGACTCCCTGGCCCAGGAAACGCAGCGGACGAGCGCAGCGGGCGCGCCGCCGGTGTGCCGAAGGTGCGCCAAAGGCAAGCCCGTCTGCGCTCGTCCGCGCCGAGCCCGCGCCCATAGGCAGAACCCCTGTCCGGCTAATTAAAAACTCTTCATCAATGCTTGTCTACAACCGCGCCACCTTATTGATGATTGGCCGTAACATTGACACAAAATATTGCCCTACTAGAGCCATGGAGGATGTCCTCCCGCTCTTCCCCCATCAATGCTCTAACTGTAAGCAGACCCTCCCCGAGTTACTCTGGCAATCTTTGCCTATCCTCAAGGTTCCACACGATACTATAGCGACAAATGAACTGCCCTCCTTGAAATGCATGCTACTCAATGCCAGATCTCTGGTAAAACACAGTACTGAACTGGCGGAGCTTATCCTTGACTCCAAGGTCATGATCGCCTTCATAACTGAGTCCTGGACAGACGCTGCATCAGGCCCAGACATTGTCATCGCTACTCCCCCAAACTATGTTTGTCTTACACGGAACAGAGAAACAAAGAAAGGTGGTGGTCTGGCCATTATTTATCATAAATCCCTTAGAGGGATAGTACAGCCAGACGTAACTGACCTAGACGAAGCGCTCATTTTCAATTTTATCCTCTCTGATCATCAGACTCTTAGAGGCTGCCTAATCTACAGGCCCCCTGTGGCCAAAGCACCTTTTCTCTCAGCTTTGAGTAGCCTGTTAGAAGAAGCTATTTGTGCCAGCTCCTTCACACTACTTGGAGATTTTAATTTTCATCTGGAGCATTGTAGGGACCCGGACACTCAAGAACTCCTAGAACTGCTACAGGGAGTAGAACTGAAACAACTAGTCCGAGGTCCGACTCATAAAGCAGGGCATACTCTTGATGGCATCTTTTCCAATATTCCTAACCTAGAGGTTACGTCTGTTCAACCGATCTCCTGGTCGGATCATGCTGCTGTTTATTTTAACATAAGCCTTACCCCCCCCCCTAGACTAAACAAAGCTAAATCTGCCCCTAAAATATTGAGGAAATGGAAAAACATAGAAGGCAAGACTTTAGAGGATCTTTTGAAAGCCTCTATAAAGCCCCCTACAATTGACATAGAGGAAGCAGCCACAGACTACACGAGCTGGCTGGAGGCTGCCTGTATGCAACTTGCCCCCCCATCTATTATACATTCCACTCGGACAAGCCCCTCTGCCCCTTGGTTCTCTGAACAAGTCAGAGTCCATAAAACCCGCTGCAAAAAACTAGAAAGACTATGGCGAAAAAATTACAAGGTAGAGGATAAAAAACGGCTTAACGCAGAGTTGAGAGCATACAAGGAGACAATTTGCATGGCTAAATGTGAGTTCTTTTCCAAACGGATCAAGGAAGCGATAAACTCCCCTAAGGAATTATTCTACACAATCTCCTCCCTGGCAGCCCCCAAATCAGTAGAAATACCTCCTAGTCGCCAACTGTGCGAAGATCTAGCCAAATTCTTCCTAAATAAAGTAGAGAAGATTTTCTATCCTTTGAACAATGAAAATAGGATTAATGCCTCAGACTCACTCACTCCAGATATGTATCAGGAGCCCAATAGTAAATTGGACATATTAGAGAACTTCTCACCCATTAGCGAGGAAGAGGTATTCAAAGGACTTATGAGAATAAAATCAGGCTCCCCACATGACCCCTGCCCAACCGCAATTGCCAAACTAGCTCCCTCCACCATCGCCTCGGGTCTTACCCCCCTGTTCAATAACATGCTGGACAGGGGAGAATTTCCCCTACGCTGGAAACAGGCCTCTATCCTACCCCTCCTAAAAAAAGACAATTTAGATCCCACAGATTTAAATAATTTTTGACCCATTGCCCGACTACCCCTCCCAGCCAAAATCATGGAGGGCTTACTAAATAGCCAGCTCAGTTCCTTCCTGAGATCAGGAGAGAGACTGGACTCTTCACAGCATGGATTCAGGGCTGGACACAGCACTGAATTGGCCTTGATCAAATCAGCTGAAGATATCAGAAGGGTGCTGGACATGGGGGGTAGAGCCGCCCTGATCCTGCTGGACCTATCCGCGGCCTTCGATACGGTCCACCATAACATCTTGGTGGACCGTCTGAGGGCCAGTGGGATTCGGGGAAAGGCCCTTGACATCTTGCAGGCCTTTTTATCCGGCAGGACGCAGTTGGTGGCCTTGGGGGACTTCGAATCCGAGCCTTTTGTGCTCCCCTGCGGAGTCCCCCAGGGGTCTACCCTGAGCCCGACTCTTTTTAATGCCTACGTCTCGACATTGGCACCAGTGATCAGATCCTTTGGATTTAATCTCACATCCTACGCGGACGACACTCAGATTGTGGTGTCACTGCGTCAGGGAGAATTGGATAGAACAGCAGATAGGTTCAGATGCTGCATGCTGGAGGTGAGCAAATGGATGTCAGGAAACTGCCTGAAGCTTAATTCGGCTAAAACAGAGGTGCTACTGTTTGGTTCACTTGAGAATTTCTGGTCCCCTCGCTGGTGGCCAGAAGAAATGGGGGCTCCCCCTGCTCCGGTTTCGAAGGTAAAAAATGTAGGGGTCCTGATGGATGACTCTCTCTCCTTCAGGCCACATATCAACGCACTGGCCTCGACCACCCATTATGCTCTCAAAACCATACGGAAAGTCCTGCCCTTTCTCCCAGTAGAACACAAGAAGACAGTAGTGACCAGTCTGGTGCTGTCCCGGCTGGATTATTGTAATGGTCTGCTGCTGAATGCTCAGCAGGGACTCTTGAACAAACTTCAAATCCTGCAGAATGCAGCAGCACGCCTGATTACAGGCACCCCCAAGTTCTCCTCAGTAGCCCAGGACCTTGTAAAATTACACTGGCTGCCTGTTAGGAAAAGAATCGCCTTTAAGTCACTCTGCGTGATTTTTAAGGCTCTGCACGGCCTAGCCCCCCAGTGTATGACCTCTCTTTTCCTATGGTACAAACCTGCCCGAGCTCTAAGATCTGCCGAACAGGGCCTGGCAGTAGTCCCCAGAGTTAGGAAAGTTTGTTGGGGAGGCAGAAGTCTCTCCCTGGGAGCCGCTAAGGCATGGAACTCGCTGCCTTCCAACCTTAGACAGATCCCCGACTTGCTCACATTCAGAAGGGCCCTTAAAACCTGGCTTTTCTCACACTAACTCTCTTTCCCACGCCTCCTAGTGATCATTCAGCGCCAGGACACCTCCGGGTAACAGTGCGCTTTAAAAATGCCCAAAATAAATAAAATAAATAAATAAATAAATGAAAAGTTAGAAAAAATAGTATTAATGACAAATACATAATAGTAGTTCAATATTTAAAAAACCTTTGAAATTCATTGAAAAAAACATAGGTTTCCGAGACGTTATGCTTAGAAATTAGCTTTTAAGAAACCTTCGAAATTCACTGACAAAACCATAGGTTTCAGGCATGTTATAGTTAGAAATTAGCATTTAAAAACCCTTAGGAATTCACTGAAAAAACCATAGGTTTCAGGGACGTTATAGTTAGGAATTAGCATTTAAAAAAACCTTAGAAATTCACTGAAAAAACCATAGGTTTCAGGGACGTTATAGTTAGTTCGACATTTGACTTATATAAAACCAGAGAAATTCGCCTGTTATAGTTAGTTGAGCTAACTATAACTCGTGCCCCCGCAATGCACTGCTGATGATGTCACATATTACATCACTCATGAAATGGTCAGTGACATCACTGATGACATCTCAAATGACATCACTGATTACATCACTGATGACATCATCCACGTGAAAATCAGATGTACCTGATCAGACCCTAATATAACACTTGATACACCCAGTCTAAAATACAGACTATAATTTTCAAAACCGTGAACACACCAATACCAGTTAGTGCATATCCACTCTCTAATTTGTAGGTCTACACACATTCATTCATTCATCTATACACTCACTCATACATACAGTCAGCCATCAATACAGCATTATCATATCCAGTCACATATCTATACAGACACTCACACACTACCTCTCATTCTTAGAGTTATTCACACACCTAGTCAGTAATGGAAATAATCAATAACTCTTTCATTTACTCACCTGTACAGTTATACACAAACCACATAACATATTTAAACATATACTAACAAATACTTACACTCTAATACAAAAACTAATACAAGGACACACTGATCCATAAAGGCACTCTCACAATCACTCATTCTCACATATAGTCATTTATATAGTCCAACACTCATATATACTGCCTTTCACATATGGAGTTACTCACATGTACCACTGAGGCATCCATTCACTCACCGAGACACTCATACACACACTCACTCAGCCATACAGACCTTCACAGATACAGACTTGAACACATATACCTAGTGAATTACCCACTCACACATCTATGCAGAGAGTCATATCCCCCACCCACCCACTCAGACACTTAGGTACTCATACAGGTACTCAGACAAGCAATGAATAGCTCAAATAGATCCTCATTTAGTTGCTAACCAAACCATGGAACTGCTTACTCACCAACTAACAACCTAAACTGCATGAATGTCTATATCAGTCGCTAACACATACATTAAGCAAGACACAATTATTTAGTCACTTATACAGTTAGTCACACACCTACTTAATCATCCATCCTGAGTCTTATACACTCCACTCATTCATTCTTCAATACACCTTGGCATATATATATTTATAAAACAGATGTAAACTTTATAGAAACACACATTCACTGGATGATGTCATCAGAGATGTCATTTGAGATGTCATCATTGGTGTCATCAGTGATGTCACTGACCATGTCATGAATGATGTAATATGTAATGTCATCAGCAGTGCATTGCAGGAGCACAAGTTATAGTTAGCTGAACTAACTATAACGAAGGAATCCGCGTAGCATGTGCGATGGGTGCCTATTGTCGTGCGCGTATGCTATGCGACCGGTACGCGACTCAAGGGGCATACGCAACACATGTATTAATTTACATGATGCTCGCACGCTTGCGTGTGAAATGCCCCGTGGGTAGTGGTCCCCGGGGCTGTGGGGGGGCCGTGAGCCCCCCGCATATATTTTAAAGAACCCCCGGGGGTGCCGTTCCCAGGGCTTGCGGGGGGCTTTGAGCCCCCCCACCCATTAATATTGAAGCCCCGGGGGGTGGCGGTACATAATTTTATAAATTTTATAAAGCCCCGGGGGTGGCGGTCCCCGGGGCTGGGGGGCCCCTCTGGGCCCCCCATTCACATAATAATATTGCCCCCGGGACTTGGCCCCTCGGTGGCTAATTACCAACGAAACGCGCTTCGTTTTTTTTTTTTTTAATCATCAGGATCCGCGCATCTTTCTGATTAAAAAAAAAAATGTTGGAGGCCCAGGGTATCCTTGTGGGACACCCTAAGTAGGCCTAGGGGGTCAGGGTGTTTCTACCCTGACCCCTTTTTGCATTTTGCACACTTATTTCAAGGATTTCTTGTGCCTCGGTTCTACTGAGGCACAAAATGGCTGCCAACACTTCCTGGTTTGGAGTGTTGACAGCAAGTTGACAGCCCGATGCAGCTCGTGATCGGGAGGGTGCGCGCAGGGTGCACTCAGGGTGTGCGGATCCACCGCGCCCATAGATATATATGTGATTTTAGTTTTGATTTTCTCAGGAATTACTGAATGGATATACACCATTTAACCAAAAGGCACGACTCTGAACCAAGTGACTAAAGGTTCCTATGGAAAATTGCATGGGGAAAGCAAGTTTCATAGGAAATCCGCAACATTCTATTCCCAATAACATTGGCGCCCATTTACGAATCTTCGCGAAATTTTCAAAACTTTTGGCCAGCTCCTGTCCGCTCCTATCCTGAAAGTTTCGAGATGATTCGTGTAGTGGGGGCTGAGAAAGAAGGGGGGTCCCAAAACGTGTTTTCCCCATGCAGTTTCCCATAGGACCTTTAGCCGCAGCTATAGCCCGAACTGCTGAACGGAATTACACCAAATTTGGCAGAAAGGTAGTCCTCAGTTCAGAATCCTGCCTTTTGCTTAAATGGTGTACATCCGTTCAGTTGTTCCTGAGACAATCAAAAGTAAAATCACATATATATCTGGGCAGAGCCTAACCACACATCTCATCGTGAGATCTGATTTGCTGTCAGCACTTCATCCAAGAAGTGTTGGCAGCCATCTTGGGACCAATATACATGATACCACCTCATCAAAAAGCATTACAGTTAATAGAAGGTTTTCATACTGATAGTACCATACTCATTTTAGGAATTGTGGTGTGTTTTAAGGTGATTTTACCATGTGAAAAAGACTTCTGCTGGGATATCATGAATCATGTTTGAGAGAAAACTATTTTCTCATGCTTTTCCCACAGAGGTTTGGAAGGTGATCTGTAAGCTAAACTGAGAGTATATTTTCTGTAAATTCACATTATCTTTCACAGTCATGTGAGAATGAAGTCTAACATTCTCAGTAAAACATGTACATCCAACAGAGACTGTCAGTTGATTCCTTTGTGTTCTACTTATGATAAACGTATGGCACAGTGGAAGCCATCTTGATTGGAACTCTTAAAACATTTAATTTAAAAAGGAACAAAATGAGGGGGTTCATTTTGCCATAGAAAGGATGATTAGTGCTGCAGAAAGAAAAATTAGGGCACATTTTGAGTGACTTCTCAAATCCTCTTCTATTCCATTAAAGAATTCTGACATGCAGACTGAAACATGCACTTTCAATACCAGCAGCAGACTTCCCTGGTGAGCAGTACCTTTACTACAGTGATCTAATGAGCAACTAGAGTGCTAACATTCTGAATTTATGGCAAATGTGTGCCTTCTTGATGGAAACACATTAAAAAACTGAAAGTATTCCTACTGAGGAGACTGTAGTAAATGAGGAAATTAGGAAACTTCATAACAAATAAGTCTCCCAAGATGGCCACCAGAGACAAAAGAGCCCAAATGTAGCACACATATCATCCAGATGTAGCCCAAGTATAGCCCAATGACAGAATGTCCCAGAGTGTTCTAAAGAACAACTAGAGTGCTAACAGTCTTACTTATGACAAAAGTATGGCACACCTGAAGCCATCTTGATTGGAATAAAGTGGTAACACTTAAAACATTTAATTTGCAAAGGAACAAAATGAGGGGGTTCATTTTGCCATAGAAATTATGACATGCAGACTGAAACATGCACTTTGAAAACCAGTCCAGCAGCAGACTTCCCTGGTGAGCAGTAGCTTTAATACAGTGATCTAATGAGCAACTAGAGTGCTACCATTCAGAATTTATGGCAAATGTGTGACACATCTGAATGCCTTCTTGATGGAACCAAAGTAAACAAGCATTGAAATTGCAATAGGTCTCGCCCTCGTTTAAGTTAAAGCAATTCTGTTTGTAATTAGGTGGCTTTTTAGCTTTGCTTTTATTAGTCTTTTTCAAACTTTCATGTACATAACATGCATATGCATGTATATATGTATATGTATATGTATGCATGCATTTATATTTGTATTTATATAGATATGCAGTTTATATAAATGTTTATATATGTATGTGTGTATATATATATACACATACATATATATAAATGCATATGCATATATATGTGCATATGTGTGCATGTAGAGAGAGGTAGAGAGGTAAAGGTGTAGAGGTAGAGAGGTAGAGGTAGAGAGGTAGAGGTAGAGAGGTAGAGAGTAGTAGAGAGAGAGGTAGAGAGAGGTAGAGAGGTAGAGAGTAGAGGATGAGTAATAGACAGTAGAGAGTGAGTAGTAGAGAGTTGTAGAGAGTAGTAGAGAGAGTAGCAGAGAGTGAGTAGTAGAGAGTAGTAGAGTGAGTAGTAGAGAGTGAGTAGTAGAGAGTGAGTAGTAGAGAGTAGAAGAGTGAGTAGTAGAGAGTGAGTAGTAGAGAGTAGTAGACAGTGAGTAGTAGAGAGTAGTAGAGAGTGGGTAGTAGAGAGTAAGTAGTAGAGAGTAGTAGAGAGTAGTAGAGAGTGAGTAGTAGAGTAGTAGAGAGTAGTAGAGAGTGAGTAGTAAAGAGCAGTAGAGAGTGAGTAGTAGAGAGTGAGTAGTAGAGATTGAGTAGCAGAGAGAGAGTAGTAGAGATTAGTAGAGAGTGAGTAGTAGAGTGAGTAGTAGAGAGTAGTAGAGAGAGAGTAGTAGTGAGTGAGTAGTAGAGAGTAGTAGAGAGTGAGTAGTAGAGAGTGAGCAGTAGATAGTGAGTAGTAGAGAGTAGTAGAGAGTAGTAGAAAGAGAGTAGTAGAGAGTGAGTAGTAGAGAGTGAGTAGTAGAGAGTAGTAGAGAGTGAGTAGTAGAGAGTAGTAGAGTGTGAGTAGTAGAGAGAGAGTAGTAGAGAGAGAGTAGTAGGGAGTAGTAGAGAGTGAGTAGTAGAGTGAGTAGTAGAGAGTAGTAGAGAGCGAGTAGTAGAGAGCAAGTAGTAGAGAGTGTGTAGTAGAGAGTGAGTAGTAGAGAGAAGTAGAGTGAGTAGTAGAGAGAGTAGTAGAGAGTGAGTAGTAGAGAGAGTAGTAGAGTAGTAGAGAGTGAGTAGTAGAGTGAGTAGTAGAGAGTAGTAGAGAGCGAGTAGTAGATTGTGAGTAGTGGAGAGTGAGTAGTAGTGAGGAGTAGAGAGTGAGTACTAGAGATAGAGTAGTAGAGAGTGAGTAGTAGAGAGTGGTAGAGTGAGAAGTAGAGAGTGAGTAGTAGGGAGAGAGTAGTAGAGAGTAGTAAAGATTGAGTAGTAGAGTAGTAGAGAGTGAGTGGTAGAGAGTAGTAGAGAGTAGTGGAGTGAGTAGTAGAGAGTGGTAGAGAATGAGTAGTAGAGAGAGTAGAAGAGAGAGAGTAGTAGGGAGTAGTAGAGTAGTAGAGAGTGAGTAGTAGAGAGTGAGTAGTAGAGTGAGTAGTAGGGAGTAGTAGAGAGTGAGTAGTAGAGTGAGTAGTAGAGAGCGAGTAGTAGAGAGCAAGTAGTAGAGAGTGTGTAGTAGAGAGTGAGTAGTAGAGAGTAGTAGAGAGTGAGTAGTAGAGAGAGTAGTAGAGAGTAGTAGAGTAGTAGAGAGTGAGTAGTAGAGTGAGTAGTAGAGAGTAGTAGAGAGCGAGTAGTAGATTGTGAGTAGTGTAGAGTGAGTAGTAGAGAGTAGTTGAGAGTGAGTACTTGAGAGTGAGTAGCAGAGAGTGAGTAGTAGAGAGAGAGTAGTATAGAGTGAGTAGTAGAGAGTAGTAGAGTGAGTAGTAGAGAGAAAGTAGTAGAGAGTGAGTAGTAGAGTAGTAGAGAGTGAGTGGTAGAGAGTAGTAGAGTGAATAGTAGAGAGTAGTAGAGAGTGAGTAGTAGAGAGTAGTAGAGAGCGAGTAGTAGATTGTGAGTAGTGGAGAGTGAGTAGTAGAGAGTAGTTGAGAGTGAGTACTTGAGAGTGAGTAGCAGAGAGTGAGTAGTAGAGAGAGAGTAGTAGAGAGTGAGTAGTAGAGAGTAGTAGAGTGAGTAGTAGAGAGAAAGTAGTAGAGAGTAGTAGAGAGTGAGTAGTAGAGTAGTAGAGAGTGAGTGGTAGAGAGTAGTAGAGAGTAGTAGAGTGAATAGTAGAGAGTAGTAGAGAGTGAGTAGTAGAGAGTAGTATTGAGTGAGTAGTAGTAAATAGTAAGTAGTAGAGAGAGTAGTAGAGAGTAGTAGAGTAGTAGAGAGTGAGTAGTAGAGAGTGAGTAGTAGAGAGTAGTAGAGAGCGAGTAGTAGAGAGTGAGTAGTGGAGAGTGAGTAGTAGAGAGTAGTAGAGAGCAAGTAGAGAGTGGGTAGTAGAGCGTGAGTAGTAGAGAGTGAGTAGTAGAGAGAGAGTAGTAGAGAGTGAGTAGTACAGAGTGAGTAATAGAGAGTGAGTAGTAGAGAGTAGTAGAATGAGTAGTAGAGAGGGAGTAGTGGAGAGAGAGTAGTGGAGAGTAGTGGAGAATGAGTAGTAGAGTAGTAGAGAGGGAATGGTAGAGAGTAGGAGAGAGTAGTAGAGTGAGTAGTAGAGAGTAGTAGAGAGTGAGTAGTAGAGAGTAGTAGTAGAGAGTGGTAGAGAGTAGTAGAGAGTGAGTAGTAGAGAGTGAGTAGTAGAGAGTAGTAGCAAGTGAGTAGTAGAGAGTGAGTAGTTTAATTTAAAAGGAACACAATGAGGGGGTTCATTTTGCCATAGAAATTATGATTAGTGCTGAAAAAAGAAAAATTAGGGCACATTTTGAGTGACTTCTCAAGTCCTCTACTATTTCATTAAAAAATTCTGCCATGGAGACTGAAACATGCACTTTCAAAACCAGCAGCAGACTTCCCTGGTGAGCAGTAGCTTTACAACAGTGATCTACTAAGCAACTAGAGTGCTAACATTCCAAATTTATGGAAAATGTGTGACACATCTCAATGCCTTCTTGATGGAATCAAAGTAAAAAACCTGAAAATATTTCCTACTGAGGAGACTGTAGTAAATGAGGAAATTAGGAAACTTCAAAACAAATAAGTCTCCCAAGATAGCCACCGAAGACAAAAGAGCCCAAATGTAGCATAAATATCACCCAGATGTAGCCCAAGTATAGCCCAATGACAGAATGTCCCAGAGTGTTCTAAAGAACAACTAGAGCGCTAACAGTCTTACTTATGATAAAAGTATGGCACACCTGAAGCCATCTTGATTGGAATAAAGTGGTAACAATTAAAACATTTAATTTGCAAAGGAACAAAATGAGGGGGTTCATTTTGCCATAGAAATTATGATTAGTGCTGCAGAAAGAACAATTAGGGCACATGTTGACTTCTCAAATCCTCTTCTATTTCATTAAAAAATTCTGACATGCAGACTGAAACATGCACTTTAAATACCAGCAGCAGACTTCCCTGGTGAGCAGTACCTTTACTACAGTGATCTAATGAGCAACTAGAGTGCTGCCATTCAGAATGTATGGCAAATGTGTGACACATCTGAATACCTTCTTGATGTTATCAAAGTAAAAAACTGAAAGCATTTCCTACTGAGGAGACTGCAGTAAATGAGGAAATTAGGAAACTTCATAACAAATAAATCTCCCAAGATGGCCACCAGAGACAAAAAAGCCAAAATGTAGCACAAATATCACCCAGATGTAGCCCACATGTAGCCCAATGACAGAAGGGTGCAAAACACTTATAATTTTTGAGTTTTTGCAGTTGTATATAGTGTAGACTTGCCAGGTTTTAGAGTGCTTTACATGAGCATTGGTTACATCACCCAAGAACAAATTCATTTTGGTTGTAGACATGGGGAGATTAAGTGATTTGACCAGAATCACAGAATGTCGAGCTGAAGCAGAAACTCCAACCTGGTTCCCCAGTTGCAAAGTCTGCAGCTCTGGAAGTAACACCACATCCTCTCCCCTAAGTGCAACATTTAATCAAGTGGTCATCTGGATAAAAAAACATAAAGATACAAATAATTTAAAAGTGCTTTGTCGCTATTTGAAAACTCAGAAAATATGTCCTCATTTTAGTTTTTTAGAGCACTAACCATAATTTTGATGCAAATAAGACCCTCTCATATATGTAATTTCTAAAGGAAATTCTCTAGGTATTACAGTTTTGATTACATCAAGATGACGTCAGGCGTTCCACACTTTTGTAATAAATATAGAATGTTAGCAATCTAGTTGTTCATTAGGATACTGTTGAGAGGCAGAGGAAAGGGGCAGGGACTCTGAAAATTGAAGGCAGGTAGGATGGTGCAGAAGCAACAATTTGACCACACTGGGCAGGCAGGAAGGGCAGTGGCAGCACAGCAGACTATGGAGGGCAGTGGAAAGGGGGCAGGGGCAACAAAACAACAATACAGGACTGGCAAGAGAGGCAGTGGCAATATAATAGACCATTGTGGGCAGAAGGAAGAGGCAGTGGTAGTACAACCATACATGCCAACAGACCTGATTCAGCCAGGAAATGTCCAATGTTTTTAAGCCCAAATGGGTTTTATTTGATCTGTCTCCTGTTTACAATCTCCTCTTTTTCAATGTAAGTCAAAGGGGAAAATCAATACCGCAGTTTTTTTTCAAAATCTCCCCCTTACCAAGTTCAAAATGTTAGCATGTATGGTACATTGGACCATGGAAGGCAGGAGGAATTGGGGTAGGGACATGGACTCGGATAACAGAGGACAGGAGGGACATGGAGAGGTGCACCAAACTGTCCCTACAGGTCAGGCATCAGGGTTTGCAGCAGCACAATACACCACACAGGGCATGCGGTACAAGAGTGCAGCACAACAATCCATAGAACGCAATAGGGAGGGGACAGGGCCATGCACATGGACAACAGAGAACAGAGGGGAAAGATGCAATGGTAGCTAGCTGACCATAATGGACAGACAGGAGAGAAATCTGCAGCATAACAGACCATAAAGGGCAGGAGGGATCAGATCAGGGGCATTACAATGGAACAGACAAGCCAGGAGGGAGGGAATAGGGGTCTTCACATGGAAACAGAGGGCTGGGGGCAAGGGGGCAGGACAGGTGCAGCAAGATGACCATGGAGGTCAGGCAGGATGGGCACTAGAAGCAAGACACACCATGGAGAGCAACAGTGAGACTATGATGGCATACACACAGACCATGGAGAGAAGGTTGGAGGGGGTCAGGGGCAGCTAGCTGACCACACAGGGAAGGTGGGAGGGGCCGTGGCAGCACAGGAGACCATGCATGGCAAGTGGGAGGGTTAGTGGCAGCACAATGGCTATAATGGGCAAGAAGGAGGGTGCAGAGGCATGCACAAAGGACCATGGAGGATAGAAGGGAGAGTCAGGACCTCGGCACAGACAAGAGAGTTCAGGGGAAGGGGCCTCACAACAGACCACGTGGGGCAGGCAGGAGGAGCAGTTGCAGCACAACAGACCAGTGAGGGCAGAAGCGTGTGACAATAAATGGACCATGGAGGACAGGAGGAAGGGGATAGGGACATGGAATGTGGACAGGCAGGGTGGAGGTGGCAGGGATAGGTTGCAGTCATCTGACAATGCTAGGCAGGTGGGAGGGGAGTGGCAGCTCAACAGAACACTCAGAGTAGATAGGAGTGGTAGGTCCATGGAGCATGGTGGGCAAAAAGGATGGAGCAGGGGCATGCACAAAGATGTCGGAGGGCAGGGGGAAGGAGACTAGGGGCAGCAAGTTAAGCACATAGGCTAAGCAGGAGGTCAATGATGGGGCATAGAATTGGGCAATGGAGGGCAGGAGGAGTGGACTGGTACATCATGCTAAATGGAGGGCAGTGGCAGCACATCAGACCATGCATGGCAGAAGGGAGGAGGCTAGTCCATGGATTCAGACAACAGAGGATAGGGAGGAGGTGGATGGGGCAGCAAGCTAACTGTTCAGAGAAGGTGGGAAGGCCAGTGGCAGAACAACGGCCACACAGGACTGTAATAAGGGAGCAGGGACATGGACTTGGACAACGGATGGCTAGGAGGAGGGAAGGCAGGAGCAGCAAGCTTGGGTGGGGGCAGCACAATGCCAGGCCCTGCTTCCAACCCCCCACCAGCCATTGTGATAACCATCTCACTTAACGTTAAAAAAACACTCGAAATTTGCTGAAAAAAACAAAGATTACAGGGATGGTATAGTTAGACTCAGATTTCACTCATACATAACCAGTGAAATTCAGCAGTTATAGTTACCTGAGCTAACTATAACTTACGCCCCCGCAATGTACTGCTAATGACCTCAGACATTACATCATTCATGACGTGGTCAGTTACATCACTCATGACATCACTTATGACATCTCAAATGACCTGTGAATGCAATGGAACTATAATCGCTAGAACTTTATTTAGGGATAGTGTGTATATATTAACACCCCTTTTTTCCTTTTCTTTTGTGTAAGAACCATTAAAATAAGCAACGTGCCCAGATGAGTATGGCCAATAGCCTTTCACTTTAAAGTAATGTGTAGTCCATTGTTTATGTTGATGTTTGCAATTCTAAGTATGTTTATTATGAATAAGTCACGTTGACGAACATACAGGTATGGCGGTCACGGGACAAGATATGCTGAAATGACATCGTGTGCATATTAACACTTGTTTTCTTTTCTTTATTGCATCAATTCCTGAATTTTCACATCGTGACCAGGCCAATATGGCCACCAGCTTTTTGGATTAAAGTAATATGTAGTCCTTTGTTAATGTTGGCAACTGGAGGCATTTGTACATTTAAATAAGGATGCTCAATTACGTCTTGGATCGTTATCAAGGTTCGGACGAGCCGAAACGTGTGGATCACGTCCTTTGCAGATTAAATACTTCCAAACTACAACCTGAGTGCTGATTCCTTCCTTGTAAGAGTGAGAGGAGATTAAATACATATATTTAAAATTCACTGGAAAAAACACAAGTTTCAGGGACATTATAGTTAGAAATTAGCATTTAAAAAACCTCAGAAATTCACTGAAAAAACCACAGGTTTCATGGATGTCATAGTTGGACATTTTACTCGTACAAAACAAGAGAAATTCGGGCATTATAGTTAGTTGTGCTAACTATAACTCGCGGCCCCGCAATGCACTGCTGATGACGTCACATATTACATAACTCATGACATGGTAAGTGACATCACTGATGACATCACTGATGACATCTCAAATGACATCATTGATGACATCATATACATGATCATCTTATGCACCTCCTCACACCCTAAAATACAGACTACCATTCTCGAAAACATAGACACACCAATACTAGTACAGCTACAATATTCTGTGCACTATGCATGCAGACCTCTAATCTGCTACAGTCTTTTAAATACTCAGTTAGTACCTATGCAGTCTAAGAATCCTTCTGTCTGTCCCATGCACTTGTCCATTCACCCATCCAGCACTATGTACATATCCTATCACTCTGCCAATACCTAAGCACTTATAAATTTAGCATGCCTTCTCTCTGCAGCACTGAAATTACTCCTTTTATTAGTCATATACTTAAAGAATGGCCACTAACCCAAGTACACTATACATGCAGACCTTTAACCAGCTACATACTATTGATACACTCTTCTAAATATCCAGTTAGTACCTCTGCAGTGTAGGAATCCTCCTGTCTGTCCCATGCATTTCTCCAATCACCCATCCAGCACTAGCTACTTATCCTATTACTCCACCAATACCTAAACACTTATAATAACTGAAAAACATGTTTATCATTTTTTGATATGTACTACTGTCAAGGTAAGATTAAGTAATCCAAATACTATCAATGCACAACTACATTCAGCTGTGCACTATATATATAAACCTCTAACCAGCTACTTAGTAAAGTACTACCCATGCAACCTACGAATCTTCCTGTCTGTCCCATGCACTTCTCGAATCACCCATCCAGCACTATCTACGTATCCTATCTCTCCACAATACCTAAGCACTTATAAATTCAACATGTACACTCTTTGCAGCACTGAAATTATTCTAGTTACTAGTCATGTACCTAAGGAATGGCCAAGCCAGTAAAACTAGTACAGCTACAATATTCTGTGCATTATGGATGCAGACCTCTAATCAGCTACATAGCTTTAATACAGTCTTTTAAATACTCAGTTAGTACCTATGCAGTCTAGGAATCCTTCTGTCGGTCCCATGCACTTCTCCATTCAACCATCCAGCACTATCTACGTATCCTATCACTCTGCCAATACCTAAGCACTAATAAATTTAGCATGCACTCTCTTTGCAGCACTGAAATTACTCCAGTTATTAGTCATATACTTAAGGAATGGCCTAGCCACTAACACAAGTGCAGGTACAATATTTTGTACACTATGCATGCAGACCTCTAACCATCTACATACTATTGATACGCTCTTCTAAATACCCAGTTAGTACCTATGCAGTCTAGGAATCCATCTGTCTGTCCCATGCACTTCTCCATTCACCCATCCAGCACTATCTACGTATCCTATCACTCCACCAATACCTAAGCACTTATAAATTCAGCACGCACTTTCTTTGCAACACTGAAATTAC
This sequence comes from Triturus cristatus, assembly GCF_964204655.1. Lineage (NCBI taxonomy): Eukaryota > Metazoa > Chordata > Amphibia > Caudata > Salamandridae > Triturus > Triturus cristatus. The sequence continues at coordinate 617,574,753 of NC_140582.1, forward strand.
TCCAGTTATTAGTCGTATACGTAAGGAATGGCGTAGTCAAAAACGCAAGTGCAGGTACAATATTTTGTATACTATGCATGAACACCTCTAACCAGCTACAAACTATTGATACGCTCTTCTAAATACCCAGTTAGTACCTATGCAGTGTAGGAATCCTCTTATCTTTCCCATGCATTTCTCCAATCACCCATCCAGCACTATCTACGTATCCTATTACTCCACCAATACCTAAGCACTTATACATTCACTATACATTCTGTTTTTAATACTGTCATTATTCTAGTTACTAGTCATGAACTTATGGAATGGCCTAGCTACTAACACAAGTACATCTATAATATTTTGTGCACTATCCAAGCAGACCTCTAACTAGTTACATACAATTGATACACTCTTCTAAATACCCAGTTAGTACTCATGCAGTGTAGGAATTGTCCAGTCTGTCCCATACACATCTTTAATCACTTATCTACCACTATCTACTTATCCTTCACCTCACCAATACGTAAGCACTTATAAATTAAGTGTTCACTCTGTTTGCAGCACTGTCATCATTCCAGTTACTAGTGGTATTCTTATAACATGACCTAGGCACCAACACAAGTACACATAAAATATTCTGTGCATAATCCCTACAAATCTCTAAGCAGATACATACTATTGGTCCACTCCATTAAATACTGAAGTAGTACCCATGCAGCGTAGGATACCTCCTGTCAGTCTCATGCAATTCTTCAATCACCCATCCAGCACTATGTTCTTATTGTATCAGTCTGCCAATACCTAAGCACTTATGGGGCAGATTTACAAGCACCCTGCACCACCAGTATGTCACTTTCTGTAACGTAGTGATGGCGCCAGGCACTCCTTCATATTTACAAGGAGAGGAAAAGCCACCCTGCATGGTTTTTCCTTTCCTTGTAAATATACGACCCCTTCATACACAGAACTTTGCGTTGAAGGGGCGTCCCATAGGTGTTGCTGTGGGGGTTCCCAAGCAACACCCATAGAACAAGACACATCTCCAGATTTATGAGAAATCTTAAATCTGGAGATGTGTGTGAATGCTGCGCCATGCTAGAGTTGGTGAAGCAAGGCGCAACGAGGAGAATTGTTTTAATTTCTCCTCATTTTTTTCTCTTTTAAACCATGCTGCATTCCACAGCATACATTGAAAGAGAAAAATGCCTTTACTGATTGTTTTTGAGCAGGAAGGTGTCCCTTCCTGCACAAAAACAATCTCCAAACGACACAGACATCCCTGCACCATGGTGCAAGGGTGCCTGTGTCACCGCATGGCTGCAGTTTGTGCAGCAGTGCAGAGGGAAACACAGAGTTGCAACATATTCATGTACATATGTCACATCCCTGTGCTTCGGAAGTGCCACAGTACAGTGCAGCTAAAGAGCTTGCAGTGTCACGCTGCAGTACTTCCTCATAAATCTTCACCTATGAATTCACCATACACTACTCATGCATTCTTTCAGTCAATCATGCTGTGTAAATATATTCAACCAAAGTTTCACACATTACCTTGCAATTATAGTTCTTTCTTTAACCAGATAAGGTAGTTCTGATAGTTTCTTCTTTTTTCTTTTGTATTTTCTTTAATTTTTTTGAACAATTTTGTATTTTTTTGGGTGTTTTTAAAAAAAATGAACAAAAAAAAGAAGGAATAAAACAGGAAACATTTGGAATTACTTATCATTCGAAAAACAAAAATACAAAAAAATTAACAACGATGGTTGCATTGTGCAGCACAAACTGCATCCACCGACTGCTCACCGAAGCATATACGCTTTTTACAGTTCACGCAGTGTTGCTAGAGAAAGGCGAATTCTGGACTAATGTCCATTGCAGGTGTTCCCGAGGACGCTTCAGATGTACTTGCTATAGCAGGTGAGGGATTCAAAGCAGTTGCCTCATTTCCTCCCGAGCAAGATTGAGAAGATGTGTGGTCCGGAGATGCTTGTACACAGAAGCAGTGCCACAAGAGTATTTTTTTTCACTGCCTCTTGACAGGACTCGTCACAAATTTTGCTCGTCACCTTTCTCGCATTTACTTTCTTCTCTGCAGGTGGAAAAATGAAGAATTTCCACACGACAGATTCCGGCCTCTGTGGACGTGGTGCCTCCTGCAAGAATTCTTCTTCAGAAGATACTTCCTCCTTCTGCTGCTGCTGTCCAGATGCCATTTTGTTTGATATTTTTTGAAAAACACCAAAAAAAACAAGCAAAAAGGGTTCTTGTAGGAAAAGAGATGTCTCTCTAAAGATGCGCCAACAAGAATGATTAAAATGGGTAGGGTCCTTCAATAGTTAGGGAAATGTTATGAACCAATGAAATCTTTTTTTTTAGGTCACATGGGATCCGCGCACTCTGTGCTCACGAAGCACGCACCCGACGAGACTTCGCAAAAATATATTTAAAAATAATATAAGTTTATTATAAGTACAAATATATTATTTTTATGAATATCTTAGATAGTCTCTTGCCCTAATATGTATATTAAACACACATATATATCATTTTAGAACATAAAAAAAATTCACGCAACCGTCGCGTACCGTAACTTATGAACTGGTCTCATTATAACACAAAATAAGCCTTTTATAGAATAAGCAGAAAGTCTGTAAGCATGAAAAACGCAAGTTTTAAGTGTCTTTCCTTGAATTTAAAAGACATCAAGAACAAAAAAGAAAGAGCTACACTTATACATGAAGGGCTTGCAAAGTTGTATATACTGTAATGCGGCAAAAAAGCAGGTGCTGCGATACTGCGATACTGAAGGGCATATGTACAAGGAAATGGTGCAGCGCTGGGGAACATTTTGCAGTGCCTCGCTGAGCAATTTCCAAAATGCAGGGATGTGCTATATTTACAAGAATACAGTGCCACCCCAGTGTTTTCCCTAGCGCTGGCACTAAAAATAGCTGCCTAGCGCCAATACAGACAACTTTGCACCATAGTGAAAGGGTGCCTGCATTGCAGGGATGATCATTTATGTGCAGCAAGGTGTCCATTCCTGCTCATAAACAATCAATAATGGTGATTAGCTACTTCTATGTGTGTTGCATTCTGCATCACACACCGAAAGAGCAAAAACGAGAAGAAATACTAGTATTTCTCCTTGTTGCGCCAATCTAATGGCTCCTTTTGAAAGGCATTTAGTTTTTGGCACTGCCTCAGATTTACAGATCCTTATAAATCCAGGGCAGCATCAAAAAGCAATGGGTGTTGCGGTGGAACGTCCACTGCAACACCCATTGCATGCCCCTTTCACGCGGATTTCTGCGTTAAAGGGTACCATTTACAAAGTGGCGTTAAGCAACAAAAAGAGGCTTAACGCCGTTTTGTATATATGGAGCAGGGCATTGCGCCACTAGAACATCCTAAAAGGGATGTTCCGGTGGTGAAATGCCCTTGTACATATGCCCGTGAATGCGTAATAGGCTCTGTTCTCTGCAATGAATTAAAAGCCCCTTTCATAGTTGCTCTTCTTTGCTGCTCTACTAAAATCTATCTTTTTACACCCCCTGAAAGAATTATTAAATTGCTTTATTTCGTTCTTAACTGTCATTAGATGTACGCCATATCCAGATGGTTTTTCAGTGGGTGCTTGTTGACACATTGGAAACATCTGCTAAACTGTGCTTTCTTTCTCTGTGATTCACAGATTGATATCAAATCTCAGTCAGCTGTTAAATATATAAAGGCCTAATGTACTATTCAAATTCCCAAAGTAGGAATCTGAAATAAGCACACAGAATAGTTTGTGAACTGGAATGCAACTTGCAGTGTGACCTCTGTACTGACTTGGTTAATTAATATTATATAAGTTAAGTCTGTCTACAAGAGTCCTAATCCGAAATCTGTGTCATGAAGATAGCTTTTCCTTTTCAACTCACCTACTATCCCACCTCAACCTGATCAATGATGTGTGACTGCAGTTGCGGCACCAAACCTTTATAACATCCCTTTCAGAATTCGCTATCAAGGGTGCAAGAAAAAAAATTATTAGTTGGGAAGGATGTGAGTCCTATTCAAGCAATAAGTTCTAAAGTACTGTAAGGCCAAATGCACAGCTTCAAAAAGATAAATCTGGGCTCAACCACGGAAGCTATGACACAGAGCAGACTAGTGAAATGTATCAACACTAAAACAGTCAAAACACTACATAATAAAAACCCCCAAAACCAATCCTGAAAATTACGAAACATTCACTAAGATAAGTTACACTAACATTACAAAATGTGGTACAGGGGACTGGGGACATGGATTTTTTAAGTTTTAAGGCAAAAAAGTAGCAAGAAGTAAAGCACCAACCAAAAATCACTGTTTGCAGTTGTCTCGGACCTAGGTGTGATTTCAGGCTATTCATGATCGGGGTCAGATTGGATACACCAAGCCAGGTCAAATTATTTATCTTCTGAGATAGTCTTTTATGTTGAAGTTGACAGCCTCTAGAAGGGCAAGGTTGAAGGCTGTATCCAACAAAATCTTCTTATGGTTTTATAGCCACTGGACGAGGTCCCACAAAAGCTCTAGATTTTGTTAGGAAAAAATCTCAGATTTTGTAGGTACTAAAATATTTTGATTGGGCATATACTTTTCATGTATTTGCACCCAGTACAGATTTTTAGACTTCGGGGCTGATTTAGAGTGTGGTTGACTGTGTTACTCTGTTACCAATGTGACTGAAGTCACGTCCACCGTGTTACAATTCCATTATCTCCTATGGAATTATGTAATACTGTAAACAAGAAATCTGTCACGTTTGTGATGGGATAATTCATCTGCCAAACTCTAAATCAGGCCCTTAGTCTCTTATTTTTGGGGCTCAAAATCTTTTGGCTGTGCATACCTGGATCTGTATGCAATAAAGTCGTTTAAAAATCGGAGACCTTTGCAACACGTACTGGCTGAAACTCTGGAGGTCTTGGCAGCACCAACCTTTCGGACTTTCTGAAGGTGTTCCTCTTAACCACTTCTATGGCTTCCCCCAATGTGATGAACAACACTTGAGGGCCAGGAAACACTTCAGCAGAGGCCACCAGCAATGTCCTGTTCTAGTTGTAACTGTCCCACTTGCCATCCCAGGATAAAGGCCTCTTCCAGCTTATAAAGTCCTTGTAGCCACACAGGAGGTCAGCCAACTGACCATCCCTAGTCCTGGGTACACGTGAGAGCTGGTCCTGTCCTCCCACTTCCTCGTTGACAACTTCTTTTCACAAATGCGCATGCGCGGGCTCCCGCGCATGCGCATTTCTCGCGAGAAATGCGCATGCACGGGCGTCCGCGCATGCGCATTTGTGAAAAGAAGTTGTCGTCAACAAGGAAGAGGAAGCCCCGGGACGCCGCGCTGCAGGAGTGGCATTTTATTTTATTTTTTTATCATAGTTTACCTTATTTTAAAAGGAGGGCGGGCGGGAGGCAGGCGGCGGGCGGCAGGCAGCTCTGCTTCGCCCTGGCGTGTGCGTAGCGCTGCCTGCTACGCCTACTTCGTAAACCGCGATGCAGGCAGTGCTACGTACACTCCGTGGGCGAAGCAGAGTACTACGCCCGGGGTTAGATAATATGCAGTGAGGCAAACATGATGTGCTGCAAAAGAGGGAAGGTTTGTCCTTGGAAACCTTTTGCCCATTGGCCAAAGATTGTCCAAAAGTCACACCCACCCAGTGGGTAGCAGAGCAAAGAAAAGTAGAATAGCATCCCAGCTCATCAGAACACTTTCTGGACCTGTGGCAGAACAGTAGAAAACTGAACCAGCTATCTCTAACCTGTGAGAGATTCTAAAGTTTTTTAAAAGGAGGGAGGGTGGGAGGCGGGTGGCACGTAATGGGGCTACGCGGAGCGCGCGAGTGTGCGTAGATTTGGCCACACTGGGTGATGCTCCACGTAGCCCCAGTACGCCCACTACGCCCAGGGTTAATATTATCCCACACAGTACAATTTATAGAAAAATCAGACATGGCAAAATCTTTCTGCCCCTGGAGGGAGCATGTGGCACATCTGGGGGTGTATTTAAGATAATGAACAATCCTCTCACACTCACCACTCTAAGTTGGTTATGGGGCTAGCTTTTTCTTCGACTGAAACTGAAGGCAGAAGCTAAAGTGTGTTTTGGGATCTAAAGACCCCTCTTCTCCAAGCTCCCCTTATTTGTAAACTATAAAATGATATGGCTAGTTCCTTTTAGGTTAGTGAAGTTCCCAGACAACCCTAAACTCTCCTGCATCTGTTACGCGTGTTACATTCTTCCCCCAAGCCTTCCTGCCATGTCAAAGCTGTTATCTCTATTCTGAGAGTAGCCTGTTAAACCTCATCAAAGCAGCACTGCCAGAACTGCTGTAGGTAAGCCAGCACAAATTAGGCGAGAGGGACTTTGAGCAGGGAAAGCATAGTTTTCTAAAATTTGCTTTTCCTGTATATTTAACAAAATTCAACTTCACAATTGAATTGGATTTTAATACATTTTAAAACAGTGGTTGGCCTGTCGCTAACTTACACCAAACACAATATTTAAAGTGAACATATTAACTGTAATTTACCTTTTTTTCCAGAGAAAGAGCTACAGTGCTTATAGTCAAATTAGCTTTTGAGGGTTATTTACTGTATCCTGCAACCCTTAAATTCTTACATGTTCCACTTTTAAATGCCAAGCACCCCACTCTCAAAGCCTACCTAGGGGTGGCTAACTTAACATTTAAAAGCAGAGCTTCCCTCCTGTCAAAAGGTATATTTTGATATACGTTTCCAATAGGTTGAAAGCTGCAGGAGCCAGGCAACACATAAAGTCCTTAAGTCAAGTTTTTGATGTCAGCCTAGTTAATGGTGCAATAGGTGTTGCAGTCCACAAGAAATCTTTAACTTTCTATTCCATAGGTGCATTTTCTTACAACATGCCTTTTTACTCCAAATTTAGATATGGCTTTTAGAATTATCAATTTTGCCATGCTTAAGGGGGTTGTAGTGCCCCAGTATTCAGAGTAAACAATCAGAAGCTTCAATCCACAAATTAATTGGGGTGGCCCATACAAAGAGGCAATTTTTGACAGAATGGAATGTCTCTGTCAGCTCCTCTTCTATTTGCGAGTGAGGCAGAAGGAGCCCTGAAGGACACAGACAGCATAGACACCATCCCAGTGAATGCAGGTAGGGGGAAGAGTGTGCTGCAGGGTCTTTACCAACTAGCAATATAACCTCGCAGGAGACCTTAAAAGAAGTCAAAACTGATAGTACCCGGTTAGAATTTACGAAGTTAGGGACCGAAGAGGGGGGTAGCCCCAAAAAGGGAAAACCAAGGAAGGTAAGGGCGCCTCCTCAACAGCATAAAGTAAGAGTTATCCCTACATTTAAACTTTTTTCAAAGTAATGCCTAAAACTTTGATATTGAAATACCCAGGTACCTCTACATCAAACAACACTGCATGTTCCTCAGCTAGTAAGATGGAGACGATAATCAGCCCTAACAGGTTCCAAGACCTGGCTGATGACCCTCAGTTAATGGACGATATTGTCTCGGGGGAGGATACGGTTACATCCTCGCAGGTTGAGCTGCAAAATGTCTCGCAATCTGGGGATATTGGCCAGAGACAGATAGTAGTATCAAACATGAATGTGGGACTCTCCAGTCAAACTACACCACAGTCTGTTTCGGACCTGATACATTTACTGACGACAGAGGTCAGAAGTAGATTTGAAATCCCTGAAGCGAATCAGGGTGAGATCAGGTAAGCATTTGAGAAATTGGAGAATAAATTGGATGCTCTTGCGGCTAGAACTGTAGCACTTGAAACAGCAGTGAAGGATTTGGAGTCTCATACTGAGGAAAACAAGAAAGAGATCATTCTGTTAAAGGAAAGTGGGTCGGTTGTTAAAGAAAAGCTTGAATCTTTTGAAAATGCACAAAGAAGGAACAACCTTCGCTTGCTGAAAATCCCAGAGGGGGCGGAGTGGGATAATCTAAAGGAGTTTGTAGTTTTTTGATTAAAAGAGGGACCCAGGTTGACTGCACAGAGCAAGGCCTTATGGCAGACATTCAGAGGGTTCATAGAGACCCATTTAGGTTAACCCCTAACAAGATTAAGCCCAGGAAAATCTTTAATCCACTTCCTTATATACAGGGTAAAAGAAGACATTCTGGTTAAAGCCCTAAAAAATTAAAACATTAACTGCAGACGGAATTAACTTTGAAATAAGATCTGACGTGTCATACATCACCGAAATAGGCAATGGGAGTTGGGGAAACTACTGAATCCTTTTAAGAAGATAGGTGCTAATGCACAGTAAAAATTCCCCGCAACTGTACGAGTAATGTACAGGAACAAAATGCACACCTTTCGGCGGGTGGAGGATGCAGATAATTTTTTACAGTCTATCCCAAAGGGAGGGACAAGCTAGAGGAACTGAGTAATAGATCTCCTCCCCTCCTGGATTTAACCTGTTATTAACATCCTCAAGTTAAGTAAATAACGCCAATAGTTAAAAAAAAGAAAAACGGTGAAGAGCAACAAATAGCAATTAGGTATAATACATCCTCCCGACTCCAGAAGGGGCCTTATAGACCCAGGTAGAGGCCATGGAGAAAAGGAAAAGAGGGTTCTCCATGGTGGATGTCACAGGTGTCACATGAGGGATTGGGGGGTGGGGGTATGGGTCACTGGGTGGGGAGCAGTCGGATACATTTAAAAATAAATGTGTCCTTGTATAGTTTTTGGTGCCCAAAGGTAGGAAAAAACTCGGCCCATTTAATGAGTGAAAAGAGTGCCCAGTTGAAGGTTCTCTCTTGGAATGTAAATGAATTAAGAGTCAAATATAGGAGGGGAAAGATCTTACAATACTTAAAAGACATGCCGGCGCAGGTTCTAATTCTGCAGAAAACGCACTTAACGGATGTAGAAATGAGAGGCCTTTTTAAGTCTAGGCACTGGGTTCAGAATCTTATCTGTACTACCCAACAACTAACTATTTAAGGAGTGGCAATCCTGATTAAAAGATGTCCATACATTACTGTAGAAGATAGTAAAGTAGAAAGGGCAAGTAGATGGGTCATAGTGAAAGCCAGGTTCTTTCACTATAAATTCACATTGGTAGGGTATTATGGGCCCAACATAGATGATCCCAGCCCTCTTTCAGGATTGCTCATGGAGCTATTAAGTTTTCCCGATCCCATAATTTTAGTAGGAGATTGTAATGTAGTCCTAGATCCAGCATTAGACCGTTCATCTAATAGCAGAGCAATTGTGAATAGTAAGATGCGATCCCTGTTAAAGTCCACTATGAAACAGCTAGGTTGGGTGAATATCTGGAGGGATAAAATGGGCACTAAAAGAGGGTTTACTTTCTACAACAAAAAGTATGGTCATCATTCAAGACTAGATTTCTTTTTGATAGATCATGATCTGAAAAGATGGGTGAAGGGTTTCAAACTCACTTATCAGATCATTCCGCAATAATTTTAGTCTTGGATCGACCAGCTAAATTACCATCGAGGAGCTGGACTTTTGATCGTGTCATATTATTGGAGGAATATGTGATTGAGAAGTTGAGGGTCGAGACTCAGAAGTTCTTTGTGATCAATCTCGATAGTGCCCCAATGGGGGTTGTATGGGACGCTTACAAAGCCTTCTTGAGGTGGTATATAACATCTTTACAGATATCTAGACAGAAGATTAATAAAAATAAAGTAGCCAGGGTGATTGAAGGGATATTAAGGAAAATGTGGCAAGTGAGCAAACTTGCCCACTTGGAGTATGGGCAAGGGTGTAGGAAAGTTCTAGCCTGGAAAACTAAAAATGAGCAGGCAATTGGGTTCTTAAAAGAACTTAGAAATGAGGTATTAGGAAACAACTTCACAACCAGTGAAGAAATAGAAAAGGCCTTTCATAAATATTTCGAAGAGGTATATCAGGAGCAATTACGAGTAACGGAAGAGGATATCGAGGCCTGGTTGGGTCAGGATGTTCCGGCAAAAATCAGCGTTAGCGAGGCTGGTAACCTTAACATTCCCTTTATAGGGAGTGACATTAGGTAGCCCATAATGGCTGGGAAGTCTGGAACAGCGGCAGGTCCTGATGGGATACCGGCTGAATTTTACAAGTGCTTGAGTGAGATTCTCACCCATATACTCGAGGAGCTATTTTCACACATCTTTGAGGAGGGTAGAGACATGCCAGCATCCTGGAATGAAGCCGCAGTCAGCAAAGCCACCCAACTCTTGTGACTCATACAGGCCTATCTCTCTAATAAATTGCGATTATAAAATCTTCGCTAGGAATCTAGCAGAGTGGTTAAATGGGGTGGTGGGGAGCCTCCTAGATGAGGATCAAAAAGAGTTTGTTCGAGGGAGAGGGATTCAGGACCTGACATACAACTTAATTGGAGCAATAGATTTAGCTACACTTCACAAAATTCCCCAGGCCATTATTACCTTAGACGTCACAAAAGCGTTTGATAGGGTAAATTGGTTCTATTTGCCAAAAATATTAAGGCTGTCCAATTTAGGAGAAAAGTTCATTAGGACTTTGAGCCTGATATATCAAACACCCACAGCAAGGGTTCTTGTAAACGGAAATCTATCCACCCCTTTCGAAATCCAGGGGGAGACTAGACAGGGGTGCCTTTTATCTCCCCTACTTTTCAATCTATATGTAGAGCCCCTGGCCATTAAAATCAGGCAGGAGGTCAGAGTCCACCCTTTCAGATATAGCAGCTGGGAAATGAAGGTAGCCTTGTACGCTGACGATTTAATGGTGTACACCTCAGATGTGTCTTCTGCTGTTCCAATATTGTACAATCTGGATTCCCAATTTGGTCATTTTCAGGCTATGAAGTAAATACGACAAAAACATGGAATATGGCCTGGAATATGACCACACAACAAGGGAGCTACAAAACGCAGATAAGATATCTGAGTATTATGGTTGCACAGGACATCGAGAGAATTCCAGAAATTAATTTTTAAAAAGTCAGCAAGATGCTCAGCAAGTCATGGGCAAGCTGGGCTTATTTACCACTGACTATAATCGGAAGGGTAAATTTGATAAAAATGATGATCTTCCCTAAACTCATCTTCCTATTTCAGGGAAATCCGGCTTAAGAAACTGCAGTAAAAGATCAGTAGTTTTATCTGGGCTTTTAAGAGCATACGTATCTCGTGGAAAAAACTCCACAGGAAGAAAATTAAGGGAGGACTGCGCTTGCCAGACTTAATCTATTATGCATGTTTTTTTAATGAGGACTGGGAAAATGCTGCTGAATGAACCGGATGGTTCAGATATCGGAAGAATGTTAAAAGTGATGTTTTTAGATGTGAAGGGCGGAGCAAGGTTTTTTCTATACATTTGGAGATCCCAGATACTTTAAAAAGGTGCACCTAAAGATCTTGCGTAGGCTAGCCACAACCTGGTATAACATTAGAAAGGAGCTAAAAATTAATCATTATAGTGTGTTAGCCCCGATTTGGAATGCTTCCGGTTCTCCAGAATCGACAAAGGATTCCTTGGTAGCACCACTAAGGACAGCCGGAATATCTTGTTGGAAGCAGTTAGTCGACCATGGTATTCTACTTCCTTTGGAAAAGCTGTTAGACATAACAGAAAATGAATTATCTAGATTCAAATATTTGCAAATGAGAAGTTGGCACCAAGCAGTCGGGCTAGGTGTTGGCACCCTGAATGAGTGGGAATTTGCGCTAATAAAGAAAGTGGTAAGAAAGAAAGAGGTGACATATCTATACTGGCTCCTGATTGATCTTTCAGAAGGGGACTTTAAACTGCCGACGGAGCTGTGGGAAAAGAGCTGGCCTGGGATTCAGCTAAAAGAATTGTAGCAAGTATCTTGTGACATCTTATATTCCACAGTGCAGGCTGCAAATTTAAAGAGAAACCAAATGTTCTGACTCTCTAGGGTTTATTGTACACTCTTAAGGCTTTCCAAATTTGGGAAGATTGCTACTCCGAAATGCCATAAGTGCTTCCAAGAAAAAGTAGATGATACCCACATGTTCCTGTATTGTCCAGCATTGCAACAATTCTGGGCTGATGTAAGTAATAGTGTCTCTACAACATTTGGAAAGCAACTTTAGGTAAGCCCAGAATTGCCCTTTTTTGGGGTTCCAATGAATCACGAATCTTTATCGGTTGATAACAAAACATTTGTGTTTTATTCAATCCTATTGGCATGAAGGGAAATCTGTAAAAACTGGATAAATAATGTTCCCCCGACTCTAAGAGATTGGATTAACACTGTGAAATATATAATTAAATTGGATATGTGATCATTGAAAAAGAAGAGAGATTTTTGGCTACCATGTGTGAGCTGGCTTTAATGTGTGGTTAACCTGGTCTTATGATTATGCTTCTACACTGAGATACTTCACTAGTCCGGTTACCCCTTGGATGGCTCTGAGAGAGAGTTGCATTTAACCATGTAAGGAGAGGTTCTGTGTAAAGTGCAATTCCTTTGGAACATAGTACTCTGGTTTGTGCCAATTAACTAGGGGGGCCCCAGGGAGATTTTCCAACTATCTCTGTTTTTATCTAAGGCTAATGAGGACTAAACAGAAACAACAACAAAAAAGAGTGTCTGCGTGCTTCACAAAGAGCAAGAGAAAAAGTGATTAAGCAATGGCAGTACATCAACAGAAAGTAATACATATTTTAGCCAAAACATAAATCACTAAGACCATATTAGTATGAAGCTGCACTGTGCATTCTACTAAGATCTAGCTAGAAGACAGTTGAGGGCATATTATCAAGCACCTATCACCACAGGAATGTCACTTTTTATGATGTTCCTGTGGCGAGAAGGGCTTTGCCTTATTCACAAGGCAGTGTTAAGCCACTTAACGTGGCTTAAGTCGCCTTATGAATAAGATACCCTTTCACGCTATATTTAGCATGAAAGGGGTGGGCAATGGGTATTGTGGGTGGTGTTCCACTGCAACACCTATTGATTTTGACACTGCTCCATATTTACAAGGGTGGCATAAACATGGGGCAGCGCAAAAATTAAGACCAGGGAAAACCTGGTCTTACCCTGGTGAAACGAGGAGAAATGCTTTATTTCTCCTCATTTGTGCTGTTTCTATGTGCTGCATTGTGCAGCACACATAGAAACAGCAAGATGCCATTGATTGTTTATGTGCAGGAAGGTGTCCGCAGATAATATCAGTAATCCTTACCTCAACAATCTCCATAGGTTGAAGCTGGGTCAGGTGTGTAGAGGGAATGAAACAGCAGTTAAGTAGAAAAGGTTGCAGGCTCTTTTTTTTAAGTAGGCAGCAATGTGGGACATGAATCCAGAAGGGATGGGGCTTTAGACCTTGGGTGTGCATCTGGAAAGGTATTAGATGTAGGTATTTCTTGAAAGCTGGTGTTTCCAATAGTAAATAGTCTGAGCTACATAATTGACAGAGGCCATAAGAGATCTTCAGGTTCTTAGCCAGATGGTGTGAGTGATCAGCGAGGATCAGTTTGAGCAAGCAGTTTCCTATGTGGTTTTATTATTAATAGTAAGTCAATTCAAGTAGTTCACAGTGAGAAGTGTGATCTGAAGAGTAAGCCCTGAGACAAAGCATGCTTCCGCTTGCAGTGAGGCTTTGAGGTGTGCCAGATTAATGTTAGCAATTCCAGATAGAACTGTATTCCGACAATCTAATCTGGATAAAACAAAGTCCTGAATTGTTTCCTTGAGGGTTTACTCCGGTTAAAAATTCTTGATTGATGTGATCAGCCTAATTCAGTGACTCTGCACGGTGCTGATGTGTTCCTGAAGAGTTTATTTAGTCAAAATGAAGCCTGGAGGTGTGGCATTTTTGATGATCATACTAAGGTAGTCTAGAATACTAGATGAGTCAAGCCATTCTTGAATTGAGAAAGAGGAAGTGTGTGGTAAGTTAAGTACAATTCAGTTTTTATTGAGATTGAATTTGAAGTGATGCACTTTCACTCAGGACTGCGTGTTAATGACAGTCAAAGCCAGTACTGAGATATTATCCTGGCAAGAAAAATTCAGATGTACCTGGATTTCATTTGCACCTCGAAGGTTAGGAACCTTGGTGTCATCTTTGATGATGGACTAAACTTCATGAACCACGCTAACAAAACAGTATCAACAGCACACATGAAGTTAAAAATGATCCAGAAAATACGCCCTTTTCTCCCTGACTCTGCCATCAAGACATTGGTTTCTGCCCTGGTCCTCTCATCTTTGGACTATTGCAATGGGCTATTTCTCAATGCTCAATCCAGAGTAATTGCAAAACTCCAAACAATTCAAAATGCGGCAGCTCGTCTTCTTACCGGTAAAACAAAGTTTGAACCCATTTCCAAAGATATAAAAGATCTTCATTGGCTTACTGTACAAAAACGAATTCATTTCAAATCACTCTGCATAGTATTCAAAACAATTAATAATCAAGGACCTCATTTTTTAAGAGACCAACTACAATCTTACAAACCCACAAGAGTTTTAAGATCAGCTACTCTCAGCCAACTGGTCGTCCCTCGCACCAAAACAGTTAGCTGGGGTGACCGACGCTTTTTGGTGGCGGCCCCCAGACTCTGGAACACCTTACCCCTTAACATCAGACAAAGTGTTACACTGCTTCAATTCCGCAAACTCTTGAAAACCTGGTTGTTCGCTCAGTAACCTCTCTTCTTTTTCTCACACATCTGTTCAATTAACTGGTTGTACCCCCTCGCATTTCCTTGTCAATATTGGTTTTTAGCGCCAAGACGCCTACGGGTAAATGCAGCGCTTTACAAATATTAAAAAATAAATAAATAAAAATGATAGGTTGTTAAGGTCATTAAGGTCTGTAGTGGGCTTTATGAAACAAGTCACATCACAAAAAATACCCCTTGTGACAGTCAGAGATTAATGAGGGTGGACCACTGAGTGGACAGATCCATCCACAACTCTTTGTCTAATATGACAGATAGGGTGGGCAGCAAAATGGGTTTGTGGAGTCAATTTGGACATGTTACTCATGAGTTTCAGCTGAGATATTTCTCTAAAAGTAAACCAATTGGTAGGTGACTTTCTGCTTACATCAGGGCAGGGAACATTTTGTGGAGGTGTAAGAAAAATGTCAGTCCTTTTCTCCTTGGCATCTAAGAAGTCTGCAAAATATTCACATTTCTTGGCAGGATCAAATCATTTGGGAATGGGTAGAGTTTGTGGTAGCTTTACCTATTTCCTAGAGCTTCTTGGGTCTGTTTTCACTATATCAATTTGAAATCTGACTGACTGGGATTTGGCTTTGAATGATCACCTTTTGTATAATTTTCTGGAAGCACTAATGCAGTCTAACAAAGGCCCTTATTACGATGGTGGCTGGTCGGACTGCCAACCACCACCACATTGTGCAGTAGACCTTCCGACATTGAGTTTGTGGTCCTACCTGCCAGCACGGTTGTCCAAAAGTACTTTTATCTACTGCGGCTTGTGCTGCGGCACAGATGAAGGGTTGCAGCACAAGCCGCAGTAAAAAAAAACTTTGTGCACATCCAAGCACCAGATGCCAGGCACCATGTGATTTTTAAGGCTGTGGGACCGCCATGAAATGGCAGTCGGAAAGGAACATTCTAATCCCTATGACGGTGCCACCTCCTTTCTAGGTATAGGATTCTGACCGGCCTCCTGACAGGATCTTGGAGCTTTTCATAAGTGACGGTCTTTCCCCACTTAGTGGTCTGACCGAATGCATCAAAATGTGGGGTCGGACCGATGGTCTGGATGCCAGATGGACTGCCACTGATGACCCATTGGTGGCGGTCCGCCCAACATTGTAATAAGTCCCATAGACTTGAGGTCGATATCATTGTTCATGTTATTCAAATAAGAAGAGTTGTTTTGGCCTTGTTGAGTTTCTTGGTATACCAATGAGTAGGTATTTTGTTTTGGGATTCACCCTACTTGAATGTTCAGACTCTTAGTCATGCTTGTGTGTACGTTATTGTTAGCCTCATTGACATCTTGACCTTTCATGGGGTGAGGGGGAATGTGGGAGAAACTAGTAGCAAGGTATTTATAATTTTTGTTATTTAAATAACTTACAAGGGTTATTGGTGTTTTTTGCTGGTTAGTGATCAAGGTTTTGATGAAGAACAGGTGGAAGGGGATATTGTAACAGTTCACAGGAAGAGGGTCATCAATTTGTAAAGATGGGTAGAGGTACTTTAGTTAGGTGAATCTAATCATTCAAAAGTGAGATTAGGAGAAGAGTTAGAGACTGGTGTTTACAGAACAGGAGTCATGTGACTCAAGGTGGAAGTTGTGCAGAGGGGAAGGGTAGTGTAGATTGCTGAATTGGAAAAGATGAATTGTGAGAAAGAATGGGAAGGAAGGGGAATCGATCAGCACCCAGGCTGTCCTGGCCCTTCTCTACTTAAAGCTGATTGAACTGACTTTAAACACCAACATTTGGAAGTCAGTGGGAGATATTTACAAGCCACTAATGCCACCGGAGTGTCACTTTTTGTGACCTTCCGTTGGCATAGCGGCATTTCACATATTTACAAGGTGGCCTTAAGCCACCTACAGTGGCCTAATGCCACCTTGTAAATATGCCTTTTTCCGCAGAAGTTCTCTACAGCAAAGGGGCATGCAATGGGTGTTGCAGTGGGCATTCCACAGCAACACTCATTACTTTTTGATGCCGCCGTAGATTTACAAGGCTGGGGCAGAGCCAAAAACTAATGCCATGGAATACCTGGTCTTAGGATGGCGATATGAGGAGCACACATAGAAAGTGCAGATCACCATTATTGATTGTTTATGTGCAGGAAGTTGTCCCTGCCTGCAAATAAACAATTGTCCCTCCAGCACAGGCACCCTTGCGACATGGTGGCAAAGTGTTGGTGCTGGCGCTAGGCAGCTTTTTTTACATAATTGCTAGAGAAAATGTACATGGGTGCACAGTATTCTTGTGAATACAGTGATTCCCTGCATTTGAAAAGGGTTGGTGCGTGGCGTTGCCAAATTTTGTGCAGCTCCACACTCCAACTTTTTTGGTAAATAGGCCACAAGGCTCAGAGTTAAAAAAGGACCTAGTTCTTTTACAAGTTGTAAAAATGTGCTCGGATTCACTAGAATGAGATGGCATTTACTTTCTGACATAATTCCTTTTCATCTTATTGATCTAGATCTTGTTGTTATGAACACCTTGTTGAGACAGCTATATTTTTCTCCATGAATGAATGACCTCAGAAATTAGAGCTAATAATTAATCAAGGTGCACAACAGGAGTACATTCTTACGTAGGTCGCTAGGGTGGGGGCCAGATTTGGGCCCCCGAGGGGCCGTTTTTGTTACCGGGGGTCAGCAATTTCGGGCCCCTGTAACAAAATCGGCCAAAATCGGCCCTCGCAAACTGCTCTGCTGAACTCTCTCTCACCCCTGGGGGGGCCGGCTGAGCAGTTTGCCAGGGCCGGTTTCTGTTCCCAGTCCGGCCCTGGTTACATCTATGTTTAATTTTCGACATTTTTGTAACTGGGCATTTTAAGAAATTCCATGCAATCCTGATGTACATTTAGCTTTTCACTTTTTAAATTTTGACCTTGTAAGAAATTAGGATATTAGTTAACGGGAGGTTATTCTCCATCTCAAGTAATAACAACAAACCCTTTAGGATGAATCACGAAAGTCACTAAATAAGCCTGAGCTCAAACCCATGGTAGCTATGGCAAAGAGCAGACAGGTATAACTTAGAAGCAAGGTGTACATTTTTATGCAGTGTCAAAACAGTAATAATTTCAAAACACAACATATTAAAAATCCCAAACCAATTTGGGAAAATAGAGTACATTTGAATAAATAAAACTGATCCAAAACAACAAAAATCCAGTAGGGGAAACTGGAGTTATAAATTGTTAAAGTTTAAATATTGAAATGTTGAAAGGGGGAGCACAGGCACTTTACCTTTGGTTAACAGGTGTACAGTACACAGGCGTTTTGCATCCAGCAAATACATTCACACCAAAACGCTGTTGGTACAGCCCACAAAAGATGTTAATTTCTACCAGACTCATACTAGAAGCTTCTCAACAGGGTTCCTACTCTGTATCATACTTTAAGATGGCTAATCCTTATATCCCAGTGCAATTTCCATGACCATGGAGCAGTGCTTACAATTTGCCAAATCTGTAAACTGTCACTCTGCTGCGATGCACCCTCATAAGATTAGATGGGCAGGTTGGTCTTTTGTCTCCCAATGGTTCTCAAGGTAAAAAGTGTGTGGAAAGTTTCTAAGTCTAAGGGTTTTCCCAAGCTGTTAGTAGTGGGACACTCTGACACCAGTCAAGGACCTCAGGGCTCTCACAGGAATGTGGGCTACTTGCAGCTTTTTTGTCTTTGCAACGTAATAGGAGGTGAGCCAACTGACCCTAGTACACTCTGTTGTCCTCTCTCTGTCATAGCTACCAAGGTTTCAGCTCAGGTTTAAATTGCTAAACAATTTATTGAATCTAACAAGAATAATGGCATTATTCCTTGTGTTGGACTACCATTCACCTCAAATAATAATCTACTTTCTCGCACTGGGCAAATATTACTATAGAAAGAAAGATCAGTCATGTTAGAACTGACAGCCTATAGAGTACAGTACTCCAAACATTTTGCCTACTCACCTCCTGTTGCTGAAATTCGTTTTGTTGGCTTTAGGACTCTGTGCACTTTGCAAATGCTAATAGTGCCAAAGTGCTTGTGTGCACTCCTTAAAGCATTGTAAAAAGTGGCCTACACCTGATTAGTACATTTAAATTGTTTATATCTCCCTTGTAACGTGGTGCAACATGTACCCAGGGCCTGTAATTTAAATGCTACTAGTGGGACTGCAATACTTACCCTGCCACCCACTTAAGTAGTCTTTTAGAACATGTCTCAGCCTTCCCATTGCAGCCTGTGTGCAGTTTTAAACTGTCAATTCGGCCCAGCAAAATAAACTTTTTGTCAGGTTAAAGCTTCCCTTTTTAATACATATGCCACTCCCAACGTAGGCACTAGATAGCCTATAGTGCAGGGTGTAGTGTATTTAAAAAGGTGCACATGCACTTTTACATTTTAAATGTCCTGGTAGTGAAAAACTCTTAGATTCATTTTTCACTGCTGCCAGGCCTACCCCTCTCATAGGATAACGTCTGGTTAACTTATTACATTTAATACGTGATAACTTTTGATTGGGAGCAGGTGGGAATGTCATTTTTATACTTAAATCAATTCCAACGTAGGCCTCTATTTAATGATAAAGTCAGATTTTAAGAAATAATTATGAATATGCCACTATCAGGAACTTGGCCTTTTCTTCTCCTAACGATTTGGTGCCTGCAGCCTGTGCCCTGGGTCACATGGCTGGGTATAGTTGGCCATTGCCCTTTATGTTTTCCTTCCAGACTAAGAAAAAGGACTTGGTGTTGGTAGCATCAGTCATCCTGCCTGGATGGAAGGGGCGGAGAGGTTCTTTGCCCCACTTAAATTTCATAGGAACTGCCTCAGCACACTCACAGAGAACGTGACACCAGTCCATTGTCTCCTTAAACCCCTTGAAACCTAGTAGGGGAGGAAGGAAATTCCAGAACCAAATATGGCGGGAGTCTAGAAGTTTCTCCCATTTCAAAGACTGGCACCAGTTATAAATATCAGTACCTCAGAAAAACTCTTCAGCACACTCCTGGACTTGTGGATGGTTCCAGAAGGACTACTATGTACTTTAGAGGTTTACACTGCTACTTGAGGCCTGTCTTGTTTCTCAAAGGACTGCCATACTGCTACCAGAGGACTGCCCTGCTGCTTGAAGCCTGCCTTGTTCTTCAGAGGACTGCCCTGCTGCATGAAGGAGAGAGGCGCATCTCCTTAAACCCAGTACTACCAGAGTGACTGCAAAAGTCAGTTGACTGACAACCTGTTCGGAGCAGCAAGAACACAACAAGCTCAAGTGGCCTTCTTGCAGCTGCCCAGCTAACCTGCTACACTGGATCTGCAAGTGCAACTGCCTAAGCCATGCTGGACGTTGCTGCAGCAAGGTACTGATTCCCAAAACATACCTCCCCAAGTTCTGGACCCTTGGCTGGCATCAGAGAGAAATTATTCTGGCCTATATGAAAGTTCAATCAAATCCAGCTCGAAAAAGCTAGAAGATCTGCAACACTTCGCAATGCAGCTTCAAGCTTCAATGGAATTGATGCAGAGTGACGAGAAGCACTGAAAAGCCTCACCTCACAGTGGAAAGCTTCATCAGAACTGATGTCGAGCAATGCAAAGCCACGGTGAGCCTCACTGCACAGCCTCATTGGAACCAAAGTCACATGATGCAAACCCTTGCAAATACACAAAGACCTCACACCAAGGACGTACTGTGTGACTCTTAGCAGGCCAAACTTCATCCTGTTCCTGGCCTGTGTGCCTTTGAGTTTAGTCTGAACTTGTGATTTTATCCTGGTTCAGCAGGACCAGATACCCTCAATTGGAACTTTTCACCTTTTGGTGCTAATTTTATATGAACGTTTAAAGTTCCATATGTCCATTTCTACTGTTTTGATTTTTTTAAATGTTTTGGTCTCTAATTATTTATTAAAATGTAATCGATTTTTCTGAATTGGTTTTGGATTTTTCTTGTGTTGTGTCTTCACTTTATTATTTTTTGTGTGCTGAATAAATACTTTATACCTTGCCTATAAGTTAAGCCTGACTGCTTTTCTGCCTAACTACCAGATGGTAGGTTTCCTTTGGGGGGGGGTTCGGTTCTCTAAATGTTGCTGTGAGTCCTGCTATGCCTGTTGATGGGCTACTAGTGAATCGCTTGGAGGAAACTATCTGGATGGAAGTGGAGTTCAGGTCCCACCTGGAGATGTTAGGGTTGCCTGAGTAGGGGTGCCTGACCACAAGGTCCATGGCAGCCCAAAAGGGTAGTCAAGGAGACCTGGAGTATGGAAAAATGGTCCAGGTAGGGGACACGGAGAAGGATGGCAAAGGTCATGGGAAACCAGCTTCTGAAGCTCCCACGCTCTGGGAGGGCATGCCTGAGCTATGGATGCCAGGTTGAGGGTGGCCCACCAGGAAAAAGTTCTGCAGAGTGCAGAAGAAAAGGAGTGGCCAACTCTTGAGGGCTTGAGGTGGCAAAATGAGCCCGGGCATCTGGTGAATTCCTCAGAAATCACCTTATCTATTTGGAGAATGACCCCCTATGTTGTGAGCTTAGGATTCCTGAACCCGGGGCATCTCATGTGATTGTGTTCCCCCAGTGCTGCAGGCCTTTCCTACTGGGCCTGGCTCATTATATGCCCCTGGGAGGACATCCAGAGCAGGACACAAACTTTGCAAGGCTTGTCAAACAATGTTCCCTCTAATTATTTTTCTCGGTGTGCACAAACTGGAACTTTATGTGCTCACTTTTCCCAGTCATAATCTTGCGAAACCAAGTTATGAAGTCAGGTATTAAGTGAAGTAGAGTGAGGCAGAGTGAGGCAGAGTGAGGCAGCCACCACCTTCTATGAAGATTTGGGGATTTTCCTCAACTTTTCATATCAACTAGTGCAAATCAATCTGTTCTAAAGTTTATTAAAGATTTTTTCCTACGTCATTAAAACTTTTTATCGCTGAAATGTCCTTTCTAATAGCATGTTTAAGTGACTGATATCCCCTGTGGTTTGTGTAGGATGAAACGGTTAGAGCAGACTGTAAATGAGCTATTTGGATGAGGTGTGGCTTCTGTCACTAAGTATAAATACATTTGATCTAGAATCACACTGCTGACTTCCTTCTCTTCCTTGTAATAGACCTCCTGGTTCTGGTGCTCCTGGTCTTTTTGTTCTTCTTGGTACTTGGTCTTTATGGTCCTGGTCTTACTGACTGTGCTCCTCCTAGTTCTCATCCCCCTAACTTCTTGATAATTGTACCCCTGGTTCTCCTCGTCCTGTTCAGGTTCCTGTTCCTTATCATGTCCTTGGGCCTCGGAGTCCTCTTACGGTCTTCCTTCTCCTGGTTCAGCTCCTTCTTTCTTTCGTGACCCTTCTATTCTGAGTCCTTCTGGAATCTCTGATTCTGGACCTGCTGATTCTTGTAATCACAGCCTTGCTCCTCATTGTCTTGGTACTCTTAGTGCTGAACCGTCTGGTGCTCATGTTGTTTGATTTCTTCCACTTTCTGGTCATTCTCTTTTTGATCCTTCTCTTGGTCCTCCTGGACTTAATAATGCTGATATGGTTTCTGGTTTTCCCAGTGGTAAGGTTCTTGACCTTTCTCTCCTACTTACAATATGGAGAGCAAGTAACCCCTCATGTCAGAGTTACACCTTCTGCCAGTCCTCGCTTCTTATCCAGAAGAAATGTCCATGCTGGAATTGTTAAACCCATGCTTGGGATTATAAAAGCATTGTTCAAAGCAAGGAAGCAAAATTTCACAATACAAAATAAAAAATGACATTCTATTAAAGCCTTGGAATGGCTGATGGTGTCACATGTGACATGGGAAAATACACCTGGCAGCAAAATCTTTTGAAAGACAAATGCTGAAATTGTAGCCCCACAGCTTCCTTCTACAATGCAGCAAATGCATCCCAAACAAAGTGGAAATGATACTTCACAGCTCTGACATATCTAAGTTCGAAGAGTGACTAACTTATCCTGCCAAAGATTTTTTCTGGGGTTTGTTGTTCAATGTATTACATTTGAAAATCAAGAATACAGGTCCTGAATGAGAGTGCTGTATACTTTCGCAGGAAAGAAAATAGAACAATACTGAAAGGTATTATCAAAATAACATTGCTCTACAAAACACTATATCAATCAAGTTTTAAAAAAGAAAGTTATGCACTTATTTGAGGGTAGTCCTTAAATTAACATTTTCCATGGGAGGTATTTTACAAGTATCCACTCTCTTGAATTACTACCCTCAAGCAGCATGTACATTTTCTGTATACCAGAGTAAACAAAAAATAGGTATATACTCCCCAAAAGTGCTGCAGTCTCAGGCAAGATCAATAGATTTTTTAAAGGACTTTGCTAAGGGAGGGAAATTCAGCAAAAGGCACATTGATTGCTGACACATCTGTGGAACAGGTTGAGACAAGTTTGACACAGCTGTAAGCCTGATGGGGTGGAGTGAGGTTCTTCACAGAAAGTTGGTGTCAATTGCGATGGATACAAGGATTCCACATCCTACAATGCATCTTCTATATCAAGATAAAAGAAGCGAGAAATATTTCTCCACAGTGTAATCCAAGCAGATTCATTACAGTACGGTCACTACTCAGCCACTTAAATAGTAAAATTATCAATCACAATCTAACCCCCCCCCCCCCAAAAAAAAGGACTTTGGAGCACGTTATGTGAGAACCAATTACATTACACAATGTTAGAAGTCATTTTTTGAGGCACAAGAAATGAAGTGATTTGCCCAGAGTCACTGGATGTTGAGCTGACACCAGAACTTGAGCCTGACTACCCAGTTTCAAAGTTTGAAGATCTTGCTAAAATGCCACATTCTCTCCCTGATCAAAAGGCTGAAGGTGACACGCCTGGAATGAGCCAATTAAATAATTAACAATGGAAAGACTTGATAGCCAGTAGCCTCACAGAGAGAGCAGAGTTACAGCAATGCCAGATGATCTACTTGACTAGAGGAGCAAAATGAATGATCTGATGCAGGGGCTACATGTATGCATCAGCATAGCAGCGAACGTAGGTATTTAACCATACGGCAACGTCCAGACACAGCAAGACATCATGTATTTCACACTGTCGGCAGAGTCTGGACAGCGTTTTTTGGGTTTGTTAGTTAGTGTGTTTGCAGGGCTCATTAGTCTCTGTGCGCAGCAGATTAAAGCACACTGTGCACGCACTTTTGCATGCACTTTACAGGGAACTTGGCTTGTCATCCAATTTTATAGGCCCTGGATAAAGACAGCCTCAGATGCATTCTGTAGGTCATGCCCCACTTGCCAGGCCCATGGAAATCAGGAGAAAAGCTAAAGGATACCCTGGTTCCCTCACCTGACAAGGGTGGGCATCATCAGCTTTATTCTAGTTTTGGTAGTTTTGGCATGCTAGGGTGCTTAATTAGGATTTTTACCTGAGTGGGGTACCCCAAAGAAGTAGTGTCTGACAGGGGCACAAATATCATGTCTACCTTGATGTCAATGTGGAAAGAGTGTGGGGTGACCTGTAAGTTTACCACATCCTCTCACTCTTAGACCGTTGAGCTTATTGAGCGGTTCAACAAGAACCATGAAGGTATGATTATGGTCCTACCTGAGCCCAAGAGGCAGAAGTGGGACATCCTCTTACCATACCTGCTTTTTGCCTACAGTGTGGTGCCACAGAAGGGAGTTGGGTTTAGCCCTTTCAAACTCCTCTATGGCCACACAGTTGGGGACCTCACTGTTTGGTGAAGAAGGGATGGGAGAAAGCTCCTACGAAACCTCCAAGGATGTAGTTAGCTTTATGCTGGCTCTTAGAATCTAGATGCAGCTCTTCTGGAAGAAGGCCTCTGAAAATCTGGATGGCAGTAAGGAGGTATTGAAGCTATGGCATGACCAGAAATGATGAGTTTCAGTATGGGAAGAAAGTGTGGGTTATAGAGCCAGTGGATCCGAGGGCCCTACAAGACCACTAGTCAGGGCCATATATGGTGAAGGAGAGAAAGGGAAGGGGTACCTACTTGGTGAACCTCAATACCCCCAGGATCCCATTAAGGGTACTCCATTATCAATCACCTCAAACCGCATTATAAGAGGCCTGAAGCTATCATGTTCCTGCTGACTGATGATGGGGTGTAAGAGGAGAGTGAACCTCTGCCCAACTTCCTTTCTTGCAGGGAGCAGGATGGGTCAGTGGATGATATAAAACTCTCTATTACCCTGACTCCCAGAACAGTAGATCGACTTTTATCAAATACTTGAACACTTTGCCATATCTGTTCTCCCTCACACTTGGGTTTACACATGGTGTACCCATGACGTTTTATCACTAAAACAGTCCCCTGATGTCACAGAATGGATAAAGCAGCTAACTGATCTCAATTGCCTTCCACACATTATAGATTCAATATGATCTCTAGGAATAACCCTGGACAAGAACTTGAACATGCAGGAGCACATCAGTATGGCCACTAAAGGAGCCAACTTCCAAATTAACATTCCAAGGAAAAAATAAACCTTCCTCCCACGTGAAGACTTCAAATCAGTTGTTCAAGCCCTAGTGATTTTCAGGTTAGACTATGAAAGTGCAACCCTCTGTGGCCTACCCAGATCAATGTGGCTCCTCTAAGGTCTTATCTTAACTCTGCAGCAAGGCTCATCATGGATCTAATAGATCCAACCACATCACTCCCAGCAGCAGCTGGTGCAGGTAAGTGCGGTAGATCGGGACAGGGTGGGGCGGGAGCAGGGGAAGTCGCCAGATGACGGAATAGGGAAAATTAAATAAATAAATAAATCTTATTCCATCGTCTGTTGACATCTACCCCGCCTGACCCACCTTGCTTACCTGCACCAGCCGCTGCTGATCACTCCTGATATTCAGGATCTCAATTAAGTTCCATATGATCCACTAAATAGGCAACGCAGCACACCACAACGGTACAACAATACCACAATTTATCCACTTGGTTAGATCATATCCATGAGTTGTATAGTTCACATAAGATTGTAAATCATTATCCGATTTTCATTGGAATGTTGTATTTAGTGTTTATTTCTAAGTATGTATCCAATTTCAAGCAGCAGCCGACGCGTGTTTCGCCCGCAGGGCTTTTTCAAGGCTGCAAACATTATAGAGAAGAAAAGAAACAATCTGCTTGACTCAATAGGTAAACATACCTTGGAGTATGACAATCTCACTTAGCTATATAAAAGTAGAGAAGAAAAATGAGATTGTGCTGGAACACCTGTGACAAATATAAGAGTAAAGGACTCCAATCAAGGTATTGACCACCACCTGAAAGAATCCGTCCAAAGAAATTTACTAATGCCTCACAAAGTATTCTTAGCATTAGTTTCACTATTAAGGTGTCCTATGGTCTCTTCTCTCATCCTCTTTCTTCTGTTATTCATTCTTTCTTCTCTCTCTCCATATGACCAATATTAATACAGAAGGTGGCTGCCCTTAATTGCGTTCAGCCATGGTTTAGGTCATAACCAGTGAGGGACACTTCTGCTAGAAACTTGAGACTATGTTTCCATTATAGTTGGTGTACTATACAACGAGTCGATTAACTAGTAACACCAATCACAATGAATCAAGCGATATGCGATCGTGTACTTAGGTTTAGACATAATATTCCAAATTGATTCTTTTTTCATACTATGACAAGAATCTATTACATTTCTCTGAATGAAGTGGTAACGATGAAATACATAAGATGTTAACTTTAATGCAGAAGCGATAAACACTCCCTCCTATGTCGGCGAACACTTTTTTGTGGAGCGAGATTATTTTCAACTCTATAATATCAGTTTATCTGTTTTAAGAAATATTTACATCATGGGACCCTTGTTGCAAAACGGGCCTAAACAAAGAATAGACTAAAAAACATTTAAGTTGGGTGTTCATACGAAAGCATTGCATAGGTGCACTACTACAAGATGGCCGCCAAATTTCTAAAGAAAGTCATGATCACGGTCCATCTAGTCCGTTTTTCATTTTCACTACCCCACCTGTGTGCCGCTTCGTATACAATGGCGGGAGCAAACAAGCGTCAAGACGCCAAACAACAGGACGAGGTGTTCGCTCATATGGATACGAGGTGAGCGTCTAGACACTGAAATAGTGGCCGCTAATGGAGGCATGGAACTATATTCAAATCCTTGGTATTTTATATAGCGAGTTCGTCCCTTAGTTACCACTCGAAAACAGTCATATGCATGTTTTCGGTTTTTTCATAGATACAAATTTGGCTTATTGTTGGTGTTGCTTATAATCATTGGCCAGGACTAGAGACCTATTAGTATTGTTTGGTGATGCTTTATCTGTTAATGTCACCGGTCAATTTTCATTTTGGGGTCGCTCATATAGTTTTTCTTACGTCAGGGAGTCATGTATAACCTCGACATACATATTTTCTAACTAGGATCACGAATGGTCCTTCAAATACCGATTTCAGACTTAATGCTAATTACAATTAATTCTAAGACGATTGACGAAAAAATATAAAGAATATGTATATATATATACATACACGTTCTGTTTTACATACTGGGAAACTATAAAAAGACGTTTTTGTACTCTATCTGAACAGAGAGGACGTACATTGGTCCCAATGCAAATCATTTCTATGGACTAGGACAAATAGGACCTGATTAACGTGTGTCATTGGCGAACTGGTTTATAAACATCTGATGGAAATACTTATATTAGGTAAGATCTTGAATTTATAATACATAAATGCGATAACAAAAAACCTAGTCACCTATAAACTATCTTGCTAGTTGAGGTGCTATCAATAAATATGTATAATGTCTGTACCTAAAGCATGTATATATCGATTTATTTGCAGAATTGGTGAAACAAGTTCTGATACTATCTGGAGGCACCTACAGTGCAGTGTAAAACTATAACCATTCGAGGTGAGACATAGGCCCCCCCATTAATTAGACCATCTATCACAGTGTAAGGTTGTAGTTATTGGTCTTATCAATCACTATCTAATACTATCTAAATACTACTTGTTTAAGATGACTATTCGATCCTGCTTCACGCCACAACCTCGTGTTGTGTTCTGTTACCCTTTATCCTTTATTTTGCTCTTTTACTTTATTTGGCACAACGGATTCTTTCAGGTGGTGGTCAATACCTTGATTGGAGTCCTTTACTCTTATATTTGTCACGGGTGTTCCAGCACAATCTCATTTTTCTTCTCTACTTTTATATAGCTAAGTGAGCTTGTCATACTCCAAGGTATGTTTATCTATTGAGTCAAGCAGATTGTTTCTTTTCTTCTCCATAATGTTTGCAGCCTTGATAAAGCCCTGCGGGCGAAACGCGCGTCGGCTGCTGCTTGAAATTGGATACATACTTGGAAATAAACACTCAATACAACATTCCAATGAAGATCGGATAATGATTTACAATCTTAGGTGAACTATACAACTCATGGATATGATCTAACCAAGTGGATAAATGGTGGTATTATTGTACCGTTGTGGTGTGCTGCGTTGCCTATTTAGTGGATTCAAATCTTGGGACTATCCATAGTCGCAGAGATATGTTCAATACTTTAAGTGGATGAGTATTCGGCTTTGTTTCTAGCACCCAATATTATTGTTAGAATTTATACTGTTTGAAACACTTTATGTATGTACAAACAATGATGTGCAGATCACTTCAGTATATCCACTGATTTTCTATTAAGTTCCATATGATCAAGGATTGATTTACAAATTGCCTGCATGGCATATCAAAGCCCTACACTTCAACATCCTGAGGTCCCTTGCTCAAAAGCTGGAGTTATCTGGTGGCTGTAGATCTTCTAGAAGCTCAAGCATCTTACTGCTGAAACCACAGGAATTCTATGAAAAGAAAACTTGTGATTGAGCCTTCTTGGGTATTGCCCCAAGAATATGGAGCTCCCTTCCCCCGGAAATCTGACTGATCCCCTCAACTGCATCATTTTAAAAGCAAGTCGAACTGCTACTAATGAACACATTTTTGCTTTAAGGTTTGTAATCTTTTTTAGCTGGCCACACTAGGCCACATTTGCTATACCCTTATAAAGTATTAGACTTTCTATGATCATGTATATTTAAATTCAGAGTGTGGAATGGTCTCTGTTTTGGCTTTTGCCTCCTGTTGGGAACCAGCCATCCTATTTCGGGCTACATCATGTCCGTGCTATATAAAACTTTATAAATAAAATAAATAAATAAATGATATTGCTACAGGAGAGAATATGTCTTTGAAAAACAAAACGTACTGGCTGTCTGACAAGATAATGGCTAGCCTCATGGAGGTAGTGTCCAAGATGCTTGAATTGGGGTTGATTGAGCACTCCCATTGGCCCTGGTCAAGCCCAGTAGTGCTGATACCTAAAGCTGCCCCACTAGGCACCGCCTCAGTGACTCATGTTCTGTGTGGAATATAGGGGACTCAATTCAGTGACTAAAACTGATGCTCATACCATCTCCTGAGCTGATTAGATCATTGGCAGACTAGGATACGATAAGTTCCTGAATACATTTGATTTGACATCAGGGTATTGGCAGATTGCCCTGACTGAGGGAGCTAGAGAGATGTCTGCATTCTTTACCCTAGCGACAACTTCCAATTTTGGGTGATGCCATTTGAGTTGAAGAATACCCCAGCCACCTTCAAGAGGTTGGTCAACAGGTTCCTGGTTGGGTTAGAGGCTTTCAGTGTGGCCTACCTAGATGACCTAGCATTATTCAATTCCAGGTGGGGGATCACCTGTTCCACCTCCAGGAGGCACTTCAGGCTCTGCACTAGGAAGGCCTGACTATCAAGGCCAGCAAGAGCCTGCTAGGGCAGATATCTGCGGTGTATCTATAACATCTGGGGACATATTACACAAAGTGCCCCGAGGGCAAATCTGGCATGTGTGCCTGCTTGGTGTATCCCCTGGACACTTTGGTATTACAGAAGGGGCTGTATACACTTGTGCTACCCCTTCGGTAATATTCATAGCGCTGACACACATGTAGCACCAGCAATATCTCACGAGGGTGTTAAATCACTTGCATGAGGGCATTGCCCCATGCAAATGAGGAAATCACTTTGCCTCTGCACTCGCACCATATTATGGACGCGGTCGCAAAAGCAAACATGCCTTTAGGAGGTGCATTGAAGTCAGCCACTAAAAGTGGCACACCTTAAGTGAGCCTCGTAAAGGCAGCCCTCTAGTGGCACAATGGGGGACCCATGGACTCGCCTGAAAACACTTTGCAGGGGGTGCAGTAACTCATTGCACTCACCTGCAAGGGGATCTCTCTCCCCTCTTTAAAGTGCAGGCGGGTTGCCTCCTGCACATTGAAACAAGGAGCAGCTTTGAAGCAGCCGCTCCATATTTCACTTGTACGCACTGGCACCAGGGCAGCACAAGTTAGTGGTAACTGTCTTGAAGGCAGCGCATTCAACATCATACGGCACACTTTCCCTGTTTGTGCCCGGTGCACTTATTTTAATCCGCACTGTGGCACAAACAGGAAAAGTGCACCCTATCGGTAATAGGGCCTCTGGTGGGAGGGGACAAGTTGCAGCTCTTCCATGCCAAGATTGAGATTATCCTGGCTTGGGAATCCCCAAAAACCCAAACTAAAGTAAGGATCTTCTTGGCCTCACTGGATAGTATAGGATGTTTAGTATAAGCTATGGCACCATTGTTGCCTCCTTAACTGAGATGACTTCTAAGGAGCATCCCAAGAAGGGCATCCGGACAGAAGCCTTCCAGAAATCCTTTCACACTCTCAAGGACACCATGTGTAAATAACCTGTACTCATGTCCCCTGACTATTCCAAGGATTTATTGCGCAGAATGATGCTTCAAAGCTTGGCATAGGGGCTGTACTATCACATTTAAAGAGGAGGGCCTAGACCATCCTATAGCTTTCATAAGTAGGAGACAATTCCACAGGGAACAGAGGTGGAGTGCTATTGAAAAATAATCTTTTGATGCGGTCTAGACACCTAAGAAGCTGAGACTATACCTGTTTGGTGATCACTTCCAAGTTCAGAAAGACCACAGGCCCCTGAAATGGCTCATGCAGATGAGAGGTGAAAATCCCAAACTGTTGAGGCAGTAATCTACCTATAGGGAATGGGCTTTATGGTGGAACACTGCCCTGGGTCAGACAACTCAAATACTGGTGGCCTAGCCCAGTTCTTCTGCCTCAGTGATCGGAGCTCCCATGAGGGTGTGTAGATTGCCCCACTTTCAGCTGGGGGGAAACGCAAGTTAGACCTAACAGCCTTTAGGGAGGTATTTCCCTACATTTTTGCCTGATTACTTCTTCTTACTGAAATGTGTTTTTGTTGGCTTTAGGACTTGGCTTTACCACTGCTAACCAGTGCTTATTTCCTTATGCTCTCTTCCTAAAACATAGTAAAGCCAGCCTAAACCTGATCTCGAATGGCACAGTTAATTTACTTATACGTCCCTAGTAAAGTTGTATAATATGTAACCAGGACCCTTAAATTAAATACTACTAGTGGACCTGCAGTACTTATTGTGCCACCCACCTAGCCAGCCTTTTAAAACATGTGTCAGGCCTGGCATTGCAGCCTGTGTGAATTTTTATACTGCCAATTTGACCTGGCAAAATTAACCTTTTGCAATGTTTAAGCCTTCCTTTTTTATACATATAAGTCAGTCATAAAGTAGGTCATAGACAGCCCATAAGGCAGGCTACAGTGTATTTGAAGAGTTGGGCATGTACTTTTAAGTTTTACATGCCCAGGTAGTGAAAAACTCTTACATTTGTTTTTCACTGCTGAAAGGCCTACCCCTCCCATAAGATAAAATTAGGTTATCTTATTATATTTAAAACGTGATAACTTTTGACTGGGAGCAGGTAGGAATGTCATGTTTAAACTCAGATGAATTATTATTTAAACCCCTCTTTAATGGTAAAGTCAGATTTTAAGTACAAGTCTGAAAATGCCACTTTTAGAACGTTGGTATTTTCTTCTCCTAACCATTTGATGCCTGCAGCCTTTCTAATGGGTCACATGACTGTGTGTAGTGACTTTGTGTTGGCAGGATGGGAGGGGCAGAGATGTTTCCTTCCCCACTTACATTTCACAGGGGTTGCCCCAGCATGCTCAAGAAGAACTTGACAACAGTTCATTGCCACCGTAGACCCCTTGGAGCCTGTACAGGGGAGGAAAGGAATTCCAGAACCAGATGTGGGGCGACATCTAGACATTTCTCCCAATTCAAAGGCTGGCACCAAGTATACATATTGGACTGTCAGACCAACTCTTTAGTACACTTCTGGAGCTGTGGAATACTCCCAAAAGGCTGCATTGTACTTCAGGAGCCTGCCCTGCTGCTTGAGACCTGCCTTGTTTCTCAGAGGACTGCCCTACTGCTTGAGGCCTTCCTTGTTCTTAAAAGTACTGCCCCTGTTGCTTGGAGAATAAAGGAACATTTCCTTGAATCCAAGACCAGAATAACTCCAAGGGTCAGTTGCCTGAGCTACAGGAACACAACAGGTTTTAAAGGACTCCCTGCAGCTGCTCAGTTGACTGGTTGCACTGAACCTGACTGGACCTACAACTGGAATTGCCTGAGCATTGCTGGGCTCTCCTGGAGTGAGTTCCTGATCCCTAAGAGTCGCCTCTCCAGGTCCTTGACCCTTAGCTAGCATCAGAGAGAACTCCTCCTGCCCTAACTGAAGGTTCCCTTAAATCCAGCACAAAGGGACACGAAGCCCTGCAAAGCCTCTTGCATGGCTGAAGTCTTCATCAGAACCAATACTGAGAGACACAAAGCCTCATCTCACAGCCTCATCCGAACCAACGCTGGATGATGTAAAGCCTTGCAAAGCAACACCATGGAGACCTCACACCAGGGAGATGAGGTACAGCTCTCAGCAGGTCAAGCCTGGTCCTGTGCCTGGCCTGCACATGCTCCTTCATAGTCAGCATGAACACTTGACTTTGTCCCAGTACAGCCTGACCAAATGCCCTCAGATGGCACTTTGCGTTTTGTGGCTTTACTTTTATCTAAACATTTAAAATTCAATAAATTTAGTTCTACATATTGGCTTCTTGTCAGTTTGGTCACAAATTGTTTATTGAAACATATAGTATGGTTTGGGAATTTTCATGTATTGTGTTGTCACCTTATTACTCCTTGCTGCTGCATAAATGCTTTAGACATTACCTCTAAGTTAAGCCTGACAGTGTATGCGCCAAGCTACCAGAGGGTAAACAGTCCTAATTACACTTGAAAGGGCTTTGCCTCTTGCACATGGAAAGTAATTTGACACCAGGCCTGCTCTGTCTTTTGCCACCTTAGACTGTTTGGAGCCTTAAGAGGGAAAGGGGAAGATCTTTACAGTTCCAGATGTGAAGGTATGGCATGGAGTCCCCCGACAGAAATGTTGAACCTTCCGAACAACTCTTCAGAACACTCCTAGATTTGTGGACATTACAGAAGAAGGACTGCCTTGCTGCCAGAAGACTACCCTGCTGCTAAAGACTGTCTTGCTGTCTTAGAAGTAAGACTGGACTTGCTTATCTTCAAGTCAGGACAACCGGTGTGACACAAAGGGTCAGTTGGCTGATCTCCTCTGTGAGCTACATGTACATAGCAAGCTTAAATGGCCTCTGTGCAACTGCCCAGCTGCCCTACTGCACTAGATCTGCCTGGATCTGCGACTAGACCTGCTAGGACTTGCTGGCCCCTCCTGAAGTGAGTTTTTGATATACCATGAATGCATAAATTATTATACTTAGAAGGATTTTCAATGCCCCCAACATGATCTACCCGGAGTAATCCAGTTGTTTGCAATTTAGTAATCAACCCAGTGTGTAGATGTACGTGTTTTGTGAGAAACTCATGCACAGTTTCAATACGTTTAGGCCTGTTATAAATTCTTTAATTTTGTTTAATTAAAACATGCTGCCTTAATTTTGTTTCTGATACTTCATAGATTTATCAAACGTTACCCCAGCTCTCATATTGGTAAGAATATATTTCAACCCACTCTGCCTCTTCTCAGCTTCATTTGAAGTGGGCTATCTTGGGTAGCAATCTTGATCAACTCGTGTAACATTATAGAGCTTTTATCTGTTTCCAAGACCTTTTCCTGTGCTATCTGTGGCTATAACTATTCATCCTGAATTATACTGTTCACAGGTTCCTGAGCGGCAACATGTTTTGATAGAGGAACATGGGTGTGACCAACCAATGCCTGTTCTTTAAAACTATTACATACTTTAATGCACACACAACTAAACACTTTAGTCAAAATAACAGATATTAACAGGATTTCAGGTGGATTTACAAATTGGAACCTCTCCAAATTCGGGC
Source organism: Triturus cristatus (assembly GCF_964204655.1). Classification (NCBI taxonomy): domain Eukaryota; kingdom Metazoa; phylum Chordata; class Amphibia; order Caudata; family Salamandridae; genus Triturus; species Triturus cristatus. The sequence goes on from NC_140582.1 coordinate 617,608,743, forward strand.
CTTGCAAATTAACCAAGGTGCAAATCAAGAACCATAGCACAATATCACAGGGGGCAACTAACCCTATAAATATAGGGCCCGATTCACAGAACTAACTTAAGACAAAATCCTAAACTTACTACCATTTTGGTATTCACAGAAGGCACTTACTCATTTTGGTATTCACAGAAGGCACTTACTCATTTCGGTATTCACAGAAGTTAGGAGTCCTAACTTTAGGACTCCATAATGCCTTCTGTGAATACCGAAAGTCTTAAAATTAGGATTTTTCTCAGTTTAGTAGTAGTATAGTTAGGACTCCTAACTTTAGGACTCCTAAATGCCTTCTGTGAATACTGAAAGTCTTAAAATTAGGATTTTTCTCAATTTAGTAGTCCTAAATTTAGACTTAGGACTACTAAATTGAGAAAAATCCTAATTTTAAGACTTTCGGTATTCACAGAAGGCATTTAGGAGTCTTAAAGTTAGGAGTCCTAACTATAATACTACTAAACTGAGAAAAATCCTAATTTTAAGACTTTCGGTATTCACAGAAGGCATTTAGGAGTCCTAAAGTTAGGACTCCTAACTTCTGTGAATACCGAAATGAGTAAATGCCTTCTGTGAATACCAAAATGAGTAAGTGCCTTCTGTGAATACCAAAATGGTAGTAAGTTTAGGATTTTGTCTTAAGTTAGTTCTGTGAATCGGGCCCATAATCTTCTTCCATTAACTGCGAAGTGCCACGTGACTATTTGCATTCCAGCAGGATGTAATCATAAAATACACCAATAGTCTATACATGCATATGAGAAAATATGAGGCTTTTCACAATGTATATAGTTGAACTTACAGTCATTGTCAAGTCAATCACAATTTAAAATGAGAGGCCTACTGCCTTCGTTACCTCATTCAATAATCCATAATACCAGCCTGTTGCCTTTACCTTTATCACAAAAATGACCATATGATCTCTTCCTAGAAAGACCCATCAAGCACTTCAGGCAGGACCAAAGTTAACATTGAAATGAAACTCAACCATCCATCTGACGGCCCCAGCCATTTACCTACCATGGCCTACCCTAGTGTAGGATCCAAGTACCAAATCCCATTCAGATTTCATCTGCCAGACAGTTGACTATGTAAAAAAGCAACCCCATTGTACTTGTCAAAGGGCTTAAAATGTAACGACTCTTCACATGGTGTTTGTGATGGACTTCACAACGTAAAAGCCTTTCCTATTGTATTTGTCAAAGGGGTCACTATGGAAAAACCCTTTCTATTGCTTTTTTAAAAGTGTTCACAATAAAGTATCTCCTATGCTGTATGGCAAGGAGTTCATAAGGGTAAAACCCTCCCTGTTGGATTTGTCAGGGAGATCCGAGTGTGCCCTTGCGGTCGAGGGTCTTGACGTCATAAATGGCACCCTAGCCTCGGACTAACACTCCCGCCAGTGTCCTCCAGAGATTAAAACGTTACACGTAAGGTGAGCGTACGGGCAGGCACCTATGTGATCTGTGTCGCGCTTTTTAGGTGATCGTTCTGAGTATATGTGGTAGTTTTGCCTACCCCTGAGGCAAACACTTGTGGATTTGTCGCATTGTGAACCCATACAAGTGTTTACCTTGCCGACTGCAGTGGCACTAACTGCTGTAATCTATACTCCACGGATGCGGCTGAGGTGCTCCGTCACTGCAGCTTGATTTATAGTACTGCGTTTAAACAATGTAGTCAAGTTCTATTCAACCAGATATTCTTGTGGCTTAACATTGGATACCATCAGCCTCAGTTTTCATTTATTACTCATTTTTATTATGCATCTGTGACCATCCGGTACCTAGAGTGTTCGGACGAAGAGGTTTTACTAGTTTGGCAGACATTGTATAGAATGAGAGACAGGATGGCCTGGAGTGGGCACCCCTTGGGACATAATGCTCCCCCCCCGCACACATTACTAGAATACAATCAGATATACCCTATAGAATTATGGTAAATATTTCTGAACAGTAGGATTTAGGCAGTTACTTGTGGACATTCTGGTTGTGACCTCTATTCTTTTTTTCCTTTTGTCTTGAACATACTCTTATAATTATAAACACCACTCTAGTTCACAATGAAGTGATGATACAATATGCATGACATGAAAGGTCACACTTTATATCTATCTTTATAGTATTGTGATATTTTGTTTGTATATGCCCATTTAGAGTTCTACGTGTGAAGCGACTGAGTCGGGCCTTCTCCCTAGTATCTGGGTATGGTATAGGTAAATGCTCACAGGGAGCAACCTACACTTTTGGTAGTGCTGGTGGGACACACTGGTGATATGAGTCGTTTACACAATATATATGTTTGACATTTGTTTATTTTCACAGTGCCACCTGGCCTGTCCAAGAAATTGTTGCTATCTGGCACAGCTGGTCAAGAATGATGGCCTAAGTATAGAAGAATTATCATATTTAGAGATACTATATATTTTTCTATACACATTTTTATATACAGCAGAGTGACTTAATACTTTGGGCCTGAAGAATGCCCAGAACATTGCATTCACATATGGCAGAAACATGTTGACCTAACACAGGGTAAACATCCATATCCCTGTTTCACTATGCTTTTAATCTCTATCCTCAAAGACATAAGAATAACGTTGTTTGTCCGTATTGAGACAGTTTTAAACCTTTTTTTCCTTTGCACTCTGCCCCAAAGGTATTAGTACTGCGCGTGCTATAGAACAACCCTGCTCCATTCCCACGGGAAAGTAGTAGCCCACACTGGGTATCTTGCAGTCACAGTGTGTGAAGGGGACTCTATGATGACGCATGTCACCCTAGGGTGAATGAGGGTTCTCGTCCAAACAATAGTAGTGCCCCACACTTTTACCGCATGTTCTCATCTTTTCATCTTAGTACACTGTAAACTGTGTGAGTTGAGTTGTGCCATAAAGCCAGGCCTAAAAACCAATGAAATTCTAAGCAAACAGAGTTTGTCAGAGGGGAAAATCATTAATACCCTTGGCTGCAATGGGAATTTATGGAAATCCATGTCAGAAAATGCATGTTTACCAGCTTTATTATAGTGTAATAAATAAACAACCCATAAAAGCCTATTGGCTTTATTATAGACTTGTCACTGAAATAATTCGAGCCTACTTCCTTTGTCCTAACTTTTCTAAAAAACAGATCTGACCCATGACATGTTACATACATTTTAACAATGAACCTATCAGGTCTACAGCCTTGATCATCAGCTTGTCACCATCACCAACTCAAGCCTACTCTTAAGTATACCCTGTAATGCAGGCACTACTTTTTAGAGGAAACAGAACTACTGCTCAATCAAATCCCAACCAAAGCGCCTCTCTTAGTGGTGCTTCTTAACGCTGTTTTTCTGTTGATTGCATGATGTCTAGGAACAGCTGCTCTATCAAAGTAACATGTATTTTATCAATTTTACAATATTTGTACCTAAGGAGTCCAGTAACAGCCCAATCGCTCATCGAACGGAGGAACGGGTTTTCCTTGACAGTTTTAGTGGGTTGTGTCATGCCATGCGGCTCAAAGACACAGTTTGTGCATCACTAAGCTTTATAAATGTCATAAAGCACTTCTAAAGGACTGAGTGCCTGTTAAGACTACCCGAAAAAAACCGGTTTAATGCTAGACACAAAATGAAGTACAAACAGAATTAACTCTAGCAGGATGTGATCCAGCCCTGGTGCTTTGCTTTGTTCACGGGGAGTTTCATTTTGCTTTCCTTTATTTAAGATCATCTACAAGGAGGTATCATGTTGTACTAACGGCTAGTATTTCTTTCTGTTCCTGTGTTTCACGTAAATAGTAGAGGTGGAATTTAACATGTTGAGAAAATGTGCGCATGCACCTACTACATGTATCTAAGATAACCTGTGCTGTCATAAACATTGTTATTTTTTGTCTCCTAGCATTTATCGTATACAGCTATCCGCATGGAACATGCTGTGTGTGGAGGTTTGGTGGTTCCCCCTTACACCTGTAACTGAAATATCCACATATACATCTACTAAGATTATTAGCAAACCTTCAGACTCCTTGTTTTAGGTAAGGGTGTACGAAATTTGCATAATTTGTTTTCACATGATTGCCTGAAGTTAAAAAAAAATATCAAAATATGTGCAATGCAGAACTTGTATTTAGCCCTAAATTTTAGTGCATAATGGGGCATATTCTTAAGGACCTATCGCTGAGTTAGCAGCACTTTATTGCCGCCAAAGTGGCGATAAATTCATCGCACTATTCACAAGCCGGTGGAAACAGCCCATATCACCACTTTTCCTGCGATAGCAGCCGCAAAAAACATTGCCACAGATGACACCGGCAACTAACGCTAATGAGATGCAGAGTAGGCATTCCCGTGCAAAAAGCCACAACAACACCACGTCACAACATTCTCAAAGACCAGCCAGATTGGCGATAAGTTCACAAAACATGCGATAAGGCATGTTAGCAGCAGGTATTTAACACCTGCTCTGACCTGGTGTTTAGACGGACGACAACCTGCACCATAAAAGGGAGCCCAGCCCAGAGCCCCACCTGAAGAACAACAGATGCCATTGAGCTACTCATTATGCAGCTCGGAGCCCAAGAGGGCCACAAAACCCACCGCCACCACCCCCCGGGCCCCCTGCCACCCCTCCCCGGACCACCACGGAGGCAGCGCAAACAAAGACAGCGGACCTTCAGAAAACGCACCAGCCTCACAGACTTAGCACCAGAGGATGCCATTGCCCACTACAGGCTCAAAAGGATAACCATCCGATGCATCCTGACCATCATTGCCCACAGGCTGACGGTACCAACACAGCAGACAACCAACATCCCTCCGCAGACAAAGCTGCTGGCTGTGCTGCACATGTTGGCCTCTGGGACCTCCCAACCAACAACTGCCAGAGTCGGAGGAGTCTCACAGCCAGCCCTATCCAAGTTCCTCACACCTGTTTTGGATACCATCATCAGCTTGGCATCCCAGTACCTTCACGTCCCACACACTGCGCAGAAAAAACTGGAGACCAAGCAAGGCTTCTACGCCATAGCTGCCTTCCCACGCGTGTTGAGGGCAATAGACTGCACACATGTACTCCTCGTGCTCCCTGCTGCCACTGCACACAATTACCGCAACAGGAAGCACACGCATTCCATCAATGTGCAGGCAATAGTGGACCACCGTGGACTCTTCACCAATGTTGTCGCCAACTACCAAGGCAGTGTGCATGATTCCTTCATCTTCCGACAGTCCATCATCAACCAGAGCTTTGAGGCTGGCACCTATGGGAATGTAGTGCTTGTCGGTAAGTACCAAATGAACACACCACACACTTGTATCCACAATCATGCAACTCACAACTCTGGGAATGCACATGTTACAGACTCACACACAACATGCCAAACAGCATTCCCACATACCAGACACAACAGCACAACTTACTGTGGTGACCTGGGCAAGCCATATACATGAGCCAGCAACGCCATGGCACCTCAGCAACACAATAGCAGAATGTGGGGAGAGGCGGGAACCATGCATGTGCGAAGGAGGCAAGTGACCCATGAATGAGAATGTACACAATGCCAAGTGTGACATGGATGTGCTGGCCAGACTGCAGTATGCAGACCACAGACATGCCTATGTCGACAAATACTGCTGGTGTTTGGAGTGTAGTGAACAGTGGACGCAACCATGTCATCCCAGGCAGTGGGGAGGAGTGCAGAAAGTAGCTCATTACGTCCCCCCTGTAAGCGTGAACAGAGTGGGCTGGCCCACCGTACGCTAGGCCAGCGTAGGGGTGTGAATAAAAAGCCCGTATCTCTGGGCGTGGTTCTCTTCCGGAATGGGCAACGTGTCAGACAGGGCGGCACCTCCCAGCACACCATGAGGCTGACGCCGTGATCGGTAGTGCCTGCGACCATGTGCGCCCGCCACACCCCAGGCCAAAGGACCCCAGAGCCATCTTGACTGATCCTGCACAACCTGGCCTCACTGCTCACCTGCCGTCACCGGCGTGTGTCAAAGAGGGCCCACCACGTGCCTGTGCAAGCTCCAAGCTCCAAGCCTGAGGCCCACAACCTTGGCAGCCTCCTCAGACCATCGCGGTCCTCCCCGAGACAGGCCCGCAGTACTCCTTTTTAGTTGACGTACTCCACCAGCCTACACAGCGGTCAAGTAGGTGGCACATTTGGAACTGAGTCTTGATTATACAATGGCCGAGTACACAAATTAATACATAGTTTAAATCACTATACTCCCTTCGATGTAGTGCCACCAACTCTGTGCATAGCATTTCAACCACTTGTGTCTGTGGGCCCTTGCTGACTACTGCCTACGGCCTACACTGCGTCGAGTAGGTCACACATCTGGAACTGGGTCTTGATTTCTTCATGGCAGAGTTCATATCATTGTACACAAGGAGAGGAGTAAGAGGGAGACATGGTTCAGTCCGGAGGAATAAAGGATACCCGTTATGGAGGTGATCGAACACTACCAACAACTGCTCTGGTGCCACTAACTCTGTACATCGCAACCCAACGACACGTGGCTGTGGGCCCATTCTGACCGCCGCCTCCGGCTTTCATTGCGGTCCTGTAGGTGACACATTTGGAGCTGAGTCTTGATTATGCAACGGCAGAGTACACACTTTACGGCTGAGTTGATATCACTTTACTCCCTCCGATGTGGTGCCCCCAACTCTTTGCATAGCATCCGAACGACAACTGTCTGTGGTTCCATGCAGACTACTGCCTTCGGCCTAGCCTGCGGTCCTGTAGGTCACACATTTGGGACTGAGTCTTGATTTATCCATTGCAGAGCTTAAATCATTGTACAGGCATCATCGCAGACTGCATCCCCTTTCAACTCTGGTGCCACTGACTCTGTGCCCCTAAAGTCATGGGCACTCTTTGCTCGGACTTTGGTGGGATATGAGTTTCTGGTCTGGGGTTTGTCTTCATCATCATGTAGCTGATACTGACTTGGTGGTAAAAAGGAGTCTGTAGTATTCATCTCCTCCATATTGCCTGTTTCTGCTTGGTACTGCCCTCTGCATCATGCCTGGGAAGAACACCTTCCACTGTCCCCCGAAACAATCCGCGACATTCACCTTGGACATCGACGAGGACCCGCCGGGCTCACGTGACCCTACCTCAGTGCAGTGCTAGTCACCGTCCCTTGTGGGTGTGCCTGTGCCGGCCGCACTGCATCCGGGTCCACCAACTCTGTGCAGCTCAAATCATGGACCCTGTCTGATTGAATATTTGATGGCCTCCGGGTCAATGGCCTGGGGGGTCCTCAACGCCATGTGTCTGTGGACCTGCACTGATCGCTGCCACCGGCATCAACTGCGGTCCACCAGGGTTCACACATCAAATTGAGTCCTGACCTGCCCGGACGATGCATCACTGCAGGATGCACATGCCACCACCGCCAGGACCACCTCCAAATAACTACTGCTAGAGTCGTAAGAGTCTTGTAGCCAGACTACCAGAGTTGCTTACACCTGTCGTGGATGCCATCATCAGCTTGATACCCTGCTCAGCTCTTCAGCTGCCACTGACTCAGTGCACCACAACTCATCGGCCCTTCCTGATTGAGTTTTGTGCTGTGGGCAGCTCATGCAGCAATGTCACCTCAGGCAGTGGGGAAGACCTGGGATGATGATGGGGAAGATGAGGCAGGTGTAACACACCCCACTGCATCTGCAGCAGGAATATCCAGAAGGGACACAACCATAGACAATTACTTAACATGAGCACGCCCAGCTCTGGTGCCCGAACATCAATGCATTTCGACTCACGGACCCTTCTGATTGCATACTGGGTGAGCTCTGTACTTGCTCCGGCTACCACCATGATGCTTTGCAGTTGTTTGTGTTATGTTTGTGTTTTCGGTTTCCGCCTCCATGAGGGCTGGCTTACACTCACCCCACACCCATCCAGCACAGGCGTCACTGTACATGTGACCCTGGAAATAAAAGAGACCGGGCGCAAGTGCCCGTAGCCATTTCCACAAACTATCTAAGTGGGTCTGTGTGGCTGTTATGTATGCATGAGGGACACCGGTGCTCTGGGTGTGGTTAAGTCATGGCCTTGCCAGGGCAGTTAGGAATGCGTGTGTCCCTGTTGTAGTGTCGGTGCCACTCATCTTGCAATGGACAATGTTGCAATGTATCATGCCCCCGGAGTGCGGGCTCGGCCGAAGGGGTAAATGAGGGAGCGCAAGCCTGTTCTGGGTCCGGGATCATACATGCCAACTGTTGTGTGTGTCGCCAATACCGCAGGATGAGCCAAAGGTCTACCCTCATACGCATCGCGAGTTCAGCCAGCCATGAACTCTACATCTGTTTCCGCCCTGTCCTTACCATAGGCCTATACACACGTGGCCGCCCACCTTCAACGCACAACATCACAGTGTCGTAGTCACGCTTGTGGACATGCGCAGACAGGCATGACAATGTTGTGCCGTAGAAGTGAGAGTGATGATGCAACTGTGCTGCTCACAGTAGTAAATAGGCTCGGGGGAGGGAGGAGCAGCAGTGAGGCTACATGATACACATTGATGCCGCTCATTTGCTACAAACAGTACATGTCAAACAGGAATCACTAAGACACACATATCACACACCAAAGAAGCAGTGGGCCTGCCAACACATCATGCTGAACCAACTATTGACTCAGGACTAAGGTTGGGCGGAATTTGCGTAGTCGCGCTATGCAAAGCTCCCCGAAATGGTAAAAATCTCTGCGAGCACGCAGAAATTCCGCACACTCGTGGAATTGCTTGTTCGCGATGCTCTTTTCCTGTTCGCGAACGCTGTTTGCATGCTCGGGGGGGGGGGGGGGGGAATTTCTTGCGAACACGCATTTTGAGAACACAAACAAGCAAAAAATTCCAAAAGCCGCGGAATGCAGAATTTTGGGCAATTCCGTGTTCTCCGCGGAATGCGAAATTACCCAAATTCTGCAAATTCCGCAAGCAGAAAGGAATTTGCCGCCCAGGCCTGCCAAGGATATGTACTCTGCCCTTGGATGAGGACACCCCTCCGAGCCCCGAACACACAGGCCCAGAGGTAGTACAATGCGGCCCACAAACGCACCAGGGGCATCGTGGAACACACATTTGGCGTGTTGAAGTCATGTTTCAGGTGCCTGGACATCACAGGTGGAAGGCTCCTGTACAGCCCAGACATCGTGTGCAAGATGATCGTTGGATGTTGTGTGTTGCACAACATATGTGTACGCACCAATGCCCCATGGCTATGAGTGCCAGATGCACCAGACGATGATGAGGAAGATGAGGCATGTGGACCACACCCCACTTTAGCTGCAGCAGGAATAGCCCGTAGGAACACCACCATTGACAATTTCTTCACATAAGCACATCACATTGTCACAGTCCTTAGCAGACATGGGACAGTACAAAATGAGCACAGGCACAGCATGTGCAAATAAATTATTTCAAACACACATTCCCTGAGTGCATGTCACTCCTGTGTACAGGCACATCTCTCTGACAAGTGTAAGTGCAACATGTAGTGCTAACGATATCGTAAATTTGGAATAGGTTTTGGGTGTGTCACCTCTGTATGGAGAGGCTGTATGGGGTGTCATGTATTCAAAGTCCCATTTCTGTGTGTCAGGGATAGTACAGAATACCACACATCAGCATCTCACATGTGTCCCACTTATTTGAGTATAGGCTGTCATTTGTGACCTACAATTGACAACAGGGCTTCTTTTGGGGTCAAATATGTACCACCATGATGCAGAGATGCACCCTGTGACTCAAGTCCCACGACATGAGCAACATGGATGTAAGGGGGAATCACTGCCCCTACATTTGTACATGCTTACATACTTGACTAATCATGGGCATGACACATCTGTGTGTGTTGGAAGGTATTATTCATGCACAGTGGAGTGATGAAGCTGTCTTAGTACTGGGCCATGCAGACGACACTGTGCAATGTTGCCCCGTGGAGGGCCAGCCAGAGTCCTATAGGCATTGGCAAGTCACTGGGAAGGAAAAGAGTCTAGTCCACAGGCTGATTGCTGCGTCATTGTTTTGCAGACGATATGTGGCAGTCTCTGTCAAGGTGCAAGGTTAGTGTGGCTGGGTGTATCGGGGGACAGTGGAAGGTGTTATTCCAAGGCAGAGTGTAGAACCAAGCAGTGAGAAGACATATGGCAGAGATGAATGCTTCTGCTTCCTACTTACCACTGAGGCAGATTCATCCTCATCTTCGCCCCCTGACGTTTCATGTGCCTCACATGTGGGTGGTGGTGTTTGGTCTGCAGCAGTGTGTAACACTGACACATCAGGGGTCTGAGATGTGGATGTAGAAGTAGCAGCAGCATTCATCTGCGCAATGTCTTGTGGCATCACTCCCATGATGAGGATCTGCAGGGCATGGCAGATCCCATCTACAGCTTTCTCGTGTGCAGCCGTTGTAGCCATTCTTTGTGCCTGCAACTGCTCCATGTTCTCCATGACCCTCCTCATGTTTCCCAAATCACGGATGGCATCGCTGTAGCCACTCTGACTGGACAGTTATTGTTGTCTCTGAGTCATGACTTCAGCGACGCCAGCCATGGATTTTTGGGGGGCATGGGGAGGACTGTGGGTGACCGTTAAGGAGTGTAAGTGGTCCCTGATGGGGCTTAGACACTCACGTATGGCATCTAGTTTGGCTGCCATGAGTTGGAACCCCAACCACACCTGTTCAGCTAGCCTCCTCTGGCAGTCTAACACACGGCGTTAGAACGCCATGTGCTCTTCAGTGAGGTGCTGGGAGCCAGACGTGGTGTTGGGTGCTTCCTGCTGTGTGGTCTGTGCAGGGGGTGGGCTCACCTCGATGGTGCTGGGCTGTCCTGCTACTGGAGGTGGGGTGCTGATGCTGTCCATGAACCTTTGGAGTTCATCCAGGTCGATGTCCTGGTGCTCGTCTCCATCATCACTCACGTGATGTAGGGTCTACTCTGAAGGAGGTGTAGATTGTCCCTCTGCAATGTAAAGGGGAGATGCAGTTTCACAGTGTATTCCATGTATGTTGACGCATTGGCAACGTTTATATACAGACTGCATGACAATGCACATTGTGACTGTTTGTGATGAGTTGCCTATTTGATGCGGGACAGTGGACATTTGCACGACATCAGGGATGTGCGGTTGTACTCGTACCTTGTCATCTCACAGTTTCCTGCTATGCCAGGAGTGATTGGCCATTTTGTACACCCATGTGGCACCAGTTGTGTCCTGTGTCCTGTTGTGAAAGTGTTGCAGTTTGTACCACTTTGTTGTCAATGTTGAGCTGCTCTTATTCTTATGTGTGTGTGTGCCGCATTGTGGGTGAGTCGCCCCTGCAGCTCTGATTTTGTGGCTCCTTATCCCTTTCAGGCAGTGTGCCTTTGCCTTCTATACTTCTACAGTGCTGAGATGTACCAGACTTGGTTGTTTGGGGCTCTTGGTCGAGTTGTGACTCTTGGGCATGGTTTGTCCACAGATGTGTTGTTGACTTCAGGGGTTGTTTGTGCACGTGGATTTGTCAGAGCGTGACCTGCTCCTTTCCGGATGTGGTCCACACTCAGCCACCTCAGTGTTGTATTGTGCACATTGTCATGATGATTGGCCTGCAGCCATGATGATCGTCATGTAGCATCACTTGCATTGTCAGTGTGGCTCACAAATGGGCATCTTTGCTGGGTTTCACGCGTGTGCATGTGTTGGTGGTGAGATTGGTGATGTGTGGTGTGGGACCCCTTTGGGGACATAGGGTACGGGGGCCTACTTGGTGTTTGTGTGTGTGCTGCGGTGTGCCACGGGGATCAGGGACATGCTCCAGAGTCATTGTGGATGTGCAGTGTGCTCTACTTACTTGTACATGTGTGCCATTGTGCCCATCTCCTCCTGTCCCCCCAGTCCCTGGTTGGTACTCACCCTGTTGATGTTGTGTCAGGTCATGTTGAGCAGTGTCCGTATTCCCAACTCCTGGCACCGTATCCCAACTGATGACTGTGGCCACCATTTTCTCCATGTCATCCAGCTCCTGGTGTGCCGCTGGGCCCCCACCTCCAATGAGGCATTGCTGCTTTCATGTTGGCATCGAGTTTCTTCTTGGTTTTGGCCTTCACATCATTACATTACAGCACCTCTTGACCTCTTCCTTTGTCCTCCTCAATGCTGCAACTGCATTGAGAAGGTCCAAGATAGTCTTCTATATTTGCGTCTTTGTTACCGAACAGTTGTTGGCAGTGTTCTGTCACCTCCGTAACGATGATCCGGTTTTCCTGGCGACTGAGCTGCTTCTTCCTCTTCCTCTTCTCCTTGGCCTTCCCCGACCCCGATGTTCCTTGCTGGGCGTCTGTGGGGCTTGTGGGGTTCATGTTGTCCTCTGCACTCGGTCTGGGTGCATCCATGGTGCTACACAGTTTATTTTTTATTTTTTTATTTTTTATTTTTCTTTTATAGTGCAATTTTCCGCATTACGCGTGGGAATTGCAGGCCTGTCGCTGGTTATTGCTTTTTTCGCATTGGTGTTTCATGTTTCTTCGGCGTCGTGTCCGTTTTAACGTGGTCATTTGGCACGTTACCGTGAAACTATCGCAGGGTTGAGAATACAACGTTAACACGGCGTTATTTTCCTGCGATAGACTGCGATAATTATCACACGTTCTTGAGAATATTCCCCTATGTGTCCTCGCATCCAAAAACCTAAAATGCATTCCATGCAAAAAATAGCTGCGAATACACATGTGCAGTGAACAACAATAGCTTGTGTTCTGGTCATTTGCTTTGTTTCCATGCTCACACATGGCGTTGTGGCTTGATTTCAGTATTTTCGCATACCAAGTATGTCATGAAATTACCAAAATTACACTAGCATATTAAAACTTTTGCCTGGACTTCATTTTGTGTTGCTCCTTGGTGAATGTATGCAGCTGTGTAAAACACACAACAATAACTGGAAATGTCTTTCCGAAGGTCAATGCATGCTTTATGCTTAAATTCAAGTTGAAAACGATATGTAAACATGCAATGTGACCCAGACACCATGATCATCTCCCTTTTAGGTGCTTTTATGTTTTAATTAATATAAAAGGTTTGACACAAACATGTGATTTGCAGCAAGAAATTGGGTTGACAGTTGAAAGCGGTATGAGCCCTGGTGAAGCAGCAACCACAATCCTTGTCAGGGTAAAGCACAAAGCAAACCCCAAAGTAACCTGTGCTTAACCCCCTAGTAGTGTGGCACAGAGCAATCACTCTTAACCTAGAGGAAATGTTTAAAGTATTTGTGCAGAACTTCAACAGCAACACAGTGAAAACACACCACAAAAGAGGTACCACACCAAGTTAGGAAAATAGAGAAACATTTAAAAAATAGGACAAGACCAAAATGACAAAAATCCAACTGGCAGAACCAGAGTTATGAATTTTTAAAGATTTTAGGGTAAAATATCGCCAATAAGCTTAAAGTGCCAACCGCAGCTATCTGGTCATGTGAGATAGTCACAAGTTCAAGCCAACCGCGATGGAGCGCTTGTCAGATACAGTCGCAAGGTTAGACCCACTGCAGTTTACCTTCTAAAATCCATGCCAGAAGTCCTGTCCATGAAGCAGATGGCTGTGTGGAGCAGGGAGAGCATCATGGAGACTCTTGGCGTAGCTCAAAGAGCAAGTCAGACGCTGTAGGCAGGTGTTCATGAAGCTTTGTGTTGATGGTCCCTCGCAAGCAGTCAATGCTGTAGTGTGAATAAGCAGCACTGCCAGAGCTTTTGTGTTGAATTGCAGTGCGAGATGTACAGCCTTGGTGCGAACAGGTCTGCTCATGGTGGCCAGGAGCCCCAAAGCTTACATACATCTCCCTTGAGGCACAGGAAGGGTCCAGAAACTTAGAGGCACCACTTGGGAGTCAGCAACTCACTGCAGCTGGGTCCAGAAGCTGATGCAGGATGTTGAGAGCCTTTTATGAACCTGAGGCTCCGATCAGGTCTGCAGAATAGCCCTTTGAGTCACTCTGGTGTCCTGGTTCAAAGGTGAAGTTGCAGGTCCATTTCTCTTTTCACCCAGGCAAAAGGGCAGTGGGCAGCAGGTCAGCTCAGCAGGGCAGAAGTTCCTTCAGAACAGCAGAGTGACAGTCCTTTCAGCAGTTCTTCCTAGCAGAGTATCCACGGGTCCAGAGGTCCAATATTAAACCCAGTTGGCCCTTGAAGTGAGGGAGAAGCTTCATGAGGTTTCCCTTTGCAGTCCCCAGGCATCCTGCTTTCCTTGTCCTGGATCCAGACTTACTACAGGGGGTACGCAACCCTTTGTGTGCGGGCATGACACAGCCAATTCAAGTGTAAGTGGAGCTGTGCATAACTCCTTCCTTCTGCACTGCCTATGATGGCTCATCCAGGCACACCTAAGATCTCTATAGTGTCTGGCTGTCTAGGAGGAACACACAAAGCTCAACTGTCAGCTACACCAAGCCATGTCACCTAGGTACAGGCAACATGCACTAAGGGGTTAAGGCAGGAAAATGCCAACTTTTAAAAGTGGCATTCTGAAAATTCTAATTTAAAATCCGGCTTCACCGTAAGTTAGTATTTTTCTTTATGTTTCCAAACACATCAAACATTTACTGATTGGTTGCTACCATTTGGAACTTACAGTGTATTAAATGTAATAAGATAACTTTAATGTTATCCTATGGGAGAGGTAGGCCGTGCAGTAGTGAAACACAAATTTAAAGGTTTTTCACTACCAAGATATGTAAAACCTAAAAGTTCATGTCCAACATTTTAAATACGAAAAAAAGATTTGGGCCTGGATAGAGGTTTATTTTGCCAGGTCAAAATGGAAGTTTTAAAACTGCACACATAGGGGTCTATTAGAATGGCGGTCGGGAAACCACCCTGACCGCCATGGAAGCGGAAAAACACCGCCCGCCAGTACCGTGGAAAAACCAGTGGCCAAATTAGGATCAGCCGCCAAAAAACACCAACCGCGGCGGAAAGGGGCCAAAATCCGACCGCGGCGGTCAGATTTGCGGCGGTAAAACACCAATCCGCTGCGGGTATAGCGGAGACACCGCACGGCAAATTAGGATATCCCCGATGGTCCCACAGTACGTTCCGCTGTTTCCGACCGCCACGGTCGCAAACAGTGATGAATGGGAGAGCCAGCGGAAGAGCTGCAGCATAGCCACCGCTGCGGACGATTCGTGAAAAATATGGCGGCCGAATGAAAAATCCCACAATATTGCCACAAAGTGAACACAGCAAACTAGCTATGCCCCCTAAAAACACAAAACACACCCCAATGACTCAACCATATGGCAAAAAGAAAAATACAAATCCCAGGACAACCCACACAACACACCTGACAATACTCCCCCATCTGGACATGTTGGTGGCCGCTTGGCTGGGGTTCGTTGCGCTGGTGGGTGGGTTCTTGCTCAGGGAGGTTGCGAGCTGGTCGGCTGTGATCTTGTTCCAGCTGCGGCGTGCAACCTGTTGCTGGTGGTGGTGGATCGTGGTCCTTCTGAAGCTGAAGTGGACTCCAGTGGAGTCCGGTGGCATGGCTGAAGGAGATGTCCTTGCTGGATGAGAAGATGGCGTCGAGTGTGTGTCCCACGTAGTGGGTGGGGGTGGTCACCAGTTGCTTGAGTCCGAGGTTTGCGAGATTGTCCAGCAGGGTGGTGGTGTTGCGGTCGTTGTTGTTCTCCAGGTGAAAGTTGAGGTCCCCGAGGAGGAGGTAGTCAGCGGAGGCGAGGGCGTGCGGGCTGATGAACTCGGCGATGTCTTCGCACCACACACTCGCACCACACACTCCCAAAAACATGTCTCACAGATTCAACATTCACTCACTCCCATTCAGCCCAAACATAGCTAGCAATAATACCATGGAGGCATGTGTACAGGCAGCCAGCACTACAACTCCCACCAGGCCCCCTTGTTCCACAGCATCAGCAAGATGGAGCCCTCCCCCCACCTCACCCAGAAGCATGTGTCAGCTATTACATTACCCTCATCAAACTAACTGGTAGGCCTGTACCACTACTCCCACCATGCCCCCTGTCCCACACCTGAGCAGGATGGAGCACTCTCCCACCCAGAAGCAGTTGCAAGCCATTGCAGTACACCAAACAAACTTACAGGCAGGTAGCCATCTTCACTGTGAGGGTGTTTATGAGTGGGAGGCCTGCACCACTGCTCCCACCATGCCCCTTGTCCCACAGCCTAGCTAGATGGAGCCCTTCCCCACCCCACCTAGAAGCATGAGCCAGCCAATACACTACCCTCATCAAACTAACAGGTAGGTAGCCATCTTCCCTGGGAGGGTATTTGTGGGTGGGAGGCCTGTACCACTACTCCCACCATGCCCCCTGTCCCACACCTGACCAGGCTGGAGCACTCCCCCACCCAGAAGCAGATGGAAGCCATTGGAGTATACCTAACAAACATACAGGTAGGTAGCCATCTTCCCTGGGAGGGTGTTTTTAGGTGGGAGGCCTGCATCACTACACCCACCATGCCCCATGTCCCACACCTGAGCAGGATGGAGCACTCCCCCACCCAGAAGCAGTTGCAAGCCATTGAAGTACACCAAACAAACTTACAGGTAGATAGCCATCTTCCCTGGGAGGGTGTTTGTGGGTGTGAGGCCACCACAGCAACTCCCACCAGGCCCCCTGTCTCACACCTGAGCAGGATGGAACACTCCCCCACCCAGAAGCAGTTGGAAGCCACTACTGTCCACCAAACAAACTTACAGGTAGGTGGCCATTTTCCTTGGGAGGGTGTTTGTGGGTGGGAAGCCTGCACTACTACTCCCACCATGCACCCTTGTCCAGCAGAACAGCAAGATGGAGTTCCCTATACCACCCAGATGCATGTGGCATCTAATGCATCACCTCAAACAAACTAACAGGTAGGTAGACATATTATTCTGCCTTGTGACACCACTGAGCAGGATGTAAGCCTCCACCACGAACACACAGATGTGTCATATAACAAAGCCAAATATGAACACATAACAGGTAAGTAGCCAGTAAGTGCACCCAGCCATTCGTCACAAAATAAATGGTACCATATGACAACACCAGCCCTCTCATTGCACAAATAAGCACACTGATCCTATTGCCATACAGGTAAGCAAAGGAAACTGTCACAGCAACCAAAGTGTGACACACCAATGCACATGTAGAAGAAAGTCTGTGCACAATCATTCACAGCACCAATTGACATGTGCAGTGCCATGGGGCCAGAGCAACAAGGACCATTTGAAAAATAAGAAAGCATGTTTGGTGGTACAAATCAAGATATGCACATGACAGGACAAAGGTATGCAGGAGATGACAATGGCCAGTCCATGGCCAGATGTGACGTCTGCCAGGTCAGACAAATAAACAAAGAGTCCTCAATGAAATAATATGGTGTGCTAGTCCCTAGATGTCAACAGGCCCCTGTAATCACAAATTATGCACGTGGCGCATGATATGTATTGACACCTCACACCATGGACAAGTAATGCATGTACCACAGCATCATGTCAGGAGGCACAGTAGTGCACATAGAAAACAATGTGATGATCAGTCAACTGTGTAGTGTACAAACAGTGAATGACACACAGATAACACAAAGCTTGCGGGGTACACTACAATGACCATTTCACATCTGACCCACAGGTGACCAAGAACTGACTGCAGAGGACAACACCAGCAACCTGCAGAGCCAGTCTCCCACCCGGTACATGGGCTCTCGGATGTTTACTCACGGGATTCTCTGGACGATGAGCTCGAAGTTGGCCCATCTGGAGTGCCAGGGCACAACAGGTCCCAGGATCCCATCGCCCCCCCACATATGCTGCAATACAAATGTCTCTGTAGACCCCTGCTGTCACGGCCTGTGCATCCTCCACCACCACCATCACCGCCACCACCAACATCACCACCACCAGTGCTGCCTGCAGCACTCCCCCTGTCGCAGAGGATGACCACCCCACCCCTCCGACTGAGGAGGGCAGGGAGAGGATACGGGTACCTACAGTGGTGAAGCAACAGGTCCGTGGCAGCAGGGAAGGTGGGAGGGGCAGGGTCACCCACAGAGAACAAGAGGCTGGGACCCAATCCCTGGACCACATCACCAGAATCCTTGGGGCATATGAGCGGCCTAGGGATGAACGGGCTGGTTGGACGAACTGTTCCGAGAGCTCATCCTGCTGATGAGGTCCATCGACACCCTCATGGGACAAATTGTGGACCTCTTGGGCCAGCAAGTGGCGGTACTGCGGGACAGGCCTGCGCCACAACCAATACCTCCACCTCCCACTGGTGGGCCGCAGGATGACAGTTTACCATACTTCCCTGCGGCCACAGAGAGGGTTGAGTCCTCAGACCCCACTGGCCCTGCAGCAGGTGGCCCCCTGCCAAGCGACGAAGGGACCATCCTAAGAAAACCCTGGGAGTATCTGAAGGCAAAGCACCTGCCAAACGCCAGTCATGGAGCCAGCCATGATTGCAACCCTATTCACCAAAGCATTGACTTTTTGGACTATCCTTCCCCACACTGCCTTGTGAATGGCATCTGTCTGTTAGACTGGGTCACCACATCAATGTGGTGACTACTCGATTATCTCATTTACCATAACTGTCAACTCACTGCTCCACTAATCACCTCAATGTAAATGTTCACCCCCTCACATGTCACCATTGTAAATAAAAAAATCCTTACACACGTTGTTGTGTCTGCTCCATCTTTATTCCAGGATGTACAGTCTTCAACATGATCACAATGTACCAGGAATATGGAATGTATGTAGGCAAGGAGAAGTTGAAGGCACCTAGGGAAACACAACAGAACAACATTCACTGGTCTGGGTGTGGCATCACAGACATCACACAACACCTACCATCAAGATAATCCAACATGCACACATCACAATGGGCAACAAGTGTCAACATACACATCTTGTAGGTGTTCCTAAAGGACATGTCCCAGAAACATTGTCAGCCACCACTGAGTCTACAACCGGCTGCTGTCACAAATCTCACATACACCTTCACAACAACAGCAACATCATCAGACAATGGGTACGTTGTACATTGTCACCCACCTTCAAGTGAAGTAGCGGGTGATGAGCTGTTGACGCAGGTCAACACCTTTCTCCTCTCCACTGTCGTCATCACTGGACACGGGTTGGTTTGCAAGCGGGGGCCTTGGGTCCTCATCATCATCCAGGAGCTGGAGAATGCAGCATGCCACTACAATCTGACACACCTTCCCGGGAGAGTACATAAGTACACCTCCGGTCTTGTCCAGGAAGCGGAAAAGTGGATTAAGCAGACCAAAAGTATGCTCCACCACACGACGTGTCCTCCCATGTGCATCATTGTAGCGGACTTCGGCCGGGGTCCTGGGATTCCGCAGTGGGCTCAGCAACCAGGGACGGTTGGGATATGCAGAGTCACCTAGGTGTGACAAACACATATAAACATTGCTATGTCGCTGAGGCAGAGGGCAGGAGGTCACACACCCAGCACGCCATATGACTAGGCATACTCACCCACAAGCAGATTAGCCATCAGCTGGGGTACAATGCTGTTCCGCGGGATGTAGGAGTCATGGGCTGAGCCTGGGAATTTGGCACACATGTGTGAGATGATCATATCTGCCAGGAACACCACTTGCACATTTATGGAATGGTAATGTTTACGATTCCTGTAGATGTGCTCATGTGCCTGTGGTGGAACAAGCCCAACATGGGTGCAATCAATGGCACCAACAACATGGGGGATGTGTCCGAGAGGATAGAAATCTCCCTTCACAGCTGCCAATTCAGGCCCCCTGGGGAAATGGACATATCTGTCCTTGTAGATCATGATGGCGGACAGTACATCACGCAGCACCATGCTGAACATTGGTTGTGACATCCCACCTGCGCTGCCCACCGTGTGCTGGAATGATCCAGTGGCAAAAAAATGCAGCTGTTGGATATGTTCCACGAGGCTGCAGGTGGGGCTCCAACATATCACAAAGGGTTTTTAGGGTGGCTCTATCCAGACGGCATTTCCAGATGATCGCCTCATCCTCCATGTCCTCCAGCACTGTCAAGTGATGAAGCAGATTTGGTCTCCTCCTAGTTGAGAAGACACAAAACAAGTACTTCAAACACTACATCGGTCAATGTGAATGCACATAGGGATATGGCCACATTTGCCATGGACACGCCTGGGAGTTTAGCATCCAGCATATGTGAAACAAATCAACCCCACTGTCTCGTACCTAGCTGCTTTACCTGACACACCTTCATGCGTCATTTGATCCTGGCACACATCAACAACACAATGACCACAGTTTGAGCAGAAGTGATGATTGTGTGCATGATCAGACATAAGAGGACATGCAAAAAATAACATAATTCATTGACACGAAGATTGCTGTAATTGTCACTGCACCTCAACACATTGACATGTGTACACATTGTAGAGTCCATAACAGCACTGTCCTGTGTACACGACCATCAATATCATAAGTGAAATGTGAGGGAGTACATGTCAATCTACGAAATCACATACACAAACATGGCATGTGTAGTCACCAGTGGAGTAAATAGAACATTGGCATTGTGTGCACAATGATGTGCCATTGACCATGTGGGTACTGTCCACTGTTGATTTTTGCCAGATGGCCATTGAGATTGTATGGCACCCAAATCATGGTAGCTACCGCCTGGACCCAGCGGTGTGTCACCAGCAATCCCCAATGCACAAGTACAGTAGTGATAGACATGGAGACATGCCCAAATGGTGTTTGGCATGCCCCGCCATCCAAATCGTGGTGCCTCATGTGAATGTATGGTACCCAAATCGCGGTAGCTACAGCCTGGCACCAGCGGTGTGTCACCAGCAATCCCCAATGCACAAGTGCGGTAGTGATAGCCATGGAGACATGCCCAAATGGCGGTTGACATGCCCCGCCACCCAAATCACGGTGCCTCATGTGAATGTATGGCACCCAAATTGTGGTAGCTACCGCCTGGCCCCAGCGGTGTGTCACCAGCAAACCCCAATGCACCAGTGCAGTAGTGATAGCCATGGACACATGCCCAAATGGCGGTTGACATGCCCCACCACCCAAATCGCGGTGCCTCATGTGAATGTATGGCACCCAAATCACGGTAGCTACTGCCTGGCCCCAGTGGTGTGTCACCAGCAATCCCCAATGCACCAGTGTGGTAGTGATAGCCATGGAGACATGCCCAAATGGCGGTTGGCATGCCCCACCACCCAAATCTCCGTGCCTCATGTGAATGTATGGCACCCAAATCGCGGTAGCTACCGCCTGGCCCCAGCGGCATGTCACCGCCACGGAGCATGCCCTTACAGCCAATGGGAACCTTAATTGCGGTGGCATGATGCATTTTTGAAAATCGCGGTAGGCGTGCTCCGCCACCACGGAGCGTGTCATTGGATGCAATTGAAAGATGCACCATCGTGGTAGCGCCCACCTGGCCCCTGTGGTGTGTCACCCCCATGGAGCATGCCCTTATAGCCAATGGGAACCTTAATTGCGGTAGCATGATGCAATTTTGAAAATCGCGGTAGGCGTGTTCTGCCACAGCGGAGGCGGTCATTGGATGCATTTGAAAAAGGCAGACCTGGAACACCAATTGCTGCAGCTTGGCACCTTTGAAACGACCCCAGGGGGCTATATATGTGTGGGAGGGAGCCTCACATTTCCACTGCTCCCAGAGCCTGCTGCCAGAGACTCCTCATCTGCTGCTGCCTTCAGGGACTGCTACCAGAGACCCCTCACCTGCTGCTGACTCCAGGGACTGCTGCCAGAGACCCCTCATCTGCTGCTGCCCCCAGGGACTGCTGCCAGAGACCCCTCACCTGCTGCTGCCTCCAGGGACTGCTGCCAGAGACCCCTCATCTGCTGCTGCTCCCAGGGACTACTGACAGAGACCCCTCACCTGCTGCTGCCCCCAGGGACTGCTGCCAGAGAACCCTCAGCACCCAATTCCGCCGCTGTTGTCTCACGTCCACAGTGATGGCAAGGACTGATAAGATCTGTGCCAGTCCCTTCAGAAGCGAGGAGCTGGAGGTCCTGGTGGACGAGGTGCTCACACAGTACCCAAGGCGATATGGTGCACCAAATGTCGTGGTAAGTCCTCAACAGTGGGGGAGGGAAGGCGGGGGCACACATGTAGTTGGACTGATGCAGTATATGCCTGAGAGTGTGGGGTTGGGTCATGCACTGCCTAACATGCTGTCTCCAGGTGGAAGGTGTATGTACCCTATGCCACAGGTTTCTCTGCCTGCACATGTATGTTTGAGTGACCTATGTTGTGTTGTCAGTCATACAGTGATGCAGCAAGCTGTTCTTGCAGGAGTCAGGACAGTAATTGCTTTGCTGAATGGCTGTCTGTGCCCCTGTTGTCCAACTCAGTGAGAGCCCAGCTGGCCTGCACAGTCCCCACACAAAAAGACAAGGACACATCACTTAACTTACAGAGTATTACATCAGTCTTTTCTCATTGCACTCCAGCTATGGGGCATCTCAGCACTGTAGATTGTGAAGAGGATTTGGATTTGTGAAATCATGTCCCTTAATGTGACATCCATGACACAGTTATCTATTCACAGGGCAGGGACATTGAGGGCTGCGCAGTCTTGGACACAGTGAGTCTACCCCCATACACAGGTTGATATGTGATGTATGTCTTGCTCAACCTAAAAAGGGACTGGAGATGTGGGCAGGCTACACAGGGGTTTCAGTGCTGGCATCCTTCATGTGTGTGAGATGTGCAGGGACTGTGTTCCCCCTCACACCTGCATGCATTTACATCTGCTTTCCCCATGCAGATGTACCATGTGAGATGTATTCTTGTCTCTGTTAGACATATCTGTGGATTTTGGATGAGTTTGTATCATGCTATTGTGCTGAGAGATATAGGTGCATAACACTGTGTCACTGATCATTTCCCCCTCTTGTCTCCCATGCCTGCAGCTCAAGGCACACCAGCATAAGGCCGTGTGGAGGGCCATTGCGGCCAAGGTGTGGGCTCTGTGTGTCTCAAACCGACGGCGCACCCACTGCCACAAGAGGTGGGATGACATCAGCCGGCTGGCAAAGAACATGGCAGAGATGAACTTGGGGCTGCTTCCTCGCACTGGGCGGTTGGCAACGGCGCAGCATGACACCACTGATGGGCCGCGTCTTGGCCGTGACACAGCCTGAGCTGGATGCACGTTTGAAGGAGCATCAGCAGCAAGCCAGGGGTGTGCATTCTGGGAAGGGTGACTTTGGTTGGGAGTGGCTACATGTGTACAGAGCCTGTGCCAGCGATGGCCTATGTGATGTTGGTAGTGTGATGCAGTGGCTTGTAAGTGGCTGCTGGGCTGGGCTGGGTGTTTTGTATTTGCCCTACCTGTACTTACTAAGGTAATTTGAGTACTGTGCATTCCCATTGATTTCTGAGTCGTAGTCTTCAGGTATCGTCTGCATTGGGGTAGTCTGGGGAATCGCATGGGAGGGAACGGCAGTGTATCTGATCTGAGTGTGCCTTCATCATTGCATTCATTGCCTGCCTCAGATTTGGGAGGCTTAGACATCTGACACCAATGTGCACCAGTCGTTGTGCCCCAAAGTACAACATGGTGGGTGGCATGGGCTCATGGCCATTGTGGAATTTCATGTTGTAGTCTGTTTCTGTCTTGCCCACTCCTGTTCCTTCTAGATCTGTCAGTGGCAACAAGTAGTGTGCCCCCATCATGGCACTAGGTGTTCTCAGATCTATTTGTGTGCCTGGTTGAATGGAGCCACTAGCAGGGTGTTGTGCTGTGTGGTCATCACATGGCTCACTTATCCCTGAATTTCCAGTTTCCACGCACTGTTTGAGTCAATATAGTGAGTTAGCACAATGTGATTGCACAGGGTGGTGTGCAACATGTAGATTTAGTCATCTTTTGTGATGCTTTGCTTGCATCTGTTAGTTATGTTGCTGCCACTGAACTGACCCTACATCTCTGATACGGATACTGGAGACTATTTTGTAAGACTACAGAAATGTTTTGCCATTAATAGTGGCCTCTCGTCAGGCAGTGAAGGGTATCAACGTCTTTTTGTTGCAAAGTTAGTGGAAAATGCCCTTCCCCCAATAAAGAACAGGGTCCAAAAGGTTGAGAGTACGTGGCAAGCGAACACTTCTCAACAAATGTTACAAATGTTACAATATCACCACAATAGGATTAAAGAGGAAGAGGAACAAGATAGAAGGCGTGTCAAAGGATACTAAAATGAAAGCCCTGGTAGCACAGACAATGACTGTACCAAGTACAGGGAAAAATACAAAATCAACTGACAAGGGGTCATGTAATTATTGTAAGAAACCTGGCCATTTTGTCAGGGAATGTCCTGTATTGAAACACAATATAGCAACAGGAAAAACGCAAGCCCGTCCCTATGCCCCTCGAAACAAAGAGGCCCCAGCTCCTACGGCCCAGGCCCGACCCCCTACTAACGCCCCCACACAAACTCAAATGTACCAGCGCAATGATGAAATATACCCCGAATATCCTGAATACTCATGAAAGGGCCTAGAGAGAGAAAAAGACTTGCCCCTGATCCCTGTCACGGTGGACCAACGTGGCCCCTATGTACAAGCACACATTCTGGGGCAGGACAGAAAATTCCTCCTTGACACGGGCCAGTAGGACAACGATAAACCATGATGAGGTCCCAGGGATACCTCTCTCCGGCTCACATAGTATTTCCTTGGGTTTTTCGGGAAAAACAGTAATAAATAAGGTCTCCCAAAATGTTTCCATAGGAGTGGGTCCACTAACACGTACTACAGATCTAGTGTTAACAAAGACCTGTCCCGAAAATTTATTAGGTATTAAAACACTGAAAGAACTGGGTGCCGTGATATGTTGCTCCCCAGAAGGTGTCAGGTTATTCCTACGAGATTTCAAAGGACATTTCCTGGAAAAGGAACTGGATGCCAGACTCAAAGTGATCCCGCAGACATTATGGGCAACTAGTCCTACAGACGTAGGCTGTATGGACATCACACCTCACAAGATTACACTAAAGGAAGGTGTGGTTTTGCCACAAATCAGACAATATAAAATACCACCGCAAGCTGAACTAGCAATACTGCAAATTATAAATGACTTGATTGAACACAAGGTAGTAGTAGAGACAGATTCCAATACTTGCAACTCACCTGTTCTTCCAGTTCTTAAAAGAACGGACCCAACTGCTGAACCTGTATATCGTTTGGTAGTGGACCTGCGAGAGTTAAACAAATGTGTAGTGCCACAATACCCTGTGGTACCCGACATAACATCGCTTTTGACAGCAATTGACGCAAAGGCTACCTTCTTCACTGTCGTAGATCTGAAAAACGCTTTCTTCAGCATTCCTATTCATGAGGATA
Source organism: Triturus cristatus (assembly GCF_964204655.1). Classification (NCBI taxonomy): domain Eukaryota; kingdom Metazoa; phylum Chordata; class Amphibia; order Caudata; family Salamandridae; genus Triturus; species Triturus cristatus. The sequence goes on from NC_140582.1 coordinate 617,634,177, forward strand.
GCCAATATCTTTTTGGGTTCTCATTAAATGGCAGAAGCTTCATATTCACGAGAGCTCCTCAGGGCTATACAGAAAGTCCCAGTATCTACAGTCAAGCCCTGAAGAGGCAGTTGGACAGCATCCAGATGCCTATAAACACCACGCTCATACAATATGTGGACGATATCCTCATAACAGGTCAGTCAGAAACAGAGTGCGAAAATGCTTCCCTCCAGGTGTTACTATTTCTTGCAGACAAAGGACACAAAGTCTCCCCCTCTAAATTACAGTTCTGTGCACAGCCAGTGGCCTACCTTGGGCACTTGCCGTCCAAGGAGGGTAGACAACTTACACAGGAACGAATACAGTTAATCGCCACTATTCCACGTCCAACAACACAGAAAGAAGTGCGTGCCTTCATTGGCTTAACATCATATTGTAGACAATGGATTCCTCAATATGCCCATTTGGCCAAACCATTGATACAACTGACCACTTTGGAGGCCGGTTTATCGACATCTTTGCCATGGACAACTGAGCATACAGAGGCCTTTGAGAAACTAAAACAAGTACTTTGTCAGGCCCCGGTCCTGGCTACTCCAGATTACACCAAATCCTTCACGCTATTTGTAACAGAACGAGGCGGTACAGCACTTTCAGTCCTCACGCAGGACCAAGCAGGAAGAAACAGGCCCTGTGCCTACTTTTTAAGTACATTAGACCCAGTCGCACAGGCCCTACCTGCCTGCCTGAAATCTGTAGCTGCCACAGCTTTAGCCATCAGACAAAGCGATGACATTGTCCTCGGACACCCCCTGACAGTACTTGTACCACACGCGGTGGAACTCCTACTCAACAGAACACAAACACAACACCTTACAGTTGCACGATTAACGGGATATGAACTGACATTGTTCCAACCACACATAGAGATAAGGAGGTGTAACACATTAAATTCTGCTACCTTGCTACCCAATGCCACAAATGATGAAGATACACACGACTGTATTAAAATGATAGAGATTGTCACCAAACCCAGACAAGACTTGGCTGATGTCCCGCTATCAAATGTAGATGTTACGGCAGCTTATGCCATAACCACTGATAGTAGAGTCATAGAAACAAACAGAATTGACACCCTTTCAGCCCAAGCTGCAGAATTAATAGTAAGTGGGCGAAAAATTTAAAAGTAAAGATTTACACAGATTCGCAGCATGCCTTTGGGGTGGTTCACAATTTCGGGACTCTATGGAAGGTAAGAGGTTTTCTGACCTCCCATGGAGCAAAGATACAACATGGACCTTTAATACAGGACCTGTTGGACGCCATACACCTACCGACGGCAGTAGCAATTATGAAATGCAAAGCCCACACCAAAGTTACAGACGATGTTTCCAAAGGAAATGATCTTGCAGATCAAACTGCCAAACTCACAGCCCAGACAGCAGCCATTTCCCATAAAATTCAACAGGACACAGTTCTGGTATTAAGAGACCCTTCCAAAGACGTCATAGACATACAGGCCCACGCCACCCCAGAAGAAAAGAAAAAATGGACTGAAGCAGGAGGGACAGAGACTGAACAGGGGTGGGTGACAAAAGACAAAACAGTGTGGTTCCTACCCGATTCAATGGTACCCATAATCATAGAAACTACACATAGTCCAGCACACCTAGGTGAGAAAGGAATGTTAGATAGCTTACGACCATTATGGCACAACAAAAACTTGCGAGCTGCCGCAAAACACAAAGTCAGAACATGTATGATATGTTGTCAGTTCAATCCGGGGAAAGGGGTGTCTGTAGAACAAGGTGGATTTCACCCTCCTGAACATGCTTTTGAGGTCCTACAGATGGATTACATACAAATGGATAGATGTAGGGGACAGAAATACGTGCTAGTGGTTGTATGTGCATTGACTAGGTGGACAGAAGCCTATCCAGTACCAGATTACACAGCCGAAACAACAGCTAGACAATTGGTTAGGGAATTCTTTCCCCGATATGGACTGCCACGAGTTATCTATTCTGACAATGGTCAACCTTTTTCCTCTAAACTAATGGAACAGGTATCATTGTTGTTAGGGTACACCTGGAAGTTCCACTGTGTCAGTCACCCACAGGCAGCAGGTCTAGTCGAAAGACACAACCAGACACTGAAGACAAAAATAGCAAAAATATGCGCAGAAAAGGGTGTAGATTGGGTCACAGCCATGCCGGTAGCCCTCTTTTACATGAGAATGGTAGCACATTCAAGGACCGGACTATCTCCTTATGAGGTAGTTTACGGAAGACCTCCTAACATGTGGAGCACACCTAGACCCAAGTCTATCACGGATTACTGACAGTAATATGTTGACAGATTATCTTGCCGCCATGATGTCTGCACTACGCTCTTGTCGTTCACAGGTGGCGGCTGCCTTTCCAGATCACACCAGTCCCGAAGAGCGTGCGATAAGGCCAGGGGACTGGGTTCTCATCCGAAACTTTGATAGAACATCGCCCTTGGAGCCCAGGTGGAAGCAGCCAAAGTTGGTACTTTTAACTACGCGGACAGCAGTAAAGGTTGAAGGAAGGAAAGGATGGCTTCATGCCAGCCATTGTAAAAAGTACTTTGGGGATCCTGAGAACATTGTTCAAAAGAAAGATAACACAAACTATTTGCCCCCTCTCTTGGATCCGACCCCCCAACAAACTTACAGCTCAAAATTATGATCTGCCAAAGTAGCTCAAGTTTGATCAATTAAGTCCAGTTGGTACAGACTGACTGGTGAAGCGGTCAGACAATGACTACTGCGTTATGGCAGACTGCCTGGGGGCCGACTAAAAAGGCAATAATGAAAAAGAAATACTGCAAAATGTTACGTAGCAGATGTATAATGACTTTGATAATTTTGTTTTTGATATGTGCTATATTGACATGTGTGGGGTGGATATTACATGTTGCTTTCCCTTCCGAGACACCATCACCACACCAACAAGGGCATGTCAATACAACTGAAGAACTCACGTACCATACTTTATCCCCCCATGAGCAGAGTCACAGGCTGGCCTTACAGAATAATACCTTTATACAGATGTTACATCATACACTTCAGGTCAGCAATACCACAAACTGTTGGATCTGTGGTCGCCTTCCGGCGCACCAGAGTAGAGGCGGAATGCCTCTCTCTCCCTTGTCCTTCTCTTACAATGGATCGTGCCCAGCTTGGGATGCCCTAATGGTGGTCAGGAACGCCTCCTTGATTTGCCCTGAGGAAAAGAATTCTTGTAAAAATGGATGGCTATGGGGAGATTTGAATGCTGTCCTGAATAAAGCCTGTTACCCAGATGAAAACGGAGACCCCCAAGCTAGGGGCTCTGCTTTAGAGAGTGAGGAATATCGGACAGGCAATGAGACAGTAGCATTCCAAATATTGAACATCAGGTCTAATAAGAATAATGGCCCTCCCTCTATATTGTTAACACCTACTAAAGGCCACCTGTGTATCAGAAAGAATGGATCCCTGAAATTAGGGCACAGTGATTGCTCCACGATGCTAGATTTTGTGGATTGGGGTAAGTCTTTATTTGTAGCCTCCCGCCACACCTATTTTGTTTGCGGCTCCACGGCCTATTTTCGATTACCTCAAGGGTGGGGCGGCACATGCTACATAGCATTTCTCCTCCCACCAGTTTTTATAGCACCCGCTTCCTATCATAAGGATCTCCGGCTATATCAGCACAAGCTAAGGAAAAGAGCAATTGATACCTCAGGGGTTGACCAGACTGAAACAACTTGGGAACAATATACCGATTTTAATAAGGGATTCTTCTTTTTCATAGGCCCTGTACAATATAGTAAATTAATACGTAGACTTACCAGGACTCTGGAGGCCGTCATCAATCAGACCATATCTGCCCTTGGAAACTTGACCGAGGAACAGACGGCCATAAGGATGGTAACACTCCAAAACAGTCTTGTTCTTGACGTCATACTGGCTGACCGGGGTGGAGCATGCACATTGATCGGTTCTAGCTCCTGTGTGTATATTCCTGATAACTCTCCATCAGTCTCTGCGGCAATTTCCAAATTGCATAAAATAGCTGCAGACATACACCAAGAGCCCGGCTCCTGGACACTAATGGGATGGTTATGGGGTATGTTGTCAGCATGGGGCTGGAAGGTACTTTCAGGACTAGGCCTTGTGTTGATGATGGTATTGTCCTGCTGTCTCTGTGTCCAATGCAGCCCCGCTTTATGCGGTCTCTGTGCTACATGCCTAGTCCCAAAGCCAATTAATAGAGCAAAAGAAAATGAGAAATTATGTTGCAAGCCCATGTGGACGGCCTCATGGCCATGGACGTGATCTAAAAGAAATAAAATAGGTTGCGCTTGGGGACAAGGAGGGAATGAGAAAATAAAAATTAAAAGATCACATTAACTGGTTCTGTCCCCTCACACACTTTCCTTTCTCTGCTGCTCCAAAACAATTCTATAGAGCATCCATTTTAGATACAGCATCCATTTTAGAATTCACTTCAGCTTGCCCAGGATCAGCCAGTTCACGTATCTCCTCAGGTTGCACAAGTTCTTGGTCAGTTACACCCACACATTTTTGTGGTTAAGCCGATTCTGAAAAAGGGCCCACCAGCCTTCTCTTTTCAGAGAAAAAAGGCTTGTCTAGTATCTCTTCGAAGCCAGCTGGCCTAACATTCACTGAGGCCCGCAGATTGTCACATATTTCAGCTCCCTCAAAGGTTGTCTGTTCATAACCTACGCACCACTCCCTTATCTCTCAGGCACACCAGCTCCCCCACCCTCTGATAAACAAAAACCCAAGCTGTTTCCTTGAAAAGTACGTGTCTATCTGTGTTTTGCTTATGTGCCTTGAGCAATGCTAATTTGCAACATCTTTCTGCTACGAACTAGGAGGGCTCTTCCCAATATATTGTGAAATGTATAAAAACTGTATTCAGTGAATAAAGTGTCAGACCACTCCTGAACCTGCTGAGGTGAAGGAGCTCTTCCTTAACTCGAGTTAATGAATAAAGGCCCATTTAACTCGCAAACCACGGACTCCTCAGTTCATTATTTTATTGGTATTGCTAATTTATAGAAATTCAGATCTGGTAATTAATTTATTTACCACATCTCTCTCATGCAGCATCTTCTGTGGTCACAGAGGGACAGGAGACGCACACCAGTGGGGGTGAAACAAGCACAACAGCTGCACAGGAGCCCAGTGACACAGAGGTCACCAGTGCCTCAGAGGGGGACAAGAGTCTGCTGGAGGAATCCCAGCCTGAGACGCAAAGTTCCACATCATCTGATGCCTGCGGTGATGCATCCATGTTGGCGGGCACAGGGAATGGGGACTCTGCATCATCTTCCAACACACAGCGGCCAGTGCCCACCCTCCCAGCCACTACCTCTGGTGCTGCCCGTGTTTGCCCCAGTAAGAGGAGAAGAGTGTCCTTCACCCCGGGCACTGCTGCCCCTGCCCCTGCCCCTGTCCCCCCCTGCTGCCATCAGTGTGGAGTCTGTGGACCTTTTTCACCAGCTGTGTGTAGGCCAGACAGCTCTCCTCAATGCCGTCATTGACCACGCCCCAAAATTGGCACAGGTGCTTGTTTTCATGGAGGGCATACATTCAGACATGGGTGGGCTGCACCGGACTGTCCAGTCTTTGTCCTCCACAGTGACGACAGCCCTTGAACAGGCACATACTCACAGTCCAGCTCCAGTCCCTTTGTCCACCCATCTGGCATTGGCCACGACTGTTGATAGTGACCACGCTCCACAGACCTCAAAGTCATGATACAGCATACGAAGCACACAGCAGCAACAACCCACGTGGTCCCAGGCGAAGACACCATCCCCACAGAAGACCAAAGCCACCCCAGAGTGCAAAGACAAAAGCCCGTCAGGTGACACCAGGGGCCAAAATGCAAAGAAGCAGGCCACAGGCTCACATGCCTCATAGGCATCCCCAGCCAAGGACTCTCCTGTCCCTAAAGCATCTCGAAAAGAGAAGCATACAGTTGCTGTGCCTACCAAGAAGCTGGTGCATGCCAAGGGTACACCAAGGAAGGGCTCCAAGGCAGATCCACCCACCACCTTGACTCCCATTCCAAGCCCACTGAAGCAGGGGAAGGAGGGCACTGAAGGGGTAACACCTAGTAAAAAGGGGATGGAGGGGCAAAGGCGAAGCCAGGCAAAGCGTTCCACTGGATCCAGCACATCCCCAGAGGGAGTGCCAGCGTCTGCACCTGATGCAGCTTTGGTGGTTAGTGTGCCTGTTGTGTCCACACCACCTCGCACTAACGCCAAGACAGGGAAGCCATTTAAAATCCCCAAGAAGTGGAAAGGCACCCCTCCACAAACTCCCAGCCACACTGTGTCTCACGTCTACATGACTCCGCCTCCACGTGCCACTACACCACCTGGTCCAAACAGCCCTCCGGCTTGCCAAGCCACTGATAGCTCTACCTCAGCTGGTGCGCTCTCTCCCCGGTCAAGTGCTCCGACAGTCGCCAACACACAGCCAGCTCCCAGTCTGCTTGACAGCCAAGTCTGAGTGGTAGTCACCCTCACACACCTGTCTCTCACAGAGGTGGGCCTGTACTGCACATTGTTGCACCCTGACTGTGTTGCTGACCATCGAAAGGTACAGTCGCACACATGCCCTGTGCAGCTTCTCATGGACATACTCTGCACTTCGTTTTGGCCACTGGCCTTGTTGCACTTTGCTGTGTTCAACTTTTCCCTGTGCAGCTTCTTATGAACATACTCTGCACCCTGAACTGGCCACTGGCCTTGCCTTTTTGCCCATGCCTGTGCAGCTTCTCATGTACACAATCTGCACTTTGCCCTGCCCACTGGCCATGTTGTTCACTGCTGTTTGCCCCTTGCCTGTGCAGCCTCTCATGGACATACTCTGCACCCTGAACTGGCCACTGGCCTTGCTGTTTTGCCCTTACCTGTTCAGCTTCTCATGTACATACTGTGCACCCTGAACTGGCCACTGGCCTTGCTGTCTTGCCCTTGCCTCTGCAGCTTCTCATGGAAAAACTCTGCACTTTGCCCTGCCCACTGGCCTTGTTGTTCAATGCTGTTTGCCCCTTGCCTGTGCAGCTTCTCATGGACATACTCTGCACTTTGTGATGGCCACTGGCCTTGTTGTTCACTGCTGTTTGCCACTTGCCTGTGCAAATTCTCATGTTACTACTCTGCACTTTGTGATGGCCACTGGCCTTGTTGTTCACTGCTGTTTGCCACTTGCCTGTGCAACTTCTCATGTAACTACTCTGCACTTTGTGATGGCCACTGGCCTTGTTGTTCACTGCTGTTTGCCAATTGCCTGTGCAGCTTCTCATGTAACTACTCTGCACTTGGTGATGGCCACTGGCCTTGACCTTGTCTAATATTGGTGCCTATCTGCACAATACGTGAATAAAGACAGTTGCTCCTGTTGTCTGTTTTGTCAGTGTCCTTACTGAATAAAGTTATTTTGCTGTGTGTATATGGTTTACCGTGGCACATGCTCTGTGTGCACTTCAACATAGCCAATGTCTTGGCTCACTTACTCCATTTTCAGTTCTTCCTGACCCTGATACTTGTGGGGGCAATGATGTAAATTTTAAATAGAAAGAGGTTGTCATTTTCTCCTTTTGCTCATGTTGGCAATGTTGTACACATGTCAGGTTGGGGGGCACTGCCAGCACTGAGTGGGATTCTATCCACAGAATTGCAGGCAGGCTGGCCAGGGTCATCATGTATGTGTATTCTTCCTTTATTTGTGCCCAGTAGTGTATGTGTGTGGTCATCTTGTGATGGCCAGTCATCCTAGTCCCATGGCTTACTTTCAATGTGTGCTCTTGGGTGGTCAAGAAGTGTACATTGAGAAGGGGGTGACTTTGTCAGGAGTGTTGATGTGCGTGCGCCCCTGCATTGTCAACTACACACATGTGTCACCAAGTAGTTGTTTGCCTGTTGTTTTGATTGTTCAGCCCTGTGGATGTGGTTGTATGCACATGTGTGAGTTGTATGCTGTGCACTGTGCAGTGCGTTGGTGTGTCCTTGCAGTTCTGGCTGACTCCTACTTGTTGTTTTTGTCATTTGTGAGTATGCAGAGTGTGTGACTGGCAAGTCAGTGTTGTGTTTTGTTGATCATCCATGTGTCTTGATACTGTTTGTGGAGACTGTGCAGACCTGCTGCTCCACACTGCCATTGTGGTTGTGTTTTCTCATGCATTGCTGTCACATGGTGCCTTATTGCCTCCAGTATGGCATGTTGTGTGTGGTGTCATACCATCCCCTCTCTGTGCTTCAGATGCCTACCCATTGTGAATCTGCACTCCCATTATTTGTGTATGATACACTCCTGCCATGTCCCCTACTGACATGCAGAACACATCACTTTGATGTCAGCTGTCCCATTGGTGTACATGTGTGTATGCCTCCCCATCACTTCATTTGTGACACAGTGATTTGTTGTACAGTTCTTAGGCCAGGAACAATGTGTCACTCAGGACATTTCCCAATAGGTTATGTGTGATGTTCTTGTGCTGTTTGGCAGTCATGGTTGGTCATATGCACTTCAACTGTGTGTGCTGCCCAGTCCTCCTGTCAAGTTGCTTCCACCTTTCTGTCCCAAACTTGTGCATCTGTTGGTGTTGTGTTGAATGTATGTGTGTTAGCTGTGGCACTGCTTCACTTCCTGGGTGTCTATGTGCTGTGCTGATTGGTGTTATGTGGGTTAATGTTATGTCACTCATATCTGTGTGAGACTGGTATGCTTGGTGTGCATGCAGTGTTTGTTGTGCATGCAGTGCTGTGGGTGCATGTTGCCTTGTCATTGCCTGGTGTGCATCCCCTGCTGTGTTTGCTATGGGATTTGTCTGATGTGGCTGTGTTTTTCTGTGATGGTGCACTTCTTGTCTGTGTTGTGGTATGTTGCCTGTGCATTGTTCCTGACTGATGAGGTTGTGCACTCCTGTTGTGTCTGTGCTCCCATTGCCTTTCCACAGTTTAGCTGCACAGGTCATGTGTGGTCTTGTTGTGGTTCTTTGTGTGTTTCTGTTGGGTTATGTGTTTGTCTGTAGTTTATGTGCAGACATTTGTTCTGGCATCCCTGTGTGTGTGTGTGTGTGTGATGTTTGTGGCTACCCCCAGGGTGTGTGATTGTTTGTCTGTGTATTGACTGGCAAATATTGCCACCTTTCAGTGTGTTTGGCACTGGTGTTGTGTGCTGCTGGTGTGAGGGGGGTATGTGTGTATATTCCTACTAGTGTTTGACAGTCATGGAGTGTGTCAATGTGCCCTGTGTGTTGTGCTGCTGGCGTACTCCTGTGAAGTAGTTGTATACATATGTGTGTCTGTTCACAGTTTGACTTCAGGGCCTTCCTTTCATCCGTGTGCCTATACATGGGCTGCCTTGCTGTCTCCCTGGGTTGTTGCACTGAGCTGTCTGTGGTTTGACTTCACTCACTGTGCCAGCCATGTGTGCTTTGATGGGCTGAGGGTGTTGTTCTATGTGCCTTGTCTTGATGTGATGTACACATGCTTGTTGTCCATGGCCTTCCATTTGTGTGCACCTCACTTTGGGTTTCCTATTTGTTGTGCTCCATTGCTGGTGGCATGTGGTGTGTGTATGTGTCTGTGTGTCAGTATGGGGTATGTCTGTGTGACTTGGCAGGTTGTGTGTCCAGTTGGATGTTTGTTCTTTGTATGTGTGTGTGTTCATTTAGTGCTTGTACTCATTTTTATTGCCATGAGTGTGGTGTTGTTGTGGTGTCGGTGTTGCCCTGGGCCTGTGCTTCTGTGCTGTGTGTTCCTGTGCAGCCACTCCTGCTGTGGCTGTCTCCCTGGTTGTTTGGTGTAGGCTGTGGATTCACCTGACTTGTTGTTGTGCATGGGGGGGCACATGGCATGTGCCTTCCAGGGGGGGCTAGTGTGTGGAGGGTGGAGGTGTGGCCCTGTGCTCCTGGATGCTGAGGGGTGACTCGGTGGCAGGTGGGTCAGGTGTGGGTACACTTGTGGATGTGTTCCTGTCCCCACCAGGGTGTCTGATGTGAATTTGAACCCTGTATCAGCCCATGAGTTGTGTGTTGTGGTTGTGTTATTGCGCACCTGCGGTGGTGTCCGCGGCAGTCCATGAGTTGCTGGTGATGTATCAGGTACAGCACCAGTAAGATGTGTAGAGCTGGATCCATTACGCTCACGACCGGGTGGTTTCTCCACTGCAGTGCGACTGCTTGTTTGGGGCATCCTAATTTGTGGAGCGGGGCAGACGTTATTCCGCACGGTGGTGAGTCTCCATTGGCTCACCGCCGCGGTGGCAGGGCTCACTTTGATGGTAGTGTGCGTCGCACCGCGGCGGATGGGAAATGGGCAATGTTTGGCCATACTAATATGACGGGCATGAGCTCCACTGCTCGCGGGTGGTAAAATGCATTTTTCCGCACCACCAGTGCCGCAGTGGTGCCACCGCCCGCCACCCTAATAGGCCCCTAAGGCTTCAATTTTAGGCCTGAGGCATGTTTGCAGGTCCACTTAAGGGCGTGGCACAATCAATGCTGCAGGCCCACTGGTAGCATTTATTAGGAAGTGTCTGGGCACATCTAGTACCACTCTATTAGGGACTTACAAGTAAACTAAATATGCTAATTGGGTATAATCAAATTCTACAAAAATATACGGTTCAAAGCCAGAGGGTCCTAGGGAAAGTTTTGAGACCTCACAGGATTTATTCCCCAACTCTGGAACTATAAACAGTATGAAATCCTGGGGTCTGTAACACTAATTAGAGAGTGTGGTGACCCACTACTGACTAGTTTGCAAAGTAACAAAATGAGATATAGAACTGAACCAGTGACTATGCCCCACAGACCTAAATGTGGGCATTTCCCTTTTTAGGACGAAATCCCTCACTCACCATAGGTGACATGTTTCATCATATTGAATTCTCCTCCCAGGGAAACACCTAGTTCCCCTGGGGGCTACAACCCCCTCTCTGAGAGGGAGGAGCTCAGGGATGCTTTGTATGTTTGATAGGATATCCTAAATCCATATATGAAGAGCTAATAGTGTGAGTGAGGGTGCAGCGCAAAAGAAAACAAAACTGTGAGGATGGTGAAGTTAAAACTAGTAATCAGGAAAGGGGGGGACAAGAGAGCTGGTTGTTTAAAGAGGTCCTGTTCTAATGCTCCCGGGGGTCTACGTGGGAAAAGACAGGTAAGAGCAGTTCCTCTAAATGGCCAATTTGGAAAAGATCGTGATGATTTTGCTGTTGAATCTGATCTGGGAAGGGAAAATTAAATTTCAGATCTTGTTGCCCTCACACACCTGTTAGGGTGTCATGCTTCATCATTGGGCGCTCTTCGTCGGACCGGCGCTGCAATGTCCAACGGGCCTGGTGGCATCTTTAGCGGAGATCTTTTGATCTGAGAACGCCGTTTTGTGTGAAGACCATGTGTATGACTGTGGAGGGTAATAGCTCCTAAGAATGTGGGGATTCGAAAAAACTAAAATAGACCCTGGCCCCTCAGTAATTTTAATTAGGTTAAGTAGGGCTGGGACTAGGTAAAACCAGGGAGGCTACTCAGGTGATTCTAGGTATCAGGGTAGCCTATAGTTGACAGGGGTCAACATGTTTCGTGTCGTGGATGCTCAAACTCGAGCGACACTTCTTCAGGACCGTGGGACCAATTATAAGTACATATACCACAATTTCTTATAACGGGGTATTTAAGGTCAACCACATGTAAAGCTGAACCTAAATATGGTACAGAATAGAAGGCTCCGCCTCAGAGTGAGGGGGTCAGAGCTTCATAGGTGAAGGAGTAGCAACCGGACCACTGGAACGGTCCCACCAAAAAGTAGCGGAGGGCAGGCCAAAACAGGACGTGTCTGCTCCTCACCTTCACACAAAACGGCGTTCTCAGATCAAAAGATCTCCGCTAAAGATGCCACCAGGCCCGTTGGACATTGCAGCGCCGGTCCGACGAGGAGCGCCCAATGATGAAGCATGACACCCTAACAGGTGTGTGAGGGCAACAAGATCTGAAATTTAATTTTCCCTTCCCAGATCAGATTCAACAGCAAAATCATCACGATCTTTTCCAAATTGGCCATTTAGAGGAAGTTAAAACTAGCTCAAGAGCGCAAAAAAGAGACTTTATTGGGAAACGCTCTTTGCTAAGATTAAAACTACAGTGCACCAGCGGTATGGATTTGAACCGCGATGGTGGAGTGAAGAAAATTGGTCAACCTGTTTCAGCCAAATAACCTATAGGTAGGTGTGGCTTTCATCAGGACCTAAGGTGCTGCTGCTAAGTGAATGTGAGTGTAACAACACAAAAAGGATACAAGGACAGAAGACTTCTTAATGTCCCTTATTCATGAGGAAAATTACCTACAATCGAAAAAGAGATATTGGGACATGGTTAAATCAGTGATTGTAAGTATGCCAAAATAACTAGTTCAGTTCAAAAATTCAAAATGGAAAACTTTCCCATAATTACTGGGTAAGTAAGCACACCTCTTCCTGGCGACATCTCAGGAAGGGAGCACCGCTCTGAAAAGAGCGGTATCAAACAGTTGTTAGAAATATATGTCTTTTCATAATAGACGGGATATGACAAACATGTCAATAGCCCAGAAAAGCATGTATTCATGGAGCCAATCTAAAAAGGGAGACTGTAAGAGGTTGAAGCACAGGACTAGTTAACTGTGACCCAGTGCTGGATATCTGGTATATTAATAATACAGAAAAAAGACTAGGAGTCATGATTGGAATCATAGACTACTTAGTCATGAATCAAGACTTACAACCATTATCATTTAATAAAGGTGAGTTCGTCTATACAATTTACCCAAAGATGTGTCAGTAAGTCATTCACCCAACACGATTTTTCAGTGCTCAGAAAGAACCCCATCTGGCACCCGATAAAACCTTCTATGTGTTAAAAGAGACACCTATCTCTAGCCAAAAGCGTGTCAGTCTTTAACCCGCCACATAGTGTCATTGAAGACACTAGAACAAGGCATCATAGCAAGAATGGTAAAAGCTAAACTGCCCAAGAGGTCGAGCGCAGAAACACGCAAAAGGGCTTACCTATCTGTCGGTACGCCGGCGTAGCTTAAACCTGTGGTGATTCAATCCAGGAAACGGCCTTCTTTTATGCCCCGACACGTTCCGCCAATCAATCACATCTGATTGGGCCACGTCGGCACTGATGAGCGCGCATGTGCAAGAAAGGACGCTGTATATTCACAGGGGCGCACGATCTAATATGATAGGTCGACGCGCCTATCAATGTTTGCGCATGCGCCCTACTGATCCGTTATGCCGGCTGATGCTGTGGGAAAGGGTGGGAATAAGTCTGGAATGTCCGCCTGTTCAAATGAAGAGACCCCGTCCCACCTCATAAATAACGAGACTCAAAGACAACTTAAGAAATCCCGAAATAGTGAGAGTAGTCTCGATGTACATCTCTACAAGATAAAAGAGTAAATAGTAAAAAGACGTGGACCAGTGAGTCCATAAGCTACTCTTGCCTGTCCCTTGAACAAGTTCATGCTATCTCCAGAACATCTGTTATATTTAAAAATTCATAACTTTGACATTGATACTTGATTGTTTCAGCAATATGTTTTCTAAAATGATACATTGCAGTTTACATACTCAACAGTTCATCAGGCATATTGTTTTTTATAAGGAACATATTTCTTATAAAATATGAATGTGCAAACCCCTCAGAGATGTACCCATAAAGATAGGTGTAGCAATCTTGCATGTAACAGTCAATCAACTTGCCTGTGCTGTAGGTCATTCATTTTGTGGCAAGGAGTTCAGCTGTGTTGCATGGATGAGATGTTGTGCTAGGTTTGCACAATAGCCCAGTGCTACACTGTTCTACCTAACCACATGGGTAATAGATGTGTCCTAGTTCCTACATACGTTTCTTCTCTGACTTAACCAAATGCTCATCTGTGTGTGTCTTGGCAGTCAGCTCTTTCAACACTTTAATTGTGGGTGCAGGATCAACCCATTACTAGTGGCATCAATGTATCTGTGTCCCCCAGACCATTTGGTTTACCAAGAGATGTTTTTTATTCATACACACACTGTTGGACTTGGCCCTTTTGGCAGGTTCACCCCTAAACTTTTTGCCTGTCTCTTAGCCTTTTCCCTGTGTAGTGTTGGTGGTTTTTGGCCTCTGCGCACTTTTGCACTGTGGCCCAGTGTAAAGTGCGTGCGCTCTCTGAGTGCGTGTGGTGAGATTGGCCTGCCCTCCCATCGGAATGCATATGGGATATGTGTGTCCATGGTAATTCGTGGTGTGAGAGGAGTGCAGGGTCGAGTTTAGTATGTACAAACTTGTGAGAATAAATGCTGCGCAATGGTGTGCGCAGATTTATTGTGTCTGGTGGAGAAGTGCCACTTTTAGAAGTTTGCATTTCTGTGTGCTGTGTGCTGTGTGTCTGCCTGCCTGGTGTGGAGTGCATGTCTGGCTTGTGGTTGACAAGTGCTGGATGGTGTGGGGAATTCCAGGAGCCAGGGTGAGTCAGCCCAGTGGTGAAAAAAGAGATCTGCATCTATATGGGAGGGAGGAGTTGCACCTGGGACCTGAATAAGGCTGTGCCTCCCCTCCACAATGCTGGCTCCACCCCCTGCGGTGCATCTGATCCTGAGCCCCCACCTAACAAAGGAGAGAGAAGCTGAGCAAAACAAAGTGCTCCAAAGCTCCCCCAAACCAGTTCTGACTGGTATCCCCAAGCCCTGTGCTTACAGACAAAGGAAAAAGGTGTATCAAAGAAGGGGCTGTAACCCCATGAAAATGTTCTCTGTTGTGCTGACTTGGTGGGCCTGCTGCTGCTGGGCTCCAGGAGGAACCACCACGAGGGACTGCCTCCCTGCTGGAGGGCCCTGTGTGCTGGCCTGCCTGGGCCCAGCCTTTGACCCCTGGACTTTGAACTCTAGTGCCTGGAAGAGCGCTTTACTTTTATTTTTAGGAGCACTTTACTTTCATTTCTAAGAGCGCATTGCTCTTTATTACTGGGAAGAGCTGGCGTCTGGCAGCGCGCTGCAGAGGTGCCTGCCGAGGGAATCCCGAGCGTAGGGATTCCCCCCTGTGCTACAGACCCGGCGGGAGTCCACCCCGCAATTTACCGTACTTTACACGGGTGCCCATCCTGCAACTGTGCTTAATCGTAAGGTGGGAGCCCACCCCGCGCTTATGTGAGGGAGAGTGCAGCCGCAGCAGAAGGAAGAGTCTGCCCGGAAGTGAGGCACAGTGCCACCTGACTGAAGGCGGGGCCTCACGACAGAAGCAGGAAGTAGTTCGAGAGCCTCGCGGGCTCCAGAACGAAGTCCCGGTCCCGAGGAGGGAGACTGGGTGAAGCACGGCTGGATGGTGGTGCGGGGCTCCCATAAGTGGAGAGAGCCCCGTCAACGCAGCTGAGAAAGAGTAAGGCGGAGGTTGGGGCCCGAGGTGCATTGTCGGCACCTGCATAGGACAGCCGCCGTGAGACTGGAGGAGAAGATCTTAGGAGACTCTCCCCCTCTCCAGCAAAGAGCCCAGTGAGTGAGGGCTTCTCTTTTTGGTGCCTCGTTTGTTGAGCGGGCCCGCGGGAGAACGGGCCGCTCCAACGTTGGGGGGGAGAGTCAGATTGGTTACAAGAGCCCCAGAGTGGGGCTCCAGAGCGCAGTTCCTCACCACAGCTGCACCGCCATAGCGGGCAGCTGCAACAGTGCCCATAATGTATTCTTAGGGCCCAAGTGAGGGACCAGGGGCACAGTGGTGCCCGTGTTAGCATTTCTGATTTCAGCTGCCCTGCGAGAGCACAGGCAGCTGCAACGTCTGAGCACATTCAGTTCCATTTAGAGTCCCAGAGAGGGGCCCAGGGGGCACGCTGGTGCCCGGGCTCATTTCTACAGCTGCCCAGCAATTAGTGGGCAGCTACCACGTTTAGGCCTGGTCATTTGCGCACTTTTACTCTGCTGCATTCGCAGCCAGCCCTGACATTCTGGACGTTAGGCATTTGAGCTCCTGGGAGAGGCCAGTTGGCCTGGGGCCAGTTTCAGTGTGTTGTGCCCCAGATTGGGGCACACTGTTTTTATGCCAAATATTTCCTAAGTGTTTAATGCATCCTCTGTTTTACATTGCAGGATCTCATGCTAAGTTCCTAACTTTACCAGTAGTTGCTGGTTGTGCACTACATTTCCTATGTGTGCTACATTTACAAGTGGTGATTTGTGATGGTTTTGGCAGAGGCCCCATTGGCCCTGTCGTGTGTAAATAGTCCCCTGTGAATATTGCCTAGTGCCAGTTGGCACAGTGTATATTATGTGATTATGTTTCTAATGTATTTATGACAATACAAAGGCTATTTTTATATATAACCTTGTGTGGAGTTCCTTTTGTGGTGTACCTGCGGTGTTGTTGCTGTGTGCGTGCGCAAACGTTTTACACATTGCCTCCGGGATAAGCCTGACTGCTCGTGCCAAGCTACCAAGGGGGTGAGCAGGGGTTATCTTTGGCATGTAACTCCCTTGCCCTGACTAGAGTGGTGGTCTCTGCCTGGCTTTGGCGCAAGCCTTAGCCAACCAGAGATCCCATTTCAAACACACACACACACACACATTCTACTATTTGTAAACCATCCTGCAGCAAACTGATTCCATACAAAATACATATTTACTACCTCTATTTCAGGCCACCCAATTACCTAAGGGGTCTCCTCTGTGTGCCTGCCACTTTTATCACTTTTCATATGCTATTCTGCATTGATTTGGAGTTGTATTAATTTTCTATTGGTGGATGGCTTAGTTGGTTTGGGGATTTGGTAAGAGGCGGGTCCTCCTGTCCCTATTGCCCATGTTGCTTTTTGTGTTTGGACACTGTGAGAATTTCTCCTATCTACAGGTACAAATGGTGTTGGTTAGTCTGCTCACTGGTGTGTTTGTGATAGCTAGTTTGTGTCGAGTCATACTGTCGATAGCTGACCTGGCTTGAGCTACTGAAGACGTTTTCCTTTCAAAATCAAATATGGGG
This sequence comes from Triturus cristatus, assembly GCF_964204655.1. Lineage (NCBI taxonomy): Eukaryota > Metazoa > Chordata > Amphibia > Caudata > Salamandridae > Triturus > Triturus cristatus. The sequence continues at coordinate 617,651,198 of NC_140582.1, forward strand.
TAAATCTTGCATGTTTTTTAATCCATACCCATACAGACCACTAATAAAGGGATACTTCGTTCTGTCTGAGATTTTTTTATGTTTTCTAGATACTTAGGTCATGAATATATCAAAGGTGCTCCCTGGAACATAGTTGAGCCCCTCCTGGCTTTGAGGGGCTAAGATAAGACCAGATCATGATGCATGCCACTACTAGAGTGGGTGAGGGTCTTACTAAAATGTGACTGGGCATCCACGTGGGATAGGACTTTCTCCAGACAGGTAAGGGATGCCCCATGTTTGATGTTGTTTTGTAACACTAGGGAGAGTGTATCCCTTGGACCAATTCACTAAAAGCTCTCCCCCTCCCTCCTCCTTTCCTGCAGGCGGTGCTCCTTTGATCCCCTTACCTACGGATTGTATGGGAAGCCGTCCTGTCTGTCCTGCATGCTTCCGACTGTGATAGTTCTATTTGATCTCCATTGCTGCCACATATTACTATGGGGCATATCATCAAGCACCTCGTTAAAATTATCGCCGCTTTAGCGGCAGAAAACTGCCGCTAAAGCGGCGATAATGGGCTTGATAATATGCGCAGATAATTCCCATAGAAGCCCATGTTGACACCAGAACATGAGCTTCTATGGGAATTCTCAAGGGCATATTATCAAGTCGATTATCGCCGCTTTGTTGTTTACTTCAGCTATCATGGAGAGATGCACTCTAAAGTTGCCCATCCCATAAAGAATAAATCAGTTCTGCTGTTGCAGATGCATCATTCTGACTGCACTGGCATTACTAATGTCGCAGAGTAATAAATATAGTGCCACGATATAGACTCACCTCTTTCCGTCCTTAAGTATTTGGGAATGTATGCTTTTTCATCATAGTAATAAGACAGAACAATATGGCAGACCAGTGAAAAGACATGACTACAATAACGCGTATGCAAAGTTAAAGCCGCTATTTTTACAAGACATAAAACCCAGTATTAAGACTTATGACTCTAGACACAGCACAAATTAAATTACCTAATAAAATCTCAGAGGATAGGAACTTAATGCAGTAGTAACAGTTTATTTTCGGCTTCGCCATCACAAAGTAATTTAATGATAATGTTTGAGCTTCGATCGCTGTAATAAAAATGTGCAAGTGTTGTTAATAAAATATAATGAAAATTAAACGATATTATTTCCTGTTTAGAAACAAATCATGACTACTGACGACACCTTTTTATAAAGGAAAAGACTGAAGAGAACTCTTGCCACCGTAAATCCTCATCTGAAAATGAAAGAGGAGAAATAACTTTGGACAGATGATAGTTGTGCATTGCGGCATTGCCTTAGATCTAAAACTCCATGACTCTGTGTACATTTCAAAAGGCAGAACATTCCACAATCTGATTTTATCATTCAGAATGTACTCTGGTTCACACAGAGCTTGGATCGAATTTTGAACGTGGAGTGAAAATGTGTGAAGCCTAGAAATGCAATTTCAGAAGGTTGTCTCCCTAACATGAAACACTATGGTTTATTCTGAAATAAACTAGCCTGTAGCTAAATAAACCTCCAGTAACGTTTGCATTATACGTGTTATAAAACATGTATATTTTACAGCAGTGTAGAGTATGACAGCCTCAAAAAAGGTTAATAACAGTTAGGTTATTTACAAGTCCTCATTTAATGTCACCATAAAAACGCTCTTGAAACCAGTGCAAGTCGCAGTAAAAACAGAAAGCTGCATATATGCAGGGACACCTAGGATAGGCACCTTACAATATATTTCCGAAACAGGAATCATGCCAAAAGTGCAGTACTCAAGGGAAAGAATGTCTTGATAAGTTTGGAGAAGTGAAGTTAACCGCCATAACTTTGAAAATAGAACATTTGGAGGCAATATCTCTTGACTCCAGTGCTGGAATTAGAAAAAAAATACTGTGGGAACCCGTACATTTGCGCGTCAAGGTGTGGTGGGGAAACGAGGTTGAGTCACAAGGGATGGAGCTTGAAAAGCAGTCCGACAGCCAACTTCTACATTTAACAAAAGTCTGCTGCAAAAAAATTGGCAATGAGAACAAATGGGGCAGTACATCTGTTCAGGACTACTCAATTGGTCACAAAAAGACTAGAATTTAGATTATTTTACATGGTTAAGACACCTGCTGCAGAGATCGTGTGCCAAGCAATTTTAGAGAATTTTTATAGAGATAAGATAATTCTACTAGCTAACACAGTTCTGGGGGAATTTTGTGGCATATTATCAAGACAGGCAATAAAATTATCTCCGCTTTAGCGGCAGAAAACTGCAGCTAAAACAGCGATAATGGGCTTGATAATATGTTCTATGGAATTCCAATTGAAGCCCATGTTAGATGTGAAGGACATCTAACCTGAGCTTCAATTGGAATTCCATAGAGCATATCATCAAGTCCATTATCGCCGTTTTAGCGGCAGTTTTCTGCCGCTAAAGCGGCGATAATGTTATCGCCTGTCTTGACAATATGCCCCTTTGTGTATTAAACAGTCACAGTTTTGACTCAAAGTACGATAGAGGGTTAATGTGCCTTCTGAAAAGCACATCCTGTAACATACAGATCACAGATTTATAGTTAATTCAGAGAGTTAAGTGGGCTACTGCTTTTGATACTGAAATCATTTTCTTACTTTCAATTCATAAGTTGCAAGCCTTCTAATATAGCAGAGTGATCTGTTTATCAGCACCAATGAGCTGCATGCAAACTGTAAGTCGTGGGTTTAGATCCTACTTTTTTCTCAATTTGTTGTGATACTAAGATTGCAAAAAAGACATCCTTTGGGAAGTAATAAAGCCATATTAGTATAGACAACTACAATCACTATGTTATGTTTTATATCCTGACTTTGTGTTTCTCCTGACCATTCACTCTTGACATATAACATTTAGAAGTATGCCCCGCATGTGATTCCTACACCTTATAACCTTCATTCTCTTATGTAACACTACATTGATTTACACACTTGCATGATTTATTGTACCTCTGACTGTGGGGCAAAATGCTCTGACACCCTACACTGGGACACTAGCACTATAAAACAATAAAATAAAAAAATATCAGGTGCCATTTAATCAATATATGTGTAATCACAGAGACAGATAAATATTGCATTCTTACAGTGCAAGCACATCTCTTCCATAGGGATTTGAACAAACATAAATCCTGCCTCCAATAGTTTCTGTTAAGTACTTGTAAAGTAGCAACAAGCTGTGCCACTTTGTTTCTTTCTACTGCATTGACATCTAGGTGTTTGACTCCAAATGGCTCCAAGCCAGGATGATACTTGAACTAAAGCTGGAACTGAATGAAGGTCCTTTAAATTAGGTCTTTGTTGTAGGCCTAGCTGGATGTTAAAATAAGAAAGCTTCCACCCCCCACTCCCCCACTGCAGTTTGCCGGCTCCTGCTCTGAACAGAAAAGCATACAATGTTTGGGCGCTTCTGAATGATGTCCTGGTGTTGGAAAATGACACCCAGATACATTCAGCATATTTCACTGGTGAAATAGCTGTGGGAAAGGGGCTCCTGCGAGATACCCTACTTTTCAGCATTGCTCGCCTCCTATTGACACAGTTTATGTTGTATTATAAATGCTGATTTCTCAAACCCACAATATAGGAGCAGTGTAGTCTGTTCAGCGACATAACACATGCCCCTGCAGTGCTGGGGTACCAACCCCTCAGGGGGCCCCCAGACCTTTAGGTGTTCCTCATTTCACCCAAAGCTAGTGCATATTTGTGAGGTATGAAAGGGCAACTCATCACTTTCTGCGGAGGGAAGGAGTAGGTGGGACATAAATCTGCAGTACTCCACCGAGTCTGTGCTTAAGGTGGGATATGGGAAATATCAAGAAGAGTATTGAATGACTGTATGAAGAAACAAGCTGCAAGTGAGAGTAAGAAGGCAACCATGAGAGGCTGAATTTTTATTACCCTCCATAAGAAAAAGTCTGTGTCAGTCTTGATCTGACAACACCTGTGAAATACCATGCACACTGCTGTGGAGGCAGTGCTTAATTTGATCCGGGGTTTTTTGGTGCTCAGCATAGGCACTTAATCATCAACACCGGTGCTTTTCATGAGCACCAGTTAAGAACACATTAATTTATGGGGACATTAAGTGATTTGTCCCGAATCACAGGATGTTGAGCCAACCCTGAGACTTGAACCTGGTTCCCCAGCTTCGAAAGGTTGCAGCAATTACACCACATCCTTTACCCACATTCATGGCTAGTAGTTGGATCTGTTTTAGGTGATGCTAACAGGAGAAATGGACTGGTGCAAGCTGCCTCCTGACAAGAGCCCCAGCACATATTTTTTTACAATTTAACCACTGTGTGGAGGTGAGTGAAACATATTGTAGTGTTGGCAAATGTGCTATTGCTCTCTCACTTTCTCGTCAGCAGCTAAAATCCATACGCATTTCACTATGATAGAAAATCAATGGTGCGACTGAAACACAAACACACCCACCATCCAAAATTGTTTCAAAACTTAAAACTGAAAAAGGAAACAGCTTATAAACCTATATAACTATATATCCTAACCTCTGTAAAATTGCAGCAAGAATAATAGTGAAGTATCTCTCTCCTAGGGCACAAACACAAGTGCCAGGTACAGAGACTACACAGGAAATGGTAGAATTATAACCGCTATCAATATTTTTATGGCTTCAGATAAACCGGGATCATAAATGATGCAAAAATCTTCACAGAAGAAACAGGGGTCGCCACAAGAACTCTCTCTTCTACAGGGGATAGAAAAGTAGGTTGAAGAGTTAGCTGGGAGCCCTGTACTTTTGCTTGTGCCATATTCTCAGCCACCTAAAACAACTTTAAGTGCAGAAGAAAAATAACAGACTAATGGGCATTTACTAAACTGTCACCCAACGCAATGCAGCAGCCAAAAATGCTGCACTGCGTTGCGTGACAGGGAGGGAGCAAGAGAGCACATATCTACAGAGATTTGGCACTGTTCTTCCCCTCTCCCTAATGCTGGTGCAGAATTTTGGTGCTGTGCCCCATGCACACACCTTTGCACCATAACCTCAGGTTAGATGTCCTTCACATCTAACATGGGCTTCAATTGATATTCCATTGGGCATATTATCAAGCCCATTATCGCCGTTTTAGCGGCAGTTTTCTGCCGCTAAAGCGGCGATAAATTTATCTCCTGTCTTGATAATATGCCCCCAAGTGCAAAATGTTAGTAAATCACCCCGTAATGGCCTTATCATGAACAGACGTGCTATTGCCGTGGTATTTGTGTATTTAATAAAAAAAAAACCTCTAAAGCGCATTGAATTACCTCAAAAGACTCTCCAAATTAATGAATGAGGTGCAGACAGAACAGCTGGGAAACTCTGAGGGCACATACTGCTCTCTGTTTCTGAGCTATATGCTCTCCGCAGCTCATGCATTAATTGGAAAAATGATTGATTTGATTTCATGCGCAGCAGACAGTGAAATGTCTTTAAAGGGAGCTCCAGATTTTTAGTAGATTTCCTTCTTAAACATTTTTACATAGAGAAAAATGGCATACATTGCACTGCGTCTAATTATGTGTTTGCAACAGTGTCCGGGTAAAATAAAATGGAAACAAGGAATTGTTGATCTATGAAACTCCAATAATTCTCTATAGCATAGTAAGTCAGAAAAAGAACAATCATCTGAAAATCCTCTAGCCTGACTACATAACTGAAGCAACAAATCTATACACATGTCTTTATTCTAGGAGCTCGTGCAGCGTATACTCTTTGCATTATACATGACAAGCTGTTCTTTTGTTTTCATTGAACACACAGTTCACGCCTTGATAGAAGAATTTCGAGAATTGTATTGTTGGAAAACAACACAGGGCGTTTGACAAAGTAGAGAAACAATATATCCATATAAATCATTTCAGATACAGGCTGCGGGAAGATGGCTCTCTATATAGTGTACTAAAATGAAGTACACTGTGCAGAGAATTCAGTGAGACCCAGATTGGTATACAGAGGCAAATGTAGACAATACTATTTGTGTGGGTGAGCAGTTAGGCTTATCATAAGGTAGTGCTAAGCATTATTTGTACTCACTGAGGCAATGAATGAGGCACACACTCAAGAATAAATCTGAGACCAATTTGCAAAAATAACTCAGATTTTAATATAATTTTTTCAACTCAGAAAATAACTCACAGTTGTGGGCAATTACGCACAATAGAAGTCTATGGAGAAATGTACCGAAAATCATACAATTTGTTCTCCAGGTTCACCTTGGGATTTTAGGAGGATAGCCCGCAAATTGTTAGGAGCGTCCCATATTCAGCTGGGAGCAGGGTGCTGACTAGGCCTGGGCTAAATTTCCGTTCCGCTTGCGGAAATTGCGATAATTTGACATTTTTCGCGTTCCGCGGAGAGCGAGAAAATGTCAAAATTTCCGCATTCTGCAGCTTAGCGATAATTTGTTTCTTGCTCGCGCTGTAAAATAATACATTCTCGCGCGATCGCCTTACCTGAATCCCTGTGTTTGCCGACAAGTTTTCCCGATCCAGTCGTGTTCTCCACGAGATGTTGGATTGTTAGTAGCCATTTGCGCTGTCTCGCGACAGTTCGCGCCCGCAGTAATGTCATTGGTCGCGCGATCACGTCTTTCTTCTCGCGATCATGCACCGTGAGAAGAGTGAAAACAAGATGGCTGCGCCCGCGAGCAACCGAATGGGTATGTTGGCGAGTCGCGACCACGCAGAAAATACCGCGAACGGGCGGGAAAGAAACTACCGCATCTTCGCAATATTTCCGCGTGTTTGCGGAGATTTTTAACATTTTTGCGATAATTTGCGAAAGTCACTTTTGCAAATTCCGCCCACCCCTAGTGCTGACATTGTTGGTAGCAGATGCTACAGAATAGGGGGACACCTCAAAACAGGTTGCACAAGGGGACTTGAAGGTAAGTCCTGTGGACTCCAAACGAGGGAAAGGGTCACAGGGGACTCAGGACAACAGGAGTTAGGCTGGTTTATTGCTACACAGGCCGGGTGGGCTTGGTGGAGAGCAGGTAGGTCAGCTAGTTTCTGTGCATCAAGATGGCCTTCATGGTCAGGAGCAGGCAGGGTATAGGGACGATTCTGTGACAGCTGGGCCTCTCACAGATTAGGTCTCAGGGGTCTCAATGTTCCTTGATCGATGCTTGCTTACTGGTAGTTGCAGTCTGGATTGGACCCTTCATCTCGGTGTCGGTCTCAGGTGATCCAGTGCCTCGGGTATTGCTACGGCACAGCTCCGGTAGGCCCTGGTGTTTTCTCACTTAGTGGGGGGTCATATTTGACCCTCCGAAGCCGGTGTACCTTTTCTGGTTTGGTTGCTGTGTCACCAGGGATGGCAAGATGGTTAGCCAGACTCTACAGGTTGGATGCCTGTGGCTGCAGAGGAGTAGTTCCTCTACTTCAAGGGAGTTCTCTGGTGATTGTCGAAGGACTGGAGGTGCTCCAAGATTCTTGAATGCCTCACAGCAGCAGGACAAGACAGCACACCATGATGGTCGAGTCCTTGCGGCAGCAGACCTGGGTAAGTGGCAACCTCTGCAGCAGGAACTCCATTCTCGGGTCAGCAGTTCTTCTTTATTTGTTTTCTTCTTAGGTCCATCACATCAGAAATTCAGGGTCCAGGGATGCACCTAAATATTAAACTCAGGGGCATTAAAGGGAGTAGTAGGTAGCAGCAAATGGGCTACCTACCATTAGGGTGACTATACCCTCCACTGACCACTTCCGTTGGGACCCTTGTTGGCCTATTCTCTCCAACAAACGATACGGGAATTGAAGAAGTGGGGTCCGTATCACCTGCCCCACCTTAGGGGTGGTGATAGCTGAATGTGGGCCCATCGCCTAATCTATCTAATTTTCCTTCCTGTCCTCCCACCAAAAGTGGATCAGAACAGGAGGGTTAGCATCCTCCATTAACTGGAAATGCTTGGGTTGCATTTCAAAGGTGGCATCAGCTTTGAAGCTTCTCTCCGTAGAATGTCATTCCGACCAGCAAGAGGTGAGAAGCACCTGCACCCAGAGCAGGCATTATTCCTGGCTTCTGAGAGCGAAGCCAGAAGTATGTCTGGTGCTGGCTAAGACCAGTCAGAGACCATACCAGTATTTGGTAGGTTTTCAGGGGCACCATTAAGGTGCTCTCTGTGTGCATTTATTAATAAATTAAACACTGGCATCAGTGTGGATTTATTAAGATGAGATATGTATTACCAAACATCCCTGGCTACAGTGAAGTCATCATGGTGCTGGGGAACCAGTAATGATGGGTTTCCGGCCCATGTACTCTATATGGCTTCCCTGCATACTTAAAATATCCAAGAATGGACTTAGATATTGTTAGGTCATATCTGTTCAGGCAGATATGACCACACATATGATATAGTGCACCCTGCATTAGGGCAGTAAGGCCTGCTGTAGTGGTGGCTTACCTTTACCTCATGCAGTGTTTATGTTGACTCATCAGTTTTCTCTGCATCAAGACAAGCAGCCTGCAATGGCAGTTTGCATGGTCTTGGTGAGTGGTCCCTAGGGTGGCACCATTCAATCTGCAGCCCTAATGCACCCTTTTCAGTCCCAACGCCATAGGTACCAGGGTTACCATTTACTTGGGGCCTACAAGGGTTGCTCAAGTTGTGCCAATTGTGATTCAGTTTTAGGAAGGAGCTCTGGCACTGGGAACTAGTTATCAGGGACCCAGTGCACTTTCATTTGAAATCACATCATGTTCCAGGCAAAAAGCAGGGGCTAACCATGTCAAAAGAGGCACAGACAAAAACACAAAATACATTTACAAATGAAATGGAGTTGCCCATTTAAAGTCTATAGCTTTAGTTTGTTTAAAATCATTTTGAATGCAGTCCTCGGGCTAAGTAGGATCTTAAATTATAGGTATTATTATGATACACCGATGCTCCTTTTATTAACCTTAAAAGAAGAAAAACTGAGGGGCCTATTCCCAAGCTGAATTTTGTAGTACATTGTGCAGTGCTAAAATAGTACTACAAAATGCTAGTCATATACCTAGGGTCTGAAGTTTCCACTTTTGCCTCTGCCTCTCTTATCTCTTCTGTGCATAGAAATGTGCACCAACTGTGGAGATCTCTGCATACATAAGTAAACATTTTAGTAGAATATGTGGGAAGAACAATGATGAGTGGCTAGAAAATGGCAATTACTACTAAAGCAGAGGATTTAAGGGAGCACTAAGGAGATGTTTAGGAATGGTGGGGGATGGTTTAGGGAGGTACAAACAGCACCCACCCATAAAAGAGTAATCCCATTACTGTTTACACAAATTGCCCTTTTATAGGCAATAGAGCCAAAAGGAACCCAAAAGAGTTGTAAATGTAATTGAGCTCAGACATGAAGTAAGTCCAGCAACATTGGCTAAACACTGGTGCTGCAAAATCCTTCGTTACAAAACAAAAAATTAGCAAAACCAATAAATCTGGCATTGGCTACCAGCCTTTTGGGAATTCTAGTTTAGTTTTGTCACAGTTTTTGAAAAACTTTATTGTTCAGGAAACTGCTCGGTCCTCATCACTCTAAAAAGAGAACATTGGCTTAAGGCAAACTTTTTTTTTGGTCTCAAAAAGCACACATTACCATGATACTCCTGGGCATTGTAGGGAATTACATTGTGTTTGGATGTGCTCCTTGTGAAAGGGAAGACTGCCGAAACTAGCGGTAAATTCAGCCAATGGCTGAAGTGGGGTAACACATTGCCCCTTCATACAGGCTAAAGTGGGTGGAAGGAAAAGGTGACCGACACAACCACAGGCTAATTGGTGAAGCCTGGTGGCTGAAAACGACTATAACTAACTATGTTATATACATAGTTTTAGTAAAATTAAACGTCTCGGCTAACACAAACCTAAAACAGCCATTTGATTTTGTATTGGCTGCCAGACTCTTGTCCTTGTTAGAAGGTAGGCGAGAAGAACAGCAAGTAGGAAGGTGTTGGAAATGGGATCTCTGGTTGGCTAAGACTTGCGCCAAAGCCAGGCAGAGACCACCACTCTAGTCAGGGCAAGGGAGATCCACGCAGACAATAACCCCTGCTCAACCCCTTGGTAGCTTGGCACAAGCAGTCAGGCTTATCCCGGAGGCACACAGCAGCAACACACTAGGCACACCACAAAAGGAACTCCACACAAGGTTATATCAAAAATAGCCTTTGTATTATCATAAAACACATTGGATGGTAATCACACAATATACACTGTGCCAACTGGCACTGGCCAATATTTACAGGGGTTTATATACATATGACAGGGCCACATGGACCACCGTCAGAATCATCACTCAGTAGAAATAGTAAAAGTAGAATGTATCATAAACGTAGAACACAACCAGTAATTGTAGCACAAATAGTAAGTGTAGCACAACCAGTAACTACTGGCACAATAATGACCTCAGCCGTATCTTATTAGGCATAAACCATATTAGGATCACACATTATGCACCAATCTCAAACGTACAGTAACATTATGTAAGAATCATGAGGCATAAAAGAGATTAGGAGAACGCCTTGTACACTATGCATCACAGTCATAAATACATTAGGCAATACCCAGCATAACACAGTGTGCCCCAAGCGGTGGTACCACACCTGGAACTGGCCCCAGGCCAACTGGCCTCTCATAGGGGGTCAAAAAGCCCTAAGTCCAACAATGTCAGGGCTGGCTGCAGGAGCAACGAAAGCAAAGTGCGCAGATGCACAACCTAAACGTGGCAGCTGCCCTCTAATTGCTGGGCAGCTGTGAAAATGAGCACAGGCACCAGCGTAGCCCCTGAGCCCCTCTCTGGGACTCTAAATGAAAAGGAAACTATCCCCCAAGGTAGCAGCTGCCTGCACTCTCGCAGAGCAGCTGGCAAAATGCGCAAAGGCACTCCTGGTGCCTCTTGGGCCCCCACTGGGGCTTCTTAACAAAATCTGCCCCACGTTGCAGCGGCCCGCAACTGCGTCGCTGCTGTGAAGCCAAAGGAAGAACGGACAGAACTGTGCCTGGGAGCCCCACTCGGGGGACACTTGGAAACAAATGCCCCCAACATTGGAGCCCCACAGGCTCTAGGAACAAATGTGGCACCATTGGAGCGGCCCGCTGTCAGGTGCGGGACCGCTCAGACAGCCAGAAGAGAAGCCCCCAAACCCCCACGAGGACTTCTCATCGCGCATACAGCTTCCCGCCAGAGATTAGCCCTACTCACCGGGCTCTCTCTCGGGACGCCTGACTCTCCGGCTGCTCCTCTCTCATCCTGGCCAGCACAACGCGGGGCTCTCTCCTCAACCACGGGAGCCCCGCGCTGCTATCGGCGGCCTCGGCCACCTCCGCTCTCTTCACCCAGACCCCCTCCTGGGACACGGGACTCGGACACAGAGCCTGCCAAGCTCCAGACCTCCGCTGCAGCAATTCCCAGTGCGGGGTGGGCTCCCGCCTGGGTCTATGAATGCGGCACTTCCTGCCGCACGACCCTTCCGCTTCCATCCGCAATGCCCCGCCCACAACCAGGCGGGCCGCGAATCACGGGTTCTTCTCCATTTGGGCTGCAATGAGGGGTAGGCTACCTCTTAATTAAAAAGGATACAAAGCGGGGTGGGCACCCATTCACAACCGGCAGAAATGCGGGGTGGGCACCCTTTGTTTAAATATACCAAAAAGCGGCAAAGATGCGGGGTGGGCTCCCACCTACAAAATAAATTGAAAAGGCGGCAGAAACGCGGGGTGGGCTCCTGCTCTGATTCCAAAGTGCACAGATGCAGGGTGGGCACCTGCTTGATGAATGGCAACTGCGGAGAATCCCCACATCGGGATTCCCTCTGTAGACGAGGCAGCTAAGCGCTGCGGAGCCCTCGCGCTCCCTGGACAAGAAAAGCACTTCTGCAATGGAAATGAAGCGCCTTCAAGGCGCTAGGACTGAAAATCCCACAAAGTCCTGTAGAGGGAAGGGGCAAAGGCTGGGTCCAGGCAGGCCAGCTCACAGGGCCCTCCAGCAGGGAGGCAGTCCCTTGTGGCGGTTCCTCCTGGAGCCCGGCAGCAGCAGGCCCTCCCCTTAAGTCAAAAGAACAGCAAACAGAGAACAATTTCATGGGTTTACAGCCCCTTCTTTTATACACCCTTTTCCTTTGTGTCACAGCACAGGGCTTGGGAAACCAGATACAACTGGCTTGGGGGAGCTTTGGAGCACTTTGTTTTGCTCAGTTCCTCTCTCCTTTGTCAGGTGGGGGCTCAGGGGTCAGACGCACCACAGAGGGTGGAGCCGGCATTGTGGAGGGAAGGCACAGCCCTATTCAGGTCCAAGGTGCCACTCCTCCCTCCCTTCTATATGCAGATATCTCTATTCACAACTGGGCTGACTCACCCTGTCTACTGGAGCCACCCACATCATCCAGCCCCTGTCACTAACAAGCCAGACATGCAATTCACATTAGGCAGGCAGACACATAGCACACAGAAATGCCAACTTCTAAAAGTGGCATTTCTAAAATAACCACAATAAATCTGTGGTAAAATGAATACCATTTCACACATACCAGACTTGACCACGCTATTCTTCTCATAACAGGAATTGCCACTGCCACACTCATTCCCAATGCAATCCTATGGGAGGGCAGGCCAATACCCCAAATGTAACACAGCGCACACGCACTTTACACTGGGCCACAGTGTTCAAGTGCGCAGAGACCTAAAATCACTACCACTATGTCGAAGCTTGAGGCAAAAAGTTCAGGGGTGAACCTGCCAAAAGGGCCAAGTCCAACAGAAGGCAAGAAGGAAAGAAGAAAGAGAGAGAAATAGGGAGGGAGGAAGGAAGGGAGGACATTAAGGGAGGAAAGAGTAAAGAGGGTAGAAAGGCAGGAATGATGAAAGAAAAAAGAGGAAAGAAGGAAGGAAAGAGGAAAGAAAAAGGAAAGAATGGAGGAAAGAGAGAGGAAGGCAAGAAAGAAGGACAGAGGAAAGAAGGAATGAGAGAAATAAAGAAATAAAGAAAAGAGAGAGGAAGGCAAGCAAGAAGGAAAAGGTAAAAATGGAAATAAAGAGGAAAACAGGAAATAAGATAGGAAAGAAGAAAGGAGGAAAGAGCACAGAAGGAAAGAAAATATCCAAGGAAAGAGGATAATATATTGCAGAACAGTTTCAAATGGACACAATGTGGTCTGGTGTGAAAAATCATAACTCAGATAAACAAAGACCTCTCCAAATTGAATTTACAACAGCATTGGCAGGAGGAAGGAATTGATAAAGCTAAAATGTGCCTTGTGCTCACTTTGATTTGCTATCACATCAGGCTCTAAAAATAAAGGTAACACTAAAGTAATTACAAAATAAATACAAAAACACTGACACTGAAGAGAACTATCTTGTATGTGAATGTGCTCCCTTTAAAAAGGCAAAATGCAGTCAATCAAAGCGAAGTTAACCAGTGGCTTAAGTAGGCTGGCCCATCGCTCGATGTTGTATGCTGTAGTGGGCGGGCGACCAATGGATGAAAAGAGGTGGCTGAAAGTTTCATTAAGTTAGCATAATATACATCTAATTTTAGTAAAATCAAAATGTCTTGGCTAATGCCAGACCTAATGTTAGAGCTAGGGACTTAAAATAAAACCACATAAAAATTATCGTTAGTATCATTTGTGTTTATAGGCATTCTTTCGTCCATGTATTTTTTAATTGTCCTCTATGGTCTCCCAGCACCATAAACCTTGCATATGTAGTGGCAGCAAAACAAATTTCTACTTTTGCTACATCAATCAGTATATGGCTGACACTGTAGTGAAGAGCTGGTCGCACCAGAACTCCAGATTGGTAGTCATCATGGGTGGAAGAGCCTCAGCGTCAAGAACCCAAATGCCAGGTTTTCATCCTTTCGTCCTTAGAGGAGCCCAAACTGTTGTCAGCCATGGGTCCAGGACCAGTCCACACCTGAGCCCCCTTTATGTTACAAATATTGAAACATGCAACCAAAGCCCTAAAACAGTATGAAAATAAGTATGTGGTCCATATGCTAAGGACTTCTATTTTGCAACAAATATATAGTTTATTACTTTGCATGAAATGCTAGTATGGTCTACGGTGGAATCAAACAGTTTTCACAATTTCTTTCTTCAGAAAACAGCCAACGCAAGTTTTGTCACACAGTGACTTTTTCAAGACTGTGAAAATTATTTTAAACAGAAATAGAGTAATGTTAAAATATGCGATTTCTTTGGAGAAAGTAAACGGAAGAATAAGAAATTGGAAGTAGAAAGATAAGAAAAAAGGACAAGCAAAAAAGATCAGAGGAATTCCGTCACCAGTTTTAGAGTGCTTAAATAGTAAGTGGTAAGAGTAACAGTATCCGCTACTCATGTTAAGACAAATAGTGTAGCGATATAGTTGAAAAAGTATCTCCAAATATGCAGTACCGGCCCGTGGTGGGAGTGCTGCTGGGCGCTGATGTGGGGCGGGGCAGGGGCAGGGTTGGTGGTAGTAAACTACTGATTACGGCCAATGAGAGGTAAGTAAACATATAAATAAATAAAGGGAATTTTGTTGCGCGCGCTGCATCGCCAAATATGATGCAGCACGCACAACGAAATTCGTTTCATTCATTTATATGTTTACTGACCTCTAATCGGCCGTAATCCGTAGTTTACTACCCACCACCCTGCCACTTCCCTGCCCTACGTCAGCGCCCAGCAGCACTCCCACCACGGGCCGCTACTGCAAATATGAGAAAGGAAAGCCAGTGTTATAGAGCCTCCAGACCCCGGAATCAAAACCAAGAGTGAGGAACAAGTGAGTCGAGAATCCTCAGAAATTGAAAACCTCATTGAAAAAAAGGCATCTGAAAACTGACCCGATGTTTAAGATAGGACCAACCTCGATAAAGTACAAAGAGCAAACGTCCAAATACTAGAATCAAAAAGTGGTCGATTAGTGTCTCCAGCAGAATCTCTGAGCTTGCTAGTTTTGCTAAAAAGAGAAAAACAAGTAAAGATGTGTTATGATGAGAATGTGGGTCAATTGGATTGCTAAATGATGATGACTGACTCTGCCTTGTGAAAATTCGAACTCACATGCGATCTACGGTGGCGAACTGGGCAGACTGTTAGAGAAATATGGTATGAAGTCAGATTAAAGAGTTGTTGGCTGTTCTATGAAGAAATTGTGAAACTGTTTGAGTGCGTACATTTCACGCAAAATAAAAAAAAACTGTACGTTTCTTGCAAAAACAAGTCCTTAGCATTTGGACCACATACTTATTGTCATACTCTTTGAGTGCTTTGGTTGCATGTTTCAATATTTGTCTGCATTGTGGTTCTTAGGTCCAGCATGTAATATCACACATTGAGTAGTAAGGTGTTATAACCCGAAAGCACCATTCTGTCTCACTAACAAATGTATTACAGATACTATACCCACTACTAATACTGGTATGCTGGCAAAGTGAGAATAGTAAACCACTACTACACTTTGCTCTGTTTCAATTGCGCCCTTTGTGTTACTGGAAGCAATACACAAACCCCAACAGCAGAGCCATTCACAGTTATGTGAACAAGGACACTGGCAGAAGGCGCAAATGCGTGCAACTAGAAACTGTCAACTTTCTAAAAGTGTCATTTTCATAATTGTGACTCACAATCAGACTTTACCATTAAAGGGGATTTTAAATTGCAACTCATTAATGTGCAAAAGAATATATCTATCTGCTCTCAATCCAATTTTATCACGTATTAAATGTAATAAGGTAACTCCGTGGTAGTCAATGGGAGAGATATGCCTTACAACAGTGAAAAGTGACTTAAGGAGATTTCACTGCCATGGCATTTAAAACATAAACACACTTGTCCTACTTTTTAAATACAATGCCCCCTGCCGTATGAGCCTTTAGGGCCTACTTCAGGGATTAAATTATAACTATTGAAAAGGAAGATTTTGGTCTTCCAAAGTATCTATTTTGGCAGGTCAAAAACGCAATTTAAAACTGCACTACAGGCTGTAGTGGCAGACCTGACTCATGTATTAAAAGGCTACTCCAACAAGAGAAGGCAGAGATTTGGGGGAGGCACTGCAAAAAAGGCCAAGAACAACAACATCTTTCTGGTTAACCTAAACTTTACAGATGATTGTATTGTGTAGTATTCATACAAGGCACACTTTAGGGGATGCTTGATGGCTATAAATAGCAATCATATCTGGTCTAGGAAGTAGAGACCCAAAACAGTGAACTATGATAGAATTAATAACACCAAAATGATGTTTACCAGTGGCAACAATAAAGAAAAAAAAGAAACCTTGTGTACAACTCAATAAGGCCAAAACTGAACTTCAGGCAATGTTGGTTTCTATTATTACCATGTAATGGAAGGCTAGAAAATTAAAACATTTTGACTATGGAGACAAAGCGTGGTTTATGTTAGCATGACAATTAATGAAGGTTTATTTTATAAATTAGATTAGAGATGACAAATAATATGACATATAGCTCCAAAAAAGAGATAAGGGAAATGTTCTGGAAGTTTTTTCAGCGATTCTATAGGGAAAAGAGTTATTCAGAAGAAATCAATACACATAACCAATGTATAACGTAATAGTTCTGTTGGACTTTGCCCTCTCCGCATGGTCACCCCTCAAACCTTTTGCCTTCCCTCCTCCTGCTTTCTGAACCCATTTGTGTTGGCTTTTATGATTGTGTGCATTCTACCACTGCTGACCAATGGTAATGGGCTTGTGCTGTGTCTTTTAAACATGGAAAAGTTGCTTACATCTAATCGGCACATTTAATTTACTTGTAGGCCCTTAATAAAGGTATACTACATGTACCCAAGGCCTGTATAATAAATGCTAATAGTGAGCCTGCAGCACTCATTGTGCCACCCACATAAGTAGCCCTTCCAAATATGTCCCAAGCCTGCAATTGCAGCCTCTGTGCAGTTTTAAACAAAGTGCCAGGTGCAAAACTTCTTTTTAAATACATATAAGACAAGACTAGAATAGTCCTAAATACCCCAAAAGACAAGGTGCAGTGTATTTAAAACGATGGACATGTACATTTAAGATTTGCTGGTCCTAATAGTGAAAAACTCTCAAATGTGATTTTTACTACTGCAAGGCCTACCTCTCCCATAGGATAACATTGGGTTACCTTATTACAATTTATAAGTGATAACATTTGCTTGGGAACAGCTAGAAATGTCAAGCATGGTTCCTAAGAATTGTAATTTAAAATGCTCTTCAATGGTAAAGTCAGAGATTTTGTTATAATTAAGGAAATGCCACTGTTAGAACTGGGGGTCTCCAATTGGCAGAGGTAGGTACCTTTGACCAAATAGGGACCCTTGCTTCTAAGTCAGGGAAAGGGGATTACACTACTGGATAACCCCTGCTCACCCCTTTGGTAGCTTGGCACGAGCAGACAGGCTTATCTCAGAGGCAGTGTGTTAAGCATTTGTGAACACATACAGTAATACAGTGAAAACACTACAGATGGACACCACACAGGTTTTATATTAATAAGTATTCTTTATATAGATTTAACACACTACCACAAACAACAAAAATCCACCATACTGTACTCAAAATTGACTTAAAGATGGCAGAATTAACTTAGTTCAAGTTGATGGTAAATGCGACACAGTTCTCACAAAAGTACCTGGATGCGTAACGCAAAATAAACAAAAGGCTCGCAGCGTTGGAGATGCGTTGGTTCCTTGCTTTGGGGGAGACGATGCGTTGTGTCTCAATGCTTGCACAGAGTAGGGGATGCGTCGTGATCCTTACCGGACAGGTGGTGATGCGTAGATTCTCGTACTGCAGCTCAGTTGCGATGAGGCAAGATGGCGCCTCGATGCAATGCGACAATCCAGTGCGATGCGATAAGATGGCGCCATTGATGCGACGATGTTAAAACGATGCGTGCACGCCATGGCAGCCGTGCGGCGTACTCTGTACTTTGGAACCATGACAGGCCCTGCGACACGCTTCTCCGGTGATACGACGGCAACCCTCACGGTGGCGACACGCTTCTCCGGTGATGTGACGGCACACAACTGTGACGAACACATGCTTCTTGGGAGATGCGGCGGCGGCATACTTCTTCTTGTTGCATTGCGCTTCCAGCTCCTAGCGACACACAGGATTCTGCAGATCGAATTCCCAGCAAGGAAATTAAGAGGGGAGCTGGCGGTGAAGTCTTTTGTCCCTGAGACTTCAGCAGGAGGCAAGCACAAGTTCAAGCCCTTGGAGTAATATTCTGCAAGATGATGAAAGTCCTTTGAACGTTCCTTCTCCTCTCCTTGGCACTGAAGACACCACTGTAGGCCAACCCAGCACCACAGCACACTGGCAGGGGGGCAGTACAACCCCTACAGCTTCCTTGGGTTCTTCTCCTTGGTAGAGACTTGTCTTGTTGTTCCAGAAGTGATCTAAAGTCTTGGGGGTCTGGGTCCCATATTTATACTAATATTCTCTTTGTTCTCTGAAGGCAGAGAGGCCTTTGCCTAGTCCAAACCAGTTCTGGTCAGTCCTGGAGCACTTTGTTGACAAGACTCCTTCTTTCCTTTCACAGTGCACACCAGGGACATCAGACGCACCGCAGGAGGTGGAGCCAGCATTGTGGAGGGAAGGCACAGCCCTATTCAGGTCCCAGGTGCAGCTCCTCCCACCCATCTACATGCAGATCTCTCTATTCAGCCCTGTGCTGACTCGCCCTGTCTCCTGGAATCCCCCAGCCCCTGTCACTCAAACTCCAGACACACAATACACAACCTAGCAGAGGCAGGCTTGGACAGTTAAGCAAGAAAATACCTACTTTCTAAAAGTGGTATTTTGAAACACAGAATATTAAAACCAACTTCACTAAAAGATGTATTTTATCATTCTGAGTTCAGGCATACTAAACTCGAATTTCTACCTAGTTCCCTGAGTCAGTTAGGATTATAAGATGTAATAATCAAACTGCCCGTTCTGGCCAACGGGGAACAGGTAGCCTTGCAATAGTGAAAAACGAAAATTACTGTAATTCACTATTAGGGCATGCCACACACACCAGGGCATGTCCTACCTTATACTTACAATGCACCCTGTCCTTGGGCCTACCTTAGGGGTGTCTGATATGAAGATACGTGAAGGTTTAGGGACTGACAAGTGTGTGCACTTGCCAAGTCGACATGGCAGTCAGAGACTGCACACAGGCTCTGCAATGGCAGGCCTGAGACACACTTTGCAGGCTGCTTCTGTGGGTGGTATAACCGGTGCTGCAAGCCTACCAGCAGCATTTGATTTACAGGCCCCGGGCACACATGGTGCACTGGACTAGGGTCTGACAAGTAAATAAAATAATCCAATCATGGAGTCACCAATAAATACATGAATATACAATAGAGAGCATATGCACTTTAGCACTGATCAGCAGTGGTAAGGTGCCAAGAATCATAAAACAGCCAACAACAGGTCAGAAGAAATACAGGAGGAAGGCAAAAAGTTCAGGGATGTCCCTGCAAAAAGGGCCAAGTCCAACAGCCACTTTTAGAACGTTTGCAAAAATTGATGGATGGAATGCTTGAATTAATCTTAGGCACTGCTAATTACTCTGTGCCACATTCCAATCCATCGTTATATTGCACACCATGTCATCTCAGGTTGGAGCCTGCATTATGCAAATCAGTCTTGCGCCTGCTCCAATCAGAACAATCTAGCACACAGTGACAAGCTAGGTCCACCACAAACTGGACCCCAAGCAAACCAGGACCAGTTTTGCCCCAGTTATGGGTTCATTAGCCAGGTACAGCTTGGTTCCAGTGACACAGTGCGCACAGGCCCACATCTGGCATACCAATCCCACTTAGGGTGATACACTAAAGTATACAAAAACTTGATGGATGGAATGCTTGAATTAATCACAGTCACTGGTAATTACTCTGGTCCGCATCCTAATCCATTGATATTTTGCACACCATGTCACCTCTGTTTGGAACCAGCTATATAGAAATCAGTTTTGATCCTGCTACAGCCGGAACAGTCCACCCCAAACTGCCAAGCCAGGTCCTCCATGAACTGTAACACAAGCAACCAAGGACCAGTTCAGCCCTGGTTAGGGGCTCATCAGTCGGGTACAGATTGGCTTCAGTGACATAGTGTGCACGGGACCCAAGTCTGGGCATACCCATCCCACATAGGGTGACATATTAAAATATACAAAGAAGTGATGGCTGGAATTCTTGAATTAATCTCAACCAATGATAATAACTCTAGGCCTTATCTGATCCATCATTATTTTGCACACCATGTCGCTTCAGATTGGACCCAGCTGAATGCAAAACAGTCTTGACCTTTGTTAGGCCTGGCTTTTCCAGTGGGTTTATCCCTAGACGTTTTGCTTTTGGGCCTCGTGTTTTTGATCCTTTGATTGTTGGTTTTAGGACTCTGGGCACTTTACCACTGCTGATCAGTGCTAAAGTGCATATGCTCTCTTTGTAAATTGTTATTATGGATTGGTATGTCCCATGATTGGCTTATTTGATTTACTACTAAGTTCCTAGTGCAGTGCACTGTGTGTGCCTAGGGCCTGTAAATCAAATGCTGCTAGTTTACCTGTCGTTTTTCACGGCTGAAAGGCTATCTGTCCCCATAGGATACAATGGGGAATACTTTGTAACATCTTACAAGTATAACTTATCATGGGGACAAGATAGAAAGATGGAGTTTAGTATGCCTGAACTCAGAATATACAAATTAATCGTTTAGTAAAGGTGATTTTTAAATTGTGTGTTTGAAAATACCACTTTTAGAAAGGGTATATTTTCTTGCTTAGTCATCCTGTATGCCTCTGCTGGTTTGTGGATTGACTGTCTGGTTTTTGAGTGACAGGGGCTTGGGATGTGCATTCTCTTCAGAAAGCCACTGTGGGCATCGCGGTGTATCCTACCTTTCCTAGATGAGTCGGGGCTGGGCTGAATAGACCTGGGACACATTTAGAGTACTGGGAGAATATATCCATGCACCTGAATAGGCCTTGTCTGCCTTGGACAATGTTGTCTCCATCTCCTGCCAGGAAGCTGGGGCAGAGAGGACAGAACTGGTCTTGACTGGGAACAGAGCCTCTCTCCCACAAGAGAAAATCAGTATAAATATTGGGACTCATACCCCATAATTTTAGATTACTTCTGCACTCAAGAGGAACCTCTGCCAAGGAGAAGAGCTGGGAAAATTGAAAGAGAAGTATTGCCCTCTTTGCTGTGTGCTGTGTGGGGTTGACCTGTAGTGGCTGTTTCTGCCAAGGAGAGGACCAAGACTGTGCTGTGTGTTGTGTATCCTGCTTGAAAAAGATCTCCAAGTGCTTGGTGTAGAAGTTGCCTCCTGTTCTGAAATCTCAAGGACACAAATACATCATTACCTCTGTCTTCCTGGACCTGAAGCTGCTGTTTCAGCTGCCACAGAGGGAAATGGCAACACCGATGCCAGCGAGCGACGCCATGACCTGCAGTGAAGCTGTGGGAACCGCTTGTGAAGTACACAACGCACCGTTCTGACTCACACTGCAGCCCCGATGCTAGCCGATGATGCACAGTACCAGCTCAGATGCCGACCGAGGCCGCTGCCTGCACCGGTGCCAACGGCACCACTCGTGATGCTCACGACTCACCGCCCCGACTCACACCATAGCCCCGACCTCACCGATGCCGGTGCGTCATTACCGGGGAGCTGATACCTGATGTGGATGACCTCCCAGATCCATCGACCCCGCATCATCGTAAGGAATGGATAGCTCAATGCCACAGCGACATCACTTCCCTGACAACAGTAAGGAACCAACGCCTCACCTGCCCTGCATCGCAGTAAGGAACCGACGCCTCACCTCCCCTGTGGTCGTAAGGAACCGACCGCGCCCTGCATTAACGAAGCATCACCTCGCAGACGCTGAGCACCGTCTGTGTTTTGATCGTTTACCAGGTACAGTTCTTTGGGGTCCGTGTGACTTCAGTGCCGAACTTTGGGATTTTCAGCTGCAGAAGTTGTAATAACCCCACGCAGAGCTCTTTGCTGTTTCAAACTTTATTTTGGTGAATAACTTATTTTGGATGATATCTTGATATATGTATGGTGGATTTTTGTCATTTTGGTCTTGTTATGTTTGGATAAATATTTCCTATTTTTCTAAACTGGTGTGGTGTCCATTTTTAGTGTTTTCACTGTATTACTGTATGTGTCCACAAATGCTTTTCATACTGCACTTGAGTTAAGCCTGTCTGCTCGTGCCAAGCTACCAAGGGGGTGAGCAGGGGTTGTCTAAGGGCGTAACTCCCTTTCTCTGACTATAAGCAAGGGTCCTTACAAAGGTGCAAACCACTGCCCACTCGAGACAACCGTTTCTAACAACCATATTCCAATTGGGACAGTCAAGCCCAAACTGTCAAGCTAGGGTGACACACTAAAGTATACAAAAAAAAGTGATAGATGGAATGCTTGAATTTTTGAAAACTTTTAGAAAGTTGGCATTTTCATGTGCTCACCATTTGGTGCCTGCAGCCAGTGTTCTGGGTCACATGCCTAGGTGTACTTCGTGGTTGGACTTTGTGTATTACTCCTTGGCAGTGGCACAATGGGGGATGGGATATTGGCAGGATGGGCCACCCTGACAAGATGGGTGGGGGTAGAACTGTCACCTACCTCACTAGCACTTCAATAGGGGCTGCGTCCTGCATTCGCAAATAACTTTTGTCACCTCAGACTGTTTGGGGCCTGAGGTGGGGAAATAAAGGAAATTCCAGACCCATATGTGGGGGAAAGTCTAGAAGTTTGCTCCATTTCAAAGCTGGCACCAGATGTTAACTCCAAGTGGCACAATCTTCCCCATTGGCAAGCAAATTGTTAATATTCTGTATTTGTCCAGCTGGCCCGTATGGGGAAAAACCTCATGAAGCTGGCTTGTTTTCTATGCTGTCCAGTATGGATTTTGTTCCAGACTGGTGGGAATCTTCCCACTACGGCATTCAGCATTTGGGGGTTGATACGCATAGTAGCCAATTGTGGTTGTGTAGCGTGAGCAGTCTGTGCAGTGTTTTATTTTGAGTGTTCACATAATGTACTCTGTGAGATATCTGTAAATCTTTACTAAATCTTGAATAGTGTTGTTATTTCTCTTGCATCTAAATTAGCAAGATTGGGATGTGGTGTATAAGCAGCTATGACAGGCCAAGTTGCTCCTTTTTAACTCAATTAGTTAGCGATTTACAGACCTACTATTATATAGTTGAAATCAACCCCTTTGAGATTCACCAGGCTCCCTGATTTGTTCACAGGACAGTCTTTGTGACCCCAATCTATGCAGCAACCTATTGCATCACATACAATTTCGTAGAGTTGGGGAATATTGAGCCATGACAAATTTTCTCGAAGAAGTCTCATAACAATTATTTAAGTTCAGGTATTAACAGTTGCATATTTGGTTAACTAAGCTCAGGTAAAGAGAAAGTGAAGCCAATATGCAACCTTCGATCTTTGAATACCAAGTCAATCAAAGTATGACTCCAATAAAGAGATATTGAAATGGTACCAACTTCACTTCTACATTCTTAAAATAAAACTGTAAAAACCTGAAACTTTGTTGATGGAAATCTTGCCTGGAGTCCAAGAAACACATTTTGCAAAGTGCCTATAAAGTTTCTACATGAATTAGTATAACTCAAGCTTCGCTAATATGAATCACTATTTGACAGTGTTCAGGTCATATTGGCCTCCAAAGAAAATTACCAAATTGAATCCTGATTCAGCTATCAGAGGCCTGCTATGTGACAGCTGAAGAAGCAAATCATATACACATGTTTTACAGTTGCCATTATCTTCATTTATTTTTCTGGTTAGATGTAAGGTTCTACACATAATTTGTAGGAATAACACTGAGGTAGTGCCTTTTGATTCTGTGTTTGATATTGGTTAAAAAAGTATGTTATTATTCCACCTCATCTTATTAGCAGGAGTTAGAAATTTAAATTACTGCAAGGAGAAGGCAGCTCCTTTAAGTGGGAAGTGGTCCTCCAATGTTTGCTGAGTGGAAATGGCTAATAACAAGCTTGACAATGAATAAATTCCATGCAGAGGAAACAACATGCAACACAGTTTTTGTTTTACTCCTTCGCTAAATAACCCTCCAGCCTAGGTGCATAATCAACCAACTAAGATAGCTGTGGTGGGTAAGAGTGCAAAAAAGTAAAGTCTTTCCAGCACATTTCTTATGTTAGGGTTAATAAAAACAGTGAGTGTTAGATCTGACATACTTGGCATGGTTTCCCCTATCTTTCTGACTCTACCTCCTGTATTTTTTTTACTGTGTGCTGGTCTTCCTTTTTTGCTGGATTATGAACTCTGGGCTCTTTACCAGTGCTGACCAGTGCTAAAGTGAAAGTGCTCCCTGTGTTAATTGTCATTCTGATGATTGACATATTTGATTTACTGGTAAGTCCCTAGTAAATTGTACTATGTGTGTCCAGGGTCTGTAAATGAAATGCTACTACTGAGCCTGAAGCATTGGTTGTGCCATCCACATGAGTAGCCCTGTAAACTTGTCTCAGGCCTGCAATTGTATGTGAGTGTAGTTTTAAAATGCAATGTTGACCTGGCAAGTGCACCCACTTGCCAAGCCCTAACCTTTCCTTTTTTCACATTTAAGGCACCTCTAAGGTAGGCCCAAGTTACCCCCACATGCAAGGTACAGTGTATGTAAAAGGTAGTTTTACATGTCTTGAAAGTGAAATACTGGCAATATAATTTCGTTTTTCACTACTGCAAGCTGAGGTGTGTCCTACATATCCTGATGACCCATCACCAGGCTGATGAGTCTTTCTGAGCTAGAGTTGTAGGAAGAGTTGTCACTGACACCTGAACAGGGCTGTGTCTGTCCTCTCACAATGCTGTCTCCACCCCCCTCGAATGTGTCTGGTTCCAAGGCAGGGCACGGCAGAAAATTGTAAACAACAAAAACTTTCTTTTGAAGTATGCCTACTTCAAAGGCCAAAAGGGGTATACGTGTTTGACCTAAAACCGTAAACTTTTAGAACACTTCGGGATCAAGAGGAACCTCTGCCAGGGGGAAGACCCCGAAGTGCTATGAGGAGGAGTACTGCCCCTTTGCTGTGTGTTGCTTTGCTGAATTGGCCTGCAGTTGCTGCTTATGCTTTGAAGATGAAAAGGACTGGACTTTTCTGTGTACCCTGCTTGTGATGTTTCTGCAAGGGCTTTTATGTGCTTGCCTCCAGTTAAGAAGTCTCAGGGCAATCAAAGACGTCATCAGCAGCATCCCTGAACTCCACTGCTGGGATGTCTGGCCTGCCTTCTGGTGCCAATTCCAGTTCTGGTCCCTCAGAGGTTGTGTTGCTGCTTGAATCCATCAACATCAACACGTTGCCCATCCAACACCTGTTTTTCTGCTCAGCACTGCCGTGCAGGAGAAACTTCAACGCACCACTGCCGTGCTGCTGAAGAAATTGACTCTGCACCTGCCTGCGACTGAAAAAACCTACTGTGTGGCTGAAAGAATCAACACATCGTTGGACCACAGCTGAAGAAATTGATGCAGTGGTTGTTTGCTGCATTGACCTCCAGCACGTCCGTACTTCCACGCCTCACACAATGTTCACATTTTGATGAATACATGACGTTACAACGCAAACAAATACAACAAAACTTTCACAATGCAACTGACATAACATCACAAGTTTTTACAACGCATGCCATTACAACGCAAATATACTATAATATATTGAATAATCCTTTACAACGCATACTACCACAATGCACACTTTTACAACGCTATTTTTTTATTTATTTGTATAATAAACCCCTGTAGCGGGATGCAGGGAAAATAAGTATTTGGGTGGGGAAGTGTATTATAAAGTAGTTATTGCAAATTCATTCCTAGGCATTAAAATTAATACTCGAGTAATAAACGTAATGCTCACGTTTATTATTAAATATTTATGAAAATGTATTTATCTTAAT
The DNA here is from genome assembly GCF_964204655.1 of Triturus cristatus. Lineage (NCBI taxonomy): Eukaryota > Metazoa > Chordata > Amphibia > Caudata > Salamandridae > Triturus > Triturus cristatus. The sequence continues at coordinate 617,677,209 of NC_140582.1, forward strand.
ATTTTTTAATATTGCTTCAATGAACACCATTTTGCAACATAATATTTAATAAAAATACCGAAATGAAAAAAAATACTTGAGTAATAAAATGAATATTAAATGTACATTTTAAAAAATATATAATTATATTAAACATTACACAAATATATAAAACACATTTTACATAAATGTAAAATTTAATTTAATACAAAATAATGTATACAATTATTTTACCATCATACACATTTATCCAACATTAAAAAAATAATCAGATTTGATGACAAAACAAATACACTAAAATTAATTTCACAAAGTAAACTACCATTAAAAAATAGAAAACCTTTGCATACAAAACACAATAAGACACAACTTATATCCACATAAAGAAAAAGAAAACTACCGTTTTTAAATGCCGGCAAACAAAAGTCCTACAACTCTTTCATTGAAATTATTTCGACCTGGAAACAGCCAAAACGGATGTTAAAACATATCAGAATAAAAAGTTACGAAAACTATCATAACAAAAGAATTATTTACATTCTAACACACCATTAAAAACACAAAGAAAAATCATACGCAAAACATATTTTCCTTTCAAATAACCTTTAACACAACAAAACGTATAAAAGTAGCCGTCCACCATTTTAAAAACTGTGGTTACCTGATTACCAGAGACTGCACACGGGATCACACACCCCAAAACATAATCGTCGAAGAAAGCCATCCAAAACACGAAGTAAGTACAAACTATAGAAATGCATAACTGCTAAATAATTTGTAGGGATGCAAATACACTAAAATCAAACATATCTTTTATTTCAGTTTGTTACAAAACTTTACAAAATGCAACAAACTTTGCGAAATACTCTATTTGGGACACTATATATAAAGTAAGTGACTACATATTTTTTTATCGTTTCTAAATAAATGTATAATGGTGGGTTTATACAAAATATTCCTAAAACAAACGATACTTCACCAAGGAAAATAATAATTAGTATTCAGTTTACCAAATATATTCCAAGTAAAAATAGGGTTTTAGTCCAAAAATTGTTATAAAGTACGAGTTTAAATGACTATACCAATGCAAAAACATGGTTTCTACAAATAAGGTGCAGGATAGTGGAAGATTAAAATTACTATTCTGACACCTAAGAGTATTTTCATCCTTTAAAATACTGGATAGGCGTTTTGTTTAAATTACTATTACAACTCCAAGGGGTCGATTCCGATCCGGGTCGGATAGCTCTCCGAGAGCTGTTCGTAGCCTTACCTTGCAACCGACTGGTACCCGAAGCCGGTCCGTCCTGGCGATGAAGTACGATGCGCATAACTGACAAAAATCCGACCGACTCGTAGGCTGTGATTCAAGCTTCATTCTCAGTCCGAGCCGTACCTCCGAATGCCGAACCGAGTCGCCCGGAAGCAGTATCCATAGCAATTTCCGGCTGGACAAGTACGATGCGCACATCATACTCGCCGGACGGGTCGCCACATACGGCACGTCACAGCATCCGGAAAAGAAGCAAATCAGGTACGATTCGCGCCAGAACTCAATCCACGGCTACGAGACGGACCAGCTTACAACGGGTACAAGACGGAGCAACAAGCAGCGTGTACGAGACGAACACATCATGAATCCCATTGCGCAGGTCATACCAGTACTGTACATCTATGACCGGATCAGGAACAGACGTGGACGTCGCAGACGGTAAGTCAGACACCCACCACACAAGCAAACGACACGTACCCGCAAAATGCCACACACACAAAGGGGATCCATATCCTGGCCACTAGCAACAGGCCACCATAGGGGTTGCATGGCAAGCACGACTACCACCCCCACTCAAAGGCCCTATGTTGCCCATCACTACTGCCACCCCCACCCATAAGGGACCTGTTGCTCATCACTCCTGCCGCCCCCACCCATAGGGCTTATTTTGCCCATCACTACTGCCACCCCCACTCATAGGGCTTATGTTGCCCATCACTACTGCAACCCCCACCCATAGTGGACCTGTTGCCCAGCACTACTGCCACCCCCACTCATAGGGCTTATATTGCCCATCACTACTGCCACCCCCACCCATAAAGGACCTGTTGCCCATCACTACTGCCACCCCCACCCATAGGGTTTATGTTGCCCATCACTACTGCCACCCCCACCCATAGGGGACCTGTTGCCCATCACTACTGCCACCCCCACCCATAGGGCGTATGTTGCCCATCACTACTGCCACCCCCACCAATAGGGTGGCAGTAGAGTGGGGCGACCACAGGGCTTGGTCGCCCCACTCACTGCTGCCGCTCCTGCCTGCCTTTGCCGCCTCCTGCCTGCAGTTTCCTTCGCTCGCTGCCCGCTGCTCCTGGGAATTTCCTGCTGCTCCTGGGAATTTCCCGCTGCCCGCTGCTTCTTGGAATTTCCCGCCGCTGCCTCCCTGCGGCCCTGCCCCCCTGTGATTCCATTCGCCGCCCCGCTCCCGCCACCCAGCTGCTCCTCCCTCCCGGCTCCTTACTTATGACGCCCCCAGAGTGACCGCGCAGCGGACGCGCGCATCGGGAGCGCCGATTGAGTGCCGAAGGTGCGCCAAAGGTAAGCCCGTCTGCGCCCGTCCGCGCCTGGACCACGCCCAGCGCCAGACCCCCTGGTCCTCACCCTCGCCAGCACACCCTGCACATCTAGGACGCCAAAATCCTCCATGCACTCAACGCCGGCCGAAACACCGCCTGCTACCGAGCCACCCCGAGACGCACCCATGGACCCTTCACCTGCCTGACCTGCCGCTTCACCGGCCTCCGACCCAACACCGCACCTGATAAACCGAGCCCCAGCAACAAACACCTGATGTGCATCCTGCTCAACACCCGCTCCGTTCACAGGCATGCCGTCGAACTCTGGAACCTCCTAGACTCGACAGCACAAGACATCGCCTTCCTGACGGAAACCTGGATGAACGCCTCCTCAGCGCCGGACGTCGCCATCGCCGTCCCAGAAGGCTACAAAATCACCAGGAAGGACCGCGTCAACCAGACAGGAGGAGGCATCGCCATCATCCACAAGAACACCATCCGCATCACGACCAACTCCGATGACACCTTCACCTCCGCCGAACACCTCCACTTCCAGATACACACCGACCCCAAGACCACGCTCAGAGGCACCCTCATCTACAGACCACCGGGACAACGCACACAGTTCAGCGAAGACATCACAGACTTCGTCAGCCCGCACGCCATCAATTCCACCGACTACATCCTCCTGGGGGACCTCAACTTCCACCTGGAGGACAACAAGGACCGCAACACCACTGCTCTGCTGGACAACCTGGCCAACCTCGGACTCAAGCAACTGGTAACCACCCCCACCCACTACGCCGGCCACACGCTTGACCCAGTCTTCTCATCCAGCAAATACGTCACCTTCAGCCACTCCACCAATCTCCGGTGGACTGACCACAGCTGCGTCCACTTCAGCTTCAGTAAAACGACGACCCACCACCACCCTCAACAAGCCCCCCGCAGGAGCTGGAACAAGATCACCGGCGACCAGCTCACCACCTTCCTCAGCCAGAACCCCCCACCAGCTCAACGGACCCCAACGAAGCCACCAACAACCTCACACAGTGGATCTTCAACTGCGCAGACGCCCTCGCACCACTGAAGAAGAACCCCCCCAGCAGACGCGGCAGCAAGAAAGCCTCCTGGTTCACCGACAAGCTCATCACCTCCAAGAAGAACTGCTGCTCCCTGGAGAACACCTGGCGCACCAACCAGACCACAGACAACATGACGGCCCTCAAACAAGCCACCCGCAAACACCACCAACTGATCCGCGCCACAAAGAAGACAGCCTTCAAGGAACGACTGGACAACAACACACACAACAGCAAGGAACTCTTCAGCATCGTCAAAGAGCTCTCCAACCCCGACGCCGGAAACAATGACATCACTCCCTCGCAAGACCTCTGCGACTCCCTCGCAGCCTTCTTCCACGACAAGATCGCCAACATTCACAACAGCTTCGGCCCACCAACCACGAACCCCACCACCGAACCGATGCCCCCCACTGCCACCCTCCGCACCTGGACCCCAGTCAGCACCGAAGACACAACACGCACAATGAACACCATCCACTCCGGATCCCCTACGGACCCCTGCCCACACCACATCTTCAACAAGGCCGACCACATCATCGCACCCCACCTCCGCGACATCATCAACGCCTCCTTCAACACCGCCACCTTCCCGGAGTGCTGATAACACGCCGAGATCAGTGCCCTGCTGAAGAAACCAACTGCAGACCCCTCCGACCTCAAGAACTACCGCCCCATCTCGCTCCTCCCGTTTCCTGCCAAAGTCATAGAGAAGACCGTCAACAGACAGCTGGCTGCCTTCCTTGAGACCAACGGATCCCTCGACCACTCGCAATCCGGCTTCCGAGCCAACCACAGCACGGAGACCGCCCTCATCGCAGCCACAGACGACATCAGATCCCTAATGGACAATGGGGAAACTGCGGCCCTCATCCTCCTGGACCTCTCCGCAGCGTTCGACACTGTCTGCCACCGCACCCTGGTACAGTGCCTGAACAACACCGGCATCCAGGAGTGGATCACCTCATTCCTCGCCGGAAGAACCCAGAGAGTCCGCCTCCCCCCGTTCCGGTCAGCGGCCACCGAAGTCATCTGCGGCGTTCCACAAGGGTCATCGCTCAGCCCCACCCTCTTCAACGTCTACATGAGTCCCCTCGCAACCATCACACGTCAACACAACCTCAAGATCATCACCTATGCCGACGACACCCAGCTGATCCTCTCCCTCACCAGCGACCCGGACGCCGCCAGAGCCAGCCTACACGAAGGGATGAAAGACGTCGCTGAATGGATGAAGAACAGCCACCTGAAACTGAACTCAGACAAGACGGAGGTCCTCATCCTGGGATCATCACCCTCCGCCTGGGAGCCACCCCCAAGCCAACAGACCACGCACGCAACCTAGGCTTCATACTGGACTCCGCCCTCTCGATGACCAGACAAGTCAACGCCGTCTCGTCTTCATGCTTCAACACCCTGCACATGCTTCGAAAGATCTTCCAGTGGATCCCCACCGAGACCAGGAAGACGGTCACCCAGGCCCTCGTCACCAGTCGGCTGGACTATGGGAACGCCCTCTACGCCGGCACCGCCGCCAAACTCCAGAAAAAACTCCAACGGATCCAGAACGCCTCAGCACGACTCATCCTGGACATCCCCCGACACAGCCACATCTCCGGACACCTGAGAGACCTGCACTCGCTCCCCGTCAACAAAAGAATCACGTTCCGACTCCTCACCCACGCACACAAGGCCCTCCACGACCTGGGCCCCAAGTTCCTCAACAGCCGCCTGACCTTCCACAAGCCCACCCGCCAGCTCCGCTCCGCAAGCCTCGCTCTCGCCACCGTCCCCCGCATCTGCAGAGCCACCACCGGAGAAAGATCCTTCTCCTACCTGGCAGCCAAGACATGGAACTCCCTCCCCAGCCACCTCCGGACAACGCAAGACCATCTCGCCTTCAGGAAGCAACTCAAGACCTGGCTGTTCGAGCAGTAGCGTTCCCCCCACCACCCCAGCACCTTGAGACCCTCCGGGTGAGCAGTGCGCTATACAAATGCCTATGATTGATTGATTGATAGGGGACCTGTTGCCCATCACTACTGCCACCCCCACCCATAGGGCTTATGTTGCCCATCACTACTGCCACCCCCACCCATAGGGCTTATGGTGCCCATCACTACTGCCACCCCCACCCATAGGGGACCTGTTGCCCATCACTCCTGCCACCCCCACCCATAGAGCTTATGTTGCCCATCACTACTGCCACCCCCACTCATAGGGCTTATGTTGCCCATCACTAATGCCACCCCCACACATAGGGGACCTGTTGCCCAGCACTCCTGTCACCCCCACCCATAGGGCTTATGTTGCCCATCACTACTGCCACCCCCACTCATAGGGTGTATGGTGCCCATCACTACTGCCACCCCCACCCATAGGGGACCTGTTGCCCATCACTCCTGCCACCCCCACCCATAGAGCTTATGTTGCCCATCACTACTGCCACCCCCACTCATAGGGATTATGTTGCCCATCACTAATGCCACCCCCACACATAGGGGACCTGTTGCCCAGCACTCCTGTCACCCCCACCCATAGGGCTTATGTTGCCCATCACTACTGCCACCCCCACTCATAGGGTGTATGTTGCCCATCACTACTGCCACCCCCACCGATAGGGGACTTGTTGCTCATCACTCCTGCCACCCCCAACCATAGGGTTTATGTGGCCCATCACTCCTGCCACCCCACCCATAGGGCTTATGTTGCCCATCACTCCTGCCACCCCCACTCATAGGGCTTATGTTGCCCATCACTACTGCCATGCACACCCATAGGGGACCTGTTGCCCAGCACTCCTGCCACCCCCACCCATAGGGGACCTGTTGCCCAGCACTCCTGCCACCCCCACCCATAGGGCTTATGTTGCCCATCACTACTGCCACCCCACCCATAGGGGACCTGTTGCCCATCACTACTGCCACCCCCACCCATAGGGCTTATGTTGCCCAGCACTAATGCCACCCCCACTCATAGGATGGGTGATGCGCCACACATCCATCATACACCAACATTAGGTATGTCAGCAAAATACATCCCCCTAACATCATGACAACAGTGTGTAGTCTGTGACAAATGCCCACAACAGTAATTATGACTTCGAACATACAATGTAACTACCATCACATGTGTGACCAAAAACTGAGTGTGGTCTTCACAAGGCAAGCATCACTAGCACTGTGTAAATGTCAAAATAACACCCCCTCACTGTGTAGAACAAAAGTTAAGTGTGTGGTTCCAAATTGCAGCAAATGTTGAGCATTGTGGTGATGGGGTCGAAAACCCCCTTCATCACAGTGACCAAAAGGTAAGTGTCATCATGGTCAAAGCTGCAAATGCCAAACAGCATGTATCATTTCTGGTCCCAACACATGAAACACTTTTGGGGCAAAGTAGTGGTTGTGTCCCATACCCACAGAGATGTGGCGAGGCTAACAGTGCTGTGAAAACCTAACATACTCTCGGCCATGTGCAGACAAGCACCACCCATGGGGGCTGACAATGCATACAGTGTACAATGACACGAAAGCAGAAGTGACCATCACAAAGTATACACACATCTCGAAAATAGGCACACAAATCAAAACAACCTGTGTAGACTGTAGGTCACAAACTTCCATTCCATGCCAGCAATGGGATCTAACAACCAGGATGAATGTGCAGAATGATGTGATATGATTCACCTAGACAGCAGAGTAAATCACAAAAACAACATCCAGACAATGGCCCACAATAGCAATACCAATCCACTGGTGCAGATGTACAACCTGCACTGCACATCTGACACAACATGTGTGTGTGTGTCTCAGTATCCCCAGGCAACTACACAGCACATGAGGGGGGCTGAGCCACAGTGAGACAGATGTGGACACAGTGCCATACAAAAGTAAACCATCAATGGTCCCCCCTTCGTGGGCAATCAGGCATTGTGAGATGAGAGGGAGCACAACAGACACATGTGACACAAGCTGGAATGAACAGCAACTAACACAGCAAGAAACTGACACACAACAGCACTGCCCCCAGGGACCAGACTTTGGGGTGACACATGCATGACACGTCCACTGTGATGACAAAGGTCGATGTTGTACAAACTGTGAAACCCAGACATGTGTCCTGTGCCACAAACGTACATCACACCTACACAAACACAAATCACTCAGCATGGCCCATCATCCATGGACAAACGGTAGCTAGGGGCCCATCCATGTACACATTTACATCAGTCCACCCTCAACACCACACACCCTGAACTGCACCAATGTGCATCTGTGAAGCCCACATGGACAGATGACATTGCTCATGCACCCATGACAAACACAGTAATGTTGGGAGGACCTAAGGTGAACAGACTCATCACACAAGGACAGTTTACAACCCTGGTGAATGACAGACATACTGCACAGTATGCGGTACATGGCCATGACGTCAAAGCTCACGTAACCTTCCGAATACCTGCCATAGTCCCAGGACAATGCAGAAGCCAAGGAGAACCACAAGGCACACATGCTGACACCTGCAAACATAGCAGCCCTGAACCGGACAAGTGGGATCAGTCACACACACATACACATGTCTCAATCACTGAAAGGCACCACCTAGGGACAACTACATGACATTGCGAACAAACAAGTGCCTTGGGGACCCCTGACTGTGTCCCATCTGCGTCTGACCACATCATCACCACTCAGAACAGACAAATCCCAATGATGAAACACCAATTAACAGTAGTGTGTCATGAACCCACACATCTGGTAGCCCATGGCAAAGTTGTGCGATGAACACAGTACCACTTAGCAAGCATCAACAACAGGAACATATCAAGGGAACACTGCCTGTGTATGAAAAGTGATGTGGACACACACACAGATGCCCACACAACACACAACATGGACCCAGGCAATGTCATGGAACAACACACTTACTTGGGGGGACTCAGCTCCTGTGGAAGCTCAGCTGTGCCAAACATAGTCCCAGCAGGTCTCAATCATGTCAGGAGAACACTTGGTCAGTCAGCCATCAGTTACCACACAATGAAGGCTCTGGCCACAACAGCCTGGGTACTGGAGTCTCCCTTAAGTCATCTGCACATACTCAATACATATGTCCAGCAAGTTACACAGAGGACCCAGTTGCTCCTACACCAATGATGCCCACACTTACATGTCCAGTGGAGATGCGCCCACAGTCAGAGAAATAGACAAATTGGACAATGGGAAGCACATCATATGTGCATGTGTGCAAGCCACAGATGCGACCATGCAAATGAAATGTTTACAGAGATGTCCACAAATTGTTAATCATGACACACCCATTTAGCTGCAAAGGATGATATGGATAATGACCAGAATAGGATACATATCTCATGGACCACATGGAGTACCTCACATCAACACCTCAGTATTCAACATTTGAAATCCAGCATTACATCTAAGCCTGGGCAAAGCACTACGCTATGCTCGCGCTACTTCGCACTACGCGAATTGCATGTAGCACAGTACGAACACGCGTAGCGTAGTGTTGCGTAGTGCTGCGGTCATTTTTTGCTTGCTCGCGGTCCTCAATGTCCAGTTGGCGACCGCGAGCAAGCAAAATGACATCCCGGCGAGACTTTTTCCTTGTTCGTGATCAGCAACATCAAGTTGGCGATCGCGAGAATGGAAAATAAACCTCCCGGCGAGATTCCCAACGCGAGGAGGTCAGGTTTCTCATTGCGAGTGGTCGCGTATGCTCGCGACCGCTCGTGATGAGAATCTACCAGTTCGCATTGAGAAAGCTGCCGCTCGAGTAAAAATCTACTCGAGCAGCAGAAAACTACAGCTCACACTGTGCAAGATGCCATTTTCAATGATTGCACAGTGCCGGTTGCTTGTCCGCATTGTGCAATCATTGAAAACGACATCTGGCACAGTGCGAACAAGGTACTACGCAGTTCGCGAAGTGCTACGCGTAGCTCGCGTAGTGCGAACTGCACTTTGCGTACCTTCGCGAAGTGCTACTTCGCGAACTACGCCCAGGGTTAATTACAACTGCAAGGTCATGCTAAACATCATCAACATAATGTACAGCTAAATCAAATTCACAAGGATAAAGAAAAAAGATTTATTCAGCAATTTTAAAATGCAAAGGCCTTTAAAAAAAAAGCACAATGGCGAGTCCATATCCAAATGACAAAAAGTTAACTTGAGTGACAACTGTCACACGTTGCTTAACTGCACTGGTAAGGACAGGGGACATCCCCTCGGAGGGGCATACATGGGGGCAGGCCAGGCACCGCAGGGACAGGATCAGGGCGCAGCAGAAGGAGGCAGTGAAGGGGTGGTGGATGCAGGAGAGTCACTGGCAACTGCAGTGGAGCTAACTGAAGTAGTGGGTGCAGTCACAACTGTGGGGCACAAGTCAGATGTGTAAATGTAAATGTGTTTGTACTTGTATAGCGCACTGCCACCCCCAACGGGGGCATCCTGGCGCTTTTACTCATACCGCTGTGGAACCCTTCCTGGCTTTCCATGTGAGGTGTCCACCCCTGGGCACCCCCATGGTGAGGCCAGGCATCCCAGCGCTGTTGGGGCCGTTGTGGAGATTAAGCAAGCTATTGCCCAGAGTTGCAGCGTGGGACCCATGATTAGAATAGGCACTGAGGCGAGAATATCCGGTCCGCGGAATTTATAGCCCGAGACCCTGCCGTGACAGGAATCGAACCCTGGTCCCGGACCAGTGCTCTGCATCGAGGTCTGCCACTCTAACCATTGAGCCACACTTCTCCACAGATGGGGTGTGTGCCGGCACACAACTGCAGTGGGCAGGTCAGTTGGAGTGGACTTGGTCTCCACTGCAGCGCCCAAGTCAAACTGGGTGGTCATGGACTCCACTGCAGTGCCTAAATCAATGGGAGCGGAATGGGGCTCAGGTGAGGTCAGCAGGACAGAGGGGGAGAAACGGTCCCCACATCAGTGGCACAAACTGTCTGACCGGGGGTGGAAGAGCAAGTGGTAGGGGGGAGTGCCTCAGCATTTTGGGGATGGTGTATCTGTGGGTGGGGAAACCTGGGGCAGGGTGTGGCGGGGGAACCTCTGGAGTGGTGGTCTGGGGGATGGAGGACAGAGACTTCATCGTGGAGCTGCGGGGCAGGGGTGGGATTTTGCTCTTCCGGCTCCGGGGGGTCTTGCCGGTGGGCCCCTCTGTGTGTGGGGACTTCCTCTTCCCCTTGTAAGATGGATCTGCTGGATCTGTGGGGAAGAGGCCAAGGTCACAGAGGAAGAGCTTCTGTGGAGATGGGGTTGCAGGTGAGGCAAGGGAAGGGGGCTGGGAGTGAGAGGTATCGGAGGACTGCGGAGTGGTTGTGGATGACTGTGTTTGTGTGTCTGCAAACCATCCCTGTGAGTGTGGTATCAGTCCCCTGCACTTGCTTGTGTGCACGTCTAGCCCTTGGTTTGGGTGTTTGTGTGCTGCCCGTGTCTGTGGGTTTGTGAGAATGTGAAGGTGTGTGTGTGCTTGGGACAGGTAGGATGCTAGAATTGTGGGTGGTGCAGGGGTAGGAGGGGTGCAGGACTGTTGGAGGAGGGAAACTGCTGCCGTCAGGGAGGAGGCCACGGACTGATTTGCCCTCTGTAGGGCAGACATGCCCAATGAAATGCCCTCCATGAACGACACCAGTTGTGTCAACAGACTGGTGTGTGCATGGAGGACAATCAGCATTGATGTCTGCCCTACATGGATCTGTCGAAGCAAGTCCACAGACTCCTCACTCAGGGCAGCAGGGGACACAGGGGCAGGGGGTGCAGTGCCTGGCACAAAGGAGACATGCTCCCGAACACGGGAGCCTCCACAGACCTCTGGGATGGGGGCCGATGGGAGGGTGGTGATGGTGGTGGTGGGGGCGGTGGCGGGGATGGCCTCACTAGCTGGGGTTTGGTGGCTGCTGACACCCGCCTCCACAAGGGAGTCATCCTCCGAGCTGCTGTGGCCCTCAGCTGGGGTGGATGTTGCTGACTCCTCGGTGTGGCTCCACTCGCCCTCCGTGCCACTGGGTCCCTCCGATTCCTCACCTTCTGTCCCAGTCAGGCTCTCTGGCTCCTCCTGGTCCATGGAGCTGTCCCCTCCTGTGGCCGTGGATGTATCTGGATAGAATGAGGAAAAAGGAGAACAACATCCGTCACCTGCACTGACTGCACACACCACAGTGAGTACATCACATCACAGGGCAAGCCCTTGCATCATCAGGTGAACACTGCTCAAAGTGCTCACACTGTTTAGATTAAGCCAATTGTCAGCCTCACCATCAACCATGGCAGTCATATTCCTCCTGGACTTGCACCCATATGTCTGTTGCATGTTGGATGCTAATACCCCAATGTGCCTACATGCACCACCTACACATTTGTTGGACATGCAAGTGAACATGTAGGAGTATGTCACTATACACACATCACATCTCTTGCCATTGACTCAGTACAGGTGTCAGGATGAAGGGATGGGCAGAGTCTCATTTCACATGCTTGTGATGCATGCCAGCAATACACACTGTGGTGTTCTCATGTCCTGATAGTCAATGCCACAATGGGGTACATGGAGCACATTTGAACACAATGCAGGATCACTCATAGCAAGTTAAATGCCATGGCACTGGCATGCCTGGAAAGTCAGTCAACACTGTCTCCTGTCACAGGGGCAAGGCATCCAGACAACAACAATATGCACTGAGTCACAATCATAGCTCATGGGTAAAGCAAACTCTGCAGCTGACAAGTGCACTTGCCCATTCCCTGCAAACCACATATCCCGGACCCAGACCCCACATCATACAAAACAGACATATGAGTCTCGGCGAACACAACTCCCTGTACATTAGCACATCACAGTCTGCTGTGCATGTAACACAGTTGCCTGAAGTGCACAGTTGCATACACCATTGTGCACTGTCAAGTGATCACGCACCTATATGTCACACAGGTCTTGTCTCTCATAGTCACATCTCAGATGTCCTGCTGAACCTCAAACTCATGAACACCACAGTTGTACGGAAAAGGAAGCCACACCACAATGACACAGAGGCAGACACCTGAAGGCACATGTCACTAAGCACAACCTGTAAGTTGATACACAGGAGTGGGATTACAGAGTTTTTCTAATTGCCCTTGAATAGGCATGACTGCCCAGGCCTACGTGAAACAGTGTTTAGCCCTGGACAGTACTCAGGTGGCTAGGCAAGTGTGACACACATGATATACATACTCCTGAGGCACACAAATTGGAGTCCCCTGCTGCATGTGTTTGTTTGAAATACCCCAGCCACATGCGGCGAGTCAGACCAGCAATTGTAACACATATCAAGGGCACACACAGATCACATGTCAGATCTCAGGCATTGTTTAAACAATTGGCCCACCCATGAAACAAACAACAGAGTCACGGTAACAGATGCTGTCCGGAAGCTGAAGCATAGCTGACTGCAGGGACACAGTGCCCTAGTGACACAAGCAACCGACTGTAGGGTCCACACCTGTGGATCAGATGAGGAGGGTGCATCACACAATTGAGGGACATGAGTATTGGACTACAAGACCTACGCAATGTGGAAGTGTGACCAGGCCAAAAGACTGCAATTAGCATGTCAGACGTAGTACACAGATTAGTCATGGACTTACCCCATCCTTGCTGCTATCTGGCCTTCAGCTGCCCATCCAGGCCCGGGAAGACCACCGCCAGGATCCTGTGCATGTGGGGGTCAGGGTCTGGTGTCCACCCCTCCTGCGAGGTGGCGACAGCTTCAGGTGGACCCTTGCTATCCTCCGGGTCCAGCCCCGAAGGTCCTGCCACCTCTTCTGGCAGTTGCGGATCCGGCACTTGTAGACCCCCACCGATCGAACTGCCCGGGCGATGGTCAGCCATATCTTCTGCTTCTGGTGGGCATCAACCTGTGAGAATGACAAAGTTAAAAGTCCATTAACACACATGCCCCATATTTGTGCTGCACACAGTTGGATATACATGTCGTCATCACAAAGGAAAATGAATTACACAGGTAGTGCACCCTTGAAAAAGGACAAATGCCCTGCATGTCTGACATGTTAACAATGCCTGGAAAGTTGAGGCTTGCACAAATGCACTTTAGCTGCAGAACACATGTTCATTACATGTACCTACACACTTTGGGGGATGAAAGTACTCAGTGAGTTTGCTTGCCACTGGTGTACACACTGCTAGTACTGCTAGTAAGACAATATGCACAATTAGGAAGGCAGTGGACTGCACACTCACCTGCTCCCCTGGTTTCCCATACAGCTTGCTGTACTGTGGAAGGAGCCCGTCCAGCAGGGCCTGGCTCTCCTCCTTAGTGAAGGCTGGGGCCCTCTCCAGAGTACGTGCCATAGCAGTAGCCAGAGGATTCAGAGACAGCAGCAGTGGTAGCAAGGATGTGGTCCAGTAGCATGTAGTGCAGGCAAGTGAGCTCCCTGTGGGCCAGCCAGCCTTATATCTGTGCTGTAGAGGCAGACTCTGTGCCATGTCTTCCAAGTGATAGGTCCAACACGGTTGCATTCTATGAATCTGGCCAATCCATGGAAATGTACGACTCGTACACGTCTTCCGCATCGTTCAAATCTTCACCTTCATAAAACCCTAGTAATTGCAACATTTTTGTAGGCATCCAACTGAATTTCCAGCGCACGACTCGTACAAGTTTTTAATCTGCATCCGTCTCCATGACAGTCCAGAGCCAATGGGTGTGCCCGGCTCGGTCAACTGACTGTACAATGCGTAGTTTGAAAATACACATGCACCCGTCTCCATACGATTCAATGGCCAAGGCGTACGCTGGTCTCGGACCATGCCTGCCCGATGCGTATGCATGATAGTCACCCGCATCGGACCTCATTGCAGTCAATGGCTAAGCGTACGCACGGCTCGGTCCTGAACTGTGCAATGCGTACGCATAGTCACCCACGTCGGACCTCATTGCAGTCAATGGCTAAGCGTACGCATGGCTCGGTCCTGAACTGTGCAATGCATACGCATAATCACCTGTGTCAGACCTCATTGCAGTCAATGGCTAAGTGTACGCACGGTTCGGTCCTGAACTGTGCAATGCGTATGCATAGTCACCCTCGTTGGACCTCATTGCAGTCAATGTCTAAGCGTACGCACAGCTCGGTCCTGAAATGTGCAATGCGTATGCATAGTCACCCACGTCGGGCCTCAGTGGTGTGACTATTTGACAGCTTCAACACACAATTACTTGTCAGGGACTCAGGTGCACACCGACCACACTACAGCATTGGCCACACAGTGTCCCATGGCATGTAAGGCTGCATTCCCTGTGTGTTGGGGGGGCAACATTTGTTTTGTTGTGTGGCAATTTTGTGCAGCCACCTCCAGACTGTGCACGTGTTCATGGGGACAGAATCCTTTGTGTGTTGTGCACATTACAATTGTAATGTGCAACTGTACAGTTATGGGCATAAGTCATGGACACAGTTTCATGTTGGATTTGTTTAGGACATGTCACATACACCCTGAGTCCTGGGGGTGATGGCATGTACGTCACAGTGAGACCTGTAGCCACAATTCTGATGTACACCCACAGTCTGTGTGCATGTTGTGTCTCAGATGTGGCTGATCAAATGTGCCCAATGGGAGACAGTCTCCACATCCATGTGGTTTGTGCATCAACATTGATGTTGTGTGTGTGTCAATGAGACGTACATGTAGGGCCTGCAGAGACAACAGTGGCCACTACCTGTGGGACTCGCGGTTGCCTTGTGGCGTGTACATGATACGCCATGCCATGCCAGTGTCCATGTGGCAATACAAGGACCCTGGGTATCTGCATGGCAATGATCTGTGATGCCTGGGAGACATCAGGCCTCACTTGTCACTGTGTTGTGTGTTTGTAACGTCACAACAGTACATAGGTAGGGTGACACTGCCCAATGATTGGCCATTGCACTACATGGGACTTATGTGGACATGTGGACTTGAGATGTGAGGTGATGGCCATGTAGGTGACATATTTGTCCATGCCCAAAAGCAAACACCTCAGTACATTGTGTATTGTCATGATGTATCATGTGATATTTTGCTTGGTCATAGCCACATGGGTGGATGAACCAAAAATCTTCCTTTGTTCATCTCTGTTCTGCAGGGCACCAGCTGTCCATAGACCGTTCCCGGAACTTGAAACCATGCAGGAACACGACTGCATTCGATGTTACCGCTTCACCAGGCTGCTGATTGAGGAGTTGGCGGAGCAGTTGGCGCCACATCTGCTACCTGGCCGGACATACCCTACAGCACTGACCCAAGAGGTGAAGGTGATGGCAGCCCTGCACTTCTTTGCTACTGGTATCTTTCAGTACACTGTGGCTACTGCTGGTGGTATGTCGCAAACTATGTTTAGTCGTGTGCTATGCGATGTCTTGGAGGGGATGTTGCATTTCCTTGACCTGTACATCAAGCTTCCTAGCCCAGGTCACTCACTGAAATAAAGGATGTGTTTTATACACTGGGATGGATGCCGAACGTCATCAGCTCTATTGATGGTACACATGTGGCCCTGATACCACTACAGGCACATGAGCAGGCATACCGAAACATTTTCACTCCATCAATGCTCTGGTGGTATGTCTTGCAGACATGTGTATCACACATGTGTGTGCACGTTTCCACGGTTCTGCGCACGATGCCTACATCATGAGGAGTAATCGCATTGCAACGCTGATGTCACAGATGCCAGACCAGCGTGCCTGGCTTGTCGGTGTGTACTGACTGTTTACCATTGTGTGTGTTTGGCAATGTTGTATTCTGCCCTCCTTCAGAACTCTGCTAATTGTTCAATTGTTTGTGTGTAGGTGACTCCGGATACCCCAACATGCCACGGTTGCTGACATCCCTCAGGAACCCTGTGACACCAGCCGAGATGCGCTACAATCAGGCACATGGTCGGAGCAGGAGGGTGATTGCGCGGACATTTGGTCTCCTGAAAAGCCGCTTCCGCTGCCTGGACAAGACCGGAGGGGCCCTCCCATATGAGCCTGCAAAGGTGTGCAAAATTATCCTTGTATGCTGTATGCTACACAACATGGCAGTGAGGAAGAAGTTGCCTCTCATCCAGGATGACAATGACCTACCTCCGCCACCTGTGGAGGATTCAGTCCTGGAACACGATGCCAGTGATGATGATGATGAGGGTGACATCCTCACACAGCTCATCAACAACTTCTTCTCCTGAATGTGAGTTTACAGGGTTGTTATGTCAATGTATGGAGTTAGCCTGAAATGTGTTGTGGCTGCTCTGTTGCTGTTTGAGTGTGTCTGTGTGCCACTTGACTGGATGCATGCAG
The DNA here is from genome assembly GCF_964204655.1 of Triturus cristatus. Lineage (NCBI taxonomy): Eukaryota > Metazoa > Chordata > Amphibia > Caudata > Salamandridae > Triturus > Triturus cristatus. The sequence goes on from NC_140582.1 coordinate 617,694,184, forward strand.
TGATGTGTCCATTCAGGTGGTCTGTACTCCACAATTGTGTAGAACTGCTAACTTGTTTCTGTGTAGGTTTCTTGTGACATGTTTTGTGCATGTGTATTGCATTTCTCTCCTGTTCTGGTGTGCTTTTGACTGTGTCTTGTGTCTGTCCTTCCCAGGGTACTTTGCCTGGTGTATGGTCAACACTGACCCACAACACCCAGAATCCAACACCAGTGTGGGAGTTGTCAATTCCCCTCAAGTGATGTGCCACACACCCCTGGACTTCAATTCTCCGACACTTTGTGACCGTGTGTCCACTGTAACGTACAACTATCTTGCAACTATTGTGGAATAAACATGTTGCTGATGTGAAATGAACCTGTGCTATGCTTTGTTAGGTGTGTTGTCTGTCTTCTCACATCTGACTGACATTTGCTTACCTCACCTGTGGACTTGTTACCACTGACTGTGGATGGGTGTTGTGTCTGTGCATACCAATGTATTTCAGGTCAACATCATTGTGTGGGATGAGTTACATGGACATGGTATGTGTTGTGGTGCCATAGTGGTGTGTCTCCCTCACATGTGTCACATCACCATGACTCACATAACGGTGGTCACATTGTTGAAGTTTTTGGCATGCACTGTGTTGTTTAGCAGATCAACATCTTCATGACACACGACAAGTTGGAATCACAACAGAGGCAAGTATGGTGTACTGGTGAGTTTATTTACAAACATGTGTGAGGATAGTGCACAGGATGGTGGGTGCTGTACATTGGGTTTTGAATCCAAAGTTCACATTAGAGTTGGAAGTGTTGGTAGTGAAATGTCCAGAGTAAAGTCCACAGTCATCTGCGACATTGGACCAACATGAACCCTCCATGTCATGTAGGCGAGTTGTGTCATATACGACAAGGTGAACGGGTTGTGCACAAAGAACATTGTCCAGAACAGGTTTAGAGGCCCTGGGGGATGTGCAGGGACATCTGTGTCTCACTTGTCCTTCTTCGATGAACCCTCTTCTTCTTGGGGGGGGATCCTCAGGTGCAGGCATCTGCGTTGCAGGGGACTCTCCGCCAGAGTCATCCTCCCTCCTGGTGGCACTGGCAGATGGTGTGGCAACAGATGTTGTGGCCACACAGGGAGGTGTGGACATGTTTGTGCTGATCTGGTGGAGGCATAGGAGTATGTCCCCATGCACCGCAGTAAGTGCACCCCACTTTGCCTCCATGCGGGCATGGTGGGCAGGCTGCTCCTGTTGAATGTCCTTGAGGATCCCCACTACCTGGCCAAATCCTCCGGTGCTATCCTGGTACGCATCTATGATGCGTGCCAGTTGAGGGTCATCATGCAGTCCAGACCCCTCTGCAAGGCGCACCCTCTGCATCCCACCCCTCCCAGCACCCCTATCCACACGGGCAGGACCTGCAGCGGCACGCACAGTTGACACTGGGACCCCTTGGGTGTTTATTGCTGGTGGTGTTGTCTGTAGGTTCCTGGGGGTACTGTGTCCCTGTGCTGTCAGTGTTCTGTGGCCTTGGTCTGTCTGTGTTGGTGGGGTGCCCTGTCTGTTTTCAGATGCTGGAGGCATGGGTACAGGGGGTGCAGATGTTGGTGCTGCTAGTGCTGCATGATGACTCACACCGGAGGTGCCAGGTTGTTCGTCGGCATCCGAAGAAGACAGAGATGGATCCACAACAGAGAGCTGAGGGTCCACCAGAGTCTGGGACAGGGACTCCTCTTCATTTGGTGCTGTGTCCCCAGCACCACCTGTGTTTGGAAGAGACACACAATGTAAGTTAGGTTTCTACAGGCATCAATGGTTCACATACATGACATTTTCTACTGTACGTCTGGATGCCTGCCTGTACACTGCTTTGTCCAGGGTTGTCACGGACAGAGACTGATATTGTTGTTGCACATTGCCCAGCCAAAATGAAACACTTCAATGTACATGTCGAAGTGTGTGCATGCCCAGCTCATGTATAGATTTGTCTGTACATGACCATTACTACTCAAGGGCCATCACGTTGCCGACACAGGTGTGTCATCCCTGTACACATGTGAGCTTTAACAAGGACATACATGCTATTCCACTGAGGATATGTTGTAAGGTTGGGGCATGTTTGGTAGCAGATTTTGCTAGTCTTTGTGTGCCACATTGGTGTATTGGTACGACATGGTCACAGTCCGGTATGCCTGTGATCTCTTTGGAGGAAGTGTTTTTTTACAGTGCTCCTAGTTCCCATCTCATTTCATACAAGTGATGATGTCACCATCATTAATGATGAGTCTGGTGCTGAGTTTTGTACGTGCATATGTGATTTGACTTGTCAATGTTCTCCATGGTGACATGGATTGGGCAAGGTAGCACTCTGGCTTTTCAATGCTCATGGCAGTGAGGGCCGGTGGTGTGTGTGTTGCAGTTTGGCTGCTGTGAGTAGCATGTCTCCTCCAATGAAGTCCAGGTTAGACCTTGTGTCTACAGTGTCTATGTCAGTGAGTGGTGTGTTGTGCGAAGGATGCATATGTTTCAGCACGATGTAGGAGTGGAATGCAGCTCACAACAGCACCAAGTATGAATGAGACCATGCTATGGTGTCGGCTATATTGGTGTGTCCATTCCATTCACTGTCAGATGTCCCCTGTCAATGATGTATATGTCAGTTCCTGTGTGTTTTGTGCAATGCACCATATATGGCTCTCCACACTTGTCATCTGCAAGACACACCTCCCCTGCCCGTCCAGGGAGCACCCCTGGACACTGCTTCACCAGACAATGAGCTTGAACATATTGTTGCAATGGCTGTGTGTGCGACCGTGTTTTGTTTGGCCAGTGCATATGTGTGATTGTCAGCCACATCATTTCTCAGTCCCAGTGTCAGACATCTTGTCAGCCCATTCCCACTCCCTGTGAGGCGAGCATGGTTTAGTGTGAGCTTGCTGGGCCATGAGGATGGGTGGGGAATGTCTGTGACTGCAACTCCCATCATGCTCTTGGCTGCACCCCCCTTCCCAGCATGCCCATACTTCCTTCCTTTTGACTCTGCTTCCCTGTGAGGGGGTGTGACAGCAATGGCAAAATGGCTGACTGTGCAGTCCTGGTGATTGTTGGTGCACAGTTCCCAGCATGGCCTTGAGCTCCCCATAACAGAGCCCAGTGTCAGACATCTTGTCAGTCCATTCCCACTCCCTGTGAGGCGAGCATGGTTCAGTGTGAGCTTGATGGGCCATGTGGGTGGGTGGGGATTATCTGTGACTGCAACTCACATCATGCTCTTGGCTACACCCCCCTTCCCAGCATGCCCATACTTTTGACTCTGCTTCCCTGTGAGGGGGTGTGACAGCAATGGCAAAATGGCTGACTGTGAAGTCCTTGTGTTTGTTTGGCTACAAGTTCAAAGAGAGTCCCTGTGCTTCACACAGCAGCACCCAGTATGGTGTACATTTTGATGATATTTCACTACGGTGTGAGTCAATGCATTCTACCCAGTGAGTTGTGTGGAGTTTGTGTTGAGGGGTGTGTGTGTCTCCCCATGCTGGTAAGTATGGTCAGAGCTGTCAGTCCTCCTTCCCCCCGGCCAGACATCCCACCATGAAACGTGCTTCCATTGGAGGGCGTGCAAGTTGTCTTTCAGGATGTCAGTCAGTAGAGTCCTGCTTCTGATTGGCACACAAGTCCTACCAGGGCCTTGTGCTCCCCACAGCAGGACCCAGTGTCAGCCATCTTGTCAGTCATTTTCCACTCCCTGTGATGTGGGCATGGTTCAGAGAGGTCTTGATGGGCCAATTTGGAGGGGGAGCATTATCTGTGACTACAAACCCCATCATGCTTTTGGATACACTCACTTCACCTGCATACCCAATATTCCTTCCTGTCAGTCAGCTACACTGTGAGGTAGTGTGTTTGTGGTGGCAAACTGTCTGGCAGTGTTTATTTGGCTTTGTGCCACTGCCTTGCTCTATTTGTTTGTAGGTTGGTACATGTCATGACACAGTTCCAAGTCACTATGAGATGGCAGGTATTGTGTTTGTCTGACTAGCATACACATCTTGGGATGATTATCTGTTGGTTACTGTGGCTTTGCTAACGGTGCATGGTTTCACTGTCCCCTTGCCACACAATATTGAGTATGTTGTTTGTGTACTCACCAGGCTCTGGTATGTCTGCTAGACCATGGACACTCTCTGGTGGTAGGATGTCCCGCACCTTCTCCTCCCAGGTCCTGAAGTATACTGGTTTGGCAGGAGGGCCACTGCCAGTGCGCTGACTGAAGGCGTGATCTTTCTCGATGAGTTTCTTGACCCTCCTGCGCAAGTCATACCACCTGTTCTGGATATCGTCCTTTGTGCGCAACGTTGGTGCTTGTGCGTTCACCTTGTCCACAATCCACACCCACATCTTTGTTTTCTGTGACATGGGGGTCCTTTGGACAAATGTACCAAACAAATGTGGCTCTACTCTGATGATCTCGTCTACCAGCACTTCTAACTCATCATCTGTGAACTTTGGATTCTTGTTTGGGGGCACTTGTGATGGATGGTGGTGGTGAGTGATGTGTGTGTGAGGGTGCAGGTGAGGGTGGGTTTGTGTTGGTTTTGCTAGCTGTGTGTGTGTGCTTTTGGTGAGGTGCTAATGGTGTGAAAGTTGTGTGATGGGTGAGTTGTGAGTGTGTCTGTGGTTGCTGTGTGAGGGTGTTTTCTGCTGGCTGTTGTCTCCTATTTGCAAAGGATCATGGTAGTGATTGATGTCCTTTATTAAGGTGGAGTTGTGGGTGTGTCTTTGTTCCAGGTCTTTTTTTGGGATATTTATTGACTTTGTCATTGCTTGTTTGGTCCTTTTTTTGCATTGTTCCCTTTGGGTTTTCTAGGCATGAAGGAGACGTTCTTCTGACCGAGACGGACGATGATGTTGGCTCGTGCGGGCTTCTCCGGCTCGTTTACGCTGACTTTCTTTTGTGTTTCATACACGTCGGTTGCAGAGATCTCTATTGCTTGAGGTCCCTGTTTTCTGTGCGTGTCGGTCATGCGGCTTGGGGTCCGTGCGAGTCGGTCTGGGTTTACACGCATTGCATCGTGCTGCGCGAATCAGACATCGCGGGTACGTGGCGGTCGGGTTAATTCCTGGGACGTGTCGGTCGGTGCAACCTGCGTCGGTTTCCCGGGCGAATCACTGTTTTCTCTATGGCTCGGTCGTACGGCTTGTATTCCGTACGTGTCTGTTGTAATTCACACGTGTTGCATCGTACTGCACGGGTTGTACGGCGCCGGTCCATGTCGGTCAGTCTCCGTTCCGGGTCCGTGTCGGTCGGTACGTTTTGCGGCCGGAATCTGAATTGGCCCCCACATGTTGCTTGGTTTACAAAAAATACAGAATAGTGGTATGGTAACAAAACTATTCCTAATCGATAGACTGCTTACCTCAGAGAAAATGCAGGATATGTTTAGCATTTAAATTACTATTCTAACTCCAAAAGGTGTTTTTTTCAGCAAAAGTGCAAGATAGTGATATATTAAAATTACTATTCTGACTCCAAAGGAAGCTTACCTGGATAGTGTTGAGCTTTAAATTAGTATTCCAACTCCAAATAGTGCTTGCTTCAGAAAACAGTGCAGACTAGTGGTATATTAAAATTTATATTCCTACTCAAAACAGTGCTTCCCTCAGAGAAAATGCTAGATAGTGATGAGGTTTAAATTATTATTCTAACTCCAAAAGGTGTTAGATTCAGAAAAGGTGCAGGATAGTAGAATGTTAAAATTACTATTCCAACTCCAAAAGGTACTTCTTTCAAGATAGGTGCATGATAGTAATATGTTAAAATTAGCATTCCTACTCCAAAGTGTGCTTGCCTCACAGAAAATGCTGGATATTCTTTAGGTTTAAAGAACTATTCCAACTGAAAAAGGTACTTCTTTCAAGAAAGGTGCAGGATAGTAGTGTGTTAAAATTACTATTCTTACTCCAAAGGTTGCTTGCCTCAGAGAAATGCTGGATAGTGATGGGGTTTAAATTACTATTCCAACTCCAAAAGGTGCTTCTTTCAAAAAAGATGCATGATAGTTGTATGTTAAAATTACTATTGCTAAACCAAAGAGTGCACACCTCTAACATAGTTCTAAATAGAAATAAGATAAAACTACCATTCCTAATATAAATGATTTGTAACACTGTAAAAATGCTGTATATTTATAAAAGGTAAATTCCTAAACCTTTTTAAACATAAACGTATCTCAATAAAACATGCTGTTTTATTGATAACTACCTGATAAATGTTATCACAGACTAAAGATATTTTGTTTTGTTTTTTTATATGTCAAAAGATTACTACAACATCCAACATCCAAAACAGGAACAACATTTGGATGTTATAAAATATATATATCCACTTAACATCATCAAAAGCAAAAACCAAGGTAATTTCATTAAATATAACCAAAAAAACACAAGCGAAGACATGAAAAAGCATACAAAAACAAAAGAAACAATATAAAAAACCTAATCATCACAAATTATAAACAATGTTCACATTTTTTTTTCAGCTTTCAGACCATCAAACAATAAAAAAAAAAGAAAAACATAAGAAGGTAATTTCCACATCAATAAATTATTACATTCTAAATTTTACTTGTATTATTATAATGAAAATGAATTTTTTTCTCCCACAGAAAAAGACATGTAACAGGTATATAGATTATTTACACTTGAATAAGAAATGTAGACAAATAAACACAAATGTATATGTTCGAATAAGAAAGAAAAAGTTGAATCCAGTTCTATCCAGCGACAATTGACGTAATGATGAAACTAATGTTGACGAGTTGACATCATGTCTTTTAGTAAAAATGAAAAAAGGACATTTTCTCTCATTGAAAACAATGGAAAAGCGTGAGAAATTCTTAAAAAAATTAATTATAAAATGTTACTGCACATAATAAAATACCAAATACAAAAATATTTTTATAAAATATGTTTATGTGTATTCTATTTTGTATGTATTTTTCTTAATTTATTTCAAATATTCTAAATATTTAAATTATTAATACAAATTTGTTATAAATACATTACATATCTTCTATTTGTTTATGCATGTTTATTTATGTTTAAAAAATAAAATATGAAAATGCTAAATAATTATTTGTTAATTTACACATTTAAATCTATATATATTTTTAACATTAATACATCATAATTTACATGTACTTTACATGTAAATATATTTATTATTTTTCAACATTTTTTCTTAACAATAATAATACATAAACATCACATTACCTATGTTTTCATGAATAACTATTTATGTATACAATATTTAAATATTTTTTATAACTTTATAATAATATTTTCTATAACTTTTTCCATAACAAATACATTCTTACAAATATTATTAATACCTGAGTATTAAATTACATACCATTTTACCTAAGCCTTAAAATAAACAAAATGATTATTATGATCAATATTAACTATTTAATAACAAAATGTATACCTGAGCATTATTTTTTTTCTCTTAAAATCAAAATAAAATCTTCCATAAATGTTTACATAATAATTTAAAACATAGTATCAATAGTCATACCCGAGTATTACATTACTCGAAACTTACAACTATTCCATGACATATTTATTAATAATATTAGCATAAATATTAACTTGTTAATAACAATATTAATACCTACAAATTAAAAAATATAATAAAATTATTTTCTTCTATAAATAAATATTACTTATATTATTAATCATACTTTATCAAAAAATATTACAAACACTTATCATACAATATTTACCAATGCATTGTAAAAGCATGCGTTGTACTTGTATATGCGTTGTAATGGCATGCATTGTCAAATCATGTGATGTAAGTGTACCTGTGTTGTAATAGTTGCGTTGTAAAGGCATTGCGTTGTAATGCCTGCGTTGTAAAGGATGTCTCGCCTTTTGGACACATACATTTATCACCAGATAGTACTGGTCAATTCAATATAGAAAATCTCATGGTAAATATAGATTCGTGGGTTTTTCTATTAAATATAAGGTATCTATTTGGTACAAATTGCTGTGCTGCTGCTTTTAAGCTGTCTTTCCCAAGGTTTCCTTGTTAGTCTTTAAGGTTTCCACAAACACATTGGAACACCTGATTCACAATTCTGTTTTTTAATTACCTGGCCAATCTCCACCCAACACAATTTCTGTTTAACATTGTAAACTTCTGTTGATCACTGATTGTCGAAAAATCTAATCTACCAGTTGAAGCTCTGCCTACATCCTGCAGCAAGACAGTCTAATCCTCCCTGACCCACAACATTAGTTAATTCTTCTCTGGGTATGGGCAAAGCTACTAGCATATTCATCACCTCACTTTAAGTAACCCCACAAAAGATCCCCAAGATGTGCCCGAATATCATGTCAAGTGTTCCATCTCTTCCACCTTACAGGTCAATTGCAAAAATATGTGAAGCTAAACCTACGATCAGGGTTGAGATTGGAAGGGGGAACAAAGTCTGCACTGGTAGATGTCAGGAAATAAATGTTCATCAGTCTCGAGGAGGGACAGTAAGCAGCATTGATTCTCATGCACCATCTCACAATACAGTCAACCACAATATGCTGTTCGCTATTTTGGAAGAATGGTTCAAGATTTCTGGAATTTCTCTAATTTGGAGCAGTTTATTTTTTTGCTGTCTGAGCTCAATGTATGTCTGGGATCCTCAAAATACTTCTTGCACTGATAAGTGTGTTTTCCGAAAGGGTCTGCAATATTGCCTCTTTTGTTTGTCTGTTATGTAATCCCCTTATAAAAGCTGTTAGTCCTGCATAATATCTATTTCCAGATGTACATAATAGACACTCAGATCTAAATATGAGTAGAAGATGATTTAGATATATGTCCAACATCACCAACTATCTGGACAATATCCATTTCAGACTGAGAGAATATTTTCTGCGCCTAAATGCAAAAACAATGAGATTCTATGCTGGGCTCATCGTCACACAACACATCTCCCCTGTTTAACTGGCATGTCAAGTTAAGTCTCACTCCAATCAATACCTTTAAAGCCAAAAATCTGGAAATCATTGTTGGGTACCTTCTCTCATTTATGCCACAAACCAGCCCTCCTACACTTCTGAAAATTAACCTTGTATTTCAAACTTTCTATAATTGATTAGCCATCTTTAAAGACTCCACAATCAGGTTTTGAATGAATTTCCAAAGGTTTGACTATGCCAAACCTTCACTCAATGCATTCCACTGGCTCACAGTAGATGGTAGGAGAATCAGAATAAAGACATTCTTCATTATCTACAAGATCTACTGGAACAAAGGCATGGGATACCTATGAAAACTGTTGTCACATTATATTCGACCCATGAACCTTTGTTCTGCTTCTCCACACATGAAGTCACAGTGCCCATTCAAGCAGCCAAACATGCTGATCGATCCTTGAGACTATTTGACCCTAGTGCCATCTGAACCAAACTGCCTACGACTCAGGAAACTTCTAAAAACGGATAACATAAAAAAAAAATCATTAGACGGTATCCATTTCTTTGGATAAGGTTTTGGGAGAAAGCTGGAGTGATGATTTTCACATCATCATACTGCAGTATGAGAACTCTTAGACTACAGTATATTGTTATCCGTCTTTGATGTTCCGACAAATGTAATTAGAAATTATTGCAGATTAACGAGCAATGCTTTGCAAAACATGTTGATTAATTCCTAAAAGAAGGTTTTATGTTAGAGTAAATGCATTTTTGTGAACACTCAATTTTGAGCTAATGAGGAAAAATATTCTACCTGATGCGTTATTCTTGTTTGAGAATTAACTATTTAAAAACATTTTGTTTTACAAAAGCAGTTGCAATCTTACAATTTAAGTCATGGCCTTAAATTAGGGACTCAAGAGTTCAGCTAGTATTTTACTTTGTAACATTTTAATATTCATTGTGATACAATATTACAGCTGGGAAGACAAAAAGGTCAGTTTATATTAAGATGTTGGTTATTATGTGGATGCTAAACTTTATAGTCTGACAGTTCAATCTATACCTATAACAATGCATTTATTTTCTTATTGATAGGTTTTAGTGAATTCAAACATTTCTCAGATTAATTTCACATAAACACTTGTGAGACAGAGCCTCTATGATGTCTTTATGGAAGGAAAACTACTTTAGGCTGACAATTTCAATTAATATGGGATGTGTTCAAGTAGTAAATACATTTGTTTTCCTTTTAATACTCCTGAGCCACAAGGAACCACCGGGATTCCTATCCCTCATGGGCACATTTACATATATTCTGCTGTTGGTGGTGCCCTAAATCTGGGCTGGGGCACTACCAGCATGCTTTGTAAGTGTTGTGGGGGCTGCAGGGCGTGCAGCGCCCCCCCAAAAATACTTTAAAAACAAATACTATTTTTCCTGGAGCCTACAGATTATTCCCCAAGAAAAGTAATTTTAAGTTTTTCTACAGCTGGTGTTTTTGCTCTTCAGATTGTAAATGCAGTGAGTCATTGTGGTTATTTTCAGAGTTTTATATAGCGTGAATTTGACCCGAAGGTATTAGGTATCAGAGAGCTTTACATGAGCACCAGTTGCGTTACACGAGGAGATGTTCTTTTTTTTGTTAGGCACAGGGAGATTAAGCGAATAGCCCAGAACTACAGGATGTTGAGCGTAGTTGCTGAGACTCAAACCTGGTTTCCCAGATTTTAGGTCGACCGCCCTAGCTGTTAGGCCATGTCCTCTCCCCAAGTGGTTGGTTTTATGGCTGCATTATGTGACCTGAGGAGTGTATTGAAATCATACAAATTCACTAAAAAACAAAAGGTTAAAGTGCTATCTATATGTAGGTATTCTAAAAACCTTAGAAATTCACAGAAAAAAGGTTAGGGGAATGAACAAAACCACTGAAATTCAGCAGTTATATTTATCTTAAGTAGCTATAACTCACGTCCTCACCATGCACTCCTAATGACCTCACATATTACATCACTCACATCATGTTCGAGTACATCAATGATAACATCACAGCAACATCTGAAATGATGTTATTGATGACAACACTGTGAAAGGCTGCGGTGCAAATGAATTTCAGTAGAATTGCTGGTTTAAAAAAGAACGTGATTCTTGTTATTTTAAAGAACATTCAATTTTTTCATAAAAGTTTAGAAATATACATCAATAACTATTTAAAAACTACTCTTTCTGTCTTCCCTCCATTTTGTATTCAAGTATACAGTGTAATACACGGGAAATACCTTTATCTTGGGAAGCCTATCTTTGTATCGTAAATTGTAAGAGGCATATTTATGAGAATGTCACACAGATTAGAAAGTCACCTTGCTACGCTGGGTGACAGAGAAATGACAGGTATGTGCCGTATTTATGAGATTATGGCATATACCTGCGCCATCACAGTCACCTGTGCACCATTGTGCAAGGATGCCTGTGCTGTTTGCATGATAGTTTTTGTGCAGGAAGGGGCATCTTCCTGCACAAAAACAATTCTGAGAGACATATTCTTCTTTCTATGTGTGCTGCAGAATGAAGCACTCATAGAAAGAGGAACTCTCTTTACACCTGTCCTCGGAAGGCACATCGTTTTGGCGTATTCCCAAGTATACCACTTTTGGTAAATCCGGGAATAAGTAAAAAAAATATGAGTTGCATGGGAATAACCATGCACCATACATGAAATACCTTCCCAGGACAGAGTAATGCAATGTTGTGATTTGTGCTGCGTTACGTTACTCCAGATTTTGTAAACCACTCAGGGGCATAGCTTCATAAACGCATTGTGGACTTGCATCGCTCTTTCACCACATTGCGTGGTGCAAGAGCTACGCAACTCCTCTCATAATTATGCCCCTAAGGGCATCATTTATGAGGTTTTTCCATAGGGCAGTGCCGCAGGCCTTCCTGCAGCACTACCCTATAACAAAAGAAAAGAGCAGGAATGCACTGTATGTTTCAGATACAGTGCATTCCTGCCCTTTTCTCCCGCGCTGGTGCATAATGAGCTACTGGGCGCCAACGCAGGCACCTCTGCACCATGGTGCAAGGGTGCCTGCATTGCTGGGATGATGATTATTGTGCCGGAAGGGAATCTTTCCTGCACAAAAACAATCAGAAGAGGCTTCTTCCTCTTTCTTTGTGTGCTGCAGAATGCAGCATGCATAGAAAGAGGAAAAAGGAGGAGAAATAAAGATATTTTTCCTCGTGGAGCCTCCTCTACACCTAGGGAGGCATAAGTTTTTGGCGCTGCCTCGGACTTACTATTTCTCGTAAATCTGGGACAGTGTCAAAAAGCCATGGATGTTGCTTGGAATGCCCCCAGCAGCACTCATGGAACGGCCCTTCCATGCAGTTCCTGAATGAAAGGGGCACATATTTATAAGGTCATGAAAACGTGGCTTTACATGGCTAGTGGCACATTGCGCCACTGGGACGTCAAAAAAGTGACATTCCAGCAGTTCAATAGTGCTGGTAGGACCTCATAAATGAGGCCCTTTAAGTTCTTAAGAGGATTCACATTATTATATTTTATGATGAACAAATTATTTTTTCCACTGGGATTTCTTATGGTGGTCCATTTTAAAGTATCACCAAACTGCCACCCAAATTGTGATATTGTTTTAAGTTACTGAAGGTGTTATGGCAATATTTTCATTCACTTATTTGACTTGGCATTTTGCAGGAGGTGGCTCAGGGATGTATTCTACAAACCACCCTTAAGCTTTCTCGTAAATTGCTTTGCTGAAATCATTACGACTCACTTGTGATCAAACACGGAAACTGACTTTCCTGCTTTCTCCCGAACAAACAGTTTCTTGTTTTTGAGAAAATGGGGCTTGTAAACCCTTGCAATAGAAAACAAAAGCTGAATCCTTTTAGATCTAAGAATCAATATGTTTAAATTATTAAATAATGCACAGCTGCCCTGCACCACGGCTTCTCTTACATGTTGGCTCTCCGGTGGTTAATTTGCAATGGTAGATTCCTATTGATTTGTATGCACCTATGTCTGTCTCAAGTACTTAGGGGCAAAGTGAAAGAGATGTGAGGCTCACCACATGACCACAGGAGTTGCAAACATGTCATTTAGAAAGAGCGACAAGCTTGCTCACTTGAAAGAGAAAATCTTACAAGCATTGGTAAAGTCAGAAGTTTGACGATTTACGCTTGGGCATGTGCACGCCGTGCAAATATTAAACTTATTGTACTAAAGTACAGGTTAAAAACGTGAAAGATAGCTACTGCTAAAAGAAGAGGGTTGCTTTATTGTTTGCGGCATCCATTTTTCAGGACCATTTGTCGGCGCTCTCACCCTAGTGTTATAGAAATGCTCGTTTAGATTCAAAATAGTTGCCCATTCTTTCTAATGAAGGCTGCAGAACGCATCTAAAAGGCCAGTAGAATAACAGTGACATTAAAATGATCCAGTGGGCTAATCCAAAATGGGATTAACAATGGCTCAAGCCAGCCGATAAGGGTTCTATAGAAAAAGAATCATATTGTTCAAGGAGCCACTGCTAAAGCTCCTTTAAGAAAGTAAAGAAAGAATATGTTCCCATAAACGCCATGCATGTAAATACTTATAATCAACCTCTTTGGACTGGTAGTCAACACCAATTTTATAAAGAAGAAATGAAAAGGACATTTACAGAATAATTTAGGCTAAAAATATGAATGATTGGCTACAAGTCCAAACATTTTAAGCTGCCAAGTCTAGTCGGGACTCTATCCTCCAACAGAGCCTTTCCTCAAAGACCCTCCCGTGCGTAGTTGAATGTATCCTTCACTGGTGGCCTGGTCCTGCCCGATTTATTCTGAATAGTGAGTGCGTGGTTCTCCCGGTGGTCTGCTGGGGTCAGCAGACCATCATGTCTGTGACTGCTTTTCAATAAAGCTATTTTTTTAAAAAATGCAGTCGCTTTTTCTTAAAGTAAAACGGGATGTATTTAATAAGAAAAATGAGATGTTTCTGTTTCATTTTTTAAGAGTACGAAGTGGTCCGTGGGACCACTGCCTGCTCTTAAATACATTTTTTGCTGCCAATCACAGAGGGAAAGGGGTCCCCTGAAGACCCTTTCCGGTTTGGGACTTGCTTACAACCTACTTGAAGCAGGCGGCAAACTGCGATTGTTTTGCGAATGCATTTCAGTTGCAAAACAATTGTACATCCCCCTGCAACTAGCTATTAGGAAGGGACGCCCCTTCCTAATAGCATCTTGCAAACCCTATTTTGAGAGGTTACCAAATTTCAAAATATGGTTGATACATGGTCGCAAACGGTCTGATTTCCTGTTTGTGACTTGAAAATGGTTGTACATGTGGTCCTTGGTCTGTACAATGTGGCTTCTAGACTAAAGGGTAATTCAGAAACTTCTGACAGGCTGGTGCCTTTTAAAGAAGATCTAGATTGGGGTAGACCTTTGCCTCTGATTGGCTAAAATCTAACCCTACTGCACTGGACTTTGAGAGAATTTCCCATGTTTCTGATGGGCTGCCCAGCCTATGCTCATATAAAACATGCATTTCATCAAAGCACTTTAAGTCTGGGGAGATAATGCTGGCTGCTTACCCAAACTTCAGAAGGCAAGTCATAAATTCACCTTTGGTTCACTGAATTCCAAGCAATGCAGAGGGCAGGTGTGGGACCTCACTCAGGGGCTCACAAAGAGAGATAGAGCATGAAGGGTAGGGTTTTATGAATGTATAAAGGTGGTGTCAGAGAATAATCATGGGGTGAGAATAAAAAAAACTAAAGACTGAAAGGATTTTTAAATTACAAAAATGTATAAATGTATAGTAGCCGAATAAATAATGTCATTTTGATTAATTGAGTATCTCCTGGACGTCAGAAATCTCAATTAGAACATTAGAATGTTGAGAGCTCCATTGAAGACAATGGCGCAGTAGCGGCCTATGTGTACTGGTATAGGCCCGCTGCTCTCAACATTTCAATGTCCAAATACACAGCATCTGCCTTTCTCTTTCCCCTGCCTCTCCAAAATACATGGAGTGTGCAGAGGAAAGTGAAAGGCAGAGGCCGTGCTAGAGGACATACGCAGACTTCACCCTTTTCTCCTCCTGAAGCTCATTGTCACTAGGGCTTGGGAAGAACGGAGGGGTGAATGCTGCTCAGCTCCTGGGTCTCCCTGGCTTGTCTGAACTACAAAAAGCAGTTCAGCTAAGCTGCGGAGAATCTGGGGATGATGTCAGCCCCCTTTCACAGCTTGCTGTGACTGTTCAACAGCTAAGTGCAGTGGCCCTGAGTGCACTGGTAGCTGTAGAACATTAAAAAAAGAGCTGTGGAACAAAGGCTCCAGAGCCCAGGGAATTTTAACCCCCTGAGCTCCGACATACTTTTGTGTTTTTGAATTAGAACATTCTACCCCCATGGGGTGGAATGTTCTAATAGCTTTATAGCCCTTCGTAGCTGGACTATACCAGCCATTAAAGGTCTGCTCCCACATTAAAGGCCCTCGCCTTCGGCTGGAGCGGGCCTTATTTTTTAGTTTAGAAAGCTTTATTGAATATGATAGTCCAAGTTAAACATCAATACAAAAAGAAAATCATCAGGCAATGAGATAAAACAAGATACATTGAAGTCTAACAATATCTAAGGTATGCCATAAAGGAAATAGGAAATGTACTTAGGGAAAAAAAGCTTTTAAAAGATATTTTGTTTTGTGGGGAAGGGGGAGCAAGAAGAAGAAAAGGAAAGAAAGAAGGAGAAGGAGGGGAGAAAGGCAATCTAATATACAAGGAAAAATATCATAGAGTTAACATAAACTACTATAAGTATAAAAAACTAAATAATGGCCATAATTGGATAAGAGTATAGATAACAAGAAAAAAATTCAAGGAACATTTTTAGAGAGAAAATTAGTTAAAGGCAACCATAACAAGTCGTTTTTGATCAAAAGATGTACAGTGGTAGCAAAGGCACGATCAAGTCTATGGTGGTGGCATAATAAATTCCAACAGGCATTGTATGAAATCCTTGAAGTATCTTTCCAATTGGTTGTGATTATCTGTAAGGAAATGGCTATATACAAATCTATAAATTTAAGTACATTACATTGCACATTCCATATAGGTGAAGCACCACCCCAAAAAATATGGACAATCTCAAAGGGGTTGTCAGTAGCTGATATCTCGTTCAATTTAACCAAATACGAGACCAAAGGGATTTAACCAACGGGCAGTGAAAAAACATATGAAAAAAATCACTGTCAGCATAAGAGCAAGACCAGCACTTTTTGGAGTCAATTAATTTAAAATTATGTAGATCAGAAGGAGTAAAAAACAGTCTGTTGTAAAAAAAGTATAAAGTCTGTGTGATACGGGCAGAGCAGGAGGTAGTGTGTACTTAGACCATAAGGCGTCCCAAACCTGAAGGGGAAATTGTTGAGCTAAATCCTTTTCCCATGAGAGTTCAAGTTTAGATTTGAGTCTATTGTCAAGGGGACGGGAAAGCAATTTGTAGATAGAAGCAGCTTTGAGAGAGTAGAAAAGTCTGGTAGAGGGGGAAGGATTGTGTCAGTAGTAGTCAGGAAAGTATCTTGAGAGAAAATAGAGGCTAGGGAATTTTTAAGCAGGGGATACTGGGAAGAATATGTATTGGAGAAATGAAAAGAAGCACGAATGTCAGAAAAATCTCTCAAGGAATTGTCTTTAAGTAAGTGAACGTAAGTAATAATGCCTTTATCAATCCATTCTTTCCAGAAAAGGGCTATGTTATTTATCTTTAAGGATTTATTATACCAGATTGGAGTTAAGGAGTGAAGGTCTGATTGTGAAAGGGAGAAGCGAAACAATGAGAGAGCGAGTGCCTTGGAGTGTTTAAATATGGGAGCGAGAAAACGCTGCGGAGGTTGAGACAGGCGAGTAGCCGTAAGAAATGAAAAAGGCGAAAGTTGCGCAAGCTCTATTGAGCTCCAGGCTGTTTGGGGAGGATCAGACGAATCAGTTAAAAAAGGCCAAATTTGTTTAAAAAGTAAAAGCAGAGTGGAACCGAGTGAGGTTAGGGAAGTTGACTCCACCTAAATCTTTGGGTTGTTGAAGACGAGAGAGAGAAATCCTAGCTTTGCGATTATTCCATAGGAAAGTTGTTAAGATGCGATTGATTGATTTAAAAAAGTAGAGTGGGAGGGACATTGGAAGCATTGAGAGATAAAAGTTATGACAATAGGAAGAAGCATCATTTTAATAGTTGCCAGCCTCCCCCACCAAGATAAGAAAAGGGGAGACCAACTATCTATAAGTGAAGAGAGCTTTTAAAGTATAGCTTTATGATTAAGATTAATGGTTTCTCTAATAGTGTTAGCGTAAAGAATGCCTAAGCATTTAATATTTCCAGAAATCCATTCAAAGCCAGACCCATGAAACATGTGAGGGAGGCAAAATGTGTTAAGAGGTAAAACCTCAGATTTGTCTATATTAAGTTTGTAACCTGAAACCAGGGAGTATTCTTGTAATAAAGGGAAGAGTGAAGGTAAAGAAGTAGTCAGGTTAGAGATGTAAAGTAAAATGTCATCTGCATAGGCAGTAAACTTGATATCAATGTTCTGCAATGTAAAGCCGGTATAGGATGGTGAACGTCAAATTTTTTCTAAAAAGGGTTCTAACGCAAGAATGAAAAGAAGAGGAGAGAGAGGACAACCTTGTCTCGTACCCCTGTGTAAAGAGAAATAGTGAGACTGAGAGACATTAACGAAGATAGAAGTTGAGGGGGCAGAGTATAACAGATGAATATATTGAATAATGGAAGGGCTAAAGCCATGCCACCTCAACGGACCAAACATGAAGTCCCAGCTAACTCTATTGAACGCTTTCTCAGCATCCAATGTAATAGCGGCGATTGGGGAATCCATCTTTGAGGCATGGTGAATGATGTTGAGAAGGGTTCTCGAGTTATCAGTAATGGACCTGCCTTTAACAAAACCAGATTGATAGATATTAGTGAGGTTAGGAATGACCTTATTAATGCAAGAGGCCAAAACTTTAGCATAGATTTTACAATCAGTGTTAATTAAGGAAATTGGTCGATAATTTTTACATAGAGAGGGGTCTTTATCTTTTTTAGGGATTAGACATAGCATTGCCTGTGTAAAGAAACCTTTGGATTCTCCCTGAACGAGAAAATGGTTAATCAATGAAAGTAAATATGGTAATAGGATGTTCTTAAAGTGAAGATAGAAGCGAACCGTAAAGCCATCTGGGCCTGGTGTTTTGTCTTTGGGTAGAAGGGTGATGGCATTGAATAATTCCTTTTCTGAGATGGGAGCATCTAGGGAAGAAAGATCTCTAAAATTCTCAGAAGATTTAGGAATAGACTGAAAGAATCAATTTGTACAGAGGAGGGATCTGTCTCAGGAGTATAGAGGAAAGAATAATATTGGACAAAACAGTCAAGGATTTTATCATCAGTATATTGACGATCTCCATGAGAATCAATAATGGTAATTATTTGGGATTTTTGTTTTTTAATTTTGAGATAGTTAGGTAGGGATTTGCCCACCTTGTTGCGTCCCCCATACATTTTGGCGTGAAATTTGAGAATATTATTACATGCCGAGTCCCAAGAGTGTTTGTTATATTGCATTTTCGCCTTAATGAGAGAAGAGAGTGTGAGGAATTTGTGGTGAAATAAAGATGTTCAAGGTCTTTAATTTGTTGAAGAAGATGAGATGACTGTGACAAGGCTTTTTTCGTCTTTCGGGATACAAAGTCAATAATAAATCCTCTAGAAGCAGCCTTGAACGCATCCCAGATAACATGAAATTGGGAAGTAGAGTGAATATTAATTTTGAAGAATTCCTCCAAAAAAGGCGCAAATTGTTCAGTAAACTGCGAATCTAGGAGAAAAGAGTTATTAAAACGCCAGCGCCAAGAGGTGGGAGAAGGTGAGGGAAAATCCATGTCCAGTATAACAGGGGCGAGATAAGAATGGAACCTATATCGGAGTTAGTCATAAATTGGAGGGCATGTTGCGTAAGAAAAATATAATCAATGCGGGAATGTGAGGCATGCACTGGAGAAAAAAAGGAAAATTCTAGAGTGTCAGGGTGATATAATCTCCATGAATCTATGAGACCTCTAGAAGAGATGGCTTTAAAAAAGGACTTTTGCATCTTATTTGGAACATATCTGGTGTGTGATTTCCGGTCTAGAAAGGGATCCATAAGTTGGTTACAGTCATCACCTACAATTAAATCATCGGTCGCATGTGAAGAAAGAAGCATGGAAAAGTCATTCCAAAAGGTTAAATCTACACCATTAGGGCCATACACATTGCAAAAGGAAAATTTTGTATTATTAACAGTAACTTCTAAAAACAACCATCTACTGCAGTTATTAGCTCATTATGTAATTGAACAGTCAACGATTTGTGAAACAGAATAATAACACCATTTTTGTTAGTAACTGCCGGGGAGCAAAAGGCTTCCCCAACCAATTGTTTACGTAATGAAGACAAATCTTGTGAAGTAAGGTGAGTTTCTGGTAACAATGCAACATGACATTTCAAGCTCGCGAAATGAGATAAAACACGTTGCTTTTTAACAGGATTTCGAATACCTTTAACATTCCAAGAAATGACACGAAGACCGTTCATTTCTGGAAGTAAAATAGGAGCAAGCAAAAGGAGGTATAGAATTCAAAGTAGAATAGAGAAAGAGAGAAAAAAAGAAGAGAGAGGTTGGATAAAGATAGATAACAAGGGAGAACATGGAGAGAAGAAACTAAAGCGCATGACCACCAAAGCAGTAGAGACGGAGATAGGTTCGGAGAACAGTAGAGTACCATAGGCTGAGATAAGAAAAAGGAAAATGTAGAGTGAAATAGATAGTATAGACGTTGCCAAAAAAATAGAGAAGAAAGAGATAAGAAAGAAGGGAGCAAGGAAAAGAAGGGAAGGAAGAAGGGAGAGGAAAGAGAGTAGAATATAGAAAAGGGTAAGGGGGGGCAGAATCCCCCAGAAGAAAATATCAAAAGGAGGATGGCGAAAAGCCAAGAGGCTTTAGCCACGAAGGACAATTGAACAAAAAACATTAATGTGGGAGGGGGGCAGCGATTAGCAAGACGACCGCATGAAGAAGAGACACTGAAATGGATAGGTCACCATATAACTTGAGGAAAGTATTGAAAGGAGAATCCAAGATTAAAGGCTACCAGAAGGACCAAATGAAGGGAACTTACCAAACATCTGGGGTAAAACAGCAGCAGGATGGAATGCACAATTCAAACACCAGGACGACATGGAAGGAGACCATCGACAACATGACCGAATAGGGGATACCTACAAAACATAAGAAAGGGTGAACAAAGGAAACATGAGAGCTACATTCTGCATATGGAATTAAAATTTAAACAAGATGCAACAATAAGACATTAACAAAACAATTAGGGTTTGCTCAGTTCCATGAGTTCTCCTTTGTGTGTATGAATGAACTTCCGAAGGTCTGCAGGATCTTCATAACTAAAGGTTCTATCTTTGTAGGTCACTTTAAAAAAACAAGGATGAACTAAACCATAGCGTGCATTCATGAATCTCAACGCCGGTCTGAGGTCTAGAAATTCCTTTTGACGGGAAGCAGTAGGCTTAGAAACATCTTGAGTGAAAAAAACTTTATGCCCAGACCAAATCATCTGCTTATGTTGCTTAGCAGCTTGGAGAATCGTCATAAGGTCTGAGTATAGGAGAAAGTAGGCAATTATACCTCTAGGTTTAGATGTAGGAGATGTAGTCTTAGGCCCTAGACGATGAGCTCTTTGGATGTTGAAGTCCGAAGATTTTGGAAGGCCAACAATTTGGAGAACTTGAGTTTTCAAAAATTGGATCATGTCAGACCCTTCAGAACTCTCTGGAATACCATATATGCGAAGGTTGTTGCGCCTGTTTACGATTTTCCAAATCCTCCGTGATCCTTTTAAGCTGGCTGACTTGCTTGGTGAGTGTGTCGACCTTGGCAACAACATCTTGAGCATCACTGATCTTTTGCTCTACATCAGAAAGCCTCATAGCAAGGCTAGACCATTTGTTATCCAGCCTCTGAAGTGTGGCAACAGTATCTGTCATAAAGGGACGAATAAGACGCAGTTCCTCCATGATGTCCTCCAGAGTAAGAGGCAGCGGTGATTTAGACGGGGGAGGTGGATCTTTTTTGGTGTGTTTGCCAGAAGAAGCAGTAGGATCCGTTCGACCTCCCAAGGAGCTCCCATTAGGTTTATTTGAATGTGTGGAGTCCATGTTGAAAATGTCACAGCAGAGAAAATTGCAAGTGGAGGCAAATAGAAGACAACAGGAGGAACAGTAGTAATATTAATGAAAACATGCTGAAAAAGGGTGTAACGCGACACCAACACTCCGTGAGGTAAAGAAATGACTAGGGGTGGGCGGAATTTGCGAAATTAACTTTCGCAAATTATCGCGAAAATGCTAAAAATCTTCGCAAACATGCCGGAAATATCGCGAAGACGCAGAAGTTTTTTTCCCGCCTGTTCGCGGTATTTTTTGCGTGATCGCGGGTCGCCATGCGGTTGCTCAAGGGCGCGGCCATCTTGTTTTCACTTGTCCCGCCCTCTCCCGGTGCTTACTTCCTGTTCCGGGTTGCGCAATGCATGTTCGCGCCCGTTCGTGGTCGATATTTCCTGTTCGCGACCGCTTTTACTTGATCGTGTTGCTTTTTGCTTGCTCGGGGAGAAAATATCGCGCGAACTTGCGCACGTGGTCGCAATGGGAGCGGCCATCTTGTTTTTCACTCTATTGCATGGTTCTGGGGCCTGATTTTCAATCCTCCCAAAATCCTTTCAATCCTTTGTTTATAGCCACTTTTTTTTGGATCTTTATTACTTATTATTTCTCTAACTATTTTCCTGCTTCTATATTTTTGGTTTTTGTCTACTTTTTTAATGTTTTTTAGCTACTTTTTCTCTTTCTATTGCCTGCTATTTATTTCCTTTACTCCTTTATTTATTTTACCTTTTCTTTCCCGCCCCGTCCCCAGAACCATGTCCAAGGGTAGGGCTGTTCGCCGGCGCAGCCAGAGCCGCGACCGCCTTCCTTGCGGAATGCGGCGCCCACAAGGGGTGCAGGCACGGGCCTTATTTGGGGAGGAGGAGTTGGCTGCACTAATTTTCTTTGTGCAGCGCCACCTCCCCTCAACCCTGGCAGCAGGTGGCAGGCCTGGGTCTGGGTACGGCCTCCGGGAGCGTCGGCAGCGGTGGGGGAAGGTGCGCCGGGCAGTGTTGCGCATCTCTGGGGTCCGGCGCACCCAGGCACAGCTGATGCTCCAGTGGTCCGACATCCTGGACCGTGAGCAGGACCTGCTGGACCTGCTAGGAGTGGAGGTCCCGGGGCTTGATGAGTACATATTTAATTACTACAACTTTGTGTCTGTTCTTCTGCTCTGTGTTATATATTGCGAATATTTTTTTTCCTTCCAACCAGCTAGAATGTTGCTGCTTACAATACATTCCAGGTTAATAACGTTTAAAAGTCTTCTGTGATTATGGTGCTCTTCTGCGCTACTACTAATCTTACTTGTTTGCAGCTTTGCGTTTGCGCTTGCTTAGCGTGATTCTTTACGAGTTTATTTTAGAGAAATTAAGTTACGTAATGCTACAGTGACTCTAGTCCACTCCTTACTTTGTCCCGTCACTAATAGATAGGGGCGGATTGATGTTTAGGTACACTACTTTGTATGAGCTTCTAATTTGTTAGTGGTATGCGTGATGCCCCCTCACTCAGTTACGTGACGTGTTGCTAGTACGGCAGTCTTTAGAATCTTTTCTAGTTTGTTCAATGAGTGGTGGTAGGCTTAGCAGTTACTTAGCAGTAGCAGATCAGCATCAATCAAACCAAAATTTGGTGTATACAAAAAATGTAGTCATTTTCATGTGTCCTCCATGATTTGACCATACGCATTGTTGAGCAATACAGTGGAAATGCATACTTAATGTACAATTGGCATGCCTGGAATAGGTGGGCTAGGTTAGGTGGTACATTGTACTTAGGCTTAGTTGTAACTTAGTTTTCTGGAATCAGAATGGAAGACTGGATTACTGTTGATAAATAGTAACTTAAGTAACCGAACTGCGAATCCCCCGATATTACATGTTGACCAGATGAGATCGGTCAATGTAGTTATTGCAATTGTTGTTTACATAAGTGTTTTTTGACCGTTGTTGAAAAATATTGTATTTGTTTGATACCATCCATCAATGTTTGTCTCTTTCTTATATCTTTCCTGTTCATCAGCACCCAGGGGCAGACCAACAGGGACTGGGAAGTCGGCGGGACAGGAACAACACCACGAGGAGGACTCCACTGAGGCTCCTCTGCTGGCCCCAGTAAGTCTTCTTGTTTTTAATAATATTTCTTATTAGATAACTTTTACTGCCCCATATTTTTCCCGAACTATTGTTTGTTTCCAAATGCTATTTTTTTACCAACAATTATCCTTCGATCTGTACGGTTTCAAAAATCTTATCCCTGCCTCCGCTATGATGACTCTGAGTACTACTACTACTACATACTATCAGTCTGTCTGTACTGTAGTAGCTAGTCTTGCCCAGTTGGCCAGTGCCACTCTCTGTGAAAGGTTGTAATATAAAACTCATATTCACCAGAAGCTCGAGCCATTGAGTCCAATCCGTTGGGTCGTCGTCTTGTACTACTTTTACTCTTATTGATCTTGAGGCTTTGAAAATTCACAGCAACAACAGCCCTACCAGATTTATTACTATTTTGATATGATACCCTATAGGACATACTACTGTTGTAGGGATCTTGCACATACATTTGCACCAGAAAATAGGATGTTGGTGATGGTAGGTTGGACCTTCCTTGCACACCTCAATCAGAAATTCCGCACCCACCACAATTCCACTGCTTGACTATAGTACTGTCTTGTCATAACTATTAGGTCTCGGAACCCTCCCCCCAAGATACCCAACAAGTAGACAACCCAGAACATAACACACCCAACCTCTCAGTCGTGGAAGCAATTCACATGCACACCCTTACTTTAATTTGCTCACTCGTGTAAGTTAGTCCACACCAAATACCACCAAGTCTATGTAAGTTCAAAATGTTTATTTCAATTTGAGAAGGTCTGTACACTGTTTTCTTAGCAGCACCAACCGGAAAATCAATAACATTAAAACAATATACATTGTTACACTTATACAGTTGGGAATTAAATTATGATAACTGAACAGTGGTGGAAGGCAGCACCACCATCCCATAGCAATTTAGTTTATATAAATTTATAAAAGAAGATGTGAGTGAAGGGACCCCTCACCTTAGAAGAACCTAGTACTGGTAGTTGTTGCATCATTCAGAAGCTCTGGTTCGTAGAAAGGAATCTTGCGTCTGTAATGCGAAAAAAGAAATGGTGTGCGTTAGTATATTGCAACTTGCAAGCATTTCTCAGCCGTGCCAAAAAGTGTAGCATCTATAGATAAGCAATATGGACTAACAGTAACAGTAGCACACCAGTACTTCCTAAAAAAGTGGCTTGTTAATGTTTGTGGACCGCTTGTACGCAGCGCGTAGACTAGACAGTAGCAGTGTGAGGCAGGTCATGTGGGCTCAAAGGTGTCTTAAGAAGCTGCAAGGTAAAGGTAACGTCACATGTGCAAAAATAAAAGCCACAAAGGTAAAATGGTAGCATGGCTAGGGCTCATTAAGCAAAGGCTACAATGATCATATATAACTATTAGTATCTACTCTACTACTACCTGTTTTGTACTAGTGATGTATGTTAGTATTAACTCATTTTTCAACCTTGCAACTGATCAATAGGGGGGAGGTGTATTTGACGCCTAATAAATGTGTAATGTTTTCTAGGCGCACTACCGACCACCAGTGCCGGGGCCAGCGAACAAGGCGATGCGGAGGGAGAGGATGCGGCAGTTGCTGCCGATACCGACGATGGAGCGGTAGGGGGAGTGGCAGCACCAGTGGCAGGCGGTGGTAAGTTAGATTCATAATCCTTAACTATTGTTGAACTTGACAGCACACTCACTGCAAGGGTGTACTGTATGTATATGTATACTGTACAGTTGTGACTTAGGGCCCCATTAGGATGGTGGGCGTATTGCCCCCGCCGGGCCGGCTGGAATTCACTGCCGACACCGCAGGGGCAAACCTCCGCCATCCCTGTAGAAATTATTCAGACCCCCCACATGTCGACCAGGCGGAAAAGGGTTCAATATGCCGGTGGTGTCTCTCTGAACACACCGCCAGCCATATAATCTGCATTTTGGAATGCCTTTGCGTGGCGGCATTGCCATCTGCCACGGAAAGGCATGCAGACATTGCAGAGTATGCTTGGGTGCCCCCATGGAGGGTATCTACCTATGCTATGGTACCCCCATGCCTTTCCAAGCAAAACGTGACAGGCTCCGTGCGGGGCCCGTCATGTTGTGCTTGGAAAAGCAGCACAACATGTATTTTTAGCATTGCTTTTGGCACCGCCAACCAGAATGTAAAAAAACACAGGATGCGCAAGCCACTGTGCTGGGCGCATCATCCTAATTAATTGTCCCCTTGGGACTCCCACCCTTTTCAGTGTGAGGATGGCGGGCGGACAAAGTCCGCCCGCCATACGATGTCGTAAGTAGTAAGTACGAGTTGTTGTGAACGTTTGAAGTGTGAACTATAAGACTAGAATCCCTTTAATCGGCATAGGAGCGGGAGTATTGAGTAACCAATGGACCCCTCATCTATCTAATTTCAACTCCGCTTTGAAAGTTTTATGGAGAAGAGCACCTGGTGCACTGTTCAACTAAAAAGTGAAAGACGGGTGGAAGGAAGAAGGACGGGCGCGATTTAAAATGTTATGTACTACTGTGCTTTATAGTGCTACTCTACCATGCCACTATGTGTATAAATAATTAACTTGTCTTACTGTTTTTCTAAGAGTATATTTTACAATTGTCTTGTTTTTTTCTTTTTGATACACAGCTACTCCGAAACAAAATCGAAGGGAGTTGGCCGCCAAGGCATGGCGCCGGAAGCTGGAGGCAATCCAGCGAGAATACCGGCGGCTGGTGGTCTTAGCCGAGGAGGAGGAGGAGACTGCGGCTGCAATTGGGGAAGCCTCCTCCCGTGGCCCGGGCCCCAGCCACCACCCTCCAGCGGTACGGCGCCACCGTCTGGCGGCTGCCCGCCACCACCGTGCCATCTCCGGTGCCCCCCCACTGTGGCTGCAACCGCTGCACCTTTAGACGCCGCGTCGCCCGTTTAGAGGGCAAGATGCGCCAGATGCGTGTCCTCCTCGAGTCCCGCCCCACCAGTTAGTCCCTGTCATCCTGTTCTGTCCCTTTTTTAATTCTTGTTCTTAACTCGTTTGGGCGTTACAGACTTTTTTCTACTATGGACAGTGGTTGGGGTTAGGGAGGGGGGTGGGTCAGCTTTTGTGGGTTTAGTTTATTTTTGTTAGGGTAAATTAAATATATTTTTCTATGTTACATGCAATGTTGTTAATGTTTTGTAGGTGGGGTAACTGTTTAACATCACACTGTTTCCTTGCTGGTGCATGGCCGCCCATAGCCTGTGTTTGATTTCAATAATTGGCTGACTGTATAAGACACAAACAGATAGATGAGAGACACACCTCACTCATTGACTGGTCCTTCTAGTACTTTGTCTGTCCTCTAGTCTATGCATTCTTTGTACTGGTGTGTGAAAACGAAATCATTGACATGTCCATTATTAATTCTGCCTCCCCCAAACTTGTCTGTTACCCGGTGCTTGATGTTTATGTCCAACTGTGTCACAGCACTGGCTGGATGGTGAAGATGGTTTCCTTTTTCATACATGCCATGATTGGGGTGGTGGTGGTGGTGGTGGTAGTATAGTAGTAATAGTAGACACTGGCAGGGCGGCAGCATTTCCAAAAAAGGAGACAGTCAATTGCCTTTGAGAGACTGTTAGAGGAGTAGTTGAATGAAGTACAGTACAGAACTTACCGAGCAACAATAATATGCTCAAATATTTGACAAAAAAACTGAATGGTGGTTAGGAGGATAGCCTACTAGACAGAGTTACAAACTATAGTTGTTTCGAGTCACTTGACTATGCCTACAGTCTAACAGTTAGTGCTGTATAGGAGGAATGACAACAAACAAATCCAATCAATGCCGGCAATTCATGCTGAGGTATATGTTCCTTTGTTAAATAAAATAACCTCTGAAATATCCTACTCATGGGTGGCCAAGCAGAAGAAGATCATCGCTCTGCCTTGAAATTGAAGTAGTGTTGCTTTCACCACATCCGCCCCAGCAAGTGTGTGATTAAGTATTGGTGTACATTTAATTTAGTTACACCTCGACAATAAGTCACACAGCCCGGGGGAAGAGGGTTAGGGTTTGTTGAATGGATGGGAAGGGGGTTTTTGGGAAAGGTTTGACATAGAAAAACAGTATGCATACATAGACAAACAAACGACAATCATTGAAGACTACCATATCCATATGTTAAGGGAGAAAAAGGCAATGCATGCATGATGATGAGAGACCCGGATTACATACACTTCTAGTTCTTGTTCTGTTGTTCCGGCCTTAATACCTTAACACATAGCAAATAGAAATGTTATATATTGGTAGGGAAGAAACGTAAACACAGAGCAAACCTAATGATGATAACAACTCCAAAAACACACTGTTGTAAAGATTGTATACAAGATATTATTCAAATTATCCAAAAATGTGGACTGGATTTGCATCTCGGCTTTCCTCTTGCTCCTCTCGTCCATCAATCTTGGGTGTGTCGCCTCGCCACTGCCCGGCTGGAAAAAAAAAGGTGATGGATTGGTAAGGTAATTAATATGCATTGTAATGTTTTACAAAGTTTAGGGCAAGGCCCGGCCTGTAATTGTAGATGGAAAATCAAAGGGGATATTGAGAGAGAAAGTTAAAACAAATGCACAAGTGATGGTGTAGTGCAACAAGAACACTTTCCGAGGTGGCATGTATGCATCATCTCTACTCTAGTCTGTTTCCAGCATTGACCTTCAACAGTAACAGGAGAGAGCAGGCCCTCAGTGCTTAGCATTAGCACGTCCTACGTTAACACTTTAGAGTCCTTTTTTTTTCTCTCAAAGAGTTGGACAAACGCAAAGTACATTATCCATTCCAAACATAGCATTTTACAGTTTAAGTTAGTAAAATCAATGCACTGCAGTCATCCCACCGCTACACTCTATTCAACTTCTACACAGACATTTGGGTCTGCTGTGGTTGTTGTTGACGTGTTTACCTTTAGGCTTTTCCGTTTTATGCCACTCCGGAAACATCCTCCTGACTTCATCATCATCTCTGATACTTTTACTGACTGACTGAGAAGATCGGCCTGCAGTATAAGTAACATTTTTATGACACAACAAGAGTAGAAATATAAATATTACTGACTTGAGTCATTCTTTATTGTGTACAGAAAGATAGATTACTACTAGTACACTTTGACATCACTTTGTGCACAACAAACAAACAACGCAAACACAAAGACCAATAGCTCAGAGTCAGGTGTCCAATGCATGCCATTAATTGTCATCATTCATTACCTGTTCCTTCTCATCTTAAGTTAACGGGCCATCTCTTTCGCCATCATCATGATGGACGGTGCTGTTGTGTCACAGTCATTTGCATTGCGCAGATTGAGTGAGTCCCCTTCCTGTATTGAATTAAAAGCAATGTATCACCAAGATGCAGGAGAAGTACACATTTCTTATTTGCAAGAAGGGGAAAATTAGTGTGCTCTGTAGAAAGTTGATTAGTGGCAGTGCACAATTACATAAATTCATGCGCAACAAACACAACAAAATCTACATCATTCAGTCTGCGACTCTGCGGCCAATGCATGGCATCAATCATTACCTGTTCCATCTCATCTTGTTAACGGGCCGCTTATTTCGCCATCATCATCATGGACGGTGCTGTTGTGTCACAGTCATACGCATTGCGCAGATTGAGTGAGTCCCCTTCCTGTATTGAATTAAAAGCAATGTATCACCAAGATGCAGGAGAAGTACACATTTCTTATTTGCAAGAAGGGGAACATTGAATTCACCTTGAGTTAAGTTTAGTGTGTTCTGTAAAGTTGATTAGTGGCAGTGCACAATTACATAAATTCATGCGCAACAAACACAACAAAATCTACATCATTCAGTCTGCGACTCTGCGGCCAATGCATGGCATCAATCATTGCCTGTTCCATCTCATCTTGTTAACGGGCCATCTATTTCGCCATCATCATCATGGACGGTGCTGTTGTGTCACAGTCATACGCATTGCGCAGATTGAGTGAGTCCCCTTCCTGTATTGAATTAAAAGCAATGCATCACCAAGCTGCAGGAGAAGTACAAATTTCTTATTTGCAAGAAGGGGAAAAATAGTGTGTTCTGTAGGAAGTTGATTAGTGGCAGTGCATAATTACATAAATTCATGCACAACAAACACAACAAAATCTAAATCATTCAGTCTGCGACTCTGCGTCCAATGCATGGCATCAATCATTACCTGTTCCATCTTATTTTCAGTTAATGGCCAGTCTCTCTCGGCTCTGAAAGGAGGATAGCTATAGTAGTCATCTGATTCATGGTCCACTTGTTTTAGAAGGACGAGGAAAGTTTGAATTTGTTGTTACCATCATCCAATCATCATTCATGAGGGAAATGGAAATGAGCAGGAGATTCAGTATGATCGAGCGGAGGAGCTGGATTCGGAGGACTGTACTGTCAAATGGCAGACACCTGAAACTTGTATATTAAATTAGAAGAGTAGAAGACGGTGATAATGGATTTGTTGTGATTCACAAGTTTATAACCGGAACGACAGACACATAAACAAAGGGGGAAAAAAGGGAGGAAGACAGTAAGTGCGAGCCTAATTGTCAGGGAAGTATAGCTCGTCCTCAAACTCTGGGGGTTCTTCCAGTAGTAGGTAATCATCTGACACAATACATCCGTCACCTGAGCCGCTGTCCTCATCTTCCTCTGTTGATTCATGTATTGTGTAATTCGGTGGTATGAAGTGCTGATTCATTTTGATCATTGTTAACCTCTCCACGTTTTTTGGAGATAGACTGGTCCTTCTCAATGTTACAATGGAACCAGCAGCACTGAAAACATGTTCGGAAGAGACACTTGCGACAGGGCAAGCCAGATAGCTTATCGCCAGCCTGCTGAGCTGTGGCCATTCAGACCTTTTCCTATACCAATACTGCAATGGGTTTTGATCAACGTACACCTCTGTTGGGTCGTCCAGATAGGCCTGGACCATCCGCTCAATGTTCAGGGTTGCTGATGGTAAGCTTTTGTGCTGTTTTTTCTGTGCATCAGCACTGTGCTTACAATAGCCCATCTTTACATACCAATCCTGTAATGATAATGATTGTACTCGGCCTAATGATCCAGTTTTTGTTTCTGTAGTCGATAGTGATGGTGAGTGTTGTGATTGTGGGCTGGGGTCTCGGGGGGTACTAGGGAGAACCAATTGTGGGCACCAGGGCCTTACTGACTGGAAACTGGGAGTAGAGTAGAGCCAGCAGGAGTATCACCCACCCAGGCAAACCTTGCAAGTGGGATAGGAGTCTCTATAGCCACCCCACAAGATCCCTGTTCCCCTCAGATACCTCCGAGGAGGCCCATAGACAGGGGCATTCTGGCGCCCAGCGACACTTCAGCTGTGACGGACCTAGTCTTTAAGGTTTTCAGCTGGAATGTCGCAGGGATTGCAAGAAAACTGGCTCTACCGGACTTTACTGCTTGGGTCGATGAGCACTCCCTGTGCCTTTTCCAAGAGACATGGAGCTTGGTGCCGGTCCATAGGGTGGGTTTTTCTTCCTATTCCTCCCCTGCGCAAGTCTCGGAAACAGGGAGAGGGCGACCTTCGGGTGGCCTTCTCATCTGGGTCGCGGCTTCTTTAGACTGCAGAGTAGTGGAGTCTCCCACAGGTTTCCCTGACATACAAAACATCACCCTAATAGATCAAAGGGGAAGAATTGTCTTAAATGTTTTTAATGTTTATGCCCGGGGAACCAAGGGCGGGAGAAAGTCTCCTGTAATATCTCTCCTCGAGACCTTGCTAAATAATACTCCATATAAGACTCGTACATTGGTTGCAGGTGATATGAACTGTACGTTCGAGCCCTTGGGCTCGGACGTCTCCCTCGACCAAGACGAGGAGGATACCAGGTTGGGGATCCCGGTACTGGAAATCCCACCGATCAGAAGGTGGACAGAAGTGGCGCTCCAGATATACTCCCTGAGCCTCGAATTCAACTTAAGGGCAGCTAATGGGAGGACATCCTCGGATAGGGGGGATGCCCACACGTACAATAGACCAGGACACACCTCTAGGCTAGATTTTTTCCTAATAGATGTATACTTATGGTCTTATGTAAGGGACATGCAGGTGGTCCCCTCGACTGAAAGTGACCACAATTCACTCTCCTTAAGTATGGTCCAGTGGTGGCGCCCCTTAAGGAAGGACTACATTAACCTGGTAGCCGCACCCCCGGATGAGTCTGAAGTCTCCCCTTGTGGTAGACGAATAAAATGGGCGAAATTGGTTTTATCCGAGGCAAAGGTAGGGGAAATTCAATCCCATTTAAACCATGCGGTAACAACCCTCGGAACCTCCTTAGAAGGGGTGGGTAGAGCGAGTGGGCTTTTTGTCTCCCTGGTAGAAGCCATAACTAACGTGTTTACCTTATACCCTAACAAGTCGGGCAACAAAGAATTTAAAAAACCAGTTGATGGTTGGTATACCCAAACATGTAGGGTTCACAAGGCCAAGTTAGTTGAGGCGGTTAAACTCAAGTCCCGTAGTGTGATACAGGAAGCAAGGAAGACCTATAATAAGTCCCTTAAATTTGCCAGGAGGGAGTGGGAAGACAAATTCTGGGAAGACCTGCTCCAGGCTAGTAAAATCAGGGATTCAAGGGCCTTTTGGAATCTCATAAGCACACGGAATAAACCCGATGCATCTGTGAGACCCTGCAACATCCCGCCTCAAAGCTGGGTAAAACACTTTGGGACCCTATACCTCCCCCCAGATGGGGAACTGAACGTGGGGATGGACCTTACACGAGCAATTGAACCTCATGCCTATGATCTCTTCACTCCTTTAGAGATTGAGGGGGTTATAGGGTGGGTAGCGCCTCGCAAGGCAGCGGGCCCAGACGGCCTTCCGGGGGACCTTATGAGGGCATACCCAGCGGAATGGGCAAGGGTCATAGCAGCTCTCCTAAACGATATCATGATGGGAGGGGCTGTGCCAGAATCCTGGAAAGGGGCGGTGGTGGTCCCGATTTATAAAAAAGGGTGCAGGGAAACACCGGGGAACTATCGCCCTATAAGTCTGATAGACTCCACCCAAAAGATAGCTGGTAAAGCTATCCTTGGAAGGATTCTCCATTGGGTGGAGGAGAATAAAATCCTATCAGACTTTCAGGCAGGTTTTCGGGCTGGTATGGGGACAATAGAGCAGGTGTTTAGGCTGGCACTATTGGGGTGGAAGGTGGTGGAACTAGGCAAGGGTAGTCTTTATTTGGCCTTTATAGACCTGAAGACTGCCTTTGACCTAGTCCCCCGGGAAGAGCTCTGGAGGGTGCTTTATGAGTTGGGATTACCCCCTTACATCTTGTCCCTTCTCATTAGCCTTCATGCCCATACCTTTGCACAGGTCCGTTGGGGTAAAAATGGAGAGCTCACTGAGAAGATACCAGTGTCCAGGGGCGTAAGACAGGGCTGTGTCTTGGCACCCACCCTATTTTCACTATATGTGAATGGGGTGGTAAAACATCTTCAACAAGAACCAGCCGACGCCCCCTGTCTCGGAGGAGTCCGTATCCCCACCCTGCTTTTTGCGGATGACACGCTCCTGATCTCGAAGACCCCACAAGGCCTCCAGAAATTGCTAACGCGATTCCAGGAGTTCTGTGCTGCAAAAGGCTTAATAATAAATGTGGACAAAACAAAATACCTAGTCCTAAATCCTCCTAAGAAACTGGGCCATCCACCTACACTTAACTCGATTCCCTTAGAGAAAGTAGCCGAATTCGATTACCTCGGTATTCGGATTACGGATAGGATGTCTTGGGCAAATCATATTGACAAAATGGTCCTCAACCATAGGAGAGTAGGAGGAGCTCTCATGAGGGAGTTCAGGGCCTCACCTAGGAGATCACTTACCCCAGTAATCGATATCTACAAGGCCAAAGTAGTGACATCAGCCTTGTATGGGGCAGAACTGTGGGGCCACTGCCGATTGGACGCCCTAGTGACAGCGGAGAGCAAGCTACTGAAATCCATTATCTCCATTCCACTGAGCACACCATCTGTACCAGTGTGGTTGGACACGGGTTGTAAAAACATCAAAGATCAGGCCCAGCTTCGCCCGCTCCTGCTATGGACACAGAACTAAAATCCTATGCTGATGCCCTGGGGGAAATAATGAGTCTGGGGGGTTGGGCTAAGATAAGATGGTTAAGAGAAACTAAAAAGCTTCTGGAGAAGATCGGTCTAGGAGACTGTTGGTCATCACGTTCAGCCCCTCCAAAAGAAGTTGTCAAGGCGCTTTACTGGAAATGGACTGCGGAGCGTCTAATTACAAACCCTAACCACTGCAAGTCCACTGTCGCCTTTTTACAAATCAAAGACATTGTGGCTTTTGAACCCTACCTGGACCTGATCACCCTCCCCTTTGACCGAGCCCTTTATTTTAAATTTAGAGTTGGATCCCTTCCCCTAGGTGCTGTGGTATCGAGTTGGACATCAGCGGCCCGTACTTCTCCAAACTGTGCATGTTGCCTGAGTAGGGTTGAGTCCATTGCGCATGTCCTATTTGAATGCCCGGATTATGCAAGGCCTAGGAGTTTCTGGTTGAAACCTCTTTGTCGAAATATGGGCACACGTAGCCACCTAGTAGCCTTGCGTATCCTAACCACGGACACTTCCCCCCCTATAGTGTGTGGAACAGCAAAATTTTTAAAGCAGTTTTGGCTTATTCGTTGTAAGAGATTGTCAGTAGCTGGTTAATTCCTTTTTTAGCTAATTTAGTAACGGGCAATTCATGTCCTTTTATCTTTTCTAATGAATTTTATACTGGCTTCTTGTAGCAATGCTTTTTTGTACACTGTAATGATTGTATTTTAATTGTGCTTATAAGATATCTTGCATATTGAATAAAAGCTTATGATGATGATGATGATGTGAGCCAACCGCACTGCCCTCAGCCGACGAAGTTGCACTTGATTCTGCATGGCCGGCTTCTGTATCAGGACTTGTTGTGGGTTGATGTGGCGGGCTTTTAATTAGCAGCCCTTCGTTTTCAAACTTAATGTCTGCTTCAGCTATACAACTTTTGCAGCGGGCAACATCATTGTCGGAAAAAGCAAGGAATGTCTTCACTAGTCCTAATTTTGCACGTGGATCCAGAATTGTGGCACAAATGTAATGTTCTTGTGACAAAATTTTATTTTGTATCCTTACATTTTCAGTTAAGCGCCTGGATAAGCTCTCCACCAAGTCATGGGCTTGCCTTCTGTCCTCTACACCTTTGTAGGATTCAGACACATTATTCAGCTCATGCTCTAGCATTTGCAACAATGGGATAGCTTGGCCCATTGTACAGTCCTCCTTGCTGACTGCACGTGTGAAGACCTCAAAAGGAGACAGCATCTCAGTCAGGCATTTAATTAGGGTCCATTGCTCCCTCTGAAGGGTCATTCCTTTAACACTAGCATGACTGCTTCTGTACCAGACATATTCATGGAGTGACCTGTGCTGTTCGTACAGACGATCAAGCATGTAATACGTTGAGTTCCAACGTGTTGCCACCTCCTGGATGAGTGCCTTGACTGGCATCCTAAATTCACGTTGGATGATCCTCAGCTGCTTCCGAGCTTTAAAAGAATGGCTGAAATGAGTGCATATTCTTCGGCAGATGGCCAGTAAATTGCTGACTATAGGTTCTTTTTTCAGAAAGTCTTGCATTATAATGTTTATGCAGTGTGTCAAACACGGAACCCTGAAATAGGAACCAAGTTCCATGGCCTTAAGTACATTACTGCCATTGTCTGTGGCAACAAAACCAATACCAAGCCCTCTGGGCCGCAGCCATTCCAAAACCTTGGTGCGAAACTCTTCTAAAATGTTTTCAGCCGTATGAGATTTCTCCATGGCGAACATGGCTACAGTTGCATGTTTCCGAGTACCTTCAAAAATCACAGCTGTGTCAACAACACCTCGTGCAGATAGTTTATCTCTAACCCCCACAAAAGAGATCCAGTGTGCAGTGATGCACATGTAATCTGTGGCTTGGCAACTGCTCCACATGTCTGTTATCAGGTGGATATTGTGCACAGCACTCTGCTGCAAACCGTGACCAACCAATTCCAGCACATCATGATGTAGTGCCGCAACAACAATTCTTGCGAAATAGGACCGGCTGGGAACTTTCCATTTCGGGCAGATGGCAGACACAAATTCAAGGAAACCCACCCCTTCCACAAATGAAAAAGGAAGAAGGTCCAGCGCTAACATTTTAGCCAGCTTCGCATTGTACAATCGTGCCGTTGGGTGGTTGCGTTGGAACTGCCCCTCCAACCTAAACATGCTCTCAATAGTAGGCTGGCTTACTTTCCTTAGTGGTGCTGTTTTCATTAACCCACTAAGGCTCAATGACACAGATTGTCTCATTGAGGTACTCGCTGGTCGCCTTGGTGTCTCACCCACACTCTGAGTATGGCTCTTACTGCGGTGCCACTCTGATGTTACTGAGGAGGATGTGGGCGTTACCACTGCAGTGACTGCACTACGGGAGACAGGGCTAGAAATGCCTCCCTATTCTTCACCTGCCACCACAATAATATCGCTCCCTGATTCTGAATCCTGACCAACTTCAATGGGTTTAGTTTTTCTACTTTCTTTTAACTTAAGTAGGTGATCCTCCCACACGATAGTGTGGTGTATTCTGAGATGACTTGCTTGTCCTCCGGTACCATAGTTTGTACCAAGCTTACCACGCCGAACACCTTGCCAACAAATTGAGCATATAGCAACATTCTCCTCCTTGGCGCTAACAGAAAAGAAGTCCCAAACTGGGGAGGAGAACTTTCTGGCACTGCTGGATGTGCCACTTTCAACAACAGATGAACTTGAGGGGGTGCTTGAAAATATGTGACCCTGTCCACCTACACTGTGACTTTTACTACCACTTCGTACTGAGATGGTTGAGCTGGATGTAGGTCCCTGCCGGGCCTTGGAAAATATGGCAGCTGGAGGTAGTGGTAGTGTAACCTGTGTTGGTGAGATCCGTGCTACATCCCGCTCAGTAGCAGCCTTTCTGGATAGGGTGAGAATGTTGGTCTCCAATCCCTTTGGGGCGGGAGTAATGTGCGTGATGACTGGCTCGTCTTCATCAACATCATCACTAAGGGTGGGCGTAGTTCGTGAAGTAGCACTTCGCGAAGCTACGCAAAGTGAAGTTTGCACTACACAAGCTACGCGTAGCACTTCGCGAACTGCGTAGTAACATGTTCGCACTGTGCAAGATGTTGTTTTCAATGATTGCACAGTACGGACAAGCAACCGGCACTGTGCAATCATTGAAAATGACATCTTGCACAGTGCGAGCTGAAGTTTTCTGCTGCTCGAGTAGATTTTTACTAGAGTGGCAGCTTTCTCAACGCGAACTGGTAGTTTCTCATCGCGAGCGGTCGTGAGCATACGCGACCCCTCGCAATGAGAAACCTGACCTCCTCGTGTTGGGAATCTCGCCGGGAGGTTTATTTTCCATGCTCGCGATCGCCAACTTGATGTTGCTGATCGCGTACAAGGAAAAAGTCTCGCCGGGATGTCATTTTGCTTGCTCGCGGTTGCCAACTTGACGTTGAGGACCGCGAGCAAGCAAAAAATGACCGCAGCACTACGCAACACTACGCTACGCGTGTTCGCACTGTGCTACGTGCAGTTCGCGTAGTGCGAAGTAGCGTGAACTTCGCAAACTACGGGAGCGTAGCGTAGTGCTTCGCCCAGGCCTAATCATCACCCCCCTCTTCTACATCTACCTCCATAACTCCAAGTTTTTCTGGGACCTTCCTTTTCAGAAGCATTGTCTTGTGGCGTATATCACTCTCAGACCGAGCTGGTGGGACCCAAGTGTCATCACGATCATCAGAAGTGGGGCTTGAAGAAGAAGATGATGAACTAAGCCTCCTTTTCCTTGCTGGTGGTCTGGAAGACAATAGATCTTCTGAAACAGTGGTTTGACTTTGCTCCACTTTGTGTGCAGGAAGCTCGATTTCCTGAAATGCCCCTACGTCAGGAGCAACAACTACTATGGTGGGCTGTTGCGGCAGCTGCTGCTGTTCTTGTTGCGGCGGCTGCTGCTGTTCTTGTTGCGGCGGCTGCACACTGATCTGCTGAGTTTGCGCCTGCGTTGAACTTGATTGTGTACTACTTTGCGGTAATGACATTTCTTCAACATTGCTGCTCGTTAGTAGACTGGCTACCTCTGCGACACTAAAGCCCTTGGGCCTAGGTTGGTGGGGTTGGACCGCTGTGCTGCTCCCAGCTTGGTTCCCGGACAACGCTTTGGTGCCAAAAAAAACATTGGCTGGCACACCACCAGTCGTGGTTAATGGCACTTCCTTTTTCTGTTCCTTCTTCTCACCGGCAACTTTCTTGGTACTGGACCTGGTACCTTTCTTTGGGGCCATCTTCTTCAGATGTCAGGCAGTATGCAGATGCACAACAAGTTCTGGTCTCACGTGGACGTGATGCGCAGCAGGACTTCTGTCTGGCTGGCAGTACAACGGGTAGCCGGGTGATGCTGATGACACCTCCTACTCTGTCTTTTGTGAACCTAAAAGCAAATAAGACAGGAGAAGAACATCAGTGAAATGTTGCATTTGTTGTTGTGGTTCAGTTACTTAGTACTGTACTAGTGCAAACAAAAGATAGTCTAGCCATTTATGACTTTTTTTTTAACTAGAGCTATGTTATACTACTGTGTACAGCCACACACTACACTCTCAGGAAGGATAGGAAAGTTAATAATAACCACCAAAATAAAAATGTAATGAAAGTGGGGTGGACCATTAAATTAGTTGAGCATCTCAGCATCCATGGAGATGCTGCTGGCAAAGGGGGTGGATGGATGGAAGCAGTAAGCCAAATAGCCAATAGGAAAACCATGCAGGCCTATGGCAAAAGCAGGACACTAATAACTCACAGTCCAAACACCAAAAAAAGCCACCACCCACATGGACACTCACAAATCACAAACAAGCCGGGGGCCTGGGAAACACCAGGAGCTGACAAAAGGCCTATAAAAGCCAGGTAAAGGATGCATGCTAAAGCACACTGCTCTGCCTTTTTAATGCAACAAAATGGAAATACAAACATTTGCAGGCCCCAAAAAGGTCTGCAGGGTGCATGCATTGCACACCAACACACCAGACACATACAACAAAAGCATGTCTTTAAGACAACCAACATCAGAAAGGCCACCCCAAAAAACACACTTCCCCAACTCAATCCAATGCCATCCATGCCCTAAATGATGTCTAAATTCAACAGATCACACAGAAAACACTTGATTAATAAAGCTGTGGCTACCTGCTCTGATCCTAGTGGATGAAAAAGCAGGCCTGTTGGCAGACAAGGCCAGGCAAGCTTGCAGGCCTAGGCTTCAAAATGGCCACCAGCCACATGGCCAGGCCCAACAACATCACAAAGGCCACCCCCAAAAAACACACTTCCCCAACTCAATCCAATGCCATCCATGCCCTAAATGATGTCTAAATTCAACAGATCACACAGAAAACACTTGATTAATAAAGCTGTGGCTACCTGCTCTGATCCTAGTGGATGAAAAAGCAGGCCTGTTGGCAGACAAGGCCAGGCAAGCTTGCAGGCCTAGGCATCAAAATGGCCACCAGCCACATGGCCAGGCCCAACAACATCACAAAGGCCACCCCCAAAAAACACACTTCCCCAACTCAATCCAATGCCATCCATGCCCTAAATGATGTCTAAATTCAACAGATCACACAGAAAACACTTGATTAATAAAGCTGTGGCTACCTGCTCTGATCCTAGTGGATGAAAAAGCAGGCCTGTTGGCAGACAAGGCCAGGCAAGCTTGCAGGCCTAGGCTTCAAAATGGCCACCAGCCACATGGCCAGGCCCAACAACATCACAAAGGCCACCCCAAAAAACACACTTCCCCAACTCAATCCAATGCCATCCATGCCCTAAATGATGTCTAAATTCAACAGATCACACAGAAAACACTTGAGTAATAAAGCTGTGGCTACCTGCTCTGATCCTAGTGGATGAAAAAGCAGGCCTGTTGGCAGACAAGGCCAGGAAAGCTTGCAGGCATAGGCTTCAAAATGGCCACCAGCCATATGGCCAGGCCCAACAACATCACAAAGGCCACCCCAAAAAACACACTTCCCCAACTCAATCCAATGCCATCCATGCCCTAAATGATGTCTAAATTCAACAGATCACTCAGAAAACACTTGATTAATAAAGCTGTGGCTACCTGCTCTGATCCTAGTGGATGAACAAGCAGGCCTGTTGGCAGACAAGGCCAGGCAAGCTTACAGGCCTAGGCTTCAAAATGGCCACCAGCCACATGGCCAGGCCCAACAACATCACAAAGGCCACCCCCAAAAAGCACACTTCCCCAACTCAATCCAATGCC
The DNA here is from genome assembly GCF_964204655.1 of Triturus cristatus. Taxonomy (NCBI): domain Eukaryota; kingdom Metazoa; phylum Chordata; class Amphibia; order Caudata; family Salamandridae; genus Triturus; species Triturus cristatus. The sequence goes on from NC_140582.1 coordinate 617,733,911, forward strand.
ATCCATGCCTTAAATGTGCTTGAAAATGAAATACATTAAAAAAACAACAAAAGGAACAGTTGCTTCATCATGCACACACACACCCATGAGGCCGCCATGCCCATGGCTAGCTCGGGCCTACTACTACTACTACCCACAAAATAAAAAAATAAAAAGGAATGATGATAATTAATTATCAAAAATAAATTGTAGTTACAACAACTGCAATGCCCACAATCAAACAAACACAACAACCACTTACTTGTCAAATATCCTATTCCAAAAATCCTCAAATCCAATTGCAATGATGCAGCAGACAAAAAGAGTGCTCTTTCCAGCTCCAAATCCAAAGGCAGAATGAGCAGGAGATGGACAAAGGACTGGGAGGAGCCTGCTGGACAGGAACAGGAAGTTGGAGATTCTGTGTCACTTCCTCCCTCTCTCCACCTTTTAAACAAATGACTCCTTGCACAAAAAAGGAAAGCCAAATGTCAATGTAAGGAGTTGTTTTCATCCAAAATCAGCATTTGCAGAAGGTTTCATGCTGCTAGAGCTGATATTCCTCTTCAAATTGAAAATTTTACGTTGTTGAGTTCTCGAGCTTCACATTACTTCCGCCGGCGTGTCGAAAACGACATGATCGCGTTCTCTTCTTTGTCCCTGTCGCGTTGGATATGACGTGTTCGGGATCTCTTTCTCCTGTTCGCGTTCGATTAGACGTGCCCGCGTCCTCATCCTCTGGCTCGCGATGTAGAATGACGTGTTCGAGATCTCAATCTTCTCATACTCGCGCGGTGCATGATCGCGAGAAGAAAGACGTGATCGCGCGACAAATGAAGGGTGATCTCGCGACAAATGACGTTAATGCGGCCGCGAACTGTCGCGAGACAGCGCAAAATGGCTACCAACAATCCAACATCTCGTGGAGAATGCGACCAGGTCGGGAAAACTTGTCGGCGAACGCGGGGATTCAGGTAAGGCGATCGCACGAACGCGAGAATGTATGTTTTTTACAGCGCGAGCAAGAAACAAATTATCGCTAAGCTGCGGAATGCGGAAATTTTGACATTTTCGCGCTTTCCGCGGAACGCGAAGATGCCAAAATATCGCAATTTCTGCGAACAGAACGGAATTTTGGCCCAGGCCTAGAAATGACAATTCCACATCACGATACAGCGATGAAAGGCGTTGAAATATGAGGTGCTGGAAGCACGCACCAGAGGAACAGCAAAATATCAGCGAAAAAAAAACTAGCAGCACCAGGACCAGTAACAGATAATTAGATCATGCAATCTGGGGGCGTTAAGGGAAGAATGCATGCAAGTCTCTCCTCTCCATTTTTATTGGAGTATGTGATGCCAGAAAATACATAGGAGGAACTTTGAGGCAAAAGACATTAATAGAAAATAGCAGTAGAAGAAAAAAAAGTCTCCTCTATAGTAGAAGTAAGATGCCGCTAGAAGTGACCAGAAAACATTGTTGTAGCATGAGAAAAAAGATACGCTGCACAGGAGAAATCAAAATGGCGGCCGCTATCTGAGGAGAAGCAAAATCAGCCAATAAGTTGACAAAAAAGACCGCTATTTGGTCTGATAACTTGCCATAATGATCTGTGCCACTTCCGACGTCTAAATATATTGTTTTTGAAGAGTAGCGCCGCCAGAACAGGATCCCTTCGTCCGTTAGCCGGCTCGATCTGGCGGAGCTCTTTACATAGCGGCCATCTTGCTTCGCTGCACCACGGGCACCCCCCTGGAGCGGGTCTTTAATGGCCAATATAGCCCATTACGGTGGGCTATGAAGCTGTAATGTGCATGGAATAGGTTGACATAATACCTAAGCAAAGTAGAATGATAATTGTGTAGAAATTATGGAAATGTCTTACAGTGTAAGTTCTTATTGTACATCCTGTGATTAAATGACATACACAAATGATAATGCTAAGGACATTTTGCAGTCATGAACACAACAACAATTAAAACACATCATACACTTTTTCAAATGCAAATGTCTCAAAAACTACTTAACAGATTTACACCACATCACAAAAGCATACTTCCTAGTTCAACTTTCATGTCAGGGTTTGTGTATATCAACTGCGCAATAACAGAGAGCAAACATTTCAAGGAGAGCTAAAAGGAAATGGTTTTGTTATTACTGTCCTTGGCTCTCAGTGGATCTGCAGAACCCTTTGCTTGCCAACACCTATTTGAATCTGCCAAGCAAGATTCTTTTTTTGCATAACTAGGGTCACTGGAAGCTTGCAGATGAGGATGACCAAATTATGGAGTAAGTGTTAGACTTGGCATCTTTTGGCGTGTTTCCCTGTCTTTTTGCTTTTTGACCTCCTGGTTTTGACTCTGTTTTTGCTGGTGCTCCTGTTGTAAATTGTTATTATGAATTGGTGATTCCATGATTGGCATATTTGATTTACTAGTGCGTCCCTAGTACAGTGCACTGTGTGTGCCTAAGGCCTGTAAATCAAATGCTGCTAGTGGGCCTGTAGCACTATTTGCAGCACCCTCATAAGCAGCCTGTAATTGTAACTCTAGCCTGCCATTGGCAAGCCTGTGTGCAGTCTGGTACTGTCATGTCGACTTGGCAAGTGCACCCACTTGCCAGGTCCTAACCTTCTCTTTTCTTACATATTAGTCATCCATAAGGTAGGCCCAAGGTACCCCTGTGGGCAGGGTGCAGTGTATGTGAAGGTGGGACATGCCCCGATGTGTGTGGCATGTCCTAATAATGAAATACTGCCAATTTCGTTTTTCACTATTGCAAGGCTACCTGTTCCCATAGGATAGAATGGGGAGTTTGGTTATAACATCTTATAAACATAACGACCCCTGGGAACAAGGTAGGGAAATAAAGTTTAGTATGCCTGAATGTTAAAATGCATCTTTTAGTGAGGGTACTTTTTACATTCTGTGTTTGAAAATACCACTTTTAGAAGGTAGGTATTTTCTTGCTTAGCCATCGAGTGTGCCTCTTCTAGGATGTGTATTGACTGTCTGGCTTTGGAGTGACAGGGGCTGGGAATGTGGCTCTAGAGAGTCTGGATGAATCAGGGCTGAGCTCAATAGACAAGGGCTGCATTTAGAGTAGGAGGAGGAGATTTCCTTTCTCCTGAACGGGCCTGGTTGGCCTTCCACAATGCTGCCTCCACCTCCTGTCAGGAAGCTGAGCCAGAGAGGACAGAACTGGTTTGGACTAGGCTCAGAGACTCTCTACCTGAGAGAACAAAGGGATTTTGATCATAAATATTGGGGCCCAGATCCCAACATTTTAGAACTTACTGGAATCAATGAACATGACAAGAAGAAGAGCCGGAAGAGCTGCCAGGAGGAGTAGTCCAAGGGGGTAGAGGTAGGTTTGCTTGTCCGGTGGGGGCCGCGGCGGTGACATTTTTAGTATTGAGGCATCGGGGGAGAGGAAAGAGTATTTCCTCGCCCCTGATGTCTCAATACTGGGCATTCCTGCTCCACGATCGCGCACAGCGTCGCGATCGTGGAGCAGGGATGCCCCACTAGACACCAGGGATGTGTGTTGTGGAATTTGGGAAGCGACCCCTTGGGCAAGGGTCGCTTCCTAGGGGTGCCAAATTTTTTGAAGTCTTTTCTGCCCCCCCTGGGGGCAGATCGGTCGTCTTTCTGCCCGTTTCTGCAGAAAAGCCCACTAGACACCAGGGATGTCTTTTATGTTATGTAGGAAGCGACCCCTTGGGCAAGGGTCACTTCCTTCGGGGGCAAAATAATTCGAAGACTTTTCTGCCCCCCCTGGGGGCAGATCGGTCTTCTTTCTGCCCGGAAAAGCCCACTAGACACCAGGGATGTCTTTTTAGTTATGTAGGAAGCGACCCCTTGGGCAAGGGTCGCTTCCTAGGGGTGCCACATTATTTGAAGACTTTTCTGCCACCCCTGGGGGCAGATCGGTCGTCTTTCTGCCCGTTTCTGCCCCCAGGGGGGGGCAGAAAAGCCCACTAGACCCCAGGGATGTCTTTTATGTTATGTAGGAAGCGACCCCTTGGGCAAGGGTCGCTTCCTAGGGTGGCAAAATATTTCGAAGACTTTTCTGCACCCCCTGGGGGCAGATCGGTTGTCTTTCTGCCCGTTTCTGCCCCCAGGGGGGGCAGAAAAGCCCACTAGACACCAGGGATGTCTTTTTCGTAATGTAGGAAGCGGCCCCTTGGGCAAGGGTCGCTTCCTAGGGAGGCAAAATAATTCGAAGACTTTTCTGCCCCCCCTGGGGGCAGATCGGTCATCTTCCTGGCCGTGTCTGCCCCCAGGGGGGGCAGAAAAGCCCACTAGACACCAGGGATGTCTTTTTCTTTATGTAGGAAGCGACCCCTTGGGCAAGGGTCGCTTCCTAGGCGGGCATAATAATTTGAAGACTTTTCTGCCCCCCCTGGGGGCAGATCGGTCGTCTTTCTGTCCGTTTCTGCTCCCAGGGTGGGGCAGAAAAGCCCATTAGACACCAGGGATTTCTTTTTCTTTATGTAGGAAGCAACCCCTTGGGCAAGGGTCGCTTCCTAGGGAGGCAAAATAATTCAAAGACTTTTCTGCCCCCCCTGGGGGCAGATCGGTCATCTTCCTGGCCGTGTCTGCCCCCAGGGGGGGCAGAAAAGCCCACTAGACACCAGGGATGTCTTTTTCTTTATGTAGGAAGCGACCCCTTGGGCAAGGGTCGCTTCCTAGGCGGGCATAATAATTTGAAGACTTTTCTGCCCCCCCTGGGGGCCGATTGGTCGTCTTTCTGTCCGTTTCTGCTCCCAGGGGAGGGGGCAGAAAAGCCCACTAGACACCAGGGATGTCTTCTTTTTTATTTAGGAAGCGACCCCTTGGCAAAAACTGTTTGCATTTGTGCTCGATGTGTATTTTGTTGTCTTGTGAGTAATTTTTTTTTTCTTCTTTCTAGTTGGATATCGTTGGTTTTTGCTGTGTCACTGCAAAGTAGGTTCTGGTGAGTGTAGCTGTCTCTTGTAATTGAATTCTATAGTTTTTGAGTACATTGATCATTGTGATAAAGGTACACATTTCTTTACTTACTTGGTTTGCACATTGTTGGTTGTTGTTGACTTGTTTGTGCAATCTTCAATCTTAGTAAGTATAATGGCTAGCCGCAGGATTACTGCTCAGCAGGTTGTTGGTTTGCTGTTTGAGTCTTCCTCTAATATTGGTTCAGAGACTGACTCTGCATCTGAGGGAGAGGAGGCAGGGAACGATTCTGGCAGTGAGTTGTCTCTCCGTATGGAGTCATCGGATGATGAAGATACTCTTAGTGCGGATGAAGTGCCTGGCGGTGTGAATGGTTTTGTATGTCTCACACGTATGAAAGGTGTATGAATGGCCTGTAAAGAGGTTGGTGCCTTGTCGTGGCTTTACAGCTCACGAGCTGTGAGTCAATGGTTCAGTTTCTCGCCCTTTCAATTATTGCCAGTGCATTTCATTTCTGTGAAATCACTTGCTAATACAATTGTATATACTGAACCATCACTCACCCTCATGCCAAATCCAACCAGTATGTGTGTGTGCTTGCGGATTAGATGGTTGTGCAGTAATATTTGTCTTTCTGAAGCAGGGTGTACCTTGTCCCTTTTTGGTGAATTATGAAATGTGTTGCTTTTGTGCCTGGTGGTGCGAATGGTCTTGTTTGTATCTTGTATGAAAGGTGTGTGAATGGCCTGTAAAGTGGTTGGTGCCTTGACGTGGCTTTACAGCTCACGAGCTGCGAGTCATTGGTTTGTTTTTTTGGGAATTTAATTATTGACAGTGCATTTCATTTTTGTGAAATCTCTTGTTAATAAAATTTAATACACTGAACCATGACTCGCCCTCGTGCCAAATCCAACCAGTATGTGTGTGTGTTTGAGGAATAGATGGTTGTGCAGGAATCTTTGTCTTTAGTTTCTCTGCCAAGGTACACTTTCCATGCAAGAATAACCCACCAGCTGTAGATATTGTCGAAAACCCATGGGAGTTCATGGTGATGTCTCTCTTGTGAATTCAACATTTTTTTTTATCCCCAATGTCCTGTAAACCTCAAAATGTCTGCCACATTTTCTTTGCAATATTATTCCAAAATTCTCACGCTGTAGGAACAATAGTTAATCTGGTTTTGCAAGGGGGGTCACTTTGGTTTTTGGCCCGGTGCTCGGCGGCCATCTAGGGAAACCTACCAAACCCACGCATTTCTGAAAACTAGACACCCGGCGGCTTCCAAGGAGGTATGGCTTGCGTGGATCCCCCAACGTTTCCTTACCCAGAATCCCCTGCAAACCTCAATTTTTGCTGAAAAAATAACTTTTTTCACACATTTTGGGGTGGGAAAGTTGTGGCATCACCGGGCTCACACAAATTTACCACCACCCAGCGTTCCCGGTAAAAATGTTGCCTCACTTGTGTGGGAGGCCCAAGTACCCGCGGCAGGCAAGGGCCCAAAACGTAGTGAGGCGACATCAAAAAAGCCTATCGCAAAACCACCTGGTTTTGCAAGGGGGTCACTTTGGTTTTTGACCCAGTGCTCAGTGGCCATCTAGGGAAACCTACCAAACCCATGCATTTCTGAAAACTAGACACCCGGCGGCTTCCAGGGAGGTATGGCTTGCGTGGATCCCCCAACGTTTCCTTACCCAGAATCCCCTGCAAACCTCAATTTTTGCTGAAAAATTCACTTTTTTCACACATTTTGGGGTGGGAAAGTTGTGGCATCACCGGGCTCACACAAATTTACCACCACTCAGCGTTCCCCCAGGTCTCCCGGTAAAAATGGTGCCTCACTTGTGTGGGAGGCCCAAGTACCCGCGGCAGGCAAGGGCCCAAAACGTAGTGAGGCGACATCAAAATGGCCTATTGCAAAACCACCTGGTTTTGCAAGGGGGGTCACTTTGGTTTTTGACCCGGTGCTCGGCGGCCATCTAGGGAAACCTACCAAACCCACGCATTTCTAAAAACTAGACACCCGGCGGCTTCCAGGGAGGTATGGCTTGCGTGGATCCTCCAACGTTTCCTTACCCAGAATCCCCTGCAAACCTACATTTTAGCTGAAAAAATCACTTTTTTCACACATTTTGGGGTGAGAAAGTTGTGGCATCAATGGGCTCACACAAATTTACCACCACCCAGTGTTCCCCCAGGTCTCCCGGTAAAAATGGTGCCTCACTTGTGTGGGAGGCCCAAGTACCCGCGGCAGGCAAGGGCCCAAAACCTAGTGAGGCGACATCAAAATGGCCTATCGCAAAACCACCTGGTTTTGCAAGGGGGGTCACTTTGGTTTTTGACCCGGTGCTCGGCGGCCATCTAGGGAAACCTACCAAACCCACGCATTTCTGAAAACTAGACACCCGGCGGCTTCCAGGGAGGTATGGCTTGCGTGGATCCCCAACGTTTCCTTACCCAGAATCCCCTGCAAACCTCAATTTTTGCTTAAAAAATCACTTTTTTCACACATTTTGGGGTGGGAAAGTTGTGGCATCACCGGGCTCACACAAATTTACCACCACCCAGCGTTCCCCCAGGTCTCCCGGTAAAAATGGTGCCTCACTTGTGTGGGAGGCCCAAGTACCCGCGGCAGGCAAGGGCCCAAAACCTAGTGAGGCGACATCAAAATGGCCTATCGCAAAACCACCTGGTTTTGCAAGGGGGGTCACTTTGGCTTTTGACCCGGTGCTCGGCGGCCATCTAGGGAAACCTACCAAACCCACGCATTTCTGAAAACTAGACACCCGGCGGCTTCCAGGGAGGTATGGCTTGCGTGGATCCCCAACGTGTCCTTACCCAGAATCCCCTGCAAACCTCAATTTTTGTATTCCCAATTTCGAAAATGTGCAAATATGCACTGTTTCTAAACTCTGTAATTTGTTCCCATTTCTGAAATACATAGGTGTCTTTCATACCGATTTTTCCATGTATACATTTTCCCACAATAATTGCTATATACCCGGAACAAAAAAAAAAACATTACAAAATGCTGCTCAGTTTTTTACTCTGGGTTCGTTGGGCTCTTGGTGAACCTACAAGTCCTATATATCCCCACAACCAGGAAGGTCCACCGGATGTACCGGTACATTGCTTTCAAAGAGATGTCATAATTCGAAGAAGTTACAGGTGAAAACGTTGACTCAAAAGGCTGCTTTTTTCAACAAATTTTTAATTTTTCCTATATTTACCTGTTAGTTTCTATAAAGAAACCTTGATGGATCTACACAAATGACCCCTTGCTGAATTCAGAATTTTTTTCTACTTTTCACAAATGTATAGCTTTCCAGGATCCATTATTGATTTTCTACCCATTTTTACCATTATCTGGAAGGAGGTTCAAACTCAAAGCACAAAAAATTGCAAAAATAGGGTATGTCCCAGAAAAATGTCAAAACTGTGTAAAAAATGTAGGATTTCTAACAAAAAACTGTCATTCCCTAAAAGCTGGAGAAATTGTGATTTCAGCCCCACAAACCCTTTTTTGATATCATTTGCAGAGAAAAACCCAGACGCTTTCATTTGCAGCCACTTTTCCCCATTTTTCACAAAAAACCAAAATTTTGCTAAATTTTGACTAATTTCTGGGAACCCTCTAGGAGAATCCACAAACCCTGGGTACCTTTAGAATCCCCATGATGTTGGAAGAAAAGGACGCAAATTTGGCGTGGATACCTAATGTGGTCAAAAAGTTACAGGGGCCTAAGCACGCACTACCCCAAATAGCCCAAAAAAGGCTTAGCACAGGAGGGGAAAAGGCCTAGCAGCGAAGGGGTTAATTGTGAGGGGATGTATGTAGACTATTTTGATTTTAATCAGACTAATGTATTTTTCCTGCTAAAGTGTAGGGAGTACTTTTTTTCTCTACAATGCGTGTGCATGTAGAAACCATTCTGTGATAAGCATTTGTGTTTTTCATGTGTTTGTAGACAGATAACTGTGCTGTTTTTATATTTTGGTAGAATTAGAAATCAGTCATTGTTTATGAATTTGTGAAATGAGTTATGTTTCTATACTAAAATGTAGTACTACTTCTAGATGAAGAAATAAGTGTTGGTATAGTGCAAGGGATAGTGTTGTTTGTCTAGAATCACACAGTGAGTCTGTGTGCATTTGGGAACCACTGTGAGAGAAGCATTTGGTAACATCATGTATTTGCTGACATATAACTGTTTTAACTTGTCATGTTGTGAAGTTTTAGTAGCATTAGAAGACAGTTATGGCTTATGATTTGATTAAATGAGTCAGGCTTTGACAGAAAAGTGCAGTCCTGAAATATGTAGATTGTGTGCAGTTCCCTTACCAGTTGCACTGTAGTGAATGAGTTTTGATAAACTCCTAGGGATAGTGGTGCATGTCTAGAATCACAGTGTGAGTTAGTGTGTATTTGGGATCAGTGTGAGAGAAGCATTTGGTGATATCATGTATTTGCTTACAGATAACTTTTTTTAAACCAGTCAGGTTGTCAAGTTTTAGTAGCATTAGAAGACAGTTATGGCTTATGCTTTCATCAAATGAGTCAGGCATTGACAGTAAATTGCAGTCATGAAATATGTAGATTGTGTGCAGTTCCCTTACCACTTGCACTGTAGTGAATGAGTTTTGGTAAACTCATCGGGATAGTGGTGCTTGTCTAGAATCACACTGTGAGTTAGTGTGTATTTGGGATCAGTGTGAGAGAATCATTTGGTAACATCATGTATTTGCTGACAGATAACTGTTTTAAAATCTGTCATGTTGTGAAGTTTTAGTACCATTAGAATCCAGTCTTTGCTTATATGTTGATTAAATGAGTCATGCTTTGACACTGATGTGCTGTACTTGAATATGTAGATTGTGTGCAGTCCCCTTACCCCTTCCACAGTAGTGAATGAGTTTTGGTAAAGTCCTAGGATAGTGTTGATTGTCTAAAATCACACTGTGAGTCTGTGTGCATTTGGGTAAGGATTGTGAGAGAAGCATTTGGTAACATCGTGTATTTACTGACAGATAACTGTTTTAAAACCTCTCATGTTGTCAAGTTTTAGTAGCATTAGAAGCCAGTCTTTGCTTCTGCTTTGATTATATGAGTCAGGCTTTGACATAAAAGTGCAGTCCTGAAATATGAAGATTGTGTGCAGTACGCTTACTACTTCCACAGTAGTGAATGATTTTTGGTAAACTCCTAGGTATAGTGGTTGTTGTCTAGAATCACACTGTGAGTCTGTGTGAATTTGAGAACCACTGTGAGAGAAGCATTTGGTAACATAGTGTATTTGCTGACAGAGAACTAATTTAAAACCTCTCATGTTGTCAAGTTTTAGTAGCATTAGAAGCTAGTCTTTGCTTATGCATTGATAAAATGAGTCAGGGTTTGACACTAAGGTGCAGTACCATGTACTATTCTGTTCACTGTGGAATAACTGAAAATGTAAACGTTTTACCTAAGCACTGTCCTAGAAGTAGTCTGATTATTTAGTCAGTTTCTAAGTACCAAATATACTGCTTCAAATGTCTATGCAGTATGTATGTAGTGTTCTAACATACTATACACTTGTCTTTTACACCTTCAATTCCCTAGTCAGTATCCATACACTTCCAGGAAACATCCTGTCACTTCCTTTGCAGTCCTCTAGAGACCCATTCAACAGCATGTACTAATCCATTCACTGTGCCAAAACCCAAACACTATTAAATTCACCAAGACACTCTCATTCCAGTACTCTAATGATTCAGTCACTGCCTAAGTATTCATGCACTGAGCCAGGTCTTAGCACATGGACTTCTTCAAACCCCTATCCACTATGCATGCAGTCCTCTAAGAACCTACACACTTGTCTTTTACACCTTTAATTCCCCAGTCAGTATCTGTTCACTTCCAGCAAACACCCTGTCACTCCATTTCCACTCCTCTAGTGACCCATTCAGCATCATGTACTAATCCATTCACTGCGCCAAACCCTAATAAATTCACCAAGACACTCTCATTCCAGTACTCTAATGATTCAGTCACTGCCTAAGTATTCATGCACTGAGCCAGGTCTTAGCACATGGACTTCTTCAAACCCTGATCCACAATGCATGCAGTCCTCTAACCACCTACACAATTGTCTTTCTCACCTTCAATTCCCTAGTCGGTATCCATACACTTCCAGGAAATACCCTGTCACTCCCTTTGGAGTCCTCTAGTGACCCATTCAGCAACATGTACTAATCCATTCACTGTGCTAAAACCCAAATACTTATACATTCACCAAGATACTATCTTTGCAGTACTCTAATCATTCAGTCAGTGCCTAAGTATTCATACACTGAGCAAGGCATAAGCACATGGACTGCTTCAAACCCCTATGCACTATGCATGCAGTCTTATAACCACCTAGACACTTGTCTTTCACACTTTCAATTTCCTAGTCAGTATCCATACAGTCCAGCACTTGTGACTGCCTTTGCACTCCTCTAGTGACCCATTCAGTACCAAGTACTAATCCATTCCCTGTGCGAAAAGCCTAGCACTTATATATTCACCTAGGCACTCTCCTTGCTGTACTCTAATCATTCAGTCAGTACCCAAGTAGTCATGCAGTGAGCCAGGCCTTAGCACATGGACTGCTTTAAATGCCTATGCAGTATGGATGCAGTCCTCTAATCACCTATACAGTTGTGTTTCACACCTTCAATTCCCTAGTTAGTATTCATACTCTTCTAGCAAACACCCTGTCACTCACCCAGTGTGTCTCCTTATAGTACTGTAATCATTTAGTCAGTTAGCATGTAGTCTTTTAATGAGGTAGGCTTTAGGGCATGAACTGCTTCAAAGAAGTATGCACTATGCATGTAGTGTTTTAACGATCGTCACACTTGTGGTTCAGGGCTATAGTTTCTTAGTCAGTTTTTATATAAAATGTGTTTGTACAGTAATGGAATAGTATACATTTGAAAGTTATTAATATACATTTATTTGTGATTCTTTTTTACAGATACAGAACAGGAGTGTTTCTCATCTGTTTGCACTCTTCTCGTGCAAGATTGTTTGGATGAAGGGTCCTTAGGTGTTTCATCATACTTGCTGTGCCGCATGAGTATTTTTTGTTAGGATCCCCTCGTAACAGAACTTTTTGGCAAATCTTGCGAATGAAGAAGGTAGCATTGGTCTTTGTTTGCCCCTTGGAAAAAGTTTAACATTTCTTCACCACTGAAGAAAAACGTTGTGGGCGTGGTGCCTTCTGCAAAAAATGTTCCTCAGATTCGGTAAATATTTTAAAGCGGCAACATTTACAGATTTTGTAAGTTAAACTTATAAAATTTTGTTAGCTCTATGCATTTTATATATCTGTGATTTGTTTCTTGTGGTATTTTGTTGAGAATACCATGTTGTTTTTTTTTAACAATCTTTCTGATTTTCCAGGTCTGTCGTCGACATCCGTGGTTCCCACAGGAGTGTTCTGCCTTGTTGTTTTTTTGTATTATTGTTGTTACATTTTGTTTATTAGTTTATTGTTTATATTTATGTTAATAAAAAACATAAAGTTTGAAAATAGTTTATCGTTTATATATTTATTATTATAAAAAATAAAGTTTGAAAAAAAAATAATAATGTTTTTGGTTGTTCTCTTAACTGCTGTGTGACTCTTTCTTGTTCTTATTACTGTTATTTGATGGAGTCCACCATGGTGTTAAATTTTGGGGCACTTATCGCTGGAATACTGGTGATATCTGCAGTTTGCACCAACTTCTGAATAGTGTGTTAGATTTATCTCAACTTTACTTCCGTTAAAGTGCTGATAATGAAATGGAGAGTAGCCGTTCCCGTGCAAAAAGACACAAGGTGCACCTTTGCGATTTATTCTAAATACTAAAATCCTGTATTGTATTGCACTGAGGTATTGGCTGCACTTACAGTGTACACACAAAATCTAGTAAGAAATCTCATTGTATTTATATTGATTGGGAATAGTGCATCAGGTGCTGGATCTTGACGAGATACACTGCTCAGTTCGTATATTGTTGTGCACACGAAAAATTCACATCACGACTTTCACACCAATTGCAATGCGAAACAAATTCCGGCAATAAGACAAGTTAGCACCAGGGATTTTACACCTGCTTTCTGCTGGTGTTAAGCAGGACAACTACCTGCACCATGAAAGGGACCACAGCCAAGAGCCACACCAGAACACCCGCAGGTGCCTTTGAGTCAATGAGCATGATACAGGGATACCCATGAGGGCCAGAAGACTCATCTCAACAACTCCAGGACCGCCAATGCCCCCAAACCCACATCTTAGTAAGTGTGTCCCTGTGGTCATTGTCTTAGAATGATAGGCACGAGCCCTGCAACATCACAGTGTGCTGTCACCTCAGCGTTGGCAGTGAGCCTGGATGTGTAGCTACGTACGCATCCTCATCCATGCACAACTGGCGTGTGCTGGTCTGTTGTTCACAGGTCAGTGCAGGGGTGTGCCTATCCGGAAAGGGCAACGGGGTGTCTCGGACATATCCGTGTACAGGAAGTGCGGTAAGTGTGTCTCTGTGTTATGGTGTGGCCTGTTACAAGAGCCGCAGCAGTCGATTTTGTAAAGTGGCATGCACCACCTCCAAATGGCACTGTGATGTTGTAGTTGGAATGTAGCAGGACATGCGCAAATATGCATTACAATGGCGTGCTGTACGAGTGCACGAGATACAACAGCTCACCGTAAAAAAGTGTGGGGGCTCATGGGAGGGAGGAGCAGCCATTTGGCAACATAACACACTGTGAACTCGACCATGTGCCACATGCTGGGGATCTCATCCATGATGACCACGGTCGCAGACATCCCACAACACCAACGACTGGCCTTTGTACACATCCTGTATGAATGCAGTGTTGTTTTCACTTCTATGCCCGTTCAGTGGTGTGATGTTGGCAGGTTGTGTGACTTGTGCTCCTTGTTGGTGTGTTTCATTTTGGCCATTGTTAGTCTATATGTGTGTTGTACTTAATTGTGCATGTGTGCCATTCTGCCCATCTCCTCCACTCCCTGCTTTTTCCTCTTCCTAGTGCTGTTGTGTCTATAATTTTGTTGCTGCACACGTACATGTAAAGAATAAATTAGAATAGTTCCTTGATTCTTTTAGGTTTCAAAACTTCTCTATTGGTTTCTTTTTAATTTTCCATATGAACCATTTTTTTTAATATTCAACAACACATAGAAGTCAGAAGTGCAACGTATTCTATCAACACACTTTCTAGAACATTCTACAATACGTGCAGGTTAAAAGTTCATCAATTTTTTAAAACTTTACGATTTTTTTTGTAACATTTTCTTGAACATTTAACGACACGTGCAGGTTAAAAGTTGACGATTGTTTTAAGTTCGAACAGTGCCTTCCAAATGCAAGTAGCAGGTGTGATTGAGCTGAGCAAATTTTATCCTATGATATGTACTCCACGTTGAAACTGCTTTTTCTTAACCAATCACAAAGATGCTTTTCCACAAAACTAATGTGCACCCTACTTTTAAAAAAGAATGCTTTTCATGATATCTTCAGAGATAAGTTATAGATAGGAATTAGCATTTAAAAAACCTTTGACATGAGTGATGTAATATGTGACGTCATCAGCAGTGCATTGCGGGGGCGCGAGTTATAGTTAGCTGAACTAACTATAACGGGGGAATTTATTTGGTTTTGTACGAGGGAAATGTCCAGCTAACTATAACGCCCCTGAAACCTATGGTTTTTTCAGTGAATTTCTAAGGTTTTTTAAATGCCAATTCCTAACTATAACGCCCCTGAAACCTATGGTTTTTTCAGTGAATTTCAAATGTTTTTTAAATGCCAATTCCTAACTATAATGTGCATGAAACCTATGGTTTTTTCAGTGAATATATATATATACATCCTGCTCCACTGCACCTTGAACCAATGCACTCTCGGACGGGTGCTATAACGCGGAGGTGCAACCGCGTATATTAAGCGCGCTCATTCCTTCTCCTTCTACCGTTCTGGAAAAGCACTCGCAGGGGTCTTTATCTTTATCCAAATTTTAATTCATGCAGCCAACAGTTAACATGACACGTTTCGGCTACTGCCTTTCTCCAATGTTACAATGTTGCGCGCCAACCACCGGCATTTGAAATCATCAACATCCGGTCACATGATGCAGATCAAAACGAAAATCAACATAGGACAATAATTTTTCTGTTCTATCACAGGTGCCATCTTAAAACATACATAAAGTGGCTAAATACAAATGTCTAACGCTATATCAGCCTTCTGATGTAATTAAAATATAATACATTCAGTAATTTCATTTATCATATTGCAAAATGAAATCTTGACATTCTCTTGATTCAAACAGGGTGGCGCTAACTAAAATAATATAAAGCCGTATATCGGCATTAACAAGCAAGCACCACCTTGAGAGCCACAATTATGGTGCACATGTGATCTATAATCACATGTGAATCACATCAGATTCGAACAAGAAAGGGATGAGAGTCCATTTAAACCTACTTCCCAGTTTCTACCTCAATTATCTCTGGATGCGATCGATGTCTTTTCAGAGGCAGTGATTAAAGATCTTCAAACGCTTAGAAAATGACAATCTGGCACCAAAACCCAGAATGTGACGAAAGAACAACGAGAACCTATTGAAAATCTATATGCTGACACAGAGATGATATGTAAACCTTCAGATAAAGGAGGTAATATAGTCCTTCAGACGAGAGAAAATTATAATGCTGAAGCACAAAGACAATTATCAGATAATAACAATTATCAAAAAATCACTAAGAATGTTTATTTGGAAAGTGTCCATAGATATCATGATCTCATCAAGTTATGGTTTGATAAATCAATGCTCAATATGGATGAATTCCTTTTTCTTCGTTGTTTAAATCCTGTGGTGCCTACATTTTACCACACTCCGAAGATACATAAAAACAGTGAAAAACCTCCGGGGAGACCTATTGTCTCCTCACAAAGGGGACTTACAGAACACTTATCCATTTTTGTTGATTTGTTCCTCTTTCCTTTTGTGAAAGATTTACCAGCATATATTAAAGACTCGCGAGATTTTCTGAACCGCATTGAAAAACAATCATGGGATCCGGAGTATAAACTAATTGTCCTGGACATCACAAGACTTTATACCCGGCTAAATCACGAGCATGGCCTTGAAACGGTGGCACACTTTTTGAATAAAAAATCTTTGAAGTTTGCAGAACATAACAAAATGATCGAAGAATTCACAGAATTCTGTTTAACCAATAACATCTTTGTATTTGGTGATGACTATTACCGGCAGATCTCCGGTACTGCGATGGGCACCTGCTTTGCCCCCAGCTATGCAAACTTGTTCGTAGGCTGGTGGGAGGAGCAGGTGTCCAGAGCACAGAGAAGTATCGACATTAGTAGGGTAGTTTCCTGGCACCGTTATATCGATGATCTGTGTATTGTTTGGAATGGTTCGATGGAACCAGCTAATGAGTTCATTGGTAGTCTGAATGATAATGTTGTCAATCTAGAGTTTAGCGGTGAGGTCAGTTCTAATACGGTAAACTTCTTAGATTTAAAAATAAGTGTAATAGACAACAAGCCAAATGTGTCACTATACCGAAAACCTACAGCCGGTAATTCATTATTACATGCGGCTAGTAACCATCCACCTAAGTTGGTTAGAAGTATCCCCTATGGGGAATTCTTAAGAATAAAACGTAACAGCACAAGGAATATGGATTTTGAATTAGCTGCCAAGGCCAGTCTGAATAGATTTGTCAATAGGGGTTATAATAGGGATTTCTTAGAGGTAACCCTCAATAGGGTTAACAACATACCACGAGAAACACTTCTTGCTAATGAGAAGAAGAAGAATAAAACAGAGACAAGAGATAACAAGTTCAGGATGATAACAACTTTTTCTAACAAAGCCAATGATTTGAGAAAAATCATGAAGAAGAACTGGCATATTTTAAAGACGGACAATGTGATAGGCTCAGATATTCCAGCTGCCCCTTTGATAACATAGGAAGGCTAGATCATTGAGGGATAATCTAGTACAAAGTAATTTCTATACTAGACCAAGCACAAGCGGGACCCTAAGGGAACTTAGGGTTTTCTATCCTTGTGGCAGATGTAAGGCCTGCGCAGGGAGCAGAAGAACATTGACATATGAAGTGACAGGCCTTAAGATACCTAGAACCATAAAGAAGTTCATCACATGTAATACTACCTATGTAGTATACTGCTTAGAATGCCCTTGCGGACTGAAATATTTTGGCAGCACAATTCATCCCATTAAGATACGGTATTAGAACATATGAGGGCGATAGCCAAAAAAGATGATACTTATCCAGTCGCAAGACACTATGCAGAGAAACATGGCAGTGACAGGGAGCTGTTACGATATTATGGTCTAGATATGATTCCCGCTAGTATAAGAGGTGGAGATAGGATCAGAAAGTTGTGCAGACTTGAATCCAGATATATTATCGACCTAGAGACCAAGACCCCTAAGGGAATGACTATAGGGGAAGAGCTAGCTGTACACCTGGGCGATTAAATCTGCAATTGATGTGTAACCTAAGGAAGATTATGAATTTTAAGGTTCTCTGTGTGGATTCTGAGATATATACATTTTTGATTTTGTAACATGCTATGCAATTTATTGATTTATTGGTCTTTGATGCACGAAATTAAGTAACTATAGAACGAACTTAGCTGATACACGGCATGATTATAGATCACATGTGCGCCATAATTGTGGCTCTCAAGGTGGTGCTTGCTTGGTAATGCCGATTTACGGCTTTATATTATTTTAGTTAGCGTCACCCTGTTTGAATCATGAGAATGTCTAGATTTCATTTTGCAATATGATGAATGAAATTACTCAATGTATTACATTTTATTTACATCAGAAGGCTGATATAGTGTTAGACATTTGGATTTAGCCACTTTATGTATGTTTTAAGATGGCGCCTGTGATAGAACAGAAAAATTATTGTCCTATGTTGATTTTTGTTTTGATCTGCATCATGTGACCGGATGTTGATGATTTCAAATGCCGGTGGTTGGCGCACAACATTGTAACATTGGAGAAAGGCAGTAGCCAAAACGCGTCATGTTAACTGTTGGCTGCATGAATTAAAATTTGGATAAAGATAAAGACCCCTGCGAGTGCTTTTCCTGAACGGTATAAGGAGAAGGAATGAGCGCGCATATATATATACATATATATATCTGTAAACAATGTTGTCGCCCTTTGCAACTTACTGCATGATGGCTCAAGAAACCTCAAACACTGACTCTTTGGTAAAGTTCCATTTGATTCTTTTTTACTTTATTTCTTTCCACAAATTTCACAAGTAACTTCACTTCACTCCAAATGCAAGAACATTCCAAGTGCAAAAAATCACCAAAATAAATTTCCCCTCGGGCCAACACGCTTTTGCTTCTGCCTGGTACTGGGCCTCCAGTTCCACCACAGTGAGGTTGAACAGTCATTTTTAAATTGTCTGTCCAATCTTTTCCTGCCCAGTCGAATACTGGAGCATTAGCTCTCTTACTCCCATGACTCATTTCTCCTTCCATGTTATGTGGCACTACATTCAATATCTTTATTGCACTTGCACCATGTTCTTCTATAATCCACACCCTGATTTGGCCACATGATACACATGAGCATCTTCATCAAATATATATTTTTCCACACTATGTGAATAAAACATGTATTATTTAATACAAATGCCCTTGTGTGTGGGCACTCACCAAGCCAACTTAGAACTTCCGCAAAATGACTTGTGCTCGTGATTTTCTAACACTGAGAATACAAACCATCATAGATAGATTTAAAGGTAATTCCAATAATGAAGATACTGATAAGTGTGGGGACCCATTATCCTCACTTTAAAGTGCAATTTTTTAATGCATTATATGTAATATACTATGTATTGAAGTGCCTCAAAGTTAATTCAATAGCAAACAGGGTGTCTTCATCAATTCTCCTGTTATCGCTGCACTCTCAGTACTAAATAAATTACTTATATTTGTTATGGGGAGGCAGAAAAAAATCATCTTATTTTTCATAAAAATATAAACTCATTCTGGTCTCCATAAAATGTCCTGTGCTGCAATATTTATTTAATTTTGTCCTATGACTTTTTCTACAATAATCCATTCATTGCAATACTTCATTTTTCCAGTCTAAAGTGCTGGTGCTTCAGAGGGAGCATTCGTATATATGCTTAGGTAATAACCTATAGGCACTATAAAAGTTTTAGACTAGTTCCCCATCATCCAATCCAATGTCTCCCATTAAAGTGCTTGTGCATGTGTCAAATCATTGATTACAATAAAGTGCTTGTGCTAATACTGTTCTAGATTCCAAAAGTCCCCTTGGGAGATCCTTCCTTTCATAAAAGTTTTTTTCTTTCTTTTTCTAATAGGGATATCAAGGTCATCTATTCTCATCATCCTATAGCTCATACAATTTTTTTAAATAAATGTTTTCGTACAATATTGCATATGATAACGACTTCAACAAAATACGTTCTATTTTCTCTACTTCTTGCCCATAGTCCCAGATAAATCATCATTTCCAATCTATATATATCGATCTTTCTTTTGTAAGGAGCACATCATCTGTTGAGTGGAATAGATGCTGTACGTCCGAGTGCCTTTAGTTACCAATGATGTACATGTAACTCAGCATCCATATTATAAGCATTCTGGACCTCCGTGCCCATCCAGATGCTCATTTTGACTCCTCCCTTCTCAACTCTCTTTCTAAAGTATTCAAATCCCTTGAAGGAGTGACTGTGTTCTTCCACAAAGTGGTTGGCCATAGAGTTATTTGGGTCACCATTTCTAATGGCCCTTATGTGTTGTAGTATCTGTGATTTCAGTTTAACAATCATATTGCCCACATAATATTTGTTCCAACCACATTTCAGGGCATATACTACAAAGTCAGTCTCGCATGTGATTTTCACTTGTATGGTTCTTTCTGTACCCAATGTGGTGTACATTTTCCAAATTGGCATGCCCTGCAAGAGCCACATTTTCTAAAACCAATCACATTATTAGTTAGCCAATACCTCTTTTCCACTGGTTCTCAGTGGCTTTTTGTCACTTTGACCCCCAGGGATTTGCTTTTGTCTGAAGTTATCCTCGGACTTTGACCTACTACATCTTTTATTGAGTCTTCCTTTCTTAAGATATGCCAATGCTTCTTTAATGTTTTCTTTCTGGTGGGCTGCGCTGAATTGTATATATATATATATATATATATATATATATATATATATATATATATATATATATATATATATATATATATATATATATATATATATATATATATATCTATATATGCACATTTGAGATGTCATCAGTGATGTCACTGACCATGTCATGAGTGATATATTACGTGAGGTCATAAGCAGTGCACAGAGCGATTATGCGTATGTAGTGAGTAGGCAGAATTCACTATGGATACATCTCAGCAAAAGAACTACAAGTCCCAGACAGCTGAGAAATTCACACAGCCCACCAGAGGGCAACATAAAAGCAAAATGCGGACTAAGTCTGTTTGCATCTGCCTATCCACTCGATGGCCCGCGAGCAAGGAGCAGGAGCACCAAAACGCGTAGGGCAAGGCCACAGAAATCTTCCGTTATGTTGCAAGTTCCGCTAAAATAAAGATTTGGCAGTAATGCTGGATGAGCCTTTTACTGTGTGTCCTCAATTTAGTGGTAAGCTTTTGGATGAGATATTCCGGCCAGCCCAGGTCGGGAGGGCAGCACCGCCACAACGATCAAAAGTGGACCGGTTGGTGATAGATACACTGTAACCGAGCAGTGGAATAAAAGGTTGCCGGTATGAGAACTGACAACGCAATGGGAAGCTCTATTGCAGAGCGAATCTGTGTATGTAGTGAGAAGGCAGTATTCAATATGGATACATTTCAGCAAAAGAACTACAAGTCCCAGACAGCTGGGAAATTCACACAGCCCACCAGAGGGCAACATAAAAGCAAAATGCGCGACTAAGTCTGTTTGCATCGGCCTATCCACTCGCTGGCCCGTGAGCAAGGAGCAGGAGCTCCGAAATACGTAGGGCAAGGCCACAGAAATCTTCCGTTATGTTACAAGTTCTGGTAAAATTAGGATTCGGCAGTGATGCTGGATGAGCCTTTTACTGTGTGCGTCCTCAATTTGGTGGCAACCTTTTGGATGATATATATAGCAGCGATTCGGAAGGATTGTGGTATCGGACTGTATTGACCAGCATGCACTGCTTGACACGTGATATTCACCTGAATGTTATTAAAGAGGATTTAAAAGCAGTGCTAATACAGTCTTGTGTGATTTTAGAATCTGCTGCTGCCCGTGAACAAGGAAGTCAATTCTGAAACGCGTTGGACACTTTGAATATTTATGAGGAAACTTGCTGACCTTTTCCATGCTGAGCTTTTTATTTTGCCCCGGTGAGGAGTGCAGTTTTTTGTGGATAAACTGTGAAAAGGAATATATATATATAAATATATATATATATATATATATATACATATACACTTGAGATGTCATGAGTAATGTCACTGACCATGTCATGAGTGATATATTATGTGAGGTCATAAGCAGTGCATTGCGAGGGCACGATTAACTGCTGAATTTCTCTGGTTCTGCACAAGCAAAATCGTCTAACTATAGCGTCCCTGTAACCTTTGTTTTTTTCAGTGAATTTCTAAGGTTTTTTAAATGGTAATTCCTAAGTATAATGTCCCTGTGATCTTTGTTTTTTCAGTGAATCTCTATGATTTTTTAATTTGCAATGTTGCTTGCAGAATGGTAGGGAAAGGGGGAGAGCCTCTGACCAGCTCTCAGGAATCCCACTGTGTAAGACTTACAGAAAGTACCATGAGGGCTTCTTGGTCCCAAGGTCCCTTAGCATCCAAGAGAATTTCCTTCCCCAAAAAGTAGTGTGCCAGGAGACGCGTTTGTAGAGTGGTGGAGAAAGTAAGCATGACCTCGAAAGACATCTTAGGAAACTCAGTGTGTGGGATTTGCTGGAGGTAACAGGAGGGGTGGCTGGCCCCAAATGACCCTCAATAGCCAAGGGGAATTCATCCCCTGACTAGTAGTAAGCCAGGAGGCGCGTTTGCAGAGTGGTGGAGAAAAGACGTCCTTTATGATTGCACAGGTAGTGCCTGTGTGAGTCTATGAGTGCAATTGCCAAGGAAACACTGAGAATAACGGGTGTTTTTGACAAAGTGTAAAACATATATAAAGACATATTCTGCATTAAGTTTCAGTGCAGCTATTTAGTAAGACACTAATTTATCTTTCCCCTTTGTATTCATTTGTCAGAAAACTACATCACAAATGCATTTTCCTTTTTCACAGCAACACCGCAGGTCACAATAACATCAGTAGTCACAAAAACAAATGATAAAATGAAAAACAAATATGTAAACATATTTTACAAAGTTTGAGTCTAGCTGTTTATTAACATAACTGTTTAACTTTATTTTAAAAGCACATTCAACAAAAGCAGTTTTAAAAAAATAACTTTCAACATCTGAACTCACAAACAGAATATAACTAAAAAACACCCATCAACCTACCCATTCTTAACAAAACTCAACAAGAATGAAAAACTGCTTCTAAAGTAGTGCAATGCACACTCTGTGAAATGATGCACTGTAGAGGGATGAACAAAAAATATTCATGTGGGATGAATTACATGTTCCATCAACTTAAAACCTAACATAGAAAACACCTCCAACCATAAAACTATCAAAAAATGTTTACAACTTTATAAAACCGCTAAAAAAAAAAAAAAAAAAAAGAAAATAATGTCACTTGGGAAATAAAGGAATATCATTTGATAGTACACTTTTCAACTCAAAAACTAAGGGGTCGAATCCGATCTCGCTTAGAAGGACTCCGAACGCGATCCGGTGGGAAAAAGGTATGAGTCGGACGCGTGTTTCACAACTGACATGGACACCTGTATGAGCGAGCAAGTACGATGCGAGTGTATGCGTGTGTTTCGACCGAACCATTTCCAGATCCGAGCCACTCCAACTGACTTGTACGGACACGATTTGCACTGCGCAATGGAGACATTTCACGACTGAGTGAGTACGATGTATGCGTCGGACAGCTGGATCGAGCCAAAGTTCCCGGCTCGCAAAACATCCAGGAAGCTGCCTTTGGGGGTCCGCGTCGGACCCCCATCACATGCAGCCTTACGACTCGGACACAGGGGGAGACCCAAGGGTTTCCCCAACACAGGCATGTATGGTGCAGATAGCACCGACACATACCAACTGTAGGGGGGCCCTTGTGCGATACGTACCCATTCAGTCAATTGGAGCCCACGTACGCGTCGTACAACTGGCTCCCATTGACTTCTATGGGAGCCCGACTGAACCGAGTCCGGCAGCATGCGGCCGCATCGTACTCGCTCGGTCGGACTGCAGGGGTCCGGCTCGGTCAGAAAACACTCTGTATTCGGCTTAAAATTAGGATTTTTCTCAATTTAGTAGTAGTAAAGTTAGGACTCCTAACTTTAGGACTCCTAAATGCCTTCTGTGAATACCGAAAGCCTTAAAATTAGGATTTTTCTCAGTTTAGTAGTAGTAAAGTTATGAGTCCTAACTTTAGGACTCCTAAACTGAGAAAAATCCTAATTTTAAGACTTTCGGTATTCACAGAAGGCATTTAGGAGTCCTAAAGTTAGGACTCCTAACTTCTGTGAATACCGAAGTGAGTAAGTGTCTTCTGTGAATACCGAAAATGAGTAAGTGCCTTCTGTGAAAACGAAAATGGTAGTAAGTTTAGGATTTTGTCTTAAGTTTGTTCTGTGAATCGGGCTCTGTGTTTGATAAACAAGCTAGTGAGTGTCCCTGCAAATTTGTATGCTTTCTAATCTTGTAAGGATCCAATCCTCGTAAAGTACTTATTTTGTTTTTTAAACTTCACCTTGAAAATGTGTAGAAATGTCCTTAATCAATTCCCTGATTGATTGATTTGTAGGTACCATAACCTCTTTCAAAATAGGAGTGCCATTCTTCTTTCCAGAGCACCGTCCTCCGCAATCAATAGCATAAATAAAGACTCTGTACTAGAACTATGTATGCATTCTCCACTAAAAACTGTACAAAAGTTACTTCTATTCACTCATTTTTTTCTGTTTTTGTCTTCTCATGCATAACACAGTTTTGCTAAGAGTCTTCAATCTATTCATAATCAAAATGAAAAGCTTCCTCTTCAAAGCAAAGGCCTTATCAGCAACTCTCTCAACTCATTCTTTCTGTTTTAGTGCCTCTCTTCTTCTTCATATTTTTCACTATATTTATAACTACACTCCTACAAATCATCCATTCTGGCGTTGATTCCATAAACTGATTCTCTCTCCTGGTTAAGGTGTGTCCATCTTTATTACATTCTTTCATGTTCCTGTTATATATATTGTGTCCACTGTTATTCTTTCTCATAGTTCACATTTTATTTTAAATATTTTGTAATCTTTGGAAAGGTCCACATATATTTTTGAAGAAATGTCTTTGTTGCAGGGATTCTGCACACATACAGAACTATGCGCAGGAAATGGGACCTTGGTGTATAGGGACTGAATCTTCCTACCACCTTAGTATCCACGAACCCAGGACCGACTAGCTATAGTGTCTCACTTGCTCTCCTACTCACTCATAGAGAAACAAATTATTAGACACCCCAGAACCCAACATTCCCAGATCTTTCAGGAATCGCGGTAAGAAGACACACCTTTGCGCGGTCCAGATTGCCAACTTTAAGAAGCTAGCTAGAAACAGGATTCATCACCGCTGGATCCACGGAAGAGGGCAACTAGGCTCTTGCTTGTGAATCAAAAGCTTTTTGTAGATCCTGTAACATAGCACAATGATTATCTACGTCAAAGGTTGTGGCAGCCACGACAACGTCTAGGCCATCAAGGTCTGGCACAAACATTTAAATGCCAAAGAGCATTTTGTATGCACGTTGGACTCCATACACATGAGTCAGCCAACCCCTGCCAATACGTAAGATTCTAGCTGTCAAAGATTGCTTTAAGTCATGGTTCATCTGCTCCACAACTGAATTGCCCTTGGTCCGGTATGGAGAGGAATATTGCACCTGCACCCCCAGAGACTTCATCGCATCCCGGTAAGCCTTAGAGGCAAACGCAGGACCTTGGTCAAAATGGAAGGTGCCACAAGCAAATGTCAAACAATGATACACAAATCTTTAATGACAGTTCGAGCGTCAGCACTACATTGAGGCCAAACCTAAAGGAATCTTGTGCACAAATCCACTGCAACTAAGATGTGTTTAAATGCAGTGTCAGAAGTCAAAGTACCACAGTGATCAAGATAAATACAGCCAAATGGCTGCTTGAGATGTAAAGCTGAGTATGTGATGGGCGTCCAACAGTAGAAGGTTTAATTTGTTGACACAAGAAAGAACATATTTACGTGCCTGTTGATATAAACCACGCCACCAAAAACGCTGCTGAAAAAGAGAAACAGTCGCACTCACACCAGCATGTGCAGAAGCAATGCCTTTATGTGCTGCACTGATCAAAGAAAGTCTGCGTTCCTCTTTGGGAATCAACCGATCCCTAACGGATGTAATAGTAGCAAATGGAATCTGATCAGATGACAAGTGGTATATATAACGTGAAGGAAAACCTTGAGGAAATTCTGAGGTTTTCCTAGATGGCAGTGAGCCTGGGGCCAAAAAGACAGGTGCCCCCCCAAAACCAGGTAGTTTTGTTATAGGCAATTTTGAAGTCTCCACAGTACGATTTGGGCCATTTCCTGTTTCAGCCACTATGCCTAACCACACAAGTGAGGTACCATTTTTATCGAGAGACCTGGGGGAAAGCTGCGTGGTAGGAAATTTGTGGATCCACGCAGTGTCCAGAACTTTCCACCACAGATATGTGAGGAAAATGTGTTTTTTGGACAAATGTTGAGGTTTGCAAGGGATTCTGGGTAACAGAACCCGTCTTGAGCCACTCAAGTTAACCCATACTGGATTCCCCTGGATGTCCAGTTTTCAAAAATGTATAGATTTGCTAGGTTTCCCTTGGTGGCAGCAGAGCTAGGGTTCAATATCTACAGCAAGACACTTTGCAAAAAAAGGGTCCGTTTTCACTGTGAAAATGTGGTGTGTCCACGTTGGATTTTGGGCCGTTTCCTGTCACGGGCACTCAGCCTACCCACACAAGTCGGCTACCGTTTATCTCGGAAGACTTTGGGGAATGCGGTGTGGGTGGAATTTTGTGGATCCACGTAGATTCCAGACTTTTCCACCACAGAAATGTGAGGAAAATGTGTTTTTTTGGACACGTTTTTAGTTTTGCAAGGGATTTTGGGTAACAGAACCTGGTTAGAGCCAATCAAGTCACCCCATCCTGGATTTACCTGGGTGTCTCGTTTTAAAAATGTATAGGTTTGCTAAGTTTCCGTAGGTGCCGGCAGAGCTAGGGTTCAAAATCTACAGCTAGACACTTGCAAAAAAAGGGTGCGTTTTCACTGTGAAAATGTGGTGTGTCCACGTTATATTTTGGACCATCTCCTGTCACGGGCACTAGGCCTACCCACACAAGTGAAGTACCATTTTTCTTGGAAGACTTTGGGGAATGCAGGGTGGATGTAAATTTGTGGATCCACGCAGATTCCAGATCTTTCCACCACAGAAATGTGAGGAAAATGTGTTTTTTTTACATATTTTTAGGTTTGCAAGGGACTCGGGGTACCAGAATCTGGTAAGAGCCGGTCAATTCTTCCCATCCTGAATTCCCCTGGGTGTCTAGTCTTCAAAAATGTATAGGCTTGCTGGATTTCCTTAGGTAACGGCAGAGCTAGGGTTCAAAATCTACAGCTAGGCACTTTGCAAAAAAAGGGTCAGTTTTCACTGTAAAAATGTGGTTTGTTCACGTGTTTTGGGCCGTTTCCTGTCATGGGCACTAGGCCTACCCACACAAGTGAGGTACCACTTTTCTTGGAAAACTTTGGGGAACGCAGGATGGGTAGAATTTTGTGGATCCACGCAGATTTCAGAACTTTACACTACAGAAATTTGTGGTTTTTTTGACAAACTTTAAGGTTTGCAAGGGATTCTGGGCAACCGAACGTGGTGAGAGCCAGTCAATTCACTATATCTTAGATTCCCCTGGGTGTCTAGTTTTAAAAAATGTACAGGTTTGCTAGGTTTCCCTAGGTGCTGGCAGACCTAGGGTTCAAAATCTACAGCTAGACACTAGCAAAAAAAGGGTCCGTTTTCACTGTAAATATGGTGTGTCCAAGTTGCACTTTGGACCGTTTCCTGTCCCAGGCACTAGGCCTTCCCACACATGTGAGGTTGTATTTTTCTCAGAAGACTTTCGGAAATGCGGGGTGGGTGGAATTTTGTGGATCCAAGCAGATTCCCGAACTTTCCACCACAGAAATTTGAGGGAAATGTGTTTTTTGACAAATTGTTAGGTTGGCAAGGTATTCTGGGTAACACAACCTGGTGAAAGCCAGTCAAGTCACCCCATCCTGGATTCCCCTGGGTGTCTAGTTTTCAAAAATGTATAGGTTTGCTAGGTGCAGGCAGAGCTAGGGTTCAAAATCTACAGCTAGGCATTTTACACTTTTCACTGTAAAAATAAAGTGTGTCCCCGTTGCGTTTTGGGCCGTTTCCTGTCGCGGGCACTAGACCTACCCACACAAGGGTCTGGCAGATGTAATGGTATATTGCTTTCAAACACCTGTCACAAATAGAAGAAGTTACAGCTGAAAACGTTGGCACAAATGGCTGTTTTCTTCAACTAATTTACAATTTTTCCTATATATAACAGTTAGTTTCTATAAAGAAACGTTGAAGGATCTACACAAATGACCCCTTGCTGAATTCAGAATTCTGTCTACTTTTCTAATATGTATAACTGGCCAGGATCCATTATTGCTTTCATACCCATTTCTACCATTAACTGGAAGAAGTTTAAAAGCACAAATAATAGCAAAAATAAGCTATATCCGGGTAGAATTCCAAAACTGTGTAAAAAATGTTGGTTTTCTTACAAAAGTCTGCTTGTCCCTGAAAGCTGGGAAATGGTGATTTCAGCCCCACAAACCCATTGTTGATACCATTTGCAGGTAAAAAGAGACACTTTCATTTGCAGAACTTTTTTCCCATTTTTCACAAAAAAAACAAAATGTAGCTGTATTTTGGATAATTTCTGATTCCCCTCCAAATCAGCCCGAATATCATCACATGGAAACTGTACCCAATTAAAAAAAATTGGGTACAGTCTCCATGTGATGATATTCGGGCTGATTTGCTCTTTGCATGATATAAACGACTGCGTAGGTGTGAGCACTTTGCCACCCATTTCCCTCTGATCTGTTCAAATACAGCGCTCCTGATGATGTTCGGGCAGATTTGTACTTTACATGATATAAGCGGTTGCGTAGGTGTGAGCACTTTGCCACTTATCTCCCTTTGCTCCGTTTAAATGTAGCGCTCCTGTTCTAAATTTAACTTCGACCTACACTTATTTTCATGATTTACTACACTGAAAACATTATAACCAAGTTTGTTTTTTTCTTGTTTGGGCAACAACTACTATGACAAGTGATAATGCAATGTCAAATCCTTTTGCCTTATATTGGAATGTGATGTTTTTGATACTGAGCATTAAGCCCAGGTTGGAACTCCAATATGGCCGCCAAATATGAACAGTGTTGTCCTATCTCTATGTTCTGTGCCTATGATGCGATGTCTGACGATATAAGGTGCTAGTTTGTTTTGTGCACTGTATTCACGTGATCAAGGCTGCGGATGCCGTTGAAACGCGTTGTGGAATAAACCTAGTCGCATTTACTATTGAAAGTGTCGTCTTTAACCTGAGAGCGTACTTAACTTTGGATTTTGTAATATATATATAATCCATCGGAAACCCACGTCAACTAACAGCATCCTCCATGCCAACAGTGGACACCCACAACATCTAAAATGGAGTATTCCGTATGGTGAGATGCTCCGCATCAAGAGGAACTGCTCGGAAACCTATGACATAGAGAGAAACTTGGAAGACGCAAGTGCTAGATTCCTGGCAAGAGAATATCCCCTGAAAGTCATAAATGACTCAAAGAACAAAACAATGGAAAAACCTAGAACGGAACTACTGAAAGAACGAGACCATACGGACAATGATGAAACAGTTTGGATCATTATGGATTTTAATGTTGAAAATAAGTGCCTAAGGAAAATCATCAGAAAAAATTGGAACATTTTATTGCTTGATGATTCACTAAAGAAAAATTTACCATCAACTACCAAAATAACCTACAGGAAGACCTCCTCGTTAGGTGATATTTTGACACAAAGCCATTTAAAAACACCTAAAAAGAAAAGAGCAACATGGTTAACCACACCTGGTTTTTGGAAATGTTCCAAATGCAAAGCATGTGAACATGGAAACAACACACTGTCATACACACTGGCCAATGGTAAAAAGGAATGGATTGCTGCACATATCACGTGTGAAACCAAATACGTGATATATGTTCTAGAATGCCCATGTAAACAACTATATGTTGGAAGTACCATCAATAAATTAAAACTGCGCATCCTACAACATTTGCGAGCAATTAAAAATCAAGATCTGGCGTACCCTATGGCTAAACTTTTTTCCGAAAAACATCAAGGGAATTCATTAGGGTTACACTATTTCGGAGCTAAAATGATGCAACTAAATGAGAGAGGTGGTGAGATAACCCTGGAATTAAGAAGGGCTGAGTCCAGATTCATTCTAGCTCTTGGAACAGAAAAGCCCTTTGGCCATAACCTGGATGCAGAATTACATGTTCATCTATAAAAACCATGGAAGATCTAACCTTGACTTTTGGCTTCAGTGGAGAAACTCAGGGGAACAAAAGGATGAGCTTTTATATTAAATCATGACTATTAAAGTAAGACTGAAACCAAACTGAATGCCAAAATAATAAATGAACCGTGGTTTATCCCGAGCAAAGACATATACATATATATATATATAAAAAATAGTTCTTAAAGCAAAGAGAATAATATTGATAGCACATTTGAAATTGCAATTTTGTACAATATATCACTACTATATGTGTGCTTATGCTACTCGCAGCATTAAATGACATATCCCATGGGGTTGAAACTGCTCGTTTGCACAATATCTTTGTACTATGTGACAGCTATGGCAGCTTGTATTTATGAGTCTAAAAATTGCAATCTTGCACAACATCCTTGCATATTTGCACTCTACTAAAATGCACTATGTGATAGTCATGGTAGCTTGTATTTTATGAGCCTAAAAAATTGCAAATTTGCATGACACACTTGCACTTTATTAAAATACCTTATGAGATTGCTGCATCTTATTGATACAATTTACACATTGCATAAGTCACTTTCTCATTTTATTACAAGCATTAGGAACTTTTAAGCTAGGGAGAGGATTACTTGAGACCATGGTTTTTAACAATTGATGGCATTTTTCTGGGTTTCAAGGTTGTTTCTTAAAATCAGTCAGAGCTCAAATCAAATTATTCCCTGTATTCTTTAGGATCCTTTTAGAATATGTATATAAATACGAGCATGATCTTGATAATCCCTGAATATACAATGTTCTATGTTTCTCATATAAATGTTTTCCAATTCTGATGAGTACTTTAATAAACAAATCTGCCAATTCTGTTTGTTTGTCTGTTAAAAGATCAAAATTATAAACAGGAAATAATTTATATAAAAAAACACATAAAAATGAAATTGAAATGCAAAATGGCGCCTACTGTATGCCATATTAGTAATAGTTGAGTGTGGGTTAACATTCTAGCTTACTGAAACACATAAGGTGAATTTTTAGTTTTTACTGCACTTTGTCACTTTAAAAAGACTGTCTAGATGTTGGGACTCTATGGTCCAGTTGAAGGTATTCGCCGAAACGCGTCGACCGTCCCTGTTGTTGCGCACTTGGTGAAAAGATGAAATAAACAACATTAACTGATCTTGCCGTGCTGTGGATTTCCTTGGTGCCGTGGATGCTCTGGTTTGGGGATGCTGCCGAGTTTTTCTTCAAATATATATATATATATATAAATATAAATTCACTGAAAAAACCATAGGTTTCACACAAGTTATAGTTAGCTGTACATTTCACTCGTAAAAAACCAATGAAATTCCACGTTAGAGTTAGTGCAGGCAACTATAACTCAAGCGACCGCAATCCTCTGCTGATGCTAATACTGTATTTAGACACTTATTTGCCCATGTCTTCTTCCATTAAATTTTAGCTATACATATATTACAAATATTTTTTTTTCATAAAGACACATATGTCATTAGCAGAGGATTGCGGTCGCGTGAGTTATAGTTGCCTGCACTAACTATAACGTGGAATTTCATTGGTTTTTTACGAGTGAAATGTACAGCTAACTATAACTTGTGTGAAACCTATGGTTTTTTCAGTGAATTTGCAAGGTTTTTTAAATGCTAATTCCTAACTATAACGTGTGTGAAACCTATGGTTTTTTCAGTGAATTTGTACGGTTTTTTAAATGCTAAGTTACTTTACGCCGTTCGTGCCGTGCGTGCCCACTTCACGCAGTTCGTTCCGTGTGCCCACGTTAGGCTGGATGGGCCATGTACGCACGATGCCCTTTGCGCACCGTCCGCACACGGAGGACATATTATGCGCTTTGTTCTGAAAGATTTTCTATTAATTGTTCTATGTAACTGGATATGCCATGCACAAACAGTGCCCTACGGGCAACTTTTGCACACGGGGGGGGAGAGTATGGATTTTGTTTTTTTTTTATTAATTTTTAACCGTACGCGTACGGTAAGCGTATTCGCCGTTTTTTCGAAAAAAAATAAATATATTTTTTGGCCTTGCATGGCCTTCTGGCCCACCATATCCAAGGCTAGGTGGTTAGGACCTGTCTAGCCTGCCCCATTTTTATGATATCCAACTTTGTTTTTTCTCCACCCCTCCAAGTGCGAGAGAGAAAATGGCGGCCGACACTTCCTGGTTTCGACCGATTCGAATGTTTACTAAGATCTAACAGCCAATCAGAATCGCGCATGCGCACGGCACCGTACGCGTACGGTAAGCTTACCGTAAGCGCACGGTAAGCGCACGGAGCACTGCCACAGATATATATATTGATTTAAATGCTATTTTCTCAGGAACTACTGAACAGATTTACACCAGACCTACAAAAGGCACTTCCTTGACCTGAGGACTTCCTCTGCCAAATTACAAGTAATTCTGTTCAGCCGTTCGGGCTGTAGGTGTGTCTAAAGGTCCTATGGAAAAATGCATGGGGAAAACACGTTTTGGGACCCCCCTTTTTTCTCAGCCCCCGCTTGACGAATCCCCCCGAGACTTTCAGGGTAGGAGCGGAGCGTAGCGCCCCATTAGTTTTGAAAATTTCGCGAGGATTCGTCGACCGGCGCCAAAGTTATTCCAAATAGAATGTTGCGGATTTCCTATGGAAACAGGGTCCTAACTATAACTACCTACTGGCGACCGCCAGTAGGTAATATATCTCCAATCGCTGAGACTGTCCTAAGGCATCCAAAGGAAAAACAGCAACCACGGACTCTTGATTGCTTCAAAAGCAGTATTTTTTATTTAGCAAATTATCGGCAACTCGACCTAATTCCTTGGTCATGAGTCCATATATATATAAAATGAATGGGTTGCACACAATGAAGATAAGTTTGAACCATTTAATCTCAGGATTCAGTCCACCAGTCAGTCCTAGCACAAATGCAAGTCCAGGCCAAACGCGTTTCGGGCGTAACCACCGCCCTTGATTACTGGCAACTGGATAAAGCGGCAAGTGAACCATCTGTGCACAATTAAATATCCCACCCCAGTGGGTGTGTGCATGATTGCATGCTGGTCTACGTGGTTCACTTGACATTCAAACCCCAGTGGGTCCCGCCGTATCCTCCACAATATACAGTCTTACCCCAGTGGGTATGTCAGGAGT
This sequence comes from Triturus cristatus, assembly GCF_964204655.1. Classification (NCBI taxonomy): domain Eukaryota; kingdom Metazoa; phylum Chordata; class Amphibia; order Caudata; family Salamandridae; genus Triturus; species Triturus cristatus. The sequence goes on from NC_140582.1 coordinate 617,766,875, forward strand.
GAACATGCTGACATCTTTGGCACCATCCTTCGATCTGACTCATCCCTCCTGCAGTGTCCATTTATCTCTGTCACTGCAGACCCGCTCTATACGCGGTGGGGCACGTTGCAATGAAACCGCCTGTGGCAAGAGTGTGAAAAACCCCTTTGTGTGCAACATCCTCAGTAGGGCAACCCTTTTTGATGATACAATGCGGACTGTCCAGCTTCGAGGATACCCTGCCGCCGGAAAGGCAGTTCTTCAACGCTCGCAAGTGCGAGCTTGGCAGAGAACGAAGGGGACCGAAGCCACCGGTATATATTGGTGTGCATTGCAAGAGGCCTACTGATCGCTCTCACCCACAAAGGACGTTTTAATATATTTTTTAATCCGTTTGTGCCTGGAATGAACTACTAACACAAGCAATGCCCACTTGGGATTTAAAGGGACCACAAGTATGGCAGTTAACAGTTTGGACTACAATATCCAAATGGCCACTTTAGATGCCCATTGGGGCGGGACTTGTGCAGCCAATAAATATTGAAATGGAAGTGAAAACATTGCCAGTGATCAAGAGTTGCTGATACTAGAAACGTGTTTGGCCGTTGAATGAGAAAGCGAGCGGGGCACGTTGCAATGAAACCGCCTGTGGCAAGAGTGTGAAAACCCCTTTGTGTGCGACATCCTCAGTGGGGCAAACTTCTTTTGATGATTGTATGTACGTATATGTATATATATATATATATTTATGTGTGTGTATACCAATAACATGGAATCTAATAAAAAACATTATATTTTAAATTAGAACATTAAGCTATTTATAAATCTTCAAACTTAAATTTCCCACTCCAGTGAGTGTAACAGTAGGGAAAGTGTTGGATAGCAGAGGGGTAAAAATTACTATTTCCACTGCAATAAGAATAACAGTAGGGAAAGTATTGGATAGCGGAGGGGTAGAAATAACTATTCCCACACCAATAAGAACAAAAGTAGGGAACGTGTTGGATAGTGGAGGGGTAAAAATTACTATTCCCACTCCAATGGGTGTAACAGTAGGGAAAGTGTTGGATAGCGGAGGGTTAAAAATTACTATTCCCACTCTAGCTAGTGCAACAGTAGAGAAATCGTTAGGTTGCGGAGGTGTAAAAAATACTATTCCCACTCCAATCAGTACAACAGTAGGGAAAGTATTGGATTGCAAAATTCAAAACAAACAAAATATTGACAACTGAAATATTTTAAAAACAAAATAAATAAATATAGTAAAAATGAAAATACAAATATTTCTAATATGAAAAATTAAAAAGTATATACATATATATATTTTTTTTTCACAAACGACCAACGCTTCGGAGAGCACACAATTTTCAAAACATCAATGTTGCACGATGGTTCACATCTCCTCGGGTTAATTCATTGTTGCCTTACACGTTTCGGAGCCCTTGCGCTCCTTGTTCACAGGCTTCCACGGAGACACGGAAATGAAGGAGACACCCATTTGGCATGGTAATTTATTTACGTCATTGACATAGTGTTGCATGCTGGTATTGTGAGTTCATATGCTTCCTATAGTAGGCTAGGGTGCTTTCTTATCGATGATTTTACCTTTGTAGGTTCCGCGTTCCTCTCGTGTCTTTAATGAATATTCATTGCCCTCCCGTGGGCCCCAAGGATAGAGTGAGCCAGCAAGGGTGCTGTTAGAAAATTCCAAAGGGAAACTTGGCATAGTTCCGTTGCTTCCATGGCCCTGATTTCAGGTGGTGCCTCTCCGCGACATGGACTGCCGCCAGACATTTTTTTCACAAACGACCAACGCTTCGGAGAGCACACAATTTTCAAAACATCAATGTTGCACGATGGTTCACATCTCCTCGGGTTAATTCATTGTTGCCTTACGCGTTTCGGAGCCCTTGCGCTCCTTGTTCACAGGCTTCCACGGAGACACGGAAATGAAGGAGACACCCATTTGGCATGGTAATTTATTTACGTCATTGACATAGTGTTGCATGCTGGTATTGTGAGTTCATATGCTTCCTATAGTAGGCTAGGGTGCTTTCTTCTCGATTATTTTACCTTTGTAGGTTCCGCGTTCCTCTCGTGTCTTTAATGAATATTCATTGCCCTCCCGTGGGCCCCAAGGATAGAGTGAGCCGGCAAGGGTGCTGTTAGAAAATTCCAAAAGGAAACTTGGCATTGTTCCGTTGCTTCCATGGCCCTGATTTCAGGTGGTGCCTCTCCGCGACATGGACTGCCGCCAAACATTTTTTTCACAAACGACCAACGCTTCGGAGAGCACACAATTTTCAAAACATCAATGTTGCACGATGGTTCACATCTCCTCGGGTTAATTCATATATATATATATATATATATATATATATATAAATATATATATACATATATACATATATATATATATATATAATGTTAAATACATATGACAAATACCTACAAATATTATATATTATATAAATTTAAAAAATATATTTTCAAACAAATCCATACTTTTAATTTGAAATTATTTAGAAATAAAATATATTAATTATTACATAATTACTTTTTTTATTTCCTACCCTATAACACCACACAATTCACAGTAACTGTAAAAAAATAATTGCACCACTAAAACGTATTTTCAATAAAAAATGCTAATAGTATTTAACAACTAAGCATATTGTAAGTAAAATTAATTTACTCCCCACCCTTTACTCCTATAAAAGTAAAACCCACACAAAAAAATATAAACAATAACCCTAATTAAATATCAATTAATTAATCAATATTAATGATCAACTAATTATTAATTAAGTAAACAAAAGATACTCCACAACACACACATAAAATTAAGTACACAATTTCCATAATCAATTTACAGTCAATTAAATAATATAAATTAACATTAATTATTAATTCATTAAACATAAATTACTTCCCACCCTTTACTCCATAAACAACACAAGCTTCACCTAAAATTAGTTACACAATTTCCATAATTAATTTACAATCAATTAATTAATTTATATTAACAACTAATTATTAATTCATCAAAAATAAATTACTTCCCACACATTACCCCTATATGCCCCATGACCCACACCTAAAATAAATCACCCAATTAAGATAATTAATTACCAATTAATTAATTACTATTAATTAGCAACCAATTAATACTATAAAATCTCAATTAAATAAATATTCATTCATTATAATTAAATGCCTTCCCATCGTATTCCCCTATAAACCCACAACTCACTATAGAACTCAAAAACGCAAAGTAAAATACATAACACTAATTAAAAAATCAATATTTTAAACAACTATATTTTTGCAAACTATGTTAATTATTTCTATTTTTTATAAAACAATATTTCTTACCTTAAATTCGATATTCTTGACCACAATATTCTTGCTGTTGATATTTCTGTGTCACGATATTTCCAACTTGATATTTGTGTAAGTCGACATTTGCAACTTGATATTCTGTGTGAATACCCTGAAGATCAGCAGAGCTACAGGGAGAGTACTCTTTGCATCTGTTCCCTTTGCAAAGAAACTCTGCAACAGCCTGGGCCCTGGACCATACAGGGCACGAATAATGGACAGTGTATGCTCTCTGCATGCTGAGCATACGTTTCGCACCAAGCTCTCACAGGCTCATGTGACGGCCAAAATCTATACCAATAAAGTGCTAAAACTGTGCTGTGTGATTACTCCCACTTGTTCAACCTATACACTGGGGACCTGGGTGTGGAGCTATTGAAAGTCAACACCTTTCCACCCAAATAAGACCATCTCAGACTCCCCATCATGCATTACACGGATGACCTGGTACTACTGGATCACACCAGAATTGGCATGAAAAGGGCACTTGTGGCATTACATCTGTGCAACATGGGAAACAAACTCTGCGCCAATGCAACAAAAATGAAGGTCCTGGTCACCAGTCACAAACCTAAAAAGGACCTGCCGGAATGGTACCTTGGACCACTAAGGATCACCACTACAACAAATACAATTACCTGGGAATACAATTCATCGAAAAGGGGAGACCGAATTTGCAGACCAAGGCACTCGAAACAAAGGCGGCCAAGGTTATATATGAATTATGCAAATTAAATCCCAAGCTCCAAAGTCATTCTGCAGAGGGTATCCAACGGGTCATGGAAGCAAAACTGATTCCCACACTGAGCTACGGCCACCTTGTCTTCCTGGGTCAACTCAACGAAAAACTGGAGCGACTGCACATAATGGCCTACAGAAAAGTATTTAATCTTCCCTACTCAACTAGGCACACACTGATTCGGCTGGAGTTCAACATTTCAACGATAGATATCGAATGTAACAAAGATATCATCAAACTGTACTACAGGGTGACCAAGGCAGGTACAGACACAATCAGGGAAGCCTTAAAAGCAGTTTTTCAGGACAACAACAGCTTTTGGGCTAGGTACCTCTCAAAGGCAAAAAAGACACTGGGCTGGCCCCCAGAGACTACAACCGGCACACCTTCAACAATGGCCAGCCTGAAAAGCCTGCTAAAGAAACAGGGTAAATGCATCTCAAGGTTACAGGACCTCGTATGAATCAGGCATATCCCTGGTGTAGATGGCCTCGCCTATTTACACAAAACTACTGTAAGCCAACCATATCTGAAAACAGGGTTGGGTAGGACAGCCCTACAGAACATACTGAGAACTAGGCTCCTTACACTGCCAATTTGGGACTACAGGACCCACTGGAAACACGGATTGCCTGGAAATAAGGGATGCAACCTGTGTCAAAATCACACAGAATCAGCCCAGCACATTATCTGCAGCTGCCCAATTTCTGCTGGGACAAAGGCAGCTATATCTAAGAACCCTGCTTTTGCAAAATGGCGTGAGAACCTGCAAAGAAGCCCTACACTTATTTTAAACATCACGTAACCAATGGCCCTCGCACGAATTGGCAAATTCCACGTTGAAGCAGCAAGGATTTTATAAACAACCCAAGTAATGGAGACAAATGTCTGGAACATACGAGCTGCTGTTCACTAAGAGCCGCCTCAACATTGATTGGAGGAGCTTCCCATATGAAGTGGCCACAATGATCTCACTCATGCACAACGCACCTTTGCTTTTGAAGGTGCACACTAGTATGCATGAAGGACGCACCACTCTAGGGACCCACACACAGTTCTGACTCTCCATCCAGCACTCTTTTTATCTCTGGCATAATCCGTTGTTGAGGCCCTTTTGCACCGCCATGCTCCATATATACCTACACCTCACACAACATGCAATCGGCGATTCTAATATAAGACTTTTATTGGTCTGGTCAGAGTATCACCATCTATCTGTCACATTAACCTTGACTATTGCACATGCATAACCTAACTCCATGCATGCTTGCGCACCACAACATTGCATGTCCATGCACTCCATACCTTTGGCCTTGTGTAGTGTCTTTCCACCCTGTACTCTCCATATAAAAAACTCTTGACCCCTCATTTTGGGCGGATGCTAACCTCGCTTGGCGATAAACCTACGACACCTCAAACTTTTATATGACATTATTTTACAGCACAATTTATATTGTTTTTTATATTTTTATATGTGGTGTCTTTTTTATGCTATCTCTGTTGCAAAAGATTTTAAGTAATCATACAATAAAGATAATAATATTAATACTGTTCCCACATGATTATAGCATACCCGCAAACTAACCATACAATACTATATATGATATTACCATTGTGGTTTACTGTGAAGGGTTCTGTGATTTGATGGTACCTCCCTGACAAGAGGCTGGTAAGGCCTTTTGTGTGTAGAGTAATTTTTTGGACTGTACATATATTTCACATCATGCTCACATGCCACACACAGGAAACATACACAAGTTGGGGTGTAAGGCCTATACAAATGTTAGAACATCTGCCATGATAAGCTTTGCAAATTCATCATTTGCAACAATAGGTAGGTACATGCATAGATATGCGCATACAAAAGGTGTAGGGTTTAGGACTGTATCCATATCACCATGATGATGTAATTGTAAAGATTACAGTGCCACATGAACCATAACATTTTTGTCCCAAGTTTGGCCCACACTATCCAGCTTACAAAAACTCTGCTGTCAGTCTGGGACTCTGAGCCACATTGTGGCCCATGGGATTGGATGGGATTAAAGTTGCGTATTACACACTATATTAGCAGTACTCACTTGCTTCTCTGGTGTGCCATAGAGCTGGCAATACAGAAGAAGAACCTTGTTCACCAGGGTCTCCAGCTACTCTGGAGTGAAGGCAGGGGCCCTGCAGCCTATACATAGTGACATGAAAGCTCCCAGAGGTGGTAAACAGCAGCTGATGATGAGAAGTCGTTGATAGCAGAAGTGTCTGGAGGCAAGTGATTTGATTTCTAAACAGCAACGTTTAAATAAGCCACACAGGCAAGCCTCTCTGTAGACAGCCACAGCCATTGGACCGTGATGGTCGAATTTTCCAAATGTAGCATATGGCTGTGACCACCATGGTTGACTCATCCAGCACGCGGTTCAAATCCGCTGGCATTGCCCAATAAGCATGTTCCATAAGCGATGGTAGGCATTGATATGGGAGGTCTTCTGTATAGACGGCCACATTCCTTGAACCACGACGGTCACATTTTTAAAAAGTAGCCTGTCGCTGTGACCACTGTGATTGACTCAGTTTGGTGCACTATTCAAATCTGCCGGCAGTCGCCCAATGAGCATCTCCCATATACGAGGTCAGGCATCCACATGTGTGGTCTTCTGTGTAGATGCTAATAAAGGAAGGAACCAAGAGCTTTTAATCTAGGTCCTGCACAATGCTCCAAACATGTAATCCATATCAAGGTGTGCAGTTCCTCAAGGGAAGGGGAGGAAGGGCGAGGGCTGTGCTCCTCGTCGGGCTGGTGCTGCAATGCCCAATGGGCTCCCGCGTAGGGGCTCTTTTTCGGAGATCTTTTAAGAGACAGCCATATAGGTGCGTGTGGGTAAGTGCAACAAGTGTAGTGAAGGGTGTAGTGGAATAAAATAGGTTTGGTATTGCCAACAAGGAGCAATTTTATTCTAGTGGTATACCAACCTAGTTAAAATAAGTGGACCCTGTCGGGATAATAATGATCCACAGGGGTGTATCAAAAGGTCGACATGTTTCTTGCCGAAAGGCCCCTAGCGGGTCGGTGGCAATTCTTCAGGACCGTGGTGAGAAGGTGCTCTAGATAGTCTCTACTACAGTGGTAGGTGAAAGTAACATTTGTACGTCACCAGAAGGGGTCCGTGGAACCTTAGCCCTTGCTGGCTTGCGGAAATGTCGCCGCTTGTTTAACTTCCCTGCCCTCCCTCACTTTCTTTCCCTTTTCACCCTCACGTCCACCGCCATGAAACAATATCAGGGGCTATCCTTTGATGACGACCTGGTGACTGAAGTCCTAAGAACATCTTCCTTGCTAGATGCAGATGGAGCCATTGCCTCCACCAGCCAGGGCGGCGATTGGAATAGCATCACCAATATGAAATGCCAATTGATGAAAATTATCATACATGGTGCCATTATGACCGAGTACCTAGGCGCAAACATAGCCCCAAATGGGCTGATTGTATCTAACATGCCGAGAATCTTTTTGGAAGATAAGCTATTCAAGGAGGAATGGTCCCTAGTTGCCTGGAAGTGCACTAGGGACTGGTTAATTCTTATAATAAAAACAGCAAAACGTTTGGCTGATGATTTAATCATCCAAATAACAATTGTAGAAGGAGCACTAAAAGCTACCATCACCGTCACGGCCTTCAAAGCTAAACTAGCTGAAATCAACAATGAAATTGCCGATAACTAAGATTTCTTAATGCGACAGAAAATATCCAAACTTAAGAAAGATATTGGGCGCTTCAATAAAGAGAAAATTTACCCCTACCTAAAGGATGACTACCAACAAGCACAAAGCGACTACTCGTCAGATGACAGTACGAATTCCCGACGAAGGACCTCATCCAATAGCAGCAACTCAAGTACAGACAGCTGGAGGGGCCAACAACATTACCATCAACATGGACCGCCCAACCCACAGTACGCCTATACTATGCCTCCTTTTCCAGGGCCCCACATGTGGCAACCCCCAGGCTTTCAACAGGGCCCACTACCACATTTCACTCCCTTCCTTCCACAACCTTTTTTAGGCAGAGGTTGGGGCAGGGGCAAAGGAAGGAGAAGAGGAAGCAACAAACAACACAAACAGGTACATTGGCAGGACCAGACAGAACAAGGCCAGATGGAACTCAGGAACCACAGAGGCAAGAAAAACTGATAGTCAACCTATCAGATCGGCTATTGAACCAGACGGAAGAACATGTCCTTCTAAAGGGCCTTGGATTCGTACCCACACCACGGGTAGACAATTTTAGGACCCACTGTGAAGTCCATGACCTATTCCGAAAAATTCGATTGAGAAGTTTTTTTAAGGACCAAACCTCACCTCCACAGTATGACACAGGCCTGCGGAAACCATCCACCTTCACACCCACTTCTGCCATGGTACCCCTGAAGTCCTGGCCTTTGAAAAAGCAGTCATCAAAGACATCAATGCAATGAAAATGAAGAAAACCTTCCACAACACTTATTTTAACTAGGTTGGTATACCACTAGAATAAAATTGCTCCTTGTTGGCAATACCAAACCTATTTTAATCCACTACACCCTTACTCACTACACTTGTTGCACTTACCCCAATGAACCTATACGGCTGTCTCTTAAAAGATCTCCGAAAAAGAGCCCCTACGCGGGAGCCCGTCGGGCATTGCAGCGCCGGCCCGACGAGGAGCACAGCCCCATGATGAAGCATGACACCTTGCTAGGTGTGTGAGGGAATTCTATAAGAGACCTGCCTCTCCCCTCGCCCTTCCTCCCCTTCCCTTGAGGAACTGCACACCTTGGTTTGGACTTCTGTGTAGATGGCCTCATCCCTTGAACCACAATAGATGCTTTTTCCAAATTTAGCCTATGGCTGTGACCGCAGTGGATGAAGCCCTCTAGTGCGTGGTTCAAATCCACCGGCGGTCACTGATCCTTCATGTCCCATTGCTGTAATGAGGAATCCACGATGTCAGTGTTGCAAATCACATTTTTAAGTGATGTTCTAAGTGTGTTTCCGCCACTCCATATATACTCCTCGGCATATACCATTACTCACATGTCAGTGTTCTACATGACTGTGCATGACCACATGATTACCACCGTACAGTGTACACCTGCGGTGACGGTAGTAATGTGTGCCACAACATGATGATATCCACCATGCAAATGAAATTTGTATGATGTGCACAGTGCCGTTGTAGACACATGTGCAGTCCAGTTTGTGGATGTTAGGAGGAACTTGGAATGATGGGAATGGATTTTATTCATCTGGTTTACTGCCTTCTGTATCCACTAAGTCAATGTCTTTCTCTAGGTTGTTTACCACCAGGAGTGGGTTCACTCTCAACCGTAGTCAATGGGGAATATGCATCATCCAGATATATTTCAGGCTTATCTTCCACTTTCTGCATACAAGAAGTTACCATGTATGCCTTTGTTTTTCATAAAACTATGATGATTACTGCTTTGTTCTGCTCACTTATGCATTACTGTTTGCTCACATGACTTTTGGCTCTAACTTGGTATATGCTGGTGTGGACACTGTGACCAATATCCATATGTGTCTACAATCCACACATAGGTACCCTGGCAGAGGGAAAGATGACAGCCACCAGTATTCCAGCCATTTCCAGACCTACAGACTATGGAAGAAAGAGACTTCATCAGGAGGTTTGGTCTCAATCAGCAGACAATAGAAGAACAATGTGACCTGTTGGAGCCGCATTTACATTCCCAAAGGACCTAACCCACATCTCTGACACCAATGGTGAAAGTGATGGCAGCTCTGCATTTCGTGGTAGCTGGTTCACTCCAATACACTGTGGCTATATCAATTGGAATGTCACAACCTATGTTCATTGGCATGCTACGTGACGTGCTGACAGCCCTGAGGAGACACATGGACACCTTCATTCAGTTCCCAAGACATGAAGATTTGGCAAATGTGAAGGATGACTTTTATGGATTAGGTTGAATACCACATGTTGTTGGAGCTACTGATGACACACATATTGCCTTAATACGACCGCAAATCAGAGAACCGGTCTAAAGGAACAGGAAGCACTCCCATTCCATCAAAATGTAAGTCGTATGTTTATCAAATTTATACCTCACACACATCTGTGCCAGATTCCAAGGATCTGCTTATGACTCCTTTATAATGCGGAACAGCACCATACCCCAGTTGATATCACAACTACTACCTTAGAGGGCCTAGCTTGTTAGTGACTATGATGTTTCCAACCTTTGTATGTGTGCTGTCTCATCAAATCTTCTGCAAATGTGTGACTTATTATTGCACATATGGATGTCTTCTATCTAGGAGACTCAGGGTATCCCAACCACCCATGGTCGTTGACATCACTGAGGAATCCGACAATGCCAGGTGGAGTAATTTTCAATGAGGCCCATGGTAGAACAAGGAGGCCAGTAGAGTGGGCTTGTGGGCTCCTGAAGACCAGATTCATATGTATGGACAAGACTGGGGGAGCCCTCCTCTACTCACCCGGGAAGGTGTATCAGATCACCGTAGCCTGCTACATTCTCCACAACCTCGCACTGTGACTCAACACCCCTCTCAATACAGAGGATGGAGATAAGCAGGAGACCCAGTGTGAGGATCCTGAGATGCCTAATGATGGTGATAGTGGAAAAGAGGAAGGAGGTGACATGCATCAATAGCTCATAAACAGCTTCCTCTCATGAGTGTAAGTATGTTGTGAGATGTCATGACTTTGACTGTTACAGTGACTGTTGTTGTGAAGCTGTGTGTCAGGGCACTAGATTCTCCACGGTGACAGAACGCAGCAAACTCCCAATGCCCACTCCCTGGAGCCCACCGCGTAAAGCAGTGGCTCCAGGAAGGGGGAAAGGGAATTGGGACAGAGAAGAGACACTCAAGCTGATCCTGGCTCCTCTGCTTCTGACTCTGCTTGGCGGCGGCAGGAGTACCTAATGCACAGATGGAGAAAGAACTTCAAGAAAACCTAGACTGACCTTCTCTCTCTATCAAACACAATTACATTTGTACTCGCCCTACCAGATTCGGCTTGAGCTCTTGCTCCTCTTCTTTCTTTATTATGGTAGCCTCACCCAAGGAATTCTGGAGCTGTAGGTAGCTAATGCACATAAGAAGATACAATGCCAAAGTTATCCTATTACCTCTTCCTCCCTAGAACTGCCTACCCAAAAGCTAGATGATTCCTACCTAAAATGGTTGGTGATAATCATTCTATTATACTACTCAATTTTGGGAGATGGCCAATTGACCACCGATTCCACCTTCTTCGCATCCATCTTGATTCCTTCTGGGGACAAAACGAATCCTAAAAACTCCACAGTGCGCAAACTAAAGGTACATTTTTCCAATTTTACATAGAGTTGATGGAGAAGGAGTCTTTCCAGGACCAACTTCACGTGCTCAGGATGTTCTTGGGGGTCTTTTGAAAATATCAAAATATCATCCAGATAGATCACAGCAATCTTGTCTACCAAATCTCCCATGATGTCATTAATGAAATGTTGAAAGGCCGCTGGTACATTGCAAAGGCCAAAGGGCATCACCTGATATTTAAAGAGCCCGCATTTGGTCCTAAAAGCGGTCTTCCACTCATGGCCTTCTTTCATTCGAATAAGGTGGTAGGCTTCTCGTAGGTCTAATTTCATGAAGATCTGGTCATCTTTAATCTGGTGTAAGAGAACTGAAATCAACGGGTAACGTATTTTAATTGTAACCCGATTGATGGCTCGGTAGTCAATGCACATTCTCAAGGACCCCTCCTTCTTTGGTATGAAGAATAACTGAAATGAGACCGGTGACTGCAATGGTCTGATGAACCCATTGGCTAAGTAGCGGTCTAAATATTCTTTAAATAATTGTTTTCTGCCTCCGTTAAAGCGTAGACCCTGCTGCAGGGCAGAACTGCTCCCGGTTCCAAATCCATGGTACAGTCATAAGAGCGATGAGGAGTCAACTTCTCCGCTGCCTGTTCACAAAACATTTCCTTGTAATCTTGATATTCTGCAGGAAGTTCAAAGTCATCTATCACTCTAATAGACTTGCCCCCGAAGGACAACAAGGAGGCCATAGATGGTCCCTGGACTTCATTTTCAAGAGGGTAGCAATGTTCAGATCAGAATCGAGAATTCATGTTGACAGTCCGGTTCTCCAAATCTATAGTTGTGTTGTGCAATGACAGCCAGGGAAGCCCCAAAATTATTTGAAATTGCGGGTCATCAATTAGGTTGAACTGAATGAGCTACCTATGTCCTTGGGACTGAATCAATTCCATAGATTCAGTGTGATGAGTAATGGGACCTGAAGAGAGATTAGTCCCATCCACGGCTCAAACAAATTATTTTCTTTCCTTGAGTATGGCCTGAACTCCAATTTTCTTGGCATACTTGATATCGCAAAAGTTGCCTGTGGCACCAGAATTGATCATAATGGCCACTCCTGTGATTTCTTGATCCCGAAATGTGAGGGTCATTTGGAGGATCAGATGTGGTGCTTGAGTCTGAAGGGTATTCATCAAGTGGTGAGATTCTGGAGTCTTTTTCACAATTTCAGCCATCTGAGCGACCTGCCCCTATGGATGATTTTAAGCATTTCCTGAAGTGGCTACTTTGGGTCTCTTTGGACATTCCTTCACAAAATGACCAGATCCTCTACAATACATGCATAAATTCTTTTGTCTCCTTTACTCTCTCTCTTCCTTGCTTAAAGGGCCTCACACAGACCCGATCTGTACCGGCTCACTCTCAACTGTGGGTCTGGAAGTCTTGCCCCCTTCTGGTCTGATTCTGTCAAACCGTGGAAAATTCCATTTACTTTCTCTTAATCTCGTTTCTCCTTTTCTTTTGGACCAACAAAAATATATCTCCAAAACCAAGTCCACTAATGTAGAAAAGTCAGTGGGACGATTCGGAATCTGAGCCAAGGTGTCCTTAATTTTGTCTCGTAAACCTCTATAGAACAGAGCTGCTCTTTTCTCTTCCAGCTAGTTAGATTCCACTAACAATTTATTAAACTGTGTTAGGTCCTTTGTTCCTTGGTGCAATTCTGATAACTTGTTGTCAGTGGCCTGGGAAATCTTTCGCCTGTCAAGGATTCTAAGGAATTCAGTCTTGAATAGTCCAAAATCATACAGAAACTAAGGGAATAACCCAATTGGCTGCATCCCCACTGAGGTAAGACAAGATGAATGCTACTCTGGACTGAGCATCGGGAAAAAGAGTGGGGCGACACATGAAATGTAACGAACATTGTGTAAGGAAGATTTTTGCTTTTTGAGGATCTCCACTAAACCTTTCCAGGGGGACCGAAGGAATAAGTGGGGAAACTGAATGAACTACTTGGGCTACTGAGCTTAGGTTAAGTTCAGGTGTGGAGTCACTAGATGGGGAGACTCAAGATGGGGGAGGTGCCCCTGCAGCTATTTCACTAACTCTGTGTCAACAGCATGGTGTCCTGATGAGAAGCAAGAACATCCTGCTTCAGACTTTTATCCTTTTCCCTAACTGCTCCTAATTCTCTCTGAATGCCTTCCAACATTTCTCCAAAGGACTTTAAACTAAAGCCTTCCGACATTCTGCCCGGGTGAAGGAAAATCGTGGGCACTTGAATCAGGGCACCAGATTCTCCACGGAGGCAGAACGCTGCAAACTCCCAATGCCCACTCCCTCGAGCCCACCGCGTAAAGCTGCAGCTCCAGGAAGGGGGAAAGGGGATTGGGACAGAGAAGAGACACTCAAGCTGATCCTGGCTCCCTCTGCTTCTGACTCTGCTTGGCAGCGTCAGGAGTACCTAAAGCACAAATGGAGAAAGAACTTCAGGAAAACCTAGATTGACCTTCTCTCTCTATCAAACATAATTACATGTATACTCCCCCCTTGCCAGATTCTGCTTGAGCTCTTGCTCCTCTTCTTTTTTTATTATGGTAGCCTCAGCCAAGGAATTCTGGAGCTGTAGGTACCTAATGCACATAGGAAGATACAATGCCAAAGTTATCCTATTACCTCTTCCTCCCTAGAACTGCCTACCCAAAAGCTAGATGATTCCTACCTAAAATGGTTGGTGATAATCAGTCTATTATACTACTCAATTGTAGGCTGTCTCATTTAAGAAATAGTATGTTCCTTGAAGGAGTATCCTATCTCTTGAGGGTGACAATGTCTTTCTTGAATAGTTGCTTCATTACTGATGTCGGCGAATGATTCCAATAGTTTTTCAAGTGCTCTGCTTCACTTAGGGAGAACGCGCAAAAGGGTACAAGGTTGGTAAGAGAGGGAGGACAGAATAGGAAGGAACGCCAGGAAGGAAGGGAAAGGGAAGCTAAGACTGGAGCGCTACAAGTCTGCTCTGCTTCTGAAAGTGCTCACTCCCAGCTGATACAGAAAGGAATCGGTAATATGCGACTTACCTGAAGACTGCTGCAAGAGCGCGACGCTCGCAAAACCCACACTGGAATCTTCTGGACTCTGATGCTTCACGATACACCTTACCGGAGCTTGGCGGTAGTAAGGCAAAAGAACTTCCAGCACTGGTACCAAAGGAGTTTGGGTACAATTCACAGAATGTGAATTCACCTGGAATAGTCAAAGCGGCAAATCTCTGTGACTGAGTGGCTGAGGGAATTTACCTTACTACGGGAAACAAAGGAGTAATAACCCTCAGAACACTCTCCATGGTAGATTATTACCAACTGGCAACAAACTAGACTTTTCGCTTCCCTCCAAACGTTACTTCAGGGAAAGCGACGGAATAACCAATTTCTCTTCAAAACATGCAAATTGAAGTGTGCAGTGGAATGCGAGCGCTCGCGACTCGTAATCTCGAATCCCACGAGATTTTGCATTCCTTCCCAAACACTGCACTGACACTAAGGGTAACTGGGCGGCCATCTTAGAGTGTGCAAATTCTCCTCACATCCACCCACAGATTGATGCGGGAGGGTTTGACTAAGACCCTGTGTTTCCTATCGGCTCTCATTCCCTGAGTAATGACACTCACTTGATTCCTGACACTGTGAGGCGGACATTCATGGACATTTGTTAGGTATCTACAGCTGTAGGAAACTCTGTGCAGCGCTGTTTGCGGAGAAAGGCCTTGACACATGCACACAAAGTTGATGTTGCTTTGTGAAGGTGACATTCACCCATGTACTGTGAATTCCAGTAGTGAAATGTGAATGGTGTTGTATCTATTGTTTCCTAGCTAATCTCTTTGTATTGTTCTCTAATAGGTACCTTCACCATATTATGTTCATTTGGACATTTCAGAGTTGTGATATCAGCAGATATATGATGCTGTTTTGAAGTATGAAGTGGCCATGGAATGTTTCTGGGAATGTCTGGCACAGACTTTGGATGTAATACTCCATGACCAAGCCTGCTTGCCCAGTGATAGGATGGAAGTTGCTGATACTCCATAGGACCATGTTTTGTGGTGGTCCTTCAGCAATATGTGTGACATCATGTTCTACAATCTAGTGTGGTTGTTGTTCAGGTTCATGCTAGTCTCTCTTCACATTGACTCAGTCTTCAATGTGTATGAACTGGATGTAGGTATTATTGTGTCTCATCATTGTATGCCACAGAGGTTGTGGAACTCCACTGACAAATGTTTAACATCCACCAGATGCAGCAACACTGGATGGGAATGAACATGTGCTCAGAAACTGCTGTACTGCCGGGTTTGGTTTACTTGTTTCCATGAGGTGGGATTCCTACAGTGAGGTTGTCGATGTGGCTGCAGCTCATTCCATGAAACAATTGTACTTTGGCTACTTTATTTGGTATTGTCTGATGTATCACCTCCGACCATGTTGTTGAGGTCTGCACATGCCATTTGTGGTCATTGACACTGAACAGTTAAGTGATGTAACATTGTAATCTGTTACTGACCTTATGGTAGTCTAAGCTCATAAACATAGAATAAAGATGTCATGTGATTGTTCACTTGTCTGTCTGTGTTGGGGTGACATGGTTGTGAAACTCAGTAACACATTGTTGACGTTCCATATGTCCATGCTTACAGAAGTAGGTTCTACATACATTAGGCGGTACACAAGGGGATTACTTCGACATTTGTTAGATGACAATGACACAACATGAGCTAAGCATTGTTTGAAAAGTGATTTATTTTCAGTGCACATATAGAACAAATATAGGACAAAATAAATAGTAAAATGGTGACAAATTAGGTGTGTAGTTGTCAGTGTTGGTGGATGAACTCACTGTTGAAGGAGCCACATTATCTGAAGTCCAGTATCCAAAAAACTCCTACCATCGCAGAAGAAATGTGGAGAGGAATAGTCATCAAGATCAATATGTTGCACACAAAGAAGGACATCATGGGTGATCTTTCTTCTTCCTGATGGCAGTAGGTGCCTTGCCACCCGAATCTCCTGGTGTTTTTGTTAGACGTTCTTGCTCATGAGTACAGTGGGAATCCGCTGCTGCAGGCTCTGGAGTGTCTGAGGAGTCATCATGTCAGGGCCTCTCTTCCTGTGGCTGCTGCAGATGTTGAAGGCCCACAAGTAGTTGGACCACAGGAAGGGGAATGTGGGGGTGGAAAAGCCCAGCACAGTGTGCTGTTGATGTTCCTCCACACCCAAATGAGCTGGCCCATTTTATCATTGTGTGTTCAGCCCGTGATCTATGGACATCTGCAGCTGCTTCATCTCGCCGAGTTCCTGAAGTACCTGGCCCATCACATCTTGGTCGTCCTCCTATGCACCAAGGACTCAGGCGATGTTGACCTGGGCTTCAGTGGCACCGTTGGCCTCACTTAGTAGCCCCACAGTTACCCTTCTATGAACCCTGCTTCCATGGGCCTGTGGACTTGGCCCAGCCTGCACCCTCCAACTGGCTCCTACATCCTCCATGAGAGTGTTGTCAATGCTCATCTGTGGATGTGTGACTGGGGTGCAGTTATTGCTGATGCTGGTTCTAGGTCCACCAGTTGTTGGAGCAGAGGTCGGCTGAGATGTTGTCTACTGGGGTGGGAGATGTGGTTGTGGGCACAGTGAGACTAACTGTTTCCGTCTGTCCAGGCTGTCCGAATGGGCCAAATTGGTACTTCACTTGCGTGTGTGCAGGAGATTCAGCATCACTGGTGTCTTGATCCTGGGGGAAAGGTGGAGTCTGGTCGGTGTTCTGTCAGTCACAAGATGTAGTTGTGGATTGACCTGTTAGGACATGGAGTAGATTGTTAGTGTTGTAAGTGTGTTAAGTACATTCCATATCATTTGGTACTGAAAGAGTGCAGGCCTGGGAGTAACAATACTGTTTGAGGTTGACATAATGAACTATCTCCATCGTGTGTGACCCAGTTGCAATACTTTGTGAACCATCCATTACATAAAGTGCTAATGGTATGCTCATTGGTTGTATTCACATGCGTAATGTTTACATGAGAAATGGACATCACATCTCCCAATTACTTGAAGTAAGACAATGTAGTAGTTATATGTGTGTCAGTAAGTTCCAAATCATAGTTGTGTACAATACAGGCATATGCACTATTTGGTAGTAGATTTAGCACTGGTAATCATGTGTGCTGTGCATTGTCAATGGTTCCACAGCTATTTCATATCAGCTGGCTTTACCTTCACACATCACTGACAGTATAGTTTTACATTTGATATGTTGCTACTCATGTCCTTTTAATTTTTAATTATGAAGACCAGATGTAGTTCAGGCTTAGTGGGCATACATGTGACTGAGCAGAGCAATGTGTTTAAGGTGCTCAGTCCATATGACATGGTGACCAGTGTTGATGTGGCAGACAAGTGAGTGTGGTCAAGCAAGACTGGTGCCTCTTGTTCAGAGTTAGAAGTACAGGGCCTAATGGTAGTTGTTGACTTGTAATTCTCTACTACCCCAATCTTGAGCAGTGGCTACCTACCTGTGAGTTGAAGCTCAGTAGTTACATGGCTAACAAGTGTGTATAGATAAAATGCACTAGTAGATCTTGTTCAGTGTTGAAGCAACAGGGCCTCATAGTAGTTGCAGTCATGTCACTCTCTCGTACCCACACTTGAGCAATGGCTACCTACCTGTGAGGTGAAGCTCGGTAGTCACATGGCTGTGACGTGTGTATAGAAAAGCCAGACTGGTGCCTTTTTTCAGAGTAAGAATTACAGGGCATCATGGTGTTGGAAAAGTGTGGATTTTTGGCTGGTGACATGTTAATTGGAATGAGTGTGTGCCAATGAGGATAACACACAATGGAATGGAAAAAGCAAATAAATTACAACTAAATCAGTGCAAAACATGTGTGGGATGTGTGTGATGGTGTAGTGTGGTAAGGGTGGGTTTCTCCTTCAAATTGAATTGTGTGGGTCGCTGTGCTGCAGTGTATTGGCAAAGTATCATGGTCTGGGATGGGGTGTGTTTTATACTTTGAATTGTGGGTGTGTCCACTTTGGCGATATCCATCAGCTGCATAGTGTATTTCCTACTTCCAATGGACACTGTTGTGGTGTTTGACGGTAGCTGTAGCTTGGCGGTCCATTACCGGGATGTGACCGACAAAAAGGGACCGGCTGTACATTGGTTTCATCGTAATTTGCTGGGTGGTGGTACCACAGCCCTGACGGTGTTGGAATTCCTATTGGCATGCTTTCAATCAATCAATCATGTGTTTGTAAAGCTCAAGCTACTCATCAGAACAGGTCTCAAGGCGCCGAGGGGGTGGGGAGAAAAAAAGGGAGGGTCCCGCAGATCTCAGAAGGTCATGGAGTTCCATCAAAGAGCTAGGTCTTGAGGTCCTTTAAGACCTTGGGGAGTGATGGAGTCTGTCTGAGGAGGAGAAGGAGTGAGTTCCATGCCTTGGCAGCAAGGAGGGAGAAGCAGCGTCCTCCTGCTCTGGTTTTCTTAATGAGAGGTACCATTGCGAGGGCGAGCTGGGCAGGAGCGGAGAGAACTTTGAGGAGCATGGAATGTGAGGCGGTGGTACTGGTTGGTGGGTCCAGTGTTATGGAGGGCCTTGTGTGCATGGGTGAGAAGCTTGAAGGTGATTCTCTTCTCGATGGGGAGCCAGTATAGAGTCCATAGGTGTTGGCTGATGTGGCAGTGGTGCGGTAGGTTGAGGACAAGTCTGACGGTGGCATTCTGGACGTTCTGGGGTTTGCGAGTGAGGCTCTTGTTGATCCCGGTGTAGAGTGCATTGCCGTAGTCCAGTCGGCTACAGATGATGGTGTGTGTAATGGTTTTTCTGTGTTTGTGGGGGATCCATTCGAATGTCTTTCGGAGTAGGCGGATGATGTGGTAGCAGGAGAAGGTGATGGCGTTGATCTGCCGGTCCATTTTGAGTTTGGAGTCCAGGATGATTCTGAGGTTGCGTGCGTGGTGCAGGTGTCGTTCCAAGAATCACGGTGTGGGCCCATGATGAGCACCTCAGTTTTTTCCCTGTTGAGTTGTAGGCAGCTGTTCTTCATCCATCTGGTGATGGCTTTCATTCTGTCTTGAAAGTTGCATGTAGTGATGTTAGGTTCGTTGGATAGAGAGAGGATGAGTTTGGTGTTGTCTGCGTACAATGTGATGTTGAGTCCGTGTGATCTGACGATGGATGCGAGCGGGGCCATGTAGATTTTGAACAAGGTCGGGCTGATGGAGAATCCTTGAGGGACTCCATGGATGGGTGCAGTGGGTTCTGAGAGAAAAGGAGGGAGTCTGACCCATTGCGTTCTACAAGAGAAGAAAAAAATGATCCAGTCAAGGGCTGTGTTCGCGATTCCCGAGTCATGGAATCTGGAGGCTAGGGTAAGATGAGAGACAGTGATGAAGGCCACAGAGAGGTCTAGGAGGATGAGTGCCACAGTCTCTCCTCTGTCGAGGAGGGAGCGAATGTCGTGTGTTGCAGCGAGAAGGGTGGTTTCAGAGCTGTGGTTCTTCCTGAAGCCTGATTAGGAGGAGTCGAGGATGATGTTTTCTTCTATGAAGGTGGCGAGTTGACTGTTGGCGGCTTTTTCCATGACTTTGGCCGGATAAGGGAGTAGGGAGATCGGTCTGAAATTCTTGAGGTCGTTGGGTTCTGCCGAGCATTTTTTCAGGAGCCGGTTGTTATTGGCGTGTTTCCAGTCCTTGGGGAAGGAGTCTGTATCTAAGGAGAGGTTGATGATTCGTTGAAGCTCAGGGCGATAATGTCTGCGGCTCTGTGGTAAATGTGGTGGGGGCAGGGGTCTGTGGGGGCCCCGCAGTGGGTGGTCTTCATCATATTCAGGGTGCCTTCATTGCTGAGGGTGGTCCAGGTGTCTTGGGTTGGCTGCATGGTGATGGGAACAGTGGGAGGGGGTTCCTTGTGGGGATTGCTGTCCCCAAAGTTGTGGTAGATGGTCTTGATTTTGTGATGGAAGAAGGCGCTGAGTCTGTCGCAGAGGTCCTGGTCAGGTGTGATGTCTGTAGACTCGCTGTTGGGTTGGGTGAACTATTAGATGATGCCAAAGAGTTCCTTGCTGTTGTGTGCATGGGTGGAGATTCTGTCCTGTAGTGCTTTCTTCCTTGATAGTCTGATGAGTTTGTGGTAGGCAGTGGTGTCTGTTTTGAAATTGTCGAGGTCTCTAGGGATTTGGAGTTCCTCCATAGCTTTTCGAGTCGTCTGCAGGTGCGCCTGGAGTCTCGGAGTTCAGTAGAGAACCAGCTGGCTTTCTTGGTGTGAGCATTAGAGGCTTTCTTGAGGGGGGCAATGGTGTTAGCATAGTCAGTGATCCACTTGTGTAGAGTGCGGCAGCGGTGGTGGGGTCATCATCTGTGGTGGTGGGAGCAGAGCTGCTGAGAGCGGTGGCCAGCTTGTTCACATCCCTTCGCTGGAGCTGGTGTGGACGTTTGCATGAGATGTTGGTTTTGAAGGTGAAATGGACACAGCGGTGGTCCGTGCATGGGAGTTAGGAGGTGTGGCTGAAGGTGATGGAGTTCTATGTTGTGGAGGTTGTCAAGGAGGGAAGTGGAGTTTGGGTCCTGGCGGTTGTCGAGGTGGAAGTTGAGGTCTAGCAGCGTGTAGTTGGTGGAGGTGATGGCATGTGGTGTGATGATGTCGATAATGGAATCGGAGAAAGGTGCGTGGGGTCCAGTGGTATGTAGATGAGGGTGCCTCGGAGGGTGGTAGACAGGTTGGTCTGTATCTTGAAGTGGAAGTGTTCCATCTGGTCTGTGGGCCCATCGGTGTACGTGCTCAGGCAAAGGTTGGCCATGGCGATGCCTCCTCTGGGGCAGTTGGGCTGATCCTTATGGGTGAATTTGTATCCTTAGGCGATGGCGATAGCGATGTCTGGTCTGGAGGTGGCGTTCGTCCAGGTTTCGCTGAGGAAGTAGATGTCCGCGGAGGTGCTGACAAGGAGGTCCCAGATTTCTGTGGAGTGTCTGTGGAGGGAATGGATGTTGTGGAGGATGCATCACAGGGTTTGGGGTGCGATAGAGTTGTTGCTGGAGGGAGGTGAAGGGCCGTGGGTCTCAGTGAAGGTGAAGGAGTGGTGGCAGCGACGGCAGGTGAAAGGTCCTTGTGTGTCGAGATGTCAGGAGAGCTTGCAGTTGTTGTTCTTGGCGACGTTGAGTTTTTGGTGAGCTGAGGGGCTGTTGCCCTGGCGGGCCAGAGAGCCTGGGTTCCTGCTGCTGGTCGTGGTCAGGTCGCAGACGGGCAAGGACGGGCTTGCCTTTGGCGCACCAGCAGCGCGCCACCGGCGAACCCGCTGAGCGCGTCCGCTGCTTTCCAACTGCCATAGTCCATGCGAAAAGCTTCCAGACTGCTGCGGTCGGTTGTTCGGCCTGCATGCATCGTAATACGGCAGGAGTTACTTTTCGGCCTCGCGATCGGATTCGGAACGAGGCCATGGCGGTTGGAGGGTTGATCTGACTGGCATCGTAATCAGGGCCTTTAGTCCTAAAGTAGAGTTATTTCAATACATTTGCTTTGTTCCAGATATATGAGATATACTTAATATACTGTTAAATGTTGGAGTTATACGAGATATATAAGCAGTATGTACTGCCTAATTGGATCAAAATGTATTTAGAATGTTTTGCAGATTAAGAGATTCATAGTTAGATATACGAGACTGAACACCTTTCAAGCATCACAATGGGTCGCCGGTGCTGATCTTTCAATGACACAAGGAAGGGACATTCTTTGCTATCCCGAGTGAGTAGATGTGGCTAAACGGTCAGAGCTGCCAAATTTGGGAGTTGGCGATCAAGGTTTGAGTCTAGGCGTCAGCTCAACATCCTGTAATTCCAGGCAAATCACGTAATCTCCCTGTGCCTGAAAAAACGGAACCTGATTTTTATTTAAAAGAAATCTGGTGGCTTTGTAAAGCGCTGTAATGTCGTTGTGCAACATCCTTCTATAGAGACACTACAAAAAAAATGTACACACACTTGTGTGCGCCTCTGGGTGTAAACTGGCTTCATGAAATTCCGCCTCCTATGCATGTGTCAAAATATAATTGGAATACACATCAGGATCAAGGGCTAAAAAGATAATAAACCCCAGTTATAGCAATTGACACACTTTTTAAACAAGAAACTAGACCCTTTAAAATGTGTATGAATTCAGTCACCATATGCAGATTATTTTTTTCAGATATAAAGGACTCTCGAGCTAATGGATCTTACAAATTAACTGACCTTGAGAAAAATGCATTAAGTCCCTGATTAGCATATGATGTTTTAGCTTTCAGACTTGTAAATTCACCTAATCTTGTTTGACAGGTGGCATGAGAGTACATCTGATAGTATGTTTGTGATGTTTTCCCTTTGCTTACTGAAAGGGCTAATAGTGTATAATTGTTCTCCAAAGTGCTTTCGAGGCAATTGAACAGGAAGCCATGTACAAGCATTTTCAGTCAAGGGTACCCTACGGTTTACCTTTCATCTACTTTTTTTGCCTCTGCCATTCAAATTCAAAGACACAATTTGCTGTCTTTTCCTTTACAGAGCTTTCTTCTTGATACATAAAAAATCAAAGTAAGTTCTATTAAGGCTCATATAGAATTGGAAAAAAGAAACTAAGCCATGTCGTATGACAATGGCAAGCGCTTTATTCAAATCACATTTTTTAAAAAATCTTTTGGGTTTTTATGCTTAAAGAAATATTTGTAGTACGATATGGCAATAGACACATTTTCTTAATTAATGTAACTTTCTTCATGCCTTTAATTTTTGCAGTAAGGTAGCATACAGTTACTTATACCCATAGTATGACGTCTGACGTGTAATAACTACACAAAATAACCGAAAAACACATTTGAATAATTGTATTGGCTAATACTGGCATTAATGTAGGCTTTTAAGCTTTACTTTCAATAAGCCATTTAACGCTTGATATCAGATGTATGTGACTCAAAAAATTCACAACGGTGGTCTGTTCTCTGGCTAAGCTTGGATCGTGCTGTCATCTGTATGGTGAAATACTTTTTGCCTGATTCATTCACACAAATGTAAACAGTGGCGGCTTGTGACATTTGAAAGTGTGGGCATAAAAGTTCAGGATGAGTGTCCTGTAGCATGCGAATTTAGCAACAGGGGCACAACACAGGCCCCTGCAGCCCCCGCCGAGCTAGGGTCCCTCATGCTCCAGGGGGCTCCCTCGGCACAGCATTCTGGCTGCAGAGCTCCTGATTGAGGCCGGAGCCCCCCCCCCCCTCAAGTTTCGTTACGCCAGTGCAAGCTCAACTGACGTAATGGGTGTTTGGGGGGTTCTACCCCACGGGAAAAGTTTGAAAAACGAGTGGGCAAAAGGTGCATTTTCAAGCGGCCATGCAAGACTCTCAAACACTTTTGGTCAAGTTTGCACTGTATAAAACTGTGAAAAAAGGACTAAAGACCATTAACTACACTGGGCATCGCTGAAACTAGCAGGACAGAGGGACCTGCCAGTCTACACCTATTGCATCACATCCCTGCGTGGTCCTCACCAACCATCCTTCACATCTTTACAACAAAACCCTCATCTGAGCCTTCGCAGATGAACCATGAAGACCAAAAACCAGAATTTCTCCACGGAATAGGACAGGGGGTCAGAGTAAGTGAACAATACCTCTTATTGGACTACCGGGATTATGGAAGCAGCGCATGGAGCTGGCCAAAAAGAAGGTGCCCTTCCCGAACTAAAATGCTTTAGAGGGGTGATAAGATCGCCGCTGCTGCACAGCAAGCAGTGCTGTTATTTCCACGACTTAGTGGCACTCATTTTATCCACCACAGAGGGAGAAAGATTGAGCCGGGCATTTACTTGCGGCAGGGTTGACTAAATTATGCAGAAAGGAGAAACCATTGTGCAGCGGAACGATGCACATTTTGTGATCATATTAATTATTTTGCCATTTTTACACGTATGTCTCTGAGCACAGGTTTCACATTTTTAGTACCATTTTAACACCCAACTATAGTAATAAACAACCGAATGGACATCAGTCCACCTGTGCGAAGCGCCATGCGTGGCACACTGACATGTTGCAATGTTTTTAGTAACTTTTGATTCTTTTGAGCTCGAAATTTGTTTTTATTTTCAATCTGCAAATTATGCAGCAGATGATAGCTAATGTGGCACATGTGGCGAATCCAATTATGGGGACAAACTGGCAGCCGCAAGATCGCATAATTCTAGTGACCCTGACTTTAGGCCACTCTGACGCTGAACAAACATTTGTATTCCTGTGGTATATCTTTAATACTCTTTTTGGGTGAATGATTTGCTATCGCGTTGGAGTTACACACCTCTGCTTCATTCACCTGGGTGCCCTGAGACTGATGCTGCCGCTGCCAACATTGGATATTCCTGATTGCCGCTGAAATGGGAGCCCTGATCAGCCTAGAGACTGCAACTGCCAAAGACATCCATCAATTGACAACTGGCACAGATGTAACTATCATCCAAGCACCCAGCATGCATCACTTCTGCCAAAGTAGAGCAATGCTTGAGGAAAATACAGGGCAAATTAGAGCGTGTCCAAAAAACCATAACAATATTGGGTGCCTCGCCTCTCACTCACAGCTGTCCCCACCTCCCTCACCCCCCCCCCCAGTCTCACAAACCTATAGACCACAATGGTTCTAGTGGGGGGTTACACTGTGTGTACTATTTGAGGCATGAGGAGAGCCTCAGAGCCCCATTAGTGTGGGGGCAATCATGGAACTCCTGGAATAGCGCCACACTGATGCCTTAGCAGCTGAGCCCGACCCAGTGTAATCTCATGTGAGTGTATCATGAGGCACAAGGGAGAAGGTGGAACACACAATATTAGAGCTGTTTGCCAACAGAAAGGTGCTAGCCCTGCAACCACCAATCACACCCTGCAGACACGCGTACGGCTGCACCCGGACTGATACAATGAGATATGGTTTAATAACAGCTGATGGCAGCCTCCCTGGCACCGAAGATAGGGCACAGCTGATATTCATAACAGCTCAGGGTCTGCTAGGTGGGGTCATGTCTGGGCTCAGGGCTACTGCTACCTTTAAAGGGAGGAGTCCTTTCACGCTCCACCCAAGAGTCTGTTTTTTTCCCATAGTGTTTTATGCTGATGTAAATGCCTAGCACTTAACATACAGCTCAATTGTATTCAATTTCAAATTTTAATTAGTTTACCAAAGTCTCAGTGATTTAGATAAAAACAGTTGTATGCAATGAGTAATTATCCAAAGCATAAAAGGTTCTGGACTGTAACATGAGTGGGCAAAATTTCTATTCTAACTCCAAAACCTCAGGGAAGCTGTTGGACAGTGACTGGGGGGCAAAATGACTTTTCTAACGTCGAAAAGTACTTACCTCACAGATGGTGCTGGAAAGTGACTGGGGGGCAAAATTACTTTTCTAACTCTGCCAAGTATTTCCATCAGGGAAGGTGCTGGATAGTGATTGGGAGCAAAATTATTATTCTAATGTCGCCAAGGACTTACTTTGGAGAAGGGAATAACATCAACCCAGTCATTGGAGTTGTGTTCAGTATTTTTCGTCTCATTTACAAAGGCAGAGCAGTTACTCTGGTTGACATAGTGGAAAGGACTAAAGAGCATAACCACTCCACCTCTGCAATGGAGATTGAAGTTAGGGAGAACATCCAGCAAATACAAATACAAGCAGCCACCTCCAATGAACCCTATCTCTCAGTTTTGAGGGAGGTAGCCCAAAATATCCCCATGCATGTTGATATTACTATGTCCACAATGCCTAATTTGAGGAGAATGATACAGAGACAAAAACAGGTGAGTAATCCCCAAGGAATAACACTTAAAACCTATTCTGACATTAACATCCCCCTGAACTCACAGTTTCCTTTACTAAGGAACCTTCCTTTATGTATAACAATGAAAACTTTCCCAAACGACTACTAACATTTAGTACAGTCCATAACTCAGTACCCTAGAGATTACTGAACTTTGCATGGTTGATGGAACTTGTAAGTCATCTCCCTATTTATTCACCCGAATTTACACTATACATGCCAATGTTAACAATACTACCATCCCATTAGTGAGCAGCTTACTCCCTGACCAGCAATCCTCAGCTTACACTGAATGTTTAACAGTAATAAAATCCATTCAGGGAATAAAAGTCTGAGAAAAATTATAACAGATTTTGAATTACTGATGATTAACACTAATACTAAAATAAGCCCTGACACACAAATTCAAGGTTATTTTATTCACTTTTCCCAGGCATATTGGAGTAAAATAAAAAATAAAAACCTTAGTTTAGGATTACATTTCAAACAGTAAACTGCAACATGAGTTTAAAAAACTAACAGCTTTGTGTTTTGTACCTCCCGAGCGTGTGAATGACTTCTACACATAAATTATACAATCGGAACACTTTACAAAAAACGAGAAAGAATTGTCTCCACTCCTACATTATTTTGAGGACACTTGGATTGGCCAACTAAGCAAGTTGGGTCACAGGAGGAAGTTAAGGTTTCCATTGACTGTTGATAGTCACTCAACTACAAAAAACAAGATTAGGGAGTGAAGAGGCAGTGTCCTGCGTGGACACTGACGTGGATACGTCCTCCTCTAGAAATTTGAACAAAACATAAGGATCCACCTCGTAGGAGGTTCAAAAGAGTGTGTTTCCTATCTTGGTAGGACGCACACAGTTTTAGCTTAACCCCTTCAGTGCCACGCCCTTTCCCCCTCCTGTGCCGGGCGTTGCACTAGTGGGTGGGGTTCATGACGAGATAGTCTTGTCATGGGCACAGCGCAACCGTGCTCCATGACGAGACTATCTCGTCATGGGCACTGAAGAGGTTAAATACCCCTCACACACCAAAAGGGCCCTTGGTGTCATGCTTCATCATAAGGGTCTTCCCGCCCCGCTGCGGATGGGGCGTGCTTCGACCTACGACTATGCGGGAGCACTGATCTTACAGTACTATGTGTCGTGTAGGGGTAGTGAGAGGAAGGGTCAAGAGTGAATGCGAGAAGTGAATTAAAAAGGACCTGGCCTCGTGGACTTAAGAAACTTTAATAGGTCGTTGAGGCTGGTGCTGTTAAAAGGGGTGGTTCGGAGATGTCCTGTGTGTAATGTGCGGATACTCCTGATTAAGTCAACATGTTTCGAAGCATCAAGGCTTCTACATCAGGACTGGGAATGATCCCTTCAGTACTCACAGTGTTGCTATCAAGATGTGATGAAATAGTGTGCTATATACAGAATAGTGAAAAGAGGCAAAATATTATGCACTTTATACAGTACCCAATCGGTATTTCTAAAATGTAAATCTGAAAAAAGAAAAAGCACAATTAGTAATACAATTGCGCCTTCCAATGAGCAAACACCTGTAGTCTGTAAATACAAAGCGCCACAATGTGACTGTAGTGCCATTAGCCTTAGTTGTAACTTTGAACATAAGCGCTGTGACCTGTTGGGATAAAAAGGATGAACAAGACACACACACATAAAACAGAAAAAAACACACTCTATATTGAAAATCAGAGTAATCAAAAATCAAAAAGTGGGTAAGTATGTAAAACAAATACCCATAGATTGATACATACTTGGATGTGTAGGAGACAATGCTCCATGAGCTTTTTGAACGGGTGGGAAGGGTGTTGCCACTGAATTCTATTTGGTAAAGAAAGGGGGGGGGATGTTGTCCATTGCTAGCGGTTCAAGGAGATCCTTAGAAAAAGCTGTATACCATTGGTTCCCTAAACGGCTAAGCCGTACTTACGTAGTAGTCAACCCTGCCTCGCTCAAGATAATGCCATCTTGCGGCTCCGTGGTGTGAATGAATCTTCGGGAGAGGCTCTATTTATGCTGCTGGTAATTGGTACTTAGTCAATCAAAAATGATTGCACCTGTGAAGATGTTCGTGGTCACCCGGAAGTCAATGTCCGATCACTTCCGGTGGCCGGGATGTAATGCAAACTAGAGCGGCAGTATCCAACAAGAAATCCAAACTGGAAGTAACTGCCTGCCGGGATCTTAAACGCTAGAGCGATAACCTGTTTCTACTGCTGTGGAACAGGAAGTGTATTTTATTACCAAAGTACCGATATTCAAAAAGTGAACTCCAAGGCAGTTTTCGTGGTCTCCTATGGCTGCAATTTTTAAATGTTTAAAAATGAGCTAAGTGACTCTAAATACAAATTTAAAAATCAAATTTAAATTAATATTGGGTATAGAGTGGCAGTTGTTGGGTACACATTCCGTGGGGTGGTATGCATAGAGAATACTGCTACCGGACCCATGCGGAGGGGGAGAGATCTTTTTAGTAAGGCCAGGGCCTAAGAATGTTCTATTACGAGCGCAAAAAGGCTCATGGCATGGTCAAACTCTTTTGAGGTTTTTCTTTTTTTGCATAGGGAGGTTAATTGTGAGAGAATAGTGGGGTGTCTCAAAACCTAATGGGTTCTTGTCAGTAAACCCCAAAGAAAGGGGGAGTTACCTCAAGAGGACGTATGGCTCTTGGCGTGGTGGTGCTCATGGTGGCATTACCGCTGAAGGTATGATTAAAGATAAAGAAGTTTATAAAAAATTAGGAAAATTTGCGTGTTTCAGAACCAGTGGTAGGCTAGCCCCCACGGGAGGTCACTATTGTATGGACTTGTAGAGTCTCCCAAAATCTTCGAGCAGTATACCTCAATGATACTGTCATTTCCACAAAGGGGTTGTTTCAAAATGGAGCCTTTAGAAGGTTTTTAGGACAGTTGAGCCCAAGGTATGTCATCGTTAAGACCAGACAAGTGGGTTCCCAGACGGAACACCCATCATTGTTCTTTTTCCAGCAAGCCATTCTCTTTGTGGAGTTGTTCAATCAAGGGCCACTTCAAGTCATCCACACTGTGGGCCATAGCTAGGTAGTGACTCGCCATCTTTGTGGTGCTCTTTTTGCAGCGAGCATTACTCTTGTGCTCGGCGATACGGATCCTTACTGGTCTTGATGTCATGCCGACGTATTCTGGTCTGCATGGACACGTGATTATATATATTACGTTTCTGCTATTGCAGTTCGTGAATCCTCTTTGTTCCCAGACTGAGCCATTCATGAATGTGATGTTTTTACTTTTTTTTGTGAGGTTGCATGTGCTACAATTACCGCATGGGTAATGACCCTGTACAGGTGGAAGGGTAGTGGTGGCCAAGTCCCTTGCAGGTGTCACGCGAGGTCTAGTATGGACCAAGATGTCCTTCAGATTCCTGCCTCTCTTGTGGGGAACATGGGTTTTGGAAAATTGAGACTCCCGCAATTGAGAATTCTCCAGTGTTTATTCACTATTTTTGACACTTGATTGGAGTGAGTGTTGAAAGTGGTTAGGCAAATGGGTCTTGTTTCCTGTTCTTTGGGAATGCGGTTTCCCAAGAGAGCATCTCTGTTGTTGTTCTTTGCCCATTTCAACCCTTTCTTCACAATTCGTTCCGGATAGTTGTGTTTTAGTAGCTTACTTTCCAAATCGGAGGCTTGTTTCTTGAAATCTGTGAGCTCGGAGCAGTTCCTCCTGAGGCGGAGGAACTGTCCGTAGGTGAGGTAGTCCCGAAGGTGTCTGGGATGGAAACTGTTGTATAGTAATAGGTATTTCTTTGCCGTTGGTTTGAAATGTGTGGTAGTTTTGAGCTTCCCACTGTCCGGATAAATATTTAGGTCAAGGAACACCAGGCTTGTGTTGGAAAATGTATGAGTGAATTTCAGAAATGTGTTTTGTTGGTTGAGCCATACCATGAAAGCTCCGATGGATTCGGCGTCCCCTTTCCATATCACCAGCACATCGTCGATGTACCGTTTCCAGACAATAATATTGTCATGGAACGGATTGTTTTGATGTAGTATTTTGTTGGTTTCTAGATGGTGTATGTAGAGACCAGCCAGACTGGGGGCAAAGGTGCTCCCCATGCTGGTTCCATGCTTTTGTAGGTAGTGTACCCCCTCGTACAGAAAGAAGTTACTTTTCAGGGCCAGGGAGATGCATTCCAGGACCATGTTGCGAGGTGTATGGTAGTCCCATGTTGTGGTAAATAGTACTTCCTCTATGATGTCCAGAGTTTTGTTGTGAGGTAAGCTAGTATTTAAGCTTTCGACATCAAGTCCCAGCAAGAGGTGTTGAACTGGGTCAAAATGGAGATCCTCGAGGAGTTGTAACACGGCCTTGGTGTCTTTAAGATAGGTGTCTGTTTTCTGAACTAAAGGCCACAGGAATGTGTCGGCAAACTTGGAAAGGGGTTCTAGTATGGAACCGATTCCAGACACAATCGGGCGACTGGGAGGTTATTCAAAATTTTTGTGGATTTAAGGGATGGTGTAAAAATATGGCATATTGGGTGATTTCTGGAAGAGGAAATCAGCCACCTTCCTCGATACCCAGTCATGTGCTGTGGCTTCTTCGTCCATCCCCACAATCCGTACCCGGATCTCCTTTGTTGGGTCATCACGGAGAATCTCATAGTTCCTATGATCTTCCAGAAGTTTCCTACATTTGGTGTTGTAATTGTGTGTTGTTTGAACAACAATTTCACCCCCTTTATCAACAGGCTTTATGACCAAGTTGGTGTTGTCAGACAATTGTTGTAATGCTTCTTTTTCCAGTCGTGTGTAGGAGAGGAGGAGCACAATACCAGAGACCCTACAGACCAAGAGAAAGAGGTTGGGACCATTACCAAGGATCACCCGGCTACACATATTATCCTTACGGCCCGCCACCGATGGGAGGACCATTCCAACACTGGAACCCATCACCACGAGATTATAACTATTACGAACCATCTCCTTTTTTGGGAGCACGCCCCGGACCACCGAGAGGAAGGAACCGGAGATGCAACCAGGTCCACTGGAGCAACGAGTCAGGGGACGTATGACAGCGACAGCGAACCAACCATCAACCAGCAGGAGGGGCAATTAGTGGTCAATTTGATAGAGTACACATTTACAGAGCCCCACAAACATGTCCTGAAAAAAGGCCTTGGCTTTCTCCACACTAATAAGATGGACAAATTCAAACTCTGCCTGGAAATTAAGGAGTTTATACGAAAATTAAAACTACTGGCATTTTTTGCTAACAAGCAGACAACAGAGGAGCAGACATCGGACACTGGATTATGACTCAAATCCACCTTCACCCCTTTGGACTCTACACTACTAGTTGAATTGCTTACTTTTGAAAAAGCAGTAATGGAGGAACTGACTAGCATACCAAATGAGGACAAAAAAACATTCCAGAATGTCACACAATTGGAAAAAGCAGCATTACAACAGTTGGCTGACAACACCAACTTGGTGGTGGCCCATGAGTCACACACAAGATGAATCACTGTTAGTGTAAGTGTGGTAGTAGATGTGTGCTGCTGTGCTGTGCCTATTGTCTTTCTGACCTGGAAGACAGCAGGGTCCTGTACACAAATAATTATCTCCTTTTGAGCAGACACCTGGCTGAGTGAAGTGAGTAATCATCTCATGTTCTCAGTAAATCTGAGTGACAATTGTCCAATACAGGCAGCTGGTCTTGCTTGCGTGAAGAGTAATGTTCCCACACTACTGTCTCTCATGTGATGCTGTCTAGAAACAAACAAACCAAACCCAGCTGCCTGAAAGCTATTTCTTAAATGAAGCGTCACGTCTTGATTTGAAACAGAGGGGAGTAGGTCACCTCCTAACAACTGAGCAGGAACAGTGTGCAGAAAAGGCTTATATGTATGACTAGGTGATGCATGAATTTTCATTTCATTATGGTATATATCCTCTGCATATAGATAATACACAATCATATCAATATACATATATTGCTCCTAAATAATCAAATAAATAGATACAAAAAGACTAATATATATACAAAATTACAGAGACCCCTACCAATCAGACGTGTAAACCGTAAATATTATACAAAATAACCCTATATTGTCATAAATCCTTTTAAGCACCGCACTCATTCAGACACATAGACAGGGCTGGTCAACTCCATAACATGACATGTGTATTTGTAAAGCGCACTTTCACCACTATGGGTATCTTGGCGCTGAATAACAGATGTTTGTTGTTACCCAACTCAATGGTACTCATTTTATTGACCTCAGATGGATGAAAGGCTGAGTGGACCCGCCAGGATTTGAACCTGTGACCATGAGGTTGAACACAGGTCCCTACAGTAGAGGCATTAGTCCACCTTTTTCAGGGCGCTATGAGAGTGAGGTAAGTGGGCAACACACGCCTGGAAAATCTGACCTGGGCTTGACAACTAGCCCACAATGGCTGGAAACGAAACCTTGTTTTATGCAAAAATACAGCTTAGGGAAGGAGGGCCTCAGGAGAAGTAGATGAGAAGTGACGGAAAAACTCTGCTGTGCTCCACGGAGTTCCACCTGTAGCAGGATATGTTAGGTCACGCTGCTCACACTGATTTTAGGCATTTCAAACCACATTACAATTAAAGTGTCACTAGTTTATGTATAGCTCTGCTAATGTGTGCGTTGTACTACTGCGCAGTGAGCATGAGCGTGGCTCCGGAGTTGAGGATTCCAGTCTTCCCAAAGACGTCAGTGTGACGACATCAACGTGGTGTGCTCTTCTGCGCGTGATGATGCGCATGAAGACAAGAATCTATGGCACCTTGCACATACAGACAAGGTTCGGGTGTGAGAGAGCGTCACTGGTGTTAAGATTTGTAGGGGTGCACCATATTCACCGTTAGTCAGCACCCATATATAATTCAAGAGTGTTTACAATTAGCATAGAAATGTATTTGTTGATATAGAGACGTAGAAATGTAATCCGGCCTGGAAAGAAATAGTGGCCATCAGTTATTATGAAATGTATTTGTATTACGTTTTAATGTTTAAGCTCTGCAATGATGCGATGTATTAAGCAATTGTAGGTCATGCTAAAAAATTAGAATATAGGTTGTTCAAGTATAAGTATGCTGAAATAAGGATTGTAATGCGTTTTATTTTGTAAGGCCTAATTGTCAATGTAAAAGAGAAGGCCTCTTCGTTCCTTATATTAGCTATGCTTATTAGGCTGACAGGGCTTTTAGTGAAGCTTAAATTGCAGTGAAATGTAAAACTTCATGATGTGTGGGTTTTTCCGTTCCCTGTTTTATTGCAGGTGCAAGGACATTTAGCTCGTTAGTTAGAATAAGTCTTTATTGAAGGAATCGAGACAGAAGGAGTAGACTGGAGGGTAGTGAATTGGAATGTGAAATCGCAACTCCTGGTACGGAAGGAGCCTGGGACCCAAGGTCGAATTAATGAACAAAGAAAGATGAAAAAGTCTGGATGGAAAATCACAGAAGGAAGACCTGCTTGAAGGGGTGTGTTGAAGGGCGTGTACTAAGTTTTTGGGGTTTCGTATTAGGGACAGTGCCCCGTGGGTTGAGCAGATGAGACTTAGGAGGGAGGCTAGAAGGAGCACCATAGATCGAGCTCTCATTGAGTGAAGACTTCTTAGGAAGTTTCACTGCTGACACCTTTTTATGCATTCTCACCTGAAAGGGAATGTTGTGTAGGGATGTCACTTTAGAATAGAGTAGGGACCGAAATGCTTTGATTAATGACTCTGACATTTGACATCACGATAGCCATTTTGTATCTGATGCTTTTAGAAGCTGTAATTCTTTTTATCTTTAGTCGAATGCGGATACTTCGTAGAGTAGCATTTGTGTTGGTTCCCATTTACCTTTTGTGCCGAGGTGCCTCTATATTCAGATGTTTTTGCTGATAATAAAAGGTCAACTTCCCAGACTTTGAGTCATCCTTCATGAAACGTCAAATTGCGGTAAATACGTTCTGATAATTGTGTTTCTTCCCTCTACGCTATTAAGCAAGTAAAAAGATCCTGGCGACCTGAGTGGGTTTTTGTAGATAATTAGGTAGAAACGAGAATCCGGCTTTCTCAGGTGTGCGACATGTTAGAACGGTCAGTATATTTGAAAAACATGCTTTCGGTTTATAGCAGGACTCAGTGCTAATGATATTAGTAAGTGCGTAATTCTTACAAAAAGTCATACATATACTCCTTGACCTTGCACTTCTTACGTTGTCCAAATCAACATTTGCGCAATGCCTACTGTAGTAGATACAAATTGGTTGTAAGGCCTTACGATTTGCAGCAAAGTTATAATTTTGGTGTGCCCAATATTCTTCTTCATCAATTCGTCGCTAATATTGTTATGTGCCGGTCATAAAATGACGACAGGAAGGAAAATGATATCTCAAAGGCCCACAAGATGTATAAAGCACAGCTGTGTTTTCCAGTAGAAGATTCTCTGAGAAAAATACAACAACAACATTACATGAATTCCAAAAAATAGTGAACACAACAGACACCAGTTAAAATCAATTTTATTTTTTAAATGAGTGAAAAAATCAATCAATCTATAGTCTACTATCACTTCTGTCAGTGGATTATTTCACAAATAGTTCCTAAATGGACACTAAGGGCCTCATTTATGAAAATTGACGCATCGCTGCGTGAAAACAGCGATGCGTCACTTTTCATTGCGCCCTCCTCGCGACATGCTGGACGAGTCATATTTACAGTATGACGCATCATGTCGCAAGGAGTTCAAAAAAGTAGGCGCAAAAATGACGCATTGCTGGAGTGTGTCACAAAAGTGACGCAACTCCAGCAATGGATCATTTCACATGGGCAAGTCCCATTTCAAATGTGCCTGTGTCAGTAATACGCCTGCTGTGAGGCAGGCGTAAGATATTGACGCATTTGCATCCTAGAAGTGGTGCAGTGAAATCTCATAGATTCCTCTGCGTCACTTCTACGAGGCTTACTTGCGTCAGAAAGCCCACCCTGCATACATTATACCTGGCGTAGGGGTTTACAAAGTGACGTATCTACCTAGATGCATCACTTTGTAAATATGACGCATCATAGTGCATTTTATACATTGCTTGTGCGTCACAAAAAGAGACGCACCGGTGGCGCAAAAGTGACGCAAGGGCTCATTAATAAGCCCCCAAATATCCTTCGATTGGGAGGTGTTGGGTAATGACTCACCATAAAGGTATAGATGTTCATTGTAATATACCAAGACAAGTTCAACCCATTTTCTGAGCTCACCAGAATTGGGTATCCAGGAGAAGTACCAGGTCTGTATTTTAATAGACCCAAAGAATTAGTGGCCAAATAACTATGTCAAAAATGTCACACATTTAAGTTATCCTATAGGAACAAAGGAAATGTCAGGCCTTTCCTACTAGGTGTGCTGGGTTAGGACTTGTGTCTCAACATTAGGCCACAAAATGGGATGAAAAGAAGTAAAAAAAAATATGAGAGTTGAGGCTAAAACAATGGATATATTACATCCTTTATGGTGGTTCATCGAGACAAAGTTCCTTGAGCAGCTGCTTTATTCAGACAAGGCTAAAGCAAAATAAAGCAGAAAAAACATTTGGGAACGGGGAAAAATTACGTTTTGCTCTGGAAAGTGAATCCCAGTTCCACACTTGTGTGGTCTTGCTTCACTTTTGGTGACATTGCACTCGTGCAAAGTGTTGGTTTCCTACAAGGAAGCCAATAAGCTGCTTCGACCGGGAGCTCGTTGAATATTATCTCTGGCTGCTTGACTGTAATTTGAATATACCACTGGGTGATAAGCAAAACTTGTCATTTATGTGCCAAATTGCCCAACAGTGACTGCTCTCATGACACATTAACAGTGATAGGCAGAAGTGTCAGGGTGCTAATTACCACAGTTTCTAAATGGCAAGCGTATCAATAATTCATCAGAAGTGGCTGCTAAAAAATGTATCGCCTAGCATCTCTTGCCTGGGAAATCAGAAGATAATCTTGTGTGCCTACTAGTTGGCATTCAAGGACTTCCTTTTCATTATAAAATATAAATGTGTTGTTCCTACTTGAGGCGGTTTAGATTATAAAAGATGGCAGATGTATAATGTGTCTAAATTTGACTGTTTGCAGAAGTGCGACAGGGCCCAGCAAAAACGCAGATGTCACATTTTTAATGAAAATGAGTTTTACACGTGCATTTAATAGACTCTGAATGTTTTCTGCTAATATAGGAAGCACAATTATGTGAAAATGACAAATCAACACGCAAATGGAGAACTATGAAACATGCAGGTAAGGCCATTAACAAACATTGGCACTTTTAGTGATGCAATCATTTATCGGCAGGAGCATAATATGATTTTGTCAACATTTCATGAAAGCATGTTGTAATTATCAAGAGTCCTTCTCCCTGAAGGTTTAATGCTTAATGATTCATTCAGTGAACTCTTTACATTTCCAATAATAATGAACTTTGTGAGTGAACATGCATTTTTCAACATTTTATTATTTTTGCCTAGCAAAAATTATGAAGTTGTGTGTGTGCATGCGTGTATATATTTGTTCAGCATTCGTTTGAAAAAAAAAATAAGGGAGAGAACAGATGGACAACTGATAAAGAAAAAACAGAAAAAAATCCAAATTAACAAACTGATTGAAAATATTAGAGCCAAGATTATAATAGAAAGCAACAGCGGTATTGTGAAAAATATATGTTTCTCTTAGATTACTGCCTAGCTCATGAAATACACCTGATGTTGCAACTTTGCATGTGGATCTAAACACTTCATCACTTTCAAAAGTAATTTTTAACAGTTTACTGCAAGCATTTTGCAAATTTTACAAACACTTGTCAGGTGTTTCCACTTTAACTGGTTTGCTTTCTTGGATATGCTCGGGGTACTTTCCTTTCCTAGGCCACATAACCCTCGACGTGGCAGTAGCAGGACTATTTGCAGGTTCGTACATTTTTATACTCCTGCTCGTCATCATAATAATCGCGCACCGTCATCATAATAATCGATTTCCTTGATACTTTCTATAGTGTTGTCAAAAAGAGTGTTTGTAGAGTCGAGAATAAATAATAAATCTACTTTTCTAATAACATACAGTTAACATCAAACAATTCCAAGGAGGTTTCACAACTTCTGCACAGCAAAATTGATCTGTGGTTGGAAACTCCAAATTAAAAGACAATCCCTCTCAAGGTTTGCCCTAAGCAGTGTTCACTGGAGAAGTGTGGCTCAATGATTAGAGCGGCAGACCCTGATGCAGAGGTCTAGCCCGGGACCAGGGTTCAATTCCCCGCCTCGGCGGGTCTTGGG
Source organism: Triturus cristatus (assembly GCF_964204655.1). NCBI lineage: Eukaryota > Metazoa > Chordata > Amphibia > Caudata > Salamandridae > Triturus > Triturus cristatus. Next base: position 617,804,533 of record NC_140582.1, read on the forward strand.
CTCAAAAATTCCACGGACCTGATATTCTTGCCTCGGTGCCATTCCAATCATGGGGCCCGATTCACAGAACAAACTTAAGACTAAATCCTAAACTTAGTACCATTCAGGTATTCACAGAATGCACCTAGTACTTCTGGTATTCACAGAATGAACTTACTACTTTTGCTATTCACAGAATGAACTTAGTACTTTTGCTATTCACAGAATGGATTTACGACTACTAAACTTACGTCCGCACTCGGGCCGGAAATTCCGGGCCGGAGGCGGAGCTTCCGGGCCGGAGGCGGAGCTTCCGGGCCGGAGGCGGAGCTTCCGGCCCGGAGGTGGGGATTCCGGCCGATTTAGCTATGGCCGAAATCTCCACCTCCGGGCCGGAAGCTCCGCCTCCGGCCCGGAAGCCCCGCCTCCGGCCCGGAAGCTCCGCCTCCGGCCCGGAAGCTCCGCCTCCGGCCCGGAATTTCCGGCCCGAGTGCGGACGTAAGTTTAGTAGTCGTAAATCCATTCTGTGAATAGCAAAAGTACTAAGTTCATTCTGTGAATAGCAAAAGTAGTAAGTTCATTCTGTGAATACCAGAAGTACTAGGTGCATTCTGTGAATACCTGAATGGTACTAAGTTTAGGATTTAGTCTTAAGTTTGTTCTGTGAATCGGGCCCATGGAGTCCCACTCTGCAACTCTGGGCAATAACTTGCTTAATCTCCACAACGGCCCCCACAACGCTAAGGATGCCTGGCCTCCACCTTGGGGGTGCCCAGGAGTGGACGCCTCACAGGGAAAGCCAGGATGGGTTCCACAGCGGTATTCGTACAAGTGCCTTGAGACCCTTGCGGATGAGTAGTGCGCTATACAAGTATCAATTTACATTTACATTTAAGAGTTCCCTCCCTCCTAAGTGTGACAGCATCCAATATCTTCCAGAAAGACCTAAAGCGATATCATGAAGGCAATGCAGCAACAGTCACACCCTGCGTATACAGGCTTCATTCAGAGAATACTCACTGGGGTGAGTGCAACTGTCAGAGACTGAACCCTTTGGTCCTGAGCTCAGTGGGAACAAAGTCCACCTAATTTGTCCTCATTCATGCAAGAACAAGGGCGAACAGATGCCCCCTATTCACAATTTCTGAGCTGCCTTTATCTTTACTCTTACAATTTTCAGAACTGGCGAATCTAGGGACATTCCTTCAATCAACCAGTTGACCCTCACCTTCCTCTCTCCGACACAGTTATGAAGTGACCGTACCAGTTCTATCACAGGTCTATCGGGGCTTCTCAGCTAACGTTATTATCCACAGCATTGGCCAAATATGCCTTTAATTCATCCTTGAAGCACAGCTAGAAGAAGTACATTAGTTTGGCCTCCATCCACTTCTTTTACACCACTAGCTCATTACATTTGGTCAGGTAAGGGAGTAAATCACGGTTTACTTGGTGCAACTCGAGACGGTCATTATCTACAGTACCTGCAGGAGAATTTTAATTGGAAAATATTTTAGTTGATAAAGTAGTTGAGGATTTTTCTAGATTTGGAAGTAATAGGGACTTGATGACGCTGATGCATCTTCAAAGATAATTAACAGCAAAAAGACCGCTCATGATTTCGGAATAGGTAGGGCAACTGGTCAGAAGTAAGTGATACTTTTGGTGAAACATTATTAAATTCACCATTGCTTGGTGGGATGAGACAGGCATGGAGCTCTCCCGGACTGCATAACATACAAACTTTAAGACAAACATGGTCATGAGATTTGTCCAAAGATCTGATTCTTCAATCACTGCAGACATGGTAGGGTTATTCCCAATTCTAGGATATAAACATGCCCTTGGTCTATACTGCCAATACAAAATTACCCATAGGCTTTGCATTGTCTCAGGATCAGAAGTATCTTTTATCTGAAGTCGTCGCAGATGCATGGATTCGCGATCCCATCACTCAGTTATGCCATCTCCACTTCAGCATAATTGAATAAGTAAATTTTTGACCGATCCAAAGTGAGAGATATGAGGAGAAAAATAAATTATAAAAGAGAGTGTGTGGTCCTCCCCCTCTTGAGAAAGAAAACAACAATTGCTGTGAATCTCATTTAAAACCCTGGAAGTGTGGTTTCCACCAGTGTCTCAAGCATTTACATTTACTGTGACTTGTAGAGGGTCAGGTGCTGAGGTGCTGTGTATTGTACAGCACCTTCAACACTGTTTGTAGAGTGCATCATTGTCTGCAATAGTGTGTGGTCCTGCTGAATTTGAGAAAATCATACACATGGCTTATAGCAACTGCCAAATCTAGCTAAGGAAAGGAAACATTTAAAGAGCCTATGAAGCTGAATGTGTCCAATCATATGGGGATTGATTGCACACTGTCCTGTCATGCACTGCATAACTGGGTTCCTTTTAAAGAACAATGCTTCACCAAAGCTTATTCCTCTGTCTCTTCTTTCCCACCTGAAATAAAAACCTCTGCTTGCCTGCTCTAGATCACTGTAAAAGATGTTTCCTGAATCTTTTTCCTCCTGATTCTAAGAAGTTGGCGGGGGAAAGGGAAGATGGCGGATTGACTCCGCCGTGAGTAGCAGGCTACCGAGAGGTCTCCCGAATGCTTCTTTCTCTCGCTATCGCTATCGCTACTGCTGAATGCTGTATGTTACATTTTAATTGCGGTAAAGAAGAAGATCTCACTCTTCACTTACTTATGCAGAAATTCTAACAAAATACAACAAACAAAACTTCATACTCTTACGATATTTACTTACGCGGATGCTCTGGCACAACGCCTGGCTCTTGCTCCTCTTCGGGAATACCCGGAGCTGCATTCATCGATAGACCGGTCAGCGGTCCTTGGTGCTCTATTGGCCTTATCTACCCCCTGCTTCACACACCATGGCTCCTCTGGAGGTCTCTGCTCCACGTGGTGAACGTCTGAACCGTAACTCTGCTGCTGCTGTGGCTAATTTTACAAATGACTCTACTGGTGGAACAAGCAAAAAGACCGTGCTCAGAGTTGGCAGACAGGTAATGAGGCTATTGCAGTCAGGGAAGGCAGCGGATTTCCTTGTCACTGCTCTGGAAGCTGGTATGGTTGAAATGGTGATGGAGGCGGTACAGAACAGGCTTGGGGGTTCGCCTGACTTGACTTCTGATCCAGAACCTGTGCCCCACTCTGAGGTTGACGGGATGGCTCTGCCTGCACTGGAGGCTGTGAAACTTACTCAACTGCTTCAGTCAGAGGTGAGTGATGCTGCTGCTGTTTCCATCGGCTCTACAGGCTTTACAGGCTTAAGTGTAACTGAAAATATATTATCATCGCTGATGCAAGCACACTCATTTAGACAGCCGTCAGTTGCACGCGGTCATGAACTAAGTGACACAGTTGATAATAAGGGAACTATGTTACAGCTTGGGAGAGGTTTAGGATCTGAGTCAACAGCCTCTGAAACCGAATCTGTCGAAACTGCTGACCAGGGGGCTGCACCTCTGTTAGAGTCTTTGCAACCTTTAGCTCTGACAGACTTACTCACTCTGGAATGTGGCAAATATTCAAATCAGCACATAACACAGCAAGCTACTAAAGCTGATATCATATCTGCCTCCTCACCTGCAACAAATACAGATGATTCACCTGGTCATCTCTCTGCGGATGCTGTTAACCTTTCTTCTACTAAAAAGAAAAAACGCAACTTTAAAAACACAAAACAGGCTAAATCTCTTAGAAAGGCTCCTGAACCTATAAACACGACGCATCAGCAAGGCAGTGCACCAGCATCACTACATTCAAAGGTAAAATCCCAGGATAGCCCTCTACGTAAATGGATGACTTCGAAGGGTAAAGACCATCATTGTGAGACTATCTGGGTCAGGGTGGCCCTGGTGCCTGTCAGTGGTCAAAACACTTCTCGTCTTCAAACTACAATGCAGCATCCATTGAAAAAGGCTATTTTGATTGAGGGCCCCTCCACTGTTTACCCAGTTTGTTCTGAACAACCTGCACAAATTACAAAGGAGGTCTCCATGTAGTCGAGTAGTGGTTTAGCAGTGAATACAGCTACAGCTACAACTGTATTAGGAGTGGCGACACCATCAGAGCCAAAGAATGAGCCCTTGCTAAGCTCCATTCTGCAGGAACTATCAGCCCAAAGAATTGAGGCGCAGGAGCACTAAATGCAGCTTAGGGCGGATAATGCTATTATTCAGCAGTCACTAACTACAGTAACTAGTAAGGTGGCTGTACTTACCAACGAGGTGATGGAACTTCAGCAACGACTGACTGACAACGAGGATGTGGTTTCACATTCAAATAATTTGGTTTGCGATCATGACAGTCAACTTACAGCTTTACATGGAAAAATTGAAGGCTTGGAGAACCGGCAACGTCGGAATAATTTGAGGGTATTTGGGGTTACGGAAGGTATAGAAGGCTCCGATCCACGGGCCTATATGGTTCAGTTATTTCAGAAGGCATTTCCTGATCTTGACAATTGGGATTGGGACTCTCAAATCCAGCGTGCCCACAGGTTGCCGATTTTAATTAATCAAGCAGATCAGTCAAACTTACGCCACCCACGACCAATGCTCATTTACATATGTAATTTTCTACTACGTCAGCCTATTGCCATCAAAGCCCGACCTACTGCACCGGTTGTAGTTGAATCATGCTCTATCGTGGTCAGATCAGATGGAGGATGTGACAGCTCATTGACTCTTGGAAGGCGCTCGGTGCCCTGGTCAATCTCCAAGAACCGGCCCGATTGAAGGTTATAAAGGATGGTCGCTCAGAGTATACTATTCAGTCCAGGAGGCAAAACTTGCACTTTCAAGAATACAACAGAACTCGAAAGAATGCCAGGAATAGACAATAACTATTGGAGTTTCTTTTTTGTCATTTAATGCTCTTCTTTTTCTCAGGCAAATCTGACATTTGAGTGGTGCTTTCTTCTCTTTTATTTACTTTTCCAAGATACCTTACTGGATTATAATGTTATTAATTTTAGTAGGGAGACTCTCGAGGGTGCTGCTCTTCTAGGCTGTCTTAGATCGACAGCAGGTTAGTGGGGGTGATTCCTTTTCTTGAACACTGGATGGATGGGTGGCGAGTGGTTCCCGACCTTAGGGTTGGGGCTATTTTCTTTGGGGTTTACTGGCGGTATACAGGAGTGCACTGGGGTTTTAAAGTGCAGGGGGTACAGATTATATCAGATGTAAAAAAATTAATAGATTGTGATGTCAATTGTTTTTATTTAGTATGTTAATTTTTTCTGATGCTTGTATTTCGGCCTTCTATCCCTCTAAAATTGTAAAGGGATAATGTCTAGGGAAAGGCAGAAGCCACGCACAGTAGGAGATGTTAGGCACCTTATAATGGAGAGAATTAGGTGTATTAGCTATGTTGGACGTGCCCTTTTGGCAGGTTCACCCCTAAACTTTTTGCCTTTCCTGTGACCTGGTATTGGTGGTCCAGTGTAAAGTGCCTGTGCGCTCTGAGTGTGTGTGGTGAGATTGGCCTGTCCTCGCATAGGAATGCATAGGGGATATGTGTATCCATGGTAATTCCTGGGATGAGAGGAGTGCAGGGCGAGTTTAGTATGTATGAACTTGTGAGAAAAAATGCTGCGCAATGGTGTGCGCAGATTTATGGTGACTGGTGGAGAAATGCTACTTTTAGAAGTTGGCATTTCTGTGTACTATGTGTCTGCCTGCCTGATGTGGATTGCATGTCTGGCTTGTGAGTGTCAGGACCTGAGAGGTGTGGGTGGCTCCAGGAGGCAGGGTGAGTCAGACCAGTGATGAATAGAGAGATCTGCATGCAGATGGGAGGGAGGAGTTGCACCTGGGACCTGAATAGGGCTGTGCCTTCCCTTGTGATGTGTCTGATCACTGAGCTCCCACCTGACAAAGGGGAGAGGAGCTGGGCAAAACAAAGTGCTCCAAATCCGCCTTAAACCAGTTCTGACTGGTATCCCCATGCCCTGCACTTTTACACGAAGGGAAATGTAGTATAAATATAGGGGCTGTGACCCCATGCAAATGTTCAGTCTTGGTGTGCTGTTCCTGCTGAGGCGTGCTGCTGCTGGGGCCCAGGGGGGGCTGCCATGAGGGCTTGCCTCCCTGGGCCCTGCATGGCCTCCAGAACCTTGGGGGAGCTTGTTCTGGCTGCCTTTGTGCCCTGTGAGCACTATATTTAATTATTTCCTGGAAGGAGAAGTGTGGGCCACACAGCGCTGTGCTGCACGTGGGTAGAGAGGGAATCCCCAGCATAGGGATTCCCCTGTGATGCCATTCCGAGCGGGTGCCCACCCCGCTTTATGATTCTTAAAAATGGCGGGTGCCCTCCCCGCTTCTGCTTTTATTTTATTGCGGGTGCCAACCCTGCCTATGTGCTTTAATAATACCGGGAGCCTACCCCGTATCACCGCGGCGACCCGATTCCGCATCACCCGACCCGGAAGTCAGGCTCAACTGCCTGGTTGTGGACGGAGCTATATGGCCAGCCAATGGCAGCGCGGCTGAGAAGGAAGTCCGGGACGCAGGCCTCCCGTGTAGGAGGGAGAGCCCCACGGCATTTGTGGTGCGTATTGAGGCGCAGGGGGCCCGAGGCACATTGTCGGGGCCTGCCCCCTGCTGCATTGAGGAGAAGGAGTCCGGTGAAGAGAGTCGTCTGCCTGGAGAAGAGTCGGGAGCGGCACAAGAGGAGACCAGCGAGTCCACAGAGCCCTGGTGGGTGAGGGCTTCCTTCTTTATTGTTGAGGCCCCAGAAGCACCCTGCGGGTGCCTGCTGAGAAGTCCTGATACAGAGGGGCTCCCCATGAGCATTTTTAGTGCCTCTTTGAACTTCACAGCTGCTCCGCAGATGCGGGCAGCTGCAGAGTTTGGGCACATGTCCACCCCAACGATGGGGTAAATTTGTTTCAAGGCCTCGGGGGGGCCCGAGGGCCAGTGGTGCCCGTACTTTTGTCTAGTCTTGGCCATCCCAGCTGCCCCGCCTGACAGTGGGCAGCTGCAGCATTTTGGGGGCAATTATGTTTAGAGAGCCCCAGTGGGGTCCTGTGGGCATAGTCGTGTCAAGGCCCCCTCCCATGACCCTCAGCTGCACCGCACCAGCGCGGGCAGCTGCAACATTGTGCACATTTTTTTTCCTAAGGGCGCATTGAGAGCCCAGGCCTACAGTGGATCTTCACAGCTGCCCAGCAAGTAGTGGGCAGCTGCATCATTTAGTCTACAGTGCTTCGGGGGCACGTCTTTTTGAAGTTAGGAGTGAGATGCACTCCTTTGCCCCATACCTTCACAGCTGCGCTGCCCTTAGTGCCAGCTGCAATGTTTAGGTCTGCGCAGTTGCGCACTCTTGACTTCTGCTGCATTGGCAGCGCGCCCTGACTCTTGGACATAGGGCAATTGAGCCCCTTTTGAGATGGCCAGTTGGCCAGGGGGACTATTAGGTTTATAGGGTGCCAGGCTCGAACGTGATTCTATGGTGCTAGGAAATGTATATTTATATACTATGATTTACGCAGCCTGATTTATGCCTCTAAATGTGTTTTTATGATTAGGAGGTTTTGCATACTGTGTTCATGTTTGAGTTATCCTCTACTGTGGTTCAGGTATGAGGTTATTTGCATACTGTGGTTTATGCATGTGAGATTATTCTCTACTGTGGTCTAGGTATGAGTTATTCCCTACTGTGGTTTATGTTAGTAAGAGTATTTCCTAATGTGAGTTATGCTTAGGAGGTTATGGTCTAATATGTTTAGGCTTATGAGGTTGGCGCAGAATATATTTCTCGCCTAATGTGATACTGTGCATAATATAATTTATGTTACAGGATAATGCTTAGTATAGTGTTTGCCAGTAATTACTGGTTGTGTTCTACGTTTATTATATGTCTACATTTATTATCTTTACTAAGTGATTATTCAGACAATGGCCCACGTGGCCCTGTCATGTGTGTATAATCCCCTGTAAATATTGCCCAGTGGCAGTTGGCATACTGTATTTTGTGTGATTACCATCTAATGTGTTTTATAATAATACAAAAGCTATTTTTGATATAACCTTGTGTGGAGTTCCTTTTTGTAGTGTGCCTAGTATGTTGTTGCTGTGTGTGTTACGCAAATGCTTTACACATTGCCACCGGGATAAGCCTGACTGCTCGTGCCAAGCTACCAAGGGGGTGAGCAGGGGTTATCTTTGGTGTGTAACTCCCTTGCCCTGACTAGAGTGGTGGTCTCTGCCTGGCTTTGGAGCAAACCTTAGCCAACCATAGATCCCATTTCTAACAAGCTGGAATATAGCCGGGCTGAATTCACCATCTAAATGCCAGCTGGTCAAGGAAGAGCTTAAACTTTATAAACCTCACTTGGTAATTCTTGAAGAGACACGTTTGACCTTTAAGGATAGAGGTTTGCTCATACAGCTAGGTTTTGAAACGCTTGTACGTACCTCACAGGGTGCCGCAATTAGAGGGGTAGCGATCCTTAAGGATAAGCCGTTAGGCTGCAAAAAACTTAAAACCGCTTCCGATCCAGGTGGTAGATGGGCCATGGCACAACTTAAAGTCTATAATAAAAAATATGTTTTATGTGTGGTTTATGGTCCAGATTTGGATGATCCTACCCTGTTTAACAAATTAATGCTAGATATGGCAAGGCAAAATAATCATTGCAGGGGACTTTAATTAAACTTTAAACTATGACATCGACTCAACTAATAGGTTCGCATTCCCTAGAATGTGGAGGGTTCGGGAATCACTTTTTGGATTAGCTCGAATTCATGGTGTGACAGACATATGGCAGATGCTACACCCTACTCTGCCAGGCTATACATATTATTCTGCGCCCCATCGACATTATTCAAGAATAGATCTGGCTTTTGTTAGTAGTAGTATTTTAGTAACTGCTCAAATAGAGGTTTGCCCACGAATCACTTCTGATCACAACCCGGTCTTGATAAGTTTTCAGTCAACAGCTGTAGACAAGAACAAGCGATCTTTTACGTTTCTTAGATATCTACCGACTGACCGAGAGTTTATAGCATATACTCAACGGAGTCTTACGGAGTTCTTGTGCTCCAATACTAATACTGCTTCTCCTGTCATAGTATGGGACACAATGAAAGCTTATATTCTGGGTACTACTCAACGGTATAGTTATCAAATAAATACAACTCAGCAGAACAATCTGAAACTAAGCTGTGATACATTAACACGGTTAGAAATTATGCATGCGGAGAAACTTAAGTCTGGCGGCCCAAAAAGAGATTTAATATATGCTTCTTTAAATGACACGCACTTACTTCTGAGCAGGAAGCTTAAGGAAAAGATAGCAGCTGCTTTTAACAAAAAACGATCTCACCAATACGAATATGGGGACCAGGTTGGGAGGATTTTGTCATACCAGATTGCGGATAGAAAATCTAAAACGCAGATAGACACGATAAAAGGTAGAGATAGCCGGTTACACACATCCCAACTCAATCTTAGAACAATTTACTCAGTTTTATATGGTGCTTTACACCCTCCCCGGTAACATTGATAAAATTGCACTGGACAGATACTTACAACTTGGGGAACTTTCACCTCTAAACCAAGAGGAAGCAGACTGCCTTCAACAAGATATTACTGATGAAGAAATGGCATCTGCCATAGCCGCACTACCTTCTGGCAAGGCTGCAGGTGTCGATACCCTGCCAATAGAATTTTACAAAACCTTTAAAAATTATATTCTTCTGCTACTTCATGAAGTTATATATCAGATAGGGGAGTGAACTCTTCCTCTTCCAATTAACTTGTCATTCCCCAAAGGACTCTGGTTGGCACTCCACTGGGCAACCATGTAATGTGGGGTTTGCATGGCCATGTACTGCTCCAGCTCCGACACTCCACAGAATGTGAATAAAACATTCCAAATCACAGAGATGTGTCAAGTCTATGTTCAATCAAGTATAAAAGTATGGATGAATGTAGGGACATTGATTGCACAAAAAGGTACACCCTAGAAAATTACATGAATGCACATGTTTGACCCTGACCCACATGGCCAATTAGATGACTGTGGAGGTGTGAACTAGCTGTGGCCTCATTGCTCATGAATAACAATCTCGCAAGCCCCCAACGTAGCCCCACGTCTATGTATTGAATAGGGCTGTGTGTAAAAATGTCTAATTCGGTAGCAGGACTAAAGTAGTGTCTCCCATCACATGTGGCAACAGAACATCTCTTTGCATACCTACTTGCACTCAACTGTGTGGACACAGCCTTATTTAATGGATCACATTGATCTACATGGCAAGAAGTTGGATACCATACTCACATTGCTGAAGACATGTAAGAGCACAGGTCTACCAGCAACTATCCGAACCACAATGTCTCGCTCACAGAGGTGGAGCTGGCAACAGGGACTCACCCCTAAGTGAAATGCGTCAGTCAGCCCCTCCCTGTGTATGGACAATGCTCATTGAGGCACACGATTTGTCATTCTAATCACCACTCATCACAGTTGAACACCAGTGAGGTTGCTTAGACTTTATTAGCATGTGCGTGTCAGTACGGGCAAGACAAGGGCCACAACATGCAGACCAATGCTTCAAACACTAACAGGCAGCATAGGAACATGTAGAGGTGCAAGAAATGGGGAGGCAAAAATTAACACCAAGCATTACGGATGGCAACGGTCTCAGTCCACCTTGCCCTGCTGGACGAGTCATGTGACGTTTGGCGTATGCTCATTGCCCCTTATCAGGGGACACGACTCACAGCCCATGGGACCTGATAGTGCTGTACCACCAGACTGCGCTGACTGTCTGCTCTGCTGACAGTGAGCAGGTGAAAGGGTCCAACAAGGTCACGTGTAGTACTACATTGCCATGTGTGTAGTCTCCCTCCAGCAGTATGTCAGATTTAGGAATGTTGCCAAGCGACGCTGTGCAGCTCCGCCCATGGGACTGCCTCACCTTGCACAGGTGTGTGTCATCATGCATAGGTGCACACACAGGCATTCTGAGTCCAGGCGAATGCAGCCATGTCCACTGTTGTGGTGTGATATGTGACCATTTCTCCAAGATGCAAAAAGGTGTTGGGACCTGTGCTCTGGGTTACAAGCAGTTGTGGCTGCAGGAAGGTAGTTACTCGTCCATGAATGCGAGCGCAGCTTCCTGGGAAATCAGTTCCAAGAGTACGTTGTTGTCGACTTCAACAAATACGAGGGCGAGCCAATCCATTAACTGGTCCAGACAGATGTGCCCCATCCATGCCTTTTAACCAATCCGCAACACAGCACAATAGGGGAGCGCTTTGATGTGGTCACTGCACATGAGGACTTGTGCAATCTCCCATGCCCAACTGCCAGCACAAACGCCAAATATCAAGGCATCCCATGAAAGGGTATCACGGTTATACTCCTGGTCGTGGACCAACAGGGGGTGCACACACAAGTCATAATCCACTTTACCTACCGTAGTGTTGGATAGGCAGACATCCATGAGCCACTCGAATATGCATGATGGACAGTGGAACCAGGACAGGACGCAGGTGACGTACGCAAGATGGAACCTCAGACGGTAATTGATGCGCAACAGTGCCAGTGGCAGTGTCCCCAACAAATGCAGCATACGTGCAAGGTACAGTTCTACGTGACAGGGGTTGTGCATGTGCCTGGGATGTTCTGCCATTGCGTTGGTGACTCTCGTAGAACCAACACTCTTCTGACCTGCGGCAGGTATGTGGATGATATGCCACAGCTCGGAGCAATGAGTCGTATTTGTGTGAAATATTTGGACATGTGGGTTGTTGTGTATGTAAGTGTCAAGGGCATTCCATGCAAGGGTACCTCGAGCAAGGACTTCTGTGTGTGGGGTGTGGATACTTTGGTCTTTCACTAGCGCTGGGCACAGTGTGGGAGTCATCATCATCTGCTATGGTATCTCTCTCAGAGGGTGCCTGCCGCATGCAAGACCAAGGTCGGAGTTGCAGATGTCCTTCCACCTTATGTATTGTTAAGTCTTCACTCACCTGAAATCCAGGTTGTTCAACTTGAGAGATCAGACAAAAGTTCTCTATGCCCCCTAAAACCTACACCAGCCCAAACTGTTTATGAAACTCAGTTTGGTAAGAATAGATCTCCGGGGGAAGGGGGAAAATGGGACAAAATAAAAATAAGAACAAAAGAAGAACACTCCACTGTTTGCAGCTCAAATTGGCTCGACTCTTTCTCAGCTTGAAATTTTTCTATAGCTTCTGTAAAATGCTGTCCTTCAGTGGCTAGGCATCTATGTATGAAATAAATAAAATAACATTAAATTAACTCACTATAATATTCCTATTGTCTCTGCGTATAGTTTACATCGCATTCAGGAAAATACCTTTTCTGTTGTGTTTTTCACCAAACATAAGCTTTTCTTTTTCAATAGAAGATCGATGCCAAAATTATATTTCTTAAATATTTCTGTGGAAATAAAATAACGTTATTCACAATTAAATAATAACACCAAGAAGTTCTTATGATTTCCCACTGTCATACACTTACTAATAAATGCTATATATATGTCCTATAATTATCGTTTCCAAACTTGACCAAAATGTTCAAATGAGTCTTTATAAATGCTGTTCTTTCTTTGATGGTATTTGGTTTCCTTTTTATCTTTTTATCCATAGGCAAAGTCTCTGTCTTTCAAAGGAGAAGATTTCTTACTCTGTAGTGGAGACGGAGTACCAGGTACATACATTGCTATGTTAGCATAAGCGTCTTAGATTTAAAACGCCATCTTGCAACTTTTGCTGCTTTTACACATGACACTGCAGGTAGCAGTTATTATTTGAAAAATGATTGCTTGCTTTTCCCTCACATGAGAACGGTCTGTTGTTCACATCCCTAGACGTGCACTGGTACCTTGGTCTGAACACTGTGTGCAGAAGCAGTCAGGTCCAAATAACAATGTATGCTTTTGAATTCATGTTGATCGGCCCATGCTCTAGCCATAACACGCACACAGCTGCAAATATCTGAAACTCGAGTGCCTTTAATATTGCATTGTGCATGCATGATACAGACACTTTCGAGAAGACTTTTTCCAGACACAGAGCAGAGCTGATTCTGTGATGTGATTCACCTAAGCTGATCTTTACGGTATGGGGTTCCCCATTCAAACCTAGAGCCCTTTTAATAGTTTAATAATACTAGCTTTCTTATGAAGGGAGGGTGACTATAATACACTATCATTTATAACATGATTTCTCCTTTCATTTTCTATGGTATTGTAACAATGCTGATGGTTTTATTTTTAATTATTTGTCTGCTTATGTTAGCCAAAGAACTGCATCTTAGGGCACGTAGTTAAAAATAAACATTTTAAACTATATTGTGTCTCTGATTACTCTTGTTGTGGACTGATATGAGAATAATAATGAACAGGTGTTTCTAATTCCCACCATTCCTGAGAGTACTCTAAGTCGCTTGTTCTGGGTTGTCTAATCATTGGTAGCTTCAAGATGATACGGAGAACAAATGAGACACTGATGCTAGTCGGATAGGGGCTCTGGGTACTGAGGTGAGTTTTTTGGTACTCCACAATTCACTGAGGTCCTGGTTTCCTGCACATAGTTCTGTGCATGAGCAGAATCCCTGAAACATGGCGCACCTAACGTTTGGTCTTATGATTTGAGACGCCTTAGTAGTTCCTATATTAAGTCCACAACGCCCTCACTCTTGTTTCCTGATAACGGGAGTGACGGCTTATAACATACCTAATAGTGAATATATAGGTTCTATCAAGCTTGTCAATTAAAAAGGTTTTCACTTTATACCCTTTTTGTGCTACTGTATATATAGATTGTCTTTCTTCCCTGTGTACTTATGGCTGAGGTCGCTATTGCGGCACATAGCCGTGCACCTCTGCGGCGTCATTTGACACAGTTCGGGGTGCCTGACGAAGGGATGTCTATTATATTTGTAGTGAGTGCCGATGCATCATATCCCTATGAGTTGTTTTACTCTTGGGTTACCGACAGTGAGTGCGGATGAGCATACGTTTCACTCTTACACTCCTACGGCAGTCCCAGTGGATTATACTCCATATAGGACATAGGAGATTCCTGTTTCAGCTTGGCAGTATCGTATTTGGTTTAATGGCGTCCTCCCCCACACAGTTACGCCGGTTCGAATGGGCCCTTTGTCCATTCCAGGGGCCACTTGGCCGGTGTTGGCCGGATTTACACATCATCCTCGTTATTTACGTGCCACGGTGGATGTGTTACGTCAACTCCATACAGCACTGATTACTGTTCATTGGGGTTTGGTACAATATGTTTCACGCAATTTGCAGGCAGGGGCACCTGTTGTTGCGGGGCAACCAGCTGGCCCGGCCGGGATTGTTATTAGTCCCGTCATGGTTAATTCGGTAATGGGCAAGCGCCCCCAGAATAAGGATGATTTGCCTTATTGGCTTGCTGAGAAATTTGACCAGCTGGAAGTAGTATTTCCTAACTCCCAACCTGACACCCCAGGGGGGGCAAAAAGCCTACTAGACACCAGAGAATTAAAAAAAAAAAAATAGTGTTGGGGGCTCCCCAAAACGGGCAGGCCCATGCCCCCACCCCATCCCCCAATTATTACAGTCTTTCTGCCCCCCCGGGGGTAGATGGGGCATTGGCCCCTAATCTGCCCCTTTGGGGGGGTGGAAAGCCCACTTGACGCCAGGGATTTTTTTCGCGCAATTTTATTTAGGGTGATGGATTTTATTTAGCCTGTCGTGGGTACTTGGGCCTCCCACACGAGTGAGGCACCGTTTTAATCGGGAGACCCGGGGGATTGCTGGGTGGTAGGAAATTTGTGTCAGCCCGGTGATGCCACAACTTTCCCACACAAAAATGTGTGAAAAAGGTGATTTTTTTCAGCTAAATTTGAGGTTTGCAGGGCATTCTGGGTAAGGAAATGTTCGGGGTTCCACACAAGCCATGCCTCCCTGGAATCCCCCGGGTGTCTAGTTTTCAGAAATGTGTGGGTTTGGTAGGTTTCCCTAGGTTTCCCTAGGTGCCGGCAGAGCTAGGGTTAAAAAACTACAGCTAGGCACTTTGCCAAAAAAGGTTCATTTTTCACTGCGAAATTGAGGTGTGTCCACGATGCGTTTTGCACCGTTTCCTGTTGCGGGCACATAAGTGAGGTACCATTTTTCTCGAAAGACTTTAGGAACACGGGGTGGGTGGAAATGTGTAGATCCACGCAGATTCCAGAACTTCCCACCACAGAAATGTGGGGAGAATATGTTTTTTTTGGCAAGTTTTTAGGTTTGCAAGGTATTCTGGGTAACAGAACCTGGTGGGAGGCAGTCAAGTCACCCCATCCTGGATCCCCCTGGGTGTCTAATTTTCAAAAATATATAGGTTTGCTAGGTTTCCCTAGGTGCTAGCAGAGCTATGGTTTAAAAACTACAGCTAGGCACTTTGCCAAAAAAGAGTCTTTTTTCACTGCGAAATTGAGGTGTGTCCACGTTACATTTTGCGCTGTTTCCTATCGTGGGCACTAGGCCGACCCACACAACTGAGGTACCATTTTTCTTGGAAGACTTTGGGGAACGCGGGGTGGGTGGAAATTTGTGGATCCATGCAGATTCCAGAACTTTCTACCACAGAAATGTGGGGAAAATGTGTTTTTTGGGCAATTTTTTAGGTTTGCAAGGGACTCTGGGTAACACAACCTGGTGGGATGCAGTCAAGCCACCCAATCCTGGACTCCCCTGGGTGTCTAGTTTTTAAAAATGTATAGGTTTGCTACGTTTCCCTAGGCGCCGGCAGAGCTATGGTTCAAAAACTACAGCTAGGCACTTTGCCAAAAAAGGATCATTTTTCACAGCGAAATTGAGGTGTGTCCACGTTGCGTTTTGCACCGTTACCTATCACAGGCACTAGGCTGACCCACACAAGTGAGGTACTGTTTTTCTCGGAAGACTTTGGGGAACGTGGGGTGGGTGGAAATTTGTGGATCCACGGCGATTCCAGAACTTTCCACCAGAGAAATATGGGGAAAATGTGTTTTTTGGGCAATTTTATAGGTTTGCAAGGGATTCTGGGTAACAGAACCTGGTGGGAGGCAGTCAAGTCACCCCATCCTTGATTCCCCTGGGTGTCTAGTTTTCAAAAATGTATAGGTTTGCTAGGTTTCCCTAGGTGCCGGCAGAGCTAGGGTTAAAAAACTACAGTTAGGCACTTTGCTAACAAAGGGTAATTTTGCATTGTGAAAATGTGGTGTGTTCACGTTGGGTTTTGAGCCATTTCCTGTCATGGGCACTATACCTACCCCTACAAGTGAGGTACCATTTTCATCGGGAGACTTAGGGTAATTAAGATTTGTAACGGAACTGTTATTACCTATTGACTTTCGATGCATTTCTGCCTTCCAAATGAAAGACATTGTGTAAAAATGAAGTCATTCTATAAAATGACTGATAATTCTCATTCTAGTATGAGTATTCCCAATTTCGGAAATGTGCAAATATCTACTGTTTCTAAACTCTATATTTTGTTTCCATTTCATAAATACTTAGGTGTCTTTCATACCGATTTTTCCATGTACACATTTTTACAGAATAATTACTATATACCCGGTACATAATAAAAAACCATTGCAAGTTGCTGCTCAGTTTTTGGCTCTGGATTCATCAGGTTCTTGGTGAACCTACAAGTCCTATATATCCCCACAACCAGTAATGTCCAGCGGATGTAACAGTATATTCCTTTCAAAGAGCTGTCATAATTAGAAGAAGTTACAGGTGAAAATTTTCAATTTATCCTATATTTAACTGTTAGTTTCTATAAAGAAACCTTGATGGATCTACACAAATTACCCCTTGCTGAATTTAAAATTGTGTCTACTTCTTTCAAATGTATAGCTTTCCAGGATCCATTATTGCTTTTGTACCCATTTCTACCATTAACTGGAAGGAGGTCGAAAGCACCAAAAATAGCAAAAATAGGCTATGTCCCAGAAAAATGCCAAAACTAGGTAAAAAAAGTTGGGTTTCAGACAAAAGTCTGGTATCCCCTAACAGCTGGGAAAATGGTGATTTCAGCCCCACAAACCCTTTTTTGATAACATTTGCAGGGAAAAACCCGGATGCTTTCATTTGCAGCCCGTTTTTCAAATTTTTCCACAAAAAAAACCGCTGTATTTTGGCTCATTTCTGTGACCCCTCCAAAGGAATCCACAAACCCTGAGTACCTTCAGAATCCCCATGATGTTGGAAGAAAAGGACGCAAATTTGGCGTGGATACCTTATGTGGTCAAAAAGTTACAGGGGCCTCAGCGTGCACTACCCCAAATAGCAAAAAAAGGGCGTGGCACAGGAGGGGGAAAAGGCCTGGCAGTGAAGGGGTTAATCTAAGTACAAAACAACAATTCATGTCCATGAAAGATGCAACATACTCGTTACTGCATATTGAGAAGTTAGAACCTTTACCTTTCTCTGTGGCCGAATCGAACTCAGCTGTGTGGTTTATCCACGGTTTGATCACCTTGCCGTATCCGTTGTTTAAGTTCAGTTTGTGTATGAAACATTATGCCCTAGGAAGATATGAACCATTGGGTACTGCTTTCCTGCATGAAGTTTGGTCTCTCCCATTTACATACAGGTGCATGAGAGAGGGTAAAGAAGTTTATTTAAAAGGGGAGGAATGCACTTCCACACCTGATCACTCAGTAGTATGTAGGCAGATCCAATTGCATGTTGCATGCAACGTTCAGGCACCAAATTTAGCTTGCGTTCTAAAGGGAAATCCTGTGCCAGCGATTACGTCCACTTTTACATTATTAGCTAATGGTAGTTATTTGCTTTTAAATAATTAGGCATGCTGCTGGATGCTAACAGGAATCCCGTGCATTGTAACTGTCTCACAATGCGTAGTATGCTGTAAAAATGTCCTTTTCCCGCCCCCGCATGGGAGACTAGATGTATCCATCTGGCCTTCCATCCCAACCTTGAAAGCAGAGTTCAACAAGATGAGCAGAATAAGGGCTCTATTGTCTCAAAAAGAAGTCGCACTGACTTCCTCCCGTGAAACATTCGTCCTTCACGTAGCTAACACCCGCACCGAGGTGCATGCGCTTTTAAATATCTCCCCTTCATTTCGGTGCTCTGATTCATACTATATTCAATGCCTCGTCAACAACTGGCTTAGTGCATTTTTGCAAAATTGCGGGCTCCTGCCTCGTTACCTACTTCCAGACAATCTTTGGTGTGAAACCGGCATTTTTTCATTCTATTTTTTCCAGCATCTTCGGCGGGCTCCCGTTGATTCTCGCCCTCACGGCTGGTGTGCTCCTGTTGGTCTGCTTGCTGTGCAATCGCTGCACAATATGTGTCACGCGACAGCCTGCCCCGGCTGCTCCAACTTCGTAACCGGATGCTTGAATATTATGGAACATTACCACTAGCCACTTTAAGCGCAGCCTATGGATTGTCCTTCTGGTTTTCCTACTTTACTTGCGTGCAACCTGTTTTTCATTGACTAGATGTCCTTTCGAATGGGCTCTGGATTTGTGCCCGTCGAACTCGGTGTCTCCTGCCCGGATTATGATCGACTGATGAGTCCCTTAGTGGCTCATGAATTGGACTGGTCTGGTATCTGGATTATGGCCTGTGGAGCCGCACATGGAGTCCTAGGGAATTGGGAAATCTATACGGCAGCGTATGAAGTCTTGGCGAGAAGTTATCTTGAAGAACACGCAAGTTGTCCTCTGATTGCGCTAGAGGCTCCAATAATCAAGGAACATGTTTTTTCATTTACTTTGTTAGAATGGATGGTGGAATCTTTTACAGAACATTATAATGACTTCCTCTTGGAGGCTGTCGCTACTTATTGTGCTTACACATTGATGGATTAACTTGGAAGTTGTCCATCATCCATTAGTCAAACTACAAATTTTTAAGTTTGTTCCATTTTTTTTTGACTCCACATCCGGGCTCTGCCGAGCCTTTGAGAGATGTTACATATTTTTTTCTTTCTTTTTCATTTTTCAAGCTGGTTTTTCGAACTTTCACTACCAATTATATGGATGAACAATACATGCACTTGGTTCTGTCTCTGTCGAACTTCACTCTGCGTTCCTAATTTGTATCCCTATTTGTTCGTGGTCCGATCAAGGGAGGGTGTAGTGGAGACGGAGTGCCAGGTACATACATTGCTATATTAGCATAAGCGTCTTAGATTTAAAACGCCATCTTGCCACTTTTGCTGCTTTTGCACACGACACTGCAGTTAGCTGTTATTATAAGAAAAATGCTTGCTTGCTTTTCCTTCACATGAGAACGGTCTGTTGTTCACATCCCTAGACGTGCACCACGACCGTGGTCTGAACACTGTGTGCAGAAGCAGTCAGGGGCAAATAACAATGTATGCTTTTGAATTCATGTTGATCGGCCCACGCTCTAGCCATAACACGCACACAGCTGCAAATATCTGAAACTCGAGTGCCTTTAATATTGCATTTTGCATGCATGATGCAGACACTTTGGAGAAGGCTTTTTCCAGACACAGAGCAGAGCTGATCCTGTGATGTGATTCACCTAAGCTGATCTTTACGGTATGGGGTTCCCCATTCAAACCTAGAAACCTTCTAATAGTTTAAAAATACTAGCTTTCTTATGAAGGGAGGGTGACTATAATACACTATCATTTATAACATGATTTCTTCCTTCATTTTCTATGGCATTGTAACAATGCTGATGGTTTTATTTTTAATCATTTGTCTGCTTATGTTAGCCAAAGTACTGCATCTTAGGGCACTTTGTTAAAAATAAACATTTTAAACTATATTGTGTCTTTGATTACTCTTGTTGTGGACTGATATGAGAATATTAATGAACAGGTGTTTCTAATTCCCACCATTCCTGAGAGTACTCTAAGTCGCTTGTTCTGGGTTGTCTAATCATTGGTAGCTTTGAGATGATATGGAGAACGAATGGGACACTGATGCCAGTCGTATAGGGGTTCTGGGTACTGAGGTGAGTTTTTTGGTACACCACAATTCACTGAGGTCCTGGTTTCCTGCGCATAGTTCTATGCATGAGCAGAATCCCTGCAACAACTCAATATTCAGAAAACCGAAGGTAAGTAAACCTTCAATTGTACATAATTCTTAAATTCCTGTGTTTTGCTCTTTGCGTGCTTTTGTTCCTGCAAGCTTTTAAATTAGAAAGGCCTTACTTGAATATGCTTCTTCTTTCTTTTGTTGCAGGTCAGTTTGATTCAGAACCCGGAACCGGAACAAGGAAAGAAGAATCCCCGCGTCAAAGAGTTGCTGTGGGAACCAAGGAAGAGACCGGAACTGGAGAGGAGAGGAGACTGGAGAGGAATTCACTGTGTTGGTGCGTTGCTGGGGTAACAGGAATTGGGACTGGAGCCACGCTGGAAGTCAGGTGAGAGAAAAGTAATAACGAGCGCAAGCACGTCTCGTTTAACTAGCGGGTCTTATATAGGCTCAGGTATGGGTGGGGTTCTACAGTTAGGGTGGGGTGGTGAAACGTGCAAAACATGACTCAGCGCTGGTAGCGGCAACGTGCTCGCGTATGTAAATCTTCAACTGTAATCATTGAGCTGCCTATGCAAATGAGCTTCTCATCTCAAACAGGTGTAAACTGCCTAAAGTTCAGTTTATTCTTTGCACAATGTTATTTTCTAGTGTTCCACAATAAAACATTACAACTGCCTATACTCTTTTTGAATATAAGTGACAGAAATAAAGAAATGTGCACAATGAAAGCAACAAGCAAGTTCTCACAGCATTAAAAGAGAGGAGCAATATTAATGGTACAACCAATGTGTAATGTACAGCAGATAGGCCACATTCATGGTACAGCTAATATTCAATGCACTGTATGAGGCTGAGCTACATTCATAGTACAAACCCTAACATGTATTGAGACAAAGGAGCTTTCATCCCTAGTGTTAGTTTGACTACTGCTTGCATTCTGGAAATGTGATGTGGCTTTCGTCCTTCATTTGAGGCTAGGCCTTAGGCTTATGGTGCACCAATATCGTTGCACACATAACAGTTGGCATGTATGAGCCAAGAGCCTTCCTTTTAACTGTCTCTTTCTCTCCCTCTCTTTCTCTCTCTCTCTCTCTCTCTCTCTCTCCCTCTCTCCCTCTCTTTCTCCCTCTTTCTCTCTCTCTCTCCCTCTCTTCCTTTCACTGTATCTCTCGCTCCCTCTCTTTCTCTCTTTCTCGTTCTCTCTTTCTCTCTCTTTTTCTCTCTCTCCCTCTCTTCCTTCCACTGTCTCTCTCTCCCTCTCTTCCTCTCTCTTTCTCTCTTCCTCTTTCTCTCTCTCCCTCTCTTCCTTTTACTGTCTCTTTCTCTCCCTCTCTTTCTCTCTCTTCCTCTCTCTTTCTGTCTCTCTCTCTCTTTCTCTTCCTCTCTCTATCTGCCTCTCTTCCTTTCACTGTCTCTCTCTCCCTCTCCCTCTCCCTCTCTTTTTCTCTCTCTCTCTTTCTCTTTCTCTATCTCTTTCCCTCTCTTTCTTTTTGTCTCTCTCCTTTTCTCTCTGTCCCTCTCTTCCTTTCACTCTCTCTCTCCCTCTCTTCCTATCTCTCTCATCCCTTCCTTTCACTGTCTCTCTCTGTCCCTCTTTTTCCCTCTCTCTCTCTCTCTCTCTCTCTTTCTCTTGCTTTCTCTCTCTCCCTCTCTTCCTTTCACTGTCTCTCTCTCCCTCTCTTTCTCTCTCTCTCTCGCTCTCTCTTTCTCTCTCTCTCTCTCTGTCTCTCTCTTTCCCTCTATTTCTCTCTCTCTTTCCTCTCTCCCTCTCTTCCTTTGACTGTCTCTCTCTCTCTTTTTCTCTCTCTTTCTCTTTCTCTCTCTCTTTCTCTCTCTTTCTCTCTCCCTTTCACTGTCTCTCTCTCTCCCTCTCTTTCTCTCTCTCTTTCCCTCTCTCCCTGTCCGAGCTGCATGATCAGTAGATCCATGGCATCTGCTGTTCTTCTGGTGTGGATGTGGGCTGGGCTCCCATTTCTGGTCAGGTTATCGTCCAACTTAATAAAAGGTAAGAGCAGGTGTTAATTCCCTGCTGCTAACGTGACTTATCGCATGTTTTGTGATCTTATCGCCGATCTGGCTAGTCGTTGATAATGTTGCAAAGTGGTGTTGTCGCAGCTTTTTGCATGGGAACGCCTACTCTGCATCTCATTAGCTTTAGTTGCCGGTGTCATCTGTGGCGATGGTTTTTGCGGCTGCTATCACAGGTAAACTTGCGATATCGGATGTTAGCACCAGCTTTTGAATGGGGCGATACATCTTTTGCCACTTTGCCTGCGATATGGTGCAGCTAACTTGGCAATAAGTCCTTGGGAATATTCCCCATTGTTTTTTTTTCTTAAAAAGGGAAAACCTGCGGAAGACTGCGGGACTTACCGCCCAATATCCCTCATCAATTCTGATGCAAAAAATGTTGCCAAAATATTGGCTAATCGGTTAGCGCCCTCCATGATGGACCTGATATCTGATCAACAGCATGGGCTCATAATGGGTAGAGACTCTACTGCTCACATAAATAAAGCTATAACATCGTTTGATTTTGCTAATAAAACATCTAGTAATTTAGGGATGGTCCTCTTAGATTCTAAAAAAGCATTTGACCGTGTTGTGTGGGATTCACTATGGGCAATACTTATAAACAATGGGCTACCAGGTCACTTTCTGAGGTGGATTTGCGTGCTATACAATAATCCACAGGCTGAACTTACATATACCAACTTGCACTCTGCTTCTTTCTTGATATGTTGTGGTACTTCGCAGGGATGTCGACTTCCCCCTGCTGTTTGCTTTATACATAGAGCCATTTGTTAATGCACTAAACCGCAATGCCCGCATTATTCCATTTAGTAATGGGACGTGTCAACTTAAGGCTATCGCATATGCCGATAATATTGCAGTATTTACGTCTGACCCAGTATCAGCATGGAGTGCAAACAAACTTAACTCCCATAAAACTCAAATTCTTCATAACTTGGATCTGCTACTATTGAACAAATCTGGAGACTTCATTACAAACTATTACTTCACTTGGTTACCCAAAAATTTAAGAACTGGAATAAACTTCCAATACCTATTATCGGTAGGACTAATATAATAAAGATGACAATTTTACCCAAGTTTTTATATCTGTCCCGAGCTATCCCTATAGGTGTCCCCAACTACTACTTTTCAAAAACTGGAGGGTGCAATCAGTAGTTTTATTTGGGTTCATAAGCAAGCACGTTGTGCAATACACTCTCTTAAACTACCCTATAAGCTGGGCGGATTACAACACCCTGATTTCAAACTTTATTTTTGGGCAGCATTTACCGGGCGCTTGCAAAGCTTACTAACAGATAAACAACCATATTTTGGCCTCTCTGTGGCATTAGGTACTGACAGCAAAATGTTTTTGTATATGATTAAGAATCCAAACTATTATAAAAGGGTCCGCTTTAAGACCAGAGATATGGTCCGCATATGGTATGAAATTCTCGACTACTGCTCACTTACTCCTAAAGATCTCATTTTAGATTATGGAATAATCCAATTCTCTCAACTATATTTCAAGATTTTAATGCTTAGAGATGGGCAAGGTGTGGTATTGAATGATTCAGCCAGCTTTACAATGCTAATGGTTTTCGTACTTTTGTTTCATTACAATCTACTTTTGATCTCCCACAACAATCTTTTTTTAAAATATTTACAAATTAGAGACTATTTCTCAAAACGACAACAAGTGCTTCTCCCTCACTCTCAAGAACTATTGACATATTTTTTAAATCTTTCACTTAAAGCTAGAATAAGCTCAATATACCGCCAACGCTGTCGTTTTAGGGACGGTGACACCTGTCGTCTAGCTTCCAAATGGAGTCAGACGTTGGATACTATTACGGATGCTTCTGTGATAGTTTCTGCTCTAGATACTTTAGATGGTTCTATTCATTCTATAAGTTTAAAGTTGCAACAATTTAGGACTATTTGTATGCTCTATTACAGCCCTGAAAGGATTAGAAAATGGCAGCAAAAAGTAAAGTGGGGTGTGGGAGATGGCGTAGATATATTATGTTGTCCTAAATGAAATCTTATGGCAGCTAATATTCTTCTTATGTTCTGCACCTGTGCTATGCTGTTTGACTTTTGGGAGAAAGTCACAGAATATATTTTCACTTACCAACCAAGAGATCATACTAGGATTTAAGGAGAGTGAGACTCATGCCATCAGACGCTTTTCTTCTGGTACACTGAGTCCTTTGGACTAAATCTACTGGTAGCAGCTGCCTAGGTGCCAAGGTAGCTTGCCTCTGGAGAGCCTAACGTTGAGAAGGTTAGGGAGTACCCAGGTAGACGATTATTTCCCATAGTGGACTCTAGAACAGCTTATATGTTGTTGTTTTGTAGTAACACCGCCTGAAAAGCCTGACAGGGACATGGTCTATGTTAATGTTTACAATCAAAAGGTTTGCGACCACTGAATTATGATTGATTGGTCCAGTATAGTAGACTGCCATGTTAACTTTCTCAAAACAAAAAGTACACACATTCCCTTGAAAACTAGAATTGAGAAAGATGTGGTTTGCACATGGACATATATGTGACACTAAACTTCTGTGTTGCCTTGGGGACAAAGGGGAAGAAGCCTAAGTCCGGATTCTGCAGCAACCACAGCACCGAGACAACCCTCCTTGTCGCTACTGATGACATCTGCATGCTACTCGACCAGGGATACACCACATCCCTCATCCTACTAGACCTCTCTGCAGCCTTCGACACCATCTCACATCGCACTCTCGCAGCCAGACTCCACGATACTGGGATACGAGGAACCGCCCTCAACTGGATCCGTTCCTTTCTCTCCGGCAGAACCCAGAGGATCAGACTCCCTCCCTACCTCTCCAAACCCACATAGATCAACTGCGGATTGCCCTAAGGATCATCGCTCAACCCCACGCTCTTCAAAATCTATATGGCACCCCTCACCACCATCGTCAGATAGCATGGACTCAGCATAGTATCATATGCCGACGGCATCCAGCTCATCCTCTCCCTCACGAAGAACTCTGAAGACAACAGACTCTGTTCCAGAAAGGAATGAAGGACGTCGCAGCCTGGATGAAAAACAGTTGGATGAAGCTCAACTCAGAGAAGACCGAGGTCCTCATCCTCGGATCCTCCACC
Organism: Triturus cristatus; assembly: GCF_964204655.1. NCBI lineage: Eukaryota > Metazoa > Chordata > Amphibia > Caudata > Salamandridae > Triturus > Triturus cristatus. The sequence continues at coordinate 617,829,690 of NC_140582.1, forward strand.
TCTGACTGGGACAACACCTGGTGGCCCTCCGCCCTCAGGAGTCTGCCCACCCCTACAGACCACGCACAGAACCTCTGCATCATCCTTGACTCCTCCCTCTCCATGACCCGCCAGATCAACTCCATCGCCTCCACCAGTTTAAACTGCCTTTGCATCCTCCGCAAGACCTTCAAATGGATACCCCTCGAATGCAGGAAAACCGTCACCAATGCACTCATAACCAGCAGACTAGACTACGGCAACACTCTCAATGCCAGAATCAACAGAACTCTCCTACACAAGTTCCAAACCATCCAGAACACCGCAGCCAGAATCGTCCTCAGAACCCCACGACATGAACACATTACCCAACACCTACGTGACCTCCACTGGCTCCCGGTCGAGCAGAGAGTAACCTTCAACCTGCTCACCCATGCCTACAAATCCCTCCACAACATCGGACCCAAATACCTCATTGAAGGAGTCTCCTTCAACATACCCAAATGGAACCTCTGCTCCACCGACCTCGCAGAGACCCCCTGCATCTGCAGAACCAGAGCAGGCGGAAGATCCTTCTCCTACATCACAGCCAAAACCTGGAACAAACTCCCAGTCAACACCAGACGCTCCCCCACCCTACACACGTTCAGGAGGAACCTCAAGACCTGGCTCTTCGACTGAACCAGAGCTGTACCCCCCCCCCCCCACCCCAGAGCCTTGAGACCCTCACGGGTGAGTAGCGTGCTTTATAAACCCCTGATTGATTGATTGATTGATTGATTAGTACATTGCATTTCAGAGAAATTAAACATGCTCATGGTCTGAGCGTGTTTTCAGTTGAATGCTAGGGTTTCACCTCCAGGGTTCACATCCTCATCGTATTTTTACCAGCAATAATGGTGTACTTAATTTATCCTGCTTGAACACAAATATCTCTCTACAGAACACAAAGCGCTGATTTCATGAAAAGCTCAATCGGTCAATTGAACACATAAGACCACCTAAAAAAGGGGTACCTGATAATAAAGTTCACAGGCCAGTGAAACCCAGAGCCACACAGGTTGGGGACAAGTCCTCTGAATTCTTTTGAAGAAGCAGAATGTGGAATAGTGCACACAGTACAATTGGACAGCAATGGTGCTGAACATAGGGTCTCGTCCAACAAAGGAAATACTAGATATGATATAGGTATGTTGCAAAGGCCATCTCTTTTGATGTGACAGGGTGACAAGAAGCAGCAGAGGATGACGTTAAAGTTATCGGTGAAGAAATAAGAGAAGAACCTTCTTCTGAGCAAAAAGCTAACCATCCAACACCATTTCTGAATTCAGGTGATGAGGAAGGTAAAGTGCAGTCCTGCTTTGAGTGCTGTAAGAACGAGGTTAAAAGGGATTTGAAAAAAAGACCCGCTTGCCATTACTGAACAATAGGCTTCGTTTTTCTCTGTACGTGACTCAGAGAGTGAAAATTCAGGCAAGCTCTATAATGTGTATGTGCAATTATGCATAACGAAAAATGAGGTTCCGGGGAACGTGTTACATGACATCCCCACAGTTGTGTGTCTGGCATAGTACTAGAGGCACACTACTAAAATGTGAGCGAATTACAAAAGCTAGTAAATGTACACCACTTCATCAAGTATTGCTACAGGTATAAATGTAGTACATTTATTTCTGTATCGTACCCTCTAAATTTAAATTTGCACTATATACCAAACAAGGGCACTGTCTGTAGCTACCAAACTGCGCCCCGTCTCTTCAAATCGTCGGCTTTTTGCTCACTTCGCCTTTCAGTAGAGGTTTTCGCCTGATAAGTGAGCCTCGAGCGCAATGCGAGGGCAGCAGCGAGTAATAGAGATGCTGCTGCCGCTTTAACTCTTATATTTGGCCATGTCGCTGTTTTCCATGTCTCTCTTTTATTGGCTCTGCTTTGCAATGCAGCAAGATCAACATTACAGCCTGTCTGTCGTTTGGGTTCATCATGTAGAATTAAACGTTTGGTCTGTATTGTGACAGTAAGGAGAAAGGTTGCCACGAGTGACTATTTCACAAGTTATACTGTCATCAAACGTGTCATTTAGTAACAGAAACATTGTCTGGCTCTTCCGTGTTTTTTTATATCCCTGCTCTCACTTGAACATGTGGCATCCTGTGTACTGCCTAATGAGAGCGGACAAGTGCAAGGATGTCTTCCTGTAATAGATGAGATAGCAACTTGGACCCTGAACTGATGATTTTGATGGTTTTATTGTTGCTGCCTGAGGCACAATTCGAGCTCTAACACACTGTGAAATGTCAGACTGCACACTCATATTCATGTGACACCCTTAGCCTAAATGTGTCAACAGAGGGAAAACGGAAGCGAATACAACAGGGAGCGTTTGTGAAAGGTTGCTTGTGATTTCTGCTCTCTCTCTCAGTACTCTGCTCGAAGCCTTAACAATGTTAAATTCTGGTCCCTCTGCTACGAGAGCGAGGAAGCTGCATTTAAGGGGTTCATAGATTATCCACGCACTCCATCAAAATACACTCTGCCGGTTGGAGTGGAAGGAAAGCAATGGAGACTCGTAAACATTGGTTGATGCGCTTCATCCCACGAGCTGACATAAAAACAAACGCGAGAGTGTTACAAAAAGGCAATGCATTTGTCAGAATACCAGCTTGCTCTCTTTTGGCACACTCAGTAGCGCCCAGAAGCATAGCGAGGGTGAGTCGTGTAACTGGTACCCAGAGGTAACATGCATAACTATATCACCTAGATATAGAGAAAACACAACCCAGCATACTCATGCGATACCACGGGCCTAATACTAGTATCCGCCATTATGGTTACCTGAGGTGTTCATTTAAAGAGACAAAGTCATTTTTTCAACCATTTAATATATTTTTTAAATTTTACACGTATCTGAAACCGTAATTAACATAAAATGCTGTGTAATATGCAATGAGGTAAAATTGCTGGTAGACAAATTGGAAAAATACTTGAGAAATACTACTGTATTCTTCGCCGTGGCTTCTTGCCATGGATAAGTACGGGGAAGAGGGGACAGAGAGTGCGCCTGGCCCTTTTTATTAGCAGGGTCGCCCAACCGGTGATGCCTGTGAAGGTTCAGTCCAACCTGGTCTCATGGTGTTGGAAATTATTTACGTAGTTCAATGTGGGTGCATCTGGAGCAAGTGACCTACGAAGATCTTTTGAAGGTGCTCAGGCTTGAATGGATGGCAAGCCTGCAAAGACTAAGGACGACATTGATGACAACGAGGCTTCCTTTACACCATGATGCCTCCAAGTGCCCGCTGGTGGGGCAACTTCAGACTTCCCTCTCGTGCCAGGACTCCCCTCTCCCAGGATTCTCCTTGGGGCCCATTTCTGCTGGGCTGTCATAGGACTGTGGGGACTGTGAGGGGCATCTCATAGCCTGTGGGAAGGCGACACTGAGGAACTGCCAACAGGACCACAACCAAGTCGCTTTTGCAGCCCCAAAGGGTGGTTGTCTCAAGGTCTGTGTGCTCTGGCTGTCAGGACTTAGGTGCACAAGCCTTCATTGGATAGTCTTTGGGTGACCAGTCATCGTCCGTGACCTGATTGCTTCCTGGTGCCTGTTGTTGAGCTGCTGCACACGCATCTCTGTTGTCCGGATTCCCCTCTCACCGAATTTCCCGGGAGGCCCTTGCCCCAGCATTGCCACAGGACTGCATGGGCTGTATGGGGCCTCACCTTGATTGTGCAAGGGTTTGCTGTGGAATTCCCAACAGGGCCATGGCCAAGCCTTGTGAGACCCCAAGGGTGGATGGTCCAAATGTTGAGTATGCTCCCTTTGGCAGGTCTCAGGTTCACATGGGCTCACATAAGGTTTCTGGGTGGCCAGCCTCCCACAGTGCCAGGAATCCTTATTGGTCTCTGGATGTTTAGGGCATTTGGGGCCAGATGTATGACCGTTGTTTTGCAGTCGCAAAGGGGATTTCAGCCCAATATACTAACCCTATTTTTCTAGTCGCTAATCAATTAGCGACTCACAAAATAGTGTTAGCGACTCTCTATTAGGAAGGGGCGTGCCAAGGACGTCAGTTCCTAATAGCAACTCCAAAATCTATGTATGAATGTTTTGCGACTGCAATTGCTGTCTCTTGGACCACTGCCTGCTCTCAAAAAATGAAACTGAAATGTTTCATTTTTATTTTTTAAATGCATCCTGTTTTCCTTTAAGGAAAATGGGCTGCATTTTAAAAAACAACTGCTTTATTAACAAAGCAGTCCCAGACATGGTGGTCTACTGACCCCAGCAGGCCACCGTCCCTGGGAGTGCCAGCCATTCCCAATAGGGTCGCAAATTGCGACAGCCTCATTAATATTCATGAGGCATGCAATTTGTGACCCCATTGGTAATCGTGAATAGTGTCTGAGACACTGTTGAACATTGGATTTTGCGACTCGTAAATTGCATCTCTCAATTTGTCACAATTTGCAACTCACAAATTTCAATGGTAGTACATCTGGCCCTTGGATCCACTCTGGTGGTGTTATGCTCCTCAGGTGGCTCCATGCTAATGCTAACAAATACCATTTTACACTTGGGTTACAGGTGGGGATGTCTGGCTTGAAGTGACAAGGCTTGGAGGGACTTCGTTGCCACTTACAGTTTCTCTTCAGCCTGTGCAACTGCTAGCGGGCTGCAATCTATGCCAAGCAGCTGGTGACAGGTGACTGGACGATTGCACTGTGAAGCGAGGAGCCTGGATGCAGATCACACTTTACAGTTGGTCCTCCCACAAAGCCATCTCCAGTGATGTCTCTGCACTCCGTTGACTGACTTGTGTTGATGGATGCCCTCTCCATTAGTAATGTGAGTCTTTGTACTTATAGCTCTTCTCCCTTTTCTCTTGCACAGCTGTGGTTGTTGTTCCCACTGTGGCAACATGTCACTCTCTACTATTCTTCAAGTCCTTTTCGAGGTGGCATCATGCTATGCTCTTCTTTCCACATGGAAATCTCACTGGTCGCGTCCAGTTCTTAGAACTTGTCTTTTCTTTGCTGCATACCTTTCGCAGGTTTGTCGTTCAATGGTACTTGACTCCTCTGTCAGTGGACCTCTCGCAGTTCCAGGCCTTTCCTCAAGGATCTTCTTGGTGCCGCACTGCCTGGATGGAGGGTCAAATTCTTTCCATGTTCTTTGCTCAAGGGCATAGCGCTTGAGCTTCAAGCCAGCGCCATCTCAAACACTTGCTCCTGCCTCTTTTTAGGCATGCTTGGCAGAGTCATTCACTTCGTGTGACATGCCCAATGCTGGGCCAAGGGTGGCCATTCTGTGAAGCAGGAGGCTGACTGGCACAGTCTTTTCCGTTCATCATTGCTTCTTCTTTTCGGAGAGGACTTTGTCTTCTGCCCATGCTGTCAAGGTTCCAGCACCTCTGTCTTCGTGTTTCTGGATTTTCTTCATGGGCCCCATCTTCTGGCCAGTGGCATGCCCATTTTCCTGGCTCGCAGTGGTGTTTATTCACCACTGACAGTGTGTGGTGCAAGTTCCTCACTTTTAGTGGCATCAGGCAGCCACTGGGGGTGAGCTCACAGTGCACGTTCTCCTTGCGTCTTTTGTGGGCCTGCTGCCTTGGGGCTTTGCTGCTTTGCTTCTCTTGGCATCACCGGACACTTGGCAGCTTCCTTAGCTGGGCAGCATTGAACTTCCTAGGGCTCTCCTACTGGGGATCACAGTCCCGTCCCGCTAAAACACTCTGCAGCCCACGGGGGGTGTGTGCCAATCATTTGGCCAGTCTTTTTATGGTGGTGGCAGAGCAGTAGTGGCCTCTCGCCACTAGGGGGCATATGGTGCATACCTCATGTGTTTCTTCTGCAAATTATAGACCCCAACCCTGAGGGAGATACTGAGCAGCTGCCGTATGCAAATGAAAATAAGTGGGGGGGGTATGGCAAGGGCTGGGCTGCTACAGTTAATATCGTCACACCTTCAAGTAGGGAGACACAGTGCCGGCAAGCAGTCAGGGGACACCACATTTTTCCTTTCTTCCCCCTCTTTGTAAGTTTAAAATACGTTTATTTTGACAAAATGCAACAGAACATACATAATTACCAAGAATTACAAAGTGATTGCATAACTGTATATGGTATGATGACTTAATAAACAATCAGCAAAAACCAAACAGTTGCGTATGTAAAAAGGATACAGAAACTATCAAAGAGGAAAAAAGAACCAAAAAAATAGTCTAACCATAATCTAAGGAAGTAATAGGAGAGCTAAGTGCAATATAAAGTAATATGAGCAAATGGGAAGTAATGGCTGTAAAAGTAGATATAAATAGCTGTAAAACAGATGTAGACAAATAAAGCTAAAAATACAATACGTAAACTTAGGGAAATCCGTTCATGGAGGTTTGGGAACTTATTCCAGCAATGGACGGTGTTGGGTACATTTTTGAGCAGAAGCATCTAAGAAAATAGTAATAGGTGACCACAAGTGTTCTCTTTTGATAAGTAGGGATAAAGGAGAAATATATGCACGATCCAGTCAGTGGTTATAGCAGACACTATACCACCAAGCTTGGAAGGCTAATTTTGTGGATTGTTTCCAGTTTTTGGTGATTTGCTGGAAAGCAATTGCAATTAGTAGATCCACAATGTCTGTATTATATGTGATAGTTTGCCATTGTTTGGAAAGTGAGCCTAGAAAAATGTTTAAAGGGGAAAAGGGAAATTGAGTGTGAAAAATAATATCGATTTGGGACCATATTTTTCACCAAAATTGGTGGGTATGGGGACAAGAAAATAGCATATGAAATAAGTGTGCATTGGAAGCATTAAAAGACCAACAATTTGGATCATTTGTAGGCATAAATGTATATAGAGATGTTGGAGTAAACATGAGTCTATTGTATAAAAAGAAAAGTGTTTGCGTTGTGCTAGCCAATCTTGAGGTCTTACGAATTTTGATCCATAATTTATCTAAAAATGAAATGGACCATGTTCCCACTGTATTTCCACTTTGGATTTACTTCTATGTTCAGTGGGTTGGGTAAGGAATTGATAAATGGAGGAAGCACTTGGTTGGGCACTTAATATGGGAAGGATATTAAAATGAGATAAAGACAAGAGTATAGAATGAATCAGACACCACCAATATGAAAACTTCTGGCCCATATCTCAACTTCCTTTTTTGGCCAAAATCATAGAACAACGCGTTCTGCGAACATTATCAATGTTCATGGTAGAACACCAACTACTCGGAGACAGGCAGGCAGGCTTTAGGACCCATCACAGTATTGAGTTGGTGATGCTGTCAGTATTGGATGAAATTAGGATCACAGCTGAAAGAAAAAAGCTGTGCGGACTAGTCCTCCTTGACCTGTCGCCAGCATTCGACACGATCAACCACTGCCAACTCCTAGAGATAATCCAGGACATTGGCATTGGGGGGACAATTCTCCGGTGAATCACCTCCTTCCTGACGGATCGCACCCTAAAAAACCAGATGGGTGATTGTGTGTCCGATAGGGGGTCCATAACCTGTGGAGTCCTGCAAGGGTCTACATTGTCCCCACTTCTGTTCAACATATACCTCAGACCACTAGTGAGGGATCTGGCACAGATGGACTGCCAGGTATTCAACTATGCGTACGACACACAAATTATCCTACAAACAGAAAACACCCCACAAGCCCACTCAAGGGTGAAAACATACTGAGATTTGTGGTAAACTGGATGACGGCCAACTCTTTCAAGATCAACCCCGATAATATGGAGGTATTGGCCATCACTACGGACTGCAGCCCATGGACCACCCAATATTGGCCACATGAACTGGGAGACACCCCGTCTCCAGCTACGGTGGCGAAAAGCCTGAGCATTAAAACAGATGCCAAGCTCTCACTGGCCAACCAAGTATCAACCGTGTTTGGGACCTGTGTGAGTCTGCTTAGACAGCTGAGGAAATTATCTCTGTTGGACTTGGCCCTTTTTAGCTAAAGTTACCTAAACTTTTTGCTTTCCCCCTAGACCTTTTTTCTGACATGGTGTTGCCAACTTAGATGCTTTGGGCACTTTTCCACTGCTGATCAGTGTCAAAGTGCAAGTGCTCCCTGATTAAAGAGTAATGTTAATTGGTTGTCCATAATTGGTATATTTGCCTTACTATTAAAGTCCCTAGTAAAGTGCCCTATGTGTGCCAGGGTTGGTACTGCAAATGCTACTAGTAGGCCTGCAGCTCTAATTGTACCACCCACACAAGTAGCCTTAAAGAGAGAACTCAGGCCTGCCACTGCAGTGCCTGCGCGCAGTTTGTTAAACTACCATGTTGTACTGACAAGTGCACCCACTTTCCAGGCCTTACCCTTCCCTTTCTATGCACATCAGACATCCCTATGGTAGGTCCAAGGTACCCCCCTGGGCAGGGTGCAGTGTATGTGAAAGGTAGGACATGTACTGAGGTATGTACCATGTCCTAATGGTAAAATACTCTCCATTTCATTTTTCACTGTTGAAAGGCCATCTTGCCCATAGGACAGACGGACAGACTGGGGAAGGCTGTGTAATATGTTTCCAGCCTATCTTGCCATAGGCTTCAGATGGAGAGGTGAAGTTTAGTGTGCCTGAACTCACAATTCCATAACATCTTTTTGTGAAGGTGGTTTTTGCATTCTGTGTTTAGAAACTACTCTTTTAGAAGTGGCGGGTGTATGTGCTCTAACATATATGTGTGTCTCTGCCTGGTTGTTTATTGACTGTCTGGATCTGAATGGGATAGGATCTGGGGAATGTCTCCAGGGGAGGAGGTGAGACAGCAACAGGCTGACCTGCATCTGGAGTGTAGGGGGGAGGAATAGCCCCTGGAGGGGAAGAGGCCTGGGATGCTGCTATAAAAAAATGGCTCCATCTCCTGCTGAGTGATTAAGGATCCAGACCTCCACTATCAAAGGAAGAAGGTGTCACTGGTGGGGAGACACCCAGAAATGGTTTAGACAGGGGTCAGTGCCCCCCTGAACACAAAGACTTCAAAGACATTTAGGGGTATAACTATGAGAGCTGAAACCCCTGAACGTTGGAATTGGATTGTCCATTTGCCTGTGTGCCCCTGATGGAACTTTGTGCCTACCTCTTTTGGCTTTCCTTGTTTGGCTCCATTGCTGCTGCTCCCGCTGGCTTCACCCTCCCGCCGCCGCGTTTGTGACTCTCGCGGCCGCTGTGAGGAGGGAGGGAGACAACTACTACTCCCAGGCTCCCCCGCGGTCCAATACCAGCGTCACCACCTCCCGCGCTTGGAGGCGCTATAAAATCGGATCCATTCCCCGCGTCGCGGGCCCGCGCGCGGACGGCGCCGGGCTAAGCCCGGGCAAAGGGCGGGCCCTCTGTGGCCCTCAGAGGCCTGTGGAGCCTGGGCTGGGCCAGAGATCTTGGTTGTGCAGGGAATGTTCACATGTTGCGATCTGTGAGTTCATGTTTTAATACTTACGTGGGCAAAAAGTGCCGACTGTTGTAGGACAGTACCACTGTAGCTATTTTGTAGACATTTTTGTAAACAGTGGGTAGAAATAAGCTAACTTGATGACCAAAGGAAAAAGTGATAATATTTTGTCTGGGATGGGCACAATGGATAATTACCTGATCAGGAAGGTAAATCAGATTAATAACGACAGAAGGGCATCCCTGGGACAGGAGACCCCTATAACGATACATGAAGAGGCGCCTCTCTTAGTGGCGGATACACTTGTGCCCAGTAATCCCATTACTGGTGTAAGGAAAGTTGTAACAGCTATAGCTCAGGTGTATGATGAGAGGCATGAAGATCAGCCAGACAACTCTAGGGCTGAAATAGAGCATGCCTTGTCGCCCATAAGATTGGTAAGAAAATATAAAAAAGTACAACGGAGATGTAGGGGGAAGTATAACCAAAAAAGAGTAGCAACATCCAACCATAAAAGGGGCTTTTTCCTGGAGTCACTAACGGGAAAAAGTTCTGCTCTGGGGCAAATAGGGACAGTGCCATCGCCAACTACAAATCCAACAAACATCTTGGTAGAACATACTGGGTTATTAAATACTGGAGATACAGATGATAAAGGAGAAGTGCCGGTTAGTCTCTGCACTGATGATTCTCTGTTAAGCACGCCTGTTAACACTTGTGAGCCCTTGCCGAGTTTCTACAGTAGCAATGATGATGAAGGGTCATTATATCTCTCTAGATTCTCCTCTGTATCTCCCTCAAACTCAAATGATATGTTATCACCTATGGTTAAAAGCAAAATAAGAGGGGGTGGTCCATTAAAAAAGCGGCAAACTGAAAAATTAAAGAGGAGTTCAACCTCAATTTTGAGGGATGTGGTTGATCCACTGACTCCTCCCACGGTGCCCTTAAAGGCAACCCACTGTTCTATTAGTGAGGGTGGTCTATTGGAAGAAATTGAAAGCCTGGTAAAATTACTATTGCAGCCCCTTTTAGAAAAGACGATGTTGATTAATACGCACTTGGATCTGATCGAGAAAAAGGTAGAAGTCAATACACTCTTACTATCTGATCTGGCGAAAGGGTTAATTAATATAAACCCCAGTAAAATACCTGTAAAAATGACGACAGCAATAACACAAGCCCCACTATGTCCTACCTCCTCTTCAAAATTTAACCAGGTCGGACAAAAGCGAACTTGTCCTCCTCCAATTAAAGTTCAGACACCTCCTTTGCTGAAGAAGAAGCCTGCTTCTAAGGTGCAACTCCAAAGTAAAGTAGGTGACCAAACGGAGGATAACTTGATCTTAGAAGTAAAAACAGTACCATCGCAAAACAAGGTCAATAAGGATAGTGAAGCCGGGAATTTTAATAATAAAAACTGGCAATCACACCGAATAGTAGATTTACCGCTAGAAGCTGCTCCTTATGAGATTGTCATGGCGGGTGTCCCCGAGCTCCCTTTTGGGAATAGGGAAGATTATCAAGCTCTAAGGAATAAAGTCATTCATTGGCTTTGCAACAATAGACCCTTGCCTGCCTACATAAATGGGGAAATCCTAAACGTTAGGCGCTCTAACTGGGTGGGGTCACGACCTAAAGATAAGAAAGGGGATGTAATCATTATAAACTTTAAAGACCACAGAGCTGTTAGGCATATTGGGGATTGGTATGATTCAAGTAGTAGTGACTCCATCTCTACACATTATCTTAGTTACTTCTATCCATACTCTCCAGCTCAACACCCTATAAATCAGGAGGCAAGAAGGCAGACTGTAAATAGGCTTGCTTTTAACCAACATGGATATAGTCGGACTCCTTTCTCGCATCCACAGTGTTCATTTAATTCCCATCCTAGGCAGTTTTATCCTTCCACCCCAGGCCCTAATTATGGAAATAATTATTTGTGGGACAATAGAGGCATGGCTCTACCTGCTTATAACATACTAACTCACAATCGGTTTGATGTTCTTTCAGGCCTTGAATATGTGGATTGACACAAGAAGGATACTTGTCATAGTAAAAAATTAGTTCTAGGTGGGCATACTGACAAAATTAATGGGAATGTAAAAGAACAGAGGCTTTGGGATGGTAATGAGGATGGCATACAAGTACAATCTGCCCAAAGAGTGATTCATGCTGATATTGGGAAGGACAGTTGCAAGATCTTGAGCAACCTTGACTTAAATGAGGGGGGAAATAATGGAGGAGTTAGTTACCCGCAATTTGAAAAGGTGTTGGGTAAAGCATCCTTATGTGATTTTGGAGCAAATGAAACAAGGAAAACCTGTACACTCCTATTTTGGAATGTGGCAGGATTAAGGGAGAGAATTAAAAATCCATCTTGGGAAACTGTTATAGATGGACATGATATTTTGGCCTTCCAAGAAACCTGGTCTATTGAACCAGTGTATATAAGTGGCTATAGAAGTTTTTTTACTCCGGCCGTGGGAGGCCAATATGGGAGAGCAAAGGGAGGCTTAATCACGTTTGTCTCAAACCAGCTCAAATGTGAGCAGGTTTGGTTTATGCCAAAATCTAGTTTTTATCAATTAATAACCTTAAGCAACAAGAAGGGAGTTAATGTTGTTGTTATAAATTTTTATAATAATATTCCGAGGAAAGAAATTCCTAGCATCTTAAAAATGCTGAGGGAGGACATACAACATGAAATAGATAAAACTGACAGGGAATTAATGATATTATGGAGGGGGGATTTTAATTGCCAACTCTGTACAAAAGGCAAACAGGGTATTTGTGGCTTAATGATAGAGCAGGAGATAAACCTAACCCATTTTGATTATTCTCTGACCGGGGACCTATTAAATGGTATATTGTTCATGTATGATTTGGGTTATGCAAATGAAATTGCCCAAAAACCTACTACCTTTGTGCCCACATTTATTGGTAGAGGAGCGTTGTCTACCATTGACTTCATCATTGCCTCAAATAGTTGCAGCCAAAAGATTACCAAGATAAAAATTATGGAGCTGCCATTAAGTGACCATCTGCTCCAAATAATGGAGGTTGAAAACCCATTTTTTGATTGGCATAAGGATGTGCCCTCTTTGTGCACAGTTCCTGATGTGGCCCTTGGGAGACAGACACTTTAAATGGGGTAAGGTTGTCCCGGAAATGTTTTTAGGTAAATTGCTGAATGTTTGCTCAAATAGTTTTGATATCTGCCTGGAAGAAAAATCTAACAATGAGCTGATAATTGAGCATTTTAATATAATAGCTTCCACAATTAAGAAGAGTCTGTGGGTGGAGGTAAAGAATAGAGCAAAGGGTAAAAAGGTTGGTTTGACAATGCCTGCACAAGGGCATTGACTGACTTGAAACATGCAATTCATAGGACACCCCGAGATCTCATAGAAATAAGAGGTTGTAGGAAAAAATATAATGTGGTTTTAAAAAATAGAAAAAATGCTATAAAAAAGGAGGCCCTAGAAGTTCTATGTGAAGCATCACAGCTCAAGGATGCATCTGCATTCTGGAGGGCCGTAAATACCCCGTTCCTCTATGACAAGTTTAAAGCGCGCATAGAGATTGCAATTGCTGAGGAGGACTGGGTGGAGCATTTCTCAAATCTTTATAGGTCTCAAGATGAATGCCATATTATAGATTCTGTTATAAGGGGTAATATAGGTGCAGGGGCTGAAAAATTGGTAATAACACTGGAGGAAGTTACGATGGGTCTGAAAGCAATGGAGGGTGGCAAGGCCGCAGGGCCTGATGGGATCCCAGTAGACTTGTACAAAGCAAACATAGAGATCTGGGGACCCATGCTGGTACAACTTTTTAATGCAGCACTGGCAAGGGGCTTAAACCCGTCTTGGTTTACCTCGGTCATTGTACCTATATATAAGAAGGGAGATAGACAAAGCTGTGTATGTTATAGACCAATCTCCCTTCTAGACTCATCTGTAAAAATCCTTGGGAGAATCATCCTGGCAAGACTACAAAGCTGGGCCGAGGAGAATGAGATAATGAGTGACCTCCAGTATGGATTTCAAAAGGGCATTGGTACTGTCGAACAATGTTTAAATTTAATGATTTTGTAATCTAAGTACACGAGGATAAAAGGTGAACGTCTGTATCTCACGTTTGTTGATCTCACGTCGGCGTTCGATTGTGTGTCACATGTTAAATTAAGGGCAATCCTGAGAGAGTTGGGTGTGGAAGATTCCATTATTTGCTTTCTGAGAGAATTATACTCAGGAGCCAGAGCATCGGTCCGTTATGGTAGGGGGGTCCAATGTACCAGAAAATTTGGGGTGGGTCGTGGTGTACGCCAAGGGTGCGTCCTGGCCCCTTTTTTATTTTTGGTGTACATAAATGGACTTGAGCATCGCCTGCTGCAGAAGTGCAGGGATATGCCTAGGGTTGGGAAGAGGTCTATCCCTGCACTCTTGTATGCGGACGATGCAGTCCTAATGGCCCGCACCCCCTTGGCCCTAAAAAACCTGATAATATCTTTTGAGAAGTTTATGTCAAGTTTAGACTTAAAAGTTAATTGTAGTAAAACCTTCTCCATGAATTGTGGCACTAGACCTGGAAAGCAGACAAAAAGAATGTTTATAAATAATGTCCCATTGGAAAATACTTCTACTTTCCCTTATCTTGGTATTTTGTTCCATGAATCTGGGGTGTGGACTAGTGCTGTAAAGGCCAGAACCCTTTTGTTCCTAAAAACCATAATAGCCTTAAAGAATTTTATTAAAAAGTTGGGCAAGAAACCGATAAAAGAAATTTTAACAATATAGAAAGCCACGTGTACATCGGTAGCTCTGTATGGCTCGGGTCTTTGGGGGTATTCCAATATAGACTCAATTCAAATAACCGAGAATACGTTTTTGAGGGATGTCCTGACAGTACCACAAAGTGTTGCGACCTACATCTGCCATACTGAACTTGGACAATCCCATATATCAGACTTAATTAGAATACAACCCATCCTTTTGTGGCATAGGGTATGGACAACAAATGAGTGTGTTATGAACCGGGCTATATTGCAGGATGTATTAAAATTGGAAAATGTGGGTATATCTGATTGGCTAAATTATGTTAAACATTTCCTTGTTGAAATTGGCTGCCAACAATATTTTGATGACCCACTTTCAATGGGTAATATATCCAGAAAACTACTGAATAAGCTATGTATGGAATACCTCGAGGAAAAGAGAAGGCGAGAGGAAATGAAGAAAAAGACAGTAACCTCGCATCTCTTGTTGTTAACTGGCAATAAAGTACAGCCATACTTAACCATGCCGATGTCAAATTATGATCGATTTCTTTTGACCCGTTTTAGATTAAATATTGTTTTTAGACTCTTGTCCTTCCCAGAAATGAATTCATGGTTGCGAAATTTGCCCATGTGCCCGTGTGATGACTCCTCGTCCCAATCTGACATCCATATTTTATTTTTTTGTAAGTTTTATATTTTACCACGTAGGAAATTCATTATCCCACTCCTCAAAGAATTGAAAATAAATAAATGTCGCCCAGCTTTTTTAGAATTTCAGAGAATGGACACTGTTCTAACTGTTACTGTAGTTTTAAGCTTTTTTAAAAATGTTTTTAAATTACGGAAAACAATGGGTCTTGATGAAATATAATAGATCTGTTCTTTTTATATTTTCCCTGTGTAAACTGTAAATTGATGTTGTTGCTTTCATGGTTTTGTCTTTTAAACCGAATAAAGTACTTTTTGAACTTTGAACTACTTTGTGGTCAAGAGGAACCTCTGCCAAGGAAGAAACAGCTGAAGGGACTGAAGGAAAGGACTGCCCCTTGCTGTGTATTCTGAGTCTGGCCTGCAGTTTGCTGATTTAACCAATGAGATGCTAAGGGACGTTGCTGTGTGCTGTGTCCCCCTGCTTGAAAGGACTTTGCTGTGTGCTGTGTCCTGAAGTAACTTGTCCCCAAGGGCCCGAGGAGAGTTGACTCCCTGTGGAAACTCAAGAACACAAAAGTTTCCAGGTGTGTCTCAGCGACGCTGTGTGCGTGTGCTTTTTACAGCCTGAGACCCTCGTAAGAATTGCCCTGTGATTTTGGGCACCTAGAGTCCAAGCGAGTCTCAGCGACGCTGTGTGCATGTGCTTTGTGCAGCCTGAGACCTTCGTGAGGATTGCCCTGTTATCCTGCACACCTGAAGTTCAAGGGAGTCTCAGTGACGCTGTGTGCGTCCGCCCTGTAGTAGCCTGAGATCTTCGTTGTCACCACTGCCCAGAATTCACAATGTTGCATTGGAGGCCCAAGTCCCGAGAACAGGAGAGGAGAGCGAGGTCGCATCCCCCAGGTGACGTGTGTCGCCGCCTGGGGTGGCGTGTGGGCTCAGAGGGAGACGCTCTCGGCCTCTCCCATTGTTGCAGCGTGAGCCTCTGCTTCAGCTCCTTTCGTGGCCCGTACTTGCTGAGGAGTGGCAGTACCGGGGCTGGAGTGCGGAGCTGCATTTTGGTTTACACCATACCCATGTTGGGGGTATATGTTGGTGGAAGCTGACCGTGAGTCAGTACGAGTGGCGGAGAGATCATCTATAGCACAGTGAACGGTGCTGGAGTGTATTACGCATTACATTATTTCTGCATTACAAACTACCTGATTGTTGCATTACGCATTGCATTAATTCTGCATTACAAACTACATGATTGTTGCATTACAACATTGCATTATTTCTGCATTACGAACTACCTGATTGTTGCATTACGCACTGCATTATTTTCATAACAAACGACCTAATGGTTGCATTATGCATTACGTTAGTTTGCATAACGAACTGCTTGATTGTTGCAAAGAGAACTGCTTTATTTTTACATTGCGAAGTGCCTGATTCTTTCATTACGAAATGCCTAGCATTGCATTAGGACTGCATTGGATCATCTAGAATTGCTCATTAATATCGCTAGAACCTACAAGGGCTGGCCGGCCTAATAACCTGCCAGGAGGAATATTACAAATACGCATATGCTGGATTTATATTGTGTGGTCTCATCGCATATCTTTTTATATAAATATATATTTATTTTTATGAAACTCGTGTGAAGTCCATTTGCGGTGTCATCATTGGGTTACTGAGAGCGTGTTTGCAAATACCTTACACACTTGCCTTGAAGATAAGCCTGGCTGCTCATGCCAAGCTACCGAGGGGGTGAGCAGGGGCTATCTGAGAAGGTGTCCTTCCTTTCCCTGATGTGGAAGCAATTGTCCCTATTTGGCCTAAGGTATCTACCTCAGCCAACTAGAGACCCCCAGTTCTAGCAATCTCCTATCCTCTCTTTCTCGACAATGCAGACGGTGGTGGCCGCCTTGATCCTGTCACAACTTGATTATGGGAACTCACTTTAAATTGGAATGCCAGAAAAGTTGGTGGTGATGAATGATGCGGCGAGGCTGATTTTTAAGCTTCCCAGATGCACCAGGGTCTCACCCCTACTGCAACAATTGCACTGGCTTCCCATTAAAAAGAGGGATAGATTCAAAGGCCTCTGCATCACCCACAAGGCCCTGTGTGGTCTGGCACCAAATACATCAAAGAATGCCTGGTAAAATACGTCCCTGGCTACACCCTAAGTTCTGCCACGGAGGACCTACTAAAATGTGCACAGTTTAATTACACCACTAAAGGTGGGCGTGCCTTCTCAGTCCTCATCCCACAACTCTGGAATAGGCTGCCAGGCCATCTCCAATCCGAAAGAGACCTTCTTCCATTCAGGAAGAAACTGAAGATGTTATTCTTCACAGAAGCCTGGGCATAGCATCTACCACTTAGAGACTACATTCACTTCAGGGACTATAGCTAATCTTCTCGCAGTGCTTATAGACCTGCCTGTATTAAGCGCTCTATAAATCACAATTAAAAATAACAATAAAGCATCTGTGCTTCAGGAAAAGTGAGAAAGGTCTCATATGAGTACAGCTGGTGAACCCAAAGCAGACCTTTATCTCGCCAAGATTTCCAGACATAAGTTTATTATTAATAGTTATAAGGCGATTATGCCTAATCGAAGAGTTGAGAAAACGGTCAACATCAGAAAGCTGTGAAATAATTATTGATTAAGTAATTTAAGAAAAGTATTATGTACAGGTGAGGAAGAAAACGTGTTTTATGAGTAAAAGTTAGAGATTATTGAATTGAAAAAGTGGAAAGAAATGAAAATTCAACATCCTTCCATGATGGAGAAGTATCTGAAGATGAATGATTTAAACATTTAGAGAGTTGCTTAAGCAGAAAAACCTTATGATACATCTGAAAATAAGGAAAATTAACACCCCCAAGTGATTTATTATGCTCAAGCATTGCAAGGGACATACGCGGTTTCTTTTTATTCCATAAAAAGATCGATAGATAAGAGTAAATTTTCTTGAGAAAATATGAGGGAATAGTAAGGAGAATAGCAGAAATGTTATATAGAATCACAGGAACAAGCATCATTTTAATAGTATCAAGTATGCCCCACCAGGGTAAATATAGGGTGCCATTTAGTATGAGTTTTATCATTTTGGAACTCAAGAACATTAGGATTTTGTTTCATTTTAGCAAGAAAGGGTTCTAGAGCAAGGATAAAAAGAAGCGGTGAAAGAGGGCAACCCTGGCGAACTCTTCTGTGTAGAACGAAAGAATTGGAAATAGAGTCGTTAACAAAACTGAGAGCTATGGGTGATGTATATAATAAAGAAATGTAAGAAAAAATGTAGGACCAAAACCAAACCAGGAGAGGGTAGGAAAAACAAAAGACCAATCCATACGGTCGAAAGCTTTCTCTGCATCAAGCGAAATAGCCATGAGTGAATGAGGATATTTGTTTGATCTATGCAGAGTATTAAAAAAAGGTCCTTGTATTATCAGAGATGGATCTACCTTTAAAGAAGCCAGATTGCTCTTGAAAAATGATGGATGGTAAAAAGGGTTCAAAATTAAGAGCAAGTATTTTGGCGAATAATTAATAATCGGAATTAATTAAAGATATCTGTCTGTAAGTTTTACAAAGATGGGTGTCCCTCGCTTCTTTAGGAATTAAGCAAATGAGAGCTTCTTGAAAAGTACCACACGAGACATTAGAAGAAATGAAAGATGTAAATAAAGAGTGAAGATGGGGGAGCAGCAATTTGTAAAAGTGAGAATAAAATTCCACAGGAAATATGTCCGGACCAGGTGCTTTCCCTGTTTTAATGAGACGTAGTGCATGGGAAATATCTTTAACAGAGATGTCATATTCTAAGGAGGAAAAACCAATATCAGTGGGAAATTGTTTTGAAATCGAATCGCGGTATAACTGTATTTGAAGAGAGTTTGGGGTATCCTCAGGAGTATAGTGTGACATATAATATTTCTTGAACTCCTCTAAAATATCTAGATTCTTGGCTGTTCTGGAGGAGTCAGAGTTTAGAATATAATCAATATTTGTATGGTCTTTCCTAACTTTAAGATAAGAAGCAAGGAGCTTGCCAGCTTTAGTTTGACCACCATGATACACTACGAGCATTGTCTGTAGATAGTTTATTGTATTTGAATTTTTTTACAATAGGATTGTTAAGATCAGCTTTAGAATTAGAGGTAGTGTAATGTGTTTCCAACAACTTGATGTTCTTCAGAAGCTCAAGAGCCCTCTGGGAGTTTAGTTTTTTCTTTTTAGTGACATAAGAGATGATAAAATCTCTGGCTGATGCTTTAAAAGCATCCCATACAGTAGAGCAGGAGGAAACAGAAGATAAATTGCGATTAAAGAAATCAGTAATAAAGGTTTCAAAAGAGGAAGTAAAAGTCTGGTCAATGAATAAAGATGTATTAAATCGCAACCTTTTGCTAGACTCCTTAACAGGGAGTAATTCAAAATCTGAGGCATGGTCAGAAATCAACATAGAACCAATGTCTGCATTTAATATGTGTTGTGTGAGTGCTTTAGAGACAAATAGATAATCTATGTGGGATTGGGAGAGGTGAGTATGGGAGAAAAAATTGTATTCACGAAGTTGTGGGTTGCAAAATCTCCAAGAATCAAAGAGAGATCTATGAGAAATTAAAGTGTTGAAATGTTTGTGCATCGGAGAGGGGAGGAAAGTTGCTTTGGAGGAACGATATATATATGGGTCAACAATTAGTTTACAATCACTGCCAAAAATAACATATTGGTTAGAAAAAGACATCAAAAGAGTGTAGATATGAGGCCAAACATTGTTGTCAGGTTTAGTAGGTGCATATACATTAAACAAAGAAATAGGAACATCATTACCTTTAAGATGAACAATTAACCAACGACTTCATCGTCTGAATCTTCAAATAAAAGGCAAACTTTACGTTTTTTATGACAGAGAATCACTGTCCCATTCTTCTTGCTTGTACCAGGAGAGGAAAACACAGTTCAGACCCATTGACGTTTGAGTTTCAAAACCTCTGAAGTAACAAGATGAGATTCTTGTAAGAAAACAATATCTGCCTTTACATTAGCTAAATGGGCAAGAACCCTCTGTCTTATGATAGGTGTACCCAAACCTCTGACATTCTAGGTAATAACACGTAACGTCATTTATCCAAAAATATAAGAAAAAGAGAAAAATGCATAAAAATTTACAGCAAATGTAATCATGGTAAAAAACCTGCAATAATCAAAAGAATTGTCAATAATCGCTCAGTAAAAATAGAAAAAGATGCAAAATGGGAAAAGAAAGTGTGATAAAAAGGCAAGAAGAGGAGGCTAGAAAGGAGAAAAAAGAAAGAAAGAGAAAAAATAAAATATACAATATATATATATATAGAAGAAAAACAATGAAACATACTAAGGACTCAAACATGGATGAGGGTGTTGAGGCGACAAACGAGAAGACGTAGAACCAGCGAGACAACTCCAGGAGGAATCATGAGGAGAGATATGGCCCAGACAATATTATACAATGGAGTAATTAATAAAAATCGGTCATGATGAAGGAAAACAATGTAAAATTAGAGTTGGCACGGGAAATACAGTATTATTTTCATGTAGCAGACGCTCTTTTGAATTCCATAGATTCTTCTCTGCACTCATCAAGAAAACATTGAAGTGAATCTGGATCGTCGTAGGTGGTTGTTTTATTCCTATATGTTACTTTAAAAAGGCAAGGGTGAATCAAACCAAATCTTGCATTTAGATCACGTAGCGCTGGTCTCATTGCAAGAAAACCTTTCCTTCGATCTGCAGTGACTTTGGCGTAATCTTGTGAGAAGAAAAATTGTGAACCTTGCCAGGAGATAAGTCGCTTAAATGTAACTGCCTGAAGAACTTTCAACAAGTCAGTATATTCTAAGAAGTATAGTATTACACCTCTTGTTTTACATTGAGACAAGGAAGTCGATGGAGGACGACCAAGTCTGTGTGCTCTTTGTATGTTCAATATAGGAGATTCTGGAATTTCCAGTACCTGCGGAAGAAAACATCGAAAGAAGGCCATTGGATTGGATCCTTCCAGCCCTACAACTAAGCCAAAAATACGTAGGTTATTGCGTCTACTATGGTTCTCAAAGTTTTACACTTGTTTATGAACCTGAAGTATTTCTGCCTTCATAGGAGTAATCTGTTGTGAAGAAATTTGTAAATATTCGACTTGACATTCCACAGAAGCGATTTTGTTTTGAAGCGAAGACCAATTATCCTCTAGAGCTTGTAGGCAGACGTTTGTCTCCTCCATATATGGCTTGAGAGCACGTATTTCATCCAGAAGTAACTCCAATGAAGCTGGTGGAGGAGAGATGACTGGCGAGGGAGGGTCTTTTTTAACTCGCTTAGTGGAAGATAGTAATGACGGAGAATTTGGTTTAGACGCATTTTTACTGCTGATTTAAGGTGAATGAGAATTAGAAGTAGGCGCAAACGTGGAAGCACTGGCAGGAGATTCAATTAGATGGGGCAAAATATTTTGCGTTTAATCCTCCATGTCGTTCTGTAGTATTGAAAAGGGGTTAGAGGTAGGCACTGTAGTAGACTATGAGCATAAAGCAGATGCGTAAGATGGAACAGTGCTCCGACCAGATTTGGTTTCCCACAAAGACATGAATACTTAACCAGGAGATACAGTCTGTGCGAGGAAATAACAATAAGCTTGGCGTATTGCAATGTTATTAGATAAATATAATGTCAGACTTGTGAAAAAATTGTGTGCCACTATGAAATGATTCAAGGGTGAAGTGCAGTCAATAGAGAAAACGGCATTTCCAGCATTAAGAAGTCAGCTGTTATAGTAGAATGCAGACTACATCTGAAAATAATGATTCCCACGATATTTTTTACTTGGAGACATTGAACTGACATAAAGCAGACCTTCAAGAAGTTCTTTTATCTTTGCCCTTCACCAGAGGTAACTTGAGAGGAAAAAACACACTTCAAATGAAAAACATTGCAGGATTCAACAAAATGGCGGCCGCGGTCCAGTCACGAGCGCGCAGCAGGATTTAAATAGAAGACTCGAAAATGCGGGTTTACTGCGGCTGATAAAAAGCATAATCAGATGCTGTGAAGGTTCCGTCAGCAAAATCCTTATGTGAAGCCGTTGTCGGAACGCTTTCACCATAGTATTGTGTGGCAGAGCGGTGTCAACCGGCCGCAATATTCATTGGCGCTCAAACCACGCCCCCCTATCTTTCCCTACTTTTCACTGTGGAGACACTGAGTAGGACAGGGCTGGCTTCCTGGAATGGTGTTGCGGTCTCGGGTCATTATTTCCTTGGCTGGTTGATCGCCGTACTTCTTCCCTGCACTTCGCAGATCATTGCAGAAATTTGAGACGCCGCACTTGCCCTGCTGAAAACAGAGGCAAGGTTGTGGGGTTACTACCAGCTCGCTGCTGGTATCAGGTGGCAAGACGGATTGTCTATAGCACGCATGAAGTGCTTTGGTGTTGTTGTACGTGCTTCTTGCTGTGCTCTTCTCCCTTGCAGAAAGGCACGGTCTGCTCCGGCCAGCTCCTCAGCCTCGCACCGCTGTGGCAGGGCTGCTCTGTGCCAGGCTTACTGCTGTGCTGTGCCTAAACTCGAGGGAGTTCCGTGTGCTTCCCTTTTTTCAGCACTGGCATCTCTTTATCGTGCTGCCCAGTCCCTCAGCAGGCAGATGGCAGCAGGGTTATTGGACTGTTGAAAACAGCCTCTTCCCTCTCCTCTTTCCATAGTTGCTGTGCTCTCAGCAGGTGCAGGAGTGTTTTAGACTTGGGTTACCACCCCTACAGGAAAGAGCACCGTTGCAGTCTGCAAACACATGGGGGCAGACCTGTTCATTGCCATTGTAAAGCAGTGGGTTCGAGGCCTACATACTTGTGAAATAAGGAATGCACACACAGTAGTATGGTACAGGAAAAGTCGCACAGTGCACGTGCACCCAGCTCATGTTATTAGCAGGGTCACCTGAACTGTGACAACTATAATGGATGGGTGTAAAGTGTAATACATCACACTCTTCAACAGTTGAATATGTCCAGCAGGACACTACACCATCCACCTCTATCCACCACATTCTTGTCATCTTTCCCTTTTTTCAACTCTATTTTCCCTTTTTGTTATTTTTTGACTATCCTTGTGCATTTACATTGAATTTTTTGCCCCTCCTGTGTGGTATTTGTGCATTATCTTCCCTTTTCTTTCGTTATCGGTATCTCCTGTTACGGTAGAGGCAGACAGTGAGATTGTGCTGTCCTGAGTTCCCAGTGGTCGACTGCAGTGATAGGGAGAAACACCTCACCACATTTTAATGAGGTGGAGGTGACAGCACTAATTTTTTGTACAGTGCAATCTTCCACTAATACTGGCAGCAGTTGACAGGCCTGAAAAGGGGTACTACCTGGCAGATCACAGGCTGCAGTTGGGGAGATTGTGGTGAAGCATGAACATCAAGGTGTCTCATGTCCAGCGAAAGTGACGCAATGCTGAGCTGACATAATTGACAGGGAGGAAGAGAGTCTCAACCTTCTTGGCATTGAGGTGGCCAGGCCTATCAACGCCAAACATAAATAAAGAAAAAAGCGGTACAGACTTAGAAAAGTTCATGAAAAGTCTATGTCAGAAGTTTCTAATTAGAGGGATAGGTCATGGAAACTTGATTTCATTGATTCGATGAGAAGCAATTTATCAGTACTGGAAACTCAATATAGATGCACTCAAATTTGGAATTTGGGCACATTCTTGGAAATCAGTATTTCATGCTCAGTGTAATATTCATACAATTGTCTTGTCTAGTGGACATAGAAAAAGTATTCACTTCTTGCACAGTAAATAACAAGCATTTGCAATGCAATAGGTCTCACATTTGCAAGAGTTTAAGCTATTGGCATTGTAAATGATAATTCCTTTTATTTATCTGTTTTGATAATCAACACATAAATAAAAGCCACTGTCATTTACAATGCCATTAACTGAAACTCTTGTAAATGCGATACATATTGCATTTCAAAGAAGCGGCCGCCATTGTCCAGGGTTGCTTGGAAAGTGAAAGCGCATGGCGCGCTGAATGTTGTAGGAAAGCATGTTTGTTGTGCCTGAAGTAGGAACAATTAAAGAAAATAGTGCGAGAAAGAAAAATGCACTATATTAGGGTGAATGAGCTGCCCCAGGGCAGCTGAGAACTCGCACTGGGACAGTGCATTAATGTGAAAAATGAAGCCGCTCCTTTAAATCTGCTCTGTGTTTCAGAAAGGTTACAGAAAGAGCCAAGAGAAGAGCAGAAATAAGTAACAGAGGTGCATAGAGAGACAATAGAACTGCAGAAAAAATCAAGAGATGTGCAGAAAGAGGAAGGAGAGGTGCACAAAGAGGCAAGAGGGGTACAGAAAGAGGCAAAGGGATGCAGAAAGAAGCAAGAGAAGTATAGAAGGAAGGAACAGAGGTGCTAAAAGAGGCAAGCGGGCTGCAGAAAGAGGCAAGAGAAGTGCAGAAAGAAGCAACAGAGGTGCAGAAAGAGGCAAGAGAGGTGCAGAAACAAGCAGGAAAGGTGCAGAAAGAGGGAACAGGGGTGCAGTATGAGGCAAGAGGGATACAGAAATTTGCAAAAGAGGTACATAAAGAAGGAATAACAGTGCAGAAAGAACCAAAAGAGGTGCAGAAAGAGGTAAGAGGCGTACAGAAAGAGGTAGAAGAGTTGTACAAAGAGGCAAGAGGGGTACAGAAAGAGGCAAAAGGGGTACAGAAAGAAGGAAGAGAAGTGCAGAAAGAAGCAACAGAGGTGCTGAAAGAGACAAGAAGGGTGCAGAAAGAGGCAAGAGAAGAGCAAAAAGTAGCAAGTGAGGTGCAGAAAGAGGCAAGAGAGGTACATAAAGAGGCACGAGAAGTACAGAACGAGGCTAGAGAAGTGCAGGAAGAGGTAGGAGAGGTACAGAAGGAAGAGAGTGAGGTACATAAAGAGGCACAAGAAGTACAGAAAGAGGCAAGAGAAGTGCAGGAAGAGGTAGGAGAGGTACAGAAGGAAGAGAGTGAGGTACATAAAGAGGCACGAGAAGTACAGAAAGAGGCAAGAGAAGTGCAGGAAGAGGTAGGAGAGGTACAGAAGGAAGAGAGTGAGGTGCAGAAAGAGGCAAGCGATGTGCAGAAAGAGGCAAGAGATGTACAGAAAGAGGCAAGGGAAGTGCAAAAACAGGTAAGAGAAATGCACAAAGAGGCAAGAGAGGAGCAGAAAGATACAAGAAAGGTGTAGAAAGAAGCAAGAGCAGTGCAGAAATAGGCATGTGAGGTGCAGGAAGAGGCAAGAGATCTGCAGAAAAAAGCAACAGAGGTGCTGAAAGAGGCAAGTGAGGTGCAGAAAGGGGCAAGATAATTGCAGAATTAGGCAAGTGAAGTGCAGAAAGAAGAGAGTGAGGTGCAGAAAGAGGAAGAAAGGTGTAGAAAGAAGCAAGAGAAATGCAGAAAAGGCAAGAGAGGCACATAAAGAAGTAAGAGAGGTTTGTGCACTATTAGTACCAATTTAACACCCACATTTAGCAAAACATAACACGTGACCATTCCAGCTTTGCCAAGGGCATTCCACCACACTGTAACACCTTGTGTTTGCTGCATTTTTGGGAACATTTGAGCCATTTGAGCTAGAAACAATGTTTTTTTGTTCAAATCTGCAGATTATGTGGTAGACAATGAAATATTTGGCAAATGCGGAAAATGTTTAATTATGTGAAAAGTTGTGCAGCTGAACAGTTACATAATTCCAGGGGCCCTGCTCATACCTCCGACTAGGTCCAGAGGTATTCCTCAGTGGTTCCTTTTTTTTTGTGTCTTATTGAGTTTATAGTTCAGCTTCTATGGAAACAATGAAGAATCAACCTGCGGTTACCACTCCACAAAACAGACTACAAAACCACATAATTACTCTCTATAACACATAGTCCCACTCCACATAATTCCTAAACACTCAATACCACATCATTTCTATCCACATAATTTCACTGCACAACATACCACATAATTCCACTAAACACAATGTACATCCACTCTACTCCAAAAAACATTAGTAAAAATCTTTCACATTTACAACGCCAATAGCTCTACCTCTCACAAATGCGAGACCTATTGCACTGCAAATCCTTGTTTAACTAGTAGTCGCGTTTGCAGAGTGGTGGAGAAAGGGGGCTGGGCCACCGACCAGAGCTAAGAAATTCTGAAGTGTAGGACTTACAGAAGGTGCCAGAAGGGCTTCTTGGCCCCCAAAGTTCCTCAGGAGTAAAGTGGACTTCAATCCCCAACCAGTAGTGTGCCAGGAGGCGTGTTTGCAGAGTGGGTAACTAAGGGAGGCATGGCCTCCAAAAACCTCTTAGCAATCCCACTGTATACGACTTACTGGAGGTAACACGAGGGGTAGTTGACCCCAAGGACATCCCTGGGGGCCAACTACCCCTCCTATTACCTACGGTAAGTCCCACACAGTAGGATTGCTAAGTTCTCATAGCAGGCCACACCCCCTCTGCCTTTCACTCTGCAAACGCGCTCCCCGGCACACTCTTGGATGAGGATTGAAGTTCCCTTCGCTACTGGTGGACCTTAAGGGCCAACTAGCCTACCAGTTACCTCTTGTAAGCCCCACACAGTGGGATTGCTGAAAGGTGGACACAGGCCATGCACCCTTTCACCACCACTCTGCAAAAGCACCTCCTGGTGCACTCTTGGTTGGGGGATAATGTCCTCTTCGCTGCTGGGTGACCTTAGGGGCCAACTATCCTACCTGTTACCTCCAGTAAGCCCCACACAGCGGGATTGCTGAGAGTGGTCAGAGGCCACGCCCCATTTTTACACCACTCTGCAAACGTGCCTCCTAGCGCACTGCTGCATGGAGGATGAAGCCCACTTTATTCCTGCAGTCCTCTGGACTCAAGGGTACCTCATCACCCCACCAGCAGTGCTGCCAAGAGGCGTGTTTGCAGAGTGGTGTAAAAAGGTGCGTCACTACCTCTCAGCAAATCCCACTGTGTGAGGCTTACTGGAGGTACTTGGTAGAATAGGTGGCCCCTAAGGACCCATAGGATGGAAGGGGACTTAATCCCCCAATATAGAACGCGCCAGGAGGCACGTTTGCAGAGTGGTACAGGGAGGGGGCGGGCCTCCTGCGAGTTGCTGGTTTCTTTCTTTTTTTGTTTTAGGAAGGGGGTGGTGTGGCCCCCCTTCCCTTAATCCTTTTCAGCCTCAGGGGCCTGAGCCATATTTTTTATGGAAAGGAATGGGATGTGCGCCCCCCTCCCAGGCCATTTTTAAGCCTGGCAGTTTGAAGCCTGGGGAGGTTTTGTTCCCCAGGGCCGGGGGGACCGTCCCCCACATCTATTAACTCAATGCCCCAGGGAGGTGGTGGTCCCCGGGATTGGGCCTGTGGGGACCCCCACATCTATTAACTCAATGCCCCGGGAGGTGTTGGTCCCTGGGGCAGTGTGGGGAGGGGCAGGAGCCCCCTTCACACTTTATAATTTAAATTTAAGCCCTGTGGAGGCAGCGGTCCTAGAGGCTTTGGGGGCCCACCAGACCCCTCCGCCCATAACGTGAAATGCACCGGAGAGGTGCCGGTCCCTGGGGCTGCGGGGGGGCCACGTACCTCTGGCGCATAATAAATAAAGCCCCATGGAGGTGGAATTTTCCTGTGGCTGGGGGGGCCCCTGTGGACTCCGCACTCTAATAAAACATTGCCCCTGGGACTTGGCCCACCCGGGGGCTTAAGGAAACGGAGCACAGGAGTCCGTGCTTCATTTTTAGTTTTAGTTTTTTCAGCCAGATTCGCACACCAAGTGCAAATTTGGCCCAAAATATTTTTTAAAAATGCTTTTTTTGGCCCTGGGTGTCCCTGTGCGACCCCCTATGCAGACTACTCTGCTCTGCCCCCTTTTCCTGTTTTTTTCTCCTTTTTTCTCCTTCTTTTTTGTGACTTGGTTTTACTGAGTCACAAGATGGCTGTCAACACTTCCTGGTTTGGAGAGTTGACAGCCAATCAAAATGAAGCTCATCTTCGGGAGGGTTCGCAAACCCTCCTCGGTCCTCACATATCGATATTTTTATTTTTTTTATTTCTCAGGAACTACTGAATGGATTTACACCATTTAAAAATAAGGTCGCTTTCTGAACCAAGAGCTACCTTTTTGCCAAATTTGGTGCAATTTCGTCAAGCAGTTCGGGCTGTAGCCGTGTCTAAAGTTCCTATGGAAATTTACATGGAAAAAACGCGTTTTGGGACCCCCTTTTATCTCGGCACCCACTTGACGAATTACCTTGAAACTTTCAAGACAGGAGCGGACCTGAGTGAACCATGGGTTTCAAAAATTTCGCGAAGATTCATCAACAGTAGGCCTGGGCTAAAATTCCGTTCCGCTCGCGGAAATTGCGATAATTTGACATTTTCGCGTTCCGCGGAGAGCGCGAAAATGTCAAAATTTCCGCAATCCGCATCTTACCGGAATTTTTTTTCTTGCTCGCGCTGTAAAAAAATACATTCTCGCGTGTGCGCGATCGCCTTACCTGAATCCCCGCGTTCGCCGACAAGTTTTCCCAATCCGGTCGCATTCTCCACGAGATGTTGGATTGTTGGTAGCCATTTGCGCTGTCTCGCGACAGTTCACGCCTGCATTAACGTCATTTGTCACGCGATCACGTCATTCGTCGCGCGATCACGTCTTTCTTCTTGTGATCATGCACCGCAAGAATATGAGATGATTGAGATCTCGCACCCGTGAGCAATCGCATGGGTAAGTTGGCGAGCCGCGATCACACAGAAAATACCGCGAACGGGCGGGAAAAAAACTTCCGCGTCTTCGCGATACTTCCGCGTGTTTGCGGAGATTTTTAACATTTTCGCGATAGTTTGCGAAAGTGAATTTCGCAAATTCCGCCCACCAGCGCTAAAGATATTGGCCAAAGAAATAACTCTTTTGAATAGAAACAAGGTCCTAACTATAACTTCCTATTGTCAGACGGTACAACATGCAATCTGCACTGAAGGTATGCATTGTAAAGCCTTGCATGGTATTACACTGCGTTGTAAAGTCCAACTCAATGTAATGTCATCAGGGCTAAAGACCCGTGTTGTAACTTCAGATATTCTGCATATTACAATGCGTGTATTCCCTCTGAGCAGTGCATTTTTCCGTGACAATGTCATGAATTTCACAATGGCAAAACTATTAGCTGCTCTTCTCTGTTCTGCTGCTTTGACTCACATCAATTGATTGGAGGAGGATTTGACACGCCATACAGGTCCAGACACTAGTGCCACATTTTTTATAGGGATCAGAAAACATCATCAGCTAAAGGCCCCTTCCTAAAAAAATACCCTCACACCATATACACCTATTGTTACCTCTGTGGCAGCAAGGCAGACCGGCAACTAAAACCCAACTATTTTCACTGAGCACGTTTCCCAATTGCTGAATGGTCCGATTTGTGCACTGTGCACCCTAAATAAGCTCCATGGTTATTGCAACCTGTAGTAATAATTTCACCCTCAGACAATAAGTCCCATCCCCAGACTTCTCCTTCACTGCCGCAGAAGCCCCATGAGGTAATGAAACACTAGCAGTCCTCAGCAAAAACACAGCAAGCAATCCCACTAGAATTCACATTTTTCCTTTGAGGCGGTATATACATAAACATTTCTGCCTTTCTTTAGAATGTAGGTTGCAAGAGAATAGCTCTACATACACTTTGTATATGTTGAGAACCAGTTTAATCCCTGGAGATACAAGCCATATCCACTTCTTATCTTATCTAACCCCTTTCACTTAAAAAACAAAACACATACAACATTAAGAAATAATGACCATAAAGTCAGATAAAAAATGGTCAAATCACAAATCAAAATACAAATGAACATTGCAAAACATACAAAAGAAAAAAAAGCTCAACATTAAAGACAGAGACAAAGTGGCTTTTAATAATGGGAAAGTACAACAAACTAACTGGACACACAAAACACAACACACTAAAAACTGAGTAAACTATTGCAAACTCAAAATATTGACATTACAATGTTAACAGTCCCTATCAAATAAACCCTAACGTATGACGTTTATCAGATCTAAATAAAACATTCCATGTTAAGATTTTCCTTGTAAAAAACCAAACCTTTAAGAAAAGGAATATCTGCAGTATATGTTTCCTCCCCTTTATCAGTTTTTGACCGACCACGACTCACCATCTTTCTATCAAGCAAAACACACAATACAATCAAGGCCCAGATTTACAAAAGTACTTTGCATCTGCAAACCCAGCACAGTGACTTTGAGAATGGAAAGTACTAATTTAAAATGCCCTTGCAAGTGCTATTGGGCATAGTAATTAAAACATAGCAAATTATTCAGAATTGTGAGGTGTAACAAAATACCATCTGAAGAGTACCCAGTTATCCCTAAGGAGCCTCTTGTTGCTATTGACAGATAATGGATTTTTTCACCAAACTTAACAGTACTTATGTTATCCAACTCTGGATGATGACAGTTTGAATGGACTTGCTGGTGTCTGAAATTGTGACCATAAGGTAACACTGGGACCCTGACGTGCATACACTATTGTACAAAGCCACCACACCTAGTTCAGTACAGGATTTGGCCAAGCGTACGCGCCCACTCTTTGCGAATTACTAGGTTTTGCACAAACACTTTGCAATGGCCCAATTGGTCTCAAAGCATGAGACAATTACTGAGGGAAAGGGCAAGAAGTAACCATTCACAGAATGTAAGCTCTGTCTTTGCATATAATGTGATCAGTAGACAGAGGTCCCACAGGTTGCAGGTTGCATTCTCTGAAGTCCCTTAAATAATAATATGCATTTTTTTATGACCTTGTGGCACATGTGTCCTGTCGGATATAGCGGCAATACTGGCACACTGCTAGTGCAAACATTGGAATAGAAGTCAATTGTTTAATGCAATCTCAGCCTTTGCAACTTTGTGAAAGAATCCCATAGCCACTTGCAGATATAATAATAATAATTAGGCAAGCAGTGTACCTATGCAAGGTGAAAGGTTAGTGAATCATTTGCCATACGTAGGGTGAGAAAATATGTAACACTATGCAAAGCATTCCATATCCAGGATCCTCTCTGTGACTCATAGTCTAGAAGGCTGTGAGTAACTTGCAGAAAGTCAAAGCCCACTCCAAACTTTCAAATCACGTTGGAGCTTGTGGGAAAATTTCAAGTTGCCAGATCAACCCCTCGATGCTACTTGAGAATGTTAAAACTCTCACTGATTCTGAGATAGGTTCTGCTTTATTAGTTAGGATTAGTGGTAATTACTTCATGCCAGGGCAAATAGCCCATGACTTTAACAATTGTCTGATCATGAGTTAAAAGCCCCCCATGTGATATTTAGCACGTGTGCTTAACACCGCATGTCTGTAATCCGTGTACGCTATTTATTGTATGTGCTATTTACTGCATGTGATATTTACTACACACAAGAAATAACACAGGTGATATATAACACCCAATTGCAACTATAAGAGGTCAGTAAATACCAGTGGAAAATACCCCCTCAAAAATACCTTGATTCAAAAGCAAATGGAATACAAATTGTTGAAAGCGTGGGAATGAAGAAAAATCTGTAAAACAATACTCAAAACAAAACTAACACAATAATGCAAAGTAAACACACTACATGCACTGTTTAAGCTGAAAAAATAAACTCTCATGCACCTGCACACTGTGCCACACCTACATAAACAGTCAAAGATAGGTGAAGCTTCTACAGGTTGATTGCAGCATCTCTCACTTCCCTTGTACAGTACACCACCATTGATGCAGAATTCCTGGGCCACCATATAATGCTCTGCCAGATCCATTTTGCTACAACAGACCATGCAGCACGAGGATGGAACCCAGGCATCAAATCAATTACCTAAATTGTTGCAGCAATGCAGACCAAGAGCTAGAATTGATAAATTAAGGGTGAACCCCATACACATAAGTCAGTCTGATATCTAGAGGATACACAGGCCCGATAGGGAACCATACAAATCATACTTCAGAATTACAAATACCCTGGAGCCCAACATGGGTTCCACTGCCATCACCCTTCCTGAAAATATTAGCAGCAATATAATTCTTTGCAACAGGCACTATGTAGCAAACAGTTAGATTGGTGTGTGGCTTTTCTCAGTCAACCTTTAGAAAAAAATACTCTGCTAAGTAATGGCTGCTTGCAGAGAGTGAGTGGAGAGCATATGCAGCCCCTCTTGAACACCCACACAGCTAATGTCCTCATAAGAAACACCTATGCTACAGCAGGATTTCCTGGCATTCTTTTGTAAGTTGATTGAACTCGTGTACACCTAGGGGCCTCATGTAGATAGAAACAAGTGTGCCGAATCCAAAAAATGAGATACACTATTTATATGAAAATGCTGAGTGATGTGGATCTGCATATACAGAACTGCCATGCTCAGGACAAAACCACAATGTCATGAACCTGATGAGAATTAATATTAATCATACTCTGGTAACTCATCACTGTGGTAAGTCCAACCTCAACACATGCCAGCTGAACCATTAGAGAGTTGTTAGCTCCTATGACATGACATACATTTATCAAAGTGAATGTGTGGAACACATTACAAAAGTCAATCTTCACAAACAAACAACTATTTATTAACCAAATGTACTTCCATTACAACTCTAATGGCTCTCACCTAGTATTCCTTCTACCTCGAGACCTTCTTTCATGTCTTCCACTCCACACCTGTTGAGGATAGTCAGTTTATTTTCTTCACAAAACAAGAGAAGCGAGCGAGCTACCAATTTCCTTGGAGATGTCCCTCTCACAGAGTGTGAAAAAAATGTCTTTAGGATTTTTTAAAAGATCCCTCACCACCCAATCTAGTTGGTGGCATGCTTCATCACTGGGATCCCATCTAAGACACCTAGCATGTCAAGGGTGTTCGACGCCTGATTACAGTAGAGCTGTCTTTTTTAGTAGGTGTTTTTATTAGGGGTGGGCGGAATTTGCGGAATTGCGTTACGCAAATCTCCGCGAAACGGTAAAAATCTCCGCGAACACGCAGAAATTCCGCGAACACGCGGTATTGCTTGTTCGCGATGCTTTTTTCCTGTTCACAATTGCTGTTTGCGTGCTCGGGGAGAAATATCTCGCGAACACGCATTTTGAGAACGCGAACAAGCAAAAATTTCGCGAAATCGCGGAAAGCAGACTTTTTAGCAATTTCGCGTTCTCCGCGGAACGCGAAATTACGCAAATTCCGCAAATTTCGCAAGCGGAACGGAATTTACCGCCCAGGCCTAGTTTTTATTGCAAATGAGACAGTGAGTTGAATTAAAATTGTCTTCCGGATTACACATCAATGTGGTGTATCTTCTAATAGTGTTACCATTGAACAAAGATTAAAAGAAATGGTAGATGCTTGGTGAGTAACTAATGACCTCTCACATACTTGATATAGGTCAACACGTTTCAGACATAATGTCTATGCTGCTTCTGGGTGTCAGTATGGCTTTCCTCAGGACCAGAATCGCGTGTGCCCTAAGGCATGCAATAGTATTACAGTACGTAACTTACAGATTTCTGTATTGCTTCATTTGAGTATCTGTATAAAGTATAAAAGGAGAGAGACACATAATTTTGTACTGTAGTAGAAAACACATCCAAGGGTCAAGGGCTCTCTGCATGCTCGGGTCATCATGCATATGCTCCCATTGCAAGTGGAACCACCGTGCCCTTTGTGAAAATGAAGCATGCCGCTATATGTGCTTCTACATTACCCATCATGCAGACTTATCGGTTGTGCAGGTCGGTGTCTGCATCATGCTAATTTAGCACAGTGCCTGGTGACTCAATATACACTGCTATGTATCGACAGGCTTGATATCTGTGACATGCATCACTTTTAATAACAAGGCTCATGGATTATACTTAAACAGTGATATAAGTTCACAATGTGATAGAGATTGGTTTATGCATAGTGCTGGTATTACTGTATCGTCAGGTCTATGTTTGTTGCCTGCATCACTTTTAGTAATATGCCTTGTGATTGGTATTTCAATGGTGATAACACCTAATACAGTATATCATGAAGAATTCAAAGGCATGCTAGGTTAACATACTTGATCAGTAGTCTCTTGGATGGGGAGCAAGCCCTGCAGTCACACACTTGAGGAATCACACACAAATTAGTCATACTAATCAATGTTGAGGTCATGCCAGAGAAAAGAAAATATTCATGCTTAGCCCCCATCACCAGCACTTGCTTAGTCAAGGGTTATCACGCATGTCCATACCTATAATAAGACCTCCAGAGCTCCGGATATTATTTTGGCCCACAGTCGCTCTTGACTAAATAGTGGGAGCACTGTGGCTGAGCTTCGCATGCATGTGGATGTATCGGCAGTGTCCTGGAAGGAGCATTCCAGTATGACTCACATGCTCATAGGCGTGGTCATTATTCTGTTGACTCATGGCAGCATAGAAACAAAATTTGTCACATGCTATGGCTGTAGCATGTGTCTGTGGCTATCAATGGCACACAAGGGACTGAAAATAGACTAAAGTGAATGATGAATAGTGCAATAGCTACAAAAGTATCTGGGACTCATTGTCAGTGAAATTAATTCCCCACCCTCGCAGCTCCACTATTAAGTGTGGCCTGCCCCTGCACTCTCGAGTGTTGGTGATAGAGGCCCTCCTCCACCCGCAGGTTTCCCTGCGCCTCATCCCTGGTGGTCCAGTGGACCTCTGTCTCCTTCCTCTCGCTCCACTCTTTCACTTGTTTTCACTTGTTTTCTGCATCTCTGCTCTTTTCTGCTATATTTCTGCTTATTTCCCCTTTTTCTTTACTCCTTAGTTCCTCCCTTTACCTTTCCCCGCTACTGCTGCCCCCGCGGTCCCTCCCCACCCAGAGCAACCAGCTCAATCCAGCTCCCCTCCCCGCCTCCCAGCTGTCCAGCCCTCCCCGACCCCTACTTATGGCCGCTGCGGGGACAGGCGAGCAAGGCCACTGACTCATTGTGAGTGAAATTGCTCCCCCACCCTCACAGCTCCACCATTAAGTGAGACCTGGCCCTGCACTCTCAAGTGTTGGTGATTGAGACCCTCCTCCACCCGCAGGTTTCCCTGCATCTCATCCCTGGTGGTCCAGTGGACCTCTGTCTCCTTCCTCCCGCTCCACTCTTTCACTTGTTTTCACTTGTTTTCACTCGTTTTCTGCATTTCCACTCTTTTCTGCTTATTTCTCCTGTTCCTTTACTACTTATTTCCTCCCTTTACCTTTCCCCACCTCTGCTGCCCCAGGGGCCCCTCCTCCCCAGCGCGACTGGCCCAATCCAGCTCCCCTCCCCGCTCCCGTCTCCCAGCTGTCCAGCCCTCCCCAACCCCTACTTAATGGCGGCCGCTGCGGGGACAGGCGAGCAAGGCCACTGACTCATTGTCAGTGAAATTGCTCCCCCACCCTTGCAGCTTCACCATTAAGTGAGGCCTGGCCCTGCACTCTCGAGTGTTGGTGATTGAGGCTCTCCTCCACTCGCAGGTTTCCCTGCACCTCATCCCTGGTGGTCCAGTGGATCTCTGTCTTCTTCCTCTCGCTCCACTCTTTCACTCACTTGCACTCGTTTTTCTTCCCTCTTTTATTTTTCACCTTTCGGCACTTTTCTGCATCTCTGCTATATTTCTGCTTATTTCCCCTTTTATATTACTACTTATTTCCTCCCTTTACCTTTCTCTGCCGCCCCTGCGGCCCCTCCCCTCCAGCGCAACCGGCTCAATCCAGCTCCCCTCCCCGCCTCCCAGCTGGCCAGCTCTCCCCGACCCCTACTTATGGCCGCTGCGGGGACAGGCGAGCAAGGCCACTGACTCATTATCAGTGAAATTGCTCCCCCACCCTCACAGCTCCACCATTAAGTGAGACCTGCCCCTGCACTCTCGTCGTTTTGTGATTGAGACCCTCCTCCACCCGCAGGTTTCCCTGCACCTCATCCCTGGTGGTCCAGTGGACCTCTGTCTCCTTCCTCTCGCTCCACTATTTCACTTGTTTTCACTCGTTTTCTGCATTTCCACTCTTTTCTGCTATATTTCTGCTTATTTCCCTTTTCCTTTACTCCTTATTTCCTCCCTTTACCTTTCCCCACCTCTGCTGCCCCAGGGGCCCCTCCTCCCCAGCACGACTGGCCCAATCCAGCTCCCCTCCCCGCTCCCGTCTTCCAGCTGTCCAGCCCTCCCCAACCCCTACTTAATGGCGGCTGCTGCGGGGACAGGTGAGCAAGGCCACTGACTCATTGTCAGTGAAATTGCTCCCCCATCCTTTCAGCTTCACCATTAAGTGAGGCCTGCCCCTGCACTCTCGAGTGTTGGTGATTGAGACCCTCCTCCACCCGCAGGTTTCCCTGCACCTCATCCCTGGTGGTCCAGTGGATCTCTGTCTCCTTCATCTCGCTCCACTCTTTCACTCGTTTTTCTTCCCTCTTTTATTTTTCACCTTTCGGCACTTTTCTGCATCTCTGCTCTTTTCTGCTATATTTCTGCTTATTTCCTCTTTTATTTTACTCCTTATTTCCTCCTTTTACCTTTCTCTGCCGCCCCTGCGGCCCCTCCCCTCCAGCGCGACCGGCCCAATCCAGCTCCCCTCCACCGCTCCCGCCTCCCAGCTGTCCAGCCCTCCCCGACCCCTACTTGATGGCAGCTGCTGCGCGGCCGCGCCTATGGTGCACCTCGGCGCGCCAAAGGCAAGCCTGTCTGCGCCCGTCCCTGACCCGACCACAACCAGCGTCAGGAACCCTGGACCTCCGCACCGCCAATGCTACGACCCAGCGGCACTCCACGCTCTCAACCCAGGCCGCAACAACAGCTGCAAGCTAGCATTGCCAGCCCACACCCATGGACCCATCAGCTGCCAAAGCTGCCGGCACACCTGCAGCACCGCCAAGACCACAGACCCAGTGCAACCTGCCAGCAAGAACACAACTGACCCAAAGACCCTGCAATGCATCCTCCTCAACGTCTGATCCCTCCACAAACATGCCACCAAAATCTAAGACCTCCTCATTGACAGCACCACCCTGGATGTAGCTGTCTTCACCGAAACCTGGAACAACATCACCTCGGGACAGGATATCGCCATTGCCCAAGGATACAAGATCTCCTGGAAAGACTGCCCACCCGCCCGGGAGGAGGAATCGCCATCATTCACAAATCCACCCTCCGCCTAAGCACACTCCCCGACGAGCCCACAGACTTGATGAAACACCTTCACTTCAAGATACTGGCCATCCCTACCACCACCCTCTGAGGAACCCTCATCTACCGATCCCCTGGACCCTGCGGACTTTTCACCAATTCCATCACGGACATCATCTCCCCGCATGCCATTGCGTCCACCAACTACACCCTACTGGGAGACCTCAACTTCCACATCGACAACCAACTGGACCCCAGCACCACAACCCTCCTTGTCAACCTTCACAACATTCCACTCCGCCAGATAGTCACAGAACCCACGCACTCAGTGGGACACACCCTTGACCCCCTCTTCACAACAGGAAACTCCATCAACTTCAGCCACACCACCGAACTCCCATGGACTGACCATTCACGCGTCCACTTCACCTTCAGAACACCTACCATCCACAGACACCAGCACCTGCTCCCACGAAGAAACTGGACCAGAATCACGACGACCAGCTAACCTCATCACTCAGCAACTCCACCCTAACCATCGCGGAAAAGGACGACCCCAACACCGCAGCCCGAACCCTGCACAGATGGACAGCGCCAACACCATAGCCCCCCTCAAGAAAAACAACAACACACACGCCAAGAAAGCTAGATGGTTTACCACTGAAATTCGAGAGTCCAGACGCACTTGCCACCGCCTCGAGAAGGCCTGGAGGAACACCAAATCCACAGAAGCCCACAACAAATTCAGAGCTGCCATCAACGCCCACCACCAACTCATCAGAAAAAATAGGAAAAAAGCGATTGAAGACAGAATCTCCACTTATGCAAAGAACTTCAACATCATCAAGGAGTTTGCCCAACCCACCAGCGAGTCCACCGACATCCCTTCCTCACAAGACCTCTGCGACAAACTCAGCACCTTTTTCCACCACAAAATCAAGAGCATCTACGACAACTTCGATGAAGACAACCAACACACTGAACCCTCACCAACCACCCGACACCCTGAAGCCAGCGATCGACAACTGGACAGCCCTCACCACTGAAGACACACTGAAGACAATGAAGTCAATCTACTCCGGGGCCCCCACGGACCCGCCCCCCATCACATTTTCAATAGAGCCTCTGATATCATCGCAGTCATGCTCCGCCACACCATCAACCCCTCCCTGGCAACTGCCTCTTTCCCCGACGACTGGAAACACGCCGAGATCAACCCCCTCCTGAAGAAACCCTTGGCGGACCCCACCAACCTCAAAAACTACAGACCCAATTCCCTGCTCCAGTTCCCAGCGAAAGTCATCGAGAAAGCCATCAACAGCCAACTCGCCACATTCATCGAAGAGCACAACATCTTCGACTCCTCCCAATCCGGCTTCAGAAAAAACCACAGTACCGAAACTGCCCTCCTCGCCGCTACAGACAACATCCGCACCCTACTGGACAAAGGGAAATCAGCAGCCCTCATCCTCCTCAACCTTTCAGCGGCGTTCAACACAGTCTCTCACTGCACCCTAATATGTAGACTCCACGACGCAGGGATCCAAGACAAAGCCCTAGACTGGATCCGCTCCCTTCTTTCCTGCAGAACGCAGTGGGTCTGCCTCCCCCTTTCCTCTCGGACCCTACACCAACCACCTGCGGAGTCCCCCAGGGGTCCTCCTTCAGCCCTATGCCCTTCAACATCTACATGGCCCCGCTCACCCCCATCGTCAGAACCTACGGACTCAACATTGTGTCATATGCAGATGACACCCTATCCAACAAACCCAACACCGCCTGACACAACTTTCAAGAAGATATGGAAGCCGTTGCCAAATGGATGAAAAACAGCTGCCTACAACTAAACACCAACAAAACGGAAGGGCCCTACCACCATGCCTGGAACAACACCTGCTGGCCCCTGCCCCCGTAAGCCCGCCCACCCCCACAGACCACGCACGCAACCTGGGAATCATCCTAGACCACCAGATCAACTCCGTCTCATCTTCCTGCTTCCACACCCTATGCCTCCTACGTAAGACCTTCAAATGGATCCCCCTTGAACACAGAAATACCGTCACTCACGCCCTGGTCACCAGCAGACTCGACTACGGCAATGCACTCTATGCCGAAATAAACAAAAACCTCACCCGCAAGCTACAGAACTTCCAAAACGCCGCTACAAGACTGGTCCTCAACCTGCCAAGACACTGCCACATCTCTCAGCACCTGCACACACTCCACTGGCTCCCCATTGAAGCTAGAGTCACTTTCAAGATGCTTACCCACGCTCACAAGGACCTCCATGACACCAGACCAGCATACCTGAACAGCTAACTCAAATTCCACTTACCCCAAAGGACCCTACGATCAACCCAGCTCTCCTATGCTGTGGCCCCCCGCACCAGAAAGACCAGATCAGGAGACCGCTCCTTCTCCTTCCTCGCGGCCAAGGCCTGGAACAACCTTCAGCTCCACCTCAGACAGATAACATCGCTCCCCATCTTTGCAAGAAACCTCAAAACCTGGCTCTTCGACAGACCCCCTCCTTGATGGACTGGAACCTGCGAACCCCCCCCCAGCGCCTTGAGACCCTTACAGGTGAGTAGTCACACTTAACATGCACAAGATTGATTGATTGATTTCCTGTACCTTTGTAAAAAATGAAAATCATTTTCTACATCTGCTTTTGGACGTCCAAAATTGCACTTAGTATGTATTAAGTGCCACTAAGACGTTTTTACAGTTCCAGTAAGAAGTGTTTCGGGATCAGGTACAGAGGAATTTAAAACAGAGGACATGAGGCAACCTGAATTAACAGGTGGACATTACACAGGTATAGACTTCTCGGAGGAGAGGATCATAGATGGAAATAGGATCTTATGATAGTTGAATGCTGTTCCATTGGATATTATTTGTGTGGAAAGCAGAGAAATCCATCGCTGTTCCTTTTCGAACAATGTTCTTTCAGTGTTATTGTTGTTCCCTTCCAGCTGTGCAATTACGACCCATTTCATGTCATTGGGGGTTTGGCCTTCTTTCAGAAAATGATCAGTCATCTTAGTTGTGTTTCATTTGCAATGGATGTTGATTAGGGGTGGGCGGAATTTGCGGAATTAACCTTCGCAAATTATCGCGAGAATGTTTAAAATTATCGCAAACAAGCAGAAATATCGCGAAGATGCGGAAGTTTTTTTCCGGCATGTTCGCGAGATTTTCTGCATGGTTGCGGGTCGCCAACTTACCCATGTGGTTGCTTGCGGGCGCGGCCATCTTGTTTTGAGTTGTTCTCGCGGTGCATGATCGCGAGAAGAAAGACGTGATCGCGCGACGCATGACGTCACTGCGGGCGCGAACTGTCGCGAGACAGCGCAAATGGCTAAAAACAATACAACATCTCATGGAGAACGCGACCGGATCAAGAAAACTTGTCGGCGAACGCAGGGATTCAGGTAAGGCGATCGCGCGCGCGCGAGAATGTATCATTTTACAGCGCGAGCAAGAAACAAATTATCGCCAAGCTGCGGAAACCGGAATTTTTGACATTTTCGCGCTCTCCGCGGAACGCAAAAATGTCAAATTATCGCAATCTCCGCGAACGGAACAAAATTTTTGCCCAGGCCTAATGTTGATGCGGTGTTCACAGATGGGTGTCTTGATTTTCCTCTTTGTCATGCCAATATATCAGATTTTGCACGGGCATGTTATCAAGTAAACCACGTTTGCTGAATTACAGCTAGTGTGTTTCCTGCTTTGCCAAATGCTCCTTGGTTCCAGGCTGAGTGTGTTTGAGGTCATTGCTAGGTGACATGTGCTAAAATTCCTCCATGCATAATGTCCTGTGACACTGGGGAGTCCCTAGGTGTCCATTACGGTGCTTCTGTTCTCAGGGTTCTTTTTTGGTTGGGTGTATACCAAACTGTCCTTAAGACTTCTAGCCATTTTCACGGAGGATAGGGTTTTGCTCATGTCAATTTGCCCATTTCCAGTATGCCCCAGTGTTTGTTTCTGACTTTTTTTGATGGGTGGACATGGTGTTATAGGTTGTGCCACAAGTGAGTGGGATACTAGAGTTATCCCGTGTGTGATTTTCCAGGAGGGCTTCTTTCTTTTGATTCCTCGTTAATTTCTTAGTAATCCCTATCACATTTTTTGGGTAATTGCGATCCAGCAACTTATCCCTCAAGTCTTGCGCTTGGAGGTTGAGATTAGACATTTTTTTTCAGTTTCTTCAGAGCCGAAGAAACTGCCCCCAGGGCAAGTTCTCCCTCAGAGGTTGGGGGAGGAAACCATCAAACCTCAGAAGGGTGTTTTTGTCTTTAGGTTTATGATAGGTTTTAGTGCACAGTATTCCATGTTCAGCAAAATTGGTGATGTCCAGAAATGTGATGGACTCCTTATCCGTGGTGAGGGTAAATCTCAGATTGTGATCACAATTGTTTATCCAAGTAGGAAAATGAGGGATGGAGGTGTTGTCTCATTCCCAGATGATAAGGATATCATCTATGTACTGCTTCCACACATGTACATATAGTTCCATCATACTGGGGCAAATCAGCTCCCCATGGAAGTCTCAAATGTTTGTAGGTGTATTGTTACTTCATATTCAAAGTAGTTTCTCATGAGAGCAAGTCGGGCAGATTTAAGGATGAATGCCTTTGATGTTCTGTGGTGCCATTCACCTTGGTCAAGGGCTTTTTTGATGACAGTTAGTTCCCCACTCTTTCAGGAGCTTGTGTAGAGACTTTCCACATTGAGACTTAATAGCATGTATTTTCTAGATCATATTCTATATATTAAGTAGGTATAATCAGTCTTTGGTGTCCTTCAGTTATATGGATGTGTTCTGTACCAATGGTATCAGATAGAAATCGCAGAAGCCTGATAGGGGTTCTAACAAGGAACCTTTCCCATAGACTATAGGGTGCCCGACAGTGGGCATTCTGTTCTTGTGGATTTTTAGCGTGTGGAAGTAGGAGATTTTTGAGTTAGTTCTTAAGAGAAATCTAGCCTCTTTTTTAGAGATCGAATTGTTAGTTTCTGCTGTTTAAATGAGGTTCTTTATCGCCACTCCAAGTTGGGGGGGGTCTGCACGCAGATTCATTGTAATTCTTTCTGTCTCCAAGGAGGCGAAGACACTCAATGTTGTAATCCTGTTTGCATTGGATAACCGCACCCCCCCTTTTATCTGTGGATTTTGTGACAATACTTTTATTGGCTTTTAGATCATTGAGTGCAATGGTTTCTTCTTTCCTCGTGTTATGGTAGACGTGCCTGTCACCTTCATCTATAGTCTCCATTTCATTGAAAATCTACCAAATGTCAGAACTTCAATGGGGACTGTGGTGGTGTGAGGACAGAATGTGGTCTTTATCCTCAGCCCTGTGTCATCTTTGTCTATGATGTTTGGGCTTCTGATTTTTCAAAGAAAGCTTTCAGTTTGAGTTTTCTAAGAACAATGCAATCTGAACCTTGTCAAGCTGTGCTGTTGGTACGAACCCTAGTCCTTTATTCAGGACTCTGTGTTGTGTGTCTGTTAGTGTTATAGTGGACAGATTTGTCACAATGTCGGGCTGACTCTGGGGGAGCTTCTTTTGACATGCTCCTGGTGTGTACTTCTGTTGTTAGGTCATCCCACTGTATTTGTTGTTCTCTTCATCTCTTTCCTCTTCCTGTGCTTCCCCTAAATACAAAAAGAAAAGAAGGAAATCTTTAGTTCAGGAGAAATCGTGGTTGCAGGCCTTGTAGAAAAGGGAAAAAGCACTGCACTAAAATAAACGATGCAGGACCCAACACGCACCATTGATTAGTCTGCATAATGGCTCATGCAGAATCCCATATAGCAGGAATCATGGATGATTCCTCCTTCTAGAAGCGGGGGGTGGGGTTAGGGGGTTAGGTAGGGGGGGATCATGGGTGGTGGCAAAAAAAGGAAAAAATCAACATGAGGGTATCACGAAATGAAGGGAGGAAGATTAGGATGGCTATTGAACCAAATATCGGGGAAAAAATCAGAGGATCATTAGCGAGATGGAATGGGTAAAATGCTTAGCCTGGAACGTAGCAGGCTTGAATAGTAGGAACAAGAGACGGCTATTTACGGAAGAACTTAAGATGTATAACCCACAGATAGTCTTGCTATCAGAAACACACATCTCTTATAAAGATCGAGGCTTATTAAAGCAGTTAGGATATGATGTGGTTGTTAGCTCTGATTAAAGTGTCTCTATACGTGGAGTTGCTATTCTAAAACACAAGCGACTTAGAGCTGAAGTGGATAAGGTAATTGCAGATAAAGGGGGCAGATGGGAAATAGCACAGATGGAGATAGAATGCCAAAAATATGTTTTCTGCGTACTCTGT
Source organism: Triturus cristatus (assembly GCF_964204655.1). Classification (NCBI taxonomy): domain Eukaryota; kingdom Metazoa; phylum Chordata; class Amphibia; order Caudata; family Salamandridae; genus Triturus; species Triturus cristatus. The sequence goes on from NC_140582.1 coordinate 617,873,047, forward strand.
GGTCCGAATGCTGACGATCCTTCTGTTATAGACAGGGTAAACATAGAGCTGCTGAACTGGGAGGGGGAACGGGTGGTAATGGGAGATTATAATTGCATCATGAATTATGGGATAGACACCACTAGGCGATGTGCTTTTCATAGGATATGGAAGACTCGGGCTGCAATTGGGGAATTGGGCCGACTACATGCTATAAAGGATGCATGGCGGGCGCTGTAACCAAATGTACCAGGTTTTACATACTACTCGGCCGCACACAAGCTCTGCCCTCGAATAGACCTGGTCTGAGTGTCAGATAAATTCTTAGGATCAAGTAATATGGAGATATGCCCAAGGGTCACTTCTTACCACAACCCTATACTTCTCTCATTTAAGATGTCAGGGGAGAGAAAGAGACCTAGGTCTTTTTCTTTTTCTAGCTATTTGCTATCAGATGAAGACTTTGTGGCCCAGACATCTGAAGGAATTTCTTGAAATAAACATTGGGTCAGCCTCGCCTATTGTAGTATGGGATGCATGAAAGGCAAACATAACAAAATAATGCGCGTAAAAAGGAAACAGAAACGATTATTACAAATATTTGCACGGTAGAGAACCAACAGGCTGAGGCATTATTGAGAGGTCTCTCAAAAATAGAGGATCTGGGATATATTTTAATTGATCTAAAGTTGGCATTGAAAAAGACATATAGGGAAAAAAGCATAGTAAAACTTAACAAGTATCGGCTATCTCAATATGAGAGTAGGGAAAAAATAGGGAAGATTCTCGCATATAAGGTGGCCGATAATCAGGCAAGGACTCTTATAAAGGCAATTAATGGGCCTAATAATACGTTGTATGAATGTCCACACCAGATACTAGTACAGTTTGCCAATTATTATCAAAAGCTGTACACTCCAGAGTTCCAACGTGAACCTGAACCAGATGACACATACAGATATTTACAGAATAGTTCATTGAAGAGTATGGGGGATGAAACATCAGATTCACTGGCATTGTGATATTACGATGGAAGAAATCAAACTGGCAATTTGTGCTCTTCCGTCGGGTAAAGCTCCAGGAGAAGACTCTATACCTCTGGAATTATATAAGATGTGTATGGATGATCTACTGCCATTTTTTAGTCAAGAATAAGATCTATTGGAACTGGAGGAAAGGTCCCGGGATCGTGGAATACTACACAAATTGTCTTTTTCCCCCCCAAAAAAGTAACCAGCGGAAGAGTGTGGGTCATACCGACCAATTTCGCTTATAAACACCGATGCAAACATTTTTGCTAAGATCTTGGCGACCCGCCTCGCTCTGATAATGTCTCGTTTGGTGTCGCCCCACCAACACGGGTTTATTTTAGGGAGAGATACTACGGCTCATTTAAATATGGCTGTGACTGCATTCGATGTGGCAAATGTAAAGGCAACCTCACTCGGTATGATTCTATTAGATGCTGAAAAAGCTTTTGACCGAGTGGGGTGGGCCTTTTTATGGGCCACACTTTCAGCATTTGGCATCAAAGGCCAGTTTATGCAATGGGTTCAAGCCTTATATGATCATCCTAGTGCTAAAATAATATATGCTGGATTACAATCCCCCATTTTCTCAATCTCTCGTGGTACCCGTCAGGGGTGCCCCTTATCGCCTTTACTGTTTGCTCTCTCTATAGAGCCTTTTATTCTGGCTCTGCAAAATCAGTTTCGAATCAGGCCTTTTACATTTGGAATAAACTCCCTGCGTATGCAGATGAAATTGCAATATTTTCAATGGATCCGGAAGAAGCATTGAAGGGGATAGCCGAGGAGGCAAGGAGGTTCGGGGCAATTTCAGGCTATAGGCTAAACACTAATAAAATTCAAGTCTTGTTGAATTATAAACCCCCGGCTCCAGTACAGGGAGTTTGTAATGTTGCCACTTATCTGGGGGTTAGAGTGACCTCACAGATAAACAAGATAATTTCTCTAAACTATGAGGCATTATTGAAAGAAACAGTTGAGTCACTTAAAAAGTGGCACAAAGTGCCCATAGGCATTGTCGGGCGAATAAATATAATAAAAATGAAGATTTTGCCCAAATTTCTTTATTTGTTTCGGTGTATCCCCCAACAAGTGAATAACTCCTTTTTTAAACGGTTGGATGGGATCCTGAGCAGCTTCATATGGGGATATAAGAAAGCACGTCATGCAATCGATCTACTCAAGCTCCCATTTGATCAAGGGGGGCTTGATTTTCCTGATTTTAAAACATACTTTTGGTCAGCTTTTATGGGCCGACTCTGTAGTTTAATTAATCCTGTGAGCAACATTTTCTTTCATAAATTTATGTTAGGTGAAGAGTATAATATGTTCCTTTTTAGAACCAATGACCCAAACTACTACAAGAAGGTCAAGTTTAAGACTGCACATGACAGTGTAACTATCTGGCGTGCTATCTTGCTTAAATGTAATACATTGTTTTATCATGCTAAACTTCCCTTGTGGTACAACCCAGGTCTGCCAGAAATTTTTCATGATGTGGTGGGAAAGCGATGGGCTAGCTTCGGGATTAAGTATCTTGGAGACTTATATGATTACAGTGGGTTTATTTCATTTGAAGGACTGAAAACAATATATAAACTTCCAGATAGTAAGCAGTTCAAATATTATCAGATCCGAGATTACCTTGTACGTAGTCTGAATGTATTGGGCTCTGATATATGGAATTGCATGTATGCTACTAATGATAAGTCGCTGATTAGCAGAGGTTATAACAGTCTGAACACCTACAAAGGGGATGACTGTGCCAGACTAGCTGATCGCTGGAGCAAAAGCATGGGGACACTGATTTCGGCTAACACTATATCGCAAGCCCTCAGCAGTATCAGCAGGTCCGTTCACTCATCCAATTTGAGGCTGCAGCAGCATAGAACAATATGGTTACTATATTATACACCGGAAAGAATAGCAAAATGGTCACCTATTCATTTGGCTAGTGACCGGACAATGTGTCCAAAATGTGATCTACACACAGCTGATACAAATCATATGTTCTTAGCATGCCCTGAGCTAGCAGAATTTTGGCAGACGGTTGCTCAAGTACTGTCTCAGAAACTGGGGAGGGGAATATCACTTTCAATAATAGATGTAATGATGGGCGGACAGAATATGACATCTAGACAGGAAGATCTAATAACTATTTTAATAGTATGCGCAAGGTTGACAATTGCTCGGGTCTGGATCTCACGGGATCCTCAGTCATGGAATGGTGGGGGCTGGTTAAAGAGACGTATGACATGGAATTAGCACTGGCTAAACTGAGGGAGACCTGTTCACTATGTAAACTCAAGAAAATTTGCGATTCGTTGTTCTAAAGTCGGAGGAATATTACTGCAGAATTAAGTTGGTCTTCTGTTTTGGTATAATTTTTTTTTACACAATGAATTTCTTCTTAATTAATTAATCTTCCTGAAATTAGATATGTCTTGATATTGTTGTTTTTATTTATTGTGTTTGCTTATTCTTCTAATCTTTTTTTTTATTTTTTATTCCCTCATGTTGATAAATAAAATATTTTAAAAAAAAGAATCCCACTCTAGCAGCTTACTACTATTTTCACACAAGGGCACGGTCATTCCATCTGCGATGGGACTGTATGCATGATGGCGCAAGCATGCAGAGAGTGCTTAACCCTTGACCTTTTTTTGTGTTGTCTACTGCAGTACAGAATGATGTGTCCTTCTCCTGTTATATTTAATTCAGAAACTTAAATGGAGTGAAACAAAAATCCATAAGTTACATGCTGTAATACTATCACATGCCTTAGGACGCACATGATTCTGGACCTGAGGAAAGCCATACTGGCCCCCCAGGGCCAGCAATGACATTATGACATAGACACTTTGGCTGAAACATGTCAACCTATATCAAGGATGTGAGTGGTCATTAGTTCCTCACAATGCATCCACCACCGCTTTTAATCTTTGCCCAAAGGTGACCCAGAGGACAATTTTAAATCACCTCCTTCTCACATTTGAGATGAAAACACCCCCCCAAAACACCCAGCTCCGCTGTAATCAGGCATTGAATCACACCCATTACACATTAAGGTGCCGATTCCGAGTACGATTCGTACGTGAAAAATACATACGAATGACCTCGGGAAAAGTCTACGAGACGTCCCCGGACAGTTTTACGTAGGAGTCGTAAAACTGAAGTCCGAGCGCACAAGTCCGATCCGTACCGGCGTCCCGAATACACAAGCGTATGGAAAACGTCCCGTACAGAGCGAACTTTGCACGACCCCTACCCCGGGCACACTTGTGCCCGGGGTACGAGTCGTACGGCCCCCCCCAGCCTCCCACCCATCCTGCGTCCGTCCGCACCGTACCCCCCCCGTATGTACGCGCCGTACCCCCAGCCCCGTCTGTACGCGCCGTACCCCCAGCACCCCCCGTATGTACGCACCGTACCCCCAGCTCCGTATGTAATTGCCGTACCCCCAGCCCCCCGTATGTACGCGCCGTACCCCCAGCCCCGTATGTACGTGCCGTACCCCCAGCCCCCCGTATGTACGCACTGTACCCCCAGCCCCGTATGTATGCGCCGTACCCCCAGCTCCCCCCATATGTATGCGCCGTACCCCCAGCCCCCCCATATGTACGGGCCGTACCCCCAGCCCTGTATGTACACGCCGTACCTCCAGCCCCCCGTATGTACGCGCTGTACCCCCAGCCCCGTATGTACGTGCCGTACCCCCAGCCCCCCGTATGTACGCACCATACCCCCAGCCCCGTATGTACATGCCGTACCCCCAGCTCCCCCATATGTACGCGCCGTACCCCCAGCCCCGTATGTACGTGCCGTACCCCCAGACCCACCGTATGTACGCACTGTACCCCCAGCCCCGTATGTACATGCCGTACCCCGAGCCCCCCCCGTATGTATGCGCCGTACCCCCAACGCCGTATGTACGCACCATACCCCCAGCGTGTACGGGGGGGCTGGGCGTACGGCACGTACATACGGGGCTGGGGGTACGGCACGTACATACGGGGGGCTGGGGGTGCGGCGCGTACATACGGGGGGTACGGCACGTACATACGGGGCTGGGGGTACGGTGCGTACCGGGCCCCCTTTTCCTCGTGCATCACGGCGTACTTGGCTTTTCCGGCACTTTTTGGCTCCCGTAAAAATATAGCCGTGCGGAGTGCTGTGGGTACGAATCGTACTTGCTGGTCCGTAAAACGCTGCCTGACTCCGTGCGGACGTCGCGGACGTGCTGTCCAGGATCGGAATTGTATGTATTTTTAGCCGTACGGTGTTTTTTACGATTCGTACGGAAATTGTATTTCTGAACGAATCATACTTGTTGGTTTGTACGGTGGAATTCCCGGATACGAGTCGTATGGAGAAAATGCTCCATACGACCATTTGTAACCGGGTTCTACAGGATCGGAATCGGCACCTAGGTGTCTCCGGTGGGACCCCAATTATGAAGCATGCCACCAACTAGGTCAGTGGGTGAGGTTCTTTAAAAAAATGTTTTTCCACGCTCTGTGTGAGGGGCATCTCTAAGGAACTTCTTAGCTTGCTTGCTCCTCTTTCATTTTGTGATATTGACATGGAAAAGTGAGCAAGCTCTCACTTCTCACTCTCCTCTTTGATTACCCCTTCAGAAATATTTCTTCCCACAAGCTGAGGTAGAGCTGAGATGGAGAATTACCACCAGTTGGCATGATTGTTTAGCTCTTGTAATTGACAACTTGCTTAAGTGCCTAGAATTACAAGGTTTGGAACCTGTTTTAATGTTCTCAACATTATTTGGATATGTTGATTGATTAATGATTTTCTCTATTATCTCCTTACTTAGGAATGTTTTTGTTTGTTTTTGATGACATCTTTAGTATAATATGGTACTTTAGATGGTCATAGTGTCTTTCCACCTTCTTTGCCAGGAACGTGAGCTCAGGATCCATAAACGTGTACTTCCATTTAACACATGCACTAATTATAGATACAGCAATACGTGGTAAAAGCTGATAATCAGTGTTACTTAACGTGTTATTTACCGGACCCTGTGGAATTGGTATTTACCTTGGGGCAGATTTATAACGGACTTGCGCCACTTTTACGCCGCCGTTGCGTCACTTTTGTGACGCAGCGGCGGCGTAAACCCTGCGCCATGTTGCGCCCCATTTACAACGTGACGCATCTAGGGAGATGCGTCACGTTGTAAAGCTTGCGCCACATGTGGGCGTACCTGCACGGGGGGGGCGTTCCGGCACAGGAACACCTCCGAAAAGCGGCTGAGTGAAATCTACAAGATTTCACTCAGTCACTCTTCCGGCCATGCTGCGTCAAAACCCTGCGCCTGCTTGAATCAGGCGTAAGGATTGACGCAGCATTGTAACAATAGTTTTTGGGTATAGCATAGATTTTGTTGTTTGTTGACCAAAATTCGAGTTTCACTGTAAATATAATATTGTTTTCCCTGTTTTCCCTGTTTAATTCCAGCAGCTTTAACGGGCTGAAATTTAAAGAAGAGTGAGGTATTTATGTAATGCTCCCTGAAATGATCAGGTGCTGTCAGTACCTCATGTTTAACAACCGTCATAATAATTGTTATTTTTCTGAAAGGTATGCTATTTGCAGCACCCTTTCTTCACATGTAGACTATTGTCAAGTTTCGTATTTAGAATAAAAAAAAATACATGTAACTATAGGCTGGCACAAGGTATTTTGGCCTCACCCAAAATGGGGTCAATTGCCATCACGTGTGTTTCTCTTCTCTATGAGGCATGTTTGAGTGCACTACTCACTTTGCGTGATTTTACATACACAAAGTGTATTTTGCATTCCCTCGTGTGAAGCAGTGGATCCTTAATTGCAACTGAATGGCGGTACTCAGATGATAATCGCCAGCACCATTTAACAACTCAAAGGAAGTGACTGCACAACTGCAATCTCACCCATTTTAGTTGTATATGTTTTATATGTCTTTTTATGCTGTGCTTTGTTTTTCCAGATCTTATTCCTGACGGTGGGAACCGTAAGTACGGTAGCATCACTACACCACAGCACACCTTAGTGCGTGTGCCGAAATATATCCACAGTTAACTTGGTTTAGTCCTGAAGAAAACCTCAGCACCCCTGTCGAGGCTGTAACATGTTAACCATTTAAGAGGGACCAACTATATCTTCACAATATCCCTGCTCTGTTTTTAACCGTGCCCTAGAACCTCGAGAACAAAGGTAGTTATTGAGCATCCTAGAGGTACTTTTAAACCACACTTCAAGCACCCTCTTCTCACAAAAAAAAAACGAAAACATGCTCCGCTGTAACTCAGGTGTTGCAGCACAGCTGGGTTGCATTCAGCAGCCCAGCTAGGAACCCGATGATGAAGCATGCCACCAACTAGGTTGGTGGGTGAGGGTTCTTCTAAAAAACCCACAGTTTTTTCCCCATTCCTGTGTATGACATTGTATCATCCTTGCATTTGGATTCCCTAGTGGGTCCGTCCTCGTTGTTGTTTACTCGTATTTACTATAAACAAGGATTTTTTGCAAATAAACTGAACTTTTCTCATTGAGGCCTAAATAAATCAGTCTTGCTGTTATCTGATTTTCAAAATTGCTATTTCTATGCCATTATTTTCCTGTAGCTTGGAACATGGATAGGTATGAGAAATTTCTTTTTATTTCTTAGCAGGTGGGCAACGCTTTGTTTTATTCTAATTCCAAAGGTCTTTTACGCCTCTCTGCATTAACTAAAAGCATAAATCACAGATGTTTATTTCTGTTGCATATTGCAGAAGTTTCACCAGAATGCTACTGTGTGTTTGTTTCCTTCAGGGAGCTTTTATTATTTAGCTGTCACCATTAAAAATTCAAAGCAATGGATCGAGGAGGCAAGCTTGAATAATTTTTTTTACCCATTTAAGCCTCAACTGTGCAGAAGAAAAGGAGGATGGTTTACCCCTAGGAGTTATCAACTTCAGAGTCTTGAACAGCTTTAGAATTGATCAGAATAGCACATTATTGTGGTAATTCTTCCACAGCCCTAAAGAAATGAATGTAATAGTCAAAAGAAAGAAAAAAAGGGAAACAGCAATCAGAAACGGAAGCATATGTAAATCTATTTACATGCAGACATGGCTGCTGCTTGACTGAAAACATCCAATTCCTTAGGTAGAAAAAAAGCGTTCAAGAGTGCTCACAAAGGAGAATCATTGAGAGTTATTTTCTTCCTCATGTCAGAGAGACAACTGTAGCTGGACATGGATGATTACAGTCAGCGATCTATCTATCTGTCTATCTATCTATCTATCTATCTATCTATCTATCTATCTATCTATCTATCTATCTATCTATCTATCTATCTATCTATCTATCTATCTATCTATCTATCTATCTATCTATCTATCTATCTATCTATCTATCTATCTATCTATCTATCTATCTATCTATCTATCTATCCATACGTCCGGCTGTTTATTTCATTGTATGCTGATGATTTAGTGATTCTGGTCAAGACAGTTAGGGTTAGATTTGCAAACATTTTGCGCTGCGTTAGCGCCACAAAAAGCAACGCTAACCAGCACAAAATGTTTTTCTCAATTTACTTACCAGCGCAAAACTTGTTTTGTGCTGGAAAATACCCTAAAAGGGACACAAAGCAGCACGAAGTGCATTACTTACTGGCAAGGGGGGCATTACATGTATGGTACATGGGAGTTCCCATGCAATCACCTCTGCCATTTGATGCAAAACCCTATCTTCAAACAATTGTAGAAAGGGTTTAGCGCCAAAAGGTAATGCCACTTCAATGTAGGCATTAGCCGGAGAATTTTTTTTACTTCTCCTTTATCTTCTGACTTTGCATACGTGCTACACTATGCAGCACACATACAATGTCGGAAAGTGTTTAAACTTGTCTAGGCATAGTATTTTGCACAGGAAGGTTAAGCTTTCTGTACAAAATCTATTCTAGGATCAGGCACGCACCCTAGCACTATGGTAGTAAGATGTGTGCCTGGGACATGGCAGCTGAAATCAGCGCCAGCGCTTAAGAGAGGGGAGGAGAGAGCCATGTCCCTGCAGATCTGCCACTCTCCTGCTCCCTCCCTGTTACGTAATTCAGCGCAGCCTCGATGTCTTTTTTTTAAAATCTGGCCCTTAATATCCAAAAAGATTAATCCGACACTTGGACAGCTACTGCAAAAAACCCGGTTATTTATAAACTAAAATAAGTCCACGTTTATCACAAAAAGAATAATTCAAACACATCACGCTGGAATGTAAACATTTACAAAAGGTGCTCACTTTTCACTAATATCCTATTTGGTTTTACTGTCAAATTAGTTAGAACCACCATCTGCCTAAGTATCAGAAACATGTCTATCGAGCTGCCAAAGGGTTTTTATGAATTACCTATTGGCATCGTACAAAAAAAGGAGGGTATATTAGCTTTAGAGAGCACAAATTTGGTTGCCTTAAGGGCTCCATCAGATTTTTAATTAAATCAAAGGAATTCATGGATGAAAATTCTAAAGCTCACCCAGGCCCTTTCTATTTCAATATGTGAAGTAGACTATACTATAAAGATCCCAGAGCTGGAAAAAAGCAAAATTAATTACATTGTTATATGTAAAATAAAGTAACATCATTCCATATATTATAACAATATTGTAAGCCACAGGAGACTTTCATGAACATAAACAGCAAAGAAGCAAAAGGCTGAGTTACTCCCTTGTGGTATACAATAGCCTTTTAACATATAGGCATAGCAGAGGGTATTTTAATTACTTCAGTAGATGATCATACCATCACCCTTTCCACAAAACACTTCAATCCAGGCCATTTCATATGAACGATCTAGTTTGGTGGCAAATACAGAATCTGTAGTGCAAAATTAAACACACCAAAAAGGGGTTAGCAATTTGTTGCAACAAGATATAAGAATCAGTTTAATGTTAGTCAGATTAAACACAATGTTGTAACTCAGAATGTGAAGAAACTTGCAGAGAGATTCTATCTTGCCTGTAATGATATATATAGCATGCAAACATAAACATATTGCCATCCTTTCTGTTGATCACTGATCCCCCCAAAAAAAAACATGTTCAAGAAGAAGGAAAAGCCAGGTCTCATTTTTGTTGTTTGAACTGCAGCTTTATTCATGCTCTGTGACCTGCTTTTCACATTGGCTGGTGGCTCTGGCAGTAGGCATTATGACATTAGATTTTGACTTGTACCCTACTATACCACACAGCTGTTGAAATGGGATGGGTGCAATTAAAGCAGGCATTTCTCCTTGACGAATGTGTGACTATAGGAGATGCAACTGCAACAGACCATGGGGCAATTAATTTCCCCAGGCACTAGGTGTAATAACCAGGTATTCACCTTCATAGAGGTAGGTCCCCTCTGTTAATTTTTTTCTTCACTTTAAATCAAGGTCAGGGTTCCAGCCAATGATGAATGTCCAAGACCATTCAGGGTTATAAGAGGGCAGAACCATGTTGGTTCAATACAAAGTTGCCCAAGGATCATAGTATCACTCAACAAACTCTTTCAACACCTCATAGTACTTTTTAAATTATACCCAGGGTACCACTTTAACAAAAGGATACTTTTGTGGTATACCCTTAGTGAAAGAACTGGACACAAGTTATCCAGATAAAAGATTAATATGTAGGAACTCCTTCTGGATAGCCCAGCCCCAAGTCGCGTCCCCTCTGATAGTGTCATCTCACCAGGGTGGGACGAGGTGTCCTAGGATGAAGCATGTCACATTACGTGATTGAGCCCACCACGTCCCATTCTTGTAATTGCCAGGTTTAATAGGAGACATACCAGCAGTATTCAAATAGGATCACTAAAGAAGGAACTGGTACCTCCCCTTGATGCTCTTAACATAAAGACACCATTCTTATTGTTGTGTTTTGGAATCACAACTCGACTAATAGCTTATTACAGTTTAACAACAAAGCCATTTTCTTTTTACAGGTGACCAGAGACTTTACAAATACACTCTTAATAAGGAAGATTGAGGTGGGTTTTTATAAAGTGATTGCAGGTTTCCATGTATAAAAACAGAGAGTAAAAAGACCTTTATCAATCAAGAAATAGTTGCCAGAATTCTAGTGGCACATAATAATGGACTCACACTCCACACTCTAATTAACTCATAAGAAAAATTTACAGAGCACAAGAGCAATATGGATAGAAAAGGTTCATGCCAAATAACTTCAAGAGGAACTTTTACTATTACTTCTGAGTGAAACCTTAGTCAAAGACATGCAGGTACAATGGGATAAAGCACATATTTGTGCTGCCAGGGTAGGCTTGCAGCAAAAGATATGGCATACAATTAATGATCAATGCTCAAGAACTCAAGGAGCAACTGAAAATCACCACATATCCTCTTTCATTGCCTATTTATGAAGATCAAATAACAGTTTGTCTGCGGAGAGGCTTAAGGGCCTGGCTTGCAGTGTTACCAGATTGGGCTAGATCACGCACAATTGGGCTATATCTTGCCGGTTGTGTGGTCAACTTTTGGTTTGTGCTAGTTACCAGATTATACATATATATATATACAGCGCTCCAGCAGAGTAGTATGTTAAAGCGCTTTATTAGACAAATATTTACTTGGCATCCTGCTGCAACATCAATTCCAATGCATTCACCACCTGCTTGATGCTGTCCCTGCCCCTCCTTCCCTAAAGTAGCAATATTGGGCTACTTTGGTTGGCTTTGGGCTATAGAAAGCTTAAAAAATCTGACAACACTGCAGGCTTGTGTCACTGATAATATAAAAGAGAGAAAAGCATGTAGATTAAATAACCAAAATTCTGAAGATTTGAGGCACCCATGTCCAGTCACAATGCTTACTTTCATTATGAAATGAGTTGGACCTAAAAAGAGACACTTTTAGCCTTAGGCGCAATTGAACTCTATTAACAAGCCTTCTTATCATGGAAAAGGTGATTTAAAGAAGCTCTCCATGTTTACAGTTTGCTTTAGATACAATGCACAGACCCAGTATGACTGACAGGTCTGAACTCATCTACCTGTATCATGTCTGTAATTCCCTGTGGTGCAGTTCAAGTGATGGAGAACTTCTATACATTTCAGGTAAGAAACCAAGTACAACACGCAGGGGCAAAGCCAAAATATCTGGTTGTAGCTAACTGGTGTAACGGTATAACAACTGAGCACAACCACAGTAGAAAACTGGCAGTGAAAATGTTGTGGCAGTCAGATGGCTATTCCGAAAGCCAATGTCCCTATGCCACATGGATGGAAAATGGCATTTACCATGCAGGCTGAGCCATGTGTTCCATTTACCTGTAAGCTGAACCATGCTTGCCTTAACCACTCATATGCCTTAACCATGCATATGCGATTCACTATTGATTGACAGTCTGTTAAAAATAGGGTCTCTAATTGAGAGAGATATGCACCCTGTCCAAGTCAGGACTATCACTCTGGTCAGGGTAAATAAGATACAAACTAAAAGATAACCTGTTCTCACTCTCTGTAAGCTTGGTACAGAGAAGTCACGCTTATCTAAAGAGGCAATGTGTAAAGTATTTGCGCAGCACACACACACACACAGTAACACAAAGAAAACAGCACAAAAAGACTCCACAGTGGTTTGGGAAAATAGACACGAGTTTAAAAAAAAAAAAAATCAAGACCAAAACAAAACAAATCCAATAAGTAGAAGTCAAGATATGCATTGTTAAAGAATAAAAATTGTTCTTGCACTTAGAAGCAATAAGTCAAAATGGGGGTTATGTGGTCATGCTGGACCAGGACAGAATCAACATTTCAGACCGACCACAATCGAGCACAAGTCACAGACATGAACCACGCAGGCCTGGTAAACTGAGTTCCTTGATCCTAGTCGCAAGAGCAAGATGTGGGGTGCAAATGAGCGATGCATTGATGTCAATCCCGCTGTCAACGTGATGCATCGATTTTCTCCACACAGTTGTGGCGATGCATCATTTTCAAAGATGAAGAGCCGAGCAGAGATGCATTGGCTCCAAAGTGCAATGCACTGGGTTTTGCCAAACAGTTAAGGAGATGCATCAATCTTTCCACACTGCATCAGCAAAAATGCACCATTCTGATGCACCGAGCTCTCAAAGCGTTGCATTGGATCCAGGAGCGATGAGTTGTTTGTACTCCCGCAACAGGGTCAATGCGCTGGTTCTGCTACACACAGACTGGAGATGCATTGATTTCTCTACTGCAAGTATCTGGACTCACTTGCAGTAAAACAGGAGCAGGTGTAGTCACTTTGACATCCCTGAGTCTCATGCAACAGAAGGCAAGCCAAAAAGCCCTTGGAGATCACTTTGGTTGCAAGGCAGGGCCCAGCTCTTCCTCAGCAGGGTGAGAGAGCAGCATGCAGCAGGGTACCACAGCAGAAAAGCAAGCCTCCCAGGTCAGCAGTCCAGCAGGGTGTCAGTCCTTGATGCAGCACAGCGGTTCTTCTGAAAGTGTTTAGTTACAGTTCTAGAAGTGTCTGATTTGTCGGGGTCAGAGACCCACTACTTATACCCAGTTGTGTCTTTGAAGTAGAGGTGACTTCAAAGAAGGGACTTAGAAGTCCATATAGGTCATATTCTCATAGCCCTGGCTGCAGAATATCAGTAGTGGGTAATCAGCCCTTTGTTTGAGGACCGGGTACTGACTATTCAGGTGGAAGTGGCAGTCCCTCCCTCCTTTCTTGCCCAGGAAGAGCCATCAGAATTTAGATGAGTGCTTAGAAACACCAAAACGTTCTGTGTTTGTGACTGTCTTGCCAACCACACAGAGTGTAGCTGTTATCCACCCTAGATGTGTATTGGAGACAGGCTGCAGGCACAAAGAGCTGTAAGAGAAGAGGAATGTCCACTTTCTAAAAGTGGCATTTCTAAAATAGTTATGTTAAATCAAACTTTACCGATTTATCATTGCCATTCTAAAGATATAACACATGTTACAGCCACTCCTTCCTAATCAGGAATTACAGCTCAAAAGTGTATTAAGGATTCCCCAGAGTTAACCTATTAGAGGAGTAGGCCTCAAAGTAGTGGAAAACAAATGTAGGTGTTTTTTACTAGCAGGACATGTCAATCAATCTGGTTTTGTAGAGTGTACTACTCACCTATTAGGGTCTCAGGGTGCTGAGGGGTGGGAGTGAGCGGCTCCGTTGGGGTCATTCAAAGAGCAAGGTCTTGAGATCCTTCCTGAATTGGTGCAGTGTTAGGCATCGCCGGAGATGAAGGAGGAGATTTTTCCAGGTCTTGGTTGTGAGGTAGAAGAATTACCTTCTACCTGCACTGGCCCTGTAGAAGCTTGGGTTGGTGTCTAGGGAGAGGTCGCCTGAGCAGAGATTTCTCTTTGGGGGCATGGGAGGAGATGCAGTTGTTGAGGTATTGGGGTCAAGTGCTGTGGAGGACCTTGTAGGCATGCAGGAGCAGCTTGAAAGTTATTCTTCTTTCAATGGAGAGCCAGTGGAGGTTGCGGAGGTGTTGGGTGACGTGGTTGTGCCATGGGATATCGAGGATCAGTCTAGTTGTGGTATTTTGTAGTTTCTATAAATCTATATAGGATCTACATGTTTAGACAACATGAACTGTGGGATTGGTGTCCAGACTGATTCCAGACTCCCCAACTGGGTATGTGAGCATGTGTACCAGCTAGCTCACGGTGCCACTATAGACTCCTCTTACCTAGGAGTGAACAGTTCCTGGCAACTATCAAAAATGACAACCCTGTCCCATCAGGGATCCTGGAAACAGTACAGTACTATTCGCCCAGTCACTCATGCTCACTTTGTCTCAAAGAGATACACAGAATAAACAGGGGGGAGATTTTCAATAGGCATTTATTGAACGAGCATCATTCTAGTGTATCATAGGTGTGCTGAAACAACCATAAGACAGAAACAGATATAAACAATTATAAGCACCAACAGAGTAAATGGATGGTAGATTTCTACCACAGTGCTAAATCAACAATTAATATATGCAAGCATATACATACATGACCGTAATAATGTGAACTCCTACGATGCAGCCCTACATAGATGTACCTAAGTGTATCTAGCATATATTTAGGTGTAGAGCCGAGAATTCCCCTAGGATGAAGCCAACCCCATTACCTGGTGTGAGATAATGAAGGACCCCATCTTGGTCTCAAGATGGACACCCCACGAGGGATGTCAGACCACTGCAAGCTGGAGTGTCTGTGTGCAGGAACATCAGCATCTCGCGTCAGTGTGTCAGCATGGAAGTCTTTCTCCTCTGTCTGCCCCAGGAAAGATATGGTGTTTATAAACCCAAATGGTACCCTCAGGGGTTCAAACCTTGCTGTGTCATGTCAGCCGAGGATGATGAAAGGGATGACCTTTATATATAGTTATTATGCATAAGATGGTAACCCTGCTATGATTCTGAGAATCCTCATGCATAATAAATGAGGCTAGTTTTCTTGGAAAACCACACCACATTAATGCAGCACCTAACTAGGGAAAAGGTCAACACCAAAAACCGTTACAATGGCAGGGAAATGTAGGTTAAAGGTCAGGTGACTACCCAGGCCTATATTGGGGTATATTACAAAACATAACGCCCACTCCTCATCCAACCGGACGATATACTAAAAGGGGATTGTCCTTCTAATCAATCGTAAAAACATTATTTAAAATGTTCAGCTAAAGTAATAAAAAGTGGCAAAATACTCTATAGATCCTTTATATATGTAACAAGCATTTACAATGCAATGGTCTCGGCAACATTATAGGTAGAGCTATTGGTATTGCTCATTATTTTTTTATCATTTTTGTATCCCTAAATAAATGGCATTGTCATTTCTATTGGCATTAGCTTTTTTTTTGCATATGTGATACCTATTGCATTAGCAGAGAGAGAGTGAGGAAGTGAGATAGAGAGAGGGTGAGGTATTGAAATAGAGAGTGAGGTAGTGAGAGAGAGTGAGGTAGATAGAGAGTGAGGTAGTGAGATAGAGAGTGAGGTAGATAGAGAGTGAGGTAGTGAGATAGAGAGAGTGAGGTAGTGAAAGAGTGAGGGAGAGGGATGTTGTGAGGTAGTGATATATAAGCATAGAGTGATGTTGTGATGTAGTGAGATAGAGGTAGTGAGTGCGAGAGAGTGAAAGTGAGTTAGTGAGATAGAAAGAGTGAGGTAGTGAGATAGAGAGTGATTGAGGTAGTGAGTGCGAGAGAGTGAAGTTGTGAGGTTGTGAGCTAGAGAGTGAGGTAGTGATGTTTTGAGAGAGAGAAGTTGTGAGACAGGACTGTGAGGTGGGAGAGACTTGGAAGGGTGGATTCCTTAACAGAGAATGAGGCAGGGCAGTGAGGGAGAACAACCCTAAGAAAGACCTTTCCCCTGTCTGCGATAGTGGCAGGGAACATCCTTGGAGGGTGTGGTTCTTAACTAAAAGTGAGGTAGGGCCGTGATGTGGGAGACAGCCTCAAGGTAGATTCCTTTCAGAGAAATGGACAAGAAAACAACACATGGAAGGACGCATTCCTTATTTGAGGAAGGAGAAATCACAGGAGGGTTTAGTCGTAACTCAAAGTGAGGCAGGGCAGTGAGTGAAGCAGATGGAATCAAAAAGGGTAGATGCTTTGACGCACAGTGAGGTAGGGCAGAGAGGTAGGAGTAATTCTGGGCTGGTATATCTCTTAACTGTGAAAGCAGCAGGACAGTGAGGTAAGAGAATTCCTGGAAAGCTGCATGAAAGATGTAACTGATAGTGAAAGAGAAGAGATTCTCACGTCTTTCGGTGGAGGAGATCTCAGACTAACAGAGTCCAAAGCCAGAGATGAAACGGCATTGATTAGAAGGACATAACTTATATGTGCATACGAGCTGTAGGGAGACCCTAAAGTGAGAGAGAGATGTCTGACTGCTCAACAGAGTGATCCTCCTAGACTGACAGGGAGGAGTCCCAGACTGATAACGGGTGACAGGGACTGCAGGCTGCCAGGGTGAAAGAATGCAGGCTTGGAAAGGATGCAATGTGAAATTGTGAACTGTGTGCATCAGGTAATGTAGGGTGTAAGAGGTAATAGTATGCATAGAGACCTAGGGTTATGGGTGTAAAGTGTCTGCTCTGATGTAGAGCCCGGGGAGGAACAATAATATCCTGGCGTATGTAGGGGCCCCAGGGACCCTGGACTCACTGCAGTATACGTCGCTGTCTCCTAAGACTGAATCAGCTGTTTCCTTGTACCCATATTATCACTCCATCACAAAACCCCACCCTCGTAGGTCTGTACTCTGCCATAAACTGAGCCTTCAACCCTGGGTTCCCTGCCCCCTACTCTCCAGGAGGGAGGCCCCATCCCCTCTTTCATTCAGGTAGTCCTACCCCCACTCTCCTGGCTTGAACCCTCAATACTCTCACGTAGGGGCTCCACTTCCTACTCATTGGGCAGGAGCGCCTGCCCTCTCTTCCACTTTGTGTGTCCTTCACCCCTCTCTTAAAAGCTTGAGCCCCCAATCACTCCTCTAGCCTGAGCCTCTTACAATGCAATGGTCTCGGCATTGTTAAAGTTAGAGCTATTGGCATTGCTCATGACATTATTTTTGTTTATGTTGTTGTTTTTAAAAGATTTAAAGAAATAGCATTGTTATTTACAATGTCAATAGCTTAATCACTCTCAAATGCTCCTGCAAGGCACCGCGGCAGCCACGCCACACAGAGCCCTCATGGCCGCCTCGTGCGAACAGCAGCACTGCGCAGCGCCTTTTTAAATCTCCCTCACTGACACCCACAGCAGTGGTGAGGAGGAGGCGCCATGCGCGACAACACACACCACGCCTCTGCTACCACCCATAAACCGCTCCCGCACAACCTGCAACAGGGCTCCCCTCCCCATCAGTCCGCTCACCGGCAGCAAACACCACAATCTCACACCGCCAGGAACAAAAAATATCCAGTGAGACACGTGCGCCACAGCAATGCGCGGTACAGTGTAAATAAACCCTGCGACCTCACCAAACCAAACACGTCACCTGCGCCAAAAGACCTGGGAGAGCGACCAGCACGAACGAACGCCTGAAAGAGGCATCACAAAAATATACACACTTTTACACTCAACACAAGCCCCCGCCCCGCGATAAATCCCGGGGAGGGAGCGGCGCCCAGGAGGCCGGGAGATGCGGCCACACCAGGTTTCATGTCAACAACAAGCGCCGTGCAGACACTCACCACTCAGCAGCCTCCATCTTCTTCCCGCCCGCGCCCCCTCCCCTTTACTATCAGCGACCGGGCGGAGGGGGCTGCGGGACGCCGAGCTCGGGGGAGGGGGGTTGCGGGGAACCTGGGCTACAGCGTCCGGCGGACACAGAAAGGGGGGAAATAAACGGGGACTGATAGTAAAAGGAGCTAAAGTGGCGCCAATGCGGCCTTCATGTGACCATATGGGTGAATGAAGGGCGTCTCCCGATTGGACGTAAATATCTACAAGCCCCAACTCCTCATTAGCATAAAAACAAAGTACTTCTGACCCCGAGAGCAGCCAATCCTAGGCAGGGCTGCATCCGGAGGAGGACCTCCACCCCCGCCCTTGATGGCATACTATACATCGATAACAACATCTCGTAGGCACATCATGCCCTCACCGACAGTAAAATTCTCAACGGGGCACATCGTGCTTCGGCGGCAACAAAAACAAACCCCCGCCCAGTCCCCCCCATACACTCACTTCAAATAACACTGCTTGACAGGACACAGAATGCACCCGCAATGACACCCCCGAGCAGGGCACAGTGTGCACCCACGCACTGAGCACGGCAAGCGCCCACACACAAAAACAACAGCGCTTGCAGGGCGCATCACATAGTCGCTGACAACACTCCTCCTTTACCGTGGTGGCAGGCGCACTCTGCCTGTTCCAGCATCCAGTCTGAGCAGTAGAGGCACAAAGCCTGAGGGGGCGGATGAAAGGGAGGAGTTTGCGGGGGCGGGAAGAGGAGTCTGCTGCCCGGTGGCCACCGCTCGGCTCAGAAGCCCAAAGCTGATCCTATTAAATGTTGGGGAGTGAATACCGAGGCTGCGTGGTCTTGAATGCACCTCATGTCGAATCTGCTATGAAACACCCCATGCCCTTTCACCCCTGCTTTCTCCTTTTGTGACGCTTTTCCCATCTTTCGCTTCCTATGAGTTTGTTTTTCCATCTCCTGCTCTCGGTCGATGTCTGGTAAGGAAAAGTATGTGCCCGTCCCCAAAAATGAGTGTTGGTAGACACCACCGGCTCAAATTAAGCACCTATTAGGGTGAATTCTGCAAAAGTCCGAAAGAGTGCACTGGTTAGGGATGTGTCATGTTGCGCTCTTTGGGGTAAGGTAGCCCCTTGCATCCGCCCCAGACTTGAGAGCATTTTCTATAAGCAAGGCATGCTCCTCAGAGGCAGGAGCAGTGCTTGGATGTTTGCAGCTTCAGGCAGAACGACGTTTCACCCCTGCAGCACTTCCCATTGTTAAATGGTAGCAGCAGTTTCAGTCGATAACCTTTCAAGTATTTGCCCGGCGGTAATCGCCTCTCATACCACTCGATAATTTACCAATGAAAGAGGCAGGCGCCGGAGACTGGAAGGCAGGAAACAAAGTTTTTATTCCGTCGGAGCAGAACACATCAGATCAGACAGCAAGGTATCGTCACGAGGTGCTCTAACCGCATCTCTGAGACCTGGTCTCTTATACACCGGTTTATTGCTTTATTACACATAGTACATTCTTGAGATTCTCTTGATGCATGAAAGAACATCCCCTGAAGCCCCGGCTCAGATCCGATCCCACACATAGTTACAGTAGAGGTTCCCACCCTACCCGCAGTGGGAGATGGCTATCGCGCAGCAGGGAATTCCGCCAATTCCCGGGGGTGTGTGCGACCGGCCGGGTCTCAGGGGGTAGGGGCTTTGATCCACTGTAATCCCTTTGATGTGGGGTGTTTCCCTTACAGTGGGGGCAATAAACTGCATCCGCAGGGCTAGGTGATGGCCTGGGACCAGTTCGGACAATGGGGCGCAGAGGAAGGGGGTTATCAAAGGAGCGGCATGACCATGTATGGGATGTCGGTCGGATGTGGTTCCGTAGCAGGGTCGCGCAGAAGGAGAGGGTTTATGGCCCGTGTATGAGAGAGCGGGGGCGGCCGGCGCGCGGGGGGGATGCTTGCAGCGCCAGGGGAAAGCGCCGGCGATCGAGAATGAGCGGGGAGAGAGTGGGGTGCCAAAAAATGGCGGCCGTGCATTCGCTGTGCGTGGCGCTGGGGAGAGGCAAGATGGCGCAGATAATGTTCCGTTTGCAAGCTAAATTTCCACAGTCCTCCCTTTTAACATATCTCGCCAGCTTGCCTGGCTGTCATTTATCTTTGTTAACCTTCAGCTATAATATCGTTAATGTCTTTCGTACATTCCTTAAAGATACAGAGTTTTTAGGGCAGGCAGGAGTAATCTGACACATTTGCTTATAGTTACATACAGGTGATAAAGTAGGCGAGGAGGTAGTACACACAGAGTTACATCAACTGTGCCGCATGTCAGGCCCAGGGACAGGAGGAGGGGAGTTTGTTTGAGCACAAATAGGATACTGTAAAGCAAACAGGATATTTCCGGCAAAGCAAGGGATATTTTATACATTACTTAAGGCCCAGACATTGTGGATCGAAAATAGTCAGTATAGTCGTGTACAGGGCTGGTGTTGTATGAATGTTACTATACAAAGTTACATTTCCTTAACTTCTCAGTGTACAGTCGGAAGTGATTGATGCAACATCATGAAAACTTGATAAGAAGATAGTTAATATAAAAAGGTGGTTGGGAGAGGATTTTCAACTTTGACATGGGTTCTTCTTTCCAGTGTCCTTTTTTGTAAAGAGCCATCACTGGTAAGCTCTTATTGTTGTTCTTCTTTCGTTGGCACTGTTGAGCACCGGCGGTGGAGCTAAGGTCCAGCTCACATCCAATTTCTCACGGTGCAGGGTGCGATCATTCATTGTTCTCCGATCACAGCCCTGTTCCTTAACACAGTTCACCATAGGTACTTTGAGACAGGGTACCTGCTTTTTGTTCTTCTGTGGGTAGGTCAGATTCATAATCCATATAAAAGAGGGTGAGAGAGAGAAGGGTGTGACGTGCTTCGGGACGCCGAGGGAAGAGGGGGTGGAGTGGGATCAGATAAAAATGTGGACCAAGGGGAGCAGAATCTTCCAGCACTGGGCCCAT
Organism: Triturus cristatus; assembly: GCF_964204655.1. NCBI lineage: Eukaryota > Metazoa > Chordata > Amphibia > Caudata > Salamandridae > Triturus > Triturus cristatus. Next base: position 617,894,269 of record NC_140582.1, read on the forward strand.
CAATCGGGCCCGACGGGTTGAGACTTCAGGCACGCTGGTCGGTGAGCAGGGGGCCTCGATGTAGCCCTTCGCGCTTATCATCCTGAAAATGGTGTCTCGTCTCACGCCCTTTTTGCTTCGTAGCTTCCCCCTTGGTCGATGTCATAGATGTTCCATGGTCTGCAGCCAGGCTGTGCGTCACGTCCGACCCCTCCCTTCCGATGGCAGCACGTTATCTTTAAATGGGTACAAGAAACAAAAGTCTTAGAGAGTTGGCAGGGAAGGCATTTACATACTTCATCCTCTCTTCCAACCACCGAGTAGTTGCGGACATGTTTTTATCGGTTGCTGCATGATTGGTGTCTTTTAACTCTGATGTTAGTGTGTGCGTTACTAATCTATTAATTATTGTTGTTGTGCAAGTTTCTGTGGGTGTCCCTGTCCATCGTCTGGCCCCCTAGGTGCCGATTCCTGTGCCCGATACTGGTTGCAGGAAGCCTGACATCTGTCAACCTTCTAGTCTATTAAAAATTCGAACCGGCTTCTCCGGCAGAGGCTCGTTCATCTCAACACAAGTTTTGTTATTACATATTTCCTTCCGAGGGCTGCTAAGTCTATAAAAAGTAAGTGCGAGGTGCTACTGTCACGTGTTCACGAGTATCCATTTCGGGGAGGAACATAAGCTAAGCATTATTTTTTTTTTTTGCGGGCGACAATAGATAACCCTTTATCAGTTTAGGCGATGCATTATTAGTGAATGAGGTCATCTGCTGTTTCGTTCGAAATACTCTGAGGCGGCTAGTATAGGGCTGGGGTTATCTTGGGAGAACGGGGTGTTTTAGACATTCTATTCCGGGATATTTGTGCGGGGGTAATGGTGTTGTTAAAGCTCTGAAAGACGGAAACCACTGACATATAGTCCCCGTGATGAGGGCCAAATTGGGAGACATCAGTCGTCTTACCTGTCCTTTCTTTTCTCAGCCAATTAAGCTCAATATTTGTAGAAAGGAGAGGTAGTAACGTGGCAAAGTACGGTCGTTTTGTTTCAGTCAATTTGTTCGAACACCACCGTGCTCCAGGCCAATTATACACTTACCGAGGAGGTATGTGTCGTTAATTTATTTAAACAAAAAAGAGGGTAAGAAGGCTTTTTAGTGAGGGAGTGAGAGAGAGAGAGAGAGAGAGAGAGACGGGGAGAGAGAGAGAGAGAGAGAGAGAGGGAGAGAGGGAGAGAGAGAGAGAGAGAGAGAGAGAGAGAGAGAGAGAGAGAGAGAGAGAGAGAGATGTGCGTCAAGTAGGCTATTTGGCATACATACGATACAAAACGAGAGAGACATGGGTAAGATAATAGGCCACTTGGTGCACACACAACATGGAGTAGCATGGGTCTGTTCCATGTAAGAAAACACAAGCGGGGAAAAGACATAAATTCGGTGATCACGTACACACAAATGCCGGATAGGGTGTGACAGTACATGCATCAAGCGCAGAAACTTAAGATGGAGACTCAGGGCTACGTTGAGCATCGGGACCTCTCCTTTCCTGTCCTCCTTTCCTATGCATGCTGCGTACTTTCAGTATTTTGTAGTTTATCCTAGGGGGTGTCGGACCCTGTATTCTCCTCCCTTTGATCGATGGTGAGCATTTCAATCATACAGTGACGCTCTCTCCAAGTGACCTAAGCATGAGATGCACACACTTTCATACCGTGTAATTATAGCACACACGCACAATCATGCCATACAGTTTCTTATGTTCTCAATGGTGGTCTGCACTTCACGCACTATCTCACAACGTTTGTCTAAATTCTCCCTGATATTGAACTCGGTGTGGTCCATGTCCACTTCATTCTTCAGTCGGAGCTTCGTTGTGACCTATAGAGGGGAAAAAGAGGGGAGGGGATGTGCAGTATTCAAAGTACCCCAGCGCGCGCAGACACGAAAAAGTTCTACTTACCACGTACCAAGCTAGTCGCAGGAATGGGTGATACCACAGACCTATTATTCTCTTTGTCCGAGAAAAAGATGCTCTAATTTATTTCATTTCCTAAATTCGGGTTCCCTTGTCATACATGCATTTCTCAATCGGTCGTGTATTAAGGTGCAAGATACCATACCTTGCGTTCGGCATATACCCTGAGCTATGGTTGACCATTGTTTAACAACTCTTGGAAAAGATAGATGTGATGGGTACAAATTCCGTTAATCAAAAAGATTCAGGCAAATGGGGACTGCATTATCTGTTTTCTATTGCTTGGGAGTAACAATCATTTATTCAAATGAAGAAATCTTTATCAACCTATGTGATTAGTCATGGCACTGATTCCGTAATTCTTTCAAGAGACCCTTTATTTAAAACAATGTCAGCATACAAGATACGGGCCTACAACCGTTCAGGCCGGCCACGTGGTGGGAGGCGTCGAGTGTCATGAGCAACGCTACTACGGCATTAAATCGGTTCCCTTCCCGCCCCTCCCCGACCATCATGTGTGGAAGCATCGCATATATATATATATATATATATATCTTTTTAACACAAATGTCACGTGACTGGGACGCCACAAGGGATTGTAGGCCTCTCCTACATCGGCGCCATCTTGGGGCGAGGTCGGGCCAGAGTACAGTCTAAGTCTTTCCATGAATTAGCTGTTGGACCAGAATCCCTTTCAGTAGTTCGAGAACTTTCGTTAGCGTCAACTTTGCGTCAGCATGGAGTCACTGCGACCTCGTAGCAATGCCATGGTTCGTTCTTGGGGCGGGGCAGCAGGCGGGTTCTTCCGCCGACGCTTCGAACCAGTCTTTCTCACTGCACCAAGCGGAGGCAAGGTGGCTGCTGTCCGGGGCAAAGAGCAGTGGCAGCGGTTTGTCCTTACCGGAAGTCCGCGGGAGTCGAGTGTCAAATGACTCCAGCCGATTCTGCAAGGCTGAGGGGAGCATCTTGTCAAGGGTGGGGCCCATGCCCAAGCAGACAAGCTTTCGAGTCCAGAATTGTCTCACGGTGGGCTTTAGGCCTGGATCCGGAGGAGCCGACCGCCGGAGTTCAAGGGCAGCAGTAGCAGCAGCTCTTCGGTACAGCCACCGGAGAGGAGCCAACAGCAGTAACAACGGCAGTTCGGATGGTACTGCCACCGGGGTGATTCCAGTAGCAGCGACGACAGCAGTTTGGATGGTATCACCACCGGGGTGGGTCCCCGATTACTTGGCTGCGGGGGCCACTCCCCGCATCGGGAGCTAGTGGCGATCCTGGTAAACCCGTGCTTGGGCTGTTGTCCGGTGGTCGCGTGCAGCGGCAGGGTGCAGCTCAGCTGGCCGGTGAGTCAAAGACTGTTGGGTGCAGCTTAGCTGGCCGGCGAGTCAAAGACGGTTGGGGTGCCCTCATCTGCTGGCGAGCCTCCACCTGGGGAGGTGGGGGAGGCCCGTCCGCGTCGCTTCCCCCGGCCAGGGCACCCCTCCGTTATTGAAGGAAGAAGAAAAGAATGGGAGGATCCACACGACGTGGCAGGGTGCGATCCAGCAGACCGATGAAAAAGACGGTTGGGGCGTCCTCATCTGCTGGTGAGCCTCCACCTGGGGAGGTGGGGGAGGCCCGTCTGCGTCGCCTCCCCCCGTCAGGGCATCAGCCCTTATTAAAGAAAGAAGAAGAGAAAACGGAAAGGCCCGCACAGCATGGCGGGCTCCGCCTTGGGGTTGCCAGAACTTCGGCGCTTCGTATAGCCTCCGGCCTATTCGCACAGTCGTCCGCCACTGATGTCAATGGATTTTTGCATGGCCTTTATAGTAGGGGTGGGCGGAATTCGCGGAATCGCGTTACGCAAATCTCCGCGAAACGGTAAAAAATCTCCGCGAACACGCAGAAATTCCGCGAACACGCGGAATTGCTTGTTCGCGATACTTTTTTCCTGTTCGCGATCGCTGTTTGCGTGCTCGGGGTGAAATATCTCGCGAACACGCATATTGAGAACGCGAACAAGCAAAAAATTTCGCGAAGTCGCGGAACGCAGATTTTTGGGCAATTTCGCGTTCTCCGCGGAACGCGAAATTACCCAAATTCCGCAAATTCCGCGAACGGAACGGAATTTGCCGCCCAGGCCTACTTTATAGCCCAAAGCCGACTAAAAGAACCGCCCAAAACAGGCCAATGTTGCAATTTCGAGGAAGGAGAGGCGAGGACGGTGTCACGTGGACATTAAGGCTTTGGGATGGAGGTTGCAGCAGCCTGTCATGTAAATAGTTGTTTTAAAACTTGTTTTAACCTGGTTACCCTGTTGGTGTGTTCGTTATATCTTATAAGTTATTAAAATGTTATAACTATACTACTTCGTTGGAGTGTTTGTACCTATTTGCAATTTGATGACGAGCACAAGGAGGTTACTGTGCAATCGGAAAAATAACATAGACCAATTGTGCGCGATCTAGCCCTAGTTTGGTGACGTCGATGGTGGGTGTCAGCAGGCTTCCATTTGTGCGGGATTTTGTCATGCTTATTGGGCGGGGTGGGCAGTAGGGCAGACAGGTTTAGGTAGGCGAGAGTAATGGAGTCGGGCTACCTCGTGGCCGTTTCGACCGTGAGCTTGGCTCCTTCCCTTGGTTTCATACGTCCCACAAGGGGCTAACTCCTAGCGTTACTTTAGTTTTTGTAAGGTCAAAAAGGATCCTACCAGTGCCTTTACTATCTTGTCGATTCCTGTTCGTTCATCCTTCGCTAGCCGATTCATTCTGGTGGACTCTTTCTTTCTCATCTCTGGGTCGTTTAACGTTATAGCCGACGTTGTGTTCAGCACAGGAGGCTCGGCCGGCGCGGAGGCCGTGAGGACCGAGGCCCCTGTACTGCTTTCGCTCGTGTTCGGGGGTTGTGGGTGTTGCACTACTGACTGGGAGGGTGCATATGGAGGGGGCATGTAAATGATCGGGGGACCTAACAGTAATTCGTCATTCGTTCGCTGCTTGGAGGACAACTCAGGGTAGAGCAAAGAAGGGGTCCTAACAGCGTACTGTCCTGATGTTTCGGGCTCCTGTCTTAGTTTAGTTTCCCTTCTCTCCTTTATTTCTTCTTCTAACTTTCTAGCGGCAAGGTGAGCTGCCTTTCGTAATTCCTTTTCTGCTTTTACTTCTTCCCTCTTTTTCCGTTGCGTTGCTTCTTTGCGCCACATGCCAATACTGTCAAGCATAGTAGGCGTGGTCTTATTGCTACGCAGGGCTATTTCTAGCACTTCTATCTTATGGTCGTCGAAGGATCCCATCAGTGGCCACTGACTCTCGGGGTCCTTCTTTGTATATTTATGCCATAGCTTGGTATAAGTTACGGCGACTAGTCCATATTTAGTGAACATGTCCTTATTAGGGGTGCCCTCCAGTGGAGCCGGATGGTTCACCTCTAATAAGCGGTCCGGGCAGAACCAACTACCAATCAGTGGGGAGAAGATAGGCATGACGGGTTTCAACGGGGACAAAAGTCAGCACTACCTATCTTTTCACTGCTTGCAAAGACTAGACAGAATATCTCTATTCTTCGTTATTTGTAAGCAGAGAATACCTCCAAAGAACCAATATCGAACAACTAGTGTTCGGACAATCAATCAATCAATCAATCAATGGGAGATAAAGATAGGCATGACGGGTTTCAACGGGGACAAAAGTCAGCATTACCTACCCTTCACTATTTGCAAAGACTAGACAGAATATTTCTATTCTACGTTATTTGCAAACAGAGAATATCTCAAAGAGCACTATTCTTCAAAACAATCAATGTTCGGACAATCAATCAGTGGGGAGATAAAGATAGGCATGACGGGTTTCAACGGGGACAAAAGTCTGCGTTACCTACCCTTCACTATCTGCAAAGGGAGAGAGAGAGAGTATTTCTACTCCTCCCCGTTTGTAGACAGCGAATATCTCAAAGAGAACAATCAATGAGCACAATCAATGAGCAATACTAGTATTCAAAAAGCTTCGGACAATCAATCAATTATTTCGCAATTTGTAGTGTATCACGACCTTACCCAGACCGCGTGGACAGTTTCTCGTCTTCCACCTCCAGCGCCCGATCGTCCTCTACTCTCCGTATTTGCCGCGGCACTCCTGATGGTTCCCAGTCAGGACCGTAGATCACTCGAGAGAGGTCTGCTCGGAACCAGTGAAGTTCGGATGATCGGCTGCCAGATGAGGGTCTATTGGGCAGGAGCTCTCCCGATCGTTGCAGTCGTTCACTCTGTCGTCGGGACCTCTCCCACTGGATCCACGTGTCGCTGATGGGCCCCACGTTTGGGACGCCAATTGTTAAATGGTAGCGGCAGTTTCAGTCGATAACCTTTCAAGTATTTGCCCGGCGGTAATCGCCTCTCATACCACTCGATAATTTACCAATGAAAGAGGCAGGCGCCGGAGACTGGAAGGCAGGAAACAAAGTTTTTATTCCGTCGGAGCAGAACACATCAGATCAGACAGCAAGGTATCGTCACGAGGTGCTCTAACCGCATCTCTGAGACCTGGTCTCTTATACACCGGTTTATTGCTTTATTACACATAGTACATTCTTGAGATTCTCTTGATGCATGAAAGAACATCCCCTGAAGCCCGGCTCAGATCCGATCCCACACATAGTTACAGTAGAGGTTCCCACCCTACCCGCAGTGGGAGATGGCTATCGCGCAGCAGGGAATTCCGCCAATTCCCGGGGGTGTGTGCGACCGGCCGGGTCTCAGGGGGTAGGGGCTTTGATCCACTGTAATCCCTTTGATGTGGGGTGTTTCCCTTACAGTAGGGGCAATAAACTGCATCCGCAGGGCTAGGTGATGGCCTGGGACCAGTTCGGACAATGGGGCGCAGAGGAAGGGGGTTATCAAAGGAGCGGCATGACCATGTATGGGATGTCGGTCGGATGTGGTTCCGTAGCAGGGTCGCGCAGAAGGAGAGGGTTTATGGCCCGTGTATGAGAGAGCGGGGGCGGCCGGCGCGCGGGGGGGATGCTTGCAGCGCCAGGGGAAAGCACCGGCGATCGAGAATGAGCGGGGAGAGAGTGGGGTGCCAAAAAATGGCGGCCGTGCATTCGCTGTGCGTGGCGCTGGGGAGAGGCAAGATGGCGCAGATAATGTTCAGTTTGCAAGCTAAATTTCCACACCATCAACTAACAAAAGGGGAATTTGTCGGGCCTTTCGCTGTGTGGTGAACAGCTGCGGTCTTCTCTTGTCTGATGGAAGCGTCGGTCATGGTCATCATAGGACAGTGTGAGTTGCTCTGAGGTTACGGTGTGTCCGGTAAGCAAAGGGTGTGATTCACAAGTCAGATAACTTACAGTGCGGTACGGCTTGCACCCTGTAGTCAAGGTGAGTCCCAGAGGTCAGTGTATATTCAGGGGCCGAAAGCCAAGGGAGGTAGGATCACTGTACTTGTCCCTGCCACATCAGACGCCCACGGTGTGCGCATTTCTCCTTCACCCGTCATTGGACATGTCAGAGGCACTGATTAATTCAAAGAATCATGTTCTTGCTCATTGCCTTACCCGGGTTCCGCTGCAGCTTAAACATTCCTCGGAGCGGGACAGTAATCACAGAACGCCTGCAGGGTAAACAAGACACATCACACAACGTGCCAGTCGGCTCTCTGATTGGTTGACAAGGTCCACCAATCACAGTGCTTAATTGGTAGTTGCCAACCAATCAGAGAGCCGACTGGCGCGTGTAGGCAGCGTGAAGACATGCTATCTTGTGGGCGTGTAAGGGGCGGGCTGGCAAAAAGCGAAAAGCAACCAAAAAGCAATAAAAAAAACGCCCCCGAATCCGAAAAGGACGGGGACTGTTCGGAGTGATGGACCTCTTCTCCAATGGCTGGCCAGCATTCAAGAGGCCAGCCAATGGAGAACAGGGGAGAAGAGGAGCGGGTTCAAGCCCCTCTACTCCAAGTCATTATCTCTCGCGAGCGAGAGTGCGCAAGCGCAGCCTTCGCTAGCCGAGACCTAAAAAGTCCTATAACTACTTTAAAATATGTTCATACATATGGTTGGAGCAAATTAGAGCGAGTGAAAGCCATGGTGCTCAGGAATATCATAGGAGGAAAAACAAATTTGTTTAAAATTCCAATTTCAGTTGTTTAGGAAAAAGGCCAAATTCTTGCCAGCACACAAAGGGTCAAATGTTCATGTGTCCTCTGTGGGAGACACAACATCACTACTGCTTGCCTTCGCAGACAGCAGTCCCTGTAACACCTCACAGATCAGGTCAATCGGGCAAAGATGATGTTTTTCAGTTGCCGCAGGCGATGCTGAGGAAGCGTTTGAAACATCCAAAGCCTGGGTGCCTGTAGAAGAGCCGGTATCCAATCCAACAGGAGCTGAATCATCCCGTGGTGGCTCTAAGAATGCCAACATCAACATGGGAATACTCTGAGGACACTATAGTACGTGGACCTTTAACAGGTCCAGTAATACATCCACATCCAGTGGTGCAATGGAAGGAAGTGTTAGACAGAGATCCAACATGCATGCATTCTTGTCCGTGAACAAGCAGCGGAAGACAGGCAAAACACAGTCAATCCAGACTGCTCAGAATGATAGGAACCAAGACTCGCTTAGCTTCCGAAGTCAAGGTGTGCCCAGATGGAGATGGAGTACCATGCGATCGTGGTAACGTTGCTCCAAGAGCTTTTTTTCCATCTTCTTGTTGACTGGGATGTCCATTTCGTAGCAGAAAAATTCAAATCAGGATTCACACCACCAGTAGCAAGATTAGCAGAAGCCTTCCAAAAATGCTTCCAAATGCAGAGTGTATAAAAGCTAGAATCCCTCTGAATACTGTCTGAAAGGTGCTTAACAGTACAGAACCTATGATCTTAAATAGGTGTACTATACCCCTTCATATCAGACATGTTAAAGATATGCTGTACTATTTCTCTGAAATGGAAAGGGCAGTTAGTTCATACCAGTGCCTGTATCTGAGGTGAGGATCTTATGACCTGGAGATCAAAAGTCTCTCGGGCTGACGTTAAGGGCACATCTTTCTGTAAAACCATGGCTTTCACTCGGCTCAGAGTATCAACCCGTATAGAGGAAAACTTCAATGAAGGCCATAGCAGCGCCTCCCTGACTGTGTGGGTCGGTGGAAACAATACTTGCATACAAAAAGTATCCCTGTAACTTACTGTGACTAGATATGCGATGCCTTGAAGCATCTCACAATAACGTGATCATTTAGCATTAAGTAATTCCCAATTAAGAACAGCTTGAACACTGGATTAATCATGGCAACGGGTGATCGTTTCAAATGACAGGACAAGATTGCAACTGAACCGCTACATGCCCCATGAAGGGTTCACTGACAGAATATTGCTTTAAAAAACTATAGAAGTAAAAAATATCGATGAATAACTATAGAATGCAAAAATATCGACTCCCTATACTTAAACAGCTAAGTCCAAAAATATACAAAAAAATATATTGATGTTGAAAATATAGTTGTACAAAAAATCCATTTTTATATATAAATAACATAATCTAATTAATATTACATATATTAAATAATACAATTGATTTAAAAAAGTGGATTTAATATACATTTTAACAAATATAACAAATAAACTTAATTAAAAAAATGTAAACACAAACATAATTTTATTTATAATTTCAAAATTAAATAAAATATGCACATATACATATATATATATATATATATATATGTATATATATATATTATCTACTGGCGGTCGCCAGTAGATAGTTATAGTTAGGACCCTGTTTCCATAGGAAATCCGCAACATTCTATTTGGAATAACTTTGGCACCGGTCGACGAATCCTCGCGAAATTTTCAAAATAGGTGGGGCGCTACGCTCCGCTCCTACCCTGAAAGTCTCGGGGCGATTCGTCAAGCGGGGGCTGAGGAAAAAGGGGGGTCCCAAAACGCGTTTTTCCCATGCATTTTTCCATAGGACCTTTAGACACAGCTACAGCCCGAACGGCCGAACAGAGTTACTTGAAATGTGGCAGAGAGGTAGTCCTCAGGTCAAGGAAGTGCCTTTTGTAGGTCTGGTGTAAATCTGTTCAGTATATCCTGAGAAAATAGCATTTAAATCAAAATATATATCTGAGCCAGCTTACGGTGCGCTTACCGTGCGCTTACGGTAAGCTTACCGTACGCGTACGGTGACGTGCGCGAGCGCGATTCTGATTGGCTGTTAGATCTTAGTAAACATTCGAATCGGTCGAAACCAGGAAGCGGCGGCCGCCATTTTCTCTCTCGCACTCTGAGGGGGGAGGAAAAACAAAGCCAAAAAACATGTAAAGGGGCTGTTTGGACAGCTCATAATCACCTATCCTTGATGATGGTGTCCCCAAAGAAACCCCAAGGCCAAAAAGTCAATTTTTTTTTTTTTTTAAATCGCCGATTACGCTTACCGTACGCGTACGGTAAAAATAATTAAAAAAAAAAAATCATCCAAACTCTCCCCACCCTGTGTGCAAATGGTGCCCGAAGGGCACCAATTCTGCATGGCATGTATATTTACAATAAATTAAAAAGATTACCTTTCACAACGAAGCGCATAATATGTCCTCCATGTGCGCACGGTGCGCGAAGCGCATCGTGCGTACATGGCCCATCCAGCGTAACGTGGGCACGCGGTGCGCGTAGCGCACCGCTTGCCCACCGTGCGTGCACGGCACTAACTGCGTAAAGTTGGCGCCGCGTGCTCATTGTTCGCGCACGGTGCGCGAAGCGCACCCTGCGTGCACGGAACGAACTGCGTTAAGTGGGCGCGCACGCCACGAATGGCGTAAAGTAACTTAGCATTTAAAAAAACGTACAAATACAGTGAAAAAACCGTAGGTTTCACACACGTTATAGTTAGGAATTAGCATTTAAAAAACCTTGCAAATTCACTGAAAAAAACATAGGTTTCACACATGTTATAGTTAGCTGGACATTTTACTGATAAAAAACCAATGAAATTCCCCCGTTATAGTTAGTGCAGGCAACTATAACTCACGCGACCGCAATCCTCTGCTGATGACATATGTGTCTTTATGAAAAAAAAATATTTGTAATATATGTATAGCTAAAATTTAATGGAAGACGACATGGGCAAATAAGTGTCTAAATACAGTATTAGCATCAGCAGAGGATTGCGGTCGCGTGAGTTATAGTTGCCTGCACTAACTATAACGGGGGAATTTCATTGGTTTTTTATCAGTAAAATGTCCAGCTAACTATAACATGTGTGAAACCTATGGTTTTTTCAGTGAATATATATATACATATATATATATATATTACCTACTGGCGGTCGCCAGTAGGTAGTTATAGTTAGGACCACGTTTCCATAGGAAAACCTCAACATTCTATTTTGAATAACTTTGGCGCCGGTCGACGAATCCTCGCGAATTTCTCAAAATAGGTGGGGCGCTACGCTCCGCTCCTACCCTGAAAGTCTCGGGGGGATTCGTCAAGCGGGGGCTGAGATAAAAGGGGGGTCCCAAAACGCGTTTTTCCCATGCATTTTTTCATAGGACCTTTAGAACGAGCTACAGCCCGAACGGCTGAACAGAATTACTAGAAATTTGGCAGAGAGGTAGTCCCTAGGTCAAGGAAGTGCCTTTTGTAGGTTTGGTGTAAATCTGTTCAGTAGATTCTGAGAAAATAGCCTTTAAATCAATATATATATCTGAGCCCGCTTACGGTACGCTTACCGTACGCTTACGGTAAGCGTACGGTGGCGTGCGCGAGCGCGATTCTGATTGGCTCTTAGATCTTAGTAAACATTCGAATCGGCAGAAACCAGGAAGCGGCGTCCGCCATTTTGTCTACCGCACTGAGTGTTATGTATCAAACATGATGGCCAAAAACATGTTACGGGGATGTTTTGACAACTCCCTCTCACATAGTCATGTTGAGGGAGTCCCCAAACATCCCCCAAGAGCAAAAACGGCATTATTTTTTTTTCGGCAATTTCGCGGGGTGCGCTTACCGTACGCTTACCGTAAGCGTACGGTAAAAAAATAAAAATAAAAAAAACACTATCCACACTTTCTCCACCCCTTGTGCAAATTGTTGCCGAAGGCCACCATTTGTGCATGGCTTATCAGAGCACAGAAATTTCCCAAAAAATTTCAACAGATTACCTATCACAAGGAAGCGCATAATATGTCCTCCATGTGCGCACGGTGCGCGAAGCGCATCGTGCGTACATGGCCCATCTAGCGTAACGTGGGCATGGCACTAACTGCGTAAAGTGGGTGCGCGGTGCGCGAAGCGCACCGCGTGCTCACTGTGCGCGCACGGTGCGCGAAGCGCACCGTGCGCGCACGGAACGAACTGCGTTAAGTGGGCGCGCACGCCACGAATGGCGTAAAGTCACTTAGCATTTAAAAAACCGTACAAATTCACTGAAAAAACCATAGGTTTCACACACGTTATAGTTAGGAATTAGCATTTAAAAAACCTTGCAAATTCACTGAAAAAACCATAGGTTTCACACATGTTATAGTTAGCGGAAATTTTACTGATAAAAAACCAATGAAATTGCCCCGTTATAGTTAGTGCTGGCAACTATAACTCACGCGACCGCTATCCTCTATGGAAAAATGCATGGGAAAACGTGTTTTGGGACCCCCCTTTTATCTCAGCCCCCGCTTGACGAATCCCCCCGAGACTTTCAGGGTAGGAGCGGAGCGTAGCGCCCCACCTATTTTGAAAAATTCGCGAGGATTCGTCGACCGGCGCCAATGTTATTCAAAATAGAATGTTGCGGATTTCCTATGGAAACGTGGTCCTAACTATAACTACCTACTGGCGACCGCCAGTAGGTAATATATATATATATATATATATATATATATATATATATATATAAAATCTACTGGCGGTCGCCAGTAGATAGTTATAGTTAGGACCGAGTTCCCATAGGAAATCTGAAAATTCTATTTTGAATAACTTTGGCGCCGGTTGACTTATCTTCGTGAATTTTTCAAAACTAATGGGACGCTCCGCTCAGCTCCTACCCTAAAAGTCTCGGGGTGATTCGTCAAGCAGGGGCTGACAAAAAAGGGGGGTCCCAAAACGCGTTTTCCCCATGCATTATCCCATAGGACCTTTAGTCGATGGTACAGCCCGAACAGCTGAACAGAATTACTTGAAATTTGGCAAAAAGGTAGTCCTCAGTTCAGACTGGTGCCTTTTGCTTAAATGGTGTAAATCCGTTCAGTAGTTCCTGAGAAAATCAAAAGTAAAATCACATATATATCTGGGCGGAGCCTAACCACACATCTCATCGTGAGATCTGATTGGCTGTCAGCAGTATGATTAGTGCTGCAGAAAGAAAAATTAGGGCACATTTTGACTTCTCAAATCCTCTTCTATTTCATAAAAAACTTCTGACATGCAGACTGAAACATGCACTTTGAGTACCAGCAGCAGACTACCCTGGTGAGCAGTAGCTTTACTACAGTGATCTAGTAAGCAACTAGAGTGCTAACATTCTGAATTTATGGCAAATGTGTGACACATCTGAATGCCTTATTGATGGAACCAAAGTAAAAAACTGAAAGTATTTCCTACTGAGGAGACTGCAGTAAATGAGGAAATTAGGAAACTTCATGACAAATAAATCTCCCAAGATGGCCACAAGAGACGAAAGAGCCCAAATATAGCCCAAATATCACCCAGATGTAGCCCAGGTATAGCCCAATGACAGAATGTCCCAGAGTGTTCTAACGAACAACTAGAGCGCTAACAGCCTTACTTATGACAAAAGTATGGAACACCTGAAGCCATCTTGATTGGAATAAACTGGTAAAACTTAAAACATTTAATTTAAAAAGAAACACAATGAGGGGGTTCATTTTGCCATAGAAATTATGATTAGTGCTGAAGAAAGAAAAATTAGGGCACATTTTGACTGACTTCTCAAATCCTCTTCTATTTCATTAAAAAATTCTGATATGCAGACTGAAACATGCACTTTTAATACCAGCAGCAGACTTCCGTGGTGAGCAGTAGCTTTACTACAGTGATCTAATGAGCAACTAGAGTGCTAACATTCAGAATTTCTGGCAAATGTGTGACATATCTGAATACCTTCTTGATGGAATCAAAGTAAAAAACTGAAAGCATTTCCTACTGAGGAGACTGCAGTAAATGAGGAAATTAGGAAACTTCATAACAAATAAATATCACAAGATGGCCACCAGAGACAAAAGAGCCCAAATGCAGCACAAATATCACTCAGATGTAGCCCACATGTAGCCCAATGACAGAAGCGTGCAAAACACTTATTTTTTGTGTATTTGCAGTTTTATATAGTGCAGTGGGCAGAAGGAAGAGGCAGTGGTAGTACAACCATACATGCCAACAGATCCGTTTCAGCCAGGAAACGTCCAATGTTTTTAAGCGCAAATGGGCTTTATTTGATCTGTCTCCTGTCTACAATATCCTCTTTTTCAATGTAACTCAAAGGGGAAAATCAATACCCCAGTTTGTTTTCAAAATCTCCCTCTTACCAAGTTCAAAATGTTCGCAAGTATGGTACATTGGATCATGGTAGGCAGGAGGAATTGGGGTAGGGACATGGACTCGGATAACAGAGGACAGGAGGGACATGGAGAGGTGAACCAAACTGACCCTACAGGGCAGGCATCAGGGTTTTCAGCAGCACAAAACACCACACAGCGCATGCGGGACAGGAGTGCAGCACAACAATCCATAGAAAGCAATAGGGAGGGGACAGTACCATGCACATGTACAACAGAGAACAGAGGGGAAAGAGGCAATGGTAGCTAGCTGACTATAATGGACAGACAGGAGAGAAAGCTGCAGCATAACAGACCATAAAGGGCAGGAGGGACGGATCAGGGGCATTACAATGGAACAGACAAGCCAGGAGGGAGGGAATAGGGGTCTGCAGATGGAAACAGAGGCCTGGGGGCAAGGGGGCAGGGAAGGAGCAGCAAGATGACCATGGAGGTCAGGCAGGATGGGCACTAGAAACAAGACACACCATGGAGAGCAACAATGAGACTATGATGGCATACACACAGACCATGGAGGGAAGATGGTAGGGGGTAAGGGGCAGCTGGGGCCTCACAACAGACCGCACGGGGCAGGCAGGAGGAGCAGTTGCAGCACAACTGACCAGGGAGGGCAGAAGGGTGTGGCAGTAAAATGGACCATGGAGGACAGGAGGAAGGGGATAGGGGCATGGCATGTGGACAGGCAGGCTGGAGGTGGCAGGGACAGGTTACAGTCATCTGACAATGCTAGGCAGGTGGGAGGGGAGTGGCAGCTCAACAGAACACTCAGAGTAGATAGGAGTGGCAGGTCCATGGAACATGGTGGGCAAAAAGGATGGAGCAGGGGCATGCACAAAGACATCGGAGGGCAGGGGGAAGGAGAATAGGGGCAGCAAGCTAAGCACAGAGGCTAAGCAGGAGGTCAATGATGGACCATAGAATTGGGCAATGGAGGGCAGGAGGAGTGGACTGGTACATCATGCTAAATGGAGGGCAGTGGCAACACATCAGACCATGCATGGCAGGAGGGAGGAGGCTAGTCCATGGATTCAGACAACAGAGGATAGGGAGGAGGTGGATGGGGCAGCAAGCTAACTGTTCAGAAAAGGTGGGTATTAGGAACTTTATTGTTTTTCAAATGTGTGTCTGTCGGAACTACTTAAAATATGAACAAGTATGCAGCATAATCTCACTTTTATTCAGGAAGAAGAGGACGTTTGTGACTGTGACTCAGGGCTCACTTGGCAGAAACACCCCCTGACCCTCCACCCCTATCGCAAAATGTAATGCCTGTGAAAAGGGTAGGTGGACGCAGTGTTATATAGAACATAGTACTGAGAGCACGATTGAAAATGAAAACTAGATATAGTATATGGTATAAACTATGCTCCAAAAAGTGTGATATAAGATGAACCGGGGCATGAAATATAATATGCAATACATTGTGCGCAATGACAGATTCATTGGAGAGCGCGAGATAGCACAGGCACTAGCGCGTGCTATGCGATATACGCCTTGGAATGTAATATGCACAGGGCAGTTTTGTGTAACCTAACTAGTCTCTAAAGTTGTAATATAAAATATGTGCTGGGGAGTGTAACGTTGCATATGCACTGTGACAAAGATATGGATCCCAGATTGTAATATGTATGGCATAGCGCTGTGCGTTATAACATAGGCATCGAGGAAGGCACGTTAGATGGGGCAATATAACCCGTGCGAAGGCAAGTGTGGCATGACATATTCACGGGGTGGTGTTACAGTGCACATGGGCTAGAGAGTGTCATAGCATACGCACTAGCTGGTGGAATACAACTCAGAGGTGTGAGGCACTCGGTGGGCACTGGTGGGTGTAACACAGCATTGGGCTCAGCCCGGAGCACGCTGTGACTCTCAAGTGAGGTTTGTCTCCTTTCCAGAGAGTAAAATAAAAAGTATTACACATCCGGCGGTGGATGTGTATTTTATTAACCGTGAGGGGGGTTTCTTGCATAGTTTGATAGAATTTTTGTCGAATCCCCTTTGAATGGCTTGGTGTGCGTGTATATTAAATGTGCTAGTCAATAGCTAACCATGTTTGTATAAATAAACGACAAGGGTGTCTACTTGGAGAGTACCCACCGGCGGGGGCGCCGGGATTAGGCACGGTAGGGCGTCAGACACGTCAGAGTTTCACTAGCGGTGTAAATACATTCCATGTGGATTCATTCTATGCATAGTCGCCTTTAAATGAATATCACGCAAATCGTCATGGTGATAGGTACATACGGTTTGTCCAGCATGTCTTAGGTGTTTCTATAAATATATATATTTTTTTTAAATAACAAAAAACAGAGGCCGGCCCCGGGGGATGGGGTCCCCGGGGCTATATGTGGCCTGAGGAGGGGGGCAACGCAGCCCCCTCCTAAAGAATAATAAAAAAAAAAAGACCATGACCCAGGGATTGGGGTCCCCGGGGCCGATTAAGGCCTTGCGAGGGCCAAATTTATTTTTTTCAACAAAAAAAATTAGGGTGCAGGCCCTGGGGGATGGGGTCCCCAGGGCCAGTAAATTATAAAAAGAAGGGGGGCCACACAGCCCTCCTTCTTAACAAAATAAAATAAATAAAAGACCGGCATCACGCCGAAGGCCACGCCCCCTCCTTGCAGCACTCTGCAAACGCACCCCCTGGCCAGTTGTAAGTTGGGGAATTAATTCCCCTTTAATACTGAGGGTCCCTGAGGGCCAACTAGCCCAACAGGTATCTCCAGTATGCGCCAGGGAGCTGCGTTGCAAACAGGTGTTCTGAGGCCATGCCCCTATTTACACCTCTATGCAACGCAGCTCTGTGGCGCTTACTGGAGGTACCTATGGGCTAGTTTGACCCTAGGGACCCTTAGGAATGAAGGGGACTTAATCTCTCAACTTAGAACGGCCACAGAGCGCGTTTACACAGTGGTGAAGGGAGGGGACGGGGCCTGAGGTGACCTGTGCAAACATGCCCTGTGGCGCGTTTTAAGTTGGGGAAATAATTCCCTTTCAATCCTGAGGGACCCTGGAGGCCAACTAGCCAACCAGGTGCTTCCAGTAAGTGCCACTGCTCTGCGTTGCAGAGAGGTGGTGCAGGCCGTGCCCCTTTTTACAACTCTCTGCAATGGCGCTTACTGGACGTACCTAGTGGGCTATTTTGCCCCCAGGGATCCTCAGGATTCAAGGGGACTTAATCTCCCAACTTAAAAAATGGCCACAGGGCGTGTTCACACAGTGGGGAAGGGAGGGTACGGGACCTGAGGTGACGTGTGCAAACACGCCCTATGGTTCGTTTTAAGTTGGGGAAATAATTCCCCTTCAATCCTGAGGGCCCCTGGGGGCTAACTAGCCCACCAGCTGCTTCCAGTAAGCGCCACTGAGCTGCGATGCAGAGAGGTGGTCCAGGCCGTGCCACTTTTTACACCTCTCTGCAACGCAGCTCTGTGGCGCTTACTGGAGGTACCTAGTGGGCTGGTTGGACCCTAGGGACCCTCAGGATTCAAATGAACTTAATCTCCCAACTAAAAATGGCCACAGGGCGTGTTTACACAGTGGTGAAGGGAGGGGACGGGGCCTGAGTTAACGTGTGCAAACAAGCCCTTTGGCGCGTTTTAAGTTGGGGAAATAATTCCCCTTCAATCCTGAAGGACCCTGGGGGCCAACTAGCCCACCAGGTGCTTCCAGTAAGTGCCACTGCGCTGCGTTGCAGAGAGGTGGTTTATGCCGTGCCCCTTTTTACATCTCTCTGCAACGCAGCTCTGTGGCGCTTACTGGAGGTACCTAGTGGTCTAGTTGGATCCTAGGGACCCTTAGGATTCAAGGGGACTTAATCTCCCAACTTAAAACTGCCACAGGGCTTGTTTACACAGTGGGGAAGTGAGGGGACGGGGCCTGAGGTGACATGTGCAAACACGCCCTGTGGCACGTTTTAAGAGGTAGTTTTAATCCCCTGCCCTATTATATACTAGGGGCTTACAGAGGAGGTCATGCTGATCACAGGGGGACCCCAACCCATAGTGTTTCCTAGTGTATGTAGGTGTTTTCACTGTATTCTGAGTGTCTTTTAACATAGGACTGGTTAGTCAGACTCAGTTACCACCAGTATCCGTCTGAAAAAGTTGAGGGTACAGGATGATTTTGCAACAAGGCTTCTTTCTGCTCTTCTGTTTGGTTTTTCTGCACGTTATCCTTCTTCCTGCACTTTTCTTCGTCTTTGAGGACTTCTGTTGCTTCTTTCTGCACTTCTTTTTTTTCTTTCTGTGCGTTTTTTTTTCTTTCTTCACATGTCCTATCTCTGTAGGCATAGTTAGAAATTAGCATTTAAAAAACCTTTGAAATTCACTGAAAAAACCATAGATTTCAGGCACGTTATAGTTAGGAATTAGCATTTAAAAAACCTTAGAAATTCACGGAAGAAACCATAGGTTTCAGGGGCGTTATAGTGATGTCATGAGTGATGTCACTGACCATGTCATGAGTGATGTAATATGTGACATCATCAGCAGTGCATTGCGGGCGCGCGAGTTATAGTTAACTGAACTAACTATAACGGGGGAATTTCAATGGTTTTATAGGAGTGAAAAGTCGAGCTAACTATAACGCCCCTGAAACCTATGGTTTCTTCAGTGAATATATATATGTATACATACATTACCTACTGGTGGTCGCCAGTGGGTAGGTATAGTTAGGACCTATTATCCATAGGAAAATCGTAACATTCTTTTCCCAATAACTTTGGTGTCGGTTGACGAATCTTCGTGAACTTTTCAAATCTCGTTGGGCGCTCCAGTCAGCTCCCATCTTAAACGTTCGGGAAAAAGGGGGGGTCCCAAACATGTTTTCTCCAAGTTAATTCCCATAGGAAATTTTAGACACAGTTACAGCCCGAACTGCTGAATGGAATCACACCAAATTTGGCGAAAAGGTAGCCCTTGGTTCAGAAAGATCCCTTTTTCTTCAATGGTGTAAATCCGTTCAGTAGTTCATGAGAAATTAGAAAAAGAAAATGTTTCAATATCTGGGCGGAGCCTAATGACACATCTCATCGTGAGATCTGAATGGCTGTCATCACTTCATCCTGGAATTGCTGGCAGCCATCTTGGGACCAATATATATGACAGTACCCCATTGAAATGCATTGTAGTGAATCGAAGATTTTGAGGGTTACCAAAGGGAGAGCTATAAAGGTTGATAACAGACTTTAGTTACATTAGAATTCATTTGGTGATGGTACCATACTAATTTCAGGAATTGTGGTGTGTTCAAAGGTGATTTTACCCTGTGAAAAACCTTCTGCTGGGATATCATGAATCATGTTTGAGAGAAAACTGAAGCTAAAATGAGAGCATATTTTCTGTAAATTCACATTATCTTTCTCAGTCATGTGAGAATGAAGTCTGTCATTCTCAGTAAATCATGTACATCCAACAAGGGCAGAGACTGTCAGTTGATTCCTTTGTGTTCTGCTGCAGCTTCCCAGAGTGTTTTAAAGAACAACTAGAGCGCTAACAGCCTTACTTATGACAAAAGTATGGAACACCTGAAGCCATCTTGCTTGGAATAAACTGGTAAAACTTAAAACATTTAATTTAAAAAGGAGCAAAATGATGGGGTTCATTTTGTCATAGACATTGTGGTTAGTGCTGTAGAAAGAAAAATTAGGACATGTTTCAAGTGTGATCTCAAATATCTTCCTGTTAAGTTTCAACAGGAGCAGCCTGTCAGTTGATGCCTTTGTGTTCTACTGCAGCTTCCCAGAGTGTTCTAAAGAACAACTAGAGTGCTAACAGTCTTACTTATGACAAAATTATGGCACACCTGAAGCCATCTTGATTGGAATAAACTGGTAACACTTAAAACATTTAATTTAAAAAGGAACACAATTATAGGGTTCATCTTGTCATAGAAATTATGGTTAGTGCTGTAGAAAGAAAAATTAGGACATGTTTCAAGTGTGATTTCAAATGTCTTCCTGTTGTATTTCAACAGGAGCAGCCTGTCAGTTGATGCCTTTGTGTTCTATTGCAGCTTCCCAGAGTGTTCTAAAGAACATTTAGAGCGCTAACAGCCTTACTTAAGACAAAATTATGGCACACCTGAAGCCATCTTGATTGGAATAAACTGGTAACTCTTAAAACATTTAATTTAAAAAGGAACAAAGAGGGGGGTCATTTTGTCATAGAAATTATGGTTAGTGCTGTAGAAAGAAAAATTAGGACATGTTTTAAGTGAGAACTCAAATATCTTCCTGTTATATTTCAACAGGAGCAGCCTGTCAGTTAATGCCTTTTTGTTCTACTGCAGCTTCCCAGAGTGTTCTAAAGAACAACTAGAGAGCTAATAGTCTTATTTATGACAATATTATGGCACACCTGAAGCTATCTTGATTGGAATAAACTGTTAACACTTAAAACATTTAATTTAAAAAGGAACAAAATGAGGGGGTTCATTTTGCCATAGAAACTATAGTTAGTGCTGTAGAAAGAAAAATTAGGACATGTTTTAAGTGAGATCTCAAATATCATCCTGTTATATTTCCACAGGAGCAGCCTGCCAGTTGATGGCTTTGTGTTCTACTGCAGCTCCCCAGAGTTGTCTAAAGAACAACTAGATAGCTAACAGTCTTAATTACGACAAAATTACAGCACACATGAAGCCATCTTGATTGGAATAAACTAGTAACACTTAAAATATTTAATTTAAAACGGAAGAAAATGAGGGGGTTCATTTTGCCATGGAAATTATGATTAATGCTGCAGAAAGAAAATTTAGCGCATGTTTTAAGTGATATCTCAAATCCTCTTCTATTTCATTAGAAAATTCGGACATGCAGACTGAAACAATCACTTTCAATACCAGCAGTAGACTTCCAGATAACTCCCTGGTGAGCAGTAGCTTTACTACAGTGAACAACTAGAGTGCTAACATTATGAATTTATGGCAAATGTGTGACACATATGAATGCCTTCTTGATGGAATCAAAGTAAAAAACTGAAAGCATTTCCTACTGAGGAGACTGCAGTAAATGAGGAAATTAGGAAACTTCATAACAAATAAGTCTCCCAAGATGGCCACCAGAGAAACAAGAGCCCAAATGTAGCACAAATATCACCCAGATGTAGCCCACATATAGCCCAATGACAGAAGTGTGCAAAACACTTTTTATTGTTAGTTTTTCTGCAGTTTTATATAGTGCAGACTGGTCAGGTATTGGAGTGTTACATAACTTGGAACCCTTATTGCGTATTTTGCACGAAGTACATGAGATTGATCTTGTGAAACATTGAACTGTACGATTCTGTTAACCTGAAGTTGCTCTGAACCGGGCTTTGTAACACCTGTTTTTACCTACTGGTTTTAATTAATTCTCACTGTATTGTATTAGGAAAAAGGATTTACTGTTTTTATGTACACTTTTATGATCTATGTTTCTAAATCAGATCGAAAAAAGTTTAATGAATTCTATGGCAGGACGGAGGCGAGGATTATGCATATCTTTCCTCACTTTATTTGCATAGCAGTTCAAAGAAAACGTAACACAACAATCATTAAACAAAAGACTACACAACCCATGAACTATTAGGGGGGTAGTCTCCAAAGCAACTATAGTCCAATCATATCACAGTCCATCGTATATAATATCGTGATATCCCTGCCGCTTCCTCTTTCTTCACTGCTGATCAGTTAAGTGCATTCCCTTCATTCTTGGCTTAATCTGACGATGTTGCTGTTTGTATAACGGTTTCTTGTGCACATTATTAGCATAATTGCCTTGGTATTGTTTCATATTCCCTGCGCAGCAGGCTCTTGCCCGAGAGCGTTCTCCCCCTCGCAGTTGCTCCCGCTGTGCGCTCTGCGCGGTGAGATCCTGGATCCTGTAAGGCGCGTCTGGTCCGAGCGAGGCAGCTCCCGTTGGTCTTTATGAGCGTTTGGGAATCCAGTCACTCCTTTAGTTTCCGCTTGATTCCCGACCAACCCTCGCCTAACTTTGACCTCGCTATGT
The DNA here is from genome assembly GCF_964204655.1 of Triturus cristatus. Lineage (NCBI taxonomy): Eukaryota > Metazoa > Chordata > Amphibia > Caudata > Salamandridae > Triturus > Triturus cristatus. Next base: position 617,916,747 of record NC_140582.1, read on the forward strand.
GGTGATTTTCCCACACGGCTACGTTAGTGACCAGCGCCACCTGGTGGTGGTAATTGGTATTGCGCATCAGTGTATTCTTATAACAGCTTCGGGGAAAGCCCAGCTGTTGGAGCACCGGCGAGGGGGCTACCTTAAGGATTTTAAGGGCATTTGTTCTGTGCTCACACCCTCTGCTATCATGTTTTCTCCAGAAGACCATTTTTACTCCTCCTACCAGGAAGTGGAGGAGGAATGGCCCCCCCAACTTCTCCCTCCAGCAGTGGACCAAGTCCTCTCTCAGGCTATTTCTAGGGCGCTGGCTCCTCTTAGGGATCCGGTTGATAAGCTGGCGAAAAGCATCCCTGGGGTGTTCAGTGACCCAAATCTGGTGGTGGCGGGTCCCAGTAGCTCCCAGATGGGGAATAAAAGGGCCGTTAAGCATAAAGCGGGGCACTTGTAAGGATTTGATAAGCTTATGGAGACCTTCCTCAAGAATGCGCGAACGCTAAAACATGCAGCCTGCCAGGAGGAGGAGGAGTCCGGAGAAAATTGCAACGCTGTCACCACTATTGTAGACCCCGACGGTGGGTTTCCCTTAGAGGGAGAGGGTGTATCGGAGGACGATTTCTTCTCCGATGAGGATAAGGACTCGGGGCGTTCCTGGCATCCAGAGTCCAACCCCTCTCAGTCCAGGGTTGGGGACGGGGTCCACTCGGACATGTTCGAGCCTACCCAAATTTAGCATCCTAGGTTGGTGGAGTTGACCCCTGACACCAAAGTGGCAGAGTATGTGGTGGGGAAAATCCATCAACCCCTTGAAAGGGAGGTCAGGAACAGGATGAGGTGCGGATGCCCCAGGCCCTCACTGAAGGTAAGGTAGCACACACGCCTGAAATTGATGAGAAACTATGTACCTTTTTCTCCAAGTATATGAGGGATCCCAAAAAAGGAATTGATAGGTCTTGGACGTGGTAGAGTCCTTGACCCAAATTATTCAATTGGCAGACCGTTCAAAAGAGTCAGGATCCCCTTTGTCCACGGATATTGTGGCTGGTTGGGTGCACTACCCTAAACCCTAAAACACTACCCCCTCCACTACCCAAACACCACTGCACTACCCTAAACCCTAAACGACACCCTACACTACCCAAACATAACTGCACTACCCTAAACCCTAAAACACTACCACCAGCACGACTCCCTACACTACCCAAACTCCACTGCACTACCCTAAACCCTAAATCTACCCCCAGCACAACCCCCTACACTTCACAAACACCACTGCACTACCCTAAACCCTAAAACACTACCCCCAGCATGACCACCTTCACTACACAAACACCACTGCACTGCCTTAAACCCTTAAACACAACCCCAGCATGACCCCCTACACTACAACAACACCACTGCACTACACTAAACCCTAAAACACTACCCCCAGCATGACCCCCTTCACTACCTAAACACCACTGCACGACCGTAAACCCTAAAACACGATCCCCTACACTACACAAACACCACTGCACTACCCTAAACCCTAAAACACTAGAACCCAGCATGACCCCCTACAGTACACAAAAATACCACTGCACTACCCTAAACCCTAAAACACTACCCCCTACACTACACAAACACTACTGCACTACCCTAAACCCTAAAACACTACCCCAGCACTACCCCCTACACTACCTAAGCACCACTGCACTACCATAAACCCTAAATCACTACCCCCAGCACAAGCCCCTACACTACACAAACACCACTGCACTACCCTAAACACTACCTCCAGCACGACTCCCTACACTACCCAAACACCACTGCACTACCCTAAACCCTAAATCTACCACCAGCACAACCACCTGCACTACCCAAACACCACTGCACTACCCTAAACCATAAAACACTACCCCCAGCGCGGCACCCTACACTACACAAACACCACTGCACTACCCTAAACCCTAAAACACTACCACCAGCATGACCGCCTACACTACTCAAACACCACTGCACTACACTAAACCCTTAAACACCCCCCCAGCACAACCCTCCACACTACCCATACACCACTGCACTACCCTAAACCCTAAAACACTACCACAAGCACGACTCCCTACACTACCCAAACACCACTGCACTACCCTAAACCCTAAATCTACCCCCAGCACAACCCCCTACAATACAAAAACACCACGGCACTACCCTAAACCCTAAAACACTACCCCCAGCACAACCCCCTACACTACACAAACAACACTGCACTACCCTAAACACTAAATCTACCCCCAGCATGACCCCCTACCCTACACAGACACCACTGCACTACCCTAAACACTAAAACACTACCCCCAGCACGACACCCTTCACTACCTAAACACAACTGCACTACCCCAAACCCTAAAACACTACCCCCAGCACGACCCCCTTCACTACCCAAACAACACTGCACGACCCTAAACCCTAAAACACGATCCCCTACACTATACAAACACCACTGCACTACCATAAACCCTAAAACACTAGAACCCAACACAACCCCCTATACTACCCAAACACCACTGCACTACCCTAAACCCTAAACCTAACCCCAGCTTAACCCCCTACACTACACAAACACAACTGCACTACCCTAAACCCTAAAACACTACCCCAGCACAACCCCTACACTACACAAACACCACTGCACTACCCTAAACACAAAGGTGCCGATCACGATCCGGCAAAAACCGGGTACGAACCGTCGGACGGAGCACAATCTCCGCCCGACGCGTACCCGGTCGTCAATTTTTACAAACAAGGAATTACGATTCGCACGGGTACACCATTACCGTACGAATCGTAAAAAAGGCCGACCGAACAAAAAAACACCTACCAATGCGATCCGGGAAAGCGCCGACCTGACGTCGGGACGCTCGCAGCCAGCCATTCACGACCCAGGAATCACGATTCGCACCGACGTCACCCCGCACGGTGAATATTTTGCGGCAGCCAAAAACTGCCGGGAAATCAGGACGACGCGAACAAGGACCACCAGTACGCGACGGACAGACGACGACGCGAACAAGGAGGACCAGTACGTGACGGACACACAGGACGACGCCACCAAGGAGGACCCGTACGCGACAGGACGACGCGATCAAGGAGGACCCGTACGCGACAGGACGACGCGATCAAGGAGTACCAGTACGCGACGGACAGACATGGACCCGAACCTACGAGTCATCCCTGCCCTCATAGCAGTCCACCTCCTCTACAGGTTACGACGCAGACGCCGCAGAAGGTCAGAATAACTAAGGGAGGGGGGAAAGTGGGGTGGGGTGGGGGTGGCAGGACCAGGGCAGGCCACAAAACAACCACATAAGTCACACACCACACATGGCCTGGACATACCTGACTCCCATGCCCTGGTCACCACGAGGGGGTGGGGGCGTGTCCTGATAAGCCTGCGACCGCCACAACGGAAGTCCGTCACCACGCGAACCGGCAACACAACCAGACAGGTACGTCCCGTACCCACGCCTGAAGAGCGTGGGTACGAGTCGGACCACGCCCACACACGTCACCCCAACAATGGCGGGACGGATCGCACCCACGTGGCAAAGGCCTGGGTACGGGCCGCACAAACATCACATAGCGTGGGGACGGATATGTACGGACCCTACCCCCACCCCGTATGCAAGGAGCGCACCCCCCACCCCAACAGTGAAAGTACGACCCGTACCCCCACCCGCATATGCATGGAGCGTACCCCCACCCCAACAGTGTAAGTACGACCCGTACCCCCACCCGCGTATGCAAGGAGCGTACCCCCCAGCCCAACAGTGTAAGTACGACCCGTACCCTCACCCGCGTATGCAAGGAGCGTACCCCCCAGCCCAACAGTGTAAGTACGACCCGTACCCTCACCCGCGTATGCAAGGAGCGTACCCCCCACCCCAACAGTGTAAGTACAACCCGTACCCCCACCCGCGTATGCATGGAGCGTACCCCCCAGCCCAACAGTGTAAGTACGACCCGTACCCTCACCCGCGTATGCAAGGAGCGTACCCCCCAGCCCAACAGTGTAAGTACGACCCGTACCCCCACCCGCGTATGCATGGAGCGTACCCCCCAGCCCAACAGTGTAAGTACGACCCGTACCCCCACCCGCGTATGCATGGAGCATACCCCCCAGCCCAACAGTGTAAGTACGACCCGTACCCCCACCCGCGTATGCATGGAGCATACCCCCATGCCAACAGTGTAAGTACGACTCGAACCCTCACCCGCGTATGCATGGAGCGTACCCTCCATGCCAACAGTGTAAGTACGACTCGAACCCTCACCCGCGGACGTACGGACCGTACCCCCACCCCCACCAGTGTAAGTACGACTCCTACCCCCACCCGCGGACTCACGGACCGTACCCCCACCCCAACAGTGTAAGTACGACCCGTACCCCCACCCGCGTATGCAAGGAGCGTACCCCCCAGCCCAACAGTGTAAGTACGACCCGTACCCTCACCCGCGTATGCATGGAGCGTACCCCCACCACACCAGTGTAAGTAGACTCATACCCTCACCTCGAATGCATTGAGCGTACCCCCACCGTGTATGTTCCAAGCGTACATATCCTGAAATCGGAGGTGTGTGTGCAGAGTCCACCCAGCAGTGCCCTGAGACAGGAGGGGTGGGTGTGGAGTCCTCCCAGCAGTGCCCTGAGACAGGAGGGGTGTGTGCAGAGTCCTCCCAGCAGTGCCCTGAGACAGGAGGGGTGGGTGCCTATCACTAACAGCAGTGCCCTGAGACAGGAGGGGTGGGTGCCTATCACTCCCATCAGTGCCCTGAGCCAGGAGGGGTGGGTGTGGAGTCCTCCCAGCAGTGCCCTGAGACAGGAGGGGTGGGTGTGGAGTCCTCCCAGCAGTGCCCTGAGACAGGAGGGGTGTGTGCAGAGTCCTCCCAGCAGTGCCCTGAGACAGGAGGGGTGGGTGCCTATCACTCCCAGCAGTGCCCTGAGCCAGGAGGGGTGGGTGTGGAGTCCTCCCAGCAGTGCCCTGAGACAGGAGGGGTGGGTGTGGAGTCCTCCCAGCAGTGCCCTGAGACAGGAGGGGTGTGTGCAGAGTCCTCCCAGCAGTGCCCTGAGACAGGAGGGGTGGGTGCCTATCACTCCCAGCAGTGCCCTGAGACAGGAGGGGTGGGTGTGGAGTAGGGGTGGGCGGAATTTGCGGAATTAACCTTCGCAAATTATCGCGAGAATGTTTAAAATTATCGCAAACAAGCAGAAATATCGCGAAGATGCGGAAGTTTTTTTCCGGCATGTTCGCGAGATTTTCTGCATGGTTGCGGGTCGCCAACTTACCCATGTGGTTGCTTGCGGGCGCGGCCATCTTGTTTTGAGTTGTTCTCGCGGTGCATGATCGCGAGAAGAAAGGCGTGATCGCGCGACGCATGACGTCACTGCGGGCGCGAACTGTCGCGAGACAGCGCAAATGGCTAAAAACAATACAACATCTCATGGAGAACGCGACCGGATCAAGAAAACTTGTCGGCGAACGCAGGGATTCAGGTAAGGCGATCGCGCGCGCGCGAGAATGTATCATTTTACAGCGCGAGCAAGAAACAAATTATCGCCAAGCTGCGGAAACCGAAATTTTTGACATTTTCGCGCTCTCCGCGGAACGCAAAAATGTCAAATTATCGCAATTTCCGCGAACGGAACGAAATTTTTGCCCAGGCCTAGTGTGGAGTCCTCCCAGCAGTGCCCTGAGACAGGAGGGGTGGGTGTGGAGTCCTCCCAGCAGTGCCCTGAGACAGGAGGGGTGTGTGCAGAGTCCGCCCAGCAGTGCCCTGAGACAGGAGGGGTGGGTGCCTATCACTCCCAGCAGTGCCCTGAGACAGGAGGGGTGTAACACATGTGTGTGAGGCCAGAATTATCCACATGCATACTGGCTACAAGGGAACATGTCCCCATGAACTCATGTCAACAGACTCCACACACAAGTACAGTGATCACCAAGGATGCCACGATTGTTGCAGGTGGAGACATGGCCCTGCATGCATGGCCAAAGTAGAAGGGCTCCGTCACACACACAGCTCATGTAGACACAGCTCTGCGCTAAACATTGGGAACACCCTGCAGGGAAGAAAGCTGGGTACACAGAGGAAGGAATACACCCTGGGACAAGTGCACCATGCAGTAACTGCTTACATGAACAAAGAAAGTTAGCCAACACCTTGTGATGGCACACAGATCCCAGGGTCCCACCAATGAGCAGTACACTACTACATATCCCACACACCCAAACCCTTACACATCACCCAAAACCATGTAGCAGCCCCACCAACACCAATACAAGCATAGCAGTAGTGTGATAATGAAAACAAAATTAAGCTTTATTCAGCATGAGCACAATGTCCGTGGATCGCAGGCAGTTCAATCTTCACAAAGCCCATAGGGCAGTCAATGATTCGCAGCTGGATGGGGGACACAGTGGGATGCGTGTCCCCTACCTTGCCTGCACAGTCAAATGGCATCGTCTTCCACACTGGTGAGGGCATCAGGGGGGGGAAAAGCAACAGGCACCGCAGGGACATCAGGGCAAAGGGGTGGCGTTGTGGGTGCAGGGATGGAGGACTCCACCACAGGGGGTGGGTCAGTGCCAAAGGCGGAGGCCAGGATGGCACTACACACCTTTGCAAGGTCCTCCAGGGAGTCCCCTGCACCCGAAGGGACCTCAGGCCCCAAGGAGGGGTGATGAATACAAGCCCCAGCTAGGCCCGCAAGAGACAAGGGTTCGCTCTTCTGTAACAAGATCTATAAGGAAGTTGGCACGGAAACTGCAAAGTACAAAAACAACGTTTATTAACCCTTAAGGGTGGTCCTACAATCCACACAACACTCTTCAGTATTGCAAGGAGTAGCACAAAGAACTTGCGTACACAGTCCCCTTTTATACACAGCGAAGGGGCTCATGAGTGGGTGGATACCACTAAGTTGAAGAACATTACCATTTAGGGTCATTCTCGATACCAAATCAATACATGGGCGGAGCTGACACACTCCTTGAGCCCGCGAAAACACATGGTCAAGCAAAGCTAATTATAACAGATGTGGTCAAGTCTGGGCATGCGCCAGATGGACAAGGAGTAGCTATTTATAACTGTTGCTAGGCAGATTACAAGAGCAACTAACACAGAGGTCGGACTCTCCTCGTGGTGAGCACGTGGCAGCATGTCAATACAAAATGGAGTCCGGACTTCGGCCAACATAACGAGGAAAACACGATAAAAGGGAAACACTAATGTTTTCAGTGAATGCTTAATCACATTCTGCCTTAATTTACAACAGACGACCCTTTCAGCATTTACTGAAGACATCCGGTTTCCAAGAATAATCATCGTATATGTCAATTATCATCATTCCTTTAACCTCTTTAGCTAGACCCTTCTGGCGGGCAACATCGGCAATAGCTTTCTTATCTGGAGTGCAAAATGAAATGCATACGGAACAGCACAATGGTCCACATTGAATACACATACAGAGAAGGAACAGAATTGCTACAATAATGCAGAGACCAGTTAAAACCTTCCAACCCCAGGCAGTAACCAACGCCCAAAACCATCCAGAAAAGGACCAAGTGCCGTTTTCCGTGTGAATTTCAGCTGCTATTTTATGCAGCTTATTAATGGCGCTATAAACGGATGGCGTATGATCAGGGATGAACACACAGCAGCTACTTCCAATAATTTTACAGGCTCCTCCTCGATCAGCTAGCATCACATCCAATACCATACGATTCTGTAATGCAACAATCCTGGTAATTTGTAATTCTTCCGTAAGATTCCCAAGAGCAGCAGCAGTCTGATTAGTCACAGCTTCTACCACTCTTGTTAATCTTCGGATCTTCCTACTATTCAAAGCGGCTCCGACAAAGAAAAACAGTCCTAAATTGAAATCAATATACTGTTGCAAACTAGTGTCAGTTTGATCTACCTCATTAATAGATAAAGTACGTTTATATCTATTTACAGTCACATTATTCAATAGTTTCAAGTCTTTATGATACGATGCAGGTGCTAGGAATACAGGAGGTAATAGGAATGATACATAGCATACCCCAGACCATCCAGCCGGCAAACGGTAATAACCTTTATTTCCACATACGAAATAGGTATTATGGGATGCTAGGAAGGTGCTGTTGTTCAGCCCATCGATGTTTAATATGGTTATACAATCACTGACACCGACAGGGATAAAACCCACACTCTGGACACACAGGTCCGCTTGGGCTTGTGCCACTTGGATTACAAATTTCTCCTTCCCCACAGTGTCTCTGGTATTCGTGAAGATATAGGGAATGGATTCATTGTCCGGTCGGTACTCTTCCCATTCCCAAATTGTCCCATTCGCTTGTGGATATCCACTCTTGTCCTGATGGCATTCTTTATTAAGTCTGAAAAGCAATCGTCCCACTGTCGGTTTTCGAGTGGCAAACAGCAGAGTGTACCATGCTCTACAAGAGCCATTGTGAGAGAAAGGAAGGGGTATGAATGGCGTACCTCCTTTCTTCTGATGGGCTGGCATCATCCCACATATCCAACAGTTCGTAGCATTTGTAGCAACGTGGGTGTGGTGCAGCATCTGAATGAAAGTGTTATTCAAATAGGATTGTCGATGCTTCGACTCTTGGTATGGCAATGTATAAAAGTAGTGCTCCGCAGGCACTGGAGTCGTCAACACAAGTGTCTCTCGGGCAGGAGTTGCCTCCTCCACAAACCATGTGGTTGTACCAATGATAGCTACTGTTAGCATGAACCCTAGTGCACAAAGAATTTTCTTCTTCTCCATGTCAAAGGAAACAATACCCTGGTATCTTCCTGAAACTAAAAGTCTGTCAGAACTCTTCCCCTTGGGCAGCGGTTGATTTCTTCACCAGCGGGCCAAGACGGGTGTCGCTACACTAATGCAGGGCTGATCCCCCCCCTTGCCTCATCGGCTCTCCGTTTCACTAACCCAAGGGCCGTTCTGACAGTATGTCCCGGTACTGGAAACCTCACTTCCTTGGTCGCAGATGATATCGCCTTCCTCCAGAAGTCGTGTGGTCCGAAAAGAGCTCCTCAGTGTCGTTTGGCTCTGCAGCACGGCCTGTCTCTGCTGCTAGGATGTCTCGTTGATCGGTCAGCACGGCAGATTCCACCAATCCGGGCGGTACCTTTCGACAGTGCAAGGAATGGATCCAATTCTTCTTGTTCGAGACTCGCACAGCCGTCCTCGTTGCAAGAAGGACTTGCTCAGGTCCGACCCATCTCGGCTCCAAACTGTTCGATCTGTTGAAAACCTTCAGCATGACATGATCCCCAGGCCGGAGACCATGTCCTTCACCGGTAGACCGATCAGGGAGCGCCTCTCGGACCTGTTGATGAATAGAAACCAAGTTATCCGTTAACTGTGCCAGATAATCACTCATCATCACACAAGGTACATCATACACAGCCTTAGGTCTTGGTGGACCCCAAATATTCATTGGGCGTCCAAATACAATCTCATAGGGTGTAAGGCCGGTTCGGGAGTGTGGCACCGACCTAATTGACAATAACGCCAGTGGCAAAGCGTCTGGCCAAGTCAAAGACGTTGAAGCCTGAATTTTGGCGATCTTAAGCTTCAGTGTACCATTATATTTCTCGACTAGTCCTGCAGACTGAGGGTGGAACACGGCGTGAAACTTCTGGGTGATGCCTAGGCCCTTCAAGACATACTTTATAACATCCGCTACAAAGTGAGGGCCATTATCACTCCACAGAAGTCTACAGACGCCGTATCGGGGAAAAAACTCTTTCAGCAATAGCTTCGCTGTAGTCATTGCAGTGTTGTCTTTCGCGGGGTACGCCTCGACCCATTTACTAAAGGCGCAAACCACTACTAGAACATACTTCAAATTGTTACAGCGCTCAAGCTGGATGTAATCCATCTGCAGAACCTCAAAGGGTGCAGTGGGTGTCGCAAATCCTCCTGCTGGGGTTCGCGTGCCTTTCCCTGGGTTATACTTCAGACAGATCATACAGGTCTGCACCACCCTCTTTGCCGTGCTAGCAATCTCTGGATGCTCCCAGACTTGGGTAAGCAATTTCACAATCGCGGAAGCTCCAACATGTGCTAGCCCATGTGCCATCTGGACCATAGGTTGTACAAAAGCCGTGGGTAATTTCCATCTATCCATCTGCTTATTTCTCCAGCAACCCTCATCATCCAGTTCTCCTTCGCTAGCCCATTGTTCCCGCTCTTTGTCAGAAGCGGTCTTCTGTATTTCTCGCACTTCCTCCTTCGCATCATGCCATCTCTCCACCTGTGACTTCACTACATACATGGCAGTAGCACCGGGCTGCATCGCAGTCTCCCGTGCTACTCGATCCGCTAACGCATTCCCTTCTCCAACCTTATCAACTACTTTCCTGTGGGCACTACACTTAACAATGGCAATTTTCTTTGGGTATGTCAATGCAGTTAAAAGATTGTGGACTAATTCCCCATGCATTATCTGCACCCCATGTGACGTTAGAAACCCTCTCTCCTTCCAGAGCAGGCCGAAATCGTGCGCTACTCCGAAGGCATAGCGGCTGTCTGTGTAAACATTCACACACAATCCTGTACTAAGCTCACACGCTCGTGTTAACGCTATCAGTTCCGCTGCTTGAGCTGATTTTTGTGGTATGCGTGCTGTCTCCACTATCGTCTGCAACGTGGTAATTGCATATGCTGCTGAAGTCGTACCATCTGGTAGCTTCAGGCATGATCCATCTACCCACAACTCTCCATCTACATCTGAAAAGGGCGTATCCTGGAGATCAATACGACCCTTTGTTTGTTCCTCAGTCACAAGAATACAATCATGCGCTTTCTGTGCCTCAGGCTGTGTCTCGGGGTATGGCAACAATGTGGCCGGGTTTAATGTCACGCACCTTTTTAACGTAATGTGAGGAGCTAAAAGCGTCAACTCATATCCCGTTAAACGGGCACTGGTCAAATGCTGCGTCTTTGTTTGATTAAGCAGGGCATCAACAGCGTGGGGAACTAACACCAACAGTTTATGGGACAACACAATTCCTTCACTCTGCCGTATTGACACAGCTGTCGCCGCTACCGAGCGAAAACACCCTGGTAATGCTCGGGCGACAGGATCAAGTACAGCCGAAAAGTATGCACAAGGGCGCTGCTTATCACCATGCATCTGTACTAAAACTGATAATGCACATCCATCTTTCTCATGCACATACAACGAAAAGGGTTTTGTATAATCAGGGGTCCCTAACACTGGTGCTGAACAAAGGGCCTGTCGCAATTGCTGAAAAGCAGCATCACACTCATCTGACCAAGGGATTGGGATAGGCGTATCTTTTGTCAAGAGGGCTAGTAATGGCTTAGCCGTGTGTGAAAACCCCAATATCCACTGTCTACAAAAAGAAACGAGGCCCAAAAATGCACGCACATCCTTCTGCGTGGATGGCCTCGGTGTGTCCAAGATTACTTGGATACGATCTGGTGTGAGTGCACGCCCCTCCTTAGACAAAAGGTGACCCAAATAAGTCACCTTTGGTCTACAGAATTGCAATTTCTTCCTAGAGACCTTGTGATTGTGGGATGCTAAAAAGGAAAGTAGGGATAGCGTGCTTGTCTCGCACAACTCCAGGGTGTCAGCCGCCAACAAGATGTCATCGACATATTGAATGAGGGCGACCCCCTCGAGTAAAACAAAGGAATCCAACTGTCGCTTCAAGGCCTGACTATAAATACTAGGGCTTTCTGTATAGCCTTGGGGAATTCTACAAAAACGATAAGATCTATTGATTAATGTGAACCCAAAAAGAAATCGGCTATCAGGGTGAATGGGAATAGAAAAGAAGGCATTTTTCAAATCAATCACTGAGAACACGGTCGCCGTAGGCGGGACCAAGGTAAGCAACGTCGTGATATCGGAAACCACCGGGTACTGAGGTATCACGATCTTGTTTACCTCCCTCAAATCAATTATAAACCGATAGACCTTTGCATCTGTGTCCTTTTTCAAAATCGGGAGAATCGGACTGTTACAGATATTATAGGGAACTTCTTCCACTACTCCCACTGCGATCAAATCCTGCACAATCTGTATGAGAGCTTCCTCGCCCTCCTGGGAAATACGATACTGTGGGAGGCGTGGTAGCACCGCCCCCTCCTGGACACTAATGTGGACCGGAGGAATCACCATTTGTCCCACATCTGTGTCCGAAGTCGCCCATAAAGCTTGGGGGAGGGTAGCCAACAACACATCCTCCGAGATCGTACACATCCGCCCAGATCGGGGGTAGTTGTCATTTAGAATCACCCTCACACCCTCAGGAGAACAACGAATTGTAGCCCTAAAGTACTTTAACATATCAAGGCCCATAATGTTATCCGGTGTGTACGGAGCAAGCAGAAACGGACAAGGCGCAGAAAAACAATCAACTTTAAATGCAAGGGGCTGTGAAAGAGGGCTTCGGGAAAGTGTACCGTCAAACCCTACCGATGTAACTGTTGAGCCGGATGGGGGAGCCCCCGGAACCAAGTACCTAGACAATGCACTACGTGTCGCTCCTGTATCCACTAGGAACTGATCAGTAGAACCTAAAACCTCAGCCGATACATAAGGACCCGTCTGATCGACCGGCACCTCAACTGATTCGGACCCCCATCCTACGCATTCCTATGCATGCTGAGAATCATGATATCCCGATCGATCGATGTCCGATACGTGATACTGATGCTGGCGATCGAAAACGTTTGAGCTATCTCGATGCTGGCCAGCAGTGTCGAAACGGGCATTATCGTTAGAATTCCCTCGAAAGGTCGAGAAGCCCCCTCTACCTCTCTGGCCACCCGGAGCGTGCCCCTGCCGCGAAGCACGCAATGCTGGGCACTCCCTGGCCCAATGGCCCAACTGCTTACAGTACGCACATTGGTTCTTATTCAAATCAGATCGGCCCGAAGGGGGACCATAAGATCCGCCCCTTCCCCTATTATTATTACCCCGGCGGGGCGGGCCATATACTTGTGCTAACATCACTTTGGTTTTGAGATCTTTCGATTTCTTTTCCTCCTGGCCCTTCGCCTCGTGCTCCTGACGCTCATAATACTGAGCGATGGTCAGAAGGGCCGTCGGTGTCGCGGAGGACCAAGAACTCTCACTCGCTTTTAACCGGGCCGCAACTGCCGGCAGCAGATTGGCCACATATTTGTCCGCGAAAAGGTGGCGGCCTGTATCGTCGGTAAGCGACTGGCCACTAAAGTCATGGAACGTTTCTTCGAAGCGCGTGAAGAAATCTGCAACTGACTCATCAATTTTCTGCTTACATGCCGCTAACATATTCCAGTCAATCTTTTTAGGGGGGATTATTGTTTTCAATTTAGCCACAATAGCAGCAGGGAGATCTAGAATATTCTGGGGTGGTTTCTGTGCGGGCTTCCGTTCCCTATCCTCATCCTCAAGCTCAGACCACCGGGCCTTAAAAGCAACTGCATCATCCACCTTCCGGACAGACCGCCACGTGTCCGGTGGTAGAATAAGGCCAAAGAACAGATCTATATCCGCTAAGGTCATAATGCAAGAATTCAAGGCCCCCTCGACTTCTTCATAGAAGGCCGCTGGATTCTTGCGGGGGTCAGGCAATGCATTCTTTAATGCCATAACATCGGCCCTATGCCAAGGAGTATAAACCCAATTATACACAAAATATCCCCTAGCATCGGCGGAGTTAATGTCCGAGCTAGTCCCTGCTCCTTTCGGAGGGACATACAAAGGTGCCGCCTCTCGCATCGGTTTAGCATGCACTACATTATCCTTATCTGACTGGGAGGCGGATGGGTGGCCCCCTGCCGCAACTGAATCCGACCGCTTCTCCTCCTCCGCTCGTTGGCGTGCTTTCTCTCGAAGGGCCAGCACCTCGTCCCGCAAGGCGAACAGCCGCCGAGCCGCCTCAGGAGCCTTAGAGGGAGAAAAAGCACCGTTACGTATTGCTCTGGCATCCGAAGACACTTCGTCAGGTTCAAAAACATGAGAATATTTTCGGAAAGCATTAATCACTTCATCCGCGAAATGACCCAGAAAATACACTTTATCTCTCTCCTGCCATGGCCCCCAAATTTGAAATAAGTCCTCCATGGATACCTTGCCCTTAAGCGCACGGAAGGAAATTTGCCGAAGCTCAGCCATTTGCTCGGCCGGCAGCATGGACCGTGTGTCTACCTTACCCGAAGCCGGGTCAGAATCTTGCGGCCGCGGAGCGGATGCGCCAACATAAGGGGGCGGAGAGCGATCTAGCAAATAAAAATCATCATCAGGATTATTAAGGACAGGATAAAGCGGCTGGCGAACAACATATTGACCCGAAACTTGTAGCCTACGCTCTTTCTCTTGTCTGTCCGTTTGCTCTTTGTCCTCCCGATGCTTCGCTTCCTGCGCTCGCATATGATCATTCTTCCGTTGCTCTTTATCAAACAGCGCTTTCTCACGCTTCTCTCGCTCACGCACTTCCTTCACCCATAATCGCACACACTCAAACATATCCTGACGAGCACGTCGCTTACACATACACTGTTCCACATACTCAATCTTACGTATATCAAACGATCCATACAAAGGCCATCGCAACTCAGGATCCTTCCTAGTATATTTCCTCCATAACGTGCTGTACATTATGGAAGAAAGACCATGCTTCACGTACATATCCCTATTAGGAGTCCCCTCTGGGGGAGCTGGAGCAGATTCCTCGAGGTTCAACCGGTTACCCAAACAGCAGCACCACTTACGGAGTGCGCTAAAAGCAGGCATGCTGGGAATAATGCAAAATATGCAGTATTATCAAGAAAAATGGCACTTAATCGTTGCGCCGTTCCAAATTTACACAGCTCCGGAGAAATTTCTCCACATTACCTGCCTATATGTGTTGCAACGCATATATTTTCACAAAGACAAATTCAAAATATGACTAGTCACCATCAATCAAACTCAAATAGCCAGACCAGGCTTCAAAACTCGGAGCAAGTACCGTACAACGGTTCTTACCAATCAAGAGTCCAGGTTCCAACTGCCAAGCTCCACAATCGCCCAAACGGCTCTCACGGCGGGACCGACAGAAGAGGTCTCAGTCGATGACCGGCGCCACCCAGATGGTCAGCTCGGAAGGGAAGGAAGAAAAACCTCGGGATGCCAGGGCTAAGACGCCGCTGGCAGTGATCACGTCCCCGGCCAAACTCCTCACCTTCGTCGCGACCAGTCCTTCGAGCATCCGAGTCGCCGATGAGCCCCACGTGACGGGCGCCAATTGATGAATACAAGCCCCAGCTAGGCCCGCAAGAGACAAGGGTTCGCTCTTCTGTAACAAGATCTATAAGGAAGTTGGCACGGAAACTGCAAAGTACAAAAACAACGTTTATTAACCCTTAAGGGTGGTCCTACAATCCACACAACACTCTTCAGTATTGCAAGGAGTAGCACAAAGAACTTGCGTACACAGTCCCCTTTTATACACAGCGAAGGGGCTCATGAGTGGGTGGATACCACTAAGTTGAAGAACATTACCATTTAGGGTCATTCTCGATACCAAATCAATACATGGGCGGAGCTGACACACTCCTTGAGCCCGCGAAAACACATGGTCAAGCAAAGCTAATTATAACAGATGTGGTCAAGTCTGGGCATGCGCCAGATGGACAAGGAGTAGCTATTTATAACTGTTGCTAGGCAGATTACAAGAGCAACTAACACAGAGGTCGGACTCTCCTCGTGGTGAGCACGTGGCAGCATGTCAATAGTACAAAATGGAGTCCGGACTTCGGCCAACATAACGAGGAAAACACGATAAAAGGGAAACACTAATGTTTTCAGTGAATGCTTAATCACATTCTGCCTTAATTTACAACAGGGGGGGTCAGAGGGATGGGTCTCAGCGCCACCGGGGGAGGGTGGAGACAGGGGGGGAGACTCAACCACCCTGACCGGGGACCTCCTTGACCGCTTGCGTGGTGGTGTACCTGTGGGGCTCAGGGACAGAGCGGCCATGAAGGAGTCCTTGGGGGAGATGTGGCCAGGAGAGCTGAGGGGAGGGGATTTGGAGGGAGTGGACTGGGTGGAATGCGGACTCCCACTATGGCTGCGTGTCACACGTTTGCCCCCCGACCCAGTGGGTGTGCCTACCTCACCCTGTGTGTGCGTGTCAGGAGGAGTGCGGTGGACCTTCCCTGCTGGTGTGGTGCCCGTGTCCGTTGATGTGGGTGCATGCCGACGTCTGGGTGTACGTGGGACAGGCATGGGAGTGGGAAGTGTGGATGGGGCAGGGGTAGTTGGGGGGAGGTCGCGCTGCAGGAGACCCACTGCTGCAGTCAGTGTGGAGTCTATGGACCTCAGCAAGTTGCGTTGGTCAGCCTGCGATGAATGAATGCCCTCCAAGAAAGCCTCGATGTTGGTGAGGGTTTTGCCGTGGGCATGGAGGACATTAAGGATCGCAGCCTGACCAACCTGCAGTTGCCGCTGGATGTCCACAGACTCTGCATTGGCGGCAGCAGTGGAGACAGGGGCAGGGGGTGCGGTGCCTGGCAGGAAGGAGACATGCTGTGACCGGGCACGCTGGGAAGAGACACGAGCAAGTGGGAGGCGGCTGGTGGGAACTGAGGGGGCGGTGCGAGGTGTTGTTCCGCTGTCAGCTGCTGGTGCAGCCACCGCCCACTCGGAGACATCCTCCTCGGACCTGTCAGCTTCGTATTCTGACGTGCCAGTCGACAGGTCCTCGGCCGCACTATCCTCCACCTCTGTCCCACTCGATGTGCCAGCCCCGATATCACGGCTGGCACTGGTGCTCGGTCCCTCCGCCTTGCCTGTGTCCATGTCTCCCTCTGTGTCCCCCGACGATGCTGTGGGCAGGGTGGAGAGACAGAAATTAATCAGACAGCTGTACACATCAGTCACATGAGTCCAATCGACATAGGTAACACTGCATAGCCTGAAAAGGAAGATCCCTAACATCTACTAAACAAGGTACCGATGTAGGGCATGAAACACACAGTTGGTTGAGCCACCATGCCACTGAAATACCATGGAGAGCATGAGACAATAGCTAAACACAGGAAACGGAGTCTGACATAGCACCCAGGCCCTGGGGACAATCCAGCACTGCATCTGCACCACACAGCGTTGGCGAAAATACCGATGACCAGGGACCATATCCATGAACTTGAGACACATGCTGCATAGGTAATGCTGAAAACATGCCCAACATGACTCGGTCACTGCACATTGCGTGTGTGTCCAGACACATCACACACTGCCCAGACCCAGCAAGTAGAAATCAGGATTTGACACATAGGCATTGCCCGCCCCAACAAGACCCTACACGAGGCAAATTGTTGAGACACAGGTGGCACCAACATCTCATAGTCTGGGTGATACACACAGGGGCAGGCAAAAAGCAAGATTGGACGCCAAACTGCCAAGGTGCGCCTGTACAAATAATGAGGTACCAGTGCCCATCCTCAGATGAGTATAACAAGACACACAGGCACTGGCAACTGTGAGTATGAAGAAGGACAATCAGGTCAGGCTGCACAGTGGACACCTGTACAAAATAGCACGTCTATATACATGGTGACAGGGGACAATGGCACAGAGCACAACCTACGCTGTAGACACTGAGATTGTCCACGTTTATGATGACACATACACCACTGAGGAAAAGGTGCCCCAGGGGACAGTAGTGGGCACGCAACTACATGCTACTGAATGGTAATGACTGCAACACACGTCACCATCCCTGCACTATGTGTATCGCACACTCATGCACATCATGTCACAGGCCACTACATAGGACATGCGCGCTGTAAGGCATGACACATGAGAGACCAACTCCCATGTCTGGAGTCAGCATCAGTGCCAACTGACATGGAACCCACATGCAGTGAACTTGACAGTGCACAGGCAAGGTCACACACCACCCCCACACATGATGCTACAGTCATTGTTCTCGTGGACAAAGCGCCAGCCTACATTACCTTGTGAAGGAGTGACTACACACAGACCAGGGAACACATTGCAAGGAGGGGAAGGGTGGCAGGGGCGCAGCGCTATACTGGGGCAAACAGGATCTGCACAGCACCTTTAAACCCTGCCAGTGAATTCATGCTACTGTGCCCTTACAAATGCCGGTGACACACAACAAACACACATGTACCTACCCCCTTCCGGCTGCTGCATCGCCTGTAAGCGCCTCTCCAGGTCTGGAAAGACCACCGGCAGCACACGCCTGTGGAGGTGGCTCAGACGGCGGCGACCGCGGTTCTTGTGGCTCTCAGGTGAGTCCCCCAGCAGGAGCCGTGCAATCCTCCGCGTCCAGCACCGGATATCCTGCCAGCGTTTCCTCACCTGGGGCAGGCTCCGCCTCTGACCATCCACACCCCTCACGGCACTGACGGCGGTCAGCCAGATCTGCTCCTTGGCAGTGGCGCCTACCTGTGAGGAGGAACAAGTGACACCACATCAATACACCAGCCACATGTCACAGAGAGACATATGGGTACAAATTAGCTGGTTACAACAAGGCATGTCATGCAGCCAACACATTGCACCTTTGTCATAGGGACATCATCCCCTGGTGAGGGAAAAAGCAGTACGTGCCACAGTGGGTACACAGGTGGAATGATGGCAATGTCACAATCAATGATCAAGGCTCACACTGTGCATCACACCCACCCCTCCTGTCTCAGGGCACTGCTGTGAGTGATAGGCCCCCACCCCTCCTGTCTCAGGGCACTGCTGTTAGTGATAGGCCCCCACCCCTCCTGTCTCAGGGCACTGCTGTTAGTGATAGGCCCCCACCCCTCCTGTCTCAGGGCACTGCTGTGAGTGATAGGCCCCCACCCCTCCTGTCTCAGGGCACTGCTGGGAGGACTCTGCACACACCCCTCCTGTCTCAGGGCACTGCTGTGAGTGATAGGCCCCCACCCCTCCTGTCTCAGGGCACTGCTGGGAGGACTCTGCACACACCCCTCCTGTCTCAGGGCACTGCTGTGAGTGATAGGCCCCCACCCCTCCTGTCTCAGGGCACTGCTGTTAGTGATAGGCCCCCACCCCTCCTGTCTCAGGGCACTGCTGTTAGTGATAGGCCCCCACCCCTCCTGTCTCAGGGCACTGCTGTGAGTGATAGGCCCCCACCCCTCCTGTCTCAGGGCACTGCTGGGAGGACTCTGCACACACCCCTCCTGGCTCAGGGCACTGCTGTGAGTGATAGGCCCCCACCCCTCCTGTCTCAGGGCACTGCTGGGAGGACTCTGCACACAGCCCTCCTGGCTCAGGGCACTGCTGTGAGTGATAGGCCCCCACCCCTCCTGTCTCAGGGCACTGCTGTGAGTGATAGGCCCCCACCCCTCCTGTCTCAGGGCACTGCTGGGAGGACTCTGCACATACCCCTCCTGGCTCAGGGCACTGCTGTGAGTGATAGGCCCCCACCCCTCCTGTCTCAGGGCACTGCTGGGAGGACTCCACACCCACCCCTCCTGTCTCAGGGCACTGCTGGGAGACATCAGGCACCCCCCCCCTGGGACCCCCCCGACAGTACATGGCATGTGTGTTACACCTGGACACAATGGCAGAAGTCACAGTCACAACATAGGGACAGTCTGTGGCAGTGGCCTATGCACTCACCTGATACCCTGGTCGCCCATACAGCATGGAGTACTGTGGGAGGATCACATCCAGCAGAGCCATGTTCTCCTCCAGGGTGAATGGCTGTGTCCTCTCCACAGCCCTTGACATGGTTCCAGGGAATCAGTAGCAGCAGCTGGGTCGACGAATGCAAAGATGTGCAGGCAAGTACTCCCTCATGGGACCTGGCTGCCTTATATGTGCCCTTCTGCCCAGTCTCATGCACAGGAGTACAGAGTGATTGGTCACTCACATTTGCATCCTATGTTTCCACCAATCCCTTCAAACCTAGCAGTCTGTGGGTTCTCTATCGGTTTCATTCTCCTGCATGATGTCAGCCCCACAAACACATTGCAACAAAGTAGAATAATTCCAACTGACTTCTGCTGTGCACCTTCCAGAACAATTTCGAAATTTGAACTTGGTCTCCATGACAACCAGCATGCATGTAGGCCTTAATACTTGTCCCCTATGTAATTTGGAGCATCACACACAGGTACGGTGCGTTTCGGGGCCCTAGGGCACCCCAAATGCATGGCAACGGCCCGTACATGCATGCCTACGTTCACTATCACTATGGGTCTGCACGCGTATGCGTACTCGTAGTGGTACGGGCCGTACACTCGCATGTACGCTCACTATCACTACGAGTACGCATACGCGTGCAGACCCATAGTGATAGTGAGCGTAGATGCGTGTGTACGGTCCGTACCACTACGGGTACGCATACGCGTGCAGACTCATAGTGATAGTGAGCGTAGATGCGTGTGTACGGTCCGTACCACTACCGGTACGTATACGCGTGCAGACCCATAGTGATAGGGCCGTACACACGCATCTACGCTCACTATCACTATGGGTCTGCACGCGTATGCGTACTCGTAGTGGTACGGACCGTACACACGCATCTACGCTCACTATCACTATGGGTCTGCACGCGTATGCGTACTCGTAGTCGTACGGACCGTACACACGCATCTACGCTCACTATCACTATGGGTCTGCACGCGTATGCGTACTCGTAGTGGTACGGACCGTACACACGCATCTACGCTCACTATCACTATGGGTCTGCACGCGTATGCGTACCCGTAGTGGTACGGACCGTACACACGCATCTACGCTCACTATCACTATGGGTCTGCACGCGTATGCGTACTCGTAGTGGTACGGACCGTACACACGCATCTACGCTCACTATCACTATGGGTCTGCACGCGTATGCGTACTCGTAGTGGTACGGACCGTACACACGCATCTACGCTCACTATCACTATGGGTCTGCACGCGTATGCGTACTCGTAGTGGTACGGACCGTACACACGCATCTACGCTCACTATCACTATGGGTCTGCAGGCGTATGCGTACCCGTAGTGGTACGGACCGTACAAATGCCTGTACGCTCGCCATCACGATGGGTACACATACGGCAGCACTCCCACAGTGATTTGGGAACATACACAGGCCCTCTTAGCAGCAGTACGGCGGTTTTTACACATCACAGTGGTGATAGGCGACACACAGGTAGGAATAGGGCGGACATACTTGTCCATGGATGGACATACTTGTCCATGGATGGACATACTTGTCCATGGATGGACATACTTGTGCAGGAATGGACATCAAGGCATCGTCTGTGCATTACTACATGTGTGGGGCACAGGTGTGACAGGCTGTGATGTGGAACATGCCTCCTGAGTGGAGAAGGCACCAGATGTATGATGAGATGTGCATAGGTGTACTGTGTGACGGTGCAATGTGTGCCAGGCATGCCCTTGACTCCTTTGACATGTGTGCATGTCGTACTGCGCACTTGGGGTGAGCGTCACTGGCATGGCACGGACACCAACACACGGAAGTGTCCCATGATGCCCGGTACAGGGGTCATGACACATGACTTGTCACTACCCACAGTGCACAATGTGACTATGTCATTTATGTGTCCGGGATTTTCATCAGGTTGATGTTGTAGCACCCTCAAAAGCTGCAGCTGTTGCAGCAACCAACATGTGTCTGTGTGTAGATTGTCATTGCACACTGTTCCGCACACCATGCACATGTGGTATCGGATGTGAGGTGCACATGTATGCATGGGACACGGAGTAGCGTGACAAGGCCATGTCAGCATCCTCACAAGGAATGTGTGGTGAGTCATGACATGTGCACCTTCATGGCAAGGTGTGTGGGCAGGCCTAGTGTAATGTCATGTGACCTGTGGCTCCGGTGTTCCGCAACCAGTCTCTGCAATCGGCATCCCACTTCTGCTGATGTGTGGGTGTATGTCACTCCTGTCTTGCGTCGGGCTGTTCACTTGCACTGGGACACAGCTATTCCCATGGCGTGGCATGGGGAGGTTCTCAATCTCCGTGTGTAGCTGGGTCTTGGAAGGAGTGTCACCTTGCATCCATACGTGTCCTGGACATGTAGCACATACCTGACTCCCTATGTAGCATGTGTGTATTGCCAGATTTACATGTGCTCAGTAGACATGAGTTGTTGTCGTAGTGCACTCACTCTTCCTTGTCACTTCCAAATTACTGCAGAGCGCCGCCTCTTGCCCGAAGAATTCCAGACTTGGCTGCCATGTAGGAGAATGACAGGATCCGGCTCTACCGCTTCACCCAACCGTTGATCCTGGAGCTGACGGCGAGACTGGCACCACACCTGCAACCGCAGCACAGGTATCCTACGGCACTGACACCCCAGCTGAAGGTAATGGCTGCCCTACATTTTCTTGCCACGGGTACCTTCCAAAATACCATAGCTCATGTTGGTGGCATGTCCCAGAGCATGTTCAGCGGTGTGCTGCATGATTTCTTGGAGGCCATGTTGATTCACCTGGATGACTTCATCAAGTTCCCAACCCCTGAACAGATGACTGAGGTCAAGCGTGGATTCTATGCCCTGGAAGGGATGCCCCATGTCATTGGGTCCATAGATGGGACACATGTAGGTTTGGTACCACCACACGCACGGGAGGTGGCGTACCGCAATCGGAAGCACTACCACTCCATCAATGCCCTTGTGGTGTGTCTGTCCAATATGGTGATTTCACATGTCTGTGCTCGTTTCCCAGGATCAGCACACGATGCCTACATCATGAGGCGTAGCGGGATGCCTGATATGATGATGCAGCTGCGCAACGAACGGGCATGTGTTGTTGGTGGGTACAGTCTGTCTGTCCTGTATTCTGTATAGCCGACCAGCACGACCGCTTCACCAGTTCTAACGATGTCCATGTGCTTCCCATGTAGGGGACGCTGGCTATCCCAACATGCCTTGGCTGCTGACACCTCTCCGCAACCCCATCACGCCGGCCCAGCTCCGCTATAACACCGCCCATGGCCGGATAAGGCGAGTGATAGAGAGGACGTTTGGCATGCTGAAGAGCCGATTCCGGTGCCTCCACAAGACCGGCGGTGCACTCCCTTATGCCCCGGCGAAGGTCTGCAAGATCTTCATGGTCTGCTGCATGCTGCACAACATGGCAGTTGAAAGAGCTGTGCCACTCATCCTGAATCAACATGACGAGGACCATCCACCCGTGGAGGACGAAGGGCTTGGCAATGGGGCTAGTGATGTGGAGGATGTGGAGCCGCAAGAGGACATCCGGACTCGGCTCATACGCGACTTCTTTGCTTAGTGGTGAGTACCAGTGTCTGAGTGTGCACGCATTGGTCCCCGTGTGGCATGCGTTGTGATGTGTGTCTCCACCTGCATGTATGGCACGTGGGTCAGAGGTGTGTGTGGGTGTGTCACTGGAGTGATGGTGGCAGTGATGGTAGTATTTCCCCAGTCATAATTGTGACCTAGCATGTTGTCATCCATACATGTGTCGAGTAAATGCACATGCAAGTGGCTGTGCTTTTTGTGGCTGACTTCTTGTGTGTCTCTCTTCCCCAGGTACCTGCGCATGCCGTTTGCTGGTTGCATTGTTGTGGCACTGCTATTCCTCATGGACATGACATCGTGGGCTGACTCAGCGTTACAGGCACGGACACGTTTGGAAGTCTCCATGGGGTAAGGGATGCATCTGGGGTGTATTGGGTGTGGCAGTTGTTCACGATGTGTGCACACTGCCCCTGTCGGGGTTTGGTTCCTCTGCAGCCATGTCGCATCCCCATGGGACACGACATGCAGCTGTGTACACCTGAATAGATGGTCTGCCTGGTTGACAGTCATCAGTGATGGGATAGTGGATTGTGATGATGGCATCAATGTGTGTGACACTGCCCTCGGACACATACGGTTAGCATTGGCTTGACATGGTGTGGGACTTCCACATCAGCGGATCTATGGTGTATGGCAGGCTCTCCGTGTGCAGCTGTGGGTATTTAGCTGTTAGCCGACGCTTGTGTGCCAGTACCATGGCTATCACGCATTTGTGCTGCAGAAGGGGGGTGCCAGTGTTGGACCCACATGTCACTCCACATGATGTGTTCATGTGTACTTCAAGTTGCCTCTGCAATCCCAAAAACATGACTAATAAAGGTGTCCCTATGCCTCCAAGGTGCCTCTTCTCAGTTAATGCTGGTGTGTTGGCACGGTGCATCCTGCATGTCTGGCATGGTATTCCCTGATTGTGGCTATGTGTCAATGTGTCGAGTGGCAAGATGCAAGCTGTGTGTGTGTGCTGAGACTGTGTATTGGGCATGATGTCCATGACTGTGTGGGTATTGTGATATGTGCCATCCCCATGCATCCAACGTTGTCCATGACCCCATTCTCTGCATCCACCGGACTCAAGCTTGCAGGACATGGTTCTGCCACCTGTCTACACATACCTGGGTGCCCCCCAGGACACTGGCCAGGATCCCTGACCTCTGCGCATGACTGTTGCTGTACTCAATGTGTCTGTCAGCACGGTTGTTCGGCCACCCCCTCAGCTGGTTGTGCCCATCACAGGTGTGTATGGTGCTCCATGTCTGTCTTGCCTAATAAACTGTGACCCATGTGTCCTGTGCCAGACTCAGGCCCCAGGGTGTGGATGGTTGAAGAGAACAGATGACTCAGGCATGTTTAGACTGTACAAGACACATGTTAGGTAATAATGCTACCAGCAGGCATCTACTCTTAATAGTGTGATTTATTATTGGGGGGGGGGACAAAGTGAGGGGCTTTCCGGGATTAGGGAATCCAAAGTTCAGTAGGGGAGTTGGTGTCCTTGCCATTGGAAATCCTCAGAGTCCATGCCACAGTCTTTGTCAACATTGGTCAGCCAGTGACCAGCAGGGCCATGTGGCAGAGAATGTCTCTTGATGCTGTGATGCTGTTGCTCCAGTGGGCCAGGTGCCAGGCCAGGTGTCCTGGGAGATGGTGATGTAGCAGCCACCCTCACGGTCCTTTCCGTGGACGACCCGGCTTCCTGCGGGGAACCTCAGCAGCAGGCCGTGACGACGTCTGGGATGCTCCGTCGGATGTTTCCTCCTCCTCCTCCTGATCCCTCCCTGTGGGTGGTGATGTTCTCCGCCTTCTGGCACAGGGAGGGTCGGCCATGGTGTCGGCCATCCGACGGAGTGTAGCGTGAATCCCCTGGAACGCCGTCACTTGCTCAGCCTGTCTGTCCTCCATCCTCCGTTGGTGTACCAGTAGACAGGCTATTAGCTCCGCATGTTGCTGGGCCTGCTGGACCTTGATCCCCTCGAGGACGGACACAACCTGGGCCATGCCCGTGGTGTCCTGCCGGTATGAGTCCAGGATGTTACGGACATGGGAAAATACCGGATCCCCAGCCAACTGGTCAGGCTCGCGCCTCCGCCGTCCTCCACTCCCACCACCCCTGCCCACTTGCGCCTGGCCTGCACTTGTGGGCACATCGGGTCTCCGGGACCCCTGAGGGGTGGCATTGGCGTTGTCGCCTGCCTCCTCCTGGGTGCCCGGGACACCGTGTCCCTCCTGGCGAGCCTGGCTGCATTGTGGTGTTGGGGCAGGGATCCTGGGTGTCTCCTGGGATGTGGCAGGAGTGGGGGTGGTGGTTGGCACGGTTGTACCTGACGCAGGTGCTGCAGGTGGTTGGACACCAGAGGGGCCAGGTCGGTCGGGGTCGTCCGCAGAGTGGTGAGAGTGGTCGCTGCCGGTGGGATCGGTCTCCTGCAGATCCGGGTCCTGTGAGTGTTCCCCCCCAGTGTTGGGGGGTGCAGCACGACGTTGACCTGTGTGTGAGAGAGACAATGTTAATTTTGGTCCATGCAACATCCATGTTTCATCCGTTTCAAAGTTGGCACATTTCCTCTTGGAATTAGGATCTGTCTTGCATTCCACTCACAGTGCACTTGTGCATGGGTGTGTCCCTTGGGCACCAATTTGGCCCCTTGAACTATGTGTGGCACAGTCTTACTTGCTGCGTCAAGTGTGACTGCAGTCAGCAGTGGAGTGTGCAGGTGTGGCGAGCCATGCATTTGCGCCTTCCTTGTAGCACTGTACATGTGCACATGGAGTGGATCCACACACTTATATGATGCAGGTAGCTGTCCTTGTGCTCGTGTACAGGTTGTGACATGGCCCTGCGTTTTGCCATGATGAAGAGGGGGGGTTCTGGCACTGGCCACCCTTGTCTACATGCACGCAGTCCACCTGCTGACGAGCAGACATTCCCACACACCAAAGGACTGATTTGCTCTCCCTGTGTCTCCCTCCTTCTCTGTCCCCCTCTCCCTCCCTCTCTGTCCCCCTCTCCCTCCCTCTCTGTCCCCCTCTCCCTCCCTCTGTGTGTCAGCCTCCTCCCTCTGTCCGTCTTCCTGTGTCTCCCTCCCTCTCTGTCCCCCTCTCCCTCCCTCTCTGTCCCCCTCTCCCTCCCTCTGTGTGTCAGCCTCCTCCCCCTGTCCGTCTTCCTGTGTCTCCCTCCCTCTCTGTCCCCCTCTCCCTCCCTCTCTGTCCCCCTCTCCCTCCCTCTGTGTGTCAGCCTCCTCCCTCTGTCCGTCTTCCTGTGTCTCCCTCCCTCTCTGTCCCCCTCTCCCTCCCTCTCTGTCCCCCTCTCCCTCCCTCTGTGTCCCCCTCTCCCTCCCTCCGTGTGTCACCCTCTGTCACCTTGGCCAAGCTTCCTGGGCACACACTGTTAGCAGATCTTTGAGTGGCCCTTGGCCTGTTGATGTGAGTTTGTTTCTGATCTCCAGGCACCCATTTGGTGTGATGTGTGTCTGTGCGCTGCTGCTGTGGTGGTGTGTGCTGCCACTCTTTCACAATGTTGGCTGTTCATTAGCTACTGTCATGTGCAAAACAGTGCCTTCACCCCCATGTGTTGATGCAAGGCGTCCGCCATTTGCTGGCAAGTCATTCCTGTGTTGGGACACAGTGTTTGTCTGGCTGTGACCTAGGCCATATGGGCAGAGGGCATTGTTGTCTGCTTTGGAGTCGCACTATGTGATTTTTGGTGCCCAGCCTCCCGCCATCCGGGTTACCGTGTCATGTGTTGTTGTCTTCTGTGGCCTGTGACTTGACATTGTCCAGCTGGGTGCATGGGGCATGGTGGCAGCAGTGGCATGTGCCTGCTCATGGAGTGTGGTTGAGTCATGCGATGGCTTGTGGTGGTTGCGTGCCTGTTAGTAATTTTGGTTGTGGTTGCAGTTCCCCCCATGTGAGGTGCGTTGTTTGTGTACTCACCCGGGTCTCGGAGTCCTTCTAATCCTTCAACTGCCTCCACCGGCAGTATGGCCATCACCCTCTCCTCCCAGGGATGGTACTGTACGGCTCTGCGGGAGGGCCCTCCTCCGGTGGCGTTGGCCTGGTCGTGTTCCTCCTGCCTCTTGGCTCTGACCCTCCTCTGCAGATCGTACCACCTGTTCTGGCAATCCTGCTGGGTCCTCCTGGTGTCCGCAACGGCATTCACAGCATCGACGATGGTCTGCCACATGGCTGTTTTGGCTGCCTGGCTGGTGCTTCTGACCAATGTTCCAAAGATCTGTGGCTCGACTCTGAGGATTTGATCAACAAGGACCTCCAACTCTCGGTGACTGAACTTTGGATTCTTGGTAGTGGGCATGGTGAGGGGTGTGGGTGGGGATGGTGTGGGTGTGGGGGGTGTGTGGATGTTGGGGGGGGGGTGTGGATGGTTGTGTGTGTGTGTGAATGTGATGAGAGGGTGTTTGTGAGGGTGGTCGTGTGAAGGTGTGCAAGTGTAAGGTGTGGTGTAGCTTGTAGTCTGGTTCTGTGGTGTCTGGCAGCAGTGAGTCTGTTGCAAAGGCTCATGGTTTGTGTGTGTGGGCCCTTTTTATTGGTCCATGGGTGGGTGTGGCAGTGTTTGAAGTTTGGGTGGGTGTGTTATAAGGAGTGGTGGTGTATTGGGCCTCTGTTTGTTTTTGGCAGTTGCAGGTCAGTGATTGTGTTATTTTAGTGGTTGTTGGCCATGTTTAGTGGCTTTGTGCCTTTTGAATGGTGTATTCTTGTGTTGTTTTGTTTTGTCCTGGTTGTGTACGTGCGTTTTGAGCGTGTGTACGGTGTGTACATGGGCCATTTGGTTGTACGATTATGTCCTTGTGTGTGGCTTTGTACGACTCGTACATGCGGTTGTGATGTTGGGGCATGGGGTGCGCTCCGTACTTAGGAGGTTGTGTTGGGGGTGCGCCAGGAACTACTGGGGTGTACATAGACGGTGGTACGACACGTCCAGGGGTGGGGGTACGACTGGAACGTACTGGGGTGTACATAGACGGTGGTACGACACGTCCAGGGGTGGGGGTAGGACTCGAACGTACTGGGGTGTAGGTTCATGGTGGTACGTCACGTACAGGGGTGGGGGTAGGACTCGAACGTACTGGGGTGTAGGTAGACGGGGCTATGACACGTACTGGGGTGGGGGTACGACTGGAACGTACTGGGGTGTAGGTACACGGGGGGTATGACACGTACTGGGGTGGGGGTGGGGCTCGAACGTACTGGGGTGTAGGTTCACGGTGGTACGACACGTACTGGGGTGGGGGTACGACTGGAACGTACTGGGGTGTACATAGACGGTGGTACGACACGTACAGGGGTGGGGGGGTGTACATTGACGGTGGTACGACATGTACTGGGGTGGGGGTACGACTGGAACATACTGGGGTGTAGGTACACGGGGGGTATGACACGTCCAGGGGTGGGGGTACGACTGGAACGTACTGGGGTGTACATAGACGGTGGTACGACACGTCCAGGGGTGGGGGTAGGACTCGAACGTACTGGGGTGTAGGTTCACGGTGGTACGACACGTACAGGGGTGGGGGTAGGACTCGAACGTACTGGGGTGTAGGTACACGGGGGGTATGACACGTACTGTGGTGGGGGTACGACTGGAACGTACTGGGGTGTAGGTACACGGGGGTATGACACGTACTGGGGTGGGGGTACGATTGGAACGTACTGGGGTGTACATAGACGGTGGTACGACACGTACAGGGGTGGGGGGGTGTACATTGACGGTGGTACGACACGTACTGGGGTGGGGGTACGACTGGAACGTACTGGGGTGTAGGTACACGGGGGTATGACACGTACTGGGGTGGGGGTACGACTGGAACGTACTGGGGTGTAGGTACACGGGGGGTATGACACGTACTGGGGTGGGGGTACGACTGGAACGTACTGGGGTGTAGGTAGACGGGGCTATGACACGTACTGGGGTGGGGGTGGGGCTCGAACGTACTGGGGTGTAGGTACACGGGGGGTACGACACGTACTGGGGTGGGGGTACGACTGGAACGTACTGGGGTGTAGGTACACGGGGGGTATGACACGTACTGGGGTGGGGGTACGACTGGAACGTACTGGGGTGTACATAGACGGTGGTACGACACGTACAGGGGTGGGGGGGTATACATTGACGGTGGTACGACACATACTGGGGTGGGGGTACGACTGGAACGTACTGGGGTGTAGGTACACGGGGGGTATGACACGTACTGGGGTGGGGGTACGACTGGAACGTACTGGGGTGTAGGTACACGGGGGTATGACACGTACTGGGGTGGGGGTACGACTGGAACGTACTGGGGTGTAGGTACACGGGGGGTATGACACGTACTGGGGTGGGGGTACGACTGGAACGTACTGGGGTGTACATAGACGGTGGTACGACACGTACAGGGGTGGGGGTGGGGCTCGAACGTACTGGGGTGTAGGTAGACGGGGCTATGACACGTACTGGGGTGGGGGTACGACTGGAACGTACTGGGGTGTAGGTACACGGGGGTATGACACGTACTGGGGTGGGGGTACGACTGGAACGTACTGGGGTGTACCTAGACGGGTGGGGGTATACATATACGGGGGGTACGTGTCGGACGTACGGGGGCTGGGGGGAGTGTTGGGCGCGTATGCGGGCACATGTCTCCATGGTTGCTATAGGTGTTCGGTGCAGACGGTGTTTTTTCCATACGGTTGTACGCTCGGACGCACGGGATGGATCGTGATTCCTCGGTCGGACTTGGCTTTTCACGTTTGTAAGGTAAATCGTCCGAGGACGTGTCGGACACATTTTCCGACCCGAGGACGTGTGGGGAATGATTCCCAGTGCGGTTCGTATGGACTTTTTACCATGCGAATCGTGATTGCCAGTTCGTACGGCACTTGTACGATTCGTACGGTAAAAAGACCCGATACGAGTCGCACGGGGGAATTTTTTGCCGGATCGTGATCGGCACCTAAATCTACCACCAGCATGACACCCTACACTACACAAACACCACTGCACTACCCTAAACCCTAAAACACTACCCCAGCATGACACCCTTCCCTACCTAAACACAACTGCACTACCCCAAACCCTAAAACACTACCCCCAGCACGACCCCCTTCACTACCCAAACAACACTGCACATTCCTAAACCCTAAAACACAATACCCTACACTACACAAACACCACTGCACTACCATAAACCCTAAAACACTAGAACACATCACCACCACCTACAGTACACAAACACAACTGCACTACTCTAAACCCTAAAACACTACCCCCTACATTACACAAACACCACTGCACTACCCTAAACACTAAAACACTACCACCAGCACTACCCCCTACACTACACAAACACCACTGCACTACCCTAAACCCTAAAACACTACCCCAGCACGACTCCCTACACTACCCAAGCACCACTGCACTACCCTAAACCCTAAATCTACCCCAGCAAGACCCCCTACACTACCCAAACACCACTGCACTACCCTAAACCATAAAACACTACCCCCAGCACGACCCCCTACACTACACAAACACCACTGCACTACCCTAAACCCTATAACACTACCACCAGCATTACCCCTACACTACTCAAACACCACTGAACTACCCTAAACCCTAAAACACTACCCCAGCACGACCCCCTACACTACCCATACACCACTGCACTACCCTAAACCCTAAAACACTACCCCCAGCACAACCCCCTACACTACTGCACTACCCTAAACCCTTAAACACTACCCCAGCACGACCCCCTACACTACCCAAACACCACTGCACTACCCTAAACCCTAAAACACTACCCCTAGCACGACTCCCTACACTACCCAAACACCACTGCACTACCCTAAACCCTAGAGAAAAAAAAACACCCCATGCCCAATCCCCCTTACCTCTCACTCCTCGTGTTTCCTCTCTTCTCGTGGTTCTTGCTTTATGTCATCTCTGAGGGGCTCTGCACGTCGTTGTGAGGAAACGGAACAGCCTCTGTTTCCTTACAACAACGTGGATTGTCTACGTGCTTTTTAGAATGCATGGTCATTTACCATACATACCTTTACAACAAAATTTGTTGCAAAGGGATGCGTGGTAAATGTCATGACCATGCGTTCCAAAAAAATGTGTAGTAATGACTTTGCGATGTACAACGCATGCGTGGTAATGCATGCGTTGTAATGGTATCGCAAAGTAAAAAAGTCGTTGTAACGGCTGTTTACTGATCGACGCTGGACCCTGTTCTTCAGTGAGATGTTTATTTGATTAATTAGGAGAAAGGAATATGGTTTTTTTTATCAAAAAGTGCATTCCCAGCTTCATGCTTTTATTCTAAAGTGGGTGCCCAACCCGCATTGTACCACCAAAGGAAAGGAGCCACCAGTTGCCGTGATCGTGCGGAGACCCGGAAGTCAGCCGAAGCTGCCTGACATTAGGCGGAGCTTAAGGAGCCATCCGGCGAGCAGGGAGAGGAAGACTTGCCCACCGCCGGAACCGTCCGGAGCCTTGCGGGCTCCCCTCCAAAGTCCCGTGTCCCAGGAGAGGGACCGGGTGAAGGGAGAGTGAAGGGGGAGCTTCGCGGGCTCCTCAGGAGTGCGGAACCAGCTTCCAGGAACCACGCAGAGTCCCGATAGAGTCCCGGTAAGCGGGGGCTCTTTTATGTACGTGGGGGCCCTTTTCCATGCCACCAGCACCACGAGAAGAGTCCCGGTGCCTGAGCAGTCCCGCCAGAAAGCGGGCCGCTCCAATGATGGGGGCAAATTTGCTGAGAGAGCCCCAGAGCAGGGCCTCTTTGTGTATTCCACGTGGCCTGGTTTCACTTCCAGTGAGAAAGTGGAAGAGTCTGTTTGGATCTAAAGGAGTTCTGTTGTTGGACGGGCTAGCCGCGACACATCATCAGAAAACAAAGCTAATGGAAAGCGTACTGCCTGAAGTGTGGAGCAGTGCCATGAAAGGTCAACGAGTGTGCGTCCCACCGCAGTATGACCGCACCACGTGACCCATGTGCCGCCTCCAGGGTACGGGAGGCAGAAGCAGCATCGCAGGTCCTCTTGAAGACTGTTGTAGCACTAATTCTACATTTTGGTACTAGGGCATTATAACTTTGTTGTTCCTGCCAGATACAAAGAGAAGATCCTGTGTTATTCAGTTCTCTCGTTACCTTTTTTGTGGGTTGTGGTGCTTGTCACTTCATTGCCCCGCCAATGCACACGACTTGGCACCCCACCCTGTGGGCCATCTGCGGGGCCTCTGCCCTCGGATCACTGGTTTCAGTTTCTGGAGTGGCAACATAAACAGTTGCACCCAAAGGACTAGCCTGAACACTTAGGTGAATATCCCCTGCACCAGCGTTCCACGGAAATTCTTTCCTAGCTCTCCCACACCGACGAGGACGTCATAATAGCACGGCTCCGCTCGCGACACCGTATGATGTCATCGGAGCAAAAAGAGGACCTCGTCGGCGTGCTGACATCAGTTCCACCCATTTTTTCTGTGCCACCAAGGCAAACAGACGGACCGAGTCATTTTCACATGTATACATAGTATAATAAATATATATATATTCACTGAAAAAAACCATAGGTTTCAAGCACGTCATAGTTGGAAATTAGCATTTAAAAAACCTTAGAAATTCACTGAAAAAACCATAGGTTTCAGGGGCGTTATAGTTAGTTGGACATTTCACCCGTACAAAACCATAGAAATTCCCCCGTTATAGTTAGTTCAGCTAACTATAACTCGCGCGCACGCAATGCACTGCTGATGATGTCACATATTACATCACTCATGACATGGTCAGTGACATCACTCATGACATCACTCATGACATCTCAAATGACATCACTGATGACATCATCCAGTGAATGTGTGTTTTTCTGAAAATTAAATATGTTTTAGATATGTATATATCAAGGTCGATGGAAGAATAAATGGGTATATAAGTGTCTAAATGGCTGATTTTTTTTTGTAAAATTGATTGTATAACTGACTGATTAAGTTCATCTTAGTGAATACATGGGTTAGTGAGTAATGTTTAAATATGTAAATAACTGTATCAGTCTCTCACTTTGTGTATAAGTGGCTGCATGGGTTGGTGAATAGGTACATGGGTGTCTATATGGGTTATTAGTTGTTTTTTTGAGTATCAGTATGAGTGTCTGAGTGTCTGTATGGTTCGGTGGGGGGTATGACTTAGTGCATAGATGCATGAATGAGTGACTCACTGTTTGTATGTGTTGAAGACAGCATGTGTGCAGGACTGTATAGGTGGATGAGTGTGTGTATGGGTGTGTTAGTGAGTGAATGACTGTCTCAAACTAGTATATGTGAGTATTGGTGTATATAAGTGAGTATATGTGAGAGTGAGAGATTGGAAGAGTTCCTGTACAAATAAGTAGGTGTTTCTATAAGTGATTGTTGAAGAGAGTAAGTATGTGTAAGTTTCTGTAGAAGTAAGTGTGGTAGTGTGTGTATAACTGTATATGCAAGTAAATGGATGTTTGATACTTTGTTTGCTTGTGTGACTATGTGTGTGAATAACTCTATGGATGATTGGCAGTGTGTAACAGGATGTATAGGTGTATGAGTACATATGATGAGTGAGTACATGTATGAGTGACTGTATAGTGACTGTTGGTGAATGAGTGGATGTGTGTGTAGATCTTGGAATTACTGAATAGGTGTGTTGTAACTGGTATTGGTATGTCCATTGTTTTGAAAATGTTAGTTTGTATTTTTGAGTGTGTGTATCCAAGGGTTATATTAGGGTGAGAGGAGGTCTGCCACTCTATCACAAGGATGATGTCATCAGTGATGTCATCAGTGATATCAATTGAGATGTCATCAGTGATGTCATGAGTGATGTCACTGGCCATGTCATGAGTGATGTAATATGTGACATCATCAGCAGGGCATTGCGGGCGCGCGAGTTATAGTTAGCTGAACTAACTATAATGGGGAAATTTCTATGGTTTTGTACGAGTGAAATGTCCAACTAACTATAACACCCCTGAAACCTATGTTTTTTTCAGTGAATATATATATATATATATATATGCGAAAAACAACACCGCCCCTCTCCGTTGCTCTCAGCAGTGCGGGTGCGCCACTTGCGCGGGCGATAGCGCAATCTATTACTGCCAAACACCACGTCTCTGGAAAGAACGTGCGGCGCACTCGTGCTCAATTCAAAGAAATTGATTTTATTTGTTCTTCTCTGTGAAGACTAACAAACACACGCGTTCCGGGACCCTGCCGTTCGTCAGTGTTAGTTTGTCAAGTTCAAAGTTTACATTTAAATAACAAATACAATCATTGGTCGATTGGACTAGCAAGTGACATCGATATAGGACTTTCCAGCTGGTCAACCACATTTCATCGTAACCATGGCGGCCATACTTGAATGACCCAGCCAACATGTAAATCATGTATTATTTCTCGTGACACGTCATTGGATCACAATTTACCACAAAGTGTGAATAGTGTCATGCTAATGATAAGCTAAACAATAAATTCAACATAGGCAATTCATTTTTCAAAATTTCAAGAAAGGTTTTCCAGTGACCAGACAATGACATGACCACTAAGTCAAAGACCGAGAGCATCTTGCTGGATCGTAAAATTGCGCCCTCCAATGGGCGTGGCCACAGCTCAAATGCTCGCGGTAAAAATTAAATTAATCAACCAGCGGTCCTGTCGATATTGATGTTACAGACTCAATTCTGATTTTTGCAAAAAGATAAGGACGAAAAAGTGAAAGGGGCATACACTCACACTTATATACAATATGTACAAAGGATGTATCGATCATTTTCAGAACGCAAAATTAAGCCCTCAAATGGGCATATTCGCTAAACACAATTGATAAATAAACAGGTTGCAGAAGGAAAACACTCAATTTACAGAAATTTCTCAATGGTGTAATGGTGTAATGCAGAAGTTGGGAAAAATGGAAATTGTGCAAGGACAAGCTCAGCCAATGAAGGACCATAATTCTTCCTCCATATTAAGGCCCCCAGGGGTGCGAGTTTGTAATTCAATAATAAAACGCGCCTCTAACTGGCGTAGCTCTCTTACTCTGTCTCCTCCTCTTTCAGTCATGGGGACCTGGTCCAAGCAAAAGTAGCTAAGTTTGTCACTACGGGATTCATGTTTGTCTGCAAAGTGCCTGGCAACAGGGTAAGTTGTGTCACGGTTCGTGATTGCCCGTGTGTGCTCCAAAACACGTTTCTTAGCAGGGTGTATAGTACTCCCGATGTATTGGAGACCACACGGGCAAACTAGGCAATAAACAACAAAACTGGTATTACAGTTCAAAAATTTGTTGATACTACGTGTTCCTATTCTGCCTGGAACACTGTATTCCTTCACTTTTTTGCTGTTTTTGCTGGCTTTGCAAGAGGCACATGGATAGAAGCCTAACGGAGTTTTCTTGGGGACCTTGTCGGAAAAGTGGCTATGTACCAACAAGTCTTTCAATGACTTGCTTTTACGATAGGTCACCCCCGGCTTACAAGGTGTATCCTGACCAATGATATTGTCGGTCTGTAGTATGCTCCAATTCTTTTCTACTAGCTTTCTTATCACTCCAGCCTTGGTTGAGTAGCCCAAAATGAGACGGGGACCGCCCGGATCATCTTTTGCTTTGTTCAATTCGGGTTGTTCCATGCCAAGGAGGGAGTGTCTCTCAATGGACTGTACCTTAAGGGCTGTTTCGCTCAGGAGGGTATCGGTGTAACCTCTTTGTCTGAACCTTCTGAGTGATTTGCTTGCTGCCTGAGTGTAATCTATGGGGAGTGTGCAATTCCTTTTAAGACGCAACAACTCCCCATAAGGAATGCTGTTGATGAGAGACCGTGGATGTTGACTAGTAAAGTGTAAAACTGAATTCCCTGCGGTGGGTTTGCGATAGAGTTTCGTGCAAATCAGCCCATCTGCTACATAAACCGAGAGGTCTAGGAAGGGTACCTCAGTCTTGCTCATCAAGCTGGTGAAATGCAGATTCAAAGAATTAGTATTAAGGATGTTAATATATTCTGTGGCTTCATCAGGAGTACCCTTCCACACGATGAATAAATCATCAATGTAGCGTGCCCATAGGGCAATTTTGTCAACCCATCCCTCGTTACCCTCAGCCCAGGCCACGTGCTTCTCCCACCAGCCCACGAACAAGTTCGCGGTACCTTGGGTCTGCAGATACAGCTGCCCACCGAACAAAAAAATATTGTTGTACAGACAGAATTCAGCAAATTCCAAAAGCATGGTGTTATGCATTTGGTATTTCAGGGGTCTTGCTTTAAGAAAATATTGGAGTGCCCCTAAACCGTCAGTGTGTGCTATGCAAGTGTATAAACTGGTTATGTCCATAGTGATAAGCACAAAGTCCGGTTCCCACTGTATTTCCTGGATACGTTTGATGAAATCGGTCGTATCTTGGATGTACGAGCTTAAGTACTTGACCAGAGGGAACAGGAAATGATCAACATAGATGGAGACTTTTTCAAGCAAACTCTCCTTGCTGGAAACAATGGGACGTCCTGGAGGTCTCAGGA
Source organism: Triturus cristatus (assembly GCF_964204655.1). Lineage (NCBI taxonomy): Eukaryota > Metazoa > Chordata > Amphibia > Caudata > Salamandridae > Triturus > Triturus cristatus. The sequence goes on from NC_140582.1 coordinate 617,953,611, forward strand.
TGTCCTTGTGGATTTTAGGTAGATGGTAAAATGTAGGTAAAACCGGACTGTCCACTTTGAGAAACTGAACTTCATCTTCCTCCAGGATGCCACTGTTCCTCCATTTATCCAGCAAATTGTAGAGTGCTAACACACTGGTGTTGTATCTGTCTCTTTGGATTTTTAAATAACTTGAAGAATCACCTAGAAGGCGTAGGGCTTCACCTCGATAAAAATCCTTGGACATAACGACAACGTTGCCGCCCTTGTCGGATTGCTTAATAACAATACCAGTGTCTTCTTTAAGGGTCTTGACTGCTGCCCATTGAGCTTTCGACAAATTAAATAGACGTTTATTCGCATGCTCTTGTGGTTTATCTTGCAAGCGTAGCCTATTCACATCCTTGATCATAGAGTCGTGGAAGCAGTCAATTGCATCAAAGGGCATTTTGGGGATAAACCTCGATTTCTTTTTGAATTGGCTTTTACCACTGGTTTGTCCAATCCCAAGATGCGGGAGTTCCTCCGGCTCATTTGTTGTCACTTCCATTTGTAAATCGTGCAAGGCTTGAAGTGCCTCCGAGTCATGTCCTGTAAGTTCGTCCGTTGATAGGCCTGCTGAAGTTGGGGAGGGCAGGGTTGGATGCAATTTAAAAGTTTTCTGCAATTTTAATTTGCGTATGAAGCAGTATAAATCAATTCGTGTTTGTACATAGTCCCATTCTGAGGTTGGACAGAATCCCGTAGTGACAAACTTAGCTACTTTTGCTTGGACCAGGTCCCCATGACTGAAAGAGGAGGAGACAGAGTAAGAGAGCTACGCCAGTTAGAGGCGCGTTTTATTATTGAATTACAAACTCGCACCCCTGGGGGCCTTAATATGGAGGAAGAATTATGGTCCTTCATTGGCTGAGCTTGTCCTTGCACAATTTCCATTTTTCCCAACTTCTGCATTACACCATTACACCATTGAGAAATTTCTGTAAATTGAGTGTTTTCCTTCTGCAACCTGTTTATTTATCAATTGTGTTTAGCGAATATGCCCATTTGAGGGCTTAATTTTGCGTTCTGAAAATGATCGATACATCCTTTGTACATATTGTATATAAGTGTGAGTGTATGCCCCTTTCACTTTTTCGTCCTTATCTTTTTGCAAAAACCAGAATTGAGTCTGTAACATCAATATCGACAGGACCGCTGGTTGATTAATTTAATTTTTACCGCGAGCATTTGAGCTGTGGCCACGCCCATTGGAGGGCGCAATTTTACGATCCAGCAAGATGCTCTCGGTCTTTGACTTAGTGGTCATGTCATTGTCTGGTCACTGGAAAACCTTTCTTGAAATTTTGAAAAATGAATTGCCTATGTTGAATTTATTGTTTAGCTTATCATTAGCATGACACTATTCACACTTTGTGGTAAATTGTGATCCAATGACGTGTCACGAGAAATAATACATGATTTACATGTTGGCTGGGTCATTCAAGTATGGCCGCCATGGTTACGATGAAATGTGGTTGACCAGCTGGAAAGTCCTATATCGATGTCACTTGCTAGTCCAATCGACCAATGATTGTATTTGTTATTTAAATGTAAACTTTGAACTTGACAAACTAACACTGACGAAGGGCAGGGTCCCGGAACGCGTGTGTTTGTTAGTCTTCACGGAGAAGAACAAATAAAATCAATTTCTTTGAATTGAGCACGAGTGCGCCGCACGTTCTTTCCAGAGACGTGGTGTTTGGCATATATATATATATATATATATATATATATATATATATATCAACAAACTCCTCGTAAGTCTCCTCATCTCTTTGAGCAAAAAAAGGAGCGTAGACCACAGCAAATTGGCGGTAGAGTGCGTTTATTGTTCCTCCTTACAGCGATGTAGCAGCCATTATGCGTTTCAGCCCCGGAGGGCCTTGATCACATGACACGTTGGTCATTGGTCACATGCTTTTTAAACCATTTTTTTTTTTTTTCTCATTGCTGTTTTTTATAATTTAAAGTGCAAGTGTGCTTCAAAGTGACAGTGCTTTATACCACATAAATAAAGTGACAACAGAGCATTAGCTTACTGACATTATCCCAAATATTGAAAGCACTCACAAAATACGATATCCATAGTGTGAATATCTTCTCAGGGGCAAGAAATATTAATTCAGTGCAAAATTCGCAATACAGTACAGTCACGATAAATCCTTAGTGCAAATTACATGGAGTCAAACTGTGCAAACATTGCAAATTAAAAAACAAGTTGCCCACAAATAGTTACTTTACTTAAAATCATAGCATAAATGCCGTGTAAAGTAGCTAGTTAAAAACCCAAATTGGTGCGGTATTGGGAATCTAAGATGGATAGTAAAAATTGTAAAAGGGATGCAAATTAAACATACAGATTTCTAAAAGTATTTGTTAAAAGAACTGTATTATAACGCATAGACAATTTTTATTATGTGCAGTTGTTCTACGGGATTTGGTCTAAATTAATCGTCTATCTAGTGGTTGATTATGGATGGACGTAAACTTGTCAAAGTAATGCTGATCACCCAGATTAGAGTGTTAAGTGTTAAGTGCAAAGCAGCTATTTATTAAAAAATAAATAAATAGAATGCTAAAAGAGTAGTAAGTTTAAAAACATGTCATGATAAAATAATAACCTTAATGGTTTTATTTATCTAGGATCAAGGAGAACATATCACATATATATCACATAACATCTATAAAAAAAAATCTATTAGAAATAAAAACATGAAAATATAAAAAAATCTTTAAACTTACATTTACCACTCCAGTCAGTGCAACAGTAGGGAAAGTGTTGGATAGCTGTAGAAGAAGGATAAACATTAGTATTCCCACTCCAGTGAATGCAACAGTAGGTATAGTGATGGATAGCCAAGATGTAAAAAGTACTATTCCCACTCCAGTGAGTGCAACAGTAGGGAAAGTGTTAAATTGTGTAGGGGTAAAAGTTACTATTCCCACTCCAATGAGTGTATCAGTAGAGAAAGTGTTGGATAGCGGAAGGGTAAAACTTACTATTCCCACTCCACTTAGTGCAACAGTAGGGAAGGTATTGGATTGCGTAGGGATACAAATTACTATTCCCACTCAAATGAGTGCAACAGTAGGGAAAGTGTTGCATAGCGGAGGGGTAAAACGCACTACTCCCATTCCAATGAGTGTAACAGTGGAGAAAGTGCGGTAATAATTAGGGGTGGGTGGAATTTGCGTAGTCGCGCTACGCAAAGCTCCGTGAAACACTAAAAAATCTCCGCAAGCACCCAGAAATTCCATGAACACGCGGAATTGCTTCTTGGCGATGCTTTTTTCCTGTTCGCGAATGCTGTTTGCATGCTCGGGGGGAAATATCTTGCGAACACGCATTTTGAGAACGCAAACAAGAAAAAAAAATTATGTTCTCTGCGGAACGATGAATTTTGGGCAATTCCGCATTCTCCGCGGAACGCTCAATTACCCAAATTCTGCAAATTCCGCGAGCGGAATGGAATTTACCACCCAGGCCTAGTAATAATTACCATTTCCACTCCAATGAGTGTAACAGTAGGGAAAGTGTTGGATAGCGGATGAGTAAACTTACTATTCCCACTCCAGTGAGTGCAACAGTAGGGTAAGTGTTCGATAGTGGTAGGATACAATTTATTATACCCACTCCAATCAGTGCAACAGTTGGGAAAGTTTTGGTAAGCAGAGGGCTAAATCTTACTATTCCCACTCCAGTGAGTGGAACAATAGGGAAAGTCTTAGATAGTGGCAAGATACATTTTAATATTCCTACTCCAATCAGTGCAACAGTAGGGAAAATGTTGGTATGGCAAAGGGGTAACAATTAATATTCTCACTCCAGTCCATTCAAAAGTAAAAACAAACAAAATATTAACAACTAAAATATTTAAAAAACAGAAGAAATAAAAACATTATAAATATATAAAAAAAATGTCATACAAATATATTTAATATTACACATTTAAAAAAAGCATATTAAAATGTTAAATGCATATGACCAATACCTATAAATATTATATTAAGTAAAATAAAAATAAATATAAAACAAATAAATATTTGTAATTAGAAATTATTTAGAATCAAAAACATTAATTATTACATAAATTAACTTTTTTTATTTCCTACCTTATAACACCACAAAATTCACAACCCACATCTACACTTTATTTAAAAAGTGTACTTACATAATTAATATCATGAATTACTAATTAAAGAAATATTATCAATTCAAAGACAAATTAAATTTCATAAAAATTAATAAACTTCCCACACTTTACCCCGTAATCCCCACAAGCCACTGGCAAAATTAAACTGAAAAAAACATAATTACACAATCAAAACTTATTTTCAATTTAAAAACTAATAGTAAATAAAAACGAATTATAAAGTAAGTAAATTTAATTTACTCCCCACCCTTTACCCCTAAAAAAGTAAAACACACACAAAAAATATAAACAACTACCCTAATTAAATATCAATTAATTAGTTAGTATTAAGGATCAACCAATTATTATTTAATTAAACCTAAATTATTTCCCACACTTTATTCCTATAAACCCCATAACACACACCTAAAATAATTAGACAAATTCCATATTAAATTTTCAATTAATTAATCAATAATAATTAAGCACTAATTATTAATTAATTGAAATTAAATTACTTCCCAGCCTTTACCCCATAAGCACCACAACCCACACTTAAAAGAAATCACACAATTACCATAATTAATTATCCATTAATTAATTAATATAAATTAAAAGGTAATTATTAATTAATTAAACATACATTACTACCCATCCTTTACCCCTATAAACCCCACAAGCAGCACATAAATCTAACTACACAATTTCCATGATTAATGTTCAATAAATTATTAAATATTGATTAAGAATTAATTATTTATTGATTAGAAATAAATTACTGCCTACCCTTCACCCCATAAACTCCACAACCCACACCTAAAAATATCACACAATTACCATAATTAATTATCAATTAATTAGTTAACAACAAATTAATAATTACTTAAACATAAATTACTTCCCACCCTTTACCCCTATAAACCCGACAACCCACACCTAAAATTAATCACACAATTTTCATAATTAACTTTCAATCAATTAAATAATATAAATTAACAACTAATTATCAATTAATCAAAAATAAAATACTTCCCACCCTTTACCCCCTTAAACCCCACAACCCGTACCTAAAACAATTACACATTTACCCTAATTAATTATCAATTAATTAATTAATATTAATTAACAACCAATTAATAATTATGTACAAATAAATTACTTTCCACAAATAACACTATAAAATCAAAATTAAATAAATAAATAAGCATTAATTTATTACAATTAAACTACTTCCTACCCTATTTCCCTATAAACCCACAACCCGCTACAGAACTGAAAAACACACAATTTAATTAAAATAAAATTGATAACTACTTAAAATTTAGCACATTTATTAAAAAACATAACCAATACTTATACGAAAAACATACTTCACATACATTTAAAATCTAAAATACATAACACTAATTTAAAAATAGATATTTTAAACAACAATTTTTTTGCAAACAATATTAATGGCTTCTATTTTTTTTTTAAACAATATCTCTTACCTTAACCCCTTCGCTGCGGCGGGAATTCCGCTGCAGCACTGGGGGGGGTGGGGGGCAGCGCGGTGGCGCTGTGCTCATGACGGAGCCACTCCGTCATGAGCCACGGTTGAGCTGTGCTCATGACGGAGTGGTTCCGCAATGACTCCGCCCAGTTGCATTGTCCCCCCGCACAGGCGGGGAAACAGCGCCGCGTGGGCGGAGCGGCCGCCAACGGTCGCGGCATGACGGAACCACTCCGTCATGAGCACACGGCAACCATGGCTCATGACGGAATGGCTCCGTCATGAGCAGGGGAGGGGTTAAATTCGATATTCTTGACCATGATTTTCTTGCTGTCGATATATCTGAATCGCGATATTTCCAACTCGATATTTGGGGAGTTGAAATTTCCAAGATGGTATTCTGTCTCAGCACCCCTGTGAAGCATAATAACCTGGCAAATGAGGGATCCACTCAAAGAATTCTCACAGTCTGTACCGCTGTAAAACACTTCAGTGTCCCCGTTCCTGCATCTAAATAAATACGGTAATTCCCGAGATTCATGGATGAATACCCTACCCATTGCTTCATACCTGCCTACCTGGTAGCGTTAAAGGCAAGATTGAAACTAGAAAGTTGTTACTGGCAATGTTATTTGGCCATAAATTAACCATTCTTTGGACAGTGACTGTGCCACGGTGAAAGGTAATTGGTCTAATTTTTCTATGCTCAGCATTGTATATTTCGCATCCCTTTGTGCCGTTGTTGTCTGCTTTTCAGTCAATTTATATGCAGAGAATAGAGACGTACTATTGATATGTCACCAGGAAACATAACCAGAGCACAGTGATTATAGTGTCCAGCCTAATGACACAATAGAACCTAACTGTGATTGTCCGTGTTGTAAGATGGACAGATAATGTTCCATTATATCTATTGCAGAAGATACGATGCTGCCCAGTGGATAATTTCTGGATGTTAGTGTGGTTATGCTATTGTCAAACACAACCAAAGCCTTTCCTAAGTTAACTCTGTCAATTTCACGCAATCTCTCTGCACCTTTTTTTGAGAGATTTTCCAAATTTCATTATAAACAGCATATAGCTTTCGGGGACCTAGCAAAAAAACCCTAAGATACATGTCATCTGAGAGTAAGGACGGTAAACCTCCTTCACAGCGAATTCGTTATAACGAAGACTTTAACCCCACATACTTTCACTCCGCAAATACTTTCAATCCGTATACTTTCATCGCGCAAATACTTTCACTGAGCATACTTTCAGCCCGCAAATACTATCACAACGAAAATGAGATGGAAAGCAGCGTAAATATGACACAGCAACAAAATATACGCACAGTGAGTTTAAAATTGCATTTTTTTAGATATATTAAAAGATTTAAAGATATATTAAGGAGAGTTTTTTTTTTTAAACTTTGCAGAAAAAAAGTGGGAAATTTAAAGCTATTGAAAATAAAAAAGGAGACTTACTGACCTGCACTGCATACTCGACATTCGACACTCAAGGGTGAAGTTGTACACGAGAAAATGAAAATGTTGATGTCCCTCTCCATGCAGATTAAATTGAAGAAATGGACGGCGCAATGCTCAAAGGATGGAGATAGGCTGCAGAATATTAACCATGATGAAGCGGTTTAGAAGGTTTAGCGTAGGTTATTGACGCAAAAAAAATTATTTTTTTATCTTTAGTATTATTTTTGAGGAAATCCATTTTTCAAATAATTTTACTTTACAGAGTGAGTTAAACGGGAACGGATGCAGGAGAGATCTGCGGGAAGGTAAGTTTGATTTTATTTTCATGAATTGATAGAGAGAGATAGAGAGTAAAAGAGTAAGGTTTGAAATAATGGAAATAATGTTTTTTTCAAAAATAACTTTATTGAACATTTAAATGTAAAGTGCATTAAACTTGTATTCGTTCTTTAATTAATACATATTTAACATTTCTTTATTTGATGGTAACATTTATTTACTAGGGTGCCGTTTCCAAACCTGTAAAACCCGGGTACGAATCGTCGTACGGAGCGCATTCTCCATACGACTCGTACCCCGGAAATCCACCGTACAATCCAGCAAGTACGATTTGCACAGAAATAGTATTTACGAACGATTCGTACAAAACACCATACGGCTAAAAAAAACAACCTACGAGTCTGATCCTGGACAGCGCGTACGCGACGTCCGTACGGAGTCAGACAGCGTTTTACGGACCAGCAAGTACGATTCGTCCCTACGTCACTCCGCACAGCTATTTTTTTACGGCAAAAAATGCCGGAAAATTGAGTCCGACGCGAAAACGGAGCCCCTGTACGCGACGGACTGCTATGGACCCCATCCTACGTGTCATCCCGGCCCTCTTAGCCTACGACCTGGTGCACCGAACCCGACGCACATGCCGCAGAAGGTGAGAACAACACCCAGGGGCCAAGGGGGGGTGAGGGGCAGGAAACATACCCCCTACCCAAATAAAAACCTACAATAGTGAGGACATACATTACCTCAAGGGTCAGGTCACTCCGGGGGGCGTGTCCACCAATCCCTGCATCCCGCAACAACGGAAGTGCACGTGTACGCGTACCCCTACGGCACCACTCCAATAGTGATAGGCACCGTACTCACACATCCATAGCGTGGGTACAGTCTGTAGCACTATGGTAGTGGTGCCGTTGGGGTACGCGTGGTACGGACCATACACACGCTCTCAGAGCGTATGTACGGCCCGTATCACTATAGTAGTGGTGCCGTGGGGGTATGCGTGGTACGGACCGTACACACGCTCTGAGAGCGTGTGTACGGCCCGTATCACTATAGTAGTGGTGCCGTAGGGGTATGCGTGGTACGGCCCATACAAACGCTCTCAGAGCGTGTGTACGGTCTGTATCACTATTGTAGTGGTGCCGTAGGGGTATGCGTGGTACGGCCCATACACATGCTCTCAGAGCGTGTGTACGGTCCATATCACTATTGTAGTGGTGCCGTAGGGGTATGCGTGGTGCAGACCATACACACGCTCTCAGAGCGTGTGTATGGTCTCTATCACTATTGTAGTGGTGCCGTAGGGGTATGCGTGGGACGGACCGTACACACCCTATGAATGCGGGGGTACGGTCCGTATCACACGTACCCCTACAGCACCAGTACATTTCGGATACAAGGCGTACACACGCCACGAATGTTGGCCTACGGCCTGGTGCAGCATATTGCGTTTATATTGGTGTGTGTGTAGGCCCAGGACAGCAGTGTACTGCAGCAAGGGGGTGGGCGGTGGGTGGCTGCATAGGATTCCCAGCAGTGGACAGACATGTGAGGGGTGGGTGCAGAGGACTCCCAGCAGTAGACAGAGACATGGGGGTGGGTACATATCCCTACCAGCAGTGGACAGAGACATGGGGTGGGTGCAGAGGACTCCCAGCAGTGGACAGAGACATGGGGGTGGGTGCATATCACTACCAGCAGTGGACAGACATGTGAGGGGTGGGTGTAGAGGACTTCCAGCAGTGGACAGAAATTTGATACTTGTATAGCGCACTACTCACCCGCAAGGGTCTCAAGGCGCTTGTACGAATACCGCTGTGGAACCCATCCTGGCTTTCCCCGTGAGGCGTCCACTCCTGGGCACCCCCAAGGTGGAGGCCAGGCATCCTTAGCGTTGTGGGGGCCGTTGTGGAGATTATGCAATCTATTGCCCAGAGTTGCAGAGTGGGACTCCCTGATTGGAATAGGCACCGAGGCGAGAATTATCAGGTCCGTGGAATTTTTGAGCCCAAGACCCGCCGAGGCGGGGAATTGAACCCTGGTCCTGGGCTAGACCTCTGCATCAGGGTCTGCTGCTCTAATCATTGAGCCACACTTCTCCATGGTGGTGGGTGCAGCGGACTCCCAGCAGTGGACAGAGACATGGGGGTGGGTGCATATCCCTACCAGCAGTGGACAGACATGTGAGGGGTGGGTGTATATGACTCCCAGCAGTGGACAGACATATATGGGTGGGTGCAGAGGACTCCCAGCAGTGGAAAGACATATATGGGTGGGTGCAGAGGACTCCCAGCAGTGGACAGAGACATGGGGGTGGGTACAGAGGACTCCTAGCAGTGGACAGAGACATGGGGGTGGGTGCATATCACTACCAGCAGTGGACAGACATGTCAGGGGTGGGTGTAAATGACTACCAGCAGTGGCCTGCAATATGAGGGGTGGGTGCATATCACTCCCAGCAGTGGACAGAGACATGGGGGTGGGTGCAGAGGACTCCCAGCAGTGGACAGAGACATGGGGGTGGGTGCATATCAATTCCAGCGTGGACAGACATGTGAGGGTTGGGTGTATATGACTGCCAGCAGTGGACAGACATATATGGGTGGGTGCAGAGGACTCCCAGTGTGGACAGAGACATGGGGGTGGGTGCATATCACAACCAGCAGTGGGCAGACATGTCAGGGGTAGGTGTAAATGACTATCAGCAGTGGCCTGCAATATGAGGGGTGGGTGCATATCACTCTCAGCAGTGGACAGACATGTGAGGGATGGGTGTAGAGGACTCCCAGCAGTGGACAGAGACATGGTGGTGGGTGCAGAGGACTCCCAGCAGTGGACAGAGGCATGGGGTGGGTGCATATCCCTACCAGCAGTGGACAGACATGTGAGGGGTGGGTGCATATGACTCCCAGCAGTAGACAGACATATATGGGTGGGTACAGAGGACTCCCAGCAGTGGACAGAGACATGGGGGTGGGTGCAGAGGAATCCCAGCAGTGGACAGAGACATGGGGGTGGGTGCATATCACTACCAGCAGTGGACAGACATGTCAGGGGTGGGTGTAAATGACTACCAGCAGTGGCCTGCAATATGAGGGGTGGGTGCATATCACTCCCAGCAGTGGACAGACATGTGAGGGGTGGGTGCAGAGGACTCCCAGCAGTGGACAGAAACATGGGGGTGGGTGCATATCCCTACCAGCAGAGGGCAGAGACATAGGGGTGGGTGCAGAGGACTCCCAGCAGTGGACAGAGACATGGGGGTGGGTTCAGAGGACTCCCAGCAGTGAACAGACATGTGAGGGGTGGATGGATATGACTGCCAGCAGTGGACAGACATATATGGGTGGGTGGAGAGGACTCCCAGCAGTGGACAGAGACATGGGGGTGGGTGCATATCACTCCCAGCAGTGGACAGACATGTGAGGGGTGGGTGTATATGACTCCCAGCAGTGGACAGACATATATGGGTGGGTGCAGAGGACTCCCGGCAGTGGACAGAGACATGGGAGTGGGTGCAGAGGACTCCCAGCAGTGGACTGACATGTGAGGGGTGGGTGTATATGACTCCCAGCAGTGGACAGACATATATGGGTGGGTGCAGAGGACTCCCAGCAGTGGACAGAGACATGGGGGTGGGTGCAGAGGACTCCCAGCAGTGGGCAGAGACATGGGGGTGGGTGCATATCACTCCCAGCAGTGGACAGACATGTGAGGGGTGGGTGTATATGACTCCCAGCAGTGGACAGACATATATGGGTGGGTGCAGAGGACTCCCAGCAGTGGACAGAGACATGGGGGTGGGTGCATATCACTCCCAGCAGTGGCCTGCAGTATGAGGGGTGGGTGCATATCACTCCCAGCAGTGGACAGACATATATGGGTGGGTGCAGAGGACTCCCAGCAGTGGCAGAGACATGGGGGTGAGTGCATATCACTACCACCAGTGGACAGACATGTCAGGGGTGGGTGTATATGACTCCCAGCAGTGGACAGACATATATGGGTGGGTGCAGAGGACCCCCAGCAGTGGACAGACATGTGAGGGGTAGGTGCAGAGGACTCCCAGCAGTGGACAGAGACATGGGGGTGGGTGCATATCACTACCAGCAGTGGACAGACATGTTAGGTGTGGGTGTATATGACTCCCAGCAGTGGACAGACATATATGGGTGGGTGCAGAGGACTCCCAGCAGTGGACAGAGACATGGGGGTGGGTGCAGAGGACTCCCAGCAGTGGACAGAGACATGGGGGTGGGTGCAGACAACTCCTAGCAGGGGACAGAGACATGGGGGGGTGTACATCATTATCAGATGACCACAACTCCATGGGTGTATGTACGCATCCCTAACTTTGGACAATGATGATAGTGCCATAACAACACATCACTGACAGCAGTGTCCCACTCCCAGGAGGATGGATGTCTTTCCCCCACTGCATGACACACCACATGTGGGTGTGAGGACAAATAACACATGCATACCCACCCCTGGCAGATGCACCACAATACACACACTGAGATTATGCCACAAGACTGTATAGTCATGTCACTGCCTTCTAAACTAAGAGATCCAAAGGGAACACACACTGTCACGCACATCCCAGGACTGATAGGAATGTACAGGTGCTGGGCCAGCCACCAAGACGTTGTCTCTCATGGAAGGAATAGGGTGGAGTTCCCACAGATACAATGCCCACAATTGTGAGTCAGGTGCCCAAATACCCTGCAGAACAAGTTCCATATGTGTGCTAGGCCGGCAGTACACACGTGCATAGTGCTGAAAAGGGAGAATTTCTCCATGAAGGCATTTCAACATACTCAATACACAAGTACAGTGACTAGCAAGGATGGCACAGACGATGCAGCCGGAGACATTGCTGAGCAGGCATGGCCATAGTTAAAGGGATCCATCACCAACAAAGGAAATGTAGACACAGGTCAGCAAAACAATTGTGCAACTCTTTGCAGGGAAGATGTCAGGTGCCACAGAGGAAGGAACACTCCTTGGGACAATGTCTCAAAACCAAAATAACACATACTACCAATGATTCTATGCAGAGACCTTGTAATGGCACGCAGATACCATGGTCCACCTCATGACCATCAGACTAGACCATTTCTCAGAACCATAACACAGTACCACAACACCAACTCCTGGAGCCTCAGCACCAACATCAATACCTGAAATGCAATAGTGTACAAAGTAAAAAAAAAAAGCTTTATTCAGCATAAAAAACTATTTTTTAAATCACACTATATACAAAGGCCAATGGCCAGTCCATAATAGCAGTCCTTGGGGGGACACATGGGCACGCGTCTCCCCTAGCTTGCCTGCACAGTGGAACCCTCAGGTTCGTCGACCAGGGGGGGAGGGCATCATGTGGGGAAGGACCTGGCACCGCAGGGACAGGAAGGGGAAGGGTAGGTGTGGTGGGTACAGGGATGGATGTCTCCACCACAGAGGGTGGGGCAGGGCCAAAGATGGAGGTGAGCTCGGCGCTGCACACTGCTGCCAGGGCGTCCAGGGTAACCCCTGCACCGGAAGAAACCCCAGGGCCAACGGAGGGGGGTGGCCGAGGGATAGGGTGCAGCACTCTTGGGGGAGGGGGTGAACGGGGGGACTCAACTACCCTGCCCGGGGACTTCCTCGCCCGCTTACGGGGTGGTGTCACAGTGGGGGTTAGGACCAGCCCACCCATGTAGAGCTCTTTGGGTGACAGTTTGGCAGGGGAGCCAAGGGGAGTGCTTTTGGAGGGACTGGGTTGTGAGGACTCAGACTGTGGCTGCGTGTATGTCTTTTTGCCCCAGACCCAGTGGGTGTGCCTACATCCCCCTGAGTGTGCGTGCCAGGAGGTGTGCGCTTGCCCTTACTTGGCGGTGTGCTGCCTGTGTCTGGTGGGGTGCGTGCTTGGAAATGTCGGGGTGTGCATGGGACAGGTATGGGAGAGGGAAGTGTGGATGGGGCTGGGGTAGGGGGGACGAAGCACTGCACTAGACTCACTGCTGCCATCAGGGAAGAGTCCATGGCCCGCAGAAACCTGTGTTGTTCAGACATCGTTGCTGACATGCCCTCCATGAACGACACCATCTGTGTTAGCAGTGTGGTGTGGCCATGGAGGACAGTCAGCACCGATGCCTGCCCAACCTGCAACTGCCGCATTATGTCCACAGACTCTGCACTGAGGGCAGCAGGGGTGACAGGGGCAGGGGGTGCGGTGCCTGTCCCAAAGGAGACATGGTGGGGCCCTGCACGGACAGAAGGGACCGGAGCAACTGGGAGGGCGGTGATGGGAATGGAGGAGGCGGGGAAAGATGTTGGGCTGCTGCCAGGTGTCGTAGCAGCCTCTGCCCCTTGATGAGGTCAGCCTCGGACCCGTCTGCGTCATAGTTGGAATTGCCACCAGACAGGTCCTCCGACTGACTCCCCTCGCCCTCCTTGCCACTGGCTCCCGCAGACTCGCCAGCACTGGTGGCACTGGTGCTGGGTCCCTCATCCAGGTCCATGCAGGCGTCTCCCTCGGTTTCCAATGATGATGCTGTGGGCAAGGTGGAGATACAGAAATACATCAGTCACCTGTATACATCTGACACATGAGTACAAAACCAATAGTGCACCCAAGGCAAAGTAACACACCTCAATACCAAAGGTGTCCCCACACTCAGAGACCTGTAAGTACTTTGGAACACAAAACGAAAAAATGTTGGTCCCTTGGGAATCACAATACTTTACACAATCGACATGGTCAGAATGTGGGAATGTGTCATTTTGTTAACAGAACACACATGTGCCTTCATAAAAGATGGCTCCCAAGGAGGTGCACACAAAACTACATTTACCTAGTCATTGAAGAAGCTGGCAGCCTTCTTTAAAGAAGCCACTGTTAGAAAGAAATGGTGTTGCATAAAGTACATATACATGGGCCCATGGAGGTCTTGATGACTTGACACTCGTAAGTTGGTATCACCAACAACCAAGGACTTACCCAATTTCCACAACACTGGGGGAACATGTATATGTATAATCTGAAAAACAGTCTCATTAGAACAGTGCCTTCTTTTAAAATGTGCCCGCGTGTTCCCTGAAAGTGTAAAGGTGGTTTGTTGTGCACTTCCTTAGGAGACATCTGTCATGCAGGCACATTATTGTTCTTAACAACAAAACATCAAACTAAAGCATTTAAAACATGAAGACCTGTTGACAAGTGTTGTGAGTGCCAAGGTACAATACCTTGTGACTAACAACTTGAATTATGTCAGTTGTCACATGGCCATCCGTTACCTGATGACACAGTTGGCAACACATCTGACCCACTGCCTGTCATGTGAAGTGGCACACATGTCCAAACCCAGGACAATGCATGAGCTAATGGGCCTGCAATTGTGTCGTAAAAAGACATACCTGCACTGAGGAGACACCCTCATGGCAAGCCAGAATGTCCACACAGATGTCAGCACACAAAGACCAAACTACGTAGCATCTGGACCACACACTGGTGCAAAAAATGTATGAGCAGGAATCATGTATTAAAACAATTGACACATTCTGCAAAGTACAAACATTAAACCCTGCACAACATCACTGGGTCACTGCACGTTGAGTCTTTGTCCAGTCAATTATCCCACACAGGTCAGACCTGGCAAGGAGACATAAGGTTTGGCCATGTAGGCCTCACCCGCACAAATCCCCCATACCTGAGACAATGTGATTGAGACAGATCAAGAAGTGACACCTCTTAATCAGGGTTTACAAAAATGTGCAGCAAGAATTCCCAAATGTACTCCACATCACCTCGTGAGGCTGCCAACACATATTTGTGACAAACAACCATCGACAGATAGTTGTGAATAGACACACAGGCACTGCCCAGTGTGAGTATGCACAAGCCAAATGGGGTTTCCCTGTCCAGTGGACACATGTAGCACACTTTGGATGAATACAAATGAGGCCAGGGAACAATGCCACAGAGGCAAACATATGCTGAACACACTGAGAATGGACACAGTGTTGGATGACACACATGATTACGAGGCAAGGGTGTCTCAGGGGACTGTAGTGGGCACACTGCTCCTTGTTCCTGGAATGATCTGACTGTAACATGAGCAACCGTCCTGGCACTATGCATATCTCCCACTCATGCACATCATGTCTGAGGCCACAACATTGGTCATGCATGCTGCAAGTATGTTCATTTGAAACCTCACACTCCCATGTTGAAACCCATCATCAGTGCCAACAAATATGGCCCCCCAACAGAGTGAACAGGACAGGGCACAGGCAAGGTACCAACACATGTCACAGACCACTCTCCCACATGATGCAGAAAGCAATGTGCACTTGGATTAACTGGAAACCTAGATGACCATGTGCAATTGTGATTACACACAGACCGGTGGACACATGTCAACGAGGGAAAGGGACGAATAAGAGCACCAGTTGACTTTGGGGAACAGAATATGCACTGCACATATAAACCCTGGCAGTGTATCCAGGCTACAGAGCACTTCTAAAAGCTGGGAACACATAACACAACAAACAGACAGGTACCTACCCCCTCCTTGCTGCTGTCTCTCCTGTAACTGCCTATCCAGGTCAGGGAAGGCCACCGCCAGGACACGCATCATGTGGGAGGTCAGGCGTCGCCGCCCGCCGAGGGGGCGTGGAGTTGAGAGCCCCAGCTGGACGCGGGCGTTCCGCCGGATCCAGCACCGGATGTCCTGCCATCGTTTTCGGACTTGGGCTAGGTTCCGACTGCTACCCCCCGCCACTCTCACGGCCCTGACGATCTCCTTCCAGATACCCCCCTTCTCGTAGGCAGTTACCTGTGAGGATGACAAAGTGAGACAACATCACTACACCTGCTCCATGTCACAGAGACACACATTTCAACATCGATGATATGTTGTACAGGGCATAGAATGCTGCCAAGGAATAGCATCTTTCTCATATACACATTGGCCTCTGTGGAAGCCCCAATGCACTACATGGCATTGAAAGTACACAGGTGGCAGGAGGGGTGCGACACACTCCCTGATCATGGCACACACTGTGCATCACATGCAACATCAGGCTGATGGACAGCACCTCAAAGCAGTTACATGCCCCAGGCCACTGACGCTACCTCAGCAGAGTACACAGACACACACAGGCACAGATCAATCACCTGCCATTGGCAACAGCAGATACATACCTCACTCTACACATGTGCCACTTGCCTGTGGGTTGTCACAGGTGGTGGGCTAGCTCAGCAAGTCAGACACACAGCACGGCTTACTTCTCACATCAGATGGGTAGAGCTGTTGCCTCCTCCATGCAGCTGTGGTGCAACACTTCACATAGACACTCACCCACATGACAAGGAACCTTCACACACATCAATGTCCAGGAGGGCGTACACATCACTTGGACACTCTCACCACAGCTCCACTCAACTCATACACATCTGTGGGTACAGTCACCTGTCACACAGGGGGGACCACTGAATCACCTCAGGACAATAGCCAAAAAATACCACCAAGGATTTGCCAGGCTGAATGTGTCATGCACTATGCAAGTAATGTCACAGTAAGCACAATACAAGTGAAGAGTGCACACAGGAATGACATCATTCTCTGCATGACAGACATAAGCCTTTACCCCCCCTGGGACCCACTCTAAACCAGATTGCATGTCTGTCACACCTGGACACAATGCCAGAAGTGACAGTCACAAAAAAGGTGCACAGTCAAAGGTAGTGGAGTCAGCACTCACCTGCTCCCCTGGTTTCCCATACAGGCTGGGGTACTGTGGGAGGAGGACATTCAGCAATGCCTCATTCTCCTCAAGTGTGAATGGCTGGGCCCTCTCCACAGTCCACGACATGGTGCCAGAGGAAGCACAGACAGCAGCAGTGTGGTCAACAGGAAAGTAGTGCAGGCAAGTGCCCTCTCATGGGTTCTGGCTGACTTATATCTGTCTTGCTGGTGGCTTTCATTTACAGGAGTACAGCGTGATTGGTCAGACTCATTTGCATCCTACGTTTCCTCCAATCCCTTTAAACATACACCAATTACACGAATTTGCATGGTTCAAATGTTGAGCATCATAGCAAGGCAAACACCACTTTGCAACATTGTAATTTTTGGGCCAACTGACTTTTCAAGCCCACATGATGGCCACATTGCAACTGAAATCTCTGTATCCATGACAACCAGCATGCATTGTGTGCCTAATACTTGTCCCCTATGTAATTTTTGATTCCAAAAAACATGTACAGTGCATTTCACACGTACCCGAACACGTACGGCACCACTACAATAGTGATACGCACCGTACTCACAAATCCATAGCGTGTGTACGGTGCGTATCACTATAGTAGTCGTGTCGTAGGAGTACGCGTGTGTGTACAGTCCGTACCACGCGTACTCCTACGGCACCACTACTATAGTGATACGGACCGTACACATGCTCTGAGAGCATGTGTACGGCCCGTACCACGCGTACCTCTACGGTACCACTACAATAGTGATACGGACCGTACACACGCTCTGAGAGCGTGTGCACAGCCTGTACCACGCGTACTCCTACGGCACCACTACTATATTGTTACGGACCATACACACGACGTGTGTACAGTCCGTACCACACATACTCCTACGGCACCACTACAATATTGATACGGACAGTACACACGCTCTGAGAGTGTGTGTACGGCCCGTACCACGCGTACTCCTACGGCACCACTACTATAGTGATACGGACCGTACACACGCTCTGAGAGCAATTTACCAGCATCTGTGCCTCATGCTGCAACACCCTCCGCATGATGCACATGATCCACGGATAGATCCACTCCAAGGCAAGACAGACTGTCCCCCAGGTCCACGGCACCAGCCTTGTCAACTACAGCCCCGCCCTCTACGGAGCAAGTACAGCCAAACTCCCTGAACACTTGTCCACACTTCAGCTTCAACATCTCGCGCCCCAGCCACATCACCGTCCACCTGAGATAGCTGCAATGGATCACTGTCTGCTGCAGGATGACCTTCACACTCCTCACCCACACTCAGGAGGCAGTCCACAACCCCAGACCCCAAACCAACCTTGGACGTCTGTCATCCAAGACCCCATTGGGCCAACTCCATGCATCCAATCTTGCCCAGGCCGACATTATTCACATCCACCTAACTCCAGCATGCAGGAGATAGTTCTCCCACCTGGCCAAACATACCTGGGACTCCCTCCCTGGGAACCTCCACATGGTCACAATTACTGATTCTTCCCTTTCTGCTGACAATCCGATAGATTCTCCCTCTCTCTACTGGGTCATTTTTATATGCCTGTTTTTATAAACCTTTTTTCTTAACGTTCTTGGGAAACCTGTTATAGGAACTACTGGTTTCTTTTAAATATACCTATAGGCTTGAACATAGAGCCCTAAACACGTCTACAATATACATACTGACATTATGTCTTTTCATAACAGTCGGATTTGCATCTGTCAGCCATCGGGCGGGTCCCACTCCAAGATGGCGTCAATTCTGGCCATCATCGCGATTACCTGAGTGTTTTCCCGTTCTTTTCTTTCCTTTCGGTTTTAGAGCGAGTCTATTCTATATAATAAACAGACTCTGATCATCTACACCTTATACACTTATATTTTCCGTGATATTGCGTCCTTGAGTGTTTTAGGCAATTGCTAGATAGACTTATTGTATCTAGCTCAACTTGGCGTTCGTAAGGGACGACTGCCTAGCTGGTTGACGTTCTAGTTCAATCGGAACCCGGAAGTGTTAGGGGTCCCGTAGTAAACCAGAGAAACACGGTATTCTAAAAGGCGGGAAGACGCCGTCCACGATCAGGTGTTCAATATCATCTAGTGAGTATATAAAGGGTTAAGTTTTTGAGTGAGAGGCTGCTGATTCGTTTCTTGCCGACCAAACACGGGGATTTATCGCCGAAAGTAAGTAATGTGCCAGCTTTCGTTTTAAGATCCCCTATGAGATGGTGTAGCTTTCTCTGATAGTGAGGATCCGACAATTGTAGCGATCGGTTTAGTTTAGTGTTGTAGCGGGATTGAAACCCAGTAGTGGGGGCACCTGTGACTATGAAAAACATGTGGAGTATAGGGGAAAGACTTGGTATCGAATAAGTGTTCTCCCTGAGTATATCCTATTTGATATATCACGATAAATCTACGTGATAAGATTTAACAATGGCAAATATTATACTGATAGATATGCAGATATGAATATAAGAAATGTTATACCGAGGTGAATATTCCCTCATAGACATGTAATTCCCCTACAAATAAAATAAAGTGACATTTAGACCATTATCGGCAATGGCTCACGGGCGTATCTGTATAGGGAAGGGGAGCAGATTCACTCCTTAGGAGATAATAATTTAAATATATAGGCACTTACAGGGAGGTAATTTTGGTGATATCTTTGTGATTTTAAACCCTAATTATAAGAGGGAAACCACGCAGCGATATCCCTATAAAGAAACCACATAAATTTGATGGCAAGAGAGCCAAGAAACACGTAGGAGGTGCAGATTTGAAATCCAGAGTGTTTCATTTTAAGGTAAATAGCAGTAGACCTTTGCTGAATTTAATTGAATGAATTTGAATAGTGTACAGTTTTGATTTATACCACTCATATTTTACAGATCGTTCTATATACCGTATATGGTTTCTTACAATCCAATTGGACCATAACAGTGATATTTTATAAACAAGGATGTTATATTAAAAAAAAGGGAAACAAAAGGGAATAAAAGCCTACAGAAATGGAAGGTGAGTGGTTTCCGTTTTTATTGACAATCAAATAAATTGTTAGACCCACTCAAATACTAATTATGAGTACATAAATTTTCCTTTATTGTTCACAGAATAACAATAGGGCTTCTCAGACTACTTACAGGAGTCTTTCCTTTAAGAAAATTGAAAACTACTGGCCCATTGTATGGATGGTAGCTTGCCTTAACTAGAAGAGGTGTGGTCCTATTGGGTTCTGTAACAAATGTTTGAGCGTGATGAAATTTATTAAAGTGTGCTTTGGTGTTGGAATATACATTGAGAGGACAGATTGTTACATAAATCAGAATATAACAGTGAGATGCACTTTACTTTGATGTTTTGAAACAATGTGTAAGGTATATGTCTCAACAAAATTTGTTTTAATGCTGAGGGCATTTTTTATATGTATGTCCTAGCCTTTGATGTTATACAATTAGGAAAGTTAAGAGCCGGGGGAGAGAATCTACCAGATACATTTCAATAATTTTATCTCAATATTGAGGATACTTGTTTACGCCCTAAGGAAAAGTACTCCTGTATTAGATGAATGTTAGATGAAACATTAAGAATAGAATCATTTTTAGTGTCTGATAATAGAAATGTGGTGTATTCGCCTGTTGACTTGAGACTATTGATTGTTTTTTATGTTTCAACACATAGGTACAGACTTAGCTATTGTGCAAGTCCCTCGTTCTTTTTAATCATTACATGAGAGTCAAGAGTTTGGTCTTGAAAAAGATGGAGATATAATTTAGCCATCGAAACGCGTCGACGCCTATTCTTCTACACAAATCTGTTTACAAGGGATACAGTTAACGAGTACTAAGCACAAAAGTACCTGGTTCTACGTCCTATATATTGTTACTACGGATGTGTAATATTCCTTATGACATATTGTGTTTGCCTGTATTAGTGACTCTCATTTTTTATGGTTTTTAGCGATTGTGATTTAATGAACTTAGGTCTTTTGTTTTTATTGTAAGCTATAGGGTACTTATGTTGAATTATTGTGTGTATGAAATAATTCCTT
The DNA here is from genome assembly GCF_964204655.1 of Triturus cristatus. Lineage (NCBI taxonomy): Eukaryota > Metazoa > Chordata > Amphibia > Caudata > Salamandridae > Triturus > Triturus cristatus. The sequence goes on from NC_140582.1 coordinate 617,974,819, forward strand.
TGTTTTTATTATATGTTGAACAACCAATAAATTAACCTGTGAAGTCAGACTTTTATAAGTTCATAATCTTATTTTGTGTATTCTCTGATTATATGTATTCCAATCTTCCTCGGCATGGACGAATGAATGAGATTATAGGGTCTGAATGAGGGTATTTGTGGAAGAACTTTCATTTGCACTTAGTTATCCGGTCCAAAGGATACCTTTTTTCATTAACCTCCACATGAGCCATGACCTCTCCGCCTTAATGAAACTCTTCCAAATTGGTCTGTCCGCACAGTATTCCAAGCCCCCCCCACAGCAGCTTGAGGCCATCACGGGTGAGTATTGTGCTCCATGTCTGTATTGGATGATACATTGAGACCCATGTGTGTCCTGTACCGGACTCAGATCCCAGGGTATGGATGGCTGGAGTTAGTTCGACACTCAGGCATAGTTTGACATTTCCCCACACGTATGTTGTTGACTCATGCAAAATGACTGCAACATCTAATTAAAGAAATGTTGTTTTATTCTCTGTGGGGGGCGTGTTTTGTGGGGAAAAATAGGTGCTATACAGTGTGCCTAGAATCCAAAGTTCCCAGGGGGAGATGGGATCCTTGGCATTTGAAGTCATCAGAGTCCAGAACACAGTGTTTGTCATCATTGGTCAGACTGTGACCAGCAAGTCCATGTGGCAGAGAATGTCAGTGAATGAGGTGATGCTGTTGCGCATGAAGGCCAGGTGCCAGGCCAGGTGACCTGGGAGATGTGGATGGTCCGCTGCCTCTCACGGTCTTTTCCGTGGACGTCCCACCTTCCTTGCGGGACCCTCAGATGCAGGCATTGACGATGTTTGGGACGCTCCATCAGACGAATCCTCCTCCTCCTTCCTCCCTGTGGCTTGTGGTAGTCTTCGCCTGGTGGCACAGGGAGGGTTGCCCATGTTGTCGGCGATCTGACAGAGTGAACGGCTTATGTCCGTTTGCACCGTCAGGAGCTCAACCAGTCTTGCCTCCATCCGTCCTTGGTGTTCTTGTTGACTGGCGTGTTGCTCGGCCTGCTGGTTCCTAATCTCTGTGAGGGTCTCCACTACCTGGCTGATGGCCCTGGTGTCACGCCGGTATGCGTCCATGATGTTCCGTATGTGTGACATACCATTCCTTTCAGCTGGCTGGTTAGGTTCTCGCCTCCGCCTGCCTCCACTCCCACCACCCCTGCCCACATGAGCCTGGCCTGCCGTTGTGGGCACATCGGGTCTACGGGACCCCTGTGGGATGGCAGTTGCGGGGTTGTCTGCCTCCTCCTGGGTGCCCGGCAAACCTTTCCCTCCAGGTCAGACTGGCTCAGTTGGTCACTGCGGGCAGCGCTCCTGGGTGTCTCCTGGGATGTGGCAGGAATGGGGGTGGTGGTTGGCACAGATGTTCCTGAAGCAGGTGCTGCAGGGGCTTGGACACCAGAGGGTCCAGGTGGGTTGGGGTCATCCGCGGAGTGTTGAGAGGCGTCGCTGCCGGTGGGCTCAGGTTCCTGCCGAGCCTGGGACTGTGATTCTTCCCCCCCCATTGTTGGGGGGAGATCCATGAGGTTGCCCTGTGTGTGAGAGAGAGACAATGTTAATGCTGTTTCATGCAACATCCATGTTTCATACATATTCAAGTTGGCACAGTTCCTCCAGGTAGTTGTATGTGCCTAGCATTCTCCTCAATGTTCACTTGTGGATGGGTATGTTGAGGGGGCAGATTGATATGTTCTCCTGAGTGTTTGACATGTAGATTTTTTGCTTGGATGCTTCTTTGGCTATGGATTGATCTTGTTGTGTCACATGTCCATTGTGAGAGTGGGTAAATCCATTGCCTGTCCCGGGGGTGTGTGCTTGTGTGAGGGGTGTGTGTGACAGGGCCTGCTGGTGGGTGTAGTGTGATTTACCTGTGGGTCTCCCAGGTGATGTATCTGTCCCCCCATGGAGCATGCTGCCATGACAGTGAGTGTGAGTTCCTGTCCTAGATATCTGAGCTTGTTGTGTTGGTGTTTGAGTTTGCAGTGGTCTGGTCACAGGAGGGTCTTGTGCTGCCTACAGCAGGGCCAAGTGTCAGCTACCTTGTCAGTACTTTGCCAGTCCCTGTGCATTGAGCATGGTGCATGGGTATGTCATTTGGGCCATATGGGCTGAGGGCAATGGTGTCTGATTCAGAGTTGAACAATGTGTTTTGTGAGCCCCACTGTTAGACCTGGCTTCATTGGCATGAGTCTCTCCTCCATTTTTTTCTGTTGGCCTCCTCTGTTTACGATGTTTTGCTGGAATATTGCTTTGGACACTGTGCCACTGCTGATCAGTGCCACAGTGCAAGTGCTCCCTATGTTAAATTGATACATTGATTGGTGTTACCATGATTGACTTGGTTGACTTACTGTTCAGACCCTAGTCTAGTGCACTGCGTGTGCCAAGGGCATGTAAGTTAACTGCTGCGGCTTGCAGCACCGGTTGTGCCACCCACAGAAGCAGCTTGTAAAATGTGTCCCAGGCCTGCCCTCACAGAGCCTGTGTGCAGTCCCTGACTGCCATGTCGACTTGGCAAGGAAACCTACTTGCCAGTCTCTAAAACCTTCACTTTGCCACATTTCAGACACCTCTATGGTCGGCCCTAGGGCTGGGTACATTGTTGGTAACAGGTAGGTCATGCCCTGATGTGTGTGGCATTACCTAATAGTGAATTACAGCCATTTTCGTTTTTCACTATTGAAGGGCTACCTGCCTTCCATAGGCCAGAATGGGCAGACTGATTATTAACTCCAATATAATCTTATCTGACTCAGGGAGCATGGTAGCGGTTCGAGTTTAGTATCCCTTAACTCGGAATTTAATAACACATCCTTTAGGATGGGTGGTTTTTAAATTCTGTGTTTGAAAATAGCCCTTTTAGAAAGTGGCTATTTTCTTGTCCAACTATCCACCGGTCTCTGCTGGTTTGGTGTGTGTGTCAGGGACTGGGTGGCTCCAGAGGTCTGAATGAGTCAGTGTGGGGTGAATGAGGCATTTACATTTAGTGTGGGGGAAGAGTAGTCCCTGGTAGCCTGCCCTGCCTGACACAATGCTGGCTCCACCTCCTGCCGGGTGACTGATGGCCCTGCCCCTGCCAGTGACAATGCTGGCTCCGCCTACTGCTGGGCGGCTGATGACCCTGCCCTGCTCAGTGAATAGGCCAGGTGCCTCGGCCTGGCAACACCCACAACAAACCTGGGATGGGGGGAATTTCCCTGCTTGGACAAAGGGAACAAAGCAGAAAAGGGGTATAAAAGAAGGACCCCTAAACCAAAGAACTTAGATCACTTCTGACAAGGAAACCTCTACCAAGGACAAGAAGCCTGCTGATCCAAGGACTTGCCTCCCCCTTCTGCCAGTGTTCTGTTTGCTGGGGGGAACCTGAAGCTGCTTCTTTATTTTTGCCAAGGGACAAGGAGAGAGGAACTTAGTGTGTACTCTCAAGCTTGCAAGAAAATCTCCGAGGGCTGGAAGAGTGCCAGCCTCCTGTTGAAGTCACAGGGCTAAAGGACTTCACCCTCTGCTGAATTGCTTGTTGCTGGAACGTGGTGTTTCCAGTGCACAGGGGAAATCTGCAATCTCGACGTCGCCGGACGCCGTCAAATCCAGCTCGACATCGTGAGTACGGCTCCAGTGTCCCGAGCCTTCGACACCGGCCGCCAGGCCCGATCGACGCCAGTAGCAATGCCAGTGAGTAGTGAGTTTGGCTCCAGCTCCAAGGGACCCCGTCTCGATGCCGCTGCTGATCGCATCGACGCTGCGCCCTTCTCGACGCCGTGAGCGCTGCTCCGGCCCGACACCTCTCGAAGCCGCTGCGGATCGCCCCGACTCCGAGGCACGATCGACGCCGACCTCTCGACGCCGACCTCTCGACGCCGTGGATTATCGTGTTGCTTCATTCTAAAGGTACTGTGTTTGTGGGGTCTGTTGCGACTCCAGGCTCGACGTAGCGCTCCTCGCGGTCGACGCCAAACCTTGGGAATATCGTAACCTCGACGCCGTGTGACTCCTGTGGGGGTCACATTGTTGTCAAGAACTGTGTTTTAAGAAGAATCCTTACATTTGTTGCTAAAGAACTATTTCCTAAGAAGAAACTTTACCTGAACTATTATTTTTCCTTCCAAAGAGTATTTATTAAGATTGTGGTATATTTTTATTGTTATTTGGTCTTGTGCTAAGCCTTATATAAAAATACTTATTTTTTATAATAACTCCTGTGTTGTGTCCGTTTGTAGTGTATTCACTTTATTACTGTATGTGGTCATAAATGCTTAACACACTGCCTCTGAGATAGGCCTGTCTGCTCTGCCAAGCTACCAAGGGGGTGAGCAGGGGTTATCCGAGTGTGTAATCCCCTTGCCCTGACTAGAGAAGGTGGGTCCCTATTTGTCAGAAGTGTATACCTCTGCCAACTAGAGACCGCCGGTTCTAACTCCCACCCTCCCAGCATCCCGGACATCCAGTCTTGGGTTAGTGCTTTGTGGAGCCTGGGACATGGCCTTGCTTTGTGAATGGGGCATACACATGTTAGTGGCATGAGCGTTGTTTTTAAGTGTGGTTGTGTCCGGTGAGGGCTTGGGGGTAGTTGCGTGCATTTGGTGTAGTTGGGGTGTGGATGACATTACCCCCATGTTACGTAAGTTGTTTGTGTACTCACCAGGCTCTGCAACTCCTTCGAGTCTGTGTACCCCCACCGGCGGAAGCAGGGCCATCACCTTCTCCTCCCAGGGATGGTAATGTCCCGGTCTGCGGGGCAGCCCACCTCCAGTGATGTTGCTCTGGGCGTACATTTTCTGCTTGACTGCCCTCCGCAGATCATACCACCTGGCTTGGCATTCATTCCTGGTCCTTCTGATGGGTGCAACAGCATTCACCCTATCGACGATCCTCTACCACAGGCGTGATTTTTCGGCTATGGTCTGTCTGACCAATGTTCCAAAGAGCTGTGGCTCGACTCTGATGACTTCGTTGACAAGGATGTCCAGCTCCTCCCTTGTGAACTTTGGATTCTTGTCTCTGGGCATGGTGTGTGGTGAGGATGGTTGTGGGTGTGAATGTGAAGGTGTGTGTGGGAATGTGAAGAGGGGGCATGCGTGAAGGAATTTGTGTGAAGGTGTATATGTTAAGGTGTATGGGTGCAGTTGTTGGGGTGTGCTCTCTAGCTGCAGTGAGTCTGTTGCAAAGGCTCATGGTTTGTGTGTGTGGGCCCTTTTTATTGGTCCATTTGTGGGTGTGCCTGAGTTTGAAATGTTGGTGGGTGTGTTATAAGAGGTGGTTGTGAGTTTGGGCCTCTGTTTGCCTGTTTGGATGTGCCAGGTCAGTCATTTTTATGTTTTTTCTACTGTAGACGTGTTTTGTGGCGTTGTGCGAGTCGAATTGACCCTCCTTGTGCTGTTTTACAGTGTCCTGGTTTAGTACGATTCATTTTCGCGTATGTAAGGTGTGTACAGACGCGATGTTGTTGTACTGTGCTCGCATACACAATGTTGTTGTAATGTTCGTACATATGCGATGCTGGGGTACGGTGCTGGGGTACGGTGCGTCCAAGTACGGTGCTGGGGTATGATGCTGGGGTACGGTGCGTCCAAGTACGGGGCTGTGGTACGGTGCTGGGGTACGGTGCGTACAAGTAAGGGGCTGGGGTACGGTGCTGGGGTATGGTGTGTCCAAGTACGGGCTGGGGTACGGTGCTGGGGCATGGTGCATACAAGTACAGGGCTGGGGTACAGTGCTGGGGTACGGTGCGTACAAGTACGGGGCTGGGGTACGATGCGTCCAAGTACAGGGCTGGGGTACGGTGCTGGGGTACGGTGCATCCAAGTACGGTGCTGTGGTACGGTGCGTCCAAGTACGGGGCTGGGGTATGGTGCTGGGGTACGGTGCGTCCAAGTACGGGGCTGGGGTACGGTGCTGGGGTACGGTGCGTCCAAGTATGGGGCTGGGGTACGGTGCGGACATGTGGGGGTATGGTGCTGACATACGGGGGTACGGTGCTGACATATGGGGGTACGTGTGGACATACGCGGGGGGGGCTGTACAACTCGTATCCCGGGCACAAGTTTACCCGGGATACGAGTGGTACAGAGTTCTCTCCGTACAGGACGTTTTACATATGCTTATGTATTCGGAAGGGCGGTACGGATCGTACTTGTGCGCTCAGACGTCAGTTTTACGATTTGTACGTAAAACTGTCCGGGTACGTCTCGTAGACCTTTTCCCGAAGCGATTCGTATGTATTTTTCACGTACGAATAGTACTTCACCGGTGGGACTGGACTTGTACGATTCGTACGTAAAAATATACGGATACGAATCATACGGGAAATTTTTTTACCGGATCGGAATCGGCACCAAAGTGTTTCGTGTTTGAGTTGTAAATAATTTTGAAAGAAAACGATTTTCATAAAGAAGCAATTGACAATTTATGGGGGGCCCTAGGTGGCACACTTGCGGAATGGCTGCCACTGAGTGAAGCTCCCGCAGTCCGGCCAATTTATTTGTAATTTATCCTGCCCGATTGAGCTAATTGGACACGCAATCAGGAGTGGCGGCCAGCGGAACCGGTGAGGCAACAAGTGCGGTGCCGGATTGATCGAGAGGCGGCCGATTGTATTCTCTAGGCGGGCACGCTGAAGCGGCCGTGTGTGGACTGCTGGGCCCTGCTGGAGGATGGCGGCGGGTGAGCCTACGATACATCGGGGCTCCCCACGTGTAGTCCAAGCCGCGGCGGAGCACTCCGGATATCATCGCCCGGGTGAGCGCGGCTGGTGGATCTCGCCCCGACGTCTGGCAGGGTGGTAATTGCGGTCTTCCTCCATCGGAGCGTGAGTAGCTGCAGAGCAAGGCACGTTTGGCGGTCCGGCCATAGGCAGCGGCGCCATTACTGTTGATTACTGTTTACACCCCTGAGCGCACGGAGGTGGGAAGCCTCTCGCTCTAGGATTGTTGCTGGAGGTGGGGTCTACGCTGTGGTGGTGGCCTGTCGGCTGAGCCGAGGAGTGTCCTGGCGGGCGGATCCGTGTTCAGCTGCCATCGGGCACTGGAAATCAATATCCCTGGGTCTTTGAGTCTAACGGACGTGGCAGTGTAATGAGTACTGAGCCTGAACTGGTGCATGCCTATTGATAGCGGCGCGACATCGCTGGTGCCTGACGCGTGCTGTTTATTTGGCCCCGGGTGGCGGGGATGGATGGAGCCCACGGCGTTGCCCTTACTGCCGACCTGGGATGACCTATCAGCCTGTAACCTGGTGAGGACCTAATACAGTGCATGCTATAACTGATCTCCGCTAAAAGTGTGCAGAGGTGGGCCCTGCTTGCGGGTGGTACTACTCCGAAGGTGTATTCAACTCTCATTTTTACCGCCCTGTTTGCCTGCTGTCTGGGAGTTGCAGGAAATACGGCCGGCATAGAGACCTATTATAAATTGGAGGCGCCATTTCTAATTTGTATATGTCTGCAGCGGCGGTTGGATCGTAATGGCTAATGTACTGTTTGTTGCCCCGCTCGGTGGAGGCTCCTGTGTGGTCATGATCATTGGGCACTAACCACATTCTATGTGATCTGCTGCTCTGATATTCACTAGGGAATTGAATCAGGAGAGTGAAGACTCACAGGCTGGAACAGTACCTTTGTGGTTGACATCGGCTATAAGTTCCACGGTTTGTTTGATCTTCAGAGCTGATAGCCGGGGGGCCCCTGCGGTGGTGGGTCAACCTAGCAATGGGGAAAACAGACGCGAAACAACCACGTATTAACTTTGAAGCTAAAAAATCTATGCGCTCCCAGGCGACGGAGATGGACACGGGGACGGAGGCAGGTACCTCGGGTGGCGATGCTGGACCTAGCGGGGAAATGAAAGCGCTTATGCTAAAGGTCCGACAGGACCTGACGACGTTGGCAGATAAAATGGACTCTATGACCTCTCGCATAGACAGCATGGTACACAAGCTTGACCAACATGGTGAGCGCATTACAGAAGCGGAGCGTAGGATCTCATACACCGAGGACGCAACGACGCAGCGTAATGTGGCCGAAATGGATAAATTGCTCAAAATAATAGCAGCGAAAAATGAGGAATTGGAAGCGAGGAGTCGCAGAAATAATATTTGCGTGATTGGAATCCCTGAAAGTGCCAACACAGAAAAGATGGAGTCCTATATCGAGAAGCTACTGCTGGACACTGTGGGGTCTGAAGCGCTGTCCCCACACTTCATTGTGGAGCATGCGCATAGGGCGCTTGGTCCTCGTCCGCCCCCTGGTGCTGCAGCGCGTCCTATTATAGCCCGTATTCTAAATTATAGAGATCGGGACACTATTCTGAGGATAGCTCGTGAGAAGAAAACGTTGCACTACGATGGCACCCCATTTACAATCTATCCAGACTTTACAGCGTTGGTGCAGGAAGACAGAAGGCGGTTCCTCCCGGTGAAGCAAAAACTGCGGCAAGCCAAAATAGATTACGCGCTGCTATATCCTGCACGGTTGCGAATTACACATCAAGGAAAACAGATGTTTTTTACTAAACCCCAGCAGGCCGAAGAATTTTTGAAACGCCTCAGGAAGCCTAGGGAAGCTGCCAAAATCCCAGAAAACCTAGATGCAGTGGACTAATTACTGTCTGGTTGGTTGTTAAGTATGTTCAATGCCTCTGTTACATCATTGCTGCTGCATAGGAGGGTATGGGAGACCTGGTGGGCTGGATGGGGTTGTTGGGCAATGGAAGGTCCTTGGTGTTTCACTCTCTGTTTTCATTCTTATGATACTGGCTCAAGGGTTTGCTAGAGCCGAACACCTCACTAACTCTGTTAGAGGTGGGTGCCCTCATGTCATTGCCTCGAAGTTGGTGAGGGTTGGTGGGGTCACCTAGGCAGATCCCCCATAAGGGAAAGCCCCTGGTAGATTAAACGATAATGCAATGGTTGGTTAATGGGGGGGAGGAGGGGGGAGGAGTATATTCCTTGACATGATTGGGATGTCATTGTGGGTGGAGGTTGGGGGGGAAGTTGTGGGGTTTTGTTCCTGCATAATGTATGTTTTAACAGTGATTGCAGACATAGCGGCACACAAACAAAGTTTACTAGATAATTATCTGCTAAAAGTGAGATGTCACAACACACTACACAGTTACTAAGGGAAGACCCTCCGGATCCCAGCCTAAGGTTCATTACCTGGAATGTTAGGGGGATGGGGGACCCGCGAAAGCGTAGGCAAATCCTCTCCTACCTTGATCGCCACTGCATTTAGGTGGCCATGCTACAAGAAATACTAATGCAAAAGAGTACACAGTTCCTCTAGTCGAAAAAGAGAGAGGAAAGGGGGGGGAAGGGGAAGGATACACAGGGATGTATTGTCACGTGTCAGGGGAATAAGGCCTGGTCACGAGTAATGCAGGTCAAGAAAATAGAAGAGTGGGGGGAAACCCTTATTAGAACTAGGGCTCTCACACACCCAGCAAGCTAGGTGTCATGCTTCATCATTTGAGCCTGCCCCTCGTCAGGTCGGCGCTGCAATTCCTGACGGGCTCCCAATATTGGGGCTCTTTTGTTCTTGCTGAAGGGTGCCGTGGGGGTAAGGGGCCCTAGGAAGTGTAGATGTAAATGAATGTATAAAATAGGTACTGTTAGTCCACACGTAAATTTTATTAAAGTGGTAAACAGCCTAAGTAAAAACAATGAAAGTTGAGGTGGGTATAGACACTAGTGATTATGTAGCTAGTTATGCTTACCCTACTCTCAAGAAGATCGACATGTTTCGTGCTTTGATAGCCAAAATGGTCAGAGCACTTCCTCAGGATCAGAAAATAAGAACTATCTACAAACAAGGTAAGTGACTGATCTACATACCTAGCAGGTGCAACAAGGTAACCTGCAAGGGAAGATAAAAGACAACAACGTGACAATAACAAAAAAACAACACATTGAAATGCACTCACATGATGAGACTGTCGTCAATGGGAGGCTCTAAGTGTCAATGCGAATACACACGGGTGCAGGGAAGTGGCAGTCACCCAGATGGAAGGTATAAAATTATTCACAAAATGTGATGAAAGCAATATGTGCAGTAAACGGAATAACAATAAAATATCCAATCAGGGCAGTACAGGCAAAAAACTCACCACTACTGCTATCAAGCCAATCTTGCAGCAGAGACCGGCGGGTATAAAGGAATCCAATGTGGGTCCTAAGGATTGTTGTCGGAAGGGTGAGAAAAAGGATTAGCATAAATGTAAAATCGCCACAGTACCGATAATGGTACTGGAAGGAGTCTGGAGGATCAAACCAAGGTGCCCACGTTGGTGAGAAAGACCAAGGACAGTCAGGGCGGCCCATCGCCTCATCATAAACTCGCACGGGCGGTAAGGTGTGCAGCCATGGTGACCCAGCAAAGCAAGGGGCAGTCGGCGCGGAGGCCAGGAACAAAAAGGGGGGTTGTGCCGCCACATACCCACGCTGTCAACCTGGTGTCAGGGACAAGTGCCGCCACCCCTCGTTGCAGGTGGGCCAGGTCACGGACGAAGGCGCCCATGAAGTTACAACAATGGAGTAGGTGCCAAAAACCGCTCCGTGATGAAAACTCACCTCAATGAGGGTCCGGACCACGGAAGAGGATACAAGTATTACTCACCGCGTCGAAAGGCGCCTGTGCTCCTAAACCTACCCCTGCCGCCGGCCCTGGGATGGTTAATGGTGGGCCTGAGTACGAGCCTGATATGCTGCGTAAGGATGACGTGTATCGCGTCATGTGAACACTAGCGTGAGACCCCAATGGTGGAGTTAGTAAAGCCGGGGCTGCCATGATGGAACGGGGCAGGAACTAAGGTAGATGCTTACTGGTGACGTAGAGGACGTCATGTGACCAGCAGTGCCTATCAGCAGGTCAGAAGCAGCCGCTGCAGCCGCGGCGGCCATCTAAGACCGGGAAAGAGTAGTATCGCCAGCGTAAGGTACGCTGGGTTAGTAACAAAATTAGTAGCGTGGGTACAATGAAGGTTGGATGTAAATGTAAAGTTAAAAAAAATGTTAACAACATTTTTAAGAACCAAAGGGACAGTATACATCGGGGTGCCAGGGGGGGCCCCATGCGGTATACAGGGTCCTAATGAGAAGCTCATTAAAAAAATGTCAGATGATGTAGTAAAGGGTACAGACCCCAGGGTGTAGCTGGGTCTAGGAGATAAGTCATATCTCAGTGGGGGATCAAACTCAGGTAGAAGAACTGTGGGCAGGAGGATCTCATCCAGTGAGTGCACCCCATGGGATGTCGTCGTTAAGGCCTGTCAGGTGTGTGGATAATCTGAGGACCCACCTCTGCTCAAGCCTGAACAATGCATTTTTAGTGATCTGCGGATGAGCCTCTAAGACTAACCAGCTCATTGAATCAGCATGGTGTTGCATTTCCTTGAAATGTGTGTAGAGTCTAGTTGTCACTCTCTGACAGCGTATGTTGCTTCTATGCTCTGTAATCCTAGTCTTAATCGTGCGAGTAGTCATACCTATGTAATGTAGGTCACAGGGGCATGTAATCATGTAAACACAATTCTTTGTGTTACAATTAGTGTGTCTGGTCAAAACCCAGTGGAAGTCATTTTTGAAAGTGATGTCCTTGGTGGTGGTGGTCAAATTACAGGCCACACATGAACCACAAGGAAAGTGACCTTTTACTGTTGGTAAATCCCACATAGTGCGTTGTGTGTTGGTCATGATTGATTTAGGTCTTGTGTGGACCAGAAGGTCCTTGATGTTTTGTGTTCTCTTGTATGCAAACCTTGGTTTGGGTATGTTCAAGCTACCTGTCTCTAGAACACTCCAGTTTCTCAGAATAATTTTCTTGATTCTAGTAGAATCAGGCGTGAAAGAGGTGACACAGGTAAGTATGTCAGTTTCAGGTTTCGTTCGTGACTCAAGGAGTGCCTCTCGTGGGTTATTTCTAGCTCTTTTCATGGAGTTACGGACCTGTCTTTCGGGGTAACCCCTAGCCTTCAGATTGGATGATAAAACTCCAGCCTCTGTGTTATAGTCTGCCACCCTTGAGCAATTACGTCTAATGCGTGGGAACTGACCAAATGGTAGATTGTCCCTCAATGTTTTGGGATGATGGCTATCATAGCGCAGTAGACTATTGCGATCGGTTGGTTTTTTATATAATGTTGTGCTGAGAGTACCATCTAGAAGTGTGATGTTCAGGTCCAGGAATGGTATTGAAGGTTCTGATATTGTGTGCGAAAATCTGAGGTATTCATTTTGTTCATTGATCCATTTAGTGAATTCTGCACAATCAGTGAGTGTACCATGCCAAAAGATCAGTATGTCGTCGATGAATCGTTTCCAGAGTGTAATGTTGCTACGGAAAGGATTCGAGATGTTAAAGATCACGTTTTCTTCAAAAGCTGCCATGTAGAGACACGCTACACTAGGAGCAAAAGTGCTCCCCATCGAAGTACCCTGGCTTTGATGATAAAGTTGTCTGTTGAATTCAAAGAAATTCTCAGTCAAAGCCAGGGTAGCACAGTCAACAATGAAGGTTATGGGCGTGGGTGATGACAAATTAAGTGCCCGCAGTGCTGACTCGATAACTGCCAAAGCGGCCCTCTGAGGAATATTAGTGTAGAGGGCCTCTACATCCAAGGTGACTAGATAGTCAACATTGCCTGTGTCAGTGAAATGGTCAATTATCTTAAGGACATCAGTGGTGTCTTTTATGAATGACGGGGTGTCTCGTACCAAGGGTTGCAAAAAATGATCACAAAATTTAGACAGAGGCTCGAGGAGTGAGCCAATGCCAGAGACAATTGGTCGACCCGGGACCGGAGTAGTGCCCTTATGAATTTTTGGTAGGGTATAGAAGAACGGAACCCTCGGTTCTCGAGTTATCAAGAACTCTGCTTCTTTGTGGGTAATCCAACTGTTGTATTCAGCCTCATGAACCAAAGTGGTAATGATGGTTTTGAGTCGTGGAGTCGGGTCTGACGTGATAGGAGTGTAATATCTCTCATGCTACAAGAAACTCACATGGACCCCATGAGGCCACCAGTATTTGCCAGTAGATGGGCAGATCACAGAATATTTGCTTCTTATTCCTCCTATGCGAGGGGGACGGCCATATTAATAAAAAAACATACACCTTTTACGTTTATAGGCTCAGCCACGGACCCTCAGGGACGCTATGTATTGGTGTGGGACCGACTGGGGCTGGCTTCTGTTATTCTGGTCTGCTGCTATGGTCCCAACATTGACATGCCTGAATTTTTCTCTCTAAGATCATGGATTTGGGTTCGGCACAGGTGATCTGGGGTGGTGATTTTAATGTGGCCTTTCAGCCGTCTCTAGATAGGTCAAATCCGGCCCCGCATCACTACACCAGGACGCAAGCGGTTATGATGGAGATACTTCAGGAGGGTGGCCTGGTGGATGCATGGCATCTTCGCCATGCGATGGTTAGACACGGAACGCATAAAAACACTCATGCAGGAACCTGGGCACGACTAGATTATTTTTTGCTCTCAAGGGATCTTGCTCCCTCCATAATAGCAATCACTCATCTGGCTAAAACATTTTCCGATCACTCACCTGTCCAGATGGAGGTTAATATGCCTGGCTACAATACACCCAGGCGGCATTGGCGATTACAACCTACCGCCCTATTGGATGCAAGTTTTCACAGGGAATTGGGAGAAGAGATACGGGATTTTTTTAGCAGAAATAAACAGTCGGTTGACTCCATAGAGATACTATGGGAGGCCTTCAAGGTCACCATTCGGGGATTCTGTATATCGAAAAGTGTTGGGGTCCTGAAGGACCTGCGACACAAACTACAGAAGTTGGAGCTGGAGCTTGGGGCGTTGGAGCGTGGGATGGCAGGTGAGGGTGGTAAGCATGCACAGTTGCAGTTTAAGGAGAAGTTGGCTGACTATGTAGCCACTGCGACCCTGGAATCCAATTTTAGGGGAAAGTATTGGAGGGCGAGAAGGTATGGTGAGGGGGAACGCCCTGGTAGGGCTCTGGTGGATATGATTAAGAGGCCTAGGGGCTCGCAGAAAGTACTGGAAATTCACGGCCTGGGTGGGGTAACTCACATAGACAACGGGGAAATTTTAGCTTGCTTTACAGCACATTACTCAGCACTGTATGCTTCCCAGCGCCAGGTCGATATGGAGCTTGACAATTTCCTGGGTGATGTTGCACTGGGATGGCTAGAGGATCATCATAGGGAATTCCTTAGTGCCCCCTTTGAGCTCGATGAGATTAGAGAGGCAATTATGCAACTGAAATCCGGTAAGACTCCAGGACTCGATGGCCTGCCAGCCGAATTTTACAAGGCTTACATTGATATCATGGCCCCAGTGTTGAAGGATGTGTACCTGGAGTCTATGGAGGGAGGCAAGCTTCCCCCATCGATGAGGATGGCAATGATATCATCATTACTTAAACCTGGCAAGGCCCCTACCTCATGCGACTCCTATAGGCCTTTATCCTTATAGAACTGCGAAACTAAAATTCTGGCTAAGGTCCTTGCCAACAGACTGCTGCTCTTAATAGATAAACTGGTGTTACCTGATCAGTCTGGCTTTGTACGTGGGCGGGATACCTCACATAATCTCCGCACATTATTTTCCATACTTCAAAACGTAGCGCCAGAAGTGCCCATGGCGGCGGTCTTTCTTGATGCCACGAAGGCATTCGATTCCGTGGAATGGGACTATCTTAATGCGATACTCTGTCGGATGGGCTTCCCATCGCTATTCGTCTCTTGGGTACGCCTCCTATATACTTGGCCCACGGCTCGGGTTCTCATAAATGGACACCGACAGCCGAATTTCCCATATCCCGAGGCACCCGACAGGGGTGCCCCTTGTCACCTCTGCTCTTCACCCTTGCGATAGAGCCATTAGCTTGTAAATTAAGGCAACATCATCGAGAGCGTGCACTGCGCTGTAGCATGCGGCACATCCTAATTTTGCTCTATGCCGACGACATCACGTTATACGTCAGAGACCTGCAAAATAATCTTAATCCACTCTTGCGGGAATTTATAGTATTTGGGCATTTGTCAGGTATACATATTAACTGGGCGAAATCATTGATTTTCCCCCTTACGTCTGAGGTGGCTAAGTTTGCGCCCGATTTCCCTCTGGGCTGGTGTGAAGCAGACCTCCGCTATCCGTGGATTCAAATTGGGACTACTCGAGATGAGATTCTACGTCTTAATTATGGCACCGTGATGGAACGCCTAGTTTGCAATATCACGCGTTGGATAGCCTTGCCCTTGTCTATGGCCGGCCGTGCCTCTCTGATCAAAATGGTGATACTCCCGCAGTTTTTATACCTTTTTTTGAACATTCCCTATCCCCCAGGACGACATTTTTTCGCCTCTCTCAGGACAGAATTGCTGAGGTTATTTTGGGGGGGTAAACAGCCCCGCCTGAAATGGGATGTGCTCACGAGGCTGTATGCGCAAGGAGGGTTTGACCTATCAGATTTTGAACTATATTTTGCATGTGCACAGGCTAAACATGCGTACTATTGGATGAACTCATCGGGCTATATGCCTCAGGTTGCGGCGGAGGATTGGTTGTCAGATCCGATTCCATTGAGTGGGGCGGTTCATGCGCCTACACCGGCCAGAAACATTCCACCCACCACTATCACGAGTACAGTCACTACTTGGCGCAACATTGGGCGGCGCCTTGGTGCTGCAATGTTGTATTCTCCGTTGATGCCTCTCTCTTATCACCCACAGATGCCGTTATTACAAGAAAAGGGGTTTCATAGGTTGTGCACGCGGTTGAATATTAGCACATGGGGGGACCTGTTTCTACATGGTAGATTTGGCTCGGCTGATCAGTTTTTCCGACAGACAATTCCCACTCCATTAGATACTTTCTTATATTTACGGTTGCAACATGGGTTGCGGAATATCCTCCCGGAATTTCCCAAGGAACCAGACTCATTCGTACCGCTCCATCGTATGTTGAAGGCAGACAGCCCGGGGCATATGGTCTCTATACTATACCACACGGTACATGCTCTTCAGCCAGAACCCATACATGCGGCGTTGCACCACTGGTCCACTGACCTGGGATTTGACCTGTCTCCAGGGCAGTGGGGGTATTGTTGTAGACAAGTTGCACGCATTTCCGCTAGCTGCTGCTTGTGTGTTATTCACTTTCGATACATTCACCGTATCTATTGTACACCTGCAAAATTATACAAGCTCAAGCTGCGTGATAATGACAGCTGCGACCGTTGTGGTAGCCCGGGGGCTGGGTTTCTGCATCTGGCATGGGAGTGCCCCAGGGTCTCTGAGGCACTCACACAGATGACAGCGGTTGCTCTTGAGTGTAGTCCACTTACGGCATTGCTGGGATATACTGAGCAATTCCCACAGGCGTATCGCCGTTACGTTACACTTGCGCTTTTATTAGCAAAACGAAGGGTTGCGTGTAGATGGGGCAGGGGAGGCGCCCCCAAATTTAAAGAATGGCTTGAGGATTTGATCTATAGTCAAGACCAGCACTCCATTTACGCGGAAACGTATTGCCCAGCAGCTCGAGACCCAAAGACATATGGGGGCCGCTTCAACAGTATCTCCTGCTACACGCCCCAGAAGGATCCGCATAGGTTGCTTTGGTTGTCCTGGTGTGTCGGTGGCAAGACTTTGGTTGCGGAATCCTTTTGCCTCCTACTGTGTATGGGAGTATGATATTAATGTGATGTTATGTTTCTACTGGGTTATGGCTTTGTTGCTGTACTCTATGTATGTGGGTATGTCGGGGGGACCGGGATGGGGACGACCTGGAGCAACTCCTCTCCTGACATGGGTAAATGCCAAACGTTATGCGACCCACCGAACGATACATGAATGTAACGTGGACTGATGGTCAATGGACATATTTGTAGGCTGTGGACTACAACATGATGCGCACGGATTGCATGTATTTACGTATGTATCTCATTGATGTATATTGATGTGTGGTGTGTCAAGTATGCAGATGCTGCAATGACCGTCTGCAGTCTAGATTTGCTAAGGTTGGCTGTTTGTAAGTAAAATGTCCTAAATAAAGTTTAAAAAAAAAAAAAATTGACAATTTATAATTCTTATAACAGAAGACGAAGGTGTAATGTTTAATTATTAATATTATTTTTGTGGCAAAAGCAAACGTTAAAAAATGCTTTGTAAATGTACTTTTTCATGCTTACATGCATTTTTCGTTATCTTTGCGTCGTTATAAAATCATGCAGAGTCATGGCATCTGTGGAGATAAAATTGCGTTGTGATGGTATGCGGAGTGTTTTCCTGTGGAGAAACGTCATATATTCAGTAAGGAAAAGTGTTGTTTCACCTGTGACAGTGTTGAGATTCTTAGTCAATCTAGGCATAACTTCCTAACACTGTATGATGTCACAAGCTCCAGAAGATCTTGTTGTACATTACGTAGGTCAGGCCAATGGATACTAAACCCTCTAGGGGTACCTTTGAATCTTGATTGACACCTTTTTTTGTCAATAGACCAAACTAACCATCCCTTCATTTTTTTTGATTGTCTTTATCTGTGCAGAGAGGCACAACCGCTCACTTGCTCTCTGCTGCACACTCCGAGTAGTCATGCTGGAGGTAAGTCTCTCTTGTTTTGTTTTTAATTGATAATATTTAGTCAACTTGGCTCATCAAGCGGGATTTGTAAAATGTATACTTATCCTTGCTGACTCACACAGATATGAAATGATAACCATATAAAATGGGAATATATAGACCTTGGGCAGGACCAGGTCTATGAGACCGTGTTTACTGTATATTTAGGAGTACTAGCCTCTATTTTACTCCAAGATTGGCACTTCGGAGGTGATTGTATTTAACACATTTTATATTTTGGAACCACATAAACATATGGTGAGGGTTTTTATCATATCAGGATAATAGGAGTGACAGCCTATACTCCTTGTAAAATGTGGCACGTTGGCTGCTTTCCCTATTCTAATACTCATAGACACACAAACACACAGTGGTGATTTGGTGTGTTTCATCCTATCAGGAATAGTAGGAGTGATTGCTTATACTTCTTCTTAAACATGGCTCACCGGATTCCAATGCTCATGGACACACAAACACACAGTGGTGGTTTGCTCCTATCCGGAATAATAGGAGTGATTTCCTATACTCCTTTTTAAACGTGGCACGCCAGAAGTTTTTCGAATACTCACAAGCACATGGTTTGGCTATTCTCGACTGGAGCAGTAGGGGAGATAGATCCCACCCAGAACGTGACGCGCTATTATTTTTCCACACCTCCAAAAGCACACGGTGGTGGTGTGTTTACTCATGACTTAAAGCATAGTTTTACATACAAATTATTTTTCAATACAGATTTACGGGGAGCCTATGTGCCCCTGAATATTGGAACACCTTTTGGATACTCTAATTTGACTACACAAAACCTTCAACACGACAGGTATGATTTTTACCTTATCCACATTACGCAGTGAACCTGTTTTTTGAGCATGCCAGTAACAGGTACTCATATTTACAACAGGACAAAGATACCTCGGACATAATTGGGACCATTCTGGGCTAATTTACCGAATGAACCGTGCAATCCATTGTGCTTATTGATTCATTCTAAAAGGTGAGCTCGTAGTCCAGGCACTTTCGCTTACCCTTTTCTACAATGCACATACACATACAAGCCATTTTTCTTTTCTTCTGGACAGGGCATACATAACAGTTTATTGTCCTTAAGAAGACCCCATTGTGATGTTCTTGACACGCACATGTCTTTAGGGGTCGAAACGTCGACGTTCCAGATCTAGCATATTTTTTGCCGGACAAGATCCATACAATTGAATTGTGGAGCTTCATGGTGCGTATTGTCACAATCTGTCACCTTTTCATGTCACTATTTTAAATATTCACGTGTATTTTGTTGTGTATGTTGAATAATGTCATTTGGTTATTGTCTCTTAATTATAATTTTTTTCAAATACAACAAGAATTGTTCAATTTATATTGTCATTCATTTTCAGTGCTGTGCTGTTTAATCATATGTTGAAAGTCCCACCCGCAGGGGGACATAAAAGATATGTTTATTAGGTGGCAGAACCACTATTCCTATACTGTACCTATCCCCAGGTTCTGCGCATTACTGGGTTACCCCATTGAGATTATCTAGTAACAGATAAACAGGCAAAAGTACTCATGCTGTGGAAGTTGAGATCTGTCTCCCCACCCAATGTGTGAAGACACCAGGAACAACCAGAGCTGTACAGCACCAATCCCTGGGGTACTGGGCGTCCTGCACCAAACACCAACACTGTCGAGTGGAGTTTCCTCCGACTTACACTGTGGCAGAAACGGGACCGAACGACCTCCGGTGGGTGGTTCTGACTGACTGATTACAATGCAACCAAAAACTGTTCAGTTGCGTACTCCCATTTCTCTATGGGAGCTTGTGTTACAACCATAAACTGGCCACTGGTTAGGGGTGCCTGCCACGCATTGCAGGGATTAACAGACTCTCCCAAATTCTCAATGGAAGTTTGTGCTACAGCCAGTTTACTGCCGCAACACATGGTCCCATTGAGAAATGATAGCATGCGACCGCACGATGTAATTGTGGTGTTGGGTCCACTGGTCGGAGGTTGTCGGTCCTGAGGCCACAACGGTGTCAGTCAAAGGCTACCATAGTATGTAGGGTGTTATTTTAGAGTTTAGTATGTGTGTGTGTGTGTGTGTGGTGTTGCGTTGAACTTGTTATATGGGTTGGTACAGCATGTATAGTGTTGTGTATTGTTAGTTAAGTGTACTATAACTAGTAATGTATATTTTTGTGTAGAGTTGTAATATATACTATGATGTTTGGTAATGTTATGATTTGTGCAGGAGGGTGGTGTGTTTATTTTTTGCAGGTTTTTTCCTATGGAGTTTTTTAAAGGAAGTCAGATGTTATGTTTTTTTAAGGAACTCTTAATTAGTTTATTATAAACTTTTTTTACTATAGATTCCCTTTTTTCTGGGTTTCCTGGATTGGTTTATTTTTAGAAGTATGTTTCAGGTTTTTTATGGAATCTACAGATTGAAGATTACTTCAAGTGATTTATTTTTTGCAAGCTGTATTTCGCATTTTTGGGGGACTTTTTGGAATTTTTAAAACAACATTTTCCTAGATACCTTTTGGAATTCTCTGAAATTGGACATAGATCTGCAGCAACAAAATCATAAGTAACATTAATTATTTTAGTATGGCTGGGAAAAGTTATATGTTTATAATTATGTGATAATTATTTGTTGAATAAATTGTTTTGTGGAAAATATATGATATATTTTTAGAAGTATGTGTAGGTAGTGTTATTTGTGGATGTATTAGATTTGTAGAAATATTTTTATAAAGAGCAGTATAAATATATTTTTATGTCAGTGAATATTGCAAAATTTAGCAAAACATTTTACTGATATACTAATAATATTTCATTATCTCAAAAAATATATTTTCAAATTATTTTTATCGATCTTATCGTTGTTAGATGGTTGGTAGATTATATCTGTTATTTGAAGGATAGATTTTGCTATCATTTCTTGGTAGTCTAGTCCTTTAATGGTATAAATAGTCTAATGTTCAATTGTAAATGGGCATGCATTGTTCTGGTTTGTTTGGTTATTGTAGGACTGATTTGTGTCATGGATTGTTCCAGTCTAAGATGTTGGTAGCATTGTTCTTTTTGTAAGGCTTGTAGTAGTTTCTGTAGGGTAGATTGAGTTCTTCCTAGTGTGGTGCTAAGGTACTGTCATACACATTTCACCATTATATGTGGAATTTTGGCTGGCGACTGTATCCAAACAACCCTTATTTATAATTAGGTTAAAGACAACCTTTATTGAAAGCTATCCTAGTGGTAGCTATGGAGAGCAGCCTTCAGGCTAAGTCTTGAAGGAATGTATAGCAGCTTGCTTTACCAGATCAGAGCCTCCTGAATGACCAACAGAAAGGAGAACCACACAAGAGATATATAAGAAATATGTATTTATTACTTAACACTCTCTACTAACCTCTTTATGCGATTAGAGCACAAAGCACACAATATTAAATCACTAGAACAACAGTAAATAGCACAATACACAGTGGGCTCCAGGGGGAGACCAAACCATATACTAAGAAAGGGGTATAACAACCACGACTTAACTAGACACAGTGCCTAGAGCACGTAAAATCGCTGGGACCCCAAGGAAGCACCCATAGTAGTGACACAGGGGACCCACGGAGGACGGGTGCAGTGTCTTAACACAGGTGCGAGCTCCGTACAATCCTATGGGAAAGTCGCGGTTGGAATTTTAAAGATTAAGGTCACTTCGGAGAGGACTTTAGGCAAACCCTTTCAAACATAGAAGGTTTTAAGGCCAGAACCCTTGAGAGTACCGAGATACCCGTGTTACCTATCCCAGAGGAGCCGGGTGCATAGGGGTCAAGGGATGTCGGAAATCTTAGTTGTTCTAAAGTTAGCATTAACCACAAGGTTATAATGCACTTAAATATATATGGGTGGCTGCATCACAAACAACCCCAGAAAATAGGTTCCGAAGACTGCGGAGGGGCTCTGCTCATGCAGGTGCACCCTCTGACATAAAACCTAGCACCCTGCCTTCAGGATTGATAAGACCTGCCATAGGGGTGACTGATAGGTTTATATGTGCAGTGATTTAGAATAGATATAGTGAACCTATATCTAAGTAAGGGGTGCATGCACGACCTTACACAGGCTGCAGTTGCAGACATGTGGTGTCAGTTTGAGTTTGAATGGTCTCTCAGGGGTGGCACAATACATGCTGCAGCCCCTGGGAGGCCTCTGGGATACCTATTCCCTGGGTAAATAGTATACCATATACTAGGGACTGATAAGGGTACCCCAGAATCTAATCTGGAGTGTACCTAAAGTACATGCAATCAATTTAAAGGAGAAAGCAGCTAGACTGGGGTCCTGAATAGCAGGATCCCAGTCAGACTAAGTCGAAAACAGTGATACATCAGCAAAAAGTGGGGGTAACCATAATAAGCAGATCCTACTCTCCTACAACCCCAAAGCGGGGTGGGCATACCCTGAATCCTAATAGTCTCTTATCCCCATCCTCAAGATGGTGGATACTGAAAAGTGGGGTTTGCTTCCCCTGCCCCACCTGAGGGGTGGTACAGGGGGAACGTTGATACACCTCCTACTTTACCTAATTTTCCCACCAGTCCTCCCGCCAAAAGTGGGGCTGGTCTGGGGGCCTGCCACTTGATTCTAACAGTGGTGGCTGGGAGCAGGGCTCAAAGGTGGCATGGCCTTTGAAGTCCCACTTCTGTCAAGTTAGGTCCTCTAGGGGGGAAGGTGTGACCACCTCTGCCCAGAGCAGGTTTTATATCTAGATCCAGAGAGCGCTGGTGCTCTACCTAAATGTCCATAAACTTGTCTG
This sequence comes from Triturus cristatus, assembly GCF_964204655.1. Classification (NCBI taxonomy): domain Eukaryota; kingdom Metazoa; phylum Chordata; class Amphibia; order Caudata; family Salamandridae; genus Triturus; species Triturus cristatus. The sequence goes on from NC_140582.1 coordinate 617,997,276, forward strand.
GTGATGGCAGGCTGGCTGAAACTAGACCGAGACCATTGTCAGTGGTTGGTAAGATTCAGGGGACCATCCAGCAGTGTCATCATAGAGCTAGGAAACTTATGATGACAAGTACCCAATCCGTGTACTCTTTATGGCTCCCCTGTTTACTTACAATATCTCAGAATAGACAGGACATTGTAGGAGCATATCTTCTCATGCTGATATGCCTACACATAGGACATAGTGCACCCAGCCTTAGGGCTCAAGGCATGCCTTAGAGGTGGCTTACCTATATCTTAGGCAGTCTAAGGGTGGGATAGTGCACAGGGAAGTGTGCCATGTTGACTTTTCAGTTTGCCCTGCACCTGTGCACACATCCTGTGACAGCAGCATCGCCTGATCTGGGTCAGAGGACCTCCTTCTGTCCCCATGCCCTGGCAATCATTTACTAGGGCTTATGTGCCTACGTGCCCCTGAATATTGGAATACCTTTTGGATACTCTAATTTGACTACACAAAACCTTCAACACGACAGGTATGATTTTTACCTTATCCACATTACGCAATGAACCTGTTTTTTGAGCATGCCAGTAACAGGTACTCATATTTACAACAGGACAAAGATACCTCGGACATAATTGGGACCATTCTGGGCTAATTTACCGAATGAACCGTGCAATCCATTGTGCTTATTGATTCATTCTAAAAGGTGAGCTCGTAGTCCAGGCACTTTCGCTTACCCTTTTCTACAATGCACATACACATACAAGCCATTTTTCTTTTCTTCTGGACAGGGCATACATAACAGTTTATTGTCCTTAAGAAGACCCCATTGTGATGTTCTTGACACGCACATGTCTTTAGGGGTCGAAACGTCGACGTTCCAGATCTAGCATATTTTGTGCCGGACAAGATCCATACAATTGAATTGTGGAGCTTCATGGTGCGTATTGTCACAATCTGTCACCTTTTCATGTCACTATTTTAAATATTCACGTGTATTTTGTTGTGTATGTTGAATAATGTCATTTGGTTATTGTCTCTTAATTATAATTTTTTTCAAATACAACAAGAATTGTTCAATTTATATTGTCATTCATTTTCAGTGCTGTGCTGTTTAATCATATGTTGAAAGTCCCACCCGCAGGGGGACATAAAAGATATGTTTATTAGGTGGCAGAACCACTATTCCTATACTGTACCTATCCCCAGGTTCTGCGCATTACTGGGTTACCCCATTGAGATTATCTAGTAACAGATAAACAGGCAAAAGTACTCATGCTGTGGAAGGTGAGATCTGTCTCCCCACCCAATGTGTGAAGACACCAGGAACAACCAGAGCTGTACAGCACCAATCCCTGGGGTACTGGGCGTCCTGCACCAAACACCAACACTGTCGAGTGGAGTTTCCTCCGACTTACACTGTGGCAGAAACGGGACCGAACGACCTCCGGTGGGTGGTTCTGACTGACTGATTACAATGCAACCAAACACTGTTCAGTTGCGTACTCCCATTTCTCTATGGGAGCTTGTGTTACAACCATAAACTGGCCACTGGTTAGGGGTGCCTGCCACGCATTGCAGGGATTAACAGACTCTCCCAAATTCTCAATGGAAGTTTGTGCTACAGCCAGTTTACTGCCGCAACACATGGTCCCATTGAGAAATGATAGCATGCGACCGCACGATGTAATTGTGGTGTTGGGTCCACTGGTCGGAGGTTGTCGGTCCTGAGACCACAACGGTGTCAGTCAAAGGCTACCATAGTATGTAGGGTGTTATTTTAGAGTTTAGTATGTGTGTGTGTGTGTGTGGTGTTGCGTTGAACTTGTTATATGGGTTGGTACAGCATGTATAGTGTTGTGTATTGTTAGTTAAGTGTACTATAACTAGTAATGTATATTTTTGTGTAGAGTTGTAATATATACTATGATGTTTGGTAATGTTATGATTTGTGCAGGAGGGTGGTGTGTTTATTTTTTGCAGGTTTTTTCCTATGGAGTTTTTTAAAGGCAGTCAGATGTTATGTTTTTTTAAGGAACTCTTAATTAGTTTATTATAAACTTTTTTTACTATAGATTCCCTTTTTTCTGGGTTTCCTGGATTGGTTTATTTTTAGAAGTATGTTTCAGGTTTTTTATGGAATCTACAGATTGAAGATTACTTCAAGTGATTTATTTTTTGCAAGCTGTATTTCGCATTTTTGGGGGACTTTTTGGAATTTTTAAAACAACATTTTCCTAGATACCTTTTGGAATTCTCTGAAATTGGACATAGATCTGCAGCAACAAAATCATAAGTAACATTAATTATTTTAGTATGGCTGGGAAAAGCTATATGTTTATAATTATGTGATAATTATTTGTTGAATAAATTGTTTTGTGGAAAATATATGATATATTTTTAGAAGTATGTGTAGGTAGTGTTATTTGTGGATGTATTAGATTTGTAGAAATATTTTTATAAAGAGCAGTATAAATATATTTTTATGTCAGTGAATATTGCAAAATTTAGCAAACCATTTTACTGATATACTAATAATATTTCATTATCTCAAAAAATATATTTTCAAATTATTTTTATCGATCTTATCGTTGTTAGATGGTTGGTAGATTATATCTGTTGTTTGAAGGATAGATTTTGCTATCATTTCTTGGTAGTCTAGTCCTTTAATGGTATAAATAGTCTAATGTTCAATTGTAAATGGGCATGCATTGTTCTGGTTTGTTTGGTTATTGTAGGACTGATTTGTGTCATGGATTGTTCCAGTCTAAGATGTTGGTAGCATTGTTCTTTTTGTAAGGCTTGTAGTAGTTTCTGTAGGGTAGATTGAGTTCTTCCTAGTGTGGTGCTAAGGTACTGTCATACACATTTCACCATTTTATGTGGAATTTTGGCTGGCGACTGTATCCAAACAACCCTTATTTATAATTAGGTTAAAGACAACCTTTATTGAAAGCTATCCTAGTGGTAGCTATGGAGAGCAGCCTTCAGGCTAAGTCTTGAAGGAATGTATAGCAGCTTGCTTTACCAGATCAGAGCCTCCTGAATGACCAACAGAAAGGAGAACCACACAAGAGATATATAAGAAATATGTATTTATTACTTAACACTCTCTACTAACCTCTTTATGCGATTAGAGCACAAAGCACACAATATTAAATCACTAGAACAACAGTAAATAGCACAATACACAGTGGGCTCCAGGGGGAGACCAAACCATATACTAAGAAAGGGGTATAACAACCACGACTTAACTAGACACAGTGCCTAGAGCACGTAAAATCGCTGGGACCCCAAGGAAGCACCCATAGTAGTGACACAGGGGACCCACGGAGGACGGGTGCAGTGTCTTAACACAGGTGCGAGCTCCGTACAATCCTATGGGAAAGTCGCGGTTGGAATTTTAAAGATTAAGGTCACTTCGGAGAGGACTTTAGGCAAACCCTTTCAAACATAGAAGGTTTTAAGGCCAGAACCCTTGAGAGTACCGAGATACCCGTGTTACCTATCCCAGAGGAGCCGGGTGCATAGGGGTCAAGGGATGTCGGAAATCTTAGTTGTTCTAAAGTTAGCATTAACCACAAGGTTATAATGCACTTAAATATATATGGGTGGCTGCATCACAAACAACCCCAGAAAATAGGTTCCGAAGACTGCGGAGGGGCTCTGCTCATGCAGGTGCACCCTCTGACATAAAACCTAGCACCCTGCCTTCAGGATTGATAAGACCTGCCATAGGGGTGACTGATAGGTTTATATGTGCAGTGATTTAGAATAGATATAGTGAACCTATATCTAAGTAAGGGGTGCATGCACGACCTTACACAGGCTGCAGTTGCAGACATGTGGTGTCAGTTTGAGTTTGAATGGTCTCTCAGGGGTGGCACAATACATGCTGCAGCCCCTGGGAGGCCTCTGGGATACCTATTCCCTGGGTAAATAGTATACCATATACTAGGGACTGATAAGGGTACCCCAGAATCTAATCTGGAGTGTACCTAAAGTACATGCAATCAATTTAAAGGAGAAAGCAGCTAGACTGGGGTCCTGAATAGCAGGATCCCAGTCAGACTAAGTCGAAAACAGTGATACATCAGCAAAAAGTGGGGGTAACCATAATAAGCAGATCCTACTCTCCTACAACCCCAAAGCGGGGTGGGCATACCCTGAATCCTAATAGTCTCTTATCCCCATCCTCAAGATGGTGGATACTGAAAAGTGGGGTTTGCTTCCCCTGCCCCACCTGAGGGGTGGTACAGGGGGAACGTTGATACACCTCCTACTTTACCTAATTTTCCCACCAGTCCTCCCGCCAAAAGTGGGGCTGGTCTGGGGGCCTGCCACTTGATTCTAACAGTGGTGGCTGGGAGCAGGGCTCAAAGGTGGCATGGCCTTTGAAGTCCCACTTCTGTCAAGTTAGGTCCTCTAGGGGGGAAGGTGTGACCACCTCTGCCCAGAGCAGGTTTTATATCTAGATCCAGAGAGCGCTGGTGCTCTACCTAAATGTCCATAAACTTGTCTGGTGATGGCAGGCTGGCTGAAACTAGACCGAGACCATTGTCAGTGGTTGGTAAGATTCAGGGGACCATCCAGCAGTGTCATCATAGAGCTAGGAAACTTATGATGACAAGTACCCAATCCGTGTACTCTTTATGGCTCCCCTGTTTACTTACAATATCTCAGAATAGACAGGACATTGTAGGAGCATATCTTCTCATGCTGATATGCCTACACATAGGACATAGTGCACCCAGCCTTAGGGCTCAAGGCATGCCTTAGAGGTGGCTTACCTATATCTTAGGCAGTCTAAGGGTGGGATAGTGCACAGGGAAGTGTGCCATGTTGACTTTTCAGTTTGCCCTGCACCTGTGCACACATCCTGTGACAGCAGCATCACCTGATCTGGGTCAGAGGACCTCCTTCTGTCCCCATGCCCTGGCAATCATTTACTAGGGCTTACAGGGGAAAAATAAGTTGTGCCAATCATGGTACAGTTTTAGGGAAAGGATAAATGGCGTTGGGTGCCTGGTTAGCAGGGACCCAATGCACTTGCAGTTTAAAATTGTATCATACAAAAAGTGGGAGCTAAACATGTCCAAAGAGGCTCTTTCCTACACCAGCCAAAACAGTCTGCAATTGTCTTCTCACTAGCCTGGTGCAGCAAGGTTGTCTTCTTCCTTAAAGGGTACTGGTATAAGTCTGATAGCTCTTCTTCAGGAATGACCAGGGTTGGGGTGTGCATTAGGGGTGGGCAGAATTTGCAAAATTGCTATAAATCTCCGCGACCATGCGGAACTTTCACGAAGACGCAGAGATTGCTTTTCACAGCCGTTCGCGATGTGTTTTGCGTGCTCGCGATCGCCAACTTGCCCATGAGGTCGCTAATGGGCGCGGCCATCTTGTTTTTCACTCTATTGCTATGGTTCTGGGCCTGCTTTTCAATCCTCCTTGTATCTTTTCAATTGTTTGTTTGTGGAAACATGTTTTGAACTTTTTTTATTCATTATCTATCTCTCTATTTTCCTGATTCCAACTTTTTGTGTATTTTTCAATACTTTTTCACTCTTTTTCAATGACCTGCTTTTTTCATTTCTTTTACTTACTTTTTTCATTCCTACCTTTTTTTTTCTGCCCCATCCTACTACCCAGAACCATGGCAAAGGGCCGCAGGGTTCGTAGCCGTAGCCACAGCAGCGACCGCCTGTCTTGCAGAAGGTGGCGCCAACCCGGGGTGCAGTGACGGGCCTTATTCGGTGAGGCCGAGGTGGCCGCACTGGTTTTTTTTGTGCAGCACCACCTCCCCTTAACCCTGGCAGCAGGCGGCAGGCCTAGGTCTGGGTACGGTGTCCCAGAGCATCGGCAGCATTGGGGAAAGGTGCGCCAGGCAGTGTTTCGCTGCTCTGGTGTCCGGCGCACCCAAAACCAGTTGACGCACCGGTGGTCCGATATCCTAGACCGGGAGCAGGACCTGCTGGACCTGCTAGGAGTGGAGGTCCAAGGGCTTGGTGAGTACTTATTTAATATAACTACTTTGTGTCTGTTCTTCTGCTCTGTGTTATATATTGTGAATATATTTTTTACCGACCATCAAGAATGCTGCTGCTTACATTGCAGGTAAATGGTAAATTACGTTTAAAAATCTTCTGTGATTGTTATGACACAGGTGCTCGGCGCTACTAATCTTACATGTTTGCAACTTTGCGCTCGCTTAGCGTGATTATGTAAGAGTTTCTTTTAGAGAACTTAAGTTAGGTAATGCTAGAGAGACTAGTCCTTCCTTTGTCCTCCTGTCACTAAGAGATAGTGGCGGATTGATACTTAGGTTTAGTTACTTATTAGTATGAGTTTGTAATTTTTTACTGGTCTTAGTGACGCACCCTCTGTTACGTCAAATGCTGCTTACCCCAGTCCTTAGTAGAACCTTTTGTAGTTTGTTTAGTGAGTGATAATAGAGGCTTAGCACTAGCAGAACATCAGCAGCAACCAACCAACAATTTGTCCTCCATTTATGCATTTTTGAGGACTAAAATAACAGGAAATGCAGACTTAGTGGAACATTGTGCCGCCTGGAAGAGGTGGGCTAGGTCAGGTGGTACTTAGGCTTAGTTGGTATTCTGGAATTAGAATGGAACACTGGGTTAGTGTTGGATTAGTGTTGATAAATAATAACTAGTCGGTCCGCAAATCCCCCGATACTACTAGTAGACCAGATTAGATAGCTCAATTTCATTGCAATTGTTGTTTCCATAAATGTTTTTTTGACCGTTTTCACAAATATTTTATTTGTTTCACACCAATCATCAATGTTTGTCTCTTTCTTTCTTATATCTTTCACAATCAGCATCCAGGGGCAAAAAGACTGGGTCGGAGTCGGCAGGAGCAGCTGGCCAAGAACAACAGGCACAGGAGGAACAAGACCAGGACCGCTCCTCTATCGAGGGTTCTGCTTCTGGCCCCAGTAAGTCTTCCTGTTGTTAATATTAATAACTATTATTCCCTAACTTTTACTGCACCTTATTTTTTCCAAACTATTGCTTCCGTTTCCTAATGCTATTTTTTTAACCAATTCTTCTTCAATCTAGACTATCTGTTTCTAAATTCTTGTTATCCCTGCCTCTAACTGCCTCTGCTATGACTCTCTGTACTACTACTATTCTGTCTGTAGCCAAGCTTGCCCAGTTGGCCACTCTTTATTTGAAAGGTTTTAAATAAATCTCAGATTCACCAATAGCTCTAGCCATTGAGTCCAGTCCTTTGGGTTGTCCTCTTCTACTACTTCAAGTCTTCTGCATCTTGAGGCTTTCTTAATCTTGAGGCTTTGACAATTCCCACCAACAAAATGCCCAACCAGATTTTACTATTTTTGAGAGGATAGGACATACTACTACTGTTGTAGGGATTCTGCACATACAGAACTTTGCACAAGAAAATAGGACGTTGGTGATGGGAGGTTGAACCTTCCTCACACCTCAATCAGAGAACCCACCACAATCCCCTGACCGACTAGTTATAGACAGTGTCTCATTACTATTAGCTCTCCGAACCGCCATACCCAATGAGTAGACAACCCAGATTAGAACACTCCCGACCTCTCAGTCATGAAAGCAATGCACATGCACATTGCATACCCTTTTGCTCACTCACTCGTGTAAGTCCACACCAAATACCACCGAGTCTATGTAAGTTCAAAAGGTTTATTTTCAACTGACAAGCTCTGTATGTTGTTCTATAATGCAGCACCAACAGCAAAATGCATAAGATTAAAACAATAAACATTGTTACAGTTTGGTACACTTAGTTACAACAACTACAAGTAGAAGACAAAAGGCGGAATCATGATAACTGAACAGTGGTGGAAGCACCACCCTCCCCTTGCTAGGAATATAGTTTTTATAAAATTATAAATGAAGATCTCTGAGCGAATTCTGGGGACCCCTCACCTTAGAAGAACCTAGTTCTGGTTACATCATCAGCTCTACAAAGCTCTGGGTCATAGAAGGGAATCTTCCATCTGTTATGAGAAAAATGGTGCGTGTTAGTACTATATTGCAAGCATTTCTCAGTCGTGCCAAAAAGTGTAGCATTTTTATGGATAAGCAATATGGACTAACACCAGAACTCCATAACAAAGTGGCTTGTTTTTAGACCTTGTACACAGCACTCATACAGTAGCAGTATGAGCTCATGTGGGCTCAAAGGCATCTTACGCAACAAGCTGCGAGGTAACGTGCGCAAAAATAAAAGACACAAAGGTAAAATGGTTGCAGGGCTCGGGCTAGCTAAGCAAAGATTAGAATGACCCTAGTGACCATATAACACTACTAGTGTCTACTCTACTATCTGATTTGTACTAGTGATGTCTGTTGTATATGTATGTATTAACTTTTTTTTCAATCTTGCTAGTGAAAAATAGGGGAGGTGTATATGGCATCTAAAAAATGTGTTATGTTTTTTCTAGGCATACTACCGTCCACCAGTGTTCCGTGGCCAGCGGCAAAGGCAACGTGGCTGCTGAGGGAGGAGAAGAGGCAGCAGTTGCAGGAGGATCTGCAGGGGGGGAGCCAGCAGCAGTGGCAGGCGGTGGTAAGTTATATTCCTAATCCTTACTTATTGACAGTGCATTACACTCACTGCAAGTGTGTACTGTATACTGTACTGTTGAGACATATTAAGTAAGATGTTGTGAACGGTTGAAGACACTCTTTACTTATCATTAGTAAAAGCATTAGCAGCTGGAGTGTTGAGTAACCAATGGCCTCTTCTATCTGACTTCAACTCAGGTCTGAAAGTTTTATGGAGAAGACTAAAAGTCAGATCAGATGACCTTGATGGATGGGTTGAACGAAAAGGGAAAGAAGGGTGGAAGGAAGAAGGACGGGTGAGAGTTAATATTTATGACTGACAGAGAAGGATACATGGGATGCATGCATGCATAGGTGGCTGATAGGAATCAGATGCATGGGTGGTTAAATGCCTGAAACTCCCACAAATGTTAGAGGCCGAGGAAGTGGGAGGATAGATACATACCACAAATGTTATGTACTGTGCTTGCTAGTGCTACTTTGCCACTATGTGTAAAATTAATTTGTCTTACTGCAGTGCTTTGCTAAGAGTATATTTTACAATAGTCTTGTTTTTCTTCTTGATATAGCTACTCCTTCCAAAGGGAAACCAGACAGTAAGGAGTTGGCAGCCAAGGCCTGGCACCGGAAGCTGGAGGCCATACTAAGGGAATACCGGCGGCTGGTGGTTTTGGCGGAGGAGGAGGAGGAGGCAGCAACAGCTACAGCCTCTTCCAATGCCCCAGGCCCTAGCCACCCCCCTCCAGTGTTACCGTGCCACCGTCTGGCAGCCGCCCGCCGCCGTCCATCTTACATCAATCCTGCCCCCCCTGTGGATGCAATTGCTGCGCGTTGAAGCGCCACGTTGCTCTGCTAGAGGAGCAAGTCCCTGCCCTCCTGGAGAGGCAAGCCTGCCGATAAGACCCAGTTAATTGCCCCTTTTTTATTTCTTATTTTCGTGGGTGGGAATCGGGCGTTGGGGTTAACTTTCATTGGACAATTGGACTTTTTCGTTCCGGACATTGGTTGGAGTTAGGGAGAGGGGTGAGTCAGGTGTTGTTGTGGGTTTTTTACATAGTTTGATTTTGTTAGGTGATTCAATTATAAATTTATACTTTATATACGATGCTGTTAATGTTTTGTGGGTGGGGTTACTGTTTTACGCCACATTGTTTCCTTGCTGGTGCAGGGCCACAGTCAGTGTTTGATTTAAATAATTGGCTGAATTTGTACAACCCAAACAGATAGATGCAGTACTCCTCACTGAGTGACTTGTCCTACTAGTACTGTCAGTCTCTCCTCCTAGACTATGCATTCTGCAAATGGACTCAAAGGGGTGTGTGAAATTGAATTATTGAAAAATTCCCATTATTAATTATGCCTCCCCCAAACGTCTTCTCTTACTTGTGCTTGATGTTTAACTTAGGCACAGCGATGGCTGCATGGTGATGATGGTTTTCTTTCCCAACATGCCATTGGTTGTGGTGGTAGTAGTAGTAGACACTGGCAGTAGCATTTGTAAAAAAAATAAAATGAGTCAGTCACCTGAAAGAGACTGTTGGAGGAGTAGTAGAACGAAGTACATTATAGAACTTAGTGCCAAACAATAATGTGCAAAAATCTAAAAAAACATAATGGTGGTGGGGATAGCCTAGTACATAGAGTTACAAACTCTAGCTGTGTTGAGTCACTCGACTAGGCCTACCTATAGTACACTCAACACAAGCATAACCATTAGTGCTGTGTAGGAGGATGACAACAAATACAATCAATGCCGGCAACTAATGCTGATGGATTAGGTTCCTTTGGTAAAATAATTACCTCGCAAATATATAATGCTCATGGGTGGGCAAGCAGAAGAAGATCCTCGCCCTCCTTTGAAATTGAATTAGTGTTGCTTTTGCCACATCCGCCCCAGCAAGCGTGTGATAAATGATTGGTGTCCATTTAATTTAGTTACACCTCAATAAGTCACACAGCCCGGGGGAAGAGGGTTAGGGTTTGATGAATGGTTGGGAAGGGGGGTTTAGGGAAAGGTTTGACAACCAGTATGCATGGACAACAACAAAAGCAAAAACAATCTTGGCAGACAACCATATCCATAAATCTGTTAAGGGAGATAAAGGAAATGCATGCATGTTGCTGATGATAACTTGACAAAGAAAAACAGTACGCATGGACAACAACAAAAGAAAAAACAATCTTGGAAGACAACCGTATCCATAAATCTGTTAAGGGAGAAAAAGGGAATGCATGCATGTTGCTGATGATAACTTGATGGTTAATGAAGTACTTACTAACTACAATTAAACAGTACAGGGCAGCAGTATATTATGCAATTTGCCTTGCCTGTCTGCCCTCAGAGACCCGAATTACATACAGTTTCTCTTCCGTTGTACCTGCCCGTGCTTACTGTTAAAGATAGCATAGGAAATTCAAGAATAGCTGTAGGTATGAATTGAGTTATAATCAGAGAGCAATCATATTAATAACAACAACACACAGTACTAATGATTAAAGACAACAAATGAATCAAAATATTTTAAAAGGTGATGAAAGTTGATACTGTTACTGTATGTTATCCTGGTCAAAATGGGAGTTGCATCTCAGCATTCCTCTAGGTCCTCCCTTCCATGGACACTCCGGCCATCAATCTTGGGTGGCGCCACTGCCTGCCTGGCAGATGTAGATTTATTGGTCAGGTAAGTGTGAGTTGTTTTTCCCAGTATAGCACAGGGTAAGGGCCGGCCTGTAAATGTAGATGGAAAAATAAAAGGCATATTGAAGACCAAGTAGAAAAAAAAATGCATAAATTATGGTGGAGTGCAACAAGAACACTTTCAGAAGTGGCATGGATACATCATGTCTACTCTAGTCTGTATCCAGCATTAACCTCCAACAACAACAGGAAAGAGCAGGCCCAGGGTAACCACCATGACCCCTCCTCCATTTAGCTTACTATTTTGGGGGACAGAGGCAGACAAAGCACATAATATACAGCAACATAGCATTTTACAAATGAAGTGACTAAATCAATGTACCGCCCCCAGTCACACCACCACACTCGACTACGCAGACATGTAGGTCTGCAGTGGTTGTTGTTGACTTGTTTACCTTTTATTCCACTCATGAAACACCCTGAGTTTTTCCATCAATCATCTTGGATCCTACTGAGTGACTGCAAAGATAATATTTCACTGTGGTCATCATCATGGTGGTGTCCAACTCAGTGTGCATTGTACAGATTGAGTCCCCTTTCCATTTACAAAATGCAATGGATGGGCCTGCAGTAGAAGTACAAATTTTTTATTAAAAAACGAGAAGGGAGACAAACATTTCCCTGAGTTACTTTTAGTGTGTAGATTAGATAATAGTACACAATGAATAACTTCATGAACTACAAACAACAACAACACAAATCACTCAGTCAGCGTCCAATGCATGTCATCATTAGGTTCATTACCTGTTCCTTCTCATCTTTAGTTAATGGGCAGTGTCTCTTTGCTCGGAAAGTAGGATAGCTATAGTAGTCTTCAACATGTTCCACTTCTTTTGGAGGGACTCAATGAGGCAAGATTTTCTTCTATTATGCTAATCATCTGGCTTGAGGTCAATAGATTTAGGTCGATTCAGGAGGATGGAGGAGCAGGACTCGGATGAGTGGACTGAAATGAAGAAAGCTGAAACTCATATATGGCAATAAAAGACTAAAATATGGTGGTGATGGATTTGTTGTGATTTGAAGTTTCCAACCAGAAAGACAGAGGCACAAACAAAAGTCAATAAGGGAGAAAGACAGTAAGAAGTGGAAGTCTAGTTATCAGGGAAGTAAAGCTCGTCTTCAAACTCTGGGGGTTCAAGCAGAAGTAGGTAATCATCATCTAAGGCGCTACTTCCGTCACCTGAGCTGATGTCCTCATCTTCCTGCGTTGATTCATGTATTGTGTAATTCGGTGGTATTCATTTTAATCATTGTTAACCTCTCCACGATTTTAGGTGAGAGACTGGTCCTTCTCACTGTTACAATGGAACCTGCAGCACTGAAAACACGTTCAGAAGAGACACTTGCGACAGGGCAAGCCAGATAGTTTATCGCCAGCCTGCTGAGCAGTGACCATTGGCCCCTTTTCCCATACCAATACCGCAATGGGTTTTGATCAATGTACACCTCTGTCGGGTCATCCAGGTAGGCCTGGACCATCCGCTCAATGTTCAGGGGTGCTACACTTTGTTCGGCCTCTTTTGTCTTTGCATCAGCACTGGACCTAGCAAGTCCTTGCGGTAAATATTAATCCTTTAACGATTTTACTGGGGCTGATGATCAGGTTCTTGCTGTTGTCGATAGTGTTGGTGAGTGTTCTGAGCCAAACGCACTGCCCTCAGGCTCCGAAGTTGAATTTGACGCCGGATGCACTGCTGCAGTACTTGTTGTGGTTGTGGGTGTATGGAGCGGGCTTTTAATTACCAGCCGTTCATTTTCCAACTTACTGGCTGCCTCAGCTATCCAAGTTTTGTACCGGACAACATCCACTTCAGAAAAAGGAATTAATGTCTTACTTTTCAGTGCCGATTTGGACCTGGATCCAGAATTGTGGTACAAATGTAATGTTCTTGTGTCAAAATCTTATCTTACACTCTTGTATTGTCAGCTAAGCAACAGGATAAGCTCTCCACCAACTCATATGCTTCTTTTTTTTCATCTACACCTTTGTACACTTCGAACACCTCCTTCAGCTGTTGCTCCAACATTTGCAACAATGGGATAGCTTGGCCCATAGTAAAGTCCTCCTTGCTGACTTCACGTGTGAAGACCTCGAAAGGAAGAAGCAGCTCAGTCAGGCATTTAACTAGGCACCATTGGTCCATCTGAAGGGTCATGCCTTTCACAGTAGCATACCCTCTTCGCATGACATATTCATTGATTGGTTTGTACTGCTCAAACAGATGGTTAAGCATGTAATAAGTTGGGTTCCAACATGTTGCCACCTCCTGGATGAGTGCTTTGACTGGCATTCTATAGTCAGGTTGAATGATCCTCAGCTGCTTCCGAGCTTTAAAAGAATGGCTGAAATGAGTGCATATTCTTCGGCATATGGTCAGTAAGTTGCTGACTATGGCTTCTTTTTTCAGAAAGTCTTGAACTATGATGTTAATGCAATGCACCAAACACGGCACCCTGAAATAGGAAACAAGTTGCATGGCCTTAAGTACATTACTGCTATTATCTGTGGAAACAAAACCAATCTTAAGCCCTTTTGGGCACAACCCATTCAAAGACCTTGCTGTGAAACTCTTCCAAAATGTTTACAGCAGTATGAGATTTCTCCATGGCGAACATGGCTACACTTGCATGTTTCCGAGTGCATTAAAGATCTCAGCTGTATCAACAGCACCTACTTCAGATAGCTTATCTCTAATCCCCACAAAAGAGACCCAAAGTGCAGTGATGACCATCTAATCAGTGGCTTGGCAACTGGTTCACATGTCTGTTGTCAGGTGGATATTGCGAACAGCACTCTGCTGCAAAGCTTGTCCAACCAATTCCAGCACATCGTAATGTAGTGCTAGAACAGCAACTCTTGCCAAATAGGACCGGCTGGGAACCTTCCATTTAGGGCAGATGGCTGACACAATTCCAAGGAAACCTACCCTTTCTACAAATAAAAAAGGGAGAAGGTCCAGCGATAACATTTTAGCCAGCTTCGCATTGTACAACAGTGCCGTAGGGTGGTTGCGCTCATACTGCCCCTCCGACCTAAACATGCTGAGAATGGTAGGCTGGATTTTTTTACTTTGTATGGCAGCTGTTTTCTTTAGCTGTTTTCCAGTTAGGCTCAACAACGCACTTTTTTTCATTGCAGTACCCGATCACCTTGGTGTCTGAGTCTGACTCTGAGTATGACTCCTACTGCGGTGCCACTGAGATGTTGCTGAGGATGTGGGCGGTACCACTACACTGCTGGGGACAGGGCTAGAAATGTCTCCCTCTTGTTCACCTTCCACCGCAATCATATCTTCCCCTAATTCTTCATCCCCAACAACAGCAATGGGTTCAGTTTTACTTTTTTCCAAGCGAAGTAGGTGAGCCTCCCACTGCATACTGTGGTGTATTTTGAGATGACTTGTTTGGCCTCCGGTACCATAGTTGTACCAAGCTTACCCCGCCTAACAGCCTGTCGACAAATTTAGCATATAGCAATGTTCTCCTCCTTACTGCTAACTGAAAAGAAGTCCCAAACTGTGGAGTAGAACTTTCTGGCACTGCTGGATGTGCCACTTTCAATACCAGATGAACTGGAGGGTGCGCCTGGAATTTGACTCTGTGCAGTTATACTACCACTACCTACTGAGGTGGTGGTTGAGCTGAATGTAGGTCCCTACCGTGCCTTTGCAAATATGGAAGCTGGAGGACGTGTTGTTCTTACCTGTGTTGGAGGTATCCGTGCTACATCCGTCACAGCGATTTTGGATAGGGTAATAATGTTGGTCGCCATCTCCTCGTGGCCAGGAGTGATGCTCGTGATGACTGGCTCATCATCTTCATCCCCCTCTTGTACATCTACCTCCAAATATGTAAGACTTTCTGGAACCTTCCTTTTCACTAGCCTTGTCTTGTGGTGTGCATCACTCTCAGACTGAGCTGGCGGCTTCCAAGTGGCATCAAGATCATCAGAAGCGGGGCTTAAATTAGAAGATGATGGACTTACCCTCCTTTTCCTTGCTAGGGGTCTGGAAGACAATGGATGTTCTGAAACAGTGGCTTTCCCCTCTTTGTTTGCAGAAAGCTCGATCTCCTGAAATGTCCCTACTTCAGGAGGAACAACTAATATTGTGGGCTGTGGCTGCTGTTCTTGTGGCTGCTGCTGCACCTGCTGCAGTGCGTGCTGCTGCCCACTTATCTGCTGAGTTTCCTCCTGCGTTGATTGTGTACTACTTTGCATCCCAGGATGCTTGTTTCCGGTCCAGGGAAGACATGGCTTGGCAGTTCGGGCTGGACTGTTCCCATGAGGCGCAGGGTCAGACTGATTTGCAAATGGTCATGTCTGAACTGGGGTTGCAGAGTGAGCTAAAGAATGATGATGGATTAAACCCAGATCAGTTGACTGGGGGTGAGTGCTTGCAGTGTTCAACACTCTGTCAATCATCCCCTTTGGTTTTGCTTTGTTCGCCCTAAGTTGGCAGGGTATGCCCAGACGTGGGTCCCTTGCTCACTTTGCCACTGGATTCAAGCTAGTCTGGCTGATGACGGCTGATTAGCCAGAAACCGGCCCCAGGATGCTTGTTTCCGGTTCAGGGAAGACATGGCTTGGCAGTTCGGGCTGGACTGTTCCCATGAGATGCAGGGTCAGACTGATTTGCATATGGCCATGTCTGAACTGGGGTGGCAGAGTGAGCTAAAGAATGATGATGGATTAAACACAGTTCAGTTGACTGGAGGTGAGTGCTTGCAGTGTTCAACACTCCATCCATCATCCCCATTGGTTTTGCTTTACTTTGCGATAATGACATTTCAACATCGCTGCTCATTAGTAGACTGGCTACCTCTGCGACACTCATGGGCTTGGACCTAGGTTGGTGGGTCTGGCCCGCTGATGCGTGGGTGCTGCTCCCATCTTGGACCCCGGACAACGCTGCTGCAGGCTTAATTATTTGTTTCCCAAAAAACACCTGGGGCGGCACACCAGTCTTGGTAAGTGCCACTCCCTTGGTACTGGAGGACCTGGTACCTTTCGTTGGGGCCATCTTCTTCAGATGTGAGCAGGACGCAGGTGCACAAGTTGCAGAGATATCTGTGGTCACACGTGGATGTGACGTGGTGCGCAGTAGGACTTCTGTTTGGCAGTACAACGGGTGATGATGATGACACCTCCTCTTCTGTCTTTTTGTGCACCTAAAAACAAAGAAGCAATGAGAAGAACATCAGTGAAATGTTGCGTTTGTTGTTGTGGTTCAATTACTACTAGTACAAACAAACAAATAAAAGATATAACTTAGTGTAGCCATTTGTGAGACTTTGTCAACAAGGGATTTCATGGTATACTGTGCACACTCTCAGGAAGGATAGGAAAGAAGAACAACAACAAAAATAAAAATGTAATGAAAATGGACCCAGTTTGGCATTAAATTATTTGCTCGTCATCTCATCACATCATTCAGGGAGCTACTGCTGTCAAAGGGGATGGATGGAATCAGTAAGCCAAGAGGAAAACCATGCAGGCCTATATGGCAAAAGCAGCACACTTATATAACTCCCACCAGAAATGGCCACTCACAAAAAATCACAAGCACCAAGCAGGAGGCCTGGAAAACAATCTACTGACAGAAATACCCCCAAAAATACACATTTTTCACATCAATCCAATGCCATCCATGCCCTAAATGATGTTTGAAATAAATTCAACACACACCAAAGGAACAGTTGCTTCATCATGCACCAACCCATGACTAGCTCTGGGCCTACTGGCTACCCACAATTAAAAAAATAAAATAATGATAAGTACCAAAATTGTAGTTGCAGCAACTGCAATGCCCCAATCAAACAACAACCACACCAACTTACTTGTAAAATATCAAATTCAAAAGTCCTCCAATCCAATGATAATGATGCAGCAGACCCAAAGAGTGATCCTTCCAGCTCAAAATTCAAAGGCAGGATGAACAGGAGATGGACAAAGCACTGGGAGGAGCCTGCTGCACAGTAACAGGAAGTTGGAGACTCTGTGGTACTTCCTCCCTATCCCCCTAAAATTTGTTTTACAAAAAAAAGACTCCTTGCACAAAAAAGGACAGCCAAATGTCAATCTGAGGAGTTTTTTTCATCCAAATCATCATTTACAGAAGGTGTTATGCTGCTTGAGATATTCTTCTTCTCCAGATTGAAAATGTTGCGTGTTCCGGATTGCGAGCTTCACCACACTTCCGCCGGATGTTGGATGGCGCGTCCAAATGACGTGTTCGCGATTGCACGCTCACTCTCGTGGTGGTGAATGATGTGTTCACGATCGCAGACATCTTGCTGTATCCGATGGTGCCGCGAATAACGTGTTCGCGATCGCAAACTCTCGCGGGATATCGCGACCGGCTACCAACATCTCGTGGCTCACGCAAATGGATCGGAAAACTCGCCGGCGAACGCAGGGATCCCGGTAAGTCAACCGCATGCGCGAGAACGTATTTTTAAAGCGCGAACATGAAAAAAATCTCCACTATGCCGCAGAGCGCAGAAATTTCAACATCTCCGCGTTCTCCGCAGAACCCAAAAATGCCTAAATTTCGCAAATTCCGCAAGCAGAACAGAATTTGATGCCCACCCTTAGTGTGCATGGTGACTAGGGTACAGAGTCTGCACTATCCAGGGACAAGCTGAGTATACGCAAACTTGCTGCACCACCAGTAGTTATCCATCAGCGTAGAGGTACCCCATTGCATATCCAGAATGTACATGATTGCTCCGCAGTTAGCATTTGTGCCATTTGAAAGATTTCAGTTACCTCTGAAACATAAGCAATACAGTGTACGTTTCAGTTCAATTAGAAGTTGCCTCTTCCATTCTAGCCAAGTGTATCCACCCAACTCACTGACCCTGATTATATGACATGAGGTGGTCATGCTCTCATTCAACCTTCCCGCATGTGACTGATTTCCCTTTCTATCCTTGAGCTGGATGGCACAACACAGGAACTCCATGTTGGGGGTCCACTTGTTGTTAATGAAGACTACCCCATATGCTAAAAGTCACCCTCGGTCGACAGATGAATGCAGGAGTGGCCATTTATGTGCATTGAGTTTAGGGTTTTGCTATGTCCAAGAATCGCTTCTTTGGGAAATCTCAGGACCAAACAGTTTCATCCCCTATGATGCCCTTTCTACGAAGGGCAGTCCAGCTCAACATGGATATCATTAGGTTCAGTGAAGATTGGTATCAAATCAGGTTAAATTTACTTCTACCCTGTGTGGTTCTACCTTACCAGATTGAATCTTGGCCCTTATTCTTATTCTTGGGATAAGTAAAGTCATTCTGCACCTACTGCATGTGGAGTCAACTAACAGACTTAACATGACCTGGCAGTTTGGGAGCCCACCGCATTCTGGTGCTGGTACCTTGTGTTGTGCAAAAGGATGCTGTGTAGTCCATGTAGGATGCTGGTGTTCTGCTTAGTGTAATGTGGGTGACATGTGAGAGGTCCCTACTCAAGCGCTGTGGTAACTTTTGAATAGACTCCATTTTAATCACTGATTCATCCACAGTGAATAAGTGCGGTATCACCCATAGTAGACAGAGGGTACATAACAATGCAATCATAAACAATTTTTCGTTTGCAATTGCAGGTCTCGGTATGGGTCCCCTAGCAAGCATCTGTGGTTCCCCAGGGGCTGTGGTCTCCCTTATCACTTCAAACAAAAGGTTTGCTGTGTTAGTTCAAAGTTTCAAATGCAAACTTTATATCTGGGCTGGGGTGTTTGTTGTGGAAGCTGGGTTTTTGTGCACTTGAAGGGCCAGTAGTTGACCTGCTTGGATAAGAACTTGATTCCTCGTTAACTCAGAATCATCAAATGTATGCCGTAAACAATGGTTTCTGGAGTTTCTGCAATTTTACCTTAGGGGTGCATCTTCCACACTTCACTAGTCGCTAATTGAGTGAGACACCAGAAGGTGGCTTTTCAAGTATCTCTTTGAGAGTTTGGGGGGAATAAGAGAGATTATTGGTTATCAAGGCAGTTTAGCCTCTTCATGGCCCATTGAACCCCCCCTACCCTTCATTCCGAACTGGATGCTAAGGTTAGTGCAAGATATTTGTGGGGTTGTCTCAGGAGCATCATGTTTTAGCAGGAGTTACATGGGTGTCACTAGTTATCCAGGAACGTGTTTCACCTGGTGTTTGCATGAAGGCACTGTTGGTGTGGGTTGCATCTTTGTTGTCTACATGTGCACTGGAATATGTAATGCGGGAGGGTGTTGCTATTTAGTGGTGCTGTTGGTAGCAAAATGGCCTGAGATTACATGTACATGTATCTTTCAGCTCCCAGCTTGTGGCAAGCCAAAAGACCCTCCTTTAGGGCGGCAGGTATTTTGACTGGGACTTTTATCTGGAAACCTCTTTTGGTCTAGCTTTGGGCTGTTTTTCTTTTGTTATGGGCATTTCCCTGAGTCTATCATGATCTATTGCCTCATTTCGCATGTGGCGAAGGGGGTCAGAGTCTACTCCCTGGCCCTCTTTTCGCCCCAACCTATGCTGCCCTGTGTTGTCTGAGTTCATGCCAACTGCGTTCTCTGAATGGTGCATGCAAGGTTTGGACTGATAGTTAGTCACTGTCTGGGGGTGGGTGCATCTGCTGTCCTACCTTCGTCTGCAGTGGACATTTGGTATCTTTTCTCCCCTGGACCTCTCCCTCTTTCCTTTCAGGACACCTGGGCCTGCTGTCAGCAGCTGGAGGCTAAAATCTCTACACTCATGCATTGTAAAGGCATGGCACAGAGACTGAACTTTAGAAAATGTGGAATAGTTCATGCAGCATAACAGAAGGCTGGCTAAGTCAGTATTCACCTTGTAACCTCAAAAACGTGTAACTCAGGACTTTTGATGAAAAATTGAAAGAGTCTGCTGGGTGAACATGAAAACAAAAATCTGGGGACTTCCCCAGCAATTCCATGATGCCTGGTCACCCTTGTGAACCCCCTAATGTAAGCTTGGACTCAACATCATTTGGATGCCTCACAGCTATTGGCTCTTTGTTTGTGCACCATGGAGTTTGTTGGGGCTCTATCATCCTAGGCACACAGGAATCCTGGTAACCGCCACCCAGGACAGCTTTATTTTAGAACTGCAAGGAGGCCTCCATTGGGCAGAGGTTTCTAGTTCATTCGACTACACGCTATACAGGAAACATTAGTCCAGGGCCAGATGCCTGAAAATGAGAACCTTTTGACTTGGTGATTGAAACCAGTCCCTATTGACTTGGGATACATTCTCTTGGTGCCACCCTGTCTCCTAATGAGCCTGCCCTCCCCCTGGGGTGTTTAGCCAGTCAACCCCACCCTAGGGGATTAGTAGAAAAGTGGGCCTTAACTCCCAGGGGCACCCCGATGTCGAACTCTAGTGAGGATACCCTGCCAACAGAGCACATAAAGCAGCCCAAAGCTTCTGGACCTCAACAAAATCTATGGATCCCTATTGCTGTAGGTTTGCCTTTTTTAACTTTTTGAATGGAGGGGATATTGGTTGTATCTTGTAGAGTTTATGTCAGTGGTATTATTGTTGTTTTTCTAGTCTACTGTGAACTTTGGTTCTGAGGTTGTGTGAGGGCCCTGCTTCCCCATACTTTTACCCCTCTCCCTAATGTGCTGTGTTACTTGTCTATGGTTGTTGCTAACCGGTATTTGTCAACCTCCCTGACCCCTTCTGCAGGGGATGTGGCAGATAGCAGACCGCCCTGAGGGTGAGTATATATAGGGTGTGTGCTGATTCACCTGGGCTTGTTTTTGTGTACTTTTGTGGGGCTTTCTGGTGGCTGACCCTGGCTCATTGATCTATGCTCATGGCATGCCTTTAACCAGCATCCGTCTGCCTGAGGGCCCAGTCTGTGGCAGTATCCTAATGTCTGAGTGCTGCCAGACTCCCTGGCCTCTACTGCTACTGCTGGGTTGGAACCCTCTGGGGTTCTGCAGTGGAGTTCCCCTGGAGACTGGTGCCATTTGCACAGTTGCTCCCAACACAGCCCCTTCGGTGGCGGTCTTTTTCAATTTGTGTTGAACAAATTTAGCAGTATCCCTCGGGGCTCGCTCCTGTTTTTATCCATCCTTTTTTTGCTTCTTTTTGTGGTAATATAATATATGGGCCATGTATCTCTCACCATGTTTTGGTATTTACCCCATCCACACTGTTGAGCCAACTTTGTTTCTTAGTGGGTAACCTCTCTTTAAGAATATTGTTGAAGAATGCAACTTGTGGGTCCTTTTCTGTCCACGGCAGTCTTGTCTCTTGTTCCCTCATTCTACTTAGGAAATATGTTCTGCTTTCCCCTGGCTTCATGGACTCTGCCATTAACCCTCCTAAATCTGGGTGATCGGAGAACACATCTCTCAGGGCTATCCATATTCGGTCTGTTATGCTCAGTATCTGTTAGCATAATTGCTGTAATGTGGGCTTGTTTGACAGGCTCTTAAAGTCACCTATCACTAGGTTTGATACCTGCTGTGTTTTTTTCGAAGCATGACATCTATTTCCCTACTCCATCCAGCAATGACGGTAACTTTGTCCTTAAACCTTTGTCCATCTGGGCATATAGCACATATACAATGTCAGCCTTGCCCCTCTGTAGAAACAGGTAAATTCTTATTTAAGGTGACTCTATGGGTTTCTCCCTAATAAGACATATGCATCTTTCTGGGGGGTCTGGGTTTGTGATACATAGTCCAGAGTCAGGGATCTGTTGTGTCAGTGGTGCAATGAGTAGGTTTGGAGGTGCTGCAAGGAAGAGATGTGGAGTCCGGCGTCATCATTGAGGCTGCCATTGACAAGCGATCTGAAGGCCTGTGTTGACATTGTGTTACTCAGCAGCAGTTCCAAATGCAATGCAGGCTGCAACAGCAATGTAGGTCTTTGCGATGAGTCTTATCCACCCAGCAGCAGACATATGTCAGTTCCACTCAGGGTTGCTGTGCGCATCAGAGAGGAGATGTGTTGCTTTCACAAGACCCACAGAGGCTGGCAAATATCCTTTTTTTTTGTTTAAACTCTTTTTATTAACATTGCTTAATAGACCATACTTTACAGGAATTACTCGCATTGATACACAGTGAGGTTGACACATTACATCAATAATAATAAAAGTCACAAGGGAACAGGAGACTAAAAGAACATATGAAATGTTTTCCTGGGTAAGCCTACATACTATGATAAATTAGTGTAGCTAGTGTCAAGGCTTGGGTCATTACAACCCACCGCCACTCCACCCCATTTCGGCTGTTTGCATGTCATTCTCTCATGAACATCCCTCTGTAACTTGGCCAGGGCGCCCATACTCTTTCCCATTTTTTCACACACCCTGCTCTTATACACTGTTTCTGTCACCAGTCGAGATCTCGCTCCCACTCTTCCAGTGTCAGGGGCAAAGAGGCCCCCCACCCCCTGGCATTGTTTCACTTAGCGATCCCCGCTGCAAGAACCAACCAAAGACTCACACATCTGGACCAATCAGAGTCCCCTTTAATCATTAATAGAAGCCATTTAGCATCCATTGGAACTGCCACTCTGGACATAGTATCTGTGACTTTCTGCCAGTATCTGACAATCTCTGTACATTCCCAAAGAATATGTATGTTATGTTATGTTAATTAGATTTTGTAAGGCTCAACAGCTCCCCAAGAAGGGTTTCCCGGCGCCAGCCTGAAAGGCACAAAGAAAAAGGAGAGAAATTATTGGTTGAACAGCCGTGTTTTTAGACATTTGCGGAAGTTCCCGTAGGTGCTTTCATTGCGGAGCGACACATTAAGAATGTTCCATAAATAAGGAGGGCCCCAACCAGGAAAAAGATCTACCAACCATGCGTGACAGTCTGATTCTAGGGATCAAAAATATTGCCTCAGTTGTGGAGCAAAGAGGGCGTGAGGGCAAATAAGGGTGAACCAGAACTTGTAGGTATGGAGGAGCCACTGCAGATTTGATCTTAAACATATAGCTTAGGGCTTTGAACTTAATTTGGTTCTCAACCCTGTACCAATGAAGGTCACACAGAGAGCCAGAAATAGGGGCTGCTCTGGGGACTCGACAGAGCAGTCTGGTGGTGGAGTTCTGCACCACCTGCAGCTTGCGTTTCACATCCTTGTTAGCCCCCAGATAGATAAATAATGTTACCGTAGTCCAGTCTAGAGGTGACAAGAGCCTGGACTACGGTTCTCTGGGTGGGACTAGGCAACATCCAGATAATCTTTTTGAGCTATTTCAGGATGGTGAAACAAGTTTCAGGCACCTTCATAGCTTGTTGTCTCATAAATAATTGATCATCAATGATGAAGCCTAGATTGCGAACTTGGCAGGAGGGCTGAGGAAAGGTACCCATTTCAGCGGGCCACTTTTGGGAACCCTAAACATCTTTATTTTTCCCCAAACTCAGGATTTCACTTTTCTCTCCATTGAGTTTGCGAAAATTGGTCCGCATCCAGGATGCAATCTTACTAAACCCCAACTGGAGAGCAGATGACTCAGACGCCCTCGCGGAGAGAAGATAATCTGGGTGTCATCGACATAATAGAACAGGGACAACCCAGCCTCCTCTGCAATGTCTGGCAGAGGTCTGACATAGACGTTAAATAACAGAGGGCTAAGAATGGAGCCCAGGGGCACCCCATAAGGAAAGGAGTGAGTTTCAGAACTGGCTGTTGGGGAGAAAACAGGGAACGTGCGTTCCGTGAGGAAAGAAATCAGCCAATTGAGTGCCAGCCCGCCAACACCCAAAGATTGTAAGGCTTTTACTAACACAGTGTGAGACACCGTGTCAAAAAGCTGCGCTCAAGTCAAGTAATATGAGGGCCACCTTGTCTCCCGTATCCAAATGACGTCGCAGCTTTTCCGTAACTCCCAGAATGGCAATTTCGGTTGAGAAGCTGGCACTAAAGCCCGACTGAGAAGAGTGTAAATAATTTTGTGAATCAACAAACTGAGATAACTGTGAGTTAATGTGCCTTTCTAATATGTTCGAGAAGGCCAGGAGTAATGAAATAGGCTGATAGTTAGCAGGCTGATCAGGATCAGCATTAGCCTTCTTCAAAAGAGGAAGCACCAATGCATGTTTCCACTCTGGGGGAACCGTTGCCTCCTGTAAGGAGGCATTCAAGAGTTCCATGATTATTGTAAGTTAAGGCAGCTCAAGTTGCTGCAGCACTGAGATCGGAAGAGGATCACAGGGTGAGTCAGATTTAATATTAGCCAAGAGCCGTTTAAAGGAGCTCATATCTAATGGAGACCAGGTTTCCAGTTTATTCGTGGATTCAGGGATCCTGCTAACTCTTTGAGCAATAGTTCTAGCTACTTGAGGGGATATGAGTATTTGTTGAAGGGGGCTACCTGCTTTCATGCCCTTCATCTCCGAGTATATTTTCTCCACTTTATAGAGGAAGAATTTGGCAAGGTCTTCACATTGCAAACCATTCAGGGTGGAGGGAGGAGATTGAGTTTCAGAGCCAGAAAGTTCTTTGACCATTTTGAATAGTGTCTTAGAACATTTACGCACACTAGAGATGGTGGAGGAGACATATTCAGCACAAGCTGACTTGCAAAGAGTGTGACATTCTCTTTTTGCCATTTTATATGCGAGTTTGGTATCAGACGCATAGTTCCTCCTCCATCGTCTTTCCAAAGCTTTGCATTTGGTTTTCTCTGTTTTAAATTTCTTGGTCACCAAGGGGCCAGGGGGCGGTGGTTGTTCACCTTCTTAATTGAGGGTGGGAGACAAGTTTCAATGGAATTTAAAAGCCAATTTTGGACAACACTTGAATAAATGACAGACATTTGTTTCATAATGGGAACGTTGGTAGACAACATTTTATTGAGAGCTTCAATATACAGTTTTCCTCAGTTTCTAGTTGGTTTCCTAGTGTCAGGTGTGACTGCAAGTGAGCACACTGAGATCTTAAAACTGACGCCAAAAGCAAAAGGATCCAACCAGCATAAGGGAAGAGCTGGGGGGCATTGAATGTTGGATAAACTGGAAAAAATAGGGTCCAGCAAGTGGTCTGCCGCGTGAGTGGGACCAGAGTTACAAAGTGCAATATTCGTTGCTGCCAAATCAGAGATAAAAGTAGAGCTATTAGTACATACGGGGTCACCCAAAGGTAAATTAAGGTCACCCAAGATTGAAATGTTAGCAGCATTTAAAAGAAAATGGGTAATTAAACCAGGAAAAGATGAGGCCCATAGTCCGGACAGCCCTGGGGGATGATAAACTAGCATGCATGAGAAAGTGAACTTAGGGGTCAGGGCAAGCTTAAATAAAGCTGCCTCACAGCTCGTAAATGGCAGGACTTCACATTTTGCACAGGTAGGACTTTTTATACATTATAGTGATGCCACCACCTGTCTTGAGGTCCCTATCTTTCCTGACTATAGCATAGTTAAACGGTAGAGCTGTAGCTACATCAGGGCAAGAGCTCATGTTTAGCCATGTCTCAGTGAGAAACATGGCGTCCGGTTGTTCACTATGCAAAAAGTCGAAAATGTCCACTTTATGTTTAGGAAGCGAGCGGCAGTTGATACTGAAAAACGTGAATTCCCTATTCAATGAAGTGCTACAGTTAGGCGGAGAGTCTTCCTGTGAGGTAATGAGTGTAACGGTTGGCGTGCTAAAATCTTTGCAAGACTCAGTTAGAAAGAAGAAGCTGCAGCATGAACAATTTGTGTCCTTATCCTTGGGGTGGAGTAAAGTGCATTCAGGGAGCCGCATCTTTGTTGTTCCATAAGCTGCTTGGAAGAATAACATAATATGTGCTTTTTGTTTGGACCAGGGGTTGTGGCCCCAGGTCCCGTCCGGGCGTGGAGGGGTGCAAACAGGCTTGCCTTTGGTGCACCTGCGGCGCACCATCTGGGCGTCTGCTGCATGTCCGTTCTGGAGCCATTATGTATGGATTAGGCAGGACGGCATGCAGCGACTAGAGCGCTGCCCAGAGGAAGCGTGTGGCCAAACAAATGGCCACTAGGCCTGGGCGGTAAATTCCGTTCCGCTTGCGAAATTTGCGGAATTTGCGTAATTTCGCGTTCCGCGGAGAACGCGAAATTGCTAAAAAGTCTGCTTTCCGCGATTTCGCGAAATTTTTGCTTGTTCGCGTTCTCAAAATGCGTGTTCGCGAGATATTTCTCCCCGAGCACGCAAACAGCAATTGTGAACAGGAAAAAAGCATCGCGAATAAGCAATTCCGCGTGTTCGCGGAATTTCTGCGTGTTCGCGGAGATTTTTACCGTTTCGCGGAGATTTGCGTAACGCAATTCCGCAAATTCCGCCCACCCCTAATGGCCACCCGGGGAGGAACAGCCCCGCAAAGTGCAAGTGCAGGAAATAAGAAACTGAGTATAACACACTCAGTAAAACAGAGTATAATGCAACAGCAAAAAACAACAACTAACTAAAAGTTAACATTCAAGTTCAATTTAATAAAAATACATAAAAGCACAGAGAATATCAGCGTGAATAGGAAAAATCAGAGTAAATGTGAAAGGGAACCTTTCAAGCGCTGCACGTTCGTTCTCTGCCCGTTAAATAGGGATTAATCAGGACGGCATGCAGCGACTAGAGCACTGCCCGGAGGGAGCATGTGGCCGAACAAAATGGCCGGGCGGGGAGGAACTGCCCCGCAAAGTGCAAGTGCAGGCAATAGGAATATTGAGTATAACACACTCAGTAAAACTGAGTATAATGCAACAGCAAAAAGCAACAATTAATTAAAAGTTAAAATTCAAGTTCAATTTAATAAAAATACATAAAAGCACAGAGCATATCAGCATTGAATAGGAGAAATCAGAGTAAAAGTGAAAGGGAACACTGGTATCTCCTAAGGCACAATGCTGTGGAGGCCTTGTCCCAGGTGGCCGTCACTGGGCATCTAGCGCTTGCAGCGCGCACACGTTCATCGGCTGGCTGCTTATATTGCTTTACTGATTTTAAACTTCCCTGTTGTGTATTTTGGTTTATTTCGATTTCTCGCTATTCCCTGTTTTTAGCGTGGGGTTTCCCTTCCCTGGCCCTTACCTGCATCGTAAAATCTTTGAATACACGCACCGCTGTTTTGGCGGGTCCGGGCTCACGGGGCTCCCGCGTGCACTTTGGCCGCCATCTTGGAGCGGGTTGGGACGCTCCTGCAACATCCAGGTGAGCGCTCTAGTGCTCCGTCTGTCACTCCTATATTACATCACCTCCACAGCGCAGCGGTTATGCGCAGTGGTGAAGCGCCTTCACTACGCCTGAGTCTCGCCAGAGTCCTGCCCGTCTGCGCCCGTCAGCGACTCGGAGGCGACGGATCGGCGGGAGGCTCTGACCAGACCTGGCGCCCCGCTAGGATGATTTGTTACTCTTCATCCTCGCTTTATGCTATGCGGACTTCCTCTCGCTCCTGTCGGACAACTTTCCCGGGACGCTACAAGGGGAAACGATGCTGCCCGGGTTGTGGCTGGTCGCCCACTTGGGCTCCGGCAGCCACCCGCCGACCAGATGAGGCGTGTGCTACCCATTCTTGCCTCTTGCTTAACACCAGATCATTAGGCAGCCATGCCTTGGACATTTATGACCTGCTGGTCAGGGAAAGCCCTCTATGCCTCCTACTGACCGAAACCTGGTTGGGTGAGGCGTCTAACCCGGACATCCTCGCGGCCATTCCTCCGGCCTATAACATCTTCCGGCAGGACAGGGTTAAGGGCAGGGGAGGGGGAGTAGCGGTGGTGGTGAAGAAGAGTGTCTCCTGCTCTCTTCTCCCCCTGAAGCCTCTTCGTGGTTCTGAGGCTCTTGCTTTTTCGCTTAGAATGTCCCCGCACCAAGCACTGAAAGGGCTGTTGGTATACAGGCCTCCTGGTCCTGCGGGTTCCTTTTTCGAGGACCTGCAGGCGGCCATTTCCGAGCTTGCCCTGTCCACACAGCACAGTTTGTTGGCGGGTGACTTTAATTTCCATCTGGATGTGGAGGACGACTCAGACATAATTAGATTGATGGACATTATGTCTCCGCTGGGCCTCGCACCCTTTGTCATGTGCTCCACTCATGAGAGGGGTCACACTTTGGACCAAGTGTTTTCGTCGACTTCTCTTGTCGACATTGATATTGTGCCAGTGCTTTGGACCGATCACAGGTTGATTAAGTTCTCTATACCAGTGGCGGTGTTCTTACACAGCGACACCCCTATACAACCTAGTTCAGTCTCAAGGGCACTGCACAAAGTGACGCCTGAGATGCTGGCGCAGGCGCTGGTGGACCATCCGTGCTCCCTTATGGGTGATCTGGAGCGGGACACTGAGGCCCTGCAGATCTGGCTGGCAGAAAGGCTGAACGATCTCGCCCCTGCAGTTGCCCCTGGATCCACGGCCAAATGACGATCTGCGCCGTGGTTTACAGAGGCGCTTCACCTGTCCCGCTGCCAGTGTAAGGTTGCGGAGAGGGCCTGGTGCTCTCAATATGACGAGGAGGCGAAACTAGCCTATAGGGCGGCAGTGAAAGTGTACCATCGTGACATCTTGTGGGCGAAGAAGGAATACTTGGCCAAGAGGATAGAGGCGTCTATGAACTCCTGTAAGGAGATCTTCACTGTGGTGAGGGAGTTCACGACCCTGAGAGCCAACGTGCCCCTTCCAGTGTCTTCTGACACATGGGTCTGTGATCTTGCTAGCTTCTTCAGTGAGAAGATCAAGGCCATCCAGGCCTCTTTTCCGGAGAGGTCTGGTGAGGGGGGGTGCAGCATTGGGGTTGGACCTGTTTCATCGTCCATACCAGCTGCTGTGTTGGAGGAGTTCCCCGCTATTTCCAACGAAGCTTCCCTGATGCTGCTAACCAATCTTAAATCTGGTTCACCATTGGACTCCTGCCCGGCCAAATTCTTGGCCAGGGTGGCATCGGTGGTGAACCCATTGGTTAATCCTCTCCTTAATGCCTCCTTGAGGGAGGGTAGGGTCCCATGCGCCTGGAAGCGGGCGATGGTGATCCCCCTCCTGAAGAAGCCTGGACTAGATGCCGAGGTGTTGGCCAACTACAGGCCAATTTCCCTTCTCCCAGCCCTAACTAAGATCACGGAGAAGCATGTCCATGGCATCTTGTCTGGTTTCTTAGAAACCAACCATCTCCTGCATCCATCACAATCCGGGTTCCGTCCCAATTTAAGTACTGAGACGGCACTGCTGGAGGTTACGGAGGTCTTCCGGGAGACGCTGGATGTAGGTGGCAAGGCCATGCTAGTCATGCTAGACCTATCGGCGGCCTTTGACACCGTCCCCCATGAGGCGCTTCTCGCCAGGCTTTATGACATCGGCCTTAGGGGGACGGTGTTCAATTGGTTTACATCTTTTCTCGAGGGCCGCCGTCAAACAGTCTGGGTTTCCCAAAGCACCGCAGAGATGCCGCCATTGGGAGTCGGAGTTCCACAGGGTTCTGTGTTGAGCCCGACTCTTTTTAATATCTTTATGGCCCCTCTGGCGGCATTGGTGGAGGATTTTGGGGCCCAGATTGTATCCTACGCAGATGACACTCAACTGCTCTTCACATGCGGGAAAGATCAGGCATTCGATGGAGAGTGTATTCGGGGCTGTCTGGGGATGGTCTTTGACTGGTTCCAGCGGAACAGCCTTAAGGCCAACTCCAGCAAGTCAGAGGTCCTGTTCTTCGGATGCACCGTCGACCCTGAATGGCGGGTCTGGTGGCCTATGGATATGTGTCCCCCTGCTCTGTCTTCTTTGGTCGCCAAAAACCTGGGAGTCAAGCTGGACAACAAGCTGACGCTAAGATCACATATCCTTGGCTTGGTCGGCACCTGTTTTGGCATTTTGAAGATGCTCCGCAAATTTCTATCATTGCTCTCTGAGGAGCACAGGCGGATCACTGTTCAGGCTTTAATAGGCTCTAGACTGGACTACGCCAACGCACTTTTTCTGGGGCTCCCGGACTATTTGGTCCAGCGCCTGCAGGTGGCGCAGAACGCTGCGGCTCGCTCTATTTTTGGACTTCATAGGCGAGCGGAGGCTTCTGGGCTGTTGCAGGCACTGCATTGGTTGCCCATCCGGAAGCGGATCATGTTTAAAACCTTGACTCTGATGCATAAAGCTCTGATTGGCACAGGGGCAAAGTATTTACAGCGGAGGTTGACTTTTTATCGCCCAGCCCGCTCTTTACGATCAGTAGTTTTATACCTGGCTTCGGTGCCACGAGTAAGGAAAGCCCGTACTGGGGGGGCGCTCTTTTAGTTTGAAAGCCCCCCTGCTTTGGAATTCGCTGCCTCTGGGTCTACGCAGCACGTCTAATCTGCTTCTGTTTAGGAAGAGCCTTAAGACCTGGCTTTTTAATCTTTAGGTTTTCTTTTCTTCTGATTCTTTTTCGTTCTGT
Source organism: Triturus cristatus (assembly GCF_964204655.1). Classification (NCBI taxonomy): domain Eukaryota; kingdom Metazoa; phylum Chordata; class Amphibia; order Caudata; family Salamandridae; genus Triturus; species Triturus cristatus. The sequence goes on from NC_140582.1 coordinate 618,027,884, forward strand.
TTTTGTGTTGTTATGCTATTTTCGCTGAGCTGCAAGTGGAAAGCGCCGGGACACTCTGTCGGAGTAGCCGTGCGCTATAGAAATGCCATATAACATAACATAACATAACACGTGTGTAGGTGTGTATGAGGATAATAGGTGCGGTGTAATATCTTAAATTGAACTAACCTAAATCGGGATGAACCGCGATCTCTCTTGGGCTCTGATTTGCCCCCTGCCACTCCTCGTCATCTATACTTCCCAGGTCTTTAACTCATGCCTCTCTGAGTGTCGTTAGGGGTTCAAGTACATTGTTTATCAATTCATGATAAATCATGGAGATCGCCTTCTCGGGAATGGGGTCTAGTAGCAGCCTATTCACTAATGGGGAATAATCTGGAACAGAAGCGTCAATGTGGATGTGGGTGCGTAGCACATGCATTAGTCTCAAATGATGGAATCTCTGGGTCTGGTGTAGATTATATTCTCGCTGTAGTTCCTCAAAAGTGGGGGAGTATCCCCTTTCCAAACATCTCCCAAGTACTTGATGCCTATCAGTTTCCACCCTTTGAAGCCCGTTAGGGCAGCCACCTCGTGCAGTAAATCACCCACCCAAGGCAGAGTTCAACTAGTCAGTTTGCCCGTCCAGCCAAGTAGTTTATTGGCCGCGCTCCAACACTGTACCACCATTTTAGTATGTACCGGCCACTCTGACTGTGATTTACTGGAGTAAAGGAGAGGCTCTCAGTTTCGTCCCTGCATGACGGCTCTATCCACTCTATATGCCTGCTCCTCAACGCCCACATACACCCAGTCATTTATGACTTGGAGTTGTGAGGCCCAGCAGTATAAACTGACATCCGGAATCGCCAGGCCACCGTCATATACTTCCTTCTGTATCTTCTGAAGCGCTATTCTAGGGGAACAACTCTGCCACAACAACGCTGGGGCAGGGTGAAATCTCTAAATAATTCTTCACAGTTGTTTTCTGACCTCGGGCACACTGGTGCATAAACACGCTCAAAGTGTGTGGTGAAGGTTTCTGCTATTTCGTTATTTGTAGTTTTCAATGACCCAGTTGCATCACGGTCCCCAGTCACCCACAATGGCTCCCTGATGCGTCTTTCCAGCCACGCTAGGAGCTTCAGTGCCTTATCTCCTACATCATACAAGCGGTGCTGTGTCACCAGCGCATATGCCCTCTCCTCGCTATCCGCAGCCTCAGTGCTAGCCTATGTCGAAGGTTAGCACTTGTTGCAACTGCAGTATCACCTTCCATCTCGTGAATTTCCTGCTCAAGCTGCTGAATTTGCAGGGATTCCTCTTTCTTCTGGTCCCCAATCAGCGCCTGTTCCCTCAGGACCATCTCATAGGCCTCCCATAGAGTAATGTGTGAATCTACTGACCCCGTGTTCTCTTTAAAATAGAACTCCGAGTCCTCTCGGATTTTGTACCTAAGCATTGAGTCTTGCAGACACTAGGGATCAATTCTCGGGAATTCAGCCCTATCCAGCAGCGGGCCTTTAATAGTGACACATACTGAGGAATGATCTGAAATGCCCCTCGCCAAATGTTTAGGGTTAAAGAATTCCCCCACCCTGTTACATGTAAAAAAGTCGTCTATCCTAGAAAAGGAGTTGTGTCATGCAGAATAGTAGTTATAGTGCCGCAGTAGTAAGTTGTGTGCTCGCCACATGTCAACAATGCCCATGGCCATAACAAAGTCCGCCCGGCCACGCTCTCCCTGCCGGCCTGCATGGGAACCAGACCGGTCCATTTCCAGGTTCATGACTGCGTTCGGATCTCCACCAATCAGGAGAGTGCCCAGGGGCAGGTCTGTCAGGAATGAGCTGAACCTCAGGCAGACCACCACATGGAGACCCGGGGATATACAGCATGAACACAGTACAATTAGGCACCCCTCCCATATATCCGCTGCCGCAACAAAGCAGCCTGCGTCATCCGTCCAAGTACCTGTGATAACTAGGGGTAGCGCTTTACATACCAGGATTCTCACCCCATGAGCCCCGGACGAATACCCGGAATGAGCCACCATTCTGTACCCAAAGCGATCTAGTGCCTTACATTTACTCCCTCTTAGATGAATTTCCTGAATCAATAAAATGTCTGGGGAATGCCTTTTGACATGCTGCAGGACTAATGGGCATTTAATCTTGTTCCCCAGACCATTTACGTTCCAGGTCCATACCTGCATACTAGCTAAGTCTCCCATGGCCCCTGGCAGGGTGAATAGTATTTGAGTGTTCCCTCACCTCTTCGGTTTATTTCGTGTTAGCCTCCTGTGAGTGCTGGATATCCTGGTCTTGAGCATGGTCACCATCCCACCCAAACAAGTCAAACAGTGTGCCCAACTCCCCCCTCCCTGCAGCCCTGCTGGGTGAGCCCCCAACCTCCCATCTCCCAAACGTGCAGAGTGCCTGTCGGCCAAACTGTGTAGTAAGAAACATTTGCTGGGAGCCATGAGCCAGCCTCCAGCATGAAGTACAATTTGTCTGCTAATGAATGCTGACAAGCCCATACAATGTAATACAGTGGCCTTCATACTTATTGAAACACGAGTGGCCTGTCCATACATTTAGAAAAAGACGGGGGGCCATTCATTATGAAAGTCTGCCCAATATCACATTTCAATTTTCAGGCCCCTCCCCCATAGCACCACCCTCCAACACCATCTTGCGCCCCTCAGTATTTATATCGAGGAGAAGTTCAGTTCCAATGACTAGGGGAGTTCCCCGCAGTTCACTTATCTGTCCGCAGCCATTGCACTTGGCCACTGCATGTCCACTCCACCTCTTGCTCCTCTACATCGGGGCCACTCTCCACCATCATTCGATTTCTGCCTCCTTTGCGACTAACTTTACACCAGCCCTCCAACCAGTCACTTGCTCCTGCAGGTGAGTCAAAGAAGTATGTCTTCCCCTCGACTATGATTTTGAGTTTAGCCGGGAAGAGCATCATGTATTTCACATTTTTTTCACAAAGGGCTTTTTTAATGGCATCGAACTCTCGCCTCTGGCACTGGACATGGAGTGTAAAGTCTGGGAAAAAGCTGATGGTGGCATTCTCGTGCCGAAGGTCACCGTGCATACGTGCCGCTTGTAGGAGAGCATCCCTGTCGCTGAAATTCGGAATGTGGGCTATAATCGTGCGCGGGAAGGCTCCAGGACAAGGTCTACCCCACAGAGCCCTCTGTGAACGTTCTATGGAAAAGAAGTTAGATAAGTGTTTGGGCTTCAGGTGGTTTAAAATCAGATCTTCCAGTCCATTGACGGTCCCTCCAATACCTCCGGCAGTCCCACAACGCAAATATTATTGCGCCGGGCCCTCCCTTCCTGGTCTCCAAGCCGGGCGTAGATGTCAGATTGATTCTTTGTGAGCTTGGCAACCTGGTCTTCAAGATGTTTAGTTTTGGACTGTAAGACCCCAATTCCTGCCTCTGCCGTGGACACCTTCTCAGGAAATTTTCCAACGGTCTGCTCACAAAAGGTTCACTTCTTCCGTGACGCAGTCTAACTTCGGCTCCAGGGTCCCCTTCAGTTCCCTAATCGCCTTCATGATGTCCTTCCAGGAGGGGTCTGGGGTCTGATCCTCAGGTTCCTCCTGTGGATCCCCTGCTGTCACACCATGGTCACGACCCATGGCCACCGTATATTTGTCGATGTGATTGGCCTGTCCAGGCCCCAGTACTCTGTTGTGAAACATGATCTCAATCTACGGGCCGCCAGCAATGATCCCAAGTACCAGAAGGTGCTCCCGTAGTGGCTGGCATGCCTGGACCCTGATCCCAACCTTACAGGAGTGCAGAGCACCATCTTCGGTGTCACTTCCGGGCTAAGGGTCCTTCTCCTCACACAGTTACCAAAATAGAAGAGATTTTCATGATAATATTAATACACTGACCACCGCAGTGGCAACTCTGGACCACTGCCCCCACCACTGGCCTCTATGACGCAGGCGTATCAGGCCTGGTGTCTACTTCCCCATAGATAAGACGGTCTCTGCTGTAAAGTTCTGGGAGACACCGCCAGTGCACTGGTCAGGTAGGGGAGGGGAGCGCCTGCCCTTTCCCCCCCGACAATCCGCCGGTCTTGTCTCCACTTGTGGCCAAGGTAGGAAGCACGATTAGGCCCTAATCACACACTGAAGCGGAGCACCCCCAGCAGCTCACTGCACTTTTCCTCCCTTGTCAGCAGTTCGTAGCGCGGAGGCCCTCAGATACAGAGTTTCTTTAGATTTGGGGAGGCTCAGACTCATCAGTCACAGTAGGGGCCGTAGATATTTATCCCACTGCGGTTAATGGGATAATCAGGGATTGGAGAAACAGGGAAAGCATGGGCTCACAGGCAGCACGGCCAGAGACAAGGATCAGAGCGGGAGCCCCGCCGCGATGACACAGACCTGCCGATGCTCCATGTCATGAATCCGCGGTCAGTGCCCTTCACACTCTGGTTCGTGCACACTGCAACCCAGCCTCCCTCCGGCGACTCTAACGAAGTCCCGGTGACTGCTCCCTGCACGGCTGTTTTCACCGCAGCGGTTCTGTTGGAGCAATGAAGCCGCTTCACTCGCTGGACTACTGGGGCGGTGCCATCTTGCCGCCACGGGCCGCTCTCGCAATCTTCAACTCGCCCGCTTTCCACCCCTCGATCCCAGAGTTTTAAGACACCACTAGGCAGCCGCTGTTTCTCCACTCGGTTGCCCACTCATTAGAGCCTCCAAGTCATTGGATAGATTTTATGGGCTTGAACACTGTTGGCTAGCGCCGCTTACTTAAATGGCGGCCATCTTCATCAGCTCCTAGCCATGCCCCCGCAAATATCCTTAATCCCACTTCCAAGGTTCCAGGGCACAGGTGTGGCACCACTTAGCATGGTAGACTCACAGATGGCAGAGTCCAGGTGCAGATGCAAGGTTGTTGGAGCCTTCTGTCCCTGAGGCTCAAGTCAGGGGGGGCCAGCCAATTAGCCCGTGGAGTCACTCCGGGTTTTGAATTCCAGGAGGGCAGCATGCATCAGGTCAGCACAGAAAAGGTTCAGCACAGCAAGACAATAGTCCAGCAGAGTGCAGTCCAACAGAGTGACAGCCCTTCAGCAGCACAGCCCACATGCCCAGAAGTGTACTATAGTAGTCAGGTCTAAGGTCAGGCATTTATTCCCAGTTTTGGCTTTGAAGTAGGGGGAAGTGGGGATGTGCCCAACTCTTCCCTCCCACCTTGCCAGTGATGTCCCATATAGGCACCCCTGAGCTCACCTTTGTCTGTGGCTGGCTGGGAGGAATACATAAAGCCTAACTGTCTGCTACACCCTGTCATGTCACCATAGACAGACTAGAGGAACTAAAAGGCTAAGGCAGGAAATTGCCAACTTTCTAAAAGTGTCATTTTCAAAACTGCTCTTTAAAATCTGACTTCACCATAATTTAGGAATTTAAATTACGATTCCATAGACACCAAACATCAACTGATTACCTATTCCCATTAAAAAAATCTGCATACAAAATGGAATAGGGTAACTCCAATGGTATCCAATGGGAGAGGTAGGCCTTGCAATAGTGAAAATACAAATTTAAGAGTTTTTTTACAACCAAGACATATAAAACTTAAAAGTACAAGTCCAACATTTTAAATACACTGCACCCTGCTCTCTTGGCTGCCCAGGACCGACCCAGCTGGCTTCAAAAGGCCTGGCAGCGACCAGTGTTGCCGGAAAGCCGCCACTCCATGAGACGGAGCTGCCCCTGTGTGACCAGATGGTGTGGCATTCCATCCAGACACCGATGCAGATGAGGACAAAGGGGGAGTAGGATTGGAAAATCCCAAGAAAGTTCCAGAAGAACCGGAAACCAGACTTGAGATCTCCAGCAAGGGGTTACCATGGTCACTTCCGCCCCCTGACGGCGGATCTGGGGACCAGAACAGTGTCATATCCGGCGTTTCGGAACTCCCCGAAGTTGTGTGTGGTGAATTGTCTCAAGGATTATGAAGACTTGGCCCTGGAACTTTGCCCTCCGGGTGAGCGACAACTCTTGATTGTACTCCGGAAGCCACACAAAGCTGTGTCTTCGCCTACAATTGCCTGATGGGTGCGTTGGGTCATGCAAGAATCAGGCATTGATACAAAACAGTTTGGTGTTCATTCGGCCAGAGGAGCCATGGCCTCTAAGGCGTTTGCATTGGGAGCTCGTTTGGAGGATCTGATGAGAGCGGCGGATTGGTCCTCGGATTCTTCGTTTAAAAGGTTTTATTTTAAACCAGTCTTGGATGTAGCTCAGTTGGTGGTAAGTAAGCTTTGAACTAGCATAATCCAAAGCCTCCGTTCCTGCCATAGAATCGGAATTTGCCAAGCAGACATGAGGGTAAGTACGAAATTCTATTAAGGACACGGAGGCGAGGATTATCCCACCCGGAGCACGATGGTGCGAACCCACCCGTACAGTAGCAAGTAACAGCTTTTGGGTGCTTCTTGCTTTGCCTAAGATGTTGTTCTTTTCTATGCGGTTGTTCTGTGATGTCTTACTCTCATGGAGATCTCCACTCCCCTGATATTTGTTTTTTTCCTTCCAGGAACTGATTAGTCGAAGCAGGACCAGTAATAAATTGGCGTGACTCGCGCGAAGAAAGAGGAGGAGAGGAGACAAACAGGGGACTATGATTGCCGGTTACTGGAAATAGTGGAAGGACTATGGACTTAGGTATCTCCCTGGTTGTAGGGAGTTGTAGTTTTTTCTTGTTGATGACGATGTTTCTTTATCTTTCTGGCTGCTGGATGTTTCACTTGTAATAAAGCGAAGAGAGATATTAGCATAATCCTCGCCTCCGTGTCCTTAATAGAATTGGACACACGTCTGCTTGGCAAATTCCGATTGCTTGCTATTCACAAGTCTTGGCATATAAAAAGATGGGACAGTCATATCTTTTTTACTCCACAGTTATAACAACACTACTTGCAAAATACCTTTATGAATGGCAAACAATTGTAAACGTACACACAAAAGTGTAATTTTACCTTTGTGAATCAGGCCCCACGTTTTGTTGAGGACCACTGAAAAAAATTATATCAATAACCTTTATCTTCACAATAGGCGGAGTCTTCATCCTGAATTTGTACGTTCCAAACAGTGAAGATTCAAATTATAGTGTTAGGAATCAATGGTGGCACAGTTCAGCTTTTACTATGCACCTGTTCTGCAAGGTTTCCAGAACTGTTGACACATTCTTCTCTCTTTTCCCTGGACTGGTGGCTACAAACATTTGGAACATTTATGTGCAATGTGTCATATTTACAAATGGGTGTTGGACATATTTAAAAAAAAAATCTCAACATTTGGTTACATTTTAAAATTATTCCCCAGCATTTATAAACATGTATTTCCAATCGTATAATTTTAAAAATCAGCAAACACTCAAAAATGATAAATTAGCAATTTCTACTTTTAGTAAAAATCGCTTTTCTAATGTATAAAACATTCCCAATTTGTTTACACTAATTTCCTTTAATGTATTTATGTTTTTTTTTCTTTTAAATCACATTATTTGGTGAGATCTGTCAAGGCTGAGATAGATTACATGGTAATGGTGTCTATCTATTGTTTGTATTGTAGATATCCCCGTTGTTGTTGATAGAAGCAATGTCACAAATGTTGGTTGCTTTCACCAAGAATTGGTCCACCATATTGTCAGGCATATCCTATGCTGACAAGGTTGGTTTTTAATGACGGAACAAACATAGTGGATGCCTGACATATGTGTCAAGAATGATGGACTACTAAGTGCTGTCTGTACCTACCTTTCTTCGTAGAATGTGGTGCCACACTGCATATAATGGTCCATCATTGACCCCTAATCATAAAGTGAGGCTTATCTGATCAACTGTGGTTGCTCATTTTCTTTTGCAGGGAGTCACCATGTCTTAAGGAGACAGTAAAAAGGCCACCAACTTCACTCCTAAGGATTAGGAGGCCTTTGTAGACGGGACGCTGATAATCTGCAACCACCTATATGGGTAGGTTCCCAACATGAAATGCACTTTTATTAAAATGATATGTGTTTTAGAAAGTATTGCAAGTGACTTAAAATAATGTTTTAATAGTAACATTTCCAATAGGATGAATGTTTCCTGTGCCAATTTGTGTTTTAAACACAAGGTAATATAAAACAGCATTTCAAATTTAACTTGTGTGTCTGAACCAGTAATTTCCAGATTGTTGGTCTCTAGCTGAATTATGGTGGGTAGGGAAAGTTCTAGCAATAAATAAAGATGCCTTTAAATTCTGCATATATAGAGTTCAAATATCAGGCAAATTGCTGCTTGATTTTGTACAGGGGGTTTGGTGTGTACAAACTGCTCTCACTTTTGCATTCAGAGAAAAACAAGTAAAGTTAGTTTTGAGATAATCTTAGGTACAATGGTACAGGGAGTATGGATGTGAAGGCTGTAGGATATCATTTTTTTGTAATCCACAACAAAATGTAAATACTCGTAAACGAGCTGTAGACATTCAGGTGATAGGAAAGCAAATTACTTTGTAATTCTGAAGTGTAGTGGAAACAACTATTAAATAGGATAAAAACAAAACAAGACTCTTTACTTGACGATGAACAAATGATAAATATTCACTGACTTTCAACACATTATTATATTTGTGTAATATCGTTTTGTCAGTAATGCTGTATGTCTATGCAAATTTAGTGGCCATTTCAATGGAAAATGTGCTTTCTGTCAATGACAGTACACCAACCTACAATGCTTTACTTACATTAGAAAATCACCCGCCTCATGTCCAATAAAACTAGGTGAGTCGCAAAAGTTTGCCATTCTGAAAATTTGGTGATGATTTTAAAAAGATTGGGGAGCAATGGTCTAAATTATAAATATGCTGACTTAATTAACCATATATTTAACTTACAAATATAAGAAACAGAAATCCCAGGGTAACAGCTGAACTTTTACTAGTTCAAGACAATGTCTGAACAAAATCTCAAAGATTATTATTTTAATAAATGTATATGACTTAAACATTATTTAGGTTATGAACACTATTTTGCCCTCCAGTATGTCTAAAATTCGAACGTTATATACTCCTTGCTTAGAAAAGTCTTCATTTAAATGTTGAGAAAAAATGCTTTACCAGCAAGGTATGTTGTGCTTTCTAACTATTACATTGGTGCAGGCAAGTGGAACCACCATTTGGTATGGGGAAGCTGTGTAGTCAAGCAGACCAACAGCAATCATAGTGCCATAATCCTTAACATCCATTTTGTCATGAAGCATGTCATATTTTAAGGTGAAGAATGTTTTAAAGTCATATAGTTATTGGGAAAATGACACTATAAAAGCCAAGGAAAGCTCTAGAATTTAACTTTATAACTGTTAAGTCAGTGGGTAAAGTGTGTACTGGGTGATCCCTAATATGTTTGAAAGAATTGCCTCTACACACGACATAACTGTCTTGATGTACTTTTAGGCAGAATGGCTGCTCTATCCTAATGTGACGTATTGGTGATACCTATAAATAGAAGTCCTATACTTTAAAAAGGCATTTATACAACAGTAGAGGACCCATCCATCGCATTGGCATAGAGTAACATGGCCTACAAAATCAACAAAGGTGGATATCAATGCCATCACACAACCTTTTAGGACTAACCCTTCCTCCAAACTTTAAATCATGCCTGTTGTTATTATAAACACATTATGAAAGAGCCAACAAGGGAATCATTTCATGTCTGACTCACAAGACTATCAAAGAGACTTGATCAATGTTAATTGCACCGGAGAAAATATTTATTAATGTTGAGCAACAAGCTGGGAAAGAAGGCACTTCGACACTCAGGCATTTACAGATAAAAAGGTGTTTTACTCATGGAAAAGGGCCATGACAGAAAATAGACAGAATAAGAAACAAAATTAAGGGTTAAACAAATTCCAGCATCTAACAGCCAAATGATTCATAACAGTCCAGGATACTACAGTCCATACATGGAGTAACAGTCACTGTTGATACACTCTTGCAATAAGGTAAATGATTAAGTATAAAACCCGTTGATGACAAAGTTAGTCACATGTTAACAAAAACAGACTTGATTTTGTGGAAGCAAGTAGTGGAGAGACATTGAAGTTTCGGTTAATTAATATGTGAAACCACCCTCAGAACAATGGTTAACAACACAATAACCTGTAGTTTCACTATTTTTAAAAGTCATAAGTAGAGATAAGCTTAGACATACACCTCTAGAGACCAAACAAAATATGATAATGCACCTGCGTTATCTACATGTGAACATACACAACATCCACACATGTATCACCATGTGACAACTAATTCCATCAGGAATAATTCAAGAAGAAACTCATTTATTGAACATTTATTGAACATAGCCAGATGCTACACAATAATAATAATTAAAATTACAATAAAGCAATTTATAGATTGCAGGGCTGCTTCAACCAAAGTGTCCCAGAGTTAATGCAGTCTGGCTGCTGAATTGAACAACAGTCTAAAAAGAAAGCAGGAGCTACCTAAAAAAGCCAAGTTTTTAGCTTTTCCCGAATTAAAAGTTCTGTTTGTCTTGTCAGTGATGCATCGGAAGAGAGTTCCACAACTTAGAGGCAAGAAACCTAAGAGAGCTGCTCCAAATTTGAACTTTCCTGAAAGTTCAGAACCTCTACCAGCAAGGACCCTGAAGATCTCGAACACCTTGAAGTAAGGTAGGGTTTTATAAACTGATGGTGATATCTGGTACCAGCTTTGCTAAAGGCCCTGTAACAATAACAGAGAGCCTTAATAGACTGATGCTACTTGATTGGCTGCCAGAGCAATTTATGCAGAGCCGAGTCCTTTGAAGCCCATTTGGGAAGTTTCAGCAATAGTGAAGCCACAGCGTTTTGTGCATGTTGGCGTCTCATAAGTTGGGCTTTGTCACTGGAGGGGAGCCAAGTGATGGTGGTCCCCAGTCTGGAGTCCTAACTCCCCAGGATAAGGGCCTCAGTCTTGCCTGCATTTAGTTTCAGGCAACTGAGCCCAGCCAGTGGGTCACCTCGGACAAGCATGCTCTTAGAGAGGCCACGGCTGCAGCCGCATTATGAGACAGGGTGACAATGACCCGAGTATCATTGGCATATGATATGATGTCAAAATCATACCGCTCAATGATATCTGCCAGGGGGTGCATGTAGAGATTGAGTAAGGTAGAGCTCAGAGGTAAGCAACATGGCACGCCCTGCAGCAGTGGCAAGATGTTGGAATGAAAAGGTTTCTGCAGGACCTGAAGAGTTCGGCCCTGCAGAAAGGATGCAAGCCACCGTAGGGCCTTATAACAGACCCCACAGCTCCGCAGCCACTCAACAGAAGGCTGTGGGACAAGGCGTCAAAGGCCAAGCTCAGATCAAGCAGCAGTACCAATGCTGTGCCACCCCTGTCCAGAATGTGGTGCATGGATTCACAGACTAGCAACTGAGCAGACTGTACTGTACCAAAGGCAGAAGGTCCTTGGTCTCAACAAACATTGAGAGTTGGTGGTTGACAGATTTTCCCCTGACCTTCATGGAGAAAGGGAGTAATGAGATAGGTCTAAAGTTCTCAGGTTTTATTGGATCCAATGAAGTCTTATTGAAAAGCATCAACACTGAGGCATGCATCCAAACAAGTGGGAACCTTAGCAGAAGCCAAAGAAGTATAAATAAACACAAACCATTTGTGCTGCAGAGTCAAGTAAAGGAAAAAATGTTTGCTTACATGGTTTCGAAATTCGTTAAAACACTGTGAAATAATGTCAGCGTTTTTAGCATCAGTCTATAAAGAAAGTGTATATTGGTGAACACAAAAGTCAAAATGAGCAAAACGAGCCAACAATAGATTTTGTTTGAACTCACCTATATCGTATTTAAGGTGTTACATCAATAGCTGAAATATAAGAAAGAAAAGGAAATTCGATATACCTGTTTCAATTCATAGAAAATCAAGGGTTTAAACACTGCAACAATCAGATTGCTTACTGATAATTAAGTTGAAGAGAAGGGTTTGTGGAATCAAAATGCTAACATGGTCCCATGGCCCTGCTTGTGAGCCATTTTAAGATCGCAAGAAAATCTCAACATCAAGAACGAGTGATGCAGCTCAGATTGGGATAGATGAAGTACCCATTAAACGAGTGAATCACAGCCAAAAGGCCTACTCAAAACATACAAATGTTGTATTAAAAAGTAATTTAAGGGGATATGTCAAGGTTATGGGAAAAAGGTTATAGACCCATCATTATGAACAATTTCAAAATCTAGTTGCAAATAGTATAAAAGTCATAACTTCTGCGAGCAACATATACAATCTATTTTAAAAATTTGAAAACTTTCGGTATGGTCATCTTATATTTGTTGTACACAAAATGAAATGTATGTTCAACATCGCGGTTGTAGGAAAATACACTCTGGGCCCGATTCACAAAGGGACTTACGACTCCGCACTCGTAACTTTATGATTCGTAAGTTTTTTGTGAATAGTCCCTCTGTATGAAAACACATAGGTCAATACATGCCAATCAATGTAAAGTACAATACCCTAACATGGAATGAGACCTCAACGACATGCAAAAATATGCAAATGTGAACTGTGTGAACTGTGTGCTCTCTGCCCTCCTAGAACAGATGGTAGTCTAGGTACCTGCTTCTTGGAACAGGGTGGGGTTTTAAGGATTTCTTTAGGGGTCAGAGCACCGTGGTTCTGGGGAGGGATGAAGACTAGATACAAAATTAAATGGACCTGGAATGTACCTAGACTTCATTTAGCCCTATTTTTTCTATTTCCTCAAAATCTAGCAAACACAACCAATTAAATATTTTGATCTCTTATGGGGAGACAAAGGCTCTAGTTAGAATTAAAGATTCCGTTTACAGTACATATGAGGCTTGGAATATACTAAAACCATCTTGAATTGAATTTCTGTAATCGATTATGGCTGTGAAAAGCAATGCATGTGATGCTGAATATGAACACCATGGCTCTGATCATCCCTTCTACATTGTTCCATTGAAAACATTGATCTATCAATTCTCGTAAAGACTTCAAGACAACTTCCCAATAGCAGCATTTAATGCATGGGAGTGACTTTACTGCTCTCAACTTAGACCTGCACAATGTCTTCCGTGACAATAGTAGTGTTCTGAAACTCAAGACAAAGACGTTGAAATGCGAATTGTTCTTCTGTTAATACTGAGCTTGTGCAACTACTGAACCACTGGATACCACACCTCTCAAATGTGAGTTGTCATTCAACACATATCTGACTTTTGTAAACTGTGTGTGGTTATTCAGACCACCATTTAAGTACACATTGCGAGACAACTGGGTATCTACCTAGATTCGATGTATCATCTGCCAGAATGCTCTGCAACAGCATTTAACCACAGTATTTTCTCAGCCATAATATTAAAAAATGATGAGGAAAATATCCATTCAAACTCATGCTGCTTAGCTCATGTGTGTGACTTGCACTACCGCAGCATGACAGTGACTGAGCACTTAGTTGTATCACAACATAACCTAGCAACCACCATAAAACTCTCTCTTCAACATCTACATGACAAGCGTGACATATTACTCACCTTGTCTTTCACTGCAACCACATTAAAGCTGTGGAGGCTCCTGAGTGCAGTCAACATTTGTTTGCAACATTGTGTCTCATCACTGATCACCTGTGTAAACCCAATCAACAATTAAGTGGACAGTGTTTAATTGGACAGAAGAAAACACATCATATGATACCCTCCCGGCTTCTTTCAGTATTTAACAAAAGGACCCACATCAGGTGACACATAAACATGGCAGTTTTTATGACACATCAGAATCGAAGAACTGCTTCACAATAGGGTGAGAATGTAGGAAGGTTGGCAGAAAGGGGTACTTTGCCCGTATACGAGAAGGAAAGAGTTGCAATCTTGGGTGATGATGTTGATGAGTCTATTCAAAAGATTCTAAGTGTGGATAGACTGAAGAGGTTCAACCTAGACTGAATAGACCAAAGGACACATTTCTTGTCAGGGGTCAGGGAGTAGCGACTAAGGTAGCAGAGCTTCGATATATATATAATTACACCCAAAAATGTGTTTGAAGTGACCTGGCCCAGGGTCGTTTGGAATCCAAAGGTGTCATACACTATTTGGTTACAGGGCATCAGCATTGATGTTGTTTGATACATGTGGATAAAATACAATTTTAAGATTATTTGGTGAAGGGAAAGATCTATGCAGCTGAGTCTGGACTGTCCATCTTGATATGGGTACAGCAATATGACTTGAGTATTATTCTTAATCAGGAAGCACTAGATAAAGTTATGATTTTTAATTACTCAGATGTTTGTTGAAAATTGTCAAATTTCAAGATTGTTTTCCGCACTAGGTTGTTAAGGGGTACATGTGTAAGACTGTTATGAAAAAGTGGACAAGATGGTTGTGGCAGAAGTTTTAGACCCAGCTGAAGCTTCTAAACAGTTTTTTCCTGTTGTAATTACGTAAATGTAAACAGGGGTTTGAGAATGTGTGTGGACTTATGAGGTATTATCCAGCATACCATGATGATTGTTTTCCTCTTCCATACAGTAATTAGATGTTGTTGTTGAAATGTAAGTACATCCCAATTCTAAAGCACTTACAGGCCCCATGGGTGTATTTCAATTCCATTGCCTTCCATTTGGCCAGGTCTTCCAACAAATGTTGGCTGATATATTAAAAGATATGCAAAATGTTGTTTTCTTTCAAGACAACATTCTGGTGTTTGAAGGTATCATTGAAGAGCACAATGTAGCTTTTATCTGTTGAAGGTGCATATGACACTGCAGAAGGAGAGATGCAAATTCCTGGAGTAGAAAATAAAGTACTTAAGATAATCTAACTCTTCAACAGTTATCAGAGCGAAGGCTGACCTGGTTATTGCCATTGTGAATTCAGTTGCTCCTTTATATAAAGATTAACTTAGGTGATTTATGGCCTTAATTGAATGCTATGCTTACTTCATAACAGATTTTGCTTAGAGGACCTGGGGATTATATTAAGAAAAGGTGTGGCTTTCTAATGTCAATAGTGTTAGGAGAAAGCTTTTGTCAAGACAAAACAGGCAGTTATACTGACTCCTTTTGATGGTAACAAGAAAATTGTCATTACTATTGATGCCAGTACAGTTAGTGTTGGTGCTGTCCTTTCAGTGCTTCTTGGCAGTAAGTAGAAGACTGTTGGATTTGCCTTTTACTTTGAAACCAATATTGAGTAGATTGATTTGGTTGTAGAGTGGAGATGCTGGCAGCAGCATGGGGATACAGAGTGCTTGAAAACATACATTTGGAGAGCAAATGTGATGTTATATACTGACCACAAACCCTTACTCATAATCCTAAAGTCGAGTGATGCTAAGGAGAGAGACAAAGTGGTCACTTTGGCACATGTGGACCATCCTTGTCAGACATTGACCAAGAAATGTCTTAAGAACAGGTCACAAAGAAAATGATTGAATGTAAAGAAGGTGAAAAGGGGCTTAACATTGGTGGAGGGGAAGGGCAGTCACACATGCAAATTCCAGGGGTACCATAGGTCAAAATTCACTTGAACTTCACTGGAGCATTCCTCAGTTTAAGAGAGCATTTTGCGTTATGCTGCTATTATGTAAATGTTCATTCCAAGTGGCTATATGCAATTGTTTTGCACAATATTATCACATCCAGCTCTGATCAAGGACATATTTTTATTCTGCAGCACACATGAAAAGAAAAAGATGCCTGTCAGGATCGTTATTGTGCAGGAAGATGTCCCTTCCTGCACAAACACAATCCTGCTTACAATGAATGCACCCTTACACCATGGTACAATGGTGCCTGCATTGGTGCTAGGCAGCACATTGTGCACCAGCATAGGTTAAAGACAGGAATGCACTGTATCATGTTAGATATGGTGTATTCCTACCCTTGCCCTATCATGCAGCGCAGCAAGATGAATTGCTGTGCTGTGTGTGTTTTTTTAAAATAAATATGCCCCTATTTGCCTTGAAGAGACTTATTTATTCTATTGGCATTTGCAATGTTTTCTGTATCTATAGAGGGGCACAGCTCAGGAGGTTACTGCGTGATAGGGAAAGGGCAGGAATGTGCCAAATCTAACATGATATGGTGCATTCAGGTTTTTTCCTTGCTCTGGAGTACAATGTGCTGCCTAGTGCTTATGCATGAACCCTTGCATGATGGCACAAGGGAGCGTGCACTGTAAGCAGGAATATCATTGTGCAGAAAGAAAGGCCTTCCTGCACAAAAAAATCCTGAGAGGTATTTTCCTCTGTCTATGTGTGCTGCAAAATGTAGCACACATAAAAAGAGAAAACAACAAGGAGAAATAAAGATAGTTCTCATTGTTACACCTTACTTGTGGAGGCGTAGCGTTTTGATGCATTTCCAAGACAACCAGTAATGGTAAATCTGGAAATGCACCAAAATCCATGAGTCGATGCCTGGGAGCACCACCGCTCTACCCATGGAATGCCTTCATGAGGCAGAGTAACACAATGTACTGATTTGTCCTGCCGTGAGTTACTCTAGATTTATCAAGCCATGCAATCTAACTTAAGAGTTGTGTCACTCTTGTCCCCCAGTGTGTGGTGCAAGGGTGATGCCGATCTTCGATAAATTTGACCCAATGCCTTTAATGCGACTACTTTGATTGGCTGCCTATTTCTCCTGGTTTATCCATTTGTGTTGTTTGTCAATTTTTGTCTTTTTTCATTGGTTGTCTTATTCTTTTATACTTTAGTGTTGGTTTATTTATTTGTTGTTTTCTTCATTTTTCTGGTACTCACTGTCGTTATTACAACGAGAATGCCTTTGGTATTGCCAGAAGTAAGAAAGAATTGTGTGGAGGATCCTCATTTCAGGAAGGTTGAATTGACTTACATACCAAGATATGACTGAATTAACTGCTTAAATTGCACATTTAGTTAGGCTCCAGAAATTCCAAAGGTTATCTCACCAAACACTCACCTGTTGCAATGAACCTCTATCCTCACTGAACTTACTAAACCTGTATGATTGAACTTAATCTGAAGACAGAAGCCTTGATTAATTTGCTTAGAGTTGGAAATTGCATGTGAGCTGTTTAAATTCAATCTCCTTAAACGTGTACATGAATGATTTGTCGGTTAATGGCTTTAAAAGCTTTAAAAGCACAGGCGCCTGGTGTAAAGGGCATCGACCTTCCATCCTGGGGGAAAAGAAAAAGATAAAAAATAGTCTTTTCAAAAGACCAAGCAGATGGGATGCCCTGGAAGAGGCATAAACCAGGCCTGTGATGACAAACTGAGGAGCGAGGTGGCTTTTATTTTTACGAAGTAGTTTCCCTTCCTGGCCCAGGGCAGGAATAAGACAGTGGTGGAGCACGACAAGTCCTTGCTAATCACGAAGGAGTGGGTGTGTCGCTGATCTATCTCTCCTCTTTTGTTCCCAGTGCATTTTCGACTGCAAAAAGACCTAATAGTTCGCACTTTCACCATCAATTTGGCTGAATCATACTAACTTAACAAGCACTGCAGTGCTGTGCGTCGCCAGTGGTGGGGGGTTTCTGTTTGTCCACAGGGGCGTCGCGTGCAGGGTCTTTACAATACAGGCCTCAACTTCACAGTAAGTTTTGCCTCTGTCTTGCGTTCCATGTTGGCTGTGCATGCATATAAGAGCAACTACTCCTGCTTTTTGCTGACTAGTATATTTATGAGAGACAAATAAATACCCATGTACTGGCTGATTTGTATGAAGTAAAATTGGAAAACATGGGATTTATCCCTGCTTTCTCCTTATCCAAATTGTGCAATCTTAGGAAAATATTTTATTTCCCACATGCTTCTTCAAATAGGTGACTTCGGAATATGAGCTGTTCAAAAATGCATTGCGTTTAAATGAACAATTTGTAATGTTGTTATATTTATAAGGATTTGGGCCACAAACAGAGTGCACATGACACTTGAAATGGCATTCATTTCACTAATGTCATGTCACCAGGGCGGGGGCAAGAACTGTTGTAAGATCATGCTTAAAACTATCTCTTTTAATAAATATCTCTCAGTGCACTGATATAATGTGACACAATAATGTCAAATCTGCAGCATTTTAAAGAAATACAATTCGTAGACTTTTAAAGAGTCTTCATCATATTTTACATGGAAACATTTTCAGGGCTGGGCATTAGCCCGGGTTCTAAGAGTCAAGCAAGACTCTTGGCTTTGCTCTCTCTGGTAATTTGTTGACTCGTCCACCTGTGCTTACTCTAAACTGCACTGCATCGCTATCCATCATATGTAACGTGAGCATGTCCAGAGAGTCAGAGTTTGTACTATGTTCTCGGCGCCTACAGGTGTGCCTGGATGTCTGTATAATAAGTGTGCACAGGGTTTGGTATATATATAAATGAACATAAGTGTTTCTCTGCATGGGTACTATAATTTGTTTACAATTTCTTATAGACACAGCATATACGGATCTATATGCATATGCACATATGAAATCCATATACTGAGATGGTACACAAGTCCCACTCAGGTCTATGATTTGTACCTCACCACTTTTAAAATCCACCAGCCACCACCGCTTTTAAAAACTGACAAAATGATATGTTAGATAGCAAGGTTGTAAAATGTGCAATGTTCCACTTATTACCTTATATTTTAGCTTAAGTTGTTGCATTTGTTGCCATGTAAACATTAGAAAAAGAAAAGTTGTATCCATCCCTGCTTGGTACATATGCATAGGCTACCATCTCCCAGTTGGTTGGAGGATAAGATCTCAAGACCCATTGTGAAATATCCAACCCTGTATTGTGTAGCTATCTTTTCCTAAAGGCTTCCTAGCTCACAACTTAGCAGATGTGAGCGGACACAAGGTGTGGCATGTAATTTATGCTATAAATATGGTTGCCTTGCCCTTGCACATTCATTGCTATTAAGGATGATAACAAAATGGGTTGCCATTGAGAAGAGCAATGGACTATCCATAAAGGTGGTTGTTGAAATGAGGGGTGTTCTGCTCAGCATGAATAGCTGGAATAAGGTCCATATTTTGGTTGTGTTCTTATTAGGTCGCTCTAGGCATGTTGTGTTTTCCACATCTGCAATGGATAAAGCCTCAGTCACCTTTTGCTTAAATGGTCCACAGCTTTTACTCTACATTGACACATACACCAGTAGATCAACCGTCTGTGTACTGAACAGTTGTGTAGAGTGCTGTGAAGAGGTGCTGGAGAAATTGAAGCATATATATCGAAAGAGTGTTCCCTATATGATTCTTCCTCAATTATCAACACAAATAAAAGCTCATACTCATTCATACATTTAAAGCATACAACCAATAAGCCTTGTTTCAAGTAAAAATTATATCTCCTCCTTTATTTTAAAAAATAGATTATGCAAATCGTTGATAAAAATACTTCATGAATACATTTTATTATCCCATTCATTTAAAAACCCAACAGATCTTCTTTAAAATTAATTTCTCCTTCAAGGGACAATCCTTAGTTTTTATCCAAGTGTAGAAGTTAGTTCAACAACTTTGGAGTACACATCTCACACATTAGTGATTTATATTGATATATATGATGTGTAATTTTACATATATTCCCAAAGAAACATATCATGAGAAAGTATTTCCAAACATACACACAGATTGTCTATCAAAGGAAAAAACTATTAGAAAACGAATATCATTTAAAACATTTACCATAATATTTAAAATCAAATGTCGACGCAGCGTTTCAGTGGACTGGAGTTAGTTAACACCACCTTCTTTAGGACAGGTTTATGCGTAAAATACAACATAGTTGATTTTAGAGATGCTCACTACTGAAAGTCTTTATGTCTCATAGAGATTCATTCATTATTTGGCGGGGATTTTCCTCCTATTCAGCTGACGGTCTGAATTCCTTAAGATCCGGATATTAATGCTTGATCCTTAGATCTGTAAAAACCATTCGGGACATGGGTTCTTCAATGCAATACGGCAGATGGACAAGGAAATTCTTATTTTCGATAACCAGTAGTCCGTTTATGTATATCTTCGTTATCGATTTGCATGGATAAATACGTGAGATTTGGTCAGCCGTTCCTCAGCGGTACCTAGGGGTCAGGACACATGCAGTGTTGAACACTAAAGGGATGGCATTCTTTATTCCCCCTCCAATCTAAACCAATTTGGGGAAGGTGTTGGACACTAAAGGGTTCACATTTACTATTCCCACTCCAATCTATACCAATTTGGGGAAGGTGTTGGACACTAAAAGGGTGGCATTTACTATTCCCACTCAAATCTAAACCAACTGCTGGAAGATATTAGACACTAAAGAGATGACATTTACTATTCCCACTCCAATCCAAACCAATTGGGGGAAAGTGTTGGACACTAGAGGAGTGACCTTTACTATTCTTACTCTAATCTATACCAGTTTGGGGAAGGTGTGCCATTCACTATTCCTGCACCAATCTAACCCATACTGGGGAAGGTGAGGGGCACTCAAGGGATGAAATTTACTATTTCCACTACAATATAAAACATGTTAAGCAAGGTGCTAGACACTAAAAATTGTATATACATAATCAATACTCCATAATCACACATACTTTTTTATCTATAAATCATCTAAAATGTACTTAAAAACACACTAAACAAAACTACTAACCTATTCATTTATCAATATACATTTCCATACAAAGGAAGACTTTATCATAAATTGATATGATTGTATTTATTATAATATTTACTACCATTCTTAAACTTTAAACCATAAAATATAAAATTAACAATGTAAAACCAAATTTAAAATAACAGGAAAATTAATACATTTTATTAAATAATTTCTTTAAAAAAAACGTATTTAAACATTAAACATATTGAAAGTTTTTTAATAATAATACATTTCTAAATAATAAATAGTACATATATATTGTATTTGTATAATTTACTTACTCAACATTTACAGAATGTAAATATAAAAAATAAAATATATCAAAAATATTTTTACAACTAGAATTTTCAACATAAATGGTAACATATTGTAATTGTGAGACTTTTTTACAAAAATTATGAAAGTAAACGTTTATTTTAAAAAATAAAATAACAGTTTAACTTTAAATTTTATTTCTATTTTTTTTTTTTTTTTTATGTAAATATATTTTTTAATATTTTCAATAACATAATTATATTTATTTTTAATATAAATATTATAACATAATTAATTATAAATTATTCTTTATAAAATTTGATAACGTAACAAAATTAATTTACATTTTACAATATTAATTTGCATACCATTAAAATAATTAACAATACATTTATATAAAAATATCCACTTTTCAAAACTTCTCCACCCTTATCGCCTTATACCAAATATCCCACTGCTCGCAAAACATTATAAATCCATTATTTTTTAGATATTAATACTACTAAAAAGAGAAACTCCAAGAATTTCATAATTTAGAAATTATCTTACTAAATCACAAATAAAAGAATAATGAACATATATAATCAAACAAACTTCCATGAAATACATTTAAAATAACACTTTCAAGCAATATTACATACAATGATATTTTATAAATATGTCAGGATCACCAAATGGCATCTTCCCCTCGAAGGTCCTAAGTGTAGTATGTACACTCTTCTCTGACCTAACATTGTCACTTTTCAATCAATCAATCAATCAATACGCGGTCTGTCCCCAGATCTTTCAAAACAGCAATTATTGTACCAATTCTAAAGAAAGCAGGAGCAGATCCCATGGACATGAAAAACTATCGTCCTATTTCCCTCCTACCGTATTTGACATCATTATTCATTTAGAGAGGATTCAGACTTCCTGGACACGTGTCAAGCGGTATTCCGGCTGACACACTCTACAGAAGCAGTGATCATGTCAGTAGTAGATGATATACAAAGTAAGTAGACAGTGACAATCCTCAAGCTTTGGTGCTATTTGATCTGTCCATGGCATTTGACACGGTCGACAATATCCTTTTTGCTGACCGGGTCAGGGCTGCAGGTCTATAGGACTCAGCCTTTAACCGGATCATTTCATTTCTGAGAGCTAGATCTCAATTGGTTAGGCTACCCCCTATTCATTCAGCAGATTTACAACTAAATTGTGGGGTGCCATAGGGCTTCTCTCTTTCCCCCCACCTGTTCAATATTTACATTTGCCCCTTAGTCAACTCTCTTAAAAACAAGAAAGTCAATATCTTCAACTATGCTGATGACATGCAATCGTAAATGACATACAAATGTTATTTATGAATAATGATAGCCCCACGTCCAGACAGCAGTTTAAAAGACACTATACTGTTCATCAGTGACTGGATGAACAGTAATCACCTGAAGCTCAACTCTGATAAAACAGAGATAGTTATCACAAAAAATAAGGTGAATCGATGGAATCCCTCACTCTGGCCCAGTAAGATGGGTCATCCTCCCCTGACCAAAAAGGCAGCAAAAAGCCTCTGGGTTATGATTGATGAGCAGTTAGCATTTAAGCAGCAGGTGGGCACAGTGACATCGGCAAGCTTCTGTCAACTCTGAAACACAAAAAAGATAAAGAAATGTCTTACTAGGGAGGCCTTGACCCAAGTCATAATAGCTCTAGTCATGTTGAGAATTGACAACGCCAATTCTCTCTATTTGGGCCTCTCCAAATTCCTCCTGTGTAGGCTCTACCTAATTCAAAACCAGGCCGCCTGGCGGATATATCATCTGCCCAAAGATGGTCACATCTCCCAGGTGAATAAGGACATCAACTGATTGTCAGTCGCAGAAAGAACAATGTTCAAGATGTGCTGTACAGTCTTTAAGGCCTTAAATATTAACTATCCCGCCTTTGTTAAATCCTGAGTTATTAAATACTGCCCTATCAGAGAACTGAGATCCAGACACCTACACTATATGGTTATCCCTTCACGTGAAAAAAAAGAACAGGAGGGTGTAGGTTCTCCGTCATTGCTCCTCGAGCATGGAATACATTGCCACTGGAATTTAGGACTACTGGACAAAAATCAAATCAGCTACCTAGCACCAAGAGACCGTTTGATGAATGTGCGCTCTAGAAATTCGCAGTAGCATAACATAAATAGATATTTTTTACAACAATATTAAAAACAACACTTAAAACAATATTTTTCCTGGTAACAATATTTTTGGTATCTCAATATTCTTGACACAATATTTTTGTATCACAATATTTTTTATTCTATATTTTGTTGAAGCACCATTTCTTATAAGATTTTGGCACACTTATCTTTTAAAAACAACTGAGTTATGCATTTTTTTAAGCTAAAGTTATTAGAATTATCAGAACAACTTGTAACAAATAAATGCCCATTGAACCACTCTTAAATTGCCCTTGCCGTATGTGACACCTTAAACCACTCCATTCTTTTCAGCCAGCAGCACATTGCATCCTGGGTTATAGGAAAATACTCAACAATACAAAAAATGTTAAACATGCAAGTACCAATCCCAGAATTCCACATATTATAGGATGCAAAGCAGGGACGGTTTGATACTATCATTCAAGGCAAGGGGCTACATACATGCTATGTATTTACTATAGAATAGTTCAAGGAATGTTAGAAATAACAATACAATTGCGAATGAAGCCTACATTGCACCAACGTAGCACAAAGAAACACTTGTGTTAAACCGCAAAGAACCAAATACATGCAATATTTTGAAGAAGCTGAGATATTTGTTGGCAAAGAAAACCAATTAAACAAAAGAGATGTGAAGGGAAAGAAAGAGAAGAACATCTTTATAGATTGAACTCAAAAGTGATCGCAAAATAGAAATTTATGGCATTTTAAAAACAAAATGACAAAAGAGCAATATTAAAAGCCATGTCCTTTGCCAGAGTTATGTCCCATCCATCACTCTGATGCACTGCTATTTTGTTTACAACAGTTCCAGCTCAAAACCCAAATCCCTTCAAGTATTTTGAAATGAAGACAACTGTTCTTGCTGAACGTGGTTAACAAAAGCAGCATGTGTGCTGCTGTGCTCATTGTCCATGTTATAACAGTCAGAGATCTAAACTATGTGGAACCACATCCTCAAGACATGGATGTTCAACCAATTGGAGAACAGGCAGTTTATCAGATAGTGACTCGAGGCTCTCTCAGGTGATGCAGCTGCTCTCTTCAAATCCTGATTGATTGATTGAACTCTGCAACTGAAGCAGTCTCCCTGATGCCCAAGCTTGAGGTTGAGAATGAGTTTGTGTAATGGGACCATATTTTCAGAAAGGTGCTAACATAGATATGAGACTAATAAAACATTGGGTAAGCATCACATCTGGAAGCACCTTACAGAAAGGCCAGAGGGTCAGAGTTAGTGTCTGTATGAAAACTGCTAATTATATCTACTTGAAAGTCAATTCTTTTAATTGCACTGGAGCTGTTGAAATGCTGTATCAATATAAACAACAACTGTGGAAGTACCTGACCTGGAACTCTATTATTTAGCAGCCCACTTGCAGCATGCTGTGCACTGGCTGGACAGGGAACCCAACTGGGAAAGGTCCCTGTTGGAGGGCACCCATAATGGACACCTTTTGGTAATGCTCTCGTTGCGAGGTGGGGGAATGCCTATCGAGATTCCTCATTTAACTCAATCCATTGGTCAGCTTTGGGAGCGAGCGGTACAGAGGGTGATAGGAAGGACACCCTTTTACCCTGACTTGGATCTATGGACCATTTACCCTTTTGACCAGATGACTTGGTTGATGTTGGTCAGAAAATGGCAGAAAAGAGGATGTATTATGCTCTCTGACATGTACCCAGAAGGATGGTTCAATACCCTACAGGAGGCTTTGGAGTCATTTAGTTTGGGCCCTGGTCAATTCCTCCAATATGCCAAGATGACGTCTACATCACGCCGGCTATGGCCGTCATTCCCTGAGGCTCCTAAACCCACACAGACACTTGACATTATGTTGTTCCTGGTGGAAGGGCGCAGACTTATAGGTCTTCTTTATTGTGCATTGTGGGATGACAGGCCCCTGAAGACACAACGTGTTGAGGAGAGGTTGCAGAGTCTGAGTGATGACCCCTTCTTCCCCCAGAGATTGATCTAGGATCCATACGGTGGTCCGGAGGGTGTCAGTAATCCCAAGGTTTAAACAAATACAGTATAATATAGTTCACATGACCTACCTCTCCCAGAGATGATTACACACTATATATCCATCAAAAGATCCACAATGTCCTCACTATTGAGCCATGGAGGAAGATTGTTTGCATGTGGTTTGGCATTGCCTGACTAAAGCCTCTTAATGTGTGGCAGTTCTGTCCCAACATAAGAGTGCGACAGAGTGGGATGTTCCTTCTACAGTTAAGGTGTGTGTGCATGAGCTCCTCCTCGAGGATTTGAAATGATGACTGTCGACCCTTCACAATACTAGGCCTCACGGAGGCAAAACAGCATATAGCGATTCATTGGTTCGGCTCACGTATCCCAACAAGGGATGCTTCGAAGGATTTGTTAGAATGGGCAGGAGTGGACCAGGCACACATGTGAATATCCAGAAGGAATGCGAAAGGGCAGGAAGTCTTGTTAGCCTAGATCTCTGTGACTCAAGGCTGCTGGATTTCCCCAGGCGGGACCACCCATCCCCTGCCCAATTGAATGGGGGAGAGCGGTGATGCTATGGCTTGAGGAGAATGCCAGGTAGTTCCAGATAGTATGCATACATATGGCTTTTGAAGTCCAGATAATAAGGCTCAGAACAGTTAGCAGATTTTTGCCTAACTGATGCTCAGCTGTTACATGGAAGATGCTGGGGGGAGGGTTTGGGTGAGGAGAGGGGTTCTTATTACGCTATAACTCTTGTTTTTTAACTTTTATTGTTGATATATTCATATTAAACTATAAACACTTGCTCTGTGTTTTGACCAAGCCATTGCATTCTACAGCCCAATAGTCGATTGGACTACAGTACTGCTAACATTTGCAAGTGATGGGACCCCCTATATCCTATAAATGAATTATCCTTTTGTTGTGTATTTCTATAATGTGATCAGGATTCTTCCCTTTGTAGGTCGAGCATTCGAGACCTCTTGTATATACTTTAGTAAATACTTATATACTTTAGTATATACTTATATGTGTATGTACTTTGTGGGCTCTGGAGATCAGCCCAAGGACTTGCCTGCTTCCGCTTAGGGACTTTCTTTCTGTTCAACTGCCTCTATTTAACTGTCTTGATAGAAAACGACCAGTAGAAGCCAGTAAAATATCAGAATTGCTTTATGCTGAAAGACTTTCATTTTATTTATTTTTGTGCCAACTGCTTCCATTTAACTTTCTTGATAGAAAACGAACAGCAGAATCACTTAAGCATTCTCTAGATTACAGTCCATACAAATTGTCTTCCACGATCACCCGTAGACAATAATATTTTTATTTTTTTCAAATCTTGCATTTTCAGAGATATGACCACCGAAGGCCCTGATTTTATATTAAAAACAGAGCTTTGGACTATACCATTTCCAGCTGAAAGGCAATATTTCTCTCCATGTGTTCCCATACCTGGGTTGTCACGCAGTTTGGTGCTTACTTTCCCTCCATGTTAAAGAACAGTAGATGTTTGTGCATCCAGGCTAATGTGCAGCATAGATAAATACATATAAGCTACCAAAGGCGAGACCGATTGCATTGCAAATGCTTGGCTTCATATGAATGTACAGTCTTTCGATATGTGCTGTGATTATTGATTATTTTTGTCGAATATTGGAAATTGTCAACAAAGAAATATGTATTTTTTAAAACATAAACATCGACTGACATCTGAAAAGAACAGTTGGGTCGAAATGCAATTTTTGAATTGCTCATTGGTTTTATATGTTGCTTTCTAGTCAAGATGTGCAAATCCTATTTTTGAACTTGCTAGACATTATAAATGTTGATTCCTGGTTGCCGAATTAACAGTGTTATGTTATCTGAAATGTTGTTTCAACTCTTCGTGGGAGTAAGAAATGGCTTTCAGCTTTCAAATTCAATGGTAAAACCATCCTGGATGTTTCTGCTGAATGATATCAGGCTGAAGGGGGAAACAGTGAGATGTAATATATGTGACACACTCCCAATTCCTCAAATGCTAAGAATAGGCAGTCAGATGAGTAAGTTGAATGGAAAAGGCATGTTCGCATATTGTACTGAAAAAGGGAATGCAGCTCACCCATTGAACCGTTCCTAATCACTGTCTAAGAACATTTTTGAAAGCCAAGTCCTCAAAGGAATTTAAAGACAGTCTTTCATTTTTCTTCGCTTAATGCCTTTGTTGCAAAGTCAGTGGTGCAAGGATATTGAAAACAAAAAGTGCAGACTGACTTTTTTAAGCTGTAAGGACTTTCTTGTGATTAACCCAGCTTTAGTGTTTTAGCAAAGCAATCCATTAAGACACTTCATGTCTTGAAGTTAATGAAAGACAAAAGTGTTACTATGAAGATGCTTAGTCAAGCAATTCCTTGCATAATTAAGACTAAAAATGTGCATTTCAAAATAGTAGCAAAGATGTAGGCTCAAATGTGATAAAAGATGCAGGGATACCAGCAACGTGATGGCTGATGCTTATTTTATTCACTTCCTTATATTGTAGACTGCATAATTTGGGCATGGATCGCCTCATCTAAGTGGGAGTCAATGTTAAAGAAAGTAGAAGAAATACTTAGAGGGAAAGTGCTAGGAGGCCAGCAGAAGTAAGTACACTTCAATGTTACTGCAACGCAGTGGACCTGAATATTCTTGAAGAGAAATGTTCCTTCTGGAGCAATTTACAACTCTACGGAATTCTTAAATCATTTCAAGTGTACGTTTCGCAACTACAACAGTTATAGATATCGAGAAAATATACATGCTTAAACTATAAGGAAGAAATATTTTCAGAAGTGAAACATTCAGTATATGGTAATTAATGTGGACTTGCACAATTAACATTGTTCCTCCAAATGGAAAGCATGTAAGACAGGTAGGTCATAGCAGGGACAAGGGCCACAATATGCAGATTCCATGCAGGCCTTCACAACAGGAAATTAACAAAGTGATCAAACCCACCTATTCAAACAGTTAAAAATATTCCAGACATCACAGAGAGCAATTCTTTGCAATATTATACTGACATTTCAGAACTTTAATGATTTGATTAGACAGACCGATAACATGAAAAGTAGTACATAAACATTTAACTACCTGATTCAATCAATCAATCAATGTTTGCTTTGTTCGATTGTCATAGGAAACCCCATAAAAGCATACAATAAATTGAGGTATCAATGCGATATTAATAAAACAGTGATACTCATATAGGTTAAAAACAAACAATTACAAAATTAATATCATTATAAACGGTAATCCTCATAACAATATTTCACAAGGTAAAAGGAGTGGCCAGTACACGACCAATTCATACTGGTTAGGTTATTCAGTTTTTTCCTAAAGTGAATTGCAGACCACAAATAACTGGCTAGCAGACAGCAAATCGGTAAAGTGGGTAATAGTTGCAGCAACAATGATACCGGGTGACATTGTCTAAAATGATAATCAAGTAAAATGGGCAATATAAAACGTTTTCGTAGAACCTTATACCGTGCAAAAAAACATTGGGGAATATTCTCAAGGACTTATCGCCGAGTTAGCGGCACTTTATCGCAGCCAAAGTGGCGATACATTTATCACCCTATTCACAAGCTGGTGCTAACAGCCGATATCACCAGTTTTCCTGTGATAGCAGCTGCAAAAAACATCGCCACAGATGACACCGGCAACTAACGCTAATGATATGCAGAGTAGGCGTTCCCATGCAAAAAAGCAGCAAAAACACCACTTCGCAACATTCTCAACGACCAGCCAGATCGGTGATAAGTTACCAAAACATGCGATAAGGCGCGTTAGCAGCAGGGATTTAACACCTGCTCTTACCTGGTGTGAAGTCGGATGCCAACCTGCACCATAAAAGGGAGCCCAGCCCAGAGCCACACCAGAAGAACAACAGATGCCACCACCACCCACAAACCCCCCCCCGGGGCCCTACCCCATGCGCCCCCCCAGACAAGGATATTTTACATCAACTTTATGAAATCATGAACAAAACAATTCACCTAATGTAGCACAATTACAACAATTAATATTCATGTGTGGTCAGAAAAAGGAGAATCATTCATTCATCTTTTAATTTCCGAACAAATTATTTTATTCAAATTAAACTCAAAACAACTATTTGGACTGGTCAAGTCGGGTCTTCTCTGGACAATCTGTAAGACACAGCCTGCAAGACAAAATTCAAGATAAGAAGGTGTGTCATGCACTCATCAGAAGACAGAGAGAGAGAGAAAGAGATAAAAAGAGAGAGAGAGAAAGAGAGAGAAAGAGAGAGAAAGAGGGAAAGAGAGAAAGAAAGAGAAAGTGTCAGCTCTTCACGTGGAGATCGTTCGATACCTCGGAGTTGGTTCGTTGCAAAAAGGGTTCCACCTCTTGATCGTCTCAATTCTGTTTGCTATTACAGCACAGAAGGTTGATTTGATCAAGTGAGGGAAGGAAAGGATGGGGACAGCAGGGAGGGAGACCTGTGAATATAAGCACACGATTAGACAACTGTAGCTATACGTTATTCTTACTAATGTGAACTATTCTAGTTTTAGTTGCCTTTACTCTCTTATACCTGTAAAAGAAAATAACACTGGATTTCATTATCATCATGAGTAGCATAAGTTTCTTTCTTTTCCTTGTGTCTGGGAATGCAGTTACCTTTCAAGACATAAAACAAATGGCAGCGTAAGCACACCAGAACGAGGGAATAGCATATCAGCGCATCAAAGAGGAAGGCGTGTAGCTCTCATACCCACCCTTTACTTCAGGGCACTGCGCTTCACAGGGAGCTTCTCCAAACGTCCTTCTAATGCCCTCTGTTACTCAAAACATTAAGGGTATACACACTGAATGACATAGAACAACCAGTTTCTCACAGCGTCAAATCCCTAATAGTGGGAATGTCTCAGATGATAGGAACCAACCAAATAACCATAGTGATAGGATATCTCCGCCGTTTCTCAACACAGCTTCGTCATACCTTTCAAATGTAGCACTATACAATTGGCGTTTCTAATCCCGGCTTCGGCTCTTAGTGCATCCCCCAGAATTCCTCGCACACAAACATATCACAGTTGTCTTTGTAGTTACGTACACCCTGCAATGCTTGAGTTTGGGCTGTTGCCATCACGGCCGTTATCTCTTACTCAATGCCTCACACATTCATAGTCACCGTAACATTCCTCTTTACTTCAGTCCCAGCAAACTGTAGCAATACTCGTTATCACCCAGCTAACTGATTTGTGAGTCGTAACCCAATCCAAGTAAGCATAATACCCACGCCGTTCACTTCACGACCGTGAGATGTTATAAATGTTTAGAATAGCACACTCACCCAAATAACTTTAGTTAGTGAAGGTTTGGTGCATGCATACCCTTACCCAATGCGGACAGCACAGAGCACGGGGTCCGGAACCCAACGGCGAGCAGGATCCAGGAAGACTAACCGTCATCGTCTGTTTCCTCGGGACCTCCTTTACAGGCGTCATGACGCCGGAACAAGCGTGTCGCATTGCCCGCTGGGAATTGAAGTCCTCAACTAGGCGGGCGATGACGGGACGCACTGACAACGCTCCCAACAGGCGCCCATAACAGAAAGAGAGAGAAAGAGATGGAGAGAGAGAGAGAGAGAGAGACAGTGAAAGGAAGAGAGGGAGAGGGAGAGGGAGTGGGAGAGAGAGTGCCGACACTGCGGACCCAGGCCTCACTGCTCACTTACTGCCACTGGTGTGTCTCCAACCACGTGCCCATATACACTGCAGTCCGCCATGTCCCTTATCTGAAACAGAGCCCAGATTTATGAATGGCAGAGTTTATATCATTGCACACGCCATCATCGCTCGTCCGCCCCTGCGCCCACAGGCTGCTGCACCCCAGCCCCTTCCGCCGCCCAGCGGTGATTGCCTGCCCCTGCGTACCCAAGCCTCACTGCTCACCTTCCGCCACCGGCGTGTCCCCAAGAAGGCCCACCATGTGCCGGTGCCAGCTCCAAGCCTGGGGCCCGCGACCTTGGCAGCCTCCACATCATGCAGCCACACCGCAGGCCACCAGGTCACACATGTGATTCAGGGTATTGATTTTGCCATATCAGTGCACATGGCATCATCGCAGGCTGCACACTCGATCAGCTCTTTGGCTGCCACTAACTCTGTGAACTGCGAGACAATGCCACGTGGCAGTAGGCCTGCGCTGCCCACTGGCTCAGGCCTACACTGTGGTCCAGCAGGGCTCACACAAATCCTTACCAGTCCAGACCGCCAGGACGGCGCATCATCGCAGACTGCACACCCGCTCAGCACTTAAGGTGTCCTACCTCAGTGCACCAAAAGTCACCGTCCCGAGTCGGTAGGCCCGTGCCGGCCACAGTGTATTTGGTGCCACCAAGTCTGTGCAATGCAGGTCATGGACCCTTTATGTTTGAGTCTTGTGGTATGTCAGGCGGACGCAGCCATGTCACCTCCGGCAGTGGGGAAGAACTGGGACACGTAGCGCCGTCGTCCCCCCTTTATACGTAAGCCAAGTGGGCTGGGTCGGCATATGCCAGGCCAGCGTAGGGGTGTGAATAATTATCCCTGGGCTCTGGGCGTAGTTCATTTCTGGGCTGGACAGGAAATCAACTGATGCGTGTATCTCTGTCGCAGTGTCGGCACCACACGGCCCGCAATCGACATTGTTGCAATGTTGCATGCACCCGGAGGGCGGCCGCGCACGGAGGGATTGTACAAGGAGCGCAAGACCACTCGGGTCTTGGCTCATACATGCCAACTGTTGTGTGTGTATTAGGCCTGGGCAAAAATTTCGTTCCGTTCGCGGAAATTGCGATAATTTGACATTTTTGCGTTCCGCGGAGAGCGCGAAAATGTCAAAAATTCCGGTTTCCGCAGCTTGGCGATAATTTGTTTCTTGCTCGCGCTGTAAAATAATACATTCTCGCGCGCGCGCGATCGCCTTACCTGAATCCCTGCGTTCGCCGACAAGTTTTCTTGATCCGGTCGCGTTCTCCATGAGATGTTGTATTGTTTTTAGCCATTTGCGCTGTCTCGCGACAGTTCGCGCCCGCAGTGACGTCATGCGTCGCGCGATCACGTCTTTCTTCTCGCGATCATGCACCGCGAGAACAACTCAAATCAAGATGGCCGCGCCCGCAAGCAACCACATGGGTAAGTTGGCGACCCGCAACCATGCAGAAAATCTCGCGAACATGCCGGAAAAAAACTTCTGCATCTTCGCGATATTTCTGCTTGTTTGCGATAATTTTAAACATTCTCGCGATAATTTGCGAAGGTTAATTCCGCAAATTCCGCCCACCCCTAGTGTGTATCGCTATTGGTGCACCATAAGCCTAAGGCCTAGCCTCAATTTCAGCGAGAAAGCCACATCACAATTCCAGAATGCAAGCAGTAGTCAGACTGACATTAGGGATGAAAGCTACTTTGTCTCAATACATAAGGCGGAAGGAGATCTGCACCTCCGACCTTGGTCTTGCATGCAGCAGGCACCCCCTCAGAGAGATACCATAGCAGATGATGATGACTCCCACACTGCGCACAGCGCTAATGAAAGACCAACGTATCCACACCCCACACACAGAAGTCCTTGCTCGAGGTACTCTTGCACGGAATGCCCTTGACACTTTCGTACACAACAACCCATACGTACAAACGTTGCACACATACAAATCATTGCTCCGAGTTGTGGCATATCATCCACATAACTGCCACAGGTCAGAAGAGTGCCGGCTCTACCAACACAATGGCAGAACATCCCGGGCACATGCAAAACGCCTGTCACATGGAACTGTACCGTGACCAAATGCTGCCTGTTAGTGTCTGATGCATTGGTCAATGAGCATTGTCCGTACACAGTGAGGGACTGACTGACGCATTTCACTTGGGGGTGAGTCCCTATTGCCAGCTCCACCTCTGTGAGCCAGTTATTGTGATTGGGATAGTTGCTGATAGACCTGTGCTCTTACGTGTCTTCAGCAATGTGAGCATGGTGTTCAACTTCTTGCCATGTGGATCAATGTGGTTCATCGCTACAGGCTGTGTCCACCGAGTTGAGTGTGAGTAGGTATGCAAAGAGATGTTTTGTTGTCAAATGTGATGGGGACACTACTTTAGGCCTGCCAACAACTTTGCCATTTCATACACAGCCCTATTTCTAACATTGTGTGGGGCAAAGTTGTGAAATTGCGCGATTGTTGTTTCAGAGAAATGAGGCCACAGCTAGTGCACACATTCCCAGTCATCTCACTGCCTATGTATGTCACGGTCACCCAAGCGCATTGCTTTCATTTCCCAGGGTGTACCTTTTTGTGTAATCAATGTCCTTACATTATGGACATTACACATCTGCGTGAATTTGAATGTTTAATGCACATTCAGTGGAGTGTTGTAGCTGGAGCAGTACATGGCCATGCATTGCAAACCCACATTACATTGTAGCCCAGTGGAGGGCCAGCCAGAGTCATTTAGGGATTGACAAGTACATCGGAGGAGGAAGAGTACAGTCCGCAGTCTGATTGCTGTGTCATTGGTAAGCAAACAAAATATGGAAGATCCATGCCGAGGTCCAAGGTGGGTGTCACAGAGTGTTTTGGAGAACAGTGGGAGGTGTTGTTACAGGTCATGATGCAGAGGGCAGGACCAAGCTGAAACAGGGCATAAGGCGGAGAAGATTGCTACTGGATCCTTCTTAATACACAGGTGGAATCACCCGCATCTTTGTCCTGTATGTCATCTGTCTGACATGTGGGCTCTGATGTTTGGTCTGCAGCACTGTGTGCCACTGACATATCAGGGGCCAGAGATGTATGTGTTGAAGTACCAGCAGCATTCATCAGCGACTGCCTTAGTGGCACCAATGCGATGATGAGGATCTGCAGGGCATGGAAGATACCAACAGCTTTTCGCTGGTGTGCATCCGTGGTAACCATTATTTCTGCATGCATCCGCTCCATGTTCTCCATTATCCTCAGCATCTGTGCCAACTCTCGGCTGACATTGCTGAGGCCACTCTGAGTAGACAGTTGTTCTCCTCTCAGAGGCATGACTCCAGCGGTGTCGGGCATTGATTGATGGACATCATGGAGCGAACTGTGGGTGTCTGTTAGGGAGTGTAAGTGGTCCCTGATGTGACACCCACGTACATCATCTAGTTTGGCTGCCATGTGGTCGAACCCCACCCGCATCTGTTCAGCCACCTACTTCAGGCAGTTTAACACCTGGCCTCGGAATGCAATGTGTTCTTCGGTGAGGTGCTGGGAGCCAGCTGTGGTGGTGGGTGCTTCCTGCTGTGTGGTCTGTGCAGGGGGTGGGGTCTCCTCGATGCAGCTGGGCTGCCCTGCTCCTGAAGGTGTGTTGCTGTAGCTATCCTCTTCATCATCACTGATGAGTTATCTGGTCTGCTCTGCAGGAGGTGTTGATTGTCCCTCTGCAATGTGAAGGGGAGGTGCATTTTAACATTGTGTTGACATTTATGTTGATGCATTGTTCAAGTTTACATACAGACTGCATGACAATGTACATTGTGACTGTTTGGGAGGAGCTGACTATTTGATGCGAGACAGTGGACATTTGAACTACATCACAGATGTGAGGTTGTACACGTACATTCTCATCTCACAGTTTCCTGCTATGTCAGATGTGATTGGCCAGTTTCTACGCACAGGCGGAACCAGTTGTGTACTCTGTTCTGAACTGAAAGTGTTGCACTTTGTACCACATTGTTGTCAATGTTGATGTGCTGTTATTGCTATGTGTGTGTGCTGCATTGTGGGAGAGTCACCCCTGCAGCTGTGATTTTGCTGCCCCTTACCCCTTTGAGGTGGTGTGCCTTTGACTTCTGTGCTTCTACAGTGCTGAGATGTTGCAGACTTGGCTAATTTTGGCTCTTATTCAGATTTTGGACTCTTGTGCATGGTTTATGCGGAGATGTGTTGTTGAAGTCAGGTGTTGTTTGTGCATGTGGATGTGTCAGAGTGTGACCTGCTCCTTTCCGGATGTGTTCCACTCTCAGCCACCTCAGTGTCGTGGCATGCACCATGTCATGATAATTGGACTGCAGCCATGCTATTCGTCATGCAGTGCCACTTGCATTGTCAGTGTGGCTCACAGACATGCAGCTTTGCTGGTTTTAACACATGTGCATCTGTTGGTTGTCAGATTGGTGCTGTGTGGGGAGGGACCCCTTTGTGCCCATAGTGGACGGGGGCCTACTTGCTGTTTGTATATGTGCAGCAGTGTGCCAAGGGGATCATGGACATGCTCCAGAGTCATTGTGGGTGTGAAGTGTGCCCTACTTAATTGTGCATCTGTGCCATTGTGCCCATCTCCCTCCGTCCCCGAGTCCCTGTTCGGTACTCACCCTCATGCTGTTGTGTCAGGTCATGTCAAGCAGTGTCCCCAACTCCTGCCACTGTGTCCCCACTGATGACTGTGGACACCTTTTCCTCCATCTCATCCAGCTCCTGATGTTCCGCTGGACTGCCACCTCCAGTCTGCATTGCTGCCTGATGGTTGTCAGCGAGTTTCTTCTTGGTTTTGCGCTTCGCATCATTCCAGCGCCTCTTGACCTCTCCAATTTTCCTCCTCCTCACTCCGACTGCATTCACCTTGTCCAGGATGGACTGTCATATTGCATTTTTATTTGCCAATGACACGTTGGAATTGACGAACAGTTGTTGGTGGTGTTCTATCACCTCCGTGATGATGATCCTGTTTTCCTGTGGACTGTACCTCGTCTTCTTCGTCTTCTTCTCCTCTCCCTTCCGTGACCCCGAGGTACCAGGCTGGCCCTCCAAGGGGCTTGTGGGGTTCTGGTCGTCCTCTGTACTTGCTCCGGCTTCCTTCAGAGTGCTACGCAGTTTAAATTGGTTTTTTTGTGCTTTACGATGTTTTTAAAGTGCATTTTCCCGCATGACACGTGGGAATTGCAGGCCTGTCGCTGGTTATTGCTGATTTTTTTTATCGCGGTTGGCCAAATCGCAACTATTTTTGCGTTCGTTTTTCACGTTTTTTGGCCGTCACGGTAATTTTATCGCGGTCATTTGGCGCGATAGTGTGAGACTATCGCATGGTACCTCCGTGTTGAGAATTCAATACGGCATTATTTTCCCGCGATAGACTGCGATGTGCAAAGTTGCGTTAAGCTAATTTTGCGATAATTATCACACGTTCTTGAGACTATCCCCCATTATGTGCAAGGTGCTTTGGTTGGATAAGTCTTCACACGGACATTAGATTAAAACAGCCGATCGGTCATTAATTTTGGGAAATATTGTCAATCGATGAAAAATTTCAAATCTAAATTGTGTAAAAAACCCTATGATGACTGTTCTGTACAGGATTAACATAGGGTTGCATACCATCAATGACACGTTCCATTTGTTTTTTAGAAACGCTAGGATTCGCTGGTTCCATGGATAGACTGTGTTCTTCAAGCAGAGATAAACATTGCTTTTTTAACTCTCTCCTACTAATGTGATGTAGATTCTTGAAGCATTCTACATGTCCTATTTCCAGACAGGTCTGTTTTATATATCTAAGCCAGGGAATTTGGAGGAAGAAACAAAGTTTAAGACAATCATTAGCAATCTTGGGATTTGAAATTGTGTCTTCACAAAATTTGTTGAATTCTGATTGTGTCGGTTAAAAACGGGGCCCCAAGTTGAGTATGACATACAAAGGAGGAACAGCTCTTAGGAACTGAAAGAAGGTTCCTAAAAACGGAGTTCTCAACCAACAGGAGAGTGTTAATTTTGCTGTAGCCCCAAACTCCCACCCCATGCAAGGCTGTCGACACACACTTGGCCTTATAAATGATTAACATTTAGTTCAAGGGTCTTTTGCAAAGTTTGGTGGACACGTTTAATAGTGCTGAAGTGGCTTTTATGAAGTACAACTTCCTGGAGTTGACAGCCTGTTTACAAGAGCTAGCTTCCTCAAACAGAATTCCCAGGTAGGAGTAGGTGGGAGTAAAGCTTAACATAATTTCATCAATAATTAAGTCATGAAACTTCGTTACTTTACTTCCATATTTCATTATGAAAGTTTTCACCAGATTCACATTTAGACCCAAGCCTTGCATCTGAATGACAAAACAGGCAAGTAGCTGCTGCAAGTTTAAAGGATTGCGGGACATAGGCACTGCACTGTTGGCATAGAGCAGGGTGGGAATCAGTCAATGCCTAATCTAAGGAAGATCCCTGCAATTGTTTGTCTTGGGCTGTTAATATACAGAGCAAACAAAAATGGCGCAAAGACAAGACCCTGTCTGACCGCTCTGTCTATGCTGAATGCACAAGTCTATTTAGTCCATAACGTACACTTGCCCTTCTCCCAGAATAAATCTCTCTAAGGAAAGATATCAGGGGATCTACCCCAATCTCTGATCAGGATTGGTCCCCAAAAAGTTATATTGGCCATAAAAAGATCAATCGGAATGCCTTCCGGGCCAGGTGCTTTTTGGCCCTAGCTGTCCGTAGCAGCCCAATTAATGTCATTCAAGAATAGAAATAAACTACTATGCCTCACTTTTTTATGGTGGTTTCATCACCATGAAAAGTGTGGCGGTGAGAAAACTCATAATATGCTTGGCCTGGCTGCA
Organism: Triturus cristatus; assembly: GCF_964204655.1. Classification (NCBI taxonomy): domain Eukaryota; kingdom Metazoa; phylum Chordata; class Amphibia; order Caudata; family Salamandridae; genus Triturus; species Triturus cristatus. The sequence continues at coordinate 618,065,619 of NC_140582.1, forward strand.
GGGGCCCCACCAAGCATATTGCAGCCTCAGCACTTGTGATCAAACCATCCTTAGCTGTTGTGTCTAGCTAGAGGTATGGATCTGGTTAACTGTTCTTTAACCCCACAAGATATCCTAAGGAAGCCTTCCTTGATATCAATGTCTTTAGCAAGGTTGTCTGAACATATATCAAAATCGTTTGTTTGTTCAACTACCAATTGTTCAAGAAAATTGTCCTGGTTACTCCGAGTCCAATGTATTGAGACTCCATTACGAGTGGCTAACTTAATGTTATCAATGATACACTTGTAATGATTTATTTTCTGGCACATCAAACAACTTATATTTATGCCCTCAGGATAGTGATCACTTATTCAAAAAGAGCAAGAAGTCAAATTGGATAACAATGTACTACATTTGTGAGATGAGAGTATTTAGTCAATAATGATATTTTGACCCCTGCTGTTAAATGTACAGTTGAATGAAGTTGAAGGGGTACACAGTTCATTGGTGAAAACAAGACCATACTTTAACATCAGATCATTCAGCTTATCTCTGTAGTTGCTATGCATAAAGTAAACTTGATCGGTATTACGTATGTCCACCATGCCACAGGCTTTTTTAGGTAGAAGATGAAATAAATAAACATTAACATTGCCACCCCTTAGTATAAAAACCTCCTTTTCTTCACAGCAACATGAGATTTTTGAGATCATGGTCATGCTGAGATAATACATTGGGTATATCACATACTAATGCATTGTTAAAAAAGATTGACAATCACAAAAGGAAAATTGTAAGAAATATCAATCACAATAATTTGGTAGTGTGGGCAACTAGACACAATATTTATCACTGCAAAAAAAAATAAGTTGAAGATAAAAATAGACAGGCTGCCCTTAGCTCTACCTGCCTGAGAAGGCATGGTGGGTAAAGGCAATGTCCTGTAACCGGTAACATAAATGGGCTAAGGTGTCCAAGTCTCCTGGAAACATAGAATGTGAAATTAAGGGCCTGATTTAGATCTTGGCGGATGGGTTACTCCATTGCAATGGTGAAGGATATCCCATCCACTGAAATGGATATCAATAGAATAAAATGGGATTTATATTTCGGTGGACGGGATATTAGTTATCGTGGTGACGGAGTAACATGTCCGCCAAGAACCAAAACAGGCCGTTTTTTTCATAAAATCGTTCCAATCTGGGAGATGCAGCTGAGAACGTAGGCCTTCCATGTTCCAAAATAAGATACTACAGTAGGTTGGCATTCAGAGGCCTCAGCCCCTGGAACTAAGGAAGGGTGGTTAACTAAACTTGTAAGGAGTAAAGGTAAATGAGAACATGACACATCCGAGTTGCCCCTGGGGCTCAGTAGAAATACCCCATTATCCAAGGCCAAAAGGTTGTCAATTGAATTGATCTTCTCTATCCTCTAAGTGAGTCAATCTACTCCATCCAATGAGCCCAACAGTGTTAAACAAGTGTGAGTAGTAACTGAAGGATAACATGCAAGTGGCTGTGCAGGGCTAATAGTTGGGCTGGATCTTGACCAGTTATTGTAAGTCTCAAGGGGATAGAAATATCAAAGTGGGAGAGCCATAATTTGATAAGATGGAACATGTCAGTGACTAGTTTTTTGCAGGATGTTCTTTACCAAGCTAAGGACATGGCTCTGCAGTCATCAGGTAATGTTTTAGCTCCCCTACCCACCCATTTTAAAATTCTGACCATTTTTCTATCATCTGAAAGGTCCTCAGTCAATGCAGTTTTACTTCGCAACCATTGGGTTGGTTTGCTCCTTAAGTTTTCCAAGGTCACAAGCTCCAGTTGAACTTGAATAGGCATGTTCGCCAATATCACAACATATGGAGTTAATTCTGGCAGGAGATCCAGACACTGAGGCAGACCTCCAGTGGTAACAAGTCCTAAGCCTTTTTTAGATAGCACATGAGAAGGCAGGATCAAATTATCTTTAGGAATATCAGGAGGTGAGATAGTACCACTCTTGAAATTCCGTAATACAGGTTGAGTGTTGGAAGGATGCAATGGATAAGAGGATGTGTTAGGAGGTGGCAAAACACTGGTCAAATTCAAATCACAATTAGGGCTAAGACTGGCTTTGGCCTGCAATATATCCAGACAGCTAACTTGTTTCTACTTCTGTTAACCTAATTAGAAGAGAATCTTCTAATCTAGTGATGATTTAACTAAAGCTTCTAAAGCTTGTACTGAGGCAAATCAAAATTTAAAATCCTCCGAATTGCCTACTGGGGTTTTGAAAACTTTACCCCTTTTAGTGGATGGTTTGAAAGATCTAGTGGTGATTTCAAGTCCACCCTGAGCATTTGTATCCAATGTCTCAGAGGAGGGACCAAGGGTTTTCATGTGCATAGGGGGTGGATGAGATAATGATTAAGATGGAGAAGTTGAGAAAGTACAGTCAGAGTTATTCTTTATACTCCCCATTAGCCACCATACCCAGAACAGTCCCAACAGACCCAACATCATTAATGGGTGAGATGTTTGATTGTGAATTACTTTGGATGCCTGCCGAAGCACGATGACAAATTATTAATCTCACTTCGACATTGTTCATTTCTTTGTTAATTGCTCCCATTGCGGTGGTTAAACAATTCATGATCAAAGTGCAGGACTTTCCTGGAGCCTTAGTGGAAGGGAGTTTTCTTTTCACCATGTTAAAAGGATACGGGCAGGGGGGGGGGTAGCGAAAATAGCAAAAACCCTCTTAAAAACAGAAAAAGCAAGGGAGTTGACCCAGCCTGGCCTCATCTGGGCTTGGACAGGCTCAGATGAGCCAGCTCCTGGCCCTTGCTGCAAGCCTTAAATATCATCCACCCGGTGCCCTGTAGAGTCTCCTCAGCTCCTGTGAGCAAGGCACTCTGCGGCTTGAAGTCCTCATCCCCACCAAGAGATCCACATTTGTGTCCTGCCCTGCAGGGAGAGTAGTAGCCTTAAACTGCACCTGCCCAGCAATCAGTTGAGGTTCCCTGCCTCCTGTAAGCAAGGCACTCTGGAGCTTGAAGTCCTCACCCCCACCAAGAGATTCAAGTTCTTACTCCACACCTGTGGGGAGAGTAGTAGCCCTAAATAGCACTGTAGAGCAAAGTCCAGATACCTGAACCCTCAAACTTCTAACCATGGTCAGACACATTATCCTTAATGCGACAAATGCCACTTCTCTGGAGCCCCAGATACATCCATGCTAATCTAACTGTCAAAACCATATAGCAAAGAAAGAGCTATTCTTTTTTTTCCTGCAAACATGAAATATTACTGATCATTACAAAGGTTAAAAATGTTTTATCTAAGGTAAGACCCAGGGTAGGTAGATAACTTCAAATGACCTAGCTCAGATAAAGAGGTCTTTCCTGTTTGAGTTTATTAAGCAGACCTCCAAGCAATTTAGCCTGCATGGGTAGAGCCATCCCGATAAAGAAAGAAAAATACACATGTTGGGTTTTTGTATATAAACCAAAGAACACTGCAAAGCAAGAACCTCTTGATGGTACATCCCCAACTATGCAAAACAAAAAATAATTTAAAGTTAAAGAAGGGAAGTTTAGCTAGATACAAACCGTCATCAGGCACAGATTTTAGCTCAGAAGGGAGAGGGAATATGATTTTTAATTAAATTAAAAGGGCTTCAAGTAGATTTTTCCCTGACTTGACTCAGTCTCATACTTCATATATACTGTCTGTTACATTGAAAAGAGACAAACTGGTAATTCTAGGCCAAATGCACTAAGCATTGTGTTTGCTAAAATTCTGATTCACCCTAGAACCATCTTTAGAGACATACAAACCCCATTTAAGAAATCGGTTAAGTTTTAGCGACTCCTAAAATGGGATTGTTACTGAATAACAATGTGGTATTTGGAAGGGTTTTCTTTTGTAAGTCCCTTTCAAATAACAAATTAGTATCAGATGTATCAAGGGTTTGTGACCAGAATTATAGTCACAAATTACTGAAAAGTTTCCAATCTGCAAGTTGGGGCAGCAATTTATTCACAAAAGAGAAAGGTTTCTCTTTGAACCCCTTACTCTTTATGAATTTTAGAAAAATGTTTCTGGAGGAGTAGGCAGTGAGCCCAAGGCACCACTGCCAACAGTCAGATAAACCTTTTTTTATAAAAGATAACTTTTTAATAAAAAAAGTAGCCCCATTTTCTTTAAGGAAAATGGTCTACTTTTGGAAAATATATATAGTTTATTTAGAAACTATCACAGGCATGGTAGTCTGCTGATCCTTACAGGCGACATACCCTGGGATTGTGGCCATTTGGATTGCGAATCAATTTATAACCATCTTAATGAATATTATTAAGGTAGATCAGAAAATGATTCAATCCAAATAATTATTACTACATAGGTCAGTTTCCAAAATAAGTTTCTGGTTTCAAATACAATTCACACAAATTGCTACTTTTTGGAATTGGCCCTTTCTGCAGAGTCATCACTAAACCTTTTTGACTTCACCCTGTTGTTTTTTAATAGGTTTTGATTGGCTTTTAGTACTCTCTGCACTTTACCACTGTTAAACAGTGCAAAAATGCTGGTGCTCTCTGCTTAAGACATGGTAGAATTGTTTCGCATCCAATTGGTCTATTTCATTTACGTGTACTTTCCTAGTATAGTGGCACTACATGTGTCCAGGGCCTGTAAATAAAGGGGCAGATTTATGAGCCCCTTGCGCCACTTTTGCGTCACTTTTAACATGGGAAAAGTGACGCAAAAGTGGCGCAAGGGGCTCATAAATATGCCCCAAAGTTTAGTAGTGGGCCTGAAGCACTGATTGTGCCACCCACTTAAGCTGTAAACTAGGGGTGGGAAGAATTCGCCTAGTTTCACTCTTTGGAATTCCGCGGTGTTAAATTAAAACGCCAAGGAATCCAAGGAATTCTGCGAGTGGGAGGAATTCACCACATCACGTGGATCATGCTGATTATTAGTGACTGGATCTTATTCCGTGCTGTAAAATCAGCATGAATGGCACCACATGGTGCACCAAAGGGCAATGCTTCTTTCTGCTTCTCAAGTAGATTTTCCACTCGAGTAGCAGCTTGCTCAATGCAAATGGTTGCGACTGCCTGAGTTGAGAAATATCACTGGGAGGAGTTCTAGCACCAAAAGTCTTGCTAGATTGGCGAACAGTGCACAAGATAAAACTCCACCACATTGCAGTTGGTAGAGTTTTGCTAGAAGGCAGAGTGGGCAAATCTCTGCAAACTCCACCGGCGAAGCAGAGTTTATTGCCCAGCCCTACTTTATAAATGTCTCAGTCTTGCCATTTAAGGTTGTGTGTCCAGTTTTGAACTGCCAATTCTACCTGGGAAGTTAAACCTTTTGCCAGAACTAAACCTTACTTTATGACTTTTCATTAAATATAAGTCATTCTTAGGGTAGGCCCTAAACAGCCCATAGGGCAGATTGCAGGATATTTAAAAAGTTGGACATATACTTTTACCTTTTACATGTCCTGGTAGTAAAAAAATATTTTTCAGTATTGCAAGGCCTTCCTCTCCCATAGGATAACTTTGGGTTACCTTATTACATTTAATAATTGATAACTTCCAATTGGGAGTAGGTACAAAGGTCCGGTTGATGCATAAATACCTTTAAATAAGAGCCCTGTGAACTCAAATTTTGGATCACAATTCTGAAAATGCCACTTTTAGAAAGTTGGCAGTTTCATGTCTTAACTATTTGGACCCAACAGCCTGATCCTTGGTCCCATGACTAGGACCAGCAGACAGTTGGTCTTATTTATTGTTCTCAGACAGTGATCTAGATAGGTGTTGGCAAGATGAGCAATGCTGAGGTAACGAGGGGGGGGCCTATCACCTACATATCACATGTACATCACAAAGGCTCTGCCTGATCACTCTAACAAAGGGTTTGTCACTAGTCTTTTCTGACCATAGACAGGCTGGGGCCAGGACAGGGAGGAAGAGGAAGCCTGACAATTCAGGGGGGAAAACCTCTAAAATCTTCTTCAACTTCAAACTGAGCACCAGGTATAAATATTGGACCTTTAGACCCAATTCTTCAGTACACTTCTGGACGAGTGGACTCTGCCAGGAACAAGAACTGCTGTGCTGCTGGAAGGACTACCACTCTGCTGGACTGTTGCCTTCTTACCTGGGTGAGAAGGACTGGGCCTGCAAATTTAAACCCAGGACCCCAGAATGACTCCAAGGGCCAGGTAGCTGGCTTCCTGATAAGTAGCCTCAGGGACAGAACAGGCTCCTAACAACCTTGTACCCAGTGCCTAGACTCTGCCATCTGTGATTCCTGCCCTCCCAACTAGTGCTATCCCAGGCCTGAACACATAGAAGCGGTCCTGAAGATGCCCTGCCAGCCCTTCTGTTGATACAGAAGAACCAAAGCATCCCCTGCAGCATGGCACACCTCCCGTAGAGCCAGTGCATCACCTTTGCTGTTCAACCCACCGCCCTTGGAACCAACTCATTGCTGGGTGGACTTCCCTTACGTGAGGACTTTGCATGGTCCATTGCAGCCCATCGGTACAATCTCTGTGTTTTTCATCTCCACTCAAGGCCATCGCCTCACCCAACACAGCCCATTGGAACCGCTCTAGTGTTACCAATCTCCACGTAAGGCAGTTGCATCATAGTTCAGCTTCCCCGACCCGTCACTGGGTGACACATCTCCTCGGTTAGACCTGCATCGCCTTTACTGCGTGACACACCCTCACCGTGGGACTGCGCATCCCTTTGCAACCAGGTCTAAGGTGCTGTGTTCAGGGGATCAAAGGGGGTCCCTGAAGCCAGCCTATGCTCCATCATGGTCAGCCTTATGACTTTGGCTTGGTCCAGTATGGCCAGATAACCACAGATGCCGTTTGGTGCTTTTTGGCTGAATTTTCATTGAAATCTTTAAAATTACATATCTCCCATTTATTCAATAAAAGTTACTCTATACTTCTAACTTGCCATTCAATTTTTTTGTCTTGTTTTCACTTTATTAAGTTAAGCCTGACTGCTCTGTGCCAAGCTACCAGATAGTTGAGCTAGGTGTTTGCTTGTGACTTCACCCTAACAAGGATTGTGTTTGCTTCTTGATTAGGGTTTCACTCTCTCAACCAGTAACCCAATTATTTACATTGCTGCTTTTTGTGACAAGATAGTAAGTATATCTGGCCTGTAATCCCTTACTGGCAGAAATAGGACTTATTCATTTGGTAGAAGGTTACATTAATAAACACACACTGGTGAGGCCAAAAGACAGTGGTTAGGGAATATATGCTCAGCCCCTGGCAGAAGTGTCATAAGAAGCAGGCAATCCCCAGAGATAAGTGTTATGTTCAAGCAGCACCACCAAATTTGGTGATATTAGGGATGAATGTAGTGTGGAACCCCAGCATGTCATCACCTAACAGCTTCTCCAGGACACCGGAGAGTTTGAGGTTGTGCCGAAGGTTATGATCATCCAATTACACAATTAGTTTCCAGAGATACCAGTGGTCCTACTCCAAGTCTATGGATGATGCAAGCCTCAGATTTATGTGATTGAGTCCTGTCTCCTCAGTTAACAGCCTGTTTTTAAAGGGGAAAGGTCATGGTGGAGTTGTCCACAACTTCAGAGAACTTTGACTTGAGGGATGTCAATTCCTTCAATATGGCCTCCAGGACTGCTAAGCCCTGATCTAAGTCAGTTGTTTACCCTCTTTAGGTTACATTCCACCACAGCCTCCCCAAACAGAAGTAGTCTTGGTGATTTAGGCATTGCGGAAGTATTATGCCGGTATTGATTTTTAGAGTGGTGTTGTCAAAGGTCAATGGGTACTGAGATGATGTCCGGAACCCCTGTGTACCGGGCAAGGTGAGAAATGGTAGCCTCCTTTCCCAGGCCCGATGGGGGCGGCTCCCGGTTCGCTTCCAGCATCTAGACCCATGCAACTCAGTCCTTGATACCTAAAGCAATGAAGCCCAGAGTGGTGGGGCCCTTATTCCGGGATTTCTAGGACTGGGGGTCACCCTGGTTGGTGCGTTGGGTTTCTGGAAGCATCCACAACCAGTGTTGGGGTGGAAAAGTCATGGCAGGCCTATGCCTGGTATCTCGTTCCTGACCATGGGAAAAGGATGAGCACAGTCGTAACAGGCCCCTCTGTGTACCAGGTGGGGTAGCAAGGGGCCTTGCTAAGTTTTTGAAAAAAAAGAGGCACCAAGTCACCAGGGCCTCCTCTGGGGTAGGCCTCAGTGGCCTTTAGCTGTTCAGTCATGTCCATTCAAGGCTTAAGGGGCTAGGCCAAGAAGGTGTGGGTAGTTGAGACCTTGCTGGTCAAAAAAGGGGATCCTAGTTGGCATTTGAAGGATGGCCTGAGGAGCCGGTCTGTTTTTGCACCTGCCACAGTTTCATTTTTCCCAGGTGCCAATACTGAAGGTACAGGCACTGTGGAGGGCCACATGTGTCAGGACACGCTGGGGCCCAGCTTCAGGAAAGAAGGGCTTTGGCACTTGGAGGCAGCTTGGGGACGTCTGCATGGGGGCCCCTGTTGGTGAACCGGTGGGTAGCAAGCATCACAGGAGGATGAGCAGAGTGGAGCTCTACCCTTCCAGTACTCACCGGTTGGACCGCCCAGGCCCATTAGGGGTGAAGCAAGTTGGGCCTTGACAGCCGGTGTATTTGTGGGTCTAACACAGCCATCTGTGTGGGAGGGCAGGACACCAATGATTGTGCAGGAGCCTGTTGAGATGTTCAATGTGGGCTCCTTTAACCCTTTAATGACCAATTGTGCAGCACAGATCATGGTATAGGACGCCATAGAAGGATAGCTCCATGGCCTTGCTGGGGAATGGGGGATAATCCATCCAGTGCAGAAATAATCAGTATGTGGATGTTAGCAAAAGTGCCCCACTCTGATTGCTGGAGGATCATCTGGTTGGCCCTCCTCCTGTGGGATGCCTTCAACCCCTGTGTGCATAGGAAGAGAGCCCGAGGATGTTGCCAATGTGGGAGCTCTGCAGTCAGACCGCCATCTTCCACAGGCACTGACCTCCGTCCTCCGCACAATTTCAAAGTAAGGACACAATTTCTTCCAAAACCAAGTTAAGAAAACAGAACGAAGCTTAATGAGCACTAATATACAGAAGTACAAAAGTGGAATCAGAAATATTATATTGTGTACATTAGGGCAAACGTGCCTGAAAAAATTAAAGCACCATTGAAAAACAACATGTCTTGATTTAAGGTTAACTGCAATGGAGCAGAGGTCAGACACATTCTAGACATAGGGCCCTATGTAGGTAAAACCAAAATACCGAGTTCTTAATAGCAAATTTTACCGATTCGCAATTAAGAACTCGCTATTTCCTAGGAAGGGAAAAATTCTTTAAAAATCACCAAATCGGTAAAAATCGTTATTACAAATACCGAATCCACATTACCGAATCGTTATTACCGATTCGGCAATACCGATTCGGTAATTAGCGATTCCGGGAGTTTGAAAAATTGCGAAATCCAGATTCAGCCAATCCTGTGCATTCTGATGAAATTAAACCAGGAAGTGGCCACACCCATGCAGCTGCACTGATCCTGAAGCTGTTGGAGAGGCAGGGAGCAGAAGCAAGAGCACAGGAGCTGCACAGCTACCACCTAGATAACACAGAGGAACTGCACCATGGCCTCACAGGAGAAGGGGAAGGATGCTGGCGAAAGAAAGTGCAGGCACAAGTTTAGTGAGAGGGAGTTGGAGATCCTCATAGAGGAGGTTGTCAAAGATCACGACCAGCTCTTTGGCAAGAAATCTCTGCACGTCCCTGAGGCACAAAAAAGGAGTATTTGGCTGGGGAGCCAGCAGAAGATCAATGCGATTGGCGTCAAACATCCATCAACAGATGACCTAAAGAAGCGATGGTATGATCTGAGGAAACATGCCAAGGAGAGGCTGGCTGACCGACTGAAACAAGCCAGGAAAAAAGGCGGGGGAGCATCAACAGTGCCTGCTCCAACTGCCCTAGAGCAAATGGTTGAGTCCACCCTCCAGCCGGAGAGCATCAGTGGCATCAGGGAAGTGGACAGCTCAGCAACAGCATCCAACAGACAAGGTAAGATGCATGCACAGCATGCTGTCTCCCCTCCCTTACCCCAATCCCCCTGCAAGAATCCCACTCCAGAACATGTTTTGTCTAAAATCAGCAATGCATCATGGGAGATGTAGTCCCTATCAACTATTAGCAAATCAGTCAGTCCCCAAAAAGCATAGGCATGTCACACACATCAATAGATGAGCTAGCGGAGGCCAGACAGCTAGATTGTCAGTTATGAAATTTATTTGCAGACCAATGCTGGCAGACAAGTGAGTAATAGTACATTCTGTATCCACAGGCGGAACATCGCCCCAGGCTGCAGAAAGGGAGACTGGCGAGGCTTCCAGGGAGGAAAACACAATTGAGGAGGAAGTCTTATCACCTGCTGACACCACACCTCGACCCCCACCACCACCACCCCCACCACCAGCACGATCAAGGAGGTATACAGTGGCTAGCCTCCAGGAGAAAGATGGCACAGAGGATGACAGCCAGGGAGCACAACAGACCACGCTGGACGATGACACACAGGCATCTGTGACACAGTCCCCCATGGAGGATGGCAACACTGGTGCCCGTAGACTGCGACAAAGGGCACAGAGTCCTGATGCTGAGAAGCCCAGTGTCTTCTCTGGTGTGGATGGGCAGATGCTCAAAGTACAGCACCTGCAGGGAAAGACAATGAGGGCCACTCAACGTCAGATGGTGGCAAACAAGAGAAATGTTAACAACATAACGGAGGCCATATACTGCCTCAACAATACTGTAGCAGAGGGCATGAAGGAGATATCGGATGCTGTGAGGCTGTTATGCGGCAGAATTGATAGTGACCGTGCTGCAAGGCGCAGAGACAGCCAGAAACTTGAAGGGTACACCAAGTCTGTCAACAGGCTGTGCAATGCAACCCATGTGCTCAGTCGTCGCTCAGTGGCCAGGCCATGCAACTGGAAATAGCAAAGTGCAGCCGTGAAGTCACTCAGGGCCTGGTAACAGTCATCAGTGCATTAGAGGTGCTTCAGACAAACCAAATTGCTGCCAACCGACCAGGGGGTGAGGCTGAGAGTGAGGAGGCAACCAGTCGCAGCAGCATAACCCACCCCCTTGCCAGAGAACAGGAGGCGCAGAGTAAGGCATGGTTCTGCCGCAGGACACAGCACTGGTGAGGACAGTGTGCCTGCTGAACGCAGCAGTGGTGCGCGTGGGCGCATGAGATAAGCACTGCCATCACATTCCATTGTGTGGTGGGTGACGTAACCCATTGGACACAATGATGGGACTAGTGATTTTGCATGGGGAAGTGACTATACCATATTGTGCTTGATCAGGCACTGTGAGCCCATCATTGGTGTTACGGTGTGGTGTACAATTGCCTGATGTAAGGTCAATTAAACACCCTGACACAATTGCATTAACTGGCTTTGTCTCATTGCTTACTCAGAAATAATTTTGTTTGATCTCTGACCATCTCTGTCTCCCATCTGCTGCAGATGCGCCGCCTGCAGCACTGTGATGTGGCTGTGTACCTTCCTCCTCCTCATCCTCCTCCTCAGATTCACTGATGTACCCCTCTTAGTGGCAAGGTTATGCAGCATGGCACATGCAACTATGATTTTGTAGCAGACCAGGGGCCGGTACTGCCGTGCACCTCCACTTTTGTGGTGGCAGCGGAACCTGCTTTTTAGGAGTCAAATGTTCGCTCAGCCACATTGCGCGTAGATCTATGTGCAACATTATATCGCCTTTCACTTGGGGTGGATGGGTGCAGGTACGGAGTCAGGATAAAAGAACACACTGCATAGGCACTGTCACCTAAGTGTGAGAAGAAAGTAAGTTAATCAGTCAACAATCGTAGCAATAGGTGTATACTTCAGTGGGTGTCACATGTATTTACCTAGCATGTAGCCTTCTCCAAATTCACCCGCAACTAGACGGCTATAGATCCCACTGTTCCTGAATATGTATGAATCATGCGTGCTCCCTGGGAATTTTGCGACTATGTCGGTGATGATGAAAGAGGCATCACATATAACCTGTACATTTATAGAATGTGTGGATTTGCGATTGCGGTAGATGTACTCAGTCGCAGCAGGGGGCAGATTGGTATATGTGTCCCGTCAATGCAACCTATGACGTGTGGGAACTGGGCCTTCTGGTAAAAGTCCATCTTGGTCTTCTGCAGTTTTGCCTGTGTGCTGGGGAATTGGATGTAGTGTGGCATCCTTTGCAACATGGCATCCAGGAATGTATTGAGAAAACGCGACAGTCAACTCTGTGAGACTCCACCTGCCGCAGTTATTACCCCTTGATAACTACCAGATGCCTGGAGGTGCAGGCAACAGAGTACCTGTACATGAGTAGGTATTGCGTGCGCTCTTGGTGTCTGGTGCTCCAGGAATGAGTGCAGGTCCTGTATCAGGTCCAGGATAGTGTTTGGGTGTAGCCTGTACCTCTCATGGATTTCAGCCTCTGTGATATGGAATAAGCTGATCTGCAATCTGTAGACACGTTCCTGTCGTCTCCATATCCTTTGTGCTGCAGCACGTATCCTTAACCATCTTGCAATGACGCAAAGGGCCACCATTTTGTTCAAGATGATGCATTCTGGGGCTGTTTATATGCTGTGCACCTGGTTACCACCTGATTTGAGTCCATGGTAATTTGCGACTCTTAATTAGCGATTTCTTAAGGATTGGGTAATAGCGATTTTATATACATAGGTTTGCAATTTTGTTTTACCAATTCCTTATTTTGCGAGTCGCTAAATAGTGAGTTGGTGTTGCATATTCGCTAAATAAGGAATCGCTAGTGGATTTCCGTTATTTTTAGCGATTCCTTACTTAGCGATTCGGTGTTTCTGCTCCTCCATTTCACATGCTTTTTTAGCGATCGCTAACGCTGAGATTCTGCTAATTTCAGCGTTACCGATCGCTATTTGGCCACCTACATCTGGCCCATAGTGTTTACCCTAGGAATTAGACTCTGAAATGAAAATCTAAATTGCTCAAAGGGCAAGTTCGAAGGCTGAGACTGGTGAGCATCCCTATAAGTCGGATATAGCTTTTTCGAGCTCTCACTGAAGCCACTTTTTTTTTTCATTGAATCCTCCATCCAGGCACCTTAGCAGGAGTTCATGAGAAAGGCTACCGTACTGTGAGTTCTTTCTGAGCTCGTCTTCAGTATGGCAAAAAGTAGGATGAAGCTCGTTTTCTTTCTCTGTTTGGGGACGACCCTCCAGAGCAAGCCTCAGTAACTTGTACTATTTCTTGAGGGGTGAATAAATGACTGAATCCCACTTTTATCTAATTGCTGGGAATGTTCTTTCTGGTAAGTCCTATAGACCCCCAGGGCAGACTTTCTAGGCACTAGTAGGCCTAGTCACAAATGTAAACTTACACTCGAGTAAATGCAAACTTTGGAGAAATTTGAGGCTCTCCAACATTTCTGATTACTTGTCCTTCAGCACACTTGGCGGAGACATGCAGAGATGGAGAGATGCACTATCAAGGCGAACATCTCTTCATGGTAAAGTATAGAGTAAAGTTTATTGAACATTTAATTAAATTATATAAGATATTTTAATTCAATTATTAATGTTAATTTATTTTATATATGCATTTTACAAGTAGAAACATTTGATAAAATGTTACAGCATTTCAAACGCATTTTTAAATTTGAAAAATTTAATATGTTCAAAATATAAAAGTTTAAATAAAATTGTTTTCCTGAAGTTTATTCTAAAATAATAATCCACCTAACAGTTACAAAAAAATCTTTTTTATCATGCAATTAAAGCAAATAAACATTAGGGTTGCATCAGTTGTTATATTTAGAAAGGTTAATAAAATACTTAAAAATAAATTGATAACTATGTTTTACTCTTAGATTTTTTTTCCATTAAATAAAATGTAATTATATTTTTAAACAGTTTAACTTATTCAGTTTATTCTAGTCGTATTTAATGAAGGGCAGCGCAGCACTGCCTAGCACCACCACAGGCACCCTTGTTCTGCGTTGTTGGCAGGATTGTTTTTGTACAGAAAGGGACACCTTCCTGCACAAAAACAATCAATGTCCCCATTTCTATGTGTGCTTCAGATGCAGGACACATGGAAAGAGGAAAGCACTAGGAGAAATGAAAGTGTTTCCCCTCGTTATGCCTTCTCTGGGGAGGTGCACGTTTTTTGCGTTGCCTCTGGTTTATGTGACCTTGTAAATTTAGGGCAGCATCAAGATCCGTGGGTGTGGTGTGGGAACACCCACTACAATGCACATGGGACGCCTCCTTGACACAGAGTGAGGTTTTGCAATGCCTTGTCTTACTCCATATCTATGAGGCCATGCAAAGCCATGCTGAGTGGCTTTGCGTCGCCTCATAGATATGACTGAGAGGCCTGCACCCCTGGAGCATCTAAAAAAGTGACGCTCTGGCCGCGCTGAACTCTTAAAAATAACCCTCTAAGTTTACTGTCTCACTTTGACTCAAAGGGAGTGGGGTTCTTGATGTGCCTCTTCTGTCTGCAGCTTGGCAGACAAAGCCTCATAATGAACTTGGGAGGTTGATTGAGTGAAAGGATGGATGGCCGGATGGATAGACAGATAGATGGATTGATGGATGAATGGATGAATAGGTGAAAGGGTGAATGGATGGATGATTGAAAGTATGGATCGATGGATGATAGAAAGGATGGATAGATGGAAGAATGAGTGAAAGGATGGATGGATGGGTGGAAGCGTAAAGGATGGATGAGTTGATGAATGGATGGAGTGAAAATATGGATGATGAAGTGAAAGGCAGGACAGATGGATGTCTGGATGAAAGGCTGGAAGGATGGATGAGTGAAAGGGTGAATTGATGGATGGATAAATAGCTCGATAGATGGATGAGAGAATAAAAGGATGGATTGCTGAGTGAAAGGGTAAATGGAGGGATGTATGAGTGGCTGGATGGGACAAAAGGTGGGTCTCTACATTCGAGATAAGGAGCACCAAATGCAGTACCAAACACATGTTACTGCCAGCAAAGCAGCCCCTTGAACCCCTCTTACAGCCTGCCCCTCTGTGATAATCAAAAAATTGTTGCCAGCCACTGCCTCCTTGTTGTCATCAGCCTGGCCCAGCCCCAGCCATTGAAGTGCATGGGTTTTTTATACTCCTCCCAGAGCCACTGTTCATGAGCCCCAAAAGCAACCACATCCATGGCATTCTAATTCAGCACTCCTTCACATTTGATGTCACTGCTGTACCTTGTGCCTGCAGGTCAAAGAAAACCTTGCCTGGCTGGCCCTTGCGCAGTCGGACATCTGCAAAATTCACTCCAGGAGATTCAGCAAACCGCAGTAATTTCTTTTCAGCTGCTCTGTGTCTATTTTCCCTGTTCTTGCCTCTTCCCCAAAGGCGGCAGGGCAACACCCCTTTTGCCCATGAACACCAATCTCCTATGGCAACCATATATTTGTGTCTTTTATGTGAGAGTTGTATATACAGCCAACATGCAACATCACTGACATTTTCTGAGCCATTTACTATGGCCTTACAGGAAAGTAAAACAGATCAATTGGATGATACCAATTTACAATTTAAAGGCCAGAGTACATGCAATGTGTATCTGAACAGCAGTGTCAAGTGCCACAGAATCCTAACACCCGTAATAATAGGGTTCTGAAAATAGGCTAAAAATGCAGGGTGACCATGCAGAAAAAGTGAATTTTCTACACGTACATTTTGCTCAACGTAGCCTCTCATCCTTTACGTGCTAAGCATTATAAAGTTTTAAATGTAGTATCTTGTAAATTGGATGTAGACTGTGAAGAATGTTACCGCGATGGTACCGCAGACTTGAGGAAGGTATTGTTTCCCAATATGGTGCTTTTTAATCACATGGTCACTTACAATGAAATAATCGAAAAAGAGTACAGTGAGCAATCCTAAGCCTATTGAAATATATATTTTTCGTGTCCTCATACCGTGTGACTTCATTTTAGCATGCATTCACAGTCCCAGTCAATCCTTCCCTAGTGGATCTGGAGAGGGGTCTTTTATCTTCTTAAAATACCCACAGTCCTGAACAGGGTCTTACTGATATATAATGACCAAGACTGAAATGTTGACGCAGAATCCAACTTCCTCTTTACTCATTTTTAAATATGCTATCTAGAGCCTAGTATTTGGTGCTCAACAGGCTCAACTTATGTATATAGGATGTGGACATTGGATACATCTCCATACGTGATATAAAATCATACATATTCTATAAATGACCATTATCAATGTGTTATGAGATCTACTTTTAGAAGCCCAGTTGCTGTATATATATGAAGATTTATTTTTCTCAATATAAAAAAAGCTATGAATATATATACCTGCTTTTGAAATGTTTTCTCTTCTATTCACCTGAAATGAACCTTTATTTAAATTGTGAAGTGAAGTTATGACATACTGAAAGATTTATGAATATATGTGTAAATGTATGTGTTACAACTAAGCCTGGGCAAAGCACTACGCTACGCTCGCGTAGTTTGCGAAGTTCGCGCTACTTCGCACTACGCGAACTGCACGTAGCACAGTGCGAACACGTAGTGTTGCGTAGTGCTGCGGTCATTTTTTGCTTGCTCGCGGTCCTCAACGTCAAGTTGGCGACCGCGAGCAAGCAAAATGACATCCCGGCGAGACTTTTTCCTTGTTTGCGATCAGCAACATCAAGTTGGCGATCGCGAGCATGGAAAATAAACCTCCCGGCGAGATTCCCAATGCGAGGAGGTCAGGTTTCTCATTGCAAGTGGTCGCGTATGCTCACGACCGCTCGCGATGAGAAACTACCAGTTCGCGTTGAGAAAGCTGCCTCTCGAGTAAAAATCTACTAGAGCAGCAGAAAACTACAGCTCGCACTGTGCAAGATGCCATTTTCAATGATTGCACATTGCCAGTTGCTTGTCCGCACTGTGCAATCATTGAGAGCGACATCTGGCCCAGTGCGAACAAGGTACTACGCAGTTCGCGAAGTGCTACGCGTAGCTCGCGTAGTGCGAACTTCACTTTGCGTAGCTTTGCGAAAAGCTACTTCGCGAACTATGCCCAGGGTTAGTTACAACAAATCCCTTGTTGACACTCTTACCCGTTATACTATATTTACCCAAGCTCTCAAGGGAATATTGGGTTTCCCTTTTGTGTCTAATAAACAAGTGGGTCTGCAGAACTGATTTTGCCACCCACTTAAGTAGGCCTTTATACATGTCTCAGGCCTGACATTGCAGAGCCTGTGTGTGCATTTTATACTGCCTTTTCATACTGGTGAAATAAACTTTTTGCCAGGCCCAAACCTTCCTTTTTTAATACATATGTCACCCCTAGGGTAGGACCTAGACAGCCCAGAGGGCAGAGTGCAATGTTTTAAAAAATGTACTTTTAAGTTTTACAGATCCTGGTAGTAAAATAACTCTTAACATCAGTACTGCAAGGCTATCACTCCTACAGGATAAAATTGGATTTGCCTTATTACATTTTATAAATTTAATTTCCAAATGAGAAGAGATAACTGGTTCACGTTTGGTGCCACTAGAATCCTAGTTGGGCTTGGTGTATTCCTCTTGGAAAGCCACAACAAATGGGAGCTTAGGTGTGACTGGATGGGCCACCACAGGCAGGATGGGAGGGAGAAACTTGGCCCACTCTCACTTACACCTGAACAGGATGTGTCCTGTCTCCACAAAAAGGGCTGCATTCCTCCATGTGGTGAATCTGAAGCCAGGGTTCAAAAGGCAGGGCATCTGTGCACTTCAAAGGCATGCTTCTAGGAGCTTCCCCCACTTCAAAGGCACAACTGTGTATAAAAGAAGGATCTCAAACACCACCACTCCAGTACACAGTGGACCTGTGGACACTCTGCCAGGAAGAAGGACTGATGTGCCGTTACAAGGACTGCAACTCTGCTGGAAAGTTGCTCTAAAGGAACTGCTGCCGTCTTGTGCTGACCTCCTGCCCTCTCAATCAATAAATCAATCAATCAATCAATCAGGGGGTTTGTAAAGCACGCTACTCACCCATGAGGGTCTCAAGGCATGGGGGAGGTGCGGCCCTGGATCAGTCAAAGAGCCAGGTCTTGAGGCTTTTCCCGAAGGTGTGCAGCATGGGGGAGCATCTAATGTTGACAAGGAGTTCGTTCCAGGTCTTTGCTGCAACGTAGGAGAAAGCTCTTCCACCTGCTCTGGTTCTGCAGATGCGTGGGGTCTCTGCTAGGGAGAGGTCGGGGGAGTGGAGGTTCCTTTTGGGTATGTGGATGGAGACTCTTTCGTTGAGGTATTTGGGTCCAATGTTGTGGAGGCATTTGTAGGCATGGGTGAGTAGCTTGAAGGTTACTCTCTTCTCGATGCGGAGCCAGTGGAGGTCTCAAAGGTGTTGGGTTATGTGCTCCTGTCAAGGGGCTCCGAGGACAAGTCTGGCAGAGGTGTTATGGATGGTTTGGAGATTGCGTAGCAGGGTTTTGTTGATTCCAACGTAGAGGGCGTTGCCGTAGTCTAGTCTGCTGGTTATGAGTGCCTGGGTGACGGTCTTTCTGCATACAGGGGGATCAATTTGAAGGTCTTGTGGAGGACTCAGAGGAAGTTGTAGCAGGTGGAGGAGCCAGTGTTGATCTGGCGGGTCAGGTGAAGTACTGGGAATTTTAAGCCCAGCGGTGCAGGGGAACACACCCTATGACTTCGGGTTCTTCCTGTTTCAGACCTACAGAAACACAGAGTCTTCTGGGTGAAGTCAAAGATCAGTTTATTGGCTGCAGACCAATTACAGGCATCCTAGAAGTACAACAGCGTGTATGTTCTCAGGAGACTGCCTAAAAATTACAGAAACGGGCTTCTCCTTAAATACAAAATATCCTGCTTCAGGCACACATTCCTTGTTTTATGATATGGCTATATAAATGTATACATTACAAACGAAAAGGCAGAGTCATGATGACCATCCCACATTCCAGTTAAGCCAGCCCACAATTATTTACCCAGCAAGGCTCAGATCCCACATCAGATATCAACAGGCCCCAATAAACACGAGCATCTCCTGTTTGGAAAACAAGCCATAAAGTAGGAACAGTCAGGTGTGAAAGAGATTAGCTGGAGGCACGTGTGGGTTGAAAAGGCTTTATGGTGTGTCAAGCCCTGATGCTAATCACAGGTGGCCGAAGGACGGGGAGCTCGTGAGACCGGACTGACCTGGGGCAGCGGAGCCAAGCTGCCCAGGTCACAGAGAAGTCAAAGGAAGGCACAGGTGCTCTAAAGGCCCGTATTTGCTTGTAATGTGTAGCCTATGTGAGGGCAACCATAAGATGGCCACCGCTCTAAGATGGAACCCACAAAGTCAATGTATGATAACATATACACAGTGCATTTATCAATGAAACGTTATATAAAGCACTTGTACATACCGCATTGACCATTCGCGGTTCGCTAATACCGGAATAGACAGGGGTAGGGCCCTGCCTCCTACGCGGTCCCAAATTTCAAAGTACTACAGACCCTCCTTTTGCCCTTACATAGGCAATAACTATGCTCACATCAATCCGAGTCTAGGTCAATATTCACGAAGTCATGGAGATGTTGCTGTAGCATCATCCTATTACTTAGCTCGTCCCTCGATACAGGTTTCCTTACACATAATGTAGCACAGAGGCCACATATCGCAGGAGCACACTGTATGCACAGACAGAACAGGAAAAGGATGGCTAAGATCATTCCAATGACCATCAAAATCTTCCAACCCCAGGCAGATATCAGTTCCCAGAACCACCCCACCAGTGACCAATCTCCTTTATCCACGTGTATGGATTCAGATATTTTATGCAGTTTGGAGATGGCTTGATAAACCGTTGGAGCGTTATCTGGTATGAAAATGCAACAACTGGATTGGATGACCTTACATACCCCACCGCGGTCTGCAAGTATGACGTCTAGAACCATGCGGTTCTGCAAAGTCATGAGGCGATCCGCTTGGAGCTCAGCTGTCAAATTACCAAGGGCACCAGCCGTAACATTAACAGTGGATTCAACCACACGAGTCAGTTGTCTCAGGTTCCTACTATTGACCATAGGTCCCCAAAACGGCAGGAAACCCAAAAAGAAATCTCCCGCTTCCTGACCGGCAGTATCCTCCTTACTAATCACGCCTCTCACAACTCTGGTCTTGTGATAGTCAGAGGCAGCAGTAAATGTTGGCGGTAGCAGATTTGCAATATAACATGTGCCCGAGAAGTCAGGGGGAAACCATGTATATGCTCGATCGTTGCAGACAAAATATGTACCCTTGGCAGCCAAAAACGCAGGGGAAAACTGTGACGGAAAAGTGTACGTTTCAGTACAGTCACTTCTTCCCAGTTGAGCTCTTGGATTCTGACCATTACCTTGTAAACAGAACTGACCTATGTGGGGTACGACCCAGATTGGGGATGAGATCTTTCGCTGCCTTTCACCCAGACTAATACTATACCCCGTCGGGTTCCACCCTACATAAGCTCGTAATTCCTCCTTAGGAATAGATGAGTATGCGTCGATATCTCTGCTCATATCGGCAACTCCTTTCATTAAAGCTTTATTATTTGTGCTAGGTCTGATGGAACGCGGTTGTCGCGGGGAGTACGCATCTAGAGCAAAGAGAAACATGGTCTGGAATGCCCATGACGATCCATTGTAACTAAACGGCAGCACTAGATAAGGAATACCCTTATTAATGGTATGTGGCATTAACCCACACACCCAGCAATTGGTTGTATTCATGACTAGTTGGTGCAGGAGCTGAATAAACGAGTTGTTTACAAACTCTGATCGTCTAGCTTGTTCATGTTCAGGCAGAGGGTGAAAAGAGTGTGAAGAGACAGTAGGAGGAGGTATAGGCTGTACAGTGGGTGCAATGGGCTCTTGAGAGGAGAAGAATACAAATCCTACAGTAAACACTACCATACTACATAATATAAACAGACATAATAATACAAAACGTTTGCTCTTCATTATTTTACACATTCTTGCTTTAAAGTTCATTTCCTCAGCGAGTCTCTCCATCTTGAAAAACTCCATCCTCTAATCGTGCCGCTCGCGGCGGGTGAGTATCTTCTGCTAAGGAGTATGCCTGTCAGTCCAGGGAACGCCCTAGACCAACCAGAACCGTTGACCTAACGTCTTCGGCCTGTACTCCAAAGTCTTGGCACCGCGACCATGCGGCTGAACCCGGATGGTGGTTCCAAAAACAAAAATCAAGAAAGTCCTTCAGATGGGAGAGCTATGGTTATCAAAAACCAAAAAGGTAAGGAAAAGAATATTTATATGTCCATAGGCCTTGGTCTTAAGTTATAGTGGAGACAGCCAGGTACTGTCTGATCTTGAAACAAGAGTTCAGGCTCTGTAGTGTCCAATCGAATTGACGGTGGCACAGCTTCTTGTAAAATATCGTCACTCTGTTGTGCTGAAGTTGTGCCTCTTACGCGTGCATCACTGAACGGCACAAAACGAGGTACAGTGTCTGTTTCAGAGTCAGCGATACCCTCCTGGACCCACTGGTCATACGGCAGAGGCAAAGGGATCCTTTTGATGTGGGCGCCGTGGATCCAGTTCTTTTTTCCCTTTACTCGAACAGCTGATCTTGTAGACAGAAGTACGAGATGAGGGCCAATCCAACGGGGCTCATCGTTGCTTTCGCGCTGGAAATTCTTGATGAGCACCCATGTGCCAGGGTCGATAGGGTGTCCTGGAGCCTCAGAGGCCTGGGGGAGAGTATCATGCACCTGTTGGTGTAAAACACGCAATTTAGCCGTCAATTCATGCAAGTAATCAAGCAGTACTGGATGTTCGATTTCGCTGAATTTCGTCGGTCTTGGCACACCCCATACATTGGCCGGGCGGCCAAAAATAATCTCGTATGGGCTAAGTCCCACTCGTGAGTGTACGGTCATTCTGGTGGACAGGAGTGCTAGAGGCAGAGCGTCAGGCCATTTAAGACCGGAGCTCGCCTGGATTTTGGCCAGCTTGAGTTTTAGAGCGCCATTGTAGCACTCTACTAATCCAGCTGATTGGGGGTGATTTGCAGCGTGGAACTTGTGCTTTATCCCCAACCCCTCACACACATTCTTCATCACTTGACCCACAAACTCACTCCCATTATCACTCCACACCATTCTTGGCATTCCAAACCTAGGAAAAAATTCCTTCACAAGGGCTTTGGCTGTGGATAGAGCAGTGTTGTCCTTTAGGGGATAGGCTTCTATCCATTTTGAAAAAGCGCAAACAACCACCAATACATATTTCAGGTTGTTGCACCTTTCCATGTGAATAAAATCTAGCTGCAAAATTTCAAATGGATATGATGGAGGCGCAAAATGACCAGCTGGAGTTGGGGTTCCTCTACCAGGGTTGTATTTCAAGCATACCATACAATTCTTGACCACATTCCCTGCACACTTGGGAATCCCAGCATTCTGCCATACTGGAGCCAACAACTTACAGATTCCTTTCATACTGATATGTGCCATTCCATGTGCCATAGTAACCACTGGAAGCACATATGCATCAGGTAACAACCATCGCCTATGTTCTGACAAATCAATCCAACAACCATTCTCATCCAACTAACCCGTACTTTCTCTCCACTTGCTCAACTCTTTCTCTGTGGCTTCAGCTTGAAGGGACTTCACACTCTCTATTGTGTTTTCACACATTCCAACATCACCAACCCATCTTGCAGGGCCTGCAACATACATTCGAGTCTTCACATCTTTTGCTGTTTCATTCGCGACGTCATTAGCAAACGCATTACCACGACCAACATCATCAGTGATTTTCTTGTGCGCACTGCATTTCATAATCGCAACTTGTAACGGTAGGGTCAGCGACTCAAGGAGATCATTCACCAACTTGCCATTCTGAATCTTAGCTCCATGCGAAGTCAGGAACCCACGTTCTTTCCACAATCGCCCAAAACTATGAGCCACGCCAAAGGCGTACTGGCTATCCGTATATATGTTCACTTTCATTCCTTCAGACAACACGCGTGCTCTCGTAAGGGCAATCAATTCTGCTGCTTGAGCCGAATTTTGTGGCACACGTGCAGTTTCAACAATCGTGTGCAAAGTCGTGATAGCATATGCAGCAGTCGTATCACCATTTGGAAGCTTGAAACACGAACCATCCACCCATAAAGTACCATCACACTCAGTCAGGGGAGTATCTTTAAGATCTACTCTCCCTTTCGTCTCTTCTTCTGTTCTGAACAGACAATCATGTTGCTCAATCTTATCTAGGTCTGCTGGAATCGGCAATAATGTAGCTGGATTCAACGTGTTGCATCTCTTTATGTGTATATGATTTGCTAACAGTGTCAACTCATATCCGGATAATCGCGCACTAGCTAAGTGTTGTGTCTTGGTCCTGTTTAACAATGTGTCCACAGCATGTGGAACCATAACAATCAATGTATTATCCATCACTAGGCCAGCAGACTGTCGAATAGACATAGCTGCAGCGGCTGTAGCTCTCAAACAACTTGGCAATGCCCTCGCTACCGGGTCCAAGGTTGACGAAAAATATGCGCATGGACGCGGTCTATCGCCAAAAGGCTGTGTTAACACTGATAATGCGCAACCATCTTTTTCATGAACATACAATGGAAAAGGCTTGCTGTAGTCGGGGGTACCCAACACAGGAGCTGAACATAATGCATTTCGCAATTCCCAAAAACTTTTCTGACACTCTTCAGACCATGGGATAGGATTCGGTGTGTCTTTACATGTTAATGCTAACAAAGGTTTTGCCAGCAAGGAGAAATTTGGTATCCAGTGCCTACAGTATGAAGTAATGCCCAAGAAAGCACGCACTTCTCTCTGTGTTCTAGGCACACTCAACTGTGCAATGGCTTGAATTCTTTCTGGGGTCAGTTTCCTTCCCTCCTTCGATAAGAGATGACCTAAATAGGTCACTTCTTGTCGACAATATTGCAGCTTTGAGAGAGACACTTTGTGATGGAAGGCAGATAAATGACGCAACAATGACAATGTAGCTTCTTTGCAAATCTTTTCAGTATCCGCGGCGATTAGTAAATCGTCAACGTACTGAATAAGGATAGCGCCACTGGGTAAAACCAGTGCATCAAGCTGCGCTTTTAAAGCCTGACTGTATATTGATGGACTTTCACAGTAGCCCTGGGGAGCGCATTTAAAGCGGAAGCTTCGACCTCCTAAACTGAAGCCAAAAATGTCTCTGCTCTCCTCTGCAATTGGGATTCTAAAGAAAGCATTCTTCAAATCGATCACTGAGGACCATGCAGCGGAGACTGGAATCATAGTTAACAGGACAGTTATATCAGGGACAAATGGAAACTGTGGCACAACAATCTTATTAACCTCTCTAAGATCAATCCCAAATCTGTAAACAGGTGGCTGTGAAGGGTCCGTTCGTTTTAAGACAGGTAAAACAGGACTATTGCAAACGTTGCCTCTTGTCTCTTCAATTACACCCTTTTTAATCAAGTCGCTAACAATTGCTAATAACGCTTTCTGACCTTCATTGGAGATCTTATACTGGGGAATACGTGGCAATCTGACATTGGCTTTTAAAGTGACCACGTATGGCGGTATTTCCAGGAGACCCACATCATTGGGACCAGTAGCCCAAAGGACATCCGGAAGGGATGACAATTCAGGTGGCATTGCATTTTTAGACAGATACATTGGGGAAATCACTTTATTACCTAATGTAAGTTGTACTCCTGAGGGAGAACAATATAGCGTTGCATGCAATCTTTTTAGCAAATCTAATCCTAGCAAATTTTCACCACAACCTGTCGTTAGGATGAGGGGTGCTTTTAGCTCACAAGGTCCAACAGAAAGTGACATAGGACTAGAAATCGGGTTCCTAACTGGGGCGCCAGAAAAACCTACTGAAACATTCATTTCGCCAGACAAAGGCGCGCCAGGGAGTTTTGAATGCATGATTGAACTCTTTGCAGCACCAGTATCCAGCAGAAAGGGCTCCGTTACATTTGCTGTAGTTACTTTAACATAGGGTCCGCTCTGATCCACTGGCACTGAAACAACTCCCTCTCTCTGTCTACGGCTGTCCTAGTAATCATTATCTTCTACATTGTCGTCTTCTGCATAATAATCATTATTGTAGTACTGAGCTGTATTACCAGTCGCGTTGGCTTGCTGATCAAAGCTATTTATGGTATTTTGATGCGGAAGAGGACGCACATTCTGGGGAGCATTTCCACACCCTCTGCCTCTAGGAGCTTGCTGACCACCTCTACCTCTTGCGCGATACGCATTACTGTTACGCTGCATTAATTTAGGGCAACTATATTTAAAATGACCTTCCTCTTTGCAATATGAACATTGGTTGGGACCTACAGGGATACGTGGTTGATAATACCCATTCATTTGCTGATTATTCTGAAACTGTTGGGGCTGCTGATAGATACCTTGGGTTTGCCTATAATTATTCTGTCCTCCACGTGGCGGATAAGCCTGCTGCAAGAGGACCTTTGTTTTCAGTTCTTTCGTTTTCTTATGTGTTCTATCCTTCTCATCTTTATCTCTATTTTCATAATACTGTGCAGTAGCCAGTATTTGCGCTGAGGAATAAACAGCCCAGGAACTTTCTGAGTCTTTTAATTTTTTACACAACTTGGGAAGTAGATTCTGCACAAATTTATCAACAAATAACCGTTGGCCACCTTCAGTGCTCATGTCTTGACCACTGTGGTCGATAAACGTTTCTTCAAACCTGGTAAAGAAATCGGACACTGTCTCATCTTTCTTCTGCTTACATGCGGATAGTTTATACCAATTTACGCGCATCGCAGGCATTATAGTTTTCATGTATGTAATAATTCTACCAGGGAGGTCTGCTACTAAAGGGTCAGGCTTTGCGCCACCAACTTGTCTAGCGTCTGCAGCAACGATATTAGCCCATGTACCCCCTAGTTCTGCCGCATGATCCGTATTACGGATGGATCCCCATAAAGGCTGTGGAACAACATTCCCAAATAACATATCTATGTCAGCCAGATTCATTACACATGATTCTGCAGTTTGTGATAACTCCTTGTAATATCCTGTAGGGTTTTTACGGGGGTCAGGCAATGTCTGCTTGAGCGCTATTACTTCAGATCGTTTCCAAGGGACATGCACCCAAACACGCTGAAAATGAGCAGGCATAGCAGCAATACCATTAGCGGCATCAGCCGCAACAGCTTCCTTCCATACCGGAGGGACTTCTCTCATAGGGTATTGTCGCGCTTTTCCCTTTTTCCCCACAGGGAACTCCTGTTCGAACAATGATTGCTGACAATCACCATTTCTGAGGGACAGTAAAGTCGCAACTGCTTTATCTACATTGGGGCCCACAATTGTACCTGTTTCAAAATCAAATCGCACTCGACACAATTCCTGTGGGTTTGGGTTTAAACCATTATCCTTCAATTCCTCACAGAGGAATTCACACATTTTATCAAAGACATACCTCTGTTTTGGGGCATCCCATTGGTGAAAAACGTTAACAACTGATTCCACATTCTAGAGTGAAGGGAAACCAATCCACCTACGCGCCAGATGATCTAACACCTCTTTCTCGTCGGGACCAGGCAGCTGACTACGCAATTGCTTACGTTGTAAACCAGGAGACGCACTGGATGACCCAAAGAGAGGCGACATTAAACTAGTAACTACATTAGCTAGTCGTTGTCGTGCTGAAGGAGAAGTTGATGCGAAAACGGGGGGATAGACAGAGGGAAGAAAAACGGATTCAGATACAGGTACCGGGGTAGTGCAAGAAGGAGCGCCAGAGGAGGCCGCTGGCGTGCTAGGCAAAGTCGCAGGAAGCGCAGGGGCAACAGGTAGCAAAACTGGCGGCCCTTGAGAGGGCTGCACTGCAGGGATAGGAGCCAGCTGAGGAGGAGCTGGCGGTTGTGGGAAGACTTGCGGTATATTTACTGGCGGCTGCACATTTACAAGCTGTGGAGGTGCTGTGGCATTTTGCGCAAACGGGGGTGGCAAACTTAGCAAATGGGACATTAGGGAATCTTTCTCATTCTCTTTTGCTTCATGTTGCATAAGGGGTGACAAAACAGGGTAACACTTATCAATCCCTAGTTTGCGCTGTCTGTGCAATTGCTCATTCATTTGTTCCTCCTCATTATCTTTAAATTGCACAGCTGCTTGCATCACTGACATACCTCTTTCTCTCTTATTCCTTTTCGTAGCTTAATTTCCTTCTGTTTGGCTTCCTTTCGCCATAGGCGGAAAGAATCAAACATTGCCGGCCGGGCTTTCTTTTTAAACAATTTAACTTCCAAATTATCTAAGATATCTGTATCAAAACTACCATTTTGGGGCCATTTTAAAACACCGTCCTTTCTGGTGTATCGGATCCATACTTCATTATATGCAATGGGGCCCACACTATGTTTTACATAAAGCTCATAAGTTGGAGTTCCAATTGGAGGAACCGGACATGAATCCTCTAACTGGAAATCCCTTCTACAACTCAAACAAAACCAATTACCAAATACACTAGAACCAGGCATCCTCGCTCACTAGTCTAGTTTCAAAACTTCAAAGGATTATCGATTACGATAGTCTCGTGAATACACGAGTCCTCTGGCTTTGGCGCTTGCAAGCTCCAAATCAAAGCGATCCCGAAGGATACCAAAAATCCCGAAGGATACCAAACAAACTGGGAGACGCTCCACTTATACTTAACTGAATATCGATGATCGATGGCGTCACCAGAAGACTCTCTCGATTGTTTCGCTCTACCAAAATCGTCAAGGGTCCAAAACAGGGTGATTAATCAGGGCAGCAGTCCTTCGTAGCCGTCGGGACGCGGAGAACCTCGCAGAAAAGACTTTCGGACCACGTCGACATGCAGGGGTCGATGAAGTGGCGGCCTTCCTCCAGAATTTCCACACGAAGCTCCTCACAAACCTCTGGCTTGGACCGGTACCGCTGAAATCGTCCCGAGTTGGGCGCCAACTGAAGTACTGGGAATTTTAAGCCCAGCGGTGCAGGGGAACACACCCTATGACTTCGGGTTCTTCCTGTTTCAGACCTACAGAAACACAGAGTCTTCTGGGTGAAGTCAAAGATCAGTTTATTGGCTGCAGACCAATTACAGGCATCCTAGAAGTACAACAGCGTGTATGTTCTCAGGAGACTGCTTAAAAATTACAGAAACGGGCTTCTCCTTAAATACAAAATATCCTGCTTCAGGCACACATTCCTTGTTTTATGATATGGCTATATAAATGTATACATTACAAACGAAAAGGCAGAGTCATGATGACCATCCCACATTCCAGTTCCTCTAGCCCACAATTATTTACCCAGCAAGGCTCAGATCCCACATCAGATATCAACAGGCCCCTATAAACACGAGCATCTCCTGTTTGGAAAACAAGCCATAAAGCAGGAACAGTCAGGTGTGAAAGAGATTAGCTGGAGGCTCGTGTGGGTGGAAAAGGCTTTATGGTGTGTCAAGCCCTGATGCTAATCACAGGTGGCCAAAGGACGGGGAGCTCGTGAGACCGGACAGACCTGGGGCAGCGGAGCCAAGCTGCCCAGGTCACAGAGAAGTCAAAGGAAGGCACATGTGCTCTAAAGGTCCGTATTTGCTTGTAATGTGTGGCCTATGTGAGGGCAACCAAAAGATGGCCACCGCTCTAAGATGGAACCCACGAAGTCAATGTATACTAACGTATACACAGTGCATTTATCAATGAAACGTTATATAAAGCACTTGTACATACCGCATTGACCATTCGCGGTTCGCTAATACCGGAATAGACAGGGGTAGGGCCCTGCCTCCTACGCGGTCCCAAATTTCAAAGTACTACACAGGGTGAGGGAGGAGTCTAGAATGATGCTGAGGTTCCTGGCGTGGTCTGTCAGGGTGGGTGGGCTTCTGAGTGCCAGGGGCCACCAGGAGCTGTCCCATGTGGTGGGGAGGGCCGCGGATGAAGACCTCTGTCTTCTCTGAGTTCAGCTTAAGGCAGCTGTCGCTCATCTAGGCTGCGATGTCTTTCATTCTTTCTTGGAAGCTGAGTCTGGTGTCTTCAGGGTCCTTTGTGAGGGATAGGATGAGCTGGGTGTCGTCGGCATAGGATACTATGCTGAGACCATGCTGTCTGACGATGGCGGTGAGGGGGGCAATGTAGATGTTGAAGAGCGTGGGACTGAGCGAGGATCCTTGGGGTACTCCACAGTTGATCTCAGTAGGTTCGGAGAGGAAGTGCGGTTCCTCATATGCCGGTGTCATGGAGTCTGGCTGTGAGGGTACGGTGTGAGACCATGTCGAAGTCAGCGGAGAGGTCAAGCAGGATGAGGGCCGCAGTGTGGCCCTGGTCGAGTTGCATGCGGATGTCATCAGTGGCGGCAAGGAGGGTGGATTCGGTGCGGTGGTTGCTGCGAAATCTGGACTGGGAGGTGTCGAGCATGTCGTTCTCTTCGATGAAGGTGGTCAGCTGGGTGTTGATGAATCTTTCAGTGACTTTAGCTGCGAAGGGGAAGAGAGAGATGAGGCGGTAGTTCTTCTGGTCTGTCGGGTCAGCCGTGGGTTTTTTGAGTAGGGGCTTGACTTCTGCCCACTTCCAGTCTTCGAGGAAGATGCCGGAAGTGAGGGAGGCCTGATGGTCCGGCCCAGCTCAGGTGCTATGGCAGCAGTGGCTCTGTGGTAGATGTGAGGTGGGCAGGGGTCCGTGGGGGCTCCTGAGTGGGTATTTTTCATGGTTGTGGTGACATGTCTCCAGGTGGTGATGGTCGGCTGGTGGTTGGTGGTGGGGAGGGGGGTGGTGTCTGGAGTCCCTGGAGTCTGTTCACTAAAGTTGTCATGGAGGGCCTTTATTTTAAGGTGGAAGTAGGAGCTGAGCTTGTTGCAGAGGTCCTGAGATGGGGTGACGTCTGTGGCTTAGCTAGGGGGTTTGGTGAGCTGCTGTATAACGTTGAAGAGTTCTTTTGTGTTGCTTGCGTTGGTGTGGATTTTGTTATTGATGAATCAATCAATCAATCATGGTATTTGTAAAGCGAGCTACTTACCCGTGAGGGTCTCAAGGCGCTGAGAGGGAGGGGGTAGTTGCAACACTGCTCGAAGAGCCAGGTCTTGAGGATTCTTCTAAAGGCGAGTAAGTCTTTGGTCTGCCGTAGCTGGGTAGGTAGGGTGTTCCAGGACTTGGCGGCGAGGTAGGAGAAGGATCTGCCGCCGGACGTTGTTCGTTGGATGCGGGGGACGGCGGCGAGTGCGAGGCTGGTGGAGTGGAGCTGGCGGGTGGGAGTGTGGAAGCTGAGTCTGCTGTTCAGGTAGGCTGGTCCTGTGTCGTGGAGTGCTTTGTGTGCGTGGGTGAGGAGTTTGAAGGTGATCCTCTTGTCAACGGGGAGCCAGTGTAGGTTTGTCAGGTAGGGGGTGATGTGGCTGCGGCAGGGGACGTTGACGATCAGTCGGGCGGAGGTATTTTGGATGCGCTGTAGTCGTCGTAGGTGTTTGGCTGGGATTCTGGCGTAGAGTGCGTTTCCGTAGTCCAGGCTGCTGCTGACAAGGGACTGTGTCTCCATTCTTCTTGTTTCGGTTGGGATCCACTTGTAGATTCTGCGAAGCATGCGGAGGCTGTTGAAGCAGGAGGAGACGGCGTTGACCTGTTTGGACATGGAGAGGGAGGAGTCGAGGATGAATCCTAGATTGCGTGCGTGGTCGGTGGGTGTCGGTGCTGTCCTGAGAGTGGTCGGCCACCAGGAGTCGTCCCAGGCCGAGGGGTTGGGTCCGAGGATGAGGACCTCCGTCTTGTCTGAGTTCAGTTTGAGCCAGCTGCTCCTCATCCAGTCGGCAATGGCCTTCATTCCGTCGTGGATGTTGGTTTTGGCGGTGCGCGGGTCCTTGGTGAGGGAGAGGATGAACTGAGTGTCGTCGGCGTAGGAGATGATGTTGAGGTTGTGGTGGCGGGCCACTTGTGCGAGGGGGGCCATGTAGATGTTGAACAGTGTAGCACTGAGGGAGGAGCCCTGGGGGACATCGCAGATGATGTCGGTGGCTTTGGATCAGAAGGGTGGGAGGCGGACGCTCTGGAATCTGCTGGAGAGGAAGGATGTGGTCCAGTCGAGGGCCTTCTCTTGGATACCGGCTTCTTGGAGGTGTGTTTTTAGAGTGTGATGGCAGACCGTGTCGAAGGCGGCCGAGAAGTCCAGGAGGATGAGGGCTGATGTTTTGCCATTGTCTAATTGATGCCTGATGTCGTCTGTGGCGGCGATGAGGGCAGTCTCTGTGCTGTGGTTTCGTCTGAATCCGGATTGGGATGGGTCCAGTATGTTGTTGTCTTCGAGGTGGCGGGTCAGTTGCATGTTGACGATTATCTCGATGACCTTCGCCAGGAATGGGAGTAGGGAGATGGGCCGGAAGTTCTTGAGGTCCTTGGGGTCTGCCTTGGGCTTCTTCAGCAGGGCGTTGATTGCGGCGTGCTTCCAGCTTTCCGGGAATGTCGCTGTTTCGAAGGAGATGGCGATGACCTTCCGTAGTTGGGGGGCGATGGCTGCGTCTGCCTTGTTGAATATGTGGTGTGGGCACGGGTCTGTCGGCGATCCTAAGTGGATGGAGTTCATGACCTTGCGTGTCTCGTCGTCACTGACGTTGGACCAGGACGTGAGGCGGTTGGCGTTGTTGGTGTTCGGAGGAGGGGTGGAGTCTGGCGTGGTCGGGTCGGTCATGGAGTTGAAACTGTTGTGGATGTCAGCGATCTTGCAGTGGAAGAAGATGGCCAGTGAGTCGCACAGTTCCTGTGAGGGCGGGATGTCGTTGGTGTTGGCATTGGGGTTGGATAGTACTTTAACGATGCGGAAGAGCTCTTTGCTGTCGTGTGCTTTGTTATCCAGGTGGTCTTTGAAGGAGGACCTCTTGGCTGATCTGATGAGGTGGTAGTGTCTGCGGGTGGCGTCCTTGTGGGCTGTGTGGTTGTCCAGTGTACGTTTGTGGAGTCATTTCTTCTCCAGTTCCCGGCATGCGCACTTGGAGGCCAGGAGCTCGTCGGTGAACCAGGTGGCTCTCTAGCTGGCGTGGCTGTTGGGGGGTTTCTTCAGTGGGGCGAGGGTGTTGGCACAGTCATCGATCCACTGTCTGAGGTTGCAGGCCGCGGCATCTGGGTTGGTGGGGTCAGTGGGTGGGTTCTGAGAGAGGGTGGTGAGCAGCTGGTCTTCAGTGACTTTGCTCCAGCCACGGCGAGGCAGCTGTTGGGTGCGGTGGTACGTGGTTGGTTTTTTGAAGGTGAAGTGAATGCAGCGGTGGTCTGTCCAGTGGGGTTCAGTGGTGTTGTTGAAGGTGACGTGGGTGCTTGTGGAGAAGACGGCGTCCAGCGTGTAGCCGGCGGCGTGGGTGGGTGCAGTGACGAGTTGTCTGAGGCCGAGGTTGGCGAGGTTGCCGATCAGCGTGGTGGAGTTGATGTCGTTGTTGTTCTCGAGGTGGAAGTTCAGGTCCCCGAGGAAGATGTAGTCCGTGGAGGCGAGTGCGTTGGTGCTGGCAAGGTCGGCGATGGAGTCGCTGAACTGGGCCCAGGGTCCAGGGGGTCTGTAGACGAGCGTTCCTCTGAGGGTGGTGTTGGGGTCAATGTGGATCCGGAAGTGCAGGTGTTCGGCGGCATTGAGGGTGTCGTCTGCGTGGGTGGTGACCTTGAGGGTGGACTTGTGGACGATGGCAATTCCTACTCCGATGCCGTTGACGCGGTCCCTGCGGGAGATCTTGTAGCCATCTGGGATGGCAATGGCGATGTCTGGAGCAGAGGAGTCGTTCCACCACGTCTCGGTCAGGAAGGCTACGTCCGGGGCAGTGGCGTCGAGCAGGTCCCAGAGCTCGATGGCGTGTCTGTTTGCGGAGCGGGTTTTGAGGAGTATGTAGCGCAGGTGGTTAGGTCTGATCCTTGATGGTTTGGTGGTTCTGTCGCAGGTGAAGCTGCAGCTGCGGCAGGAGAAGGGTCCGTGGGTGCGTTTCGGGGCGGCCTGGTTGCAGCGTTGGTCTCGGCCTGTGTTGAGTGCGTGGAGGGAGTCAGCGTCATAGCTGAGGCTGGGCATGGTACGGTGGGGTGCATGGGGTCCAGGGGTTCTGGCACAGGGTACGGTCCTGGCACGGGCGGGCGCAAACAGGCTTACCTCTGGCGCGCCTCCGGCATTAAGAAGGGGTGGAGGGAGGGAGGAGCAGCTGGGAGGCGGGTGGCGGGGAGCGAATGGGAGAGGAGGGGGGCGGGGCCGCAGGGGACGCAGCGGCAGGAAACAGGCAACAGGCAACAATTACGATGAAAATACGAAAAATAGTCAGTAAAGCAGCGCACAGAGAAAACAGGCAACAAATATAATACAAATACGGGAGACAGGCAGCAGATCAGAGCAGATACTTACCGCAACCCACTGGCAACAGGCAACAAATGCAATAAACATACGAAAAACAGTCACTAAGGCAGCGCACAGAGAGAACAGGCAACAATTACGATGAAGATACGAAAAACAGTCAGTAGAGCGGCGCACAGAGAAAACAGGCAACAAAATAATACAAATACAGGAGACAGGCAGCAGATCAGAGCAAATACTTACCGCCCACCACTGGGCCACCAGGGATGAGGCGCAGGCGGGAGCCTGTGGGTGGAGGAGGACCTTGAACTCCCAGCAGCAGCGAGGGGCAGCAGCCAGAGGACACAGCACCAGCAGGGAACGCTGGGGTGGTGGGGGGAACGTCCTGGCCTGAGAACAGGTCAAGGGATGAAGGTCTGCTTGGTGGTCCTTATCAGCTTGTGGTATTGATTCATGGCGGTCCTGTAGTTGATCTGGTCATTGGTGATTTTCCCGTTCCGCCAGAGCTTTTCGAGGTGTCTGCAAGAGTGTCTGGCTTCTTGGTGGTCGGTCATGAACCAGGCGGCCTTCAGGGGATGTTGTGTGGCAGGGTGGCGGAGGAGTGCTAGCTGGTTGGCGCAGTTCGAGATCCAGCGGTGGAGTTCTCTGGCTGCGGAGTTGGCGTCGGTCGTGGCAGATGGGGGGTCTTGGAGGAGGGTGGTGTTGAGGAGTTCCTCGGTGATCTTACTCCAGTTCCTTTGTGTTGGGTGGGGGTGGGTTTGGGGAAGTGTACGCAGTGGTGGTCTGTCCAGTGTGGCTGTGTGGTGTGGCTGAAGTGGATGTTGGTCCCTCCTGCGAAGATGGGGTCGAGGGTGTGTCTGGCTCCGTGGGTGGGGTTGGTGACGAGTTGCTTCAGTCTGAGGTTGGCAAGGTTGTTAGGGAGGGTGGTGTAGTCGGGGTTGCTGTGGTTGTCGAGGTAGAGGTTCAGGTCCACGATGAGGATGTAGTCCGTTGAAGTGATGGTGTGGGGTGCGACGAGGTCGGCAATGGTGGTAGCTGAGGGAGCACGCGCTCCTTGGGGTCTGTAGGCTAGGGTGCCCCGCAGGGTGGTCCTGGGGCTGGTCTGGATCTTGAAGTGGAGGTGTTCAGTGTTTAAGAGGGAGTCGCTTGTGCTGGAGGTGGAGAGCCGGATGGCGCTCTTGTGTACGATGGCTAGTCCTCCTTCTGGACGGGGGGTCCTTTCTCTGGATCTTGTATCCATCGGGGAGTGCGGTGGCAATGTCGGGTGGAGATGCTGTTGCTCCAGGTATCTGTGAGGAAGGCGACATCGGGTGAGACTGTGTTGAGCAGGTCCCAGATTTCTACACCGTATCTGTGAAGAGAGTGCACATTGAGGAGGATGCAGGACATTGTTTCTGAGGTCCGGGTGTCCGGCGTGGTTCCGGCAGATGTGGGGGCGTTGTCAACGGAGAAGGAAGATCGGCAGTGTCCGCAGGAGAAGTGACCATGTGTGCTATTCTGTGCAGCAGTTTGGTAGTTGTTTTATCTACCGGGGTTGAGTGCATTGAGTGCTGCAGCGTTGTAGTGGTAAAGGCTGGTAGATCCAGGGTTCCTGCTGCTGACCGCGGTCGGGTCACGGATGGGAGCAGATGGGCTTGTCTTGGGCACGCCTTAGGCATGCCAGCGGCGCGACAACACAGCGCCGCAATAAATTAGGGGAGGGGGGATGAGTAGCTGGGAGGTGAGAGCCGGGCGGTCAAGGGGAGGGGTCTCAGTAGCAGGGGTGGTGGTGGTCATGGAGGGAAACGACACAGGAACAACACAACAAACAAGCAGGGCAGAATGCAAAAGACAACAAAAGGGCACTAAACCTGAATACTAATAAGAACAACAACAGTGAACAACTGTGAAATGCAATGATAGTGGGGAGAAGTGCAGACACTAGCAGGGCGAACAGAGGCTGAGGGAAATAAGAAATAACCAGCAGGAGGGGCGGACGCAGTCACGAGCAGGGCGAACTGAGGGTGAAAAGGAAAAAAGGAAATAAGGAAAAAGAATATCCAACAGGAGGGCAGGCGCACTCATAAGCAGGGGCAGAGCAGTCTCGAACCCGGCCTGGGTGAGAACCTGCATCGGAGCACACAACAGAGGAGCTGCTGGGGAGGAGAGGGCAGTTCCTCGACCGAGGGTCAGAGGACTTGCTCGCGCAGCCCCGCAGCGGCCGCCATAAAGTAGGGGAGGCGGGAGGGACGAGTAGCTGGGAGGCGGGAGTGGGGGCGGTCAAGGGGGAGGGGTCTCGGGGGCAGCAGTGGTGGTGGGTAAGGAGGGAAATGACACAGGAACGACACAACAAACAAGCAGGGCATAATACAGAAGACAACAAAAGGGCACTAAACCTGAATACTAATAACAACAACAACAGTGAAATTCAATGACAGTGGGGGGCAGGCGCAGACACGAGCAGGGCGAACAGAGGCTGAATGAAATAAGACATAACCTGCAAGGGGGGCAGGCACAGTCAGGAGCAGAGCGAACTGAGGGTGACAAAGAAAAAAGGAATTAAGGAAAAAGAATATCCCACAGGGGGGGCAGGCACACTCACAAGCAGGGGCAGAGCAGTCTCGAACCCGGCCTGGGTGAGAACCAGCGTCAGGGCACACAACAGCGGAGCTGCTGGGGAGGAGAGGGCAGGTCCTAGACTGAGGGTCTGGGAAAAACAACTGGACCTGCAATTCATCTTGAATCCAGGACCCCAGAGTGACTCAAAAGGGCTAATCTGCTGACCTATTGATCTGAACCTAAAAGGCTCCCCAACAGCTCCTGGATCTATCTTCAGCAAGCTCCTAACGCCCAAGTGGTGCTTCGGAGGTCCTGGTCGTTTCATGGGGTTCTCCAGCTCATCAAATCAAGCTTTTGGGCTTTTCGCAACAGCTAATGGGCCCGTTCACACCAGAACTGCGCAGCTGGTGCCAAAATCCAGCATGAGTCACCACCAGCCCATCTCTTTGCACAGCAGCATTGACAGCCCATAGGGGACTGCCAATGTGAAGCTCCAGCACGCCCACCCACGACACCCGGCCTGCTCTTTATACCACACCAAATATCACTGTGATGCTCTCCTTGCTCCTCGTGACCCTCTCCATTGTGCACAGGACTCTTAGCACAAAACTTCAGAAGGTAACACTTCAGCTGGACTAATCTGGGACTATCTCTGACCTGGGCTCAATCGCGATTGGCCTGAACTTTTGACTTTGACTGTGTTCAGCATGACCAAATATCTCTGGTTGACACTTTATGCTTTCGGGCTCTATTTTTCACTTTGTTCTTTGAAAATTCATAACTGTGGTTTTACTGCTACTACGTTTGTTATTTTGGTCTGCTTTTATTTATTAAATTAAGTTCTATTTTTCTAACCTGATATGGAATATTCTTGTGTGGTGTTTTCACTGTTTTTCTGTTTGCAGTGTGGAACAGATACTTTACACGTTTCTTCTAAAATAAGCCTGATGGCTTTGTGTCAAGCTACCAGGGCATTGAGCATTTTTTAATTTGTGTTTTGCTTGTGGGC
Organism: Triturus cristatus; assembly: GCF_964204655.1. Classification (NCBI taxonomy): domain Eukaryota; kingdom Metazoa; phylum Chordata; class Amphibia; order Caudata; family Salamandridae; genus Triturus; species Triturus cristatus. Next base: position 618,102,555 of record NC_140582.1, read on the forward strand.
ACCCTGATTAGGATTGTGGTTGCTGCATGACCAGTGCTCACACCTCAGTCAACTCATAATCCAATTTCTAACAACTAACATAACAAATGGTATCCTAATTGCAGAAGTAATAATCCACATAATGTTCTTATAAATACTGTAGCAAAATCTGTTCTGCCCATTTAGTCAACTTGGAGTTTTTAGTCTTGATTGCCCAGTTGGACCTTTCCTGTGGGTGAATCTCCCTACCTGACTCTCAACCTCTGTAATTTGCCAGTAAGTGGACTGAGCATGTTTACTGATGGTGTCCCAGGAATCAAAGGAAGGGGGTAGAAGTTAAAGCCACTGATTTTTACATCATTGGGACTTTTCCTCCACCAGGAGGGATTGTCTCTTGAATATGAGACCATATGGGATCCATTATGTGAGGAAAAACAATTTTAAAATACCTCCTACCATTAGAAAGGACACATTCTATTAAGAGGATCAAAGGTAGTGGTATGATTAAAAAATGTGAGATGTGAAAAGAGAGTTATTAGATATCCCTCCCACATCTATCTCTGGAAGAACCAGGTCAACATGTTTTGAACAACTTTGCACCATATGGGTCGAAGGCTTTTGACAGGACCGAAAGGTTGTTTTATAGGATCCTTTCATGAAGTCAAATTAAATCAAATTAGATACTTTCCCTCCAACTTTCAAAGCTTTTGTCTTCTTTTTTGGTCATAGGGAACTCGTTGTCCAGTCATAGAAGAATGCAAAAGGAAAAAATGATGAACAGAATGCTAAATGATGCAAACATTCACCCCCAGTCACACAGATGTGGGTTTAATCCATTGTTCTTTTGCTCACAACGTCACCTGGAAACAAGCATCCTGAGCCCAGTTTTGGGGCATCCCCCCTCATCAGCTAGGCTGGCTTGAATCTAATGGCTCAGTGAGCACGGGACCCACATCTGGGCATACCCTTACTACTTAGGGTGACAAATGCAAAAGAAATAAATGATGGATGGAACGCTGAACAATGCAAACATTCAATTCCAGTCACAAAGATCTGGGTTTAATCCATTGTTCTTTTGCTCACCACGCCACCACAGTTTGGACACAGCCATACACAAATCAGTATTGACCCTGTCCGTCATGGGAACAGTACAGCCCAAACTGCCAAGCCAGGTCCTCCATGGACCAGAAACAAGCATCCTGGGACAGGTTTCAGTGCATCACCCCTTATCAGCCAAGCTAGCTTGAATCCAGTGGCTCAGTGAGCACCAACCCACGTCTTGACATACCCTTCCCACTTAGGGCGACAAATGCAAAGGGAACATGATGATGTCCCTGGATGCCTGTTTCCGGTCAAGGGAGTACCTGGCTTGGCAGTTCAGACTGGACTGTTCCCATGAGGAACAGGGTCAAGACTGATTTTCATATGGCTGGGTCCAAACTGGGGTGGCATGGTGAGCAAAAGAACACTGGATTAAACCCAGATTTTTGTGACTGGGGTGAATGATTGCATTGTTCAGCATTCCGTCCATCATTTGTTCCTTTTGCTTCAGTCCTAGAAGGAGGCAAAAAGACATGGAGAACAATGTGTTATGTATTAGAATCTAGTACTGATGTTTTCCCATATTTCTAATAATGCATGCACCCAATGATTTCTATAAATGTGTATTTTTGCTCTATTAAATGCGAACATCTTCAAACCTTTTTGGATTGTTTGTCTATGTGAGCAAATGTATTAATTGCTCATGTATTCCATACTAGGATGGATCTTAATTTGGGGGCACTCTATTATCAAAGCCTCCTCTATGCAAATTTCAGATAACTTATGCTGTGTGGATCTCACTGAATTTTGAAATGATTTGGAGTTTGAGTCTAGGTAGATGTAAATATAGACAGTGCTTTGAAAATGAACAGTCAGGGTAAAGGAATATGTGACCGCAATGTTATGTACGTTGAGCTTGAGGGGAGTGAAGTAGTAAAACATTTACAATTAGTGCCCCTTTAGAAACTGGTAGAAAACTGTCTTGTACTGCTTCTGCGGCATACCTTAGTTTCTGTTTTAGAAGGTCTTCATCAATCTGGGCAGAGGCACGGTAGTACTATTCCTTTCATTACATTGGAGAAGCTATAGAAAATGGAAGTTGGAGGGTAATAAATCGATAAAGGAGTGAAAGGGGTTTGAAAATGACTCCGCCTATTTCGGAGATGTTTAGAGAGTCACTCTACAGTTGTAGTTTCCCCTTTACCTTAGTCCTTCAGTGTGTACTCAACGACACATTCTCTGCATCCTAAAAGAAGTGGGGGAAGCTGCCATGTTTTATAGCAGTGTTCCTTGCCAGGTGTTCCCAATCGGTAAAACAGGAAGACAGGAGTGTTTAGTTAATAATAACCCCAGGGGTCTTAGAGTGGTTTTGACATGCCCCTGGGGGACTAGAAAGAAGTTATCTTGTCTTGAAACAGAGGTTGATGTTTGCTGGTACCCCTGGGGTATCTACAATAGTGACCACCTCATGTACTATTCGAAAGTCATTAAGATTGTACTTTTGTCTAAACATACAGTTCTACAGGTGTGATGGAACCGTTTTAAAATTATAGAATAAGCATAAATTCAATGGTGGTTGAATGCAGGTATCATTTATCGTGATCGAAAAAGCAGACATATAAGAGAGGTTTTTCATCATGAGCCTGGGGGACTTCGAGCTATTTTGTCATGACCCCGGGGGACTTAGAATGATGTTATCCAATCTAATCCTGTTCATGTAATTCTGTGGAATTTAGCAGAGTTTTTTTGCAACTCCTTGGAATTCCACAGAGTGAAAGTCTGTTACGCCCAGGCCTACATTTAAGATAAAACTGCTATGGCAGAGATAGGGTAAGGGGCACGTGAACATGTGCACACATGCATGTGTGTAGGTGTGCAGGCTGCACATTTAAGAATACCATTGCGCTTTGCTTGGCAGTTGCGCAGAAGTAGCCTTGTGCAGAAGGCATTCTGCCCGGATAGCTGCTGACCTAGGTCAGCATTATAATACTGATGGACAGTCATACATTTGTCCATAGGGTTTACTGGAAAATCAGTAGTGCTTCATTGTGTAATACACATTGGTGAAGTCAGTCTTCAAGTGCAATTTTGCCCCACTTAAGGCTACATAGCCCAGCAAGAAGTCTACCTGGGGTGAAAATGCATGCCTAATTTGCATATACAGGTCCCAATATCATACATATGTATTATATGGATCATCAACAATCATATTTTTCTGACTAAGCACATAATCAGATTTCTGGCCTTTCCCCTCCCCATGGGGACACGTTAATTACTCTTCTCCTCAGCAGAGTGAACAAAGGCTTCTCCACACAAAGGAAGCAATTATCAGTAATTAAGGTAGTTCCTGAGAAGGAAGGGGTGGGAGGGAAAGTCTGCATCTGATAATTAGCGTGCTACACTGCACCTGGACTGAGTCATCCCAGTCCTTCTCAACATAGGAGGAAGCCCAAACACCTGGATAAAACACAGGAGGGGCTCCCCTGTAAGGTTTTGGTGGTATCAGGTGGTGATGTCATCCAGAGGGGGACCTGAGGCACCCTGAAGAGCTCTTTTCATGGAAAACTTGACAACGCTGGTCAGTTGTCCCAGAATGTTATGCAGACGGGTTGGGACAGGGATGGAGAGATAACGTGTGTGATTATAGGATCGGCTAAGTGTGCCTGACATCTAGGACTTTACTCCCACACTTTTACATTTCTGCACAAGGAAGAGGTAGTGAGCCAGAATTTTAATCTGGAAGGAGCAGCAAAACCATGGGCAACAGATGGACCTGATGGACTAAAGCCTTTGTCTGCAGCTGACCCCCAGGATTAGATGAGTCTCTCCATGGTCAGTGGCACTAGCCCCTTAATGGCTGAGGAACTTCAATTTTCGATCGTGATCGAATCGACCCGCCATCTTGTGCTCCGCCGCCATTTTGTGTTGCCATCACTCAGGCAGCACGGCGAGCAAAGTCTATTCTGCTTTTTCTGCAGCTTCGTGTTAAAATGGTCTTTCTGCCTCTATTTGCGAAGCTGGTGTTAGGTTTAGCCGAGTACACTAATCCCTGTCTGGTTTTTCTAATCCCCGTCTCAACTATCTGTTGGTTCACACTATTCTTTCCTGACTTTATCTTATCGTCTGGCCTTCACTGTCCTCTGCTAGCATTCTCTCGTTTCACAACTGTCCTCCAACCCACACAAACGTATCTTGCCACCTGCAAGTTTGTTACAAATCCGTTAATAAATTAGTTTGAGGGAGGGGTGACAAACACAGTTGGAGGAGAGGTTTCTTCGAGTCATCTGACACTTTTGTTTTCAAATCTCTCCCATTGGTCCTGTCTTGTTTTTCAACTTTCCTTTTTGGCTCCTTCTTGTATTTGCTGGGAGTATACTTGGTTAATGTATATAGTACCTATATGATATATAAGATTGTGTGCCACAGAGTGAAGTGACAGTCTCCTGAGAACCTACCTTGTGTACTTCTGGGACAACTGTACTAGCTGCAGCTAATAAATCTGATCTTCTAACGCCTAACAGAGTGTCCCGTGTCTCTGTGTAGCTGAGCAGGAGGAACCCAGGAGATTAAGGCGTACCCTGCGCCGCCAGGCCTAAAAGGTTCTGGTTCTTCATGGCCCCTGAGGACCAGTTGGGGGAAGATCTGGACTCCACTGCCACCCCAAGTGCCCTGCAAGACAGCCACAATTCTCTGGGGCTTTGGATTGTGAACAGTAGGGTGCTCTTCTGACTATTAGCAAATGGCCTGCACAAGGAACCCCACCCAGCAGGAGAGGAGCATCAGGACCCAGTGAAGGGAAAGACTGGTGCAGGGAGCCAGAACCACTAGCCCCCATAATACACATCCTGTAGAGGCCAGGAGGCCTATTAAAATGGCCAGGAGTAAAAATAAAAAGATCAAGGAAACTGGCAAATGAGGCCTAAACTATGCACCTTTTAATGATTTGCCCATTTTAACCATATGGCTGGTGAGTGGGGGATGAAAGAGTGACTTGCACCTGCCCAAGCCTCTGTAGTGGGCGGAGCCTGCCAGGGTCACGGGGGCTTTGTGGCTCCCTCTGAGGCCCCCAACATGAATGGAGGCACCAAGGTGCACCAGGTGGGACCAGGGTACCCACAGCATTAAAAAGAATGAGGAGCCTTACCACCCCAGTGTGAGGCCGCAAGGAAGAAGCAAAGAGGCAAACGCTGCTAATAAAAATGTCATGCTTTTCACCTAGAGCACCGTATAAGGGTATTCTTTGAGTATTCTCTTCAGTATTGAGTTTGAGTATTGTTTTGTTTTGTGAGGTGCCCTAAAGCAGGCTTGGGCACTACCAGCCTATATCCTGAAGTGTTTTAAGGGCTACAGGAGGGCATTAGCCCTCCTCCCAGTTAGCTTATTAAAAAACACCCTAACTTCAAGGTATATTGAATTGATGACTCCTATGCAATGCTGAATTCATTTTGAGGCACTCCTCGAACTTGAGATGTTGCTCTTCAGCTTGGACGTGCAGGGCCCCAAGCAGTTGGTCTTTTGGCAGCATTTTATGTGGCGTGAGTGTGTTAGAAATAGAGACTGACATAATGTTTCTTTCAATGTGATGTTTATTCACAAACGAATATTCAGAAACATTACAATGCTTTTATTAAAGTCAATGATTGCATTTAAAAATGGTTATTGATTCCATCGATATGATGGTAATTTCTAATATGTGATAATGTGGGAACCCCCTGTCAAAGCCAAAATAATTTCCTTATATTTCAATGTTGTGACTCCTGGCAAAACTTATGGGCCAGCTTTATTTAAAATGACAACCTCTTATATTGCCATGTGGTATCTGATTTAGGTGGTGGTATTGTGATTATGGGGGACAGGACACACTAGTGGTCAAATGTGATTTCAGAAGGTCACTAAATGTATTTACATCTGCCTGACACATATGTATATAAATTAATGCACAGTATTTAGTAGTGTATGTGCATCAAAACTAATTTTTTCTTTTTCAGAGAACAAGCACTGACTGAACAATGAATTACTGAGTGCTGTTACTGCATGCAGCAAATGGAGAATAGTAGCCCACACCAACTCCACTGAGAAAGCCTTAAACTGCACAGCTTCGCTACACTGAAAGAGTCAAGTGCTACAATGGAGTACTTGTTTCCCAGTAAGGAGACAGTTGTGGCCCTATTACATGCACAGGATTCACGTGTAGCACAATTAGTAGCCCAATTTCTAACAATACATCAAGGACTAACACAGTAATCACCACTACAGAATCTTACCTCTACTTCATAAATTAACCAACTACAATCATAGCAAAAAAAGCACTTCCAAGATAATGCTACACTATTAAGGCACACAGTAACTGCCATAAACCACTGTAAAAGAAGCAGACTATAAAAAAACACCCACTATTTCACTAGCAGGCTTGCATCATCACAAGAAATACCCACAGTATAATAAAACTAAACTGCTGTCAAATTAAAACAATAAATGTTGTGCTGCAACACACCTTCTATGATTGAAATACACTTTCATAAAATATAAAACTTACAGCAGTATGATACAGACACATTCACCGATAAATGCAAGTACAAAGAAAAACATGAAGTCACTCTTACTATCACTATATAAAATCACTATGTAACATATTGTAACATATACATCACTATATAAGCACAAATACAAATTCATACTGCTAGTTTACCACCTCAGAATATTATCACACACAGTGCAAAACACACCAATACTCAAACATACAACTATTCCTGCAGATCAAGAGTCCCGCATTGTATACATAACCAATTAAAAAAACGTCCGCCAGTAGGTAGTTATAGTTAGGACCTTGTTTCTATTAAAAAAACATTTTTTCTTTTGCCAATACCTTTGGCGCCGGTTGACAAATCTTCGCGAAATATTCAAAACTAATGGGGCGGACCGGTCAGCTCCTGTGCTGAAAGGTTCGGGCTGATTCATCAAGCAGGGGCCAAGAAAAAAGAGGGGTCCCAAAGCATGTTTTCTCCATGTTAGTTTCCATAGAAATTTTGAAACAGGTTACAGCCCGAACTGCTGAACCTAATTACACCAAATTTGGCAAAAAGGTAGGTCTTGGTCTAGAAAGTGTGCTTTTTTTTTTAAATGGTGTAAATCCGTTCAGTAGTTTCTAAGAAATAATTAAAAAAAAAATTATATCTGGGTGGAGCCTAACCACATATCTCATGGTGAGATCTGATGGCTGTCAGCACTTCATCCTGGAATTGCTGTCAGCCATCTTGGGACCAATATACATGATAGCACCCCTTTTGAAATGCATTGTAGTGAGCAGAAGGTTTTGAGGGTCACCAAAAGGAAAACTATAAAGGGTGATAACAGACTTTAGTTACATTAGAATTTATTTGTTGACGGTACCATACAAATTTTAGGAATTGTGGTCTGTTCTAAGGTGATTTTACCATGTGAAAAACCTTCTGCTGAGATATCATGAATCATGTTTGAGAGAAAACTATTTTCTCATGCTTGTCCCATAGAGGTTTGGAAGGTGCTCCAGAAGCTAAAATGAGAGCATATTTTCAGCAAATTCACATTATATTTCTCAGTCATGTGAGAATGAAGTCTGACATTCTCAGTAAAGCATGTAGATCCAACAAAGTTGATTCCTTTGTGTTCTACTGCAGCTTCCCAGAGTGTTCTAAAGAAAAAACAGTCTTACTTATGACATAAATATGGCACACCTAAAGCCATCTTGATTGGAATAAATTGATAACACTTAAAACATTTATATTAAAAAGGAACAAAATGAGGGAGTTCATTTTGTCATAGAAATTATGGTTAGTGCTGTGGAAAGAGTAATTAGGACATGTTTTAAGTGAGATCTCAAATATCTTCCTGTTATACTTCAACAGGAGCAGCCTGTCAGTTGATTCCTTTGAGTCTACTGAAGCGTCCCAGAGTGTTCTAAAGAACAGCTAGAGCGCTAACTGTCTTACTTATGACAAAATTATGGCACACCTGAAGCCATTTTGATTAGAATAAACTGGTAACACTTAAAACATTTAATTTAAAAATGAACAAAATGAGGGGGTTCGTTTTGCCATAGAAATTATGGTTAGTGCTGTAGAAAGAAAAATTACGACATATTTTAAGTGAGATCTCAAATATCTTCCTGTTATACTTCAACAGGAGCAGCCTGTCAGTTGATTCCTTTGTATTCTACTGCAGCTTCCCAGAGTGTTCTAAAGAACAACTAGAGCTCTAACAGTCTTACTTATGAAAAACTTATGGCACCCCTGAAGCCATCTTGATTGGAATAAACTGGTAACACTTAAAACATTTAATTTAAAAAGGAACACAATGAGGGGGTTCATTTTGCGATAGAAATTATGGTTAGTGCTATAGAAAGAAAAATTAGGGCACATTTCGAATGACTTCTCAAATCCTCTTCTATTTCATAAAACAATTCTGACATGCTGACTGAAACATGCACTTTCAATACCAGCAGCAGACTTCCAGTTAACTTCCTGGTGAGCAGTAGCTTTACTACAGTGATCTAATGAGCAACTAGAGTGTTAACATTCTGAATTTATGGCAAATGTGTGGCACATCTGAATGTATTCTTGATGGATTCAAAGTAAAAAACTGAAAGCATTTCCTACTGATGAGACTGTATTAAATAAGGAAATTGGGAACTTCATAACAAATACTCCTCCTAAGATGGCCACTGGAAATAAAAGAGCCCAAATGTATCACATATATCACCCAGATGTTGCCCACATATAGCCCAATGACAGTAGTGTGCAAAACACGTTTTATTTTTTGTTTGTTTGCAGTTTTATATTGTGCAGACTTGTCAGGTATTGGAGCGTTGCATCTTAATTGGACCCCGTATTGCGTATTCTGCTCAAAGTACTTGAAATTGATCTTGAGAAACATTGAACTTTACTATTGTGTTATCCTAAAGTTGCTCTGATCTGGGCTTTGTAACACCCGTTTTTACATACTGGTTTTAATTAATTCTCATTGTATTGACTTAAGAAAGAGGACTTACTGTTTTTATGTACACTTTTATGATCTATGTTTCTAAATCAGATCAAAAAATGTTTATTGAATTGATTTGAAGTCTCCCAAGATGGCCACAAATCAAAAAGGAGCCCAAATGTAGCACAAATATCACCCAGATGTAGCTCACTTATAGCCCAATGACAGAAGTGTGTAAAATTCCAGAACCAGTTTGGGCACTTTTAGAAGTCAGTTGGTAAGGGTTGATATATCTAATAGGCCTGGGCGAATATTTTGTTCCGTTCGCGGAAATTGCGATAATTTGACATATTCGCGTTCCGCGGAGAGAGCGAAAATGTCAAAATTTCCGCTTTCCGCAGCTTGGCGATAATTTGTTTCTTGCTCGCGCTGTAAAATAATACATTGTCGCACCCGCGCGATCGCCTTACCTGAATCCCTGCGTTCGCCGACAAGTTTTCTTGATCCGGTCGCGTTCTCCATGAGATGTTGTATTGTTTTTAGCCATTTGCGCTGTCTCGCGACAGTTCGCGCCCGCAGTGACGTCATGTGTCATGCGATCACATCTTTCTTCTCGCGATCATGCACCACGAGACAACTCAAAACAAGATGGCCGCGCCCGCGAGCAACCACATGGGTAAGTTGGCGACCCGCAACCATGCAGAAAATCACGCGAACATGCTGGAAAAAAACTTCCGCATCTTCGCGATATTTCTGCTTGTTAGCGATAATTTTAAACATTTTCGCTATAATTTGCGGAAGTGGATTTCGCAAATTCCGCCCAACCCTAATATCTAACCAATAGAAATGTGTTATATAGTTTGAAATAATTTAGGAAGGAATGATTTGTTACATACATGTATTTGTGTGGAATAAGAGATAGAGACTTTACCATTACTGGTTTTGCCTTGCTGAGAGCAGTACATTACATTTATTGTGTGCATAAGAAAATATTTTCTGAGTTTCTGATATTTTATATTCTACAAATCAATTTGGAAGGTGAATTATAAATTTGTGAGGTGTATTATGTGTAAGCTTTATTTTTGAAGTTAAATAATTAATCAAGAACTTTGATGTTCGAAATATATTAATAAATGTAGAGATGTTTATTGTAGTTTGCTTTATTGTAGTTAAATGTTGTTTGAAATAGATTCTGTGTAGCATTATGTGTATATTGGAATATGGATTAGTGATTATGGTAGTTTGTTTTAGTGTGTAGATATGTATATTTGTAGTATACCACATAATTTTAGCTGTTGCTTTAAATTTGGAGGTGGAGTCTGTCAAATTTTAAGGTGTACATGAACTTCTGTCTCAAGTATGTTTCTACTTGTATATGTATTTTCATATGTATTATACATTTGTAGGTGCATGATGTATAGCAAAGAGGTGTTGTTGCGTTTTATGTGGTAGGCTCAAGACTGTGAGTACTAGTAGAATGGTGAAGATGCAGCAGAAAAGTGTTGTGTAAAAGATGGTGACATAAGGTGTTATTAATTAGGCTTTTTTTAAAGTTTCTAGAAAGGTACAGTTGAAGTATGCCACATCATTTTTGATGTTTCTTTGAAATTTGAAGTTTGTTCTCTGTTATTTTTATGTTTTGATAGTGTTATGGTTCAGACATATTCATGTATGGTTTTAGTAATATGGTGAGACTTTTACTAAAGATATGTGAAGGGTTCCTACTTTCTATTTGGGTAGGTGTAATATTATAAGTTGTTGTAGAATGGTTAAGCAGTAGCCTGAAAGTGAGGTTTGAGATGTTTGTAGAGATGCTATTTGAAAAAAGTTTTATTTCATATATACCGCATAATTTTCAGTGTCTTTTGAAAACTGAAGTGTACTCTGTGAAGTTTTGAGCTGTGCATGGTGTTGTGACTAAGATATGTGTCTACTTGCTCATACACTTATAATATCACCCAGGCACTACCTTTGCACTCCTGTAATCACTCATGCAGTACCTTAGTACTTCTGTAATCACCCAGGCAATACTCATGCACTTTTAAAATCACCCACTCACTTTTTATGTACTCCAGTAATCCCACAGATATTATACCTGCAGTCATGCAATCACCCAGGCACTAGTTATGTACTATCCCTACAGTTATGCAATCATGCAGGCCGTACCTATGCACCCATGTAATAACCCTCACACTACTCGTACAGTCATAGAAATCATGCTGGCTCTATTGTTGCACGCATCTATTCACATACGCAGTACATAATGACTCATCTATGCCTTCAGTTGTTATTTATACACTTATCCGTGCTTTCAATGTCTATATCTGCACTCATGCAATTAGTCAGTCACTTTTCATATTCTCCTGCAATTACCTAAAGACTACCCTTGAACTCATATAATCACCCAAGCACTACTCATGGAGTTATGCAATCACTCAAGCAGATCTATTGCATGTCTCAGTTTCTAGGTTTCACCATATTCCAGAAATATTGGATACATTTTTCGTTTTGCTATGATGATGATTTGAAATGGTAGAGTCATATGTATGTGTGCTTGTAACAATATGGAGAGACTTATAGTTGAGTCATGTAATAGTCTGCTGCTTTATATTTGGCTAGGCCCAACACTCATGCAGTTATAAAAACATCCAAGTACTCGCCATGCAGTCTTACAATGATCCAGGCACTACATATGCAGTGCTGTAATCACTCAGGCATTACTGCTGCACTGATGCAATAATCTAGGCACTATCTATGCACTCATGCAATCAGCAAGGTATTACCCATGCACTCTTTCAAACATGGAACCACTACTCATGGACTTATATAATCACCAAGGCACTATCGTTGTAGTACTTTAACCACAGAGGCACTACTCTTGTACTCATGTATTAACTCAGCCAGTAGTCATGATGTTATTAAATCACCCAGGCACTACCTTTGTACTCCTTTATTCATTCAGGCACCATCTGAGTAGTCCTGCAATCACCCAAGAAGTACCCATGCACTTATAAAATCAGCCAGACACTTCCCATGTAGTCATGTAAATCCCCAGATATTACCCCTGTAGTCATGCAACCACCCAGGCGTTACCTATGTTCTTCTTTAATCCCCCAGATGTTACCTCTGTACTCATGCAATCACCAATGCATTAGGTATACAGTGCGTCATTCAGCCAGTCACTATCTTTCCACTCTTTCAATCACGCAGGCACTACTCTTGTACTTATGTAATCACTCGTCCAGTACTCATGCAGTTATAAAACTACCCTATCTATGTTGATAAGAATTCACCCAGGCAGTATGTTAACACTCCTTTATTCACTCAGGCACTAAATCAGTAGTCCCGCAATCATTTAAGAAGTACTCATGCCCTTATAAAATCACCCAGGCATTACTTTTGCACTCCTGTAATCACTCAGGCAGTACTTTAGTACTTCTGTAATCACCAAGGCAGTACTCATAGTGATATGAAATATTGTAGACATATTTCTTCTAGATATGATGTTGGTTTGAAAACGTAGAGACATATGTTTGCATGTTTCTAAGAATATGGAGAGACTTGTATTTCAGTGATGTAATAGGCTGCTGCTTTATATTTTGCTAGGTCCAACACTTATGTAGTTATAAAAACAGCCAAGTACTACCTACACAGTCTTCTAATGATCCAGGCAGTACATATGCACTGTTGTAAACACCTAGGCACTACCTATGCACTCATGCAATCGCCGAGGTATTACCCATGCACTCTTTCAATCATGTAGCCACAACTCATGCACTTATAAATTCATCCAGCCACTAACTTTGCTCTATTTCAATCACAGAGGTACCACCCTTGTACTTATGTAATCACTCAGCCAGTAGTCATGCTGTTAAGAAATCCCTCAGGCACTACCTTTGCACTCCATTATTCACTCAGGATCTACCTGAGAAGTCCTGCAATCATCCAAGAAGTACCCATGCAGTTATAAAATCACCCACTCACTTCCTATGTAGTCATGAAAATACCCAGATATTACTCCTGTAGTCATGCAATCACCCAGGCGTTACCTATGTACTTCTTTAATCCCCCAGATGTTACCACTCTACTCATGCAATCACCAACGTACTAGGTATACAGTGCTTCATTCAGCCAGCTACTATCTGTCCACTCTTTCAATCATGCAGGCACTACTCTTTTACTTATGTAATCATTCGGCCAGTAATCGTGCACTTATGAAAACGCCCAACTAATATCCATGCAAATTTCCAATTATGTAGGCACTACACATGAACTACTGTAATCACTCAGGCATTACTGCTGCACTCAAACAATCACCAAGGTATTAACTATGCAGTTTTTCAATCATGTATCCACTACTCATGCATTTATTTAGTCACCCAGCCTCTACGGTTGCACTCATGCAATTACCCAGGCATTATCCCTGTAGTCATGGAATCACCTAGGTATCAATGCTGTAGTATACAATTACGATGAGCAGTCAAAATATCGAATTTATTATATTGACCTACAATAATATCAAGTTTCTAATATCGTAGGGACAGAATATCGATGTCAAGAATACCGTTGACCAGAATATCGACCTTAAGGTAAGTAATATCGTTTTTTTATATCGAAGTTAGTAATATCGAAGTAAGTAATATTGTTAGCAAAAATTTTGTTGGTAATAATATCGATATTTATATTAGTGTTATGTATTTTAGTATGTATTTTATATGTGTGTTTAACATTTTTTGTAATGTATTTTTATTATTTTTAAATATATGTATTAAGTGTTTAGAAATTAGTAATTTTTTTCAAGTATATTTTGGGGCCGATTCCGATCCTGTATTTTTTTTCCCGTACGACTCGTATCCGTATTTTTTTCCGTACGAATCGTACAAGTCACGTCCGACCCGTGAAGTACGATTCGTATGGGAAAAAGTACATACAGATCGGCCTGATCTGTACGAATTGTAGCGGGAAAAGTTGTACGAGACAGACCCGGACACTTTTCCGTACGAATCGTAAAAAGACAGTCCGAGCGTACAAGTACGATCCGGACCGGCTTTCCAATTTACGATTCGTACGGAAAACGTCCCGTACACGGGGAATGACTTGTACATATGCAACGTCGGTGTACGCACCGTACATACGCAATGTTGTTGTACGCACCAATTTTGTATTACGCACCGTACATATGCAATGGCGGTGTACACACCATACATACACAATTTCATTGTACGCACCAATGTCGTAGTACGCTCCGTACATAGCAATGGTGGTGTACGCACCGCACATAGGCAATGGCGGTGTACGCACCATACATAGCAATGGAGGTGTACGCACCGTACATAGCAATGGCGGTGTACGCACCGTACATAGCAATGGCGGTGTACGCACCGTACATAGCAATGGCGGTGTAGGCACCGTACATGGCAATGGCGGTGTACGCACCGTACATAAGCAATGGCGGTGTACGCACCGTACATATGCAATGGCGGTATACGCACCGTATATAGCAATGGCGGTGTACGCACCATACATTTGCAATGGCAGTGTACGCACCGTATATAGCAATGGCCGTGTACGCACCGTACATACACAATGCATGGGGGTGTGTGCCTGCACGACTCGTACACCTGTACCGTACTGAACCACGGACACTGTAAAACAGCACAAGAAGGGTCTATTCGAATCGCACAACACCACAAAACACGTCTACAGTGCACTAAAAATGGAAATGACTGACCTGGACACATCCAAACAGGCAAACAGAGGGGCAAACTCACAACCACCCCTTATAACACTCCCACCAAAAATTCAAACTGAGGCCCACTCACAAATGGACCAATAAAAAGGGCCCACACACACAAACCATGAGCCTTTGCAACAGACTCACTGCAGCTAGAGAGCATACACCAACAACTGCACCCATCCACCTTAACATATACACCGTCACACAACCTCCTTCACACATACCCCCTCTACACATTCACACCCACACCGTCACATTCAGACCCACACACCCACAACCATCCACACCCTCACCCCACACCATGCCCACAGACAAGAATCCAAAGTTCACAAGGGAGGGGCTGGAGATCCTTGTCAATGAAGTCATCAGAGTCGAGCCACAGCTGTTTGAAACATTGGTCAGACAGACCAGCATAGCTGAAAAATCACGCCTGTGGCAGAGGATCGTCGATAGGGTGAATGCTGTTGCACCCATCAGAAGGACCAGTAATGAATGCCAAGCCAGGTGGTACGATCTGCGGAGGGCGGTCAAGCGCAAAATGAATGATGACTATGCCCGGAGCACCATCACTGGAGGTGGTGCGCCCCGCAGACCAGTACATTACCATCCCTGGGAGGAGAAGGTGATGGCCCTGCTTCCGCCGATGGGAGTACATGGACTGCAAGGACTTCCAGAGCCTGGTGAGTACACAAACAACTTACGTAACATGGGGGTAATGGCATCCACAGCCCAACAACACAAAATGCATGCAACTACCCCCAAGCCCTCACCGGCCAGAACCACAGTAAAAAATAACGCTAATGCGACTAACATGTGTATGCTCCACTGAGAAAGCAAGGCCATGCTATGTCCCATGCTACACGAAGCAGCAACCCAAGAATGGATGTCCGGTATGCTGGGAGGGTGGGTGGCACAAAACACATTGTTGAACTCCAAATCAGACACAATTGCCCTCATCCCATATGGAAGTTAACGGAGAAAAAGGCTTTCTCTACCTGTATGTTTCAAAATGTACACCGTATCATCTATTTAAACACTGACACTGCGACTGGACCAACAAACAGAAAATTTAACACATAAGAAAGAGAATATTCATTCTTAGATTTTATTTTTTTTAACTTTTATTTTACGTGAAAATGTATGACCAATCACCAAAAATGACGGTCACAGGGTCAGGCAACGAAATGCGGAGCTGCGCATAGGAGACACACCATCAGCATGTGTTCACGTCCCGTTGTGTGGAGCAACCTGCACAAATGCAGACACAACCAGGAACTTCATGCACAATAGATATTATTAGCCATGAAGAACTGCATGCATGTTGCCGAAGTAGACATACACATATGCTCAATATTTGACAAGTACCATAGATGACGCATGCAAACTGGCAAGAGAGCTGCAGTGACAGAGATAAGGCACTTTGGATTGTGCTGAACACCTTTATTCCACATACACACACAAAGGGAAATGCATCCATGTGAACAGACTCACAAGTCAGTTGACAGAACATGTGGGACATACGCTGGACCCCCCCTTCACGACACGGATGATGTCAATCCCAATGAACTGGCACACAAGTCAAGGGGATGAGCCAAACACATCCTGCTGCACACAGAGAGGCTGCAATTCCCCATAGAGTCTGTTGTTGTGATGTCCCAGACTATGTCCACCCGTAGCATCCGCAATGTTTCAGAGCCAAGGTTTACACACATTGATGCCTTCATCAGACACCACACTCCACTATAGCTGACAGTCAAGAAGGGTGACTATCATGTGATGGGAGTGATGCTACATCTTAAATGTTCCATGGTGAGAAGACATGTATGCATGGTACCACAACATGCACAGAAGCAGGCCCACACATTCCCAACCCGTACCACCACCAAAAAGCCTTGCTGCTATCCTTACACAAACTGACATTTCCACATGTCCGTGCACGGAACGCTGATTCAGCACACGTTGCAATCCTCATGAGGAATAGCAGGAGGACAAAGATGACACGAGCAGACAACAGGCGCAAAAACCTGGGAATGACAGACACACAAGAAGTCACTTAAACAATTCTCGCCGCACAGACGGACATTTACAAAACATGAACAATGTTGGTCACATGTAAATTTCAAAGAAAGTCTCTCCGCAAAACTGTGTGGCATGACATCATCACTCTAGTGACACATCAGAACACACATCAAAATCACTTTGCATTCAGTCAGCTGGACACACACATTGCAACACATGCCACTCAATGCTACAAGCTTGCACACTCATACCCAGTGACTCACCATTATGAGAAGAAGATGCGTATGAGCTGACTCCGGATATCATCCTCCTCCTCCTCCTCATCACTAGCCTCGTGAGCAAGCCCTTGATCCTCCACGGGTGGATGTTCCTGCTCATCCGGATCCAGGATGAGTGGCACTGCCTTCTCAACTGCCATGGTGTGCAGCATACAGCACACGAGGAAGATTCGGCAGACCTTCTCCGGGGCATAAGAGAGGGACCCACCTGTCTTGTCCAGGCACCAGAATCGGCTCTTCAGGAGGCCAAACGTCCTCTCAATCACTCGCCTGGTCTGCCTGTGTGCATTGTTGTACCTGTGATCTGCAGCTATTCTTGGGTTGCGGAGAGGTGTCATTAGCCATGGCATGTTGGGCTATCCAGAGTCCCCTACATGGAAACATGTAAAAAAGTGTGTCAGGAGATGCCGTAAGAGCCAAAGATACCGCAACACACAGGACAAACAGAGTATACCCACCAACAAGACATGCTCGTTCGTTGTGCAGCCGCAGCTTCATTTGTGGCACCCTGCTACGCCTCATGATGTAGGCATCGTGTGCTGATCCTGGAAAACGTGCACAGACATGGGAAATCAGCATGTTAGCAAGACACACCAAAAGGGCATTTATCGAGAGGTAATGTTTTCTATTGCGATAGGCTTGTTCCTGTGCCTGTGGTGATACAAAAGCCACATGTGTACCATCAATGGACCCAATGACATGGGGCATCCCTCTCAGGGCATAGAAATTAGGCCTGGGCGAAAATTTCGTTCCGTTCGCGGAAATTGCGATAATTTTACATTTTCGCTTTCCGCGGAGAGGGCGAAAATGTAAAAAATTCCGGTTTCCGCAGCTTGGCGATAATTTGTTTCTTGCTCGCGCTGTAAAATAATACATTTTTGCGCGCGCGGGATCGCCTTACCTGAATCCCTGCATTCGCCGACAAGTTTTCTTGATCCGGTCGCGTTCTCCATGAGATGTCGTATTGTTTTTAGCCATTTGCGCTGTCTCGCGACAGTTCGCGCCCGCAGTGACGTCATGCGTCGCGCGATCACGTCTTTCTTCTCGCGATCATGCACCGCGAGACAACTCAAAACAAGATGGCCGCGCCCGCAAGCAACCACATGGGTAAGTTGGCGACCCGTAACCATGCAGAAAATCTCGCGAACATGCCGTAAAAAAACTTCTGCATCTTTTTGATATTTCCGCTTGTTTGCGATAATTTTCAACATTTTCGCGATAATTTGCGAAAGTTAATTTCGCAAATTCCACCCACCCCTAATAGAAATCACCCTTGACATCTGTCAACTCCTCAGGAGTAGGAAATGTGATTAATTCATCAAGGTGCTCCAACATGGCTGCTAAAACATCACGCAGGACACGGCTGAACATTGTCTGTGACATGCCACCAACATCAGCTATGGTGAATTGAAACGTACCTGTGGCAAAAAAATGTAGGGCTGCCATCACCTTCATCTTTGGGGTCAGCGCAGTAGGATACCTGTGTCGCAGTTGGAGGTGTGGTGCAAGCCTGTCGGTCAAGTCCTCAATCAACTGTTGAGTTAATCTATAACGTTAGATGCAGGCACGTTCCCTCATGGCACCCAAGTCTGGCATTGTTCTTGGGACAGGCGGTGCCCTGCAAGACATTGTTTGTCAGAATGAAGATTGAGAGTCTGCCAATATCAATGTCAATGAACATAGCACATGCTACACTGCTAATACACATCAGGTAACTATGGAGTCGGTTGTGTGCAATACATACAGGCTTGCTGGCACTCCTACAAAAAGCCAGATACATCTGTTGATTGTCAAGTCTACATGATATGCCCTGAAATGAGTTGGTGGCCAGTCTGAGTGAAGAGCCACAGATATCACCGGAGTGACACACAACCACATAGCTGCATTGGAAGGATGTCATCTCATCCACACAGCTGACTGCAAGGCACACACACAGGTCACAAGGACTGTCAAATGTACATATCAAACACATTGCGATGAAGGTGTACATGTGACAAGAGAAAGACACAGCCATTGAGACAACGCAGACATGTATGACTGGGAAAATATGATGTCAGATGCACACAGACCCTACAGCGGTGGGAATCCACACGTGGCATGGTGTGCGTAGATGTGTCCCATGCCCATCTCCACACAGACCCATGTTGGATGCACCAACAGCAGATGCAGTTGACGGAACACTGACATCAAGCTCATGGGAACACATGGCACACACCTGACATAGTCACAAAGGGGCACGCAGATCGTGACATGTCAGTTGATAGAGTGTCCCTGTCCCTGTGTGGCAGGTGCGGGTGATGATGACTGTGCCATCCCACTGCTGCTGTGCATGACACAGTTGGACTACAGACACACATGTGGCAAGTGTCAAGGTGATGTGTGCCACATAGTGCCCCATCACACATGACATGTGTCCACAGGTCATCACACATCAATTGTGGAACTAGATGAGATGATCTGTGCAATATCACTGGCTGCCACACCTAGGGCCTGCAAATAACAGTATGCAATGACAAGTACTTGATGGACATCCTTGTGCGACTCGTAGCCCTCCATTCCTGGCATGTGTGCGCCTGTATTACCATTGTAAGCGTGTGAAATGCGTACCCGTACGTGTCAAACGCACTGTACTACTAGTGCGTACCCGTACGTGTGAACTAGTGTGTACCCGTAGGTGTCTAACGTACTGTACTACTAGTGCGTACCTGTATGTGTGAACTAGTGCGTACCTGTAGGTGTCTAACGCACTTTACTACTAGTGCGTACCTGTACGTGTGAACTAGTGTGTACCCGTACATGTAAAACGTATCGTACACCCGCTATCATCGTGTGTGTACGCTTCATTTCACCATTGTACTTGTGCCGTAGGGGTACTTGTGAAACGCACCGTACACCCGCTATCATCGCGTGTGTACTCTTCGTTTCACCATTGTACTTGTGCCGTAGGGGTACATGTGAAACGCACCGTTCCTGTGTATGGATTTCAAAATTACATCGGGGACACACAAGGGACGAGTATTAGGCCAAAAATGCATGCTGGTTGTCATGGAGACAGAGTTTTCAGTTGAAAAGTGTCGATCATGTGTCCTGGAACAGTCAGTTGGCCACAAAATACAATGTTGCAAAGTGGTTGTTGACTTGACATGATGCTCAAAATTTTAACGATTCGAATGCTGTCATTGGTGAATGTTTAAAGTCATTGGTGTATGTTTAAAGGGATTGGAGTAAACGTAGGATGCGAATGAGTCTGACCAATCACTATATACTCCTCAAAATGAATGCCCGTCAGCAAGACAGATATAAGGCAGCCAGAACCCATGAGAGGGCACTTGCCTGCACAACTTTCCAGTCAACCACACTGCTGCTGTCTCTGCTTCCTCTGGACCATGTCACGTACTGTGGAGAGGGCCCAGCCATTCACCCAGGAGGAGAATGAAGCCTTGCTGGACTGCCTCCTCCCACAGTACACCAAGCTGTATGGGAGACCAGGGGAGCAGGTGAGTGCTGAGTCCACTACCTTTGTCTATGCACCTGTTGTGTGACTGTCAATATTGTGTCCAGGTGGGACAGACATGCAATGTTGTTTAGAGTGGGTCCCGGGGGGGACATGCTGATGTCTCTCATGCAGAGCATGATGTGGTTCCTGTGTACACTCCTCACTTGCATTGTGCTTACTGTGACTTTCACTGCATAGTGCATGACACTTTCAGCCTGGCAAATCCTTGGTGGTTTTTTTCCTATTGTCCTGAGGTGATTCAGTGGTCCCCCCGGTGTGACAGGTGACTGTACCCACAGATGTGTATGAGTTGAGTGGCCCTGTGTTGAGAGTGTCCAAATGATGTGTACGACCTTATGGACAGTGATGTGTGTGAATGTTCCTTGTCATGTGGGTGAGTGTCTATGTGAAGTGTTGCACCACAGCTGCATGGAGGAGGCAACAAATCAACCCATCTGATGTGACACGTAAGCCGTGATGTGTGTCTGACTTGCAGAGCTAGCATGACACCTGTGACACCCCACTGGCAAGTGGCACATGTGCAGAGGGAGGGTTGTATCCACTGTTGTCAATGACAGGCGAGTGATCTGTGCTTGGGTGTGTCTGTCTAGTATGCTGATGGTGCGTCAGTGGAGTGGGACATGTGACTGCTTGGCACGTGCTGGCCTTCAGCCTGCTGTTGCATGTGCTGCACAGTGTGTGGCATAATCAGTGAGTGTGTCGCACCCCTCATGCCAACCTGTTGACTTTCAATGACATGTAGTGCATTGGGGCTTGCACACAGGCCAATTTCTTATTGTGTATGATGTAATTCCTGTCTGCATCCTATGCCCTGTTCAACATTTCAATGATGTTCAAATGTGTGTCTCTGGGACATGGAGCAGGTGTATTGATGTTGTGTCACTTTGTCATGGGCGTGATCTGGAAAGACATCGTCAGGGCCATGAGATCTGAGGGGGAGCGTAGTTGGCAGCTGCCAGAGGTCCGCAAGAGGTGGCAGGTCACCTGGTGCTGGACCCGGCGGATCACCCGGGTCCAGCTGGGGCTCGACAGTCCTCGCCCCCACGGGGCCTGCCGACGTCTGACCCCCCACATGAAACGTGTCCCGGCGGTGGTATTCCCTGAGCTCGAGAGGCAGTTACAGGAGATACTGCAGCAAGGAGGGGGTAGGTACATGGCTGTTTGTCGTGTTATGTGTCGCCAGCTTTTGGAAGTGCTCTGTAGCCTGGATACACTCCCAGAGGTAATATGTGTAGTGCATTTTCTGTTCCCCAACGTCACCTGGTGCTCATTTTCATCCCTTCCCCTCCTTGACATGTGTCCCCTGGTCTGTGTGTAATCACATTTGCACATGGTCATCTAGGGTGCCAGTAAATCTAAGTGCACATTGCTTTCAGCATCATGTGGGAGGGTGGTCTGTGACTTGTGTTGGTACCTTGCCTCTGCCATGGCCTGTTCACTATGTTGGGGGTCCATATTTGTTGGCACTGATGATGATTCTCAACATAGGAGTGTGAGCTTTCAACTGAACACGCTTGGAGCATGCATGACCAATTTTTTGGCCTCAGACATGATGTGCATGAGTGAGAGATATGCATATTGCCATTACGGTTGAACATGGTACAGTCAGCTCATTCCAGGACCACGGAGCAGTGTGCCCACTACAGTCCCCTGAGATACCCTGGCCTCCTATTCATGTGTGTCATCCAACACTGTGCACATTCTCTGTGTATTCAGCATAGGTCTGCCTCTGTGGCATTGTTCCCTGGCCTAGTCAGTATTTTGCAAATGTGTGCTACATGTGTCCACTGGACAGGGATACACCATTTTGCTTGTGCAAACTCACACTTGGCAGTGCCTGTGTGGCTATGCACAACAATCTGTTGATGGTTGTTTGTCACAAATATGTGTTGCCAGCCCCACGAGGTGATGTTGTGTAAATGAAGCTATTTTTCCAGCACAGTTATTGTAACCCTGAATAAGAGGTGTCACTTCTTGATCTGTATCAATCACATTGACTCAGGCATGGTTTGGGGTTTGCGGGAGAGGCATACATGTGCAACCCTGATTTTTCATTGCTAGGTCTGACTTGTGTGTGAGACTTGGCTGTACAAAGAATCACCGTGCAGTGCCCCTGTGATGCTGGCCAGTGCTTAATTTACCTGCTTTGTAGCCTGTGTACGTTTTTTAAAAACATGATTCCTGCTCATACATTTTTAGCACCTGTGTGTGGTTCAGATGCAACGCTGTTTGGACTTTGTGTGCTGACATCTGTGTGTACATTCTGGCTTGCCATGAGGGTGTCCCCACAGTACAGCTAGGCTTTTTTTCTACCCAATTGCAGGTCCATTAGCTTTGTCCTGGGTGTGGACATTTGTGCCACTCAAGATGAAAGGCAGTAGGTCATATGTGTAGCCAACTGTGTAATCAGGTGACGGATGGCCATGTGACAACTGACATAATTCAAGTTCTTACTCTTAAACAAATTGTACCTTGGCACTCACAGCACTTGTCAACAGTTCTTCATGTTTTAAATGTGGACATTTGATGATTTGTGTTAAGAACACTGATGTGCCTGCATGAAAAAAGTCGCCCAAGGAAGTGCACACCAAAAGACATTTCCACTTTCATGGAACACACTGACACATTTTCTAAGAACCCACTGTTAGAATTAAATGGTGTTGCAGATTCTCCATATACATGTTTCCACAGTGCTCTTGGTTTTGTGAGACTCCTTTGGTGTTGGTGATACAAACTGACAAGTCTCAAGACATCAAGACCTCCGTAGGCCCCTGTATATGTACTTTCTGCAACACCATTAATTTCTAACAGTGGCTTCTTAAAAAAGGTGCCAGCTTCTTCAATGACAGTGTAAATGTACTTTTGTGTGCACTGCCTTGTGCGACATATTTCATGCAGGCACATGAGTGTTCTTTTCACGAAATGGCGAACAGTAAAAGAAAAAGACTGGTCAATAGAACTAACTTTTGCAAAAAACATTTGGGGTGAATGGAAGCACACTTCTAGTACTGAACCTTGTTTTAATGAAGAAAGCTATTTTCAACAAAATACATTAGTTCACGCATTCTTATGAGGTTAAAAATGGTTGTCCAATTGAAAAAGAAAATATGGTTCTTAGAAATGCTGAAGAAGTTGAAGGGAGACGTTCACAAGCTCCAGTTTATAGGTGGGATTGTAGTAGTATTTGTAGTATACGACAGGAATCTATTGATATTTTACGAAATTTCTTACAAGAGTATGGTAACAAGAAATGTTAAACAGAAGATTAAGATGTTGCAAGGACTAGATCCGTGTAAAGTGAGAACATATACTGGCTTACAGGGTCATTTTCTGGCTTGTCTTTCTAGAAAAATGTGTCAAAGTACTTTTCATCATTTGAGAATTCTAGCAATACATCACTCAGAAATGCGGACGTTAGCAAGAAGATAGTACTATGTAAAGAGTCCTGCATTATGTTTAAGTGGAATAAACATTGCTCTTTTGCATGGTTCAGTATTGGATGTAAAAAATGTTTATGATGATATACAGTTTAGTTTCTTTGGTCCTAAAGAGGATTGTAGAGAAAGGGAGAGTTTCATAAGTGAAGGTGTTGAAGAAGAGGTGGAAGATAGTAGTATGCAGAAGTTTGCAGAAGAAATTACAAAGATTAAGGTAGTTTGTTGTGAAAAACCGAACTATGTTTGTATCTGTTGTTAACGTACTCACTATAGAAGTCAAATTAGGAATGTTGATGTATATTTAAAAAGTGAAAAGGAAAACAATAATAAGTGGGAGCAATTTGGGGCTTATTTGTTGTTGGAAAGTTGTTTGAGTTAGGTAGTTATCAATGTATTTGTAAATATTGTTACAGCAAACTAGAAGAGAATAAAATGCCAGCTAGAGCTGTACATAATAACATAGAGTTGGAAAGTATTCCTTTAGAACTAGTAGATTTAAATACATATGAATCTATTCTTATTCAATCTGTGCACCCGTTTCAGACTATTGTTCGTATGGAGCCTAATACAGGTAAGCTGTCTCCAACAGATTTACAAAGAGGTTTAAAAGGAAGAGTTGTGTATTTACCTTTATATTTGAAGAAAAATATTGAAACTGTTGGTGTAGAGAGAGAGGAAAGTGAACCTGCAGTTATTCTAGTTGATGATGTACCAACAAAGAGTCGGAAAATATGTCAAGTGTCAGTATATGTCACCAAACTTTTAAAAAAATGCTACATTATAGTTTATACAAAACAATATTTATTATAAAAATATACATCTGGAAGAAAAAGAAATATCTTTAGGAGATGATAGAACAAATTCAACTGGCCAAATCGAAAAAGTGGATGTCTCCAGGAGTGAAGAAATGTATGAACATTATAGTATACATCCTTTACATTCAAAAGAAGTGATTGGAAATACTATTGAGTTATTCCAAATGAAGAAAGTGAAGGGAACTCCCATGAGTGTTTGGGAAAAAAGTTTAGAAGCCCGTTGTTTTCCACAGCTCCTCCTCACTGGAAAAGGCGGACAAAATGCTGAATGGCCCTTGCAGATTCCAGCTTCAGAATATCATACAAGAAGATTGTACTCAGAAGATCCAAGATTTTGACAATGTATTCCATATATATTTCACCTTCTGTTTGAAAGTGACTTTTCTGGAATTTCATATGCAGTGAACCACATATTAAAAACAGGAGTTTACCTTACATATGTTTCTGCAAAGGATTTCATGGACAAAGTACAACAAAGAGCCGATCATTAAGAATCTCAGTTGATTAATTTAATGGCGTAGCAACATGGTACTAAGGAGTATTGGTATCGTCGTAATGGAGAACTTAAATGTATGTTAAGGACCTTAGGAACCCCTACGTGGTTTGTTACGCTAAGCTGTGCTGAATATGCATGGGATGACTTACTTGAATTTCTACGAGAGGCAAATTCAAATATTAAAAACATTGAATTGAAGACAGCTGAAGAACTGTGTTCCTTGGATCCTGTAAATGTGTGCAAATATTTTAAGCATAGGTTTCAAGCTATGATGTATTTTATCTGCAATAAAAATAACCCACCTCTTTTGGAGAAAGGAGTACCAAGTCAGAGGTGCTCCTCATATAGATATGCTATTATGGATCAAGGATGCACATAAATTTGGAACCTATTCTGATGAGATTGTTTTATCTTTCATTGAAGACTGTTACCTGTGCTATTCTAAAAACAGGAGGAGAAAATACCTTAAGACAACAAGTATTATGGTTTCAAAGTCATCGATGTGGGAAATATTGTTGATGTCAAAAGAAAATGTTTATACAAAATGTCGTTTTGGATTCCCATGTCCAGTAATATTCAAAGGAAGAGTCAACAGTTTCATGTCAGCAGTGAGGCATACTATAACTCAAAAATCTCCAAAGAATACTTACAATATAAAAGGAAGTGAAGATTCAAAGTCCAGTGATTTTGATGATATGGAATGCAAATATGGATATCCAGTATGTTGCAGATAATTCAATTGCTGTTGGTCGCTATGTTACATCATATATTCCAAAATCTCAAAAGACAGAGTTGAAAGAAATGTGGTAAGAAATTTCACAAGAGAAGACTCTTAGTAACAAATTGTACAGGTTTAGTTTGAAGATGCTTTCCCACTGATAGATTGGATCGTATGAATGTTCGGATTGGTTGACATCTGCAAGTTTATATTCAAAGTCAAGAGGAATCATTTGGGTAAGTCTAGGTCTTGCTGCAACACGAAATCTAGTATTGAAATCTGTACAGGAAATTGAATACTTAGCATTAAAGGAACTGGAAAGTACAGATATTGTTAAAATAAACATGTTGGATATGTACTATCCTAAAAGAAGTCCACTTCTGGAAAACATATGTCTCTATAAAGTACTGCAATATTACAGCTTTAAGAGAAATGTTACAGAAAATATAAATGAAGAAAAATATGCAGTAATTGGATGTGATGGATGTTTGGTAAAACATACCAAAGGAAATCTTATTAATCACAGGAAACACAGTTGTGATACTGCTAATAAAATTGAATTTTTCTATTTATCACTTCTGCAACTCTTCAAGCCTTGTGAAGATTCTTTTAATGCATGTAAAGATAGCATTGAATGCACAGTTTTTCCAAATTACAAATGTTGAATGGAGAGATTGAACAAGAAACTAGTATAACAGCTGAAATTGCTTGAGACAGTTCTCACGATAGTCAAAGTTCTGTTCCACGAAGTCAAGATCCACTAGGACAACTAATTCTTGAAAATGAAGCAGCAATAGCCATGAGTGAAGTAGAAAAGGCAATGCAACAAGCACAACAGGATATTATGAAGTTGGGAAAATTGGAAGACCAACTAAATATTGAACAGAAAGAAATATATCAGCAAGTTACACAACAGATAGAGCATGGTTTACTTCATGAAAAAAAGAATGCAACTGCACATCATTTAAACCTATTTGAATGTATATCAGTGGTCAAGCTGGTACAGGAAAAAGTTTCTTAATTAAAGTTTTGACCAGTTATCTACAGAACACCACTGAATCACATTTACCTTGAGTTGTAACTGCTCGAACTGGGTTAGCAGCACACAACATTAAAGGGATTACATTGCATTGTTTACTGATGCTACCAGTTGAACATGAAAATAAGTTGGAATATCACAAGCTATCTGGAGAAGCTTGTTATGAAGTTTCAAGAGTACTAAAGAAAATGAAACTTCTGATAATTGATGAGGTGAGCATGGTCTCTCTCAAACGTAATGTTTGCCTTTGTACATTTAAGAATGCAACAGAGTTTAAAAACAAATTATGGTGCTGATTCCGATCCGTTAAAAATATTCCCCGTACGAATCGTATCTGGATTTTTTTACGTACGAATCGTACAAGTCCCGTACAAACTGGCAAGTACAATTCGTATGTAAAAAGATCCATACAAATCGCATTGGGAAAATTCCCCGACACGTCCTCGGGTCGGAAAAAGTGTCCGACACGTCCCCGGACAGTTTTACGTACGAGTTGGGAAACTGAAGTCAGAGCGCGCAAGTACGATCTGTCCCGTCCGTCCGAATGCACAACCGTATGGAAAAAACACCGTACTGTGCGAACTCCCATAGCAACCATGGAGACGTCCAAACACGTGTCCGCATACTTGCCGTACCCCCAGCCCACCCCCGTAGGTATGCACCGTACCCCCAGCCCACCATCCCATGTACGTGCCGTACCCCCAGCCCACCCCCGTAGGTACCAGCCGTTCCCCCAGCCCACCCCCATGTACGTGCCGTACCACCAGCCCACCCCCGTAGGTACGGAGCATACCCCCACCCTCGTAGGTACGGTGCGGACCCCCACCCCCGTAGGTACGGTGCGGACCCCCACCCCCGTAGGTACGGTGCGTACCTACGGGGGTGGGCTGGGGGTATGGCACGTACCTATGGGGGTGAGCTGGGGCATGGCGCGTACATGGGGGGCTGGGCTGAGGCTACGGCGCGTACCTATGGGGGTGGGCTGGGGGTATGGAGCGTACCTACGGGGGTGGGCTGGGGGTACGGCATGTGCCTACGGGGGTGGGGGTCCGCACCGTACCTCCGGGGGTGGGGAACTGCACCGTACCTACAGGGGTGAGGGTCTGCTCCGTACCTACGGGGGTGGGGGTATGCTCCGTACCTACGGGGGTGGGGGTATGCTCCGTACCTACGGGGGTGGGGGTCTGCTCCATACCTACGGGGGTGGGGGTCCGCACCGTACCTATGGGGGTGGGCTGGGGGTACGGCGCGTACCTACGGGGTTGGGCTGGGGGTACGGCGCATACATGGGGGGTGGGCTGGGGGTACGGCGTGTACCTACAGGGGTGGGCTGGGGGTACGGCACGTACCTATGGGGGTGGGCTGGGGGTACGGCATGTACATGGGGGGGTGGGCTGGGGGTACGGCGCGTACATACGGGGTGGGCTGGGGGTACGGCGTGTACATGGGGGGTGGGCTGGGGGTACGGCGCGTACCTACGGGGGTGGGCTGGGGGTACGCTCCGGACGTACGGGGGGGCTGGGGGTACGGTGCGGACGTGTAGGGATGGGGGTACGGTGCATACCGAGCCCCCTTTTTGACGCGCATCGCGGCGTACTTAGCTTTTCCGGCACTTTTTGGGTCCCGTAAAAATTTTGCTGTGCGAAGTGTTGTGGGTACGAATCGTACTTGCTGATCCGTAAAACGCTGCCTGACTCCATGCGAATGTCGCGTACACTGTGTCCCGGATCTGATCCACCCCTGTAGGTACAGTGCGGACCCCCACCCCCATAGGTACGGTGCGGACCCCCACCCCCGTAGGTATGGCGCGTACCTACGGGGGTGGGCTGGGGGTACGGCGCGTACCTATAGGGGTGGGCTGGGGGTATGGCACGTACATGGGGGGTGGGCTGGGGGTACGGCACGTACCTACAGGGGTGGGCTGGGGGTACGGCGCGTACCTACTGGGGTGGGCTGGGGGTACGGCACGTACCTACGGGGCTGGGGGTCCGCACCGTATCTCCGGGGGTGTGGGTCCGCTCTGTACCTACGGGGGTGGGGGTCCACTCTGTACCTACAGGGGTGGGGGTACGCTCCGTACCTACGGGGGTGGGGGTACGCTCCGTACCTACGGGGGTGGGGGTCCGCACCGTTCCTACGGGGGTGGGCTGGGGGTACGGCGCATACATGGGGGTGGGCTGGGGGTACGGCGCGTACCTACGGGGGTGGGCTGGGGGTACGGCGTGTACCTACAGGGGTGGGCTGGGGGTACGGCGCGTACATGGGGGGTGGGCTGGGGGTACGGCGCGTACCTACGGGGTGGGCTGGGGGTATGCTCCAGACGCACGGGGGGCTGGGGGTACGGTGCGGACATGTAGGGATGGGGGTATGGTGCATACCGGGCCCCCTTTTCATCGTGCATCGCGGCGTACTTAGCTTTTCCGGCACTTTTTAGGTCCCGTAAAAATGTTGCCGTGCGAAGTGCTGTGGGTACGAATCGTACTTGCTGATCCGTAAAACGCTGCCTGACTCCGTGCGAATGTCACGTACGCGGTGTCCCAGATCCGATTTGTATGTATTTTTTTTGCCGGTTGGTGTTTTTTACGATTTGTACGGAAATGGTGTTTCCGTACGAATTGTACTTGCATGTTTGGAAGGTATTTTTCCCGGGTACGAGAAAACGCTCCGTCCGACGATTCGTACCCAGTTTTTCCAGGATCGGAATCGGCCCCTATGTTGTTTTATTTGGAGGAAGAAATGTAATTGTATTCAGCGATCTATTACAACTTACTCCTGTGAAAGGGAAACCAGTTTTTAAAACACTTGTCCATGAAGACATTAGAAAATCTTTGGGAATTATTGTAAATATGAACATTTGCTCTCTTTTTGAATATAAAAAACCTATTAAGAATATGCGACAAGCAAGTGATGATCATTATGGAAACATTCTTCAAGATATTAGAATTGGTGTCTTGACTAAGATGGTAAAGAAGCTTTACAAAGTCGACTACTAACAAACTTGTTTCCAAATGAAAATATTGCACCTGAAACAATGTACAAAAAATTGGAGAAAAGAAGTCTATAGTTTGTCTGATGCCAACACTACAAGAGTGCTCTACATTCAATCAAGAACTTTTGAAACTGGAGAAACAACCAATAGTGACAATGAAAGCCATTGATAAAATGGGACATGAAATAGTTACAATTCTTCTGTCAGAGAAATTACAGTCAA
This sequence comes from Triturus cristatus, assembly GCF_964204655.1. Classification (NCBI taxonomy): domain Eukaryota; kingdom Metazoa; phylum Chordata; class Amphibia; order Caudata; family Salamandridae; genus Triturus; species Triturus cristatus. The sequence goes on from NC_140582.1 coordinate 618,132,798, forward strand.
ATTTAGATTCTTTGGAAACATCTGTATCTAAGACTAATTTAGATGTTGAAAAAGGTTTAGTGAATGGAGCAATTGGAAAAGTTGTTGATTATGTAAATTTTCAGAACAGAGATGGAATTGAATTTTTGAAGATTACATTTGATCAGATTGAAGAGGTAAAACAGATTGGACATTGTGCTGTTCATTTTTTGCTTGTTAAAGTTTTGTATGTTCGTAGAAAACAGTTTCCTCTTTCTTTAGCATATGCAGTGACCATTCATAAATCTCAAGGTTTAAGTGTAGACAGTGCTTTGGTAAATATTGGAAGTACAGTTTTTAAAGAGGGTATGGCATATGTTGAATTGTCTCGAGTACGAACATTATCTGGATTGTATTTGATTGATTTTTATGAGAAAAAGGTTAGTGCAGATGAAAATTGTGTAAGAGATTATAATCGGTTAAGAAGACTGTAGGCTCCTAACTTAGGTGAATATCCCATATATGAAAAACGTGTAGTATGTCCAAAATGAAAATAAGAGAAATACTCTAGCGAGGTTGGGAAGAAGAAAACAATTCAAGAGAATGCTCAGGCTGTAAAGAAAATGAAAATGGACACTGTTGATGACATTGTAGGATACCAGTTATAAAATTGTTCTGGTATCAATGTCTATGCTAATGTAATTGTGAACATCGTATTTTTTCTAGAAAATCTTCATCATCAAATTATGGAAAATCAAGAAAAAAGATTCTGTTCTTTGCTACATTATATTTTTGAAAAGTTGAAAACTGATAAAACTAAAATCCATACTGCTTCTGGCATTCGGCATCTTTTGGATATATGTTCTGGTTCTTCAAAATTTACACTTAGGGGTCGGTTCCAATCCTGTATTTTTTTTTTCCGTACGACTTGCATCCATATTTTTTTCCGTACGAATTCGTACAGGAAGAAGTAAATACGGATCGGCCCGATCCATACGAATCGTAGCGGGAACATTTGTACTAGACGGATCCGGACACTTTTCCGTACGAATCGTAAAAATACAGTCCGAGCGTACAAGTACGATCCGGACCGGCTTTCCGATTTGCGATTATGACGGAAAACGTCCCGTACACGGGGAATGACTTGTACATGTCGGTGTACGCACCGTACCTACACAATGTTGTTGTACGCACCAATGTTGTATTATGCACCGTACATATGCAATGGCGGTGTACGCACCATACATAGCAATGGTGGTGTACGCACCGTACATATGCAATGGCGGTGTATGCACCATACATACGCAATGGCGGTGTACGCACCGTACATACGCATTGGCTGTGTATGCACCGTACATAGCAATGTCCGTGTACGCACCGTACATACACCGCATGGGGATGTGTGCCTGTACAACTCATACCCCTGTACCGTACTTAACCACGGACACTGTAAAACAGCACAAGGAGGGTCTATTCGACTCGCACAACACCACAAAACACGTCTACAGTGCACAAAAAATGGAAATGACTGACCTGGACACATCCAAACAGGCATACAGAGGGGCAAACTCACAACCACCCCTTATAACACACCCACCAAAAATTCAAACTGAGGCCCACTCACAAATGGACTAATAAAAAGGGCCCACACACACAAACCATGAGCCTTTGCAACAGACTCACTGCAGCTAGAGAGCACACACCAACAACTGCACCCATCCACCTTAACATATACACCTTCACACAACCTCCTTCACACATACCCCCTCTTCACATTCAGACCCACACTGTCACATTCAGACCCACACACCCACAACCATCCACACCCTCACCCCACACCATGCCCACAGACAAGAATCCAAAGTTCACAAGGGAGGAGCTGGAGATCCTTGTCAATGAAGTCATCAGAGTCGAGCCACAGCTGTTTGGAACATTGGTCAGACAGACCAGCATAGCTGAAAAATCACGCCTGTGGCAGAGGATCGTCGATAGGGTGAATGCTGTTGCACCCATCAGAAGGACCAGGAATGAATGCCAAGCCAGGTGGTACGATCTGCGGAGGGCGGTAAAGCGCAAAATGAATGATGACTAGGGGTGGGCGAAATTTGCGAAAATTCACTTTTGCAAACTATCGCGAAAAGGCTGAAAATCTCCGCAAACATGCCGGAAATATTGCGAAGATGCAGAAGTTTTTTTACCGCCTGTTTGCGGTATTTTTTGCGTGATCGCAGCTCGCCAACTTACCCATGCGGTTGCTTACGGGCGCGGCCATCTTGTTTTCACATGTCCCGTCCTCTGGCGATGCCTACTTCCTGTTCCGGGTCGCGCAATGCATGTTCGCGCCTGTTCACGGTAGATATTTCCTGTTCGCGCACGCTTTTACTTGATCGCGTTTCTTTTTGCTTGCTCAGGGAGAAAATATCGCGCGAACTTTGGGATGTGGTCGCAATGGGCGCGGCCATCTTGTTTTTCACTCTATTGAATGGTTCTGGGGCCTGATGTTGAATCCTCCCTGCATCTTTTCAATCCTTTGTTAAAAGCCACTTTTTTTTATCTTTCTTATTTATTATTTCTCTAACTTTTTTCCTGCTTCTATATTTTTGGTTTTTGACTGCTATTTTTTTCCTTTACTTTTTAAATTTTATTACCTTTTCTTTCCCGCCCCGTCCCAGAACCATGTCAAAGGGTAGCAGGGCTCGCCGTCGCAGCCAGAGCCGCGACCGCCTTCCTTGCGGAAGGCGGCGCCCACAAGGGGTGCAGGCGCTGGCCTTATTTGGGGAGGTGGAGTTGGCTGCACTCATTTTCTTTGTGCAGTGCCACCTTCCCTCAACCCTGGCAGCAGGTGGCAGACCTGGGTCCGGGTATGGCCTCCGGGAGCGTCGGCAGCGGTGGGGGAAGGTGCGCCGGGCAGTGTTGCGCTGCTCTGGGGTCCAGCGCACCCAGACGCAGTTGACACACCGGTGGTCCGACATCCTGGACCGTGAGCAGGACCTGCTGGACCTGCTAGGAGTGGAGGTCCCGGGGCTTGGGGAGTAACTATTTAAATATTACTACTTTGTGTCTGTTCTTCTGCTCTGTGTTATATATTGCGCATATCTTTTTTTTCTTCCAACCAGCTTGAATGTTGCTGCTTACATTCCAGGTTAATTACGTTTACAAGTCTTCTGTGTTTATGACACAGGTGCTCCTCTGCGCTACTACTAATCTTACTTGTTTGCAACTTTGCGTTTGCGCTCGCTTAGCGTGATTTTGTTAGATTTTATTTTAGAGAAATTAAGTTAAGTAATGCTACAGTGACTCTAGTCCACTCCTTACTTTGTCCTGTCACTAAGAGATAGGGGCGGATTGATACTTAGGTTTAGGTACTTTGTATGAGTTTCTAATTTGTTGCTGGTATGCGTGATGCCCCCTCAGTTACGTGACGTGCTACTAGTACGCCTGTCTTTATTAGAACCTTTTCTAGATTGTTCAATGAGTTGTGGTAATTGGCTTAGCACTAGCAGAACATCAGCATCAATCAATCAACCCAAAATTTGGTGTATACAAAAAATGTAGTCATGTGTCCTCCATTTGACCATATGCATTGTTGAGGAATAAAAGTAGTGGAAATGCATACTTAATGTACAATTGGCATGCCTGGAATAGATGTGCTAGGTCGGGTGGTACGTCGTACTTAGGCTTAGTTGTAACTTAGTATTCTGGAATCAGAATGGAAGACTGGATTACTGTTGATAAATAGTAGCTTAAGTAGTCAATCCACGAATCCCCTGATACTACTTGTTGACCAGATGAGATCGGTCAATTTAGTTATTGCATTTGTTGTTTACATAAGTGTTTTTTGACCGTTCTTTAAAAATATTGTATTTGTTTGACACCATCCATCAATGTTTGTCTCTTTCTTATATCTTTCCTGTTCATCAGCACCCAGGGACAGACAGACAGGGAGTGGGCAGTCGGCGGGACAGTCAGAACACCACCACCAGGAGGACACCAATGAGGGCTGCTCTGCTGTCCCCAGTAAGTCTTCTTGTTTTTAATAATATTTCTTATTCCATAACTTTTACTGCACCATATTTTTCACGAACTATTGTTTCAGTTTCCCAATGCTATTTTTTACCAACAATTATCCTTCGACCTGTACGGTTTCATCTTGTTATCCCTGTCTCTCCTATGATGACTCTCAGTACTACTACTACTATCAGTCTGTCTGTACTGTAGTAGCTAAGCTTGCCCAGTTGGCCAGTGCCACTCTTTATTTGAAAGGTTGTAATAAAACTCAGATTCACCAGTAGCTCTAGCCATTGACCCAGTCCTTTGGGTCGTCCTCTTGTACTACTTCTAGTCTTATTGATCTTGAGTCTTTGTTAATCTTGAGGCTTTGACAATTCACAGCAACAAATGCCCAACGAGATTTATTACTATTTTGTTATGATAGCCTATAGGACATACTACTTCTGTTGTAGGGATCTTGCACATACAGACCTTTGCACAAGAAAATAGGATGTTGGTGATGGTAGGTTGGACCTTCCTCACACACCTCAATCAGAAATTCAGAACCCACCACAATCCCCTGCTCGACTATAGTACTGTCTTGTCATAACTATTAGGTCTCCGAACCCTACCCCCAAGATACCCAACAAGTAGACAACCCAGAACATAACACACCCAACCTCTCAGTCGTGGAAGCAATGCACATGCACACCCTTCCTTTAATTTGCTCACTCGTGTAAGTTAGTCCACACCAAATACCACCAAGTCTATGTAAGTTCAAAATGTTTATTTTGAATTGAGAAACTCTGTACATTGTTCTATTGTATAATGCAGCACCAACCGGACAATCAATAACATTAAAACAATAAACATTGTTACACTTACTTACAGTTGGGAATTAAATCATGATAACTGAACAGTGGTGGAAGGCAGCACCACCATCCCCTAGGAAGTTAGTTTATATAAATTTATAAATGAAGATCTCTGAGTGAAGGGACCCCTCACCTTAGAAGAACCTAGTACTGGTAGTTGTTGCATCATTCATAAGCTCTGCAAAGCTCTGGTTCCTAGAAGGGAATCTTCCGTCTGTAATGCGAAAAATGAAATGGTGCGCTTTAGTATATTGCAACTTGCAAGCATTTCTCAGCCGTGCCAAAAAGTGCAGCATTTATGGATAAGCAATATGGACTAACAGTACACCAGTACTTCATAAAAAAGTGGCTTGTTAATGTTTTTGTTGACCGCTTTTACGCAGCGCGTAGACAGTAGCAGTGTGAGGCAGGTCATGTGGGCTCAAAGGTGTCGTATACAAAAAACTGCAAGGTAACGTCACATGTGCAAAAATAAAAGACACAAAGGTAAAATGGTTGCATGGCTCGGGCTAACTAAGAAAAGGCTAGAATTACCCTAGGGGGGACCATATATAACTATTAGTGTCTACTCTACTACTATCACCTGATTTATACTAGTGATGTATGTTAGTATTAACTCATTTTTTAACCTTGCTACTGATCAATAGGGGGAGGTGTATATGACGCCTAATAAATGTGTAATGTTTTCTAGGCGCACTGCCGACCACCATTGCCGGGGCCAGTGAAGGCGACGCGGAGGGAGAGGATGCGGCAGTTGCTGCAGATACCGACGACGGAGTGGTAGGGGGAGTGGCAGCACCAGTGGCGGGCGGTGGTAAGTTAGATTCATAATCCTTAACTATTGTTGAACTTGACAGTACACTCACTGCAAGGGTGTACTGTATGTATACTGTACTGTTGAGACTTAGGGCCCCATTAGGATGGCGGGCGTATTGCCCCCGCCGGGCCGGCGGTATTCACCGCCGACACCGCAGGGGCAAACCTCCCGCCATCCCTGTAGAAAAGAGTCAGACCCCCCACATCTCAACCAGGCGGAAAAGGGTTCAATATGGTGGTGGTGTCTCTCTGAACACACCACCAGCCATATAATATGCATTTTGGAATGCCTTTGCGTGGCGGCATTGCCGTCCGCCACGGAAAGCCATGCAGACATTGCAGAGTATGCTTGGGGGCCCCCATGGAGGGTACCTATGCTATGGTACCCTCCCCTGCCTTTCAAAACAAAACGTGACAGGCTCCATGCGGGGCCTGTCATGTTGTGCTTCGAAAAGCAGCACAACATGTATTTTTAGCATTGCTTTCGGCACCGCCAACCAGAATGTAAAAACCGCCCTTTTTAGCGTGAGGATGCCATCCGATGGCCTAAGTAAGTATGAGTTGTTGTGAATGTTTGAAGAGTGAACTAGAAGACTAGAATCCCTTTAAATGGCATGGGAGCAGGAGTATTGAGTAACCAATGGCCTCATATATCTGATTTCAACTCTGCTTTGAAAGTTTTATGGAGAAGAGCACCTGGTGCACTGTTCAACTAAAAAGTGAAAGACGGGTGGAAGGAAGAAGGACGAGCGAGATTTAAAATGTTATGTACTACTGTGCTTTATAGTGCTACTCTACCATGCCACTATGTGTATAAATAATTAACTTGTCTTACTGTTTTTCTAAGAGTATATTTTACAATTGTCTTGTTTTTTCTTTGTGATACACAGCTACTCCTAAACTCAATCGTAAGAAGTTGGCCGCCAAGGCACGGCGCCGGAAGCTGGAGGCAATCCAGCGTGAATACTGGCGGCTGGTGGTCTTGGCAGAGGAGGAGGAGGAGACTGCAGCAGCACTTGAAGCCTCCTCCAGTGCCCCGGGCCCCAGCCACCGCCCTCCAGAGGTACAGCGCCACTGTCTGGCGGCTACCCGCCGCCACCGCAATGCCATCTCTGGTGCTCCCACCACTGTGGCTGCAACTGCCGTGCCCTCAGACGCCGCGTCGCCCATTTAGAAGAGCAGATGCGTGTCTTCCTTCAGTCCCGCCCCACACCTTAGTCCCTGTCTTCTGCCCCTTTTTTAATTCTTGTTTGGGTGGGTGGGAACTGGTTTGGGCGTTGGGTTTTTGCTTTTCGGACTACTATTTTCTCCTGGACTTTCCTACGGACATTGGTTGGGGTTAGGGAGAGGGGTGGGTCAGCTTTTGTGGGTATTTAGTTTATTTTTTTAGGGTAAATTAAATATATGTTTCTACGTTACATGCAATGTTGTTAATGTTTTGTAGGTGGGGTTACTGTTTTGCATCACATTGTTTCCTTGCTGGTGCAGGGCCGTCCATAGCCAGTGTTTGATTTAAATAATTGGCTGACTGTGTAAGACACAAACAGATAGATGCGACACTCCTCACTGATTGACTTGTCTTACTACTACTTTCAGTCTCTCCTCTAGTCTATGCATTCTTTATCTGGACTCAAAGGGGTGTGTGAAATTGAATTCATTGAAAACATGTCCATTATTAATTCTGCCTCCCCCAAACTTCTCTCTTACCTGTGCTTGATGTTTAACTTAGGCACAGCAATGGCTGCATGGTGAAGATGGTTTCCTTTTTCTAACATGCCATGATTGGGGTGGTGGTGGTAATATAGTAGTAGTAGTAGACACTGGCAGGGCAGCAGCATTTGCAAAAAAAGAAAAGGAGTAAGTCAATCGCCTTTGAGAGACTGTTAGAGGAGTTGTAGAATGATGTACAGTACAGAACTTACCGAGCAACAATAATATGCTAAAATATTTTACAACAAAACATAATGGTGTTTGGGATAGCCTACTAGACAGAGTTACAAACTATAGTTGTTTCGAGTCACTTGACTAGGCCTACAGCCTAACAGTTAGTGCTGTGTATGAGGAATGACAACAAACAAATCCAATCAATGCCGGCAATTAATGCTGAGGTATATGTTCCTTTGTTAAATAAAATAACCTCTAAAATATCGTACTCATGGGTGGGCAAGCAGAAGAAGATCATCGCTCTGCCTTGAAATTGAAGTACTGTTGCTTTCGCCACAACCGCCCCAGCAAGCGTGTGATTAAGTATTGGTGTACATTTAATGTAGTCACACCTCGACAATAAGTCACACACACATGGTCGAGACTTACTTCAGCAGGCTGCATACACCGGCCTCGGGGTGTACTCACGGGTTGCTCAGGTGAGTACCATGAGTGCTTTGTACTGTGTTTCTAACGCTGTGCTACGCACACGCCTCTCCTTTTTCTCCCACCCCTCCCACGGGCCCGACCATTACGATACCATGTACTGCACGCCTGCAGCCCAAGAAGGTGTGGGCACCCAACGCCGCTAGACTCATGGAGTAACCTTTGCTCCTCACTTAGGTAAGCCCGTACCTAACGCTCCCCGCTATTCTTTGACTGGGGGAAGTGTGGGTCATTGAGCACGACCTCCTCTGTCTTAGTGCTCTCAAGATCGCTACTGGTCGCACGTGGTATTGATCCACTGTCACTGCAACAGCCAGGGGTTTTGTGGTTTGGGACGCCTATCTACCCCACTCGGATGCCCCGTTTTGGGCTCAATGGCGCCCTCCCTTCCATGCCCCTGCCTGGAGCTGACACGGGACACACCATACACTGAGTAACCGGAACTGAACCTGGCATTTTCATGTCTCATCTCCTGTTTTTAAGTTACTGTCTGTTCGCTACGTGTACAGAATGTTTATACACTGACGCTCCACATGTGCCAGCATGAGCGGTATCTTTGTTTTTAAACTCTCCTCCTCTCTGTTTTGTTTCTGTTTTCTTTTCCCTTTTGTCTTAGGTCGCGATCAAAGGGGGCATAACTTAATCAAGAGCCACACACAAGTAGTGTAGGAGGCGACCCCCTATTTGATCACTGAGAGGGCTAATGGTACCCTACTCACACTAAGTTTGTGCACTCACCTCACATCATCATCACCCCCGGTCCTGATGAAACGCCAAGGATCCTCCTGACCCCCCCAGGCGTGAAACATGTCGACCATAGCTTAGTTACCCAGACACATTGCGTCTCTACTGGTAACTGTTAACCTACGGGTTTTTTAGTTTACCAAGGGCACCTCTTTATTAAAAAAAAAAATCTTCTTTGTTTGGAAACCCTTAGGTATTTTTAATTCACACTGCACGCACTACCCTCACCTCTCACATGGTACTTAGATCCACATACCCACATGCACCCATCGGCAGTTCTCTAAAAGATCTCCGCTAAAGAGACTCTTCGGGGGACCCGTAGGGCATTGCACCACCGGCCCGACGAGGAGCAACCGCCCGATGATGAAGCATGACATCCTTCGGGGTGTGTGAGGGTAACAAGAGACAATTTATGCCTCTCCCCACCTTAAGCACTAAGTCCCTGACCTAACTTCTCCGTCTTTTCCACCTCTTACCTTTGTGTGAGTGTAGGTTGCCTTCCGACTACACTCACTACGGAACAGTGCCTCTTTTTGGACAGCTATAGTAGTCATCTGATTCATGCTCCACTTCTTTTGGCAGGACTAGGAAAGTTTGAATTTGTTCTTCTATTTAACATCATCCAATCATCATTCATGAGGGCAATGGATTTGGGCGGGAGATTCAGTATGATGGAGCAGAGGAGCTGAATTCGGAGGACTGTACTGTCAAATTGCAGACACCTGAAACTTGTATATTAAATAAGAAGAGTAGAAGACGGTGGTAACGGATTTGTTACGATTCACAAGTTTGTAACCGGAACGACAGACACACAAATAAAGGGGGAAAAAAGGGAGGAAGACAGTAAGTGCAAGCCTAATTGTCAGGGAAGTATAGCTCGTCCTCAAACTCTGGGGGTTCAGCCAGTAGTAGGTAATCATGTGACACACTACTTGCGTCACCTGAGTCCTCATCTTCCTCCATTGCTTCATGTATTGCGTAATTCGTGGTATAAAGTGCTGATTCATTTTCAACATTGTAACCTCTCCACGTTTTTGGGCGAGAGACCGGTCCTTCTCAATGTTACAATGGAACCAGCAGCACTGAAAACACGTTCGGAAGAGACACTTGCGACCGGGCAAGCCAAATAGCTTATCGCCAGCCTGCTGAGCAGTGGCCATTCAGACCTTTTCCTATACCAATACTGCAATGGGTTTTGATCAATGTACACCTCTGTTGGGTCGACCAGATAGGCCTGGACCATCCGCTCAATGTTCAGGGGTGCTGCTGGTAAGCTTTCGGGCTCTTTTCTCTGTGCATCAGCACTGTGCTTATTAATCCCTAACTGTACATACCAATCGTCTAACGATTCTACTGGGCCTAATGATCCAGTTATTGTTGCTGTTGTCGATAGTGATGGTGAGTGTTGTGATCCAAACGCACTGCCCTCAGCCGACGAAGTTGCACTTGATCCTGCATGCCCTGCTGCAGTACTTCTTGTGGGTTGATCTTGCGGGCTTTTAATTAGCAGCCGTTCGTTTTACAACTTACTGGCTGCCTCAGCTATACAAGTTTTGTAGCGGGCAATCTCTGAAAAAGCAAAGAATGTCTTCAGTCCAAATTTTGCACGTGGATCCAGAATTGTGGCACAAATGCAATGTTGTTGTGACAAAATTTTATTTTCTATCCTTGTATTTTCAGCTAAGAGACGGGCTAAGCTCTCCACCAAGTCATAGGCTTCCCTTTTGTCCTCTACACCTTTGTATGATTCAGAAACCCTCTTCAGCTGATGCGCTAGCATTTGCAATAATGGGATAGCTTGGCCCATTGTACAGTCCTCCTTGCTGACTTCACGTGTGAAGACCTCAAAAGGACGAAGCATCTCAGTCAGGCATTTAATTAGGCTCCATTGCTCCATCTCAAGGTTCATGCCTTGAACAGTAGCATCCCCTCTTTTCCAGACATATTCATGGAGTGACCTGTACTGCTCATACAGACGATCAAGCATGTAATACGTTGAGTTCCAACGTGTTGCCACCTCCTGGATAAGTGCCTTGACTGGCATCCTATTTTCACGTTGGATGATCCTCAGCTGCTTCCGAGCATTAAAAGAATGGCTGAAATTAGTGCATATTCTTCGACAGATGACCAGTACGTTGCTGACTATGGGTTCTTTTTTCAGAAAGTCTTGAACTATAATGTTTATGCAGTGCGCCAAACACTGAACCCTGGAATAGGAACCAAGTTCCATGGCCTTAAGTACAGTACTGCCATTGTCTGTGGCAACAAAAACCAGTACTAAGCCCTCTTGTGCGCAGCCATTCCAAAACCTTGCTGCGAAAATCTTGCTAAATGTTTACAGCCGTATGAGATTTCTCCATGGCGAACATGGCTACAGTTGCATGTTTCCGAGTACCTTTAAAAATCGCAGCTGTGTCAACAGCACCTCGTGCAGATAGCTTATCTCTAACCCCCACAAAAGAGACCCAGTGTGCAGTGATGCACATGTAATCTGTGGCTTGGCAACTGGTCCACATGTCTGTTGTCAGAAGGATATTGTGAACAGCACTCTGCTGCAAAGCTTGTCCAACCAATTCCAGCACATCATGATGTAGTGCCGGAACAGCAATTCTTGCGAAATAGGACCGGATGGGAACCTTCCATTTAGGGCAGATGGCTGACACAAATTCATGGAAACCCACCCCTTCCACAAATGAAAAAGGAAGAAGGTCCAGCGCTAACATTTTAGCCAGCTTCGTATTGTACAACCGTGCCTTTGGGTGGTTGCGTTGGAACTGCCTCTCCAACCTAAGCATGCTCTCAATGGTTGGCTGGATTACTTTCCTTTGTGGTGCTGTTTTCATTAACCCACTTAGGCTCAACGATACAGTTTGTCTCATTGCGGTACTCGGTTGCCTTGGTGTCTCAGACTCTGAGTATGGCTCTTACTGCGGTGCCACTCAGATGTTACTGAGGTGGATGTGGGCGGTACTACTGCACTACTGGGGACAGGGCTAGAAATGCCTCCCTCTTCTTTACCTTCCACCGCAATAATATCGCTCCCTGATTCTTCCTGACCAACTTCAATGGGTTGAGTTTTTCTACTTTCTTTTAGCTGAAGTAGGTGATTCTCCCACACGATAGTGTGGTCTATTCTGAGATGACTTGCTTGGCCTCCGGTACCATAGTTTGTACCAAGCTTACCCCGCCGAACACCTTGCCGACAAATTGAGCATATAGCAACTTTCTCCTCCTTGGTGCTAACAGAAAAGAAGTCTCAAACTGGGGAGGAGAATTTTCTGGCACTGCTGGATGTGCCACTTTCAATACCAGATGAACTGGAGGGTGTGCTTGAAATGTGACCCTGTGCACCTATACTGTGACTTTTACTACCACTACCTACTGAGATGGTTGAGCTGGATGTAGGTCCCTGCCGGGCCTTGGAAAATATGGCAGCTGGAGGTAGTGGTGGTGTAACCTGTGTTGGTGATATCCGTGCTACATCCCGCTCAGTAGCAGCCTTTCTGGATAGGGTGAGAATGTTGGTCTCCAATCCCTTTGGGGTGGGAGTAATGTGCGTGATGACTGGCTCATCTTCATCAACATCACCCCCCTCTTCTACATCTACCTCCATAACTCTAAGCTTTTCTGGGACCTTCCTTTTCAGAAGCATTGTCTTGTGGCGTATATCACTCTCAGACTGAGCTGGTGGGTGCCAAGTGGCATCACGATCATCAGAAGCGGGGCTTGAAGAAGAAGATGATGGACTAAGCTTCCTTTTCCTTGCTGGTGGTCTGGAAGACAATATATCTTCTGAAACAGTGGTTTGACTTTGCTCCACTTTGACTGCAGGAAGCTCGATTTCCTGAAATGCCCCTACGTCAGGAGCAACAACTACTATGGTGGGCTGTTGCGGCTGCTGCTGTTCTTGTTGCGGCTGCTGCTGTTCTTGTTGCGGCCGCTGCTGTTCTTGTTGCAGCCGCTGCTGTTCTTGTTGCAGCTGCTGCTGTTCTTGTTGCGGCTACACACTTATCTGCTGAGTTTGCGCCTGTGTTGATTGTGTACTACTTTGCGATAATGACATTTCTTCAACATCGCTGCTCGTTAGTAGACTGGCTACCTCTGCGACACTAAAGCCCTTGGGCCTAGGTTGGTGGGGTTGGACCGCTGGTGCTGAGGTGCCGCTCCCAGCTTGGTTCCCGGACAACACTGCTGCAGGAGTAACTTTTTTGGTGCCAAAAAAAACATTGGCCGGCACACCACCAGTCGTGGTTAATGGCACTTCCTTTTTCTGTTCCTTCTTCTCACCTGCAACTTTCTTGGTACTGGACCTGGTACCTTTCTTTGGGGCCATCTTCTTCAGATGTCAGGCAGGATGCAGATGCACAACAAGTTCTGCTCACACGTGGACGTGATGCGCAGCAGGACTTCTGTCTGGCTGGCAGTACAACGGGTAGCCGGGTGATGCTGACACCTCCTCCTCTGGCTTTTTGTGCACCTTAAAGCAAATAAGCCAGGAGAAGAACATCAGTGAAATGTTGCATTTGTTGTTGTGGTTCAGTTACTTACTACTGTACTAGTGCAAACAAAAGATATAGTCTAGCCATTTATGACTTTTTTTTAACAAGTGCTCTGTTATACTACTGTGTACAGTCACACACTACACTTTTAGGAAGGATAGGAAAGTTAATAAGAACCACCAAAATAAAAATGTAATGGAAGTGGGGTGGACCCTATTTGCCATTAAATTATTTGAGCATCTCAGCATCCATGGAGCTGCTGCTGGTAAAGGGGGTGGATGGATGGAAGCAGTAAGCCAATAGGAAAACCATGCAGGCCTATATGGCAAAAGCAGGACACTAATAACTCCCAACACAAAAAAAGGCCACCAGCCACATGGACACTCACAAATCACAAACAAGCAGGGGGCCTGGGAAACACCAGTAGCTGACAAAAGGCCTATAAAAGCCAGGTAAAGGATGCATGCTAAAGCACACTGCTCTGCCTTTTTAATGCAACAAAATACAAATACATAATTCACAGGCCCCAAAAAGGTCTGCAGGGTGCATGCATTGCACACCAACACACACCAGACACACACAACAAAAGCATGTCTTTAAGAAAACCAACATCAGAAAGCCCACCCCAAAAAAACAGACTTCCCCAACTCAATCCAATGCCATCCATGCCCTAAATGATGGCTAAATTCAACAGACCACACAGAAAACACTTGATCAATAAAGCTGTGGCTACCTGCTCTGATCCTACTGGATGAAAGCAGGCCTGTTGGCAGACAAGGCAAGGCAAACTTGCAGGCCTATGCTTCAAAATGGCCACCAGCCACATGGCCAGGTCCAACAACATCAGAAAGCCCACCCCAAAAAAACACACTTCCCCAACTCAATCCAATGCCATCCATGCCCTAAATGATGTCTAAATTCAACATACCACACAGAAAACACTTGATTAATAAATCTGTGGCTACCTGCTCCGATCCTACTGGATGAAAGCATGCCTGTTGGCAGACAAGGCCAGGCAAGCTTGCAGACCTAGGCTTCAAAATGGCCACCAGCCACATGGCCAGGCCCAACAACATCAGAAAGCCCACCCCAAAAAAACAGACTTCCCCAACTCAATCCAATGCCATCCATGCCCTAAATGATGTCTAAATTCAACAGACCACACAGAAAACACTTGATTAATAAAGCTGTGGCTACCTGCTCTGATCCTACTGGATGAAAGCAGGCCTGTTGGCAGACAAGGCCAGGCAAACTTGCAGGCCTAGGCTTCAAAATGGCCACCAGCCACATGGCCAGGCCCAACAACATCAGAAAGCCCACCCAAAAAAACGGACTTCCCCAACTCAATCCAATGCCATCCATGCCCTAAATGATGTCTAAATTCAACAGACCACACAGAAAACACTTGATTAATAAAGCTGTGGCTACCTGCTCTGATCCTACCTAATGAAAGCAGGCCTGTTGGCAGACAAGTCCAGGCAAGCTTGCAGGGCTAGGGTTCAAAATGGCCACCAGCCAAATGGCCAGGCCCAACAACATCAGAAAGCCCACCCCAAAAATACACGCTTCCCCAACTCAATCCAATGCCATCCATGCCCTAAATGATGTCCAAATTCAACAGACCACACAGAAAACACTTGATTAATAAAGCTGTGGCTACCTGCTCTGATCCTACTGGATGAAAGCAGGCCTGTTGGCAGACAAGGCAAGGCAAGGCAAACTTGCAGGCCTAGGCTTCAAAATGGCCACCAGCCACATGGCCAGGCCCAACAACATCAGAACGCCCACCCCAAAAAACACACTTCCCCAACTCAATCCAATGCCATCCATGCCCTGAATGTTGTCTAAATACAGACCACACAGACAACACTTGATTAATAAAGCTGTGGCTACCTGCTCTGATCCTACTGGATGAAAGCAGGCCTGTTGGCAGACAAGGCCAGGCAAGCTTGCAGGCCTAGGCTTCAAAATGGCCACCAGCCACATGGCCAGGCCCAAAAACATCAGAAAGCCCACCCCAAAAAAACACACTTCCCCAACTCAATCCAATGCCATCCATGCCCTAAATGATGTCTAAATTCAACAGACCACTCAGAAAACACTTGATTAATAAAGCCGTGGCTACCTGCTCTGATCCTACTCGATGAAAGCAGGCCTGTTGGGAGACAAAGCCAGGCAAACATGCAGGCCTAGGCTTCAAAATGACCACCAGCCACATGTCCAGGCCCAACAACATCAGAAAGCCCACCCCAAAAAAACACACTTCCCCCACTCAATCCAATGCCTTCCATGCCCTAAATGATGTCTAAATTCAACAGACCACACAGAAAACACTTGATTAATAAAGCTGTGGCTACCTGCTCTGATCCTACTGGATGAAAGCAGGCCTGTTGGCAGACAAAGCCAGGCAAACTAGCAGGCCTATGCTTCAAAATGGGGTGGCAGAGTGGGCTAAAGAACGGTGATGGATCTAACCCAGATCTGTTGACTGAGTGTGAGTGTTTGATTGGTTCTGATACTCCGTCCATCCCCACCCCCTTTTGTACCGCTTTGTTCGCCATAAGTTGGCAGGGTATGCTCAGACGTGAGTCCCTTGCTCACTTTGCCACTGGATTCAAACAAGCCTGGCTGAAGACGGCTGAAATGCCAGAAACCGGTCCTAGGAAGCTTGTTTCCGGTCCAGGGAAGGCATGGCTTGGCAGTTCGGGCTGGACTGTTCCCATGAGGCACAGGGTCAGACTGTTTTGCATATGGCCATGTCTGAACTGGGGTGGCAGAGTGGGCTAAAGAACGGTGATGGATCTAACCCAGATCTGTTGACTGGGTGTGAGTGTTTGATTGGTTCTGATACTCCGTCCATCACCACCCCCTTTTGTACCGCTTTGTTCGCCATAAGTTGGCAGGGTATGCTCAGACGTGAGTCTCTTGCTCACTTTGCCACTGGATTCAAACAAGCCTGGCTGAAGACGGCTGAAATGCCAGAAACCGGTCCTAGGAAGCTTGTTTCCGGTCCAGGGAAGGCATGGCTTGGCAGTTCGGGCTGGACTGTTCCCATGAGGCACAGGGTCAGACTGATTTGCATATGGCCATGTCTGAACTGGGGTGGCAGAGTGGGCTAAAGAACGGTGATGGATCTAACCCAGATCTGTTGACTGGGTGTGAGTGTTTGATTGGTTCTGATACTCCGTCCATCACCACCCCCTTTTGTACCGCTATGCTTCAAAATGGCCACCAGCCACATGGCCAGGCCCAACAACATCAGAGAGCCCACCCCAAAAAAACACACTTCCCCAACTCAATCCAATGCCATCCATGCCCTAAATGATGTCTAAATTAAACAGACCACACAGAAAAAACTTGATTAATAAAGCTGTGGCTACCTGCTCTGATCCTACTGGATGAAAGCAGGCCTGTTGGCAGACAAGGCCAGGCAAACCTGCAGGCCTAGACTTCAAAATGGCCACCAGCCACATGGCCAGGCCCAACAACATCAGAATGCCCACCCCAAAAAAACACATTTTCCAACTAATTCCAATACCATCCAGGCCCTAAATGATGCTTGAAAATTAAATACATTCAAAAAACACCAAAGGAACAGTTGCTTCATCATGCACACACCCATGAGGCCATGACTAGCTCGGGCCTACTACTGACTACTACTACCCACAACATTTTAAAAAAAAGGAATGATGATAGTTACCAAAAATAAATTGTAGTTACAACAACTGCAATGCCCCCAATCAAACAGACACAACAACCACTTACTTGTAAAATATCCAAATAAAAAATCCTCAAATCCAATTGCAATGATGCAGCAGACAAAAAGAGTGATCTTTCCAGCTCTAAATCCAAAGGCAGAATGAGCAGGAGATGGACAAAGCACTGGGAGGAGCCTGCTGGACAGGAATAGGAAGTTGGAGATTCTGTGGCGCTTCCTCCCTCTCCCCACCTTTTTAAAAAAGGACTCCTTGCACAAAAAAGGAAAGTCAAATGTCAATCTGAGGAGTTGTTTTCATCCAAAATCATCATTTGCAGAAGGTTTCAAGCTGCTAGAGCTGATATTCTTCTCCAAATTGAAAATTTTACATGTTCGAGTTCTCGAGCTTCACGTTACATCCGCCGGATGTCGATGGCGTGTCCAAAATGACTTGATCACGTTCTCTTGCTCCCTGTCACGTTGGATATGATGTGTTTGGGGTCTCTTTCTCCTTTTCGCGTTCGATTCGAAATGCCCGCTCTCGCTCGCGGTGGAGAATGACGTGTTCGAGATCTCAATCTTCTCATACTCTCGCGGTGCATGATCGCGAGAAGAAAGATTTGATCGCGCGACAACTGACGTGATCGCGCAACAAATGACGTTAATGCGGTCGTGAACTGTCGCGAGACAGCGCAAAATGGCTACCAACAATCCAACATCTCGTGGAGAACGCGACCGGGTCAGGAAAACTTGTCGGCCAACGCGGGGATTTAGGTAAGGCAATCGCGTGCACGCGAGAAAGTATTTTTTTACAGCACGAGCAAGAAACAAATTACCGCTAAGATGTGGATTGTGGAAATTTTGACATTTTCGCTCTTTCCGCGGAATGCGAAAATGCCAAATTATCGCAATTTCCGCGAGCGGAACGGAATTTTGGCCCAGGCCTAATGATGACTACGCCCAGAGCAACATCACTGGAGGTGGTGGGCCCCACAGACCAGTACATTTCCATCCCTTGGAGGAGAAGGTGATGGCCCTGCTTCCACCAGTGGGAGTACATGGACTGCAAGGAGTTCCAGAGCCTGGTGAGTACACAAACAACTTAGGTAACATAGGGGTAATGACATCCACACCCCAACTACACCAAATGCACGCAACTACCCCCAAGCCCTCACCGGCCAGAACCACAGTAAAAAATAACGCTAATGACACTAACATGTGTATGCTCCATTGAGAAAGCAAGGCCATGCTATGTCCCATGCTACACGAAGCAGCAACCCAAGCATGGATGTCCGGTATGCTGGGAGGGTGGGTGGCACAAAACACATTGTTGAACTCCAAATCAGACACAATTGCCCTCATCCCATATGGCCCAGGTACATACCCATGCACCATGCGCAATGCACAGGGATTGGGAAAGTACTGACAAGATAGCTCACACTCGGCCCGGGTGTAGGCAGCACAAGGCCCTCCTGTGACCAGTGCAAACACAAACACCAAGACAACAAGGTCAGATATCTAGGACAGGAACTCACACTCACTGTCATGGCAGCATGCTCCATGGGGGGACAGCTACATCACCTGGGAGCCCCAGTGCCAAATCACACTACACCCACCAGCAGGCCCTGTCACACACACCCCTTACACAAGCAGACACCCCCGGGACAGGCAATGGATTTACCCACTGTCACAATGGACATGTAACACAACAACACCAATACATAGCCGAAGAAGCATCCAAGCCAAAAGTCTACATGTCAAAGACTCAGTAGAACATATCAATCTGTCCCCCGTAACATACCCATCCACAAGTGAACATTGAGGAGAATGCTAGGCACATACAACTACCTGGAGGAACAGTGCCAAATTGAATGTGTATGATACATGCATGTTGCATGAAACAGCATTAACATTGTCTGTCTCTCACACACAGGGCAACATGATGAATCTACCCCCAACAATGGGGGTGAAGATTCACAGTCCCTGGCCCGGGAGGAACCTGATCCCACCGTCAGCGACGCCTCTCAACACTCCGCGGATGATCCCGACCGACCTGGACCCAAGCCCCTGCAGAACCTGGTTCAGGACCATCTGAGGCAACCACCACCCCCATTCCTGCCACATCCCAGGAGACACCGAGCAGCCCTGCCCGCAGTGAACAACTGAGCCAGTCTGACCAGGAGGGACAAGGAGTGCCGGGCACCCAGGAGGAGGCAGACAACACCCTCACTGCCATCCCTCAGGGGTCCCGTAGATCCGATATGCCCACAACAGCAGGCCAGGCTTGTGTGGGCAGGGGTGGTGGGAGTAGAGGCAGGCGGAGGCGAGAACCCGACCAGCCAGCTGAAGGGACCGGTATGTCACACATACACAACATCATGGATGCATACAGGCGTGACACCAGGGAGTTCAGCCAGGGAGTGGTGACCCTCACAGAGATCAAGAACCAGCAGGCCGAGCAACACACCAGTCAACAAGAACACCAAGGACGGATGGAGGCAAGACTGCTTGAGCTCCTGGCGGTGCAAAGGGACATAAGCCATTCACTCCGTCGGATCGCTGACAACATGGGCAACCCTCCCTGTGCCACCAGGTGAAGACCACCATCAGCCACAGGGAGGGAGGAGGAGGATGATTCGTCCGACGGAGCGTCCCAAGCATCGTCAAGGCCTGCATCTGAGGGTCCCCCGAGGAAGGTGGGTCGTCCATGGAAAAGACAGTGAGAGGCAGCTGCACATCCACATCTCCCAGGTCACCTGGCCCGGCAGCTGGCCTTCATGTACGAGAGCATCACCTCATTGACTGACATCATCTGCCACATGGACCTGCTGGTCACAGTCTGACTAATGATGCCAAACACTGTGGTCTGGACTCTGATGACTTCAAATGGCAAGGATCCCATCTCCCCCAGTGAACTTTGGATTCTATGGTCCCTGCATTGCACCTTTTTCAGAGCACAAATCATGCCACGGAGCTATAATTAAATAATTAATACGTGAAATTTTATGTTGCAGTCATTTAGCATGAGTCCACAACATACGTGTGGGGATATGTCAAAGTATGCCTGAGTGTGGAACTAACTCCAGCCATCCATATACTTGGATCTGAGTCCAGTCGAGGACCCACATGTGTCTCAATGTATCACCAAATACAGACATGGAGCCCAATACTCATCCGTGATGGCCTCATGCTGCTGCTGAGGGGGTCTTGCAATACTGCTCAGACAGACCAATTTGGAAGAGTATCATGAAGGTGTAGAGGTCATGGGTCATGTTGATGTACCCGGGGAGGGAGTCCCAGGTCTGATTGGTGACGTGGGAGAACTGTCTCCTGCATGCAGTTTTTATGTGGATGTGATGAATGGTGGCCAGGACAAGGTGGGCTGCATGGAGTTGGGCCAATGAGGTGTTGGATGACAGATGTCCAAGGTTTGTTTTGGGTCTGGGGTTGTGGACTGCCTCCTGAGTGTGGTTGAGCAGTCTGAAGGTGATCCTGCAGCAGAAAGTGAGCCATTGTAGCTATCTCAGGTGGACGGTGATGTGGCTGGGGCTGGGGATGTTGAAGATGAGGTGTGCGGATGCACCCTGGTTGTGGACAACTTCTCCTGCAGTTTTGCTGTTGTTCTACATAGAGGCCGGTGCTGTAGTTGAGCCGGCTGGTGTCATGGACCTGGGGGACGGTCTGTCTTGCCTTGTAGTGGATCTATCTGTGGATCATTTGCAGCATGCGGAGGGTGTTGCAGCATGAGGTACAGATGGTGGAGAGTTGCATGGTAATTGTGAGCGATGGGTCCATGATGAACACCAGCTTGCGTGTGTGGCCACTGGGGGCTGGTGCGGTGCCCAGACCAGTGGGACACAAGGAGTTGACCCAGCCGTAAGGGGACAATTCTCAGATGATGACCTCAGTCCTGTCCAAGTCCAAGTCCATCCTCAGGTGGCTGATGTTCAGCCATTCGTCAACGGATCTCATGCCTTCTTGAAGTTTGGATCTGGAAATGGCTGGCTCTTTAGTGAGTTTGAGGAGCAGCTGGGTGTCAATGGCATACGAGATGATGATGAGGTCGTGTGCGCATGTGATGGTGGAGAGGGGGGTTATGGAGACATTGAAGATCGTCATGCTGAGAGAAGAGCCCTGGGGCATGTGCCACATGACCCCAGTGTACTACATGCTGCAGGGTGAAGGCCGACTCCCTGGGCCTTGCTGGTGAGCTACTTTCTGATTTAATCCTGGGCCCTCCTCTGGATACCAGTGTTGGAG
Organism: Triturus cristatus; assembly: GCF_964204655.1. Lineage (NCBI taxonomy): Eukaryota > Metazoa > Chordata > Amphibia > Caudata > Salamandridae > Triturus > Triturus cristatus. The sequence continues at coordinate 618,154,004 of NC_140582.1, forward strand.
ATGTGTGAGCTCACATTCCGGATGACATTTGCTGGGTAGGGAAGCAGGGTGATGTACCAGGAGATCCTGCGGTACTGCTGTCCGTTGTTTAAGAAGGGCCTGGGTCTCTGCATGCCTTCAGCACCAATGGAATGTGGCTAACTCAAATGAGACATTCATGATGCACTGGACGTGGGCTTCAAGGATGGGGAATGATGTGGTTGAGATGTTGTGTGGGAAGGGGCCTGATGGAGAGCCAGAGTGGATGGTGCACATGAGCCAGGTGGTGTACTTGCTGCTGACGGGAGTCCAGAACCTGAGGGGGGTTTGTCCTGCAGATAATAGTGCTGTCTGCCTCTGTGTGTCAAGGCTGTTGTGTATGGCCATGAGCTAGCAGTGGTACAAAGTTGCAAGGGATGTGATCTGCCTTGCAAGGGTGGGGTGTCTTGGATGGAGATCTGCTGTCAGTTGACTCACAATGCTGATGAACCCCTTGATGTCATGTGTTTTGGTGTCTCGGCACTATCTGAAGGATCTCCACTTGTCCTTGCTGATGATATGGTGATGTCTGTGTGTGGTCTTTTCCAGGCCTCTAAGGTAAATGATGGCTCTTTGTGTTGCAAGGTTTGCACAAGAGTCCGGCTAGGTCTGTAGGAGTTCAGTAGGTCTGCCTTGTCCCAGGTGCCTTAACTGTTGTTGTGCTTGACAGGAAAGTCTGTCAATGTGGCAAGATTGTTGGATCAGTTGCTGATCCAGTGCGTGAGGTTTCAGGGTGTTGCGTTGGAGTTGTTTTGAGTGTCCGACACAGCTTGTCTGTGGTGACTTACATCAAGCATCTTTGGGGGATCGTTAGCGTGGTGTGGGGCAGTGTGTTGCTTGTCGGAGACGGCAATTAAAATGTTGATGGACCAATGATGGATGGTGGTGTGGTTCTCCTCCAGCCAGAAGTTACTGGCCCCCAGCCACATGTAGCCTGTGGAGGTGAGGGCGTGCGTGCAGATGTACGTGTTGATGGCTTAGCGCAATTGTGGATGTAGGCCTGGAGATCTGTAGATGAGTGTTACTCTGAGGGTTGACAGGGAGTTGCTGCAAACCCGGATTTGTGACTCTGGGGGTGTACTTGTGAATAAATTGCAATTCATCCTCCGGGATTGTTGGTGCCGTCCCTGCAGGTGATCCTGTATCCGTCTAAGATGGCAATGAAGAAGTCGTGTGCTGAGGATGCTTATGTCCAGGTTACTGTCATGAAGGTGATGTGTGGGGCTGTTGTGTTGAGGAGGTAACAGAGTCCAATGGCATGCTGGTGGACGGAGCGGGTGTGGAGTAGGAGGCACATGACCTGGTTGTTCTGACAGGGTCTGGTAGGCTGGGCAGCGCTGTGTAGGCAGTTGGAGTTGCACACACAGCATGCGAAGGTGTCGTCTGTGCGCTTAGGGGTTGCCTGATAGCAGGCGGATGATTGTCTGGAGGACATTGCTTGGAGGTTGGCTGCAGCATGAGCATGTTGTGTGACGTGGGTCATGCAAAGACCTGAGGCTCGTGCACTGTGCACGTTGCAGGCGCAGACGGTCCTGCCTTTGGCACGGCGTTGGCGCAACAGTGGCACAGACAAGCTGCTGGCTGCATTAAGAATGGGTGGAGGGGGAAAGGGAGGAGCATTTTGGAGGCGTGTGGGTTGCAGAATCAGGGCAATCGGCGGGGCTGTTCTGCAGGTGAGGCAGCAGCAGCTGGAAGGGGTGAGAAACTAGGCAAAAAGTAGCACACAAAGACAAGGAGGTCAGAAAGGCACAGTGCAACAGGTGTATGTAAAGGAAGGAGTGTCAGGTTACTCATGGGTCACTACGAGAAAATGTATGACCAATCACCAAAAATGACGGCCACAGGGTCAGGCAACAAAATGCGGAGCTGCGCACAGGAGACACACCATCAGTGTTCACCTCCCGTTGTGGGGAGCAACCTGCACAAATACATACACAACCAGGGACTTCATGCACAATAGATATTATTAGCCATGAAGAATTGAATGCATGTTGCTGAAGTACACATACACATATGCTCAATATCTGACAAGTATGCCATAGATGACGCATGCAATCTGGCAAGAGAGCTGCAGGGACAGAGATGAGGCACTTTGGATTGTGCTGAACACCTTAATTCCACATTCACACACAAAGGGAAATGCATCCATGTGAACAGACTCACAGGTCAGTTGACAGAACATGTGGGACATACGCTGGACCCCTCCTTCACGACATGGATGATGTCAATCCCAATGAACTGGCACACAAATTAAGGGGATGAGCCAAACACATCCTGCTGCACACGGAGAGGCTGCAATTCCCCATAGAGCCTGTTGTTGTGATGTCCCACACTATGTCCACCCATAGCATCCGCAATGTTTCAGATGCAAGGTTTACACACATTGATGCCTTCATTAGACGCCACACTCCACTACAGATGACTGTCAGGAAGGGTGACAATCATGTCATGGGAGAGATGCTACATGTTATATGCTCCATGGTGAGAAGACATGTATGCATGGTACCACAACATGCACAGAAGCAGGCCCACACATTCCCAACCCGTACCACCACCAAAAAGCCTTGATGCAATCCTTACCCAAACTGACATTTCCACATGTCCATGCATGTAACGCTGATTCAGCACACGTTGCAATCCTCATGAGGAATGGCAGGAGGACAACGATGACACGAGCAGACAACATGCGCAGAAACCTGGGAATGACAGACACACAAGAAGTCACCTAAAACAATTCTCGCCGCACACAGGGACATTTACAAAACATGAACAATGTTGGACACATGTAAATTTCAAAGAAAGTCTCTCCGCAAAAGTGTGTGGCATGACATCATCACTCTAGTGACACATCAGAACACACATCAAAGTCACTTTCCATTCAGTCAGCTGGACACACACATTGCAACACATGCCACTGAATGCTACAAGCTTGCACACTCATACCCAATGACTCACCATTATGAGAAGAAGATGCGTATGAGCTGACTCCGGATATCATCATCCTTCTCCTCCTCATCACTAGCCTCATGAGCAAGCCCTTGATCCTCCACAGGTGGATGTTCCTGCTCATCCGAATCCAGGATGAGTGGCACTACCTTCTCAACTGCCATGTTGTGCAGCATGCAGCACACGAGGAAGATTTGGCAGACCTTCTCTGGGGCATAAGAGAGGGACCCGCCTGTCTTGTTCAGGCACCGGACTCGGCTCTTCAGGAGGCCAAGCGTCCTCTCAATCACTCGCCTGGTCTGCCCGTGTGCATTGTTGTACCTGTGATCTGCAGCTGTTCTTGGGTTGCGGAGAGGTGTCATTAGCCATGGCATGTTGGGATATCCAGAGTCCCCTACATGGAAACATCATGTAAAAAAGTGGGTCAGGAGATGCCGTAAGAGCCAAAGATACCGCAACACACAGGACAAACAGAGTATACCCACCAACAAGACATGCTCGTTTGTTGTGCAGCCGCAGCATCATTTGTGGCACCCTGCTACGCCTCATGATGTAGGCATTGTGTGCTGATCCTGGAAAACGTGCACAGACATGGGAAATCAGCATGTTAGCAAGACATACCACAAGGGCATTTATCGAGTGGTAATGTTCTCTATTGCGATAGGCTTGTTCCTGTGCCTGTGGTGGTACGAAAGCCACATGTGTACCATCAATGGACCCAATGACATGGGGCATCCCTCTCAGGTGATAGAAATCACCCTTGACATCTGTCAACTCCTCAGGAGTAGGAAATGTGATGAATTCATCAAGGTGCTCCAACATGGCTGCTAAAACATCACGCAGGACACGGCTGAACATTGTCTGTGACATGCCACCAACATCAGCTATGGTGAATTGAAACGTACCTGTGGCAAAAAAATTTAGGGCTGCCGTCACCTTCATCTTGGGGGTCAGTGCAGTAGGATACCTGTGTCGCGGTTGCAGGTGTGGTGCCAGCTTGTCTGTCAAGTCCTCAATCAACTTGCGAGTGAATCTGTAATGGCGGATGCAGGCACGTTGCCTCATGGCACCCAAGTCTGGCATTGTTCTTGGGACAGGCTGTGCCCTGCAAGCCATTGTTTGTAAGAATGAAGATTGAGTCTGCCAATATCAATGTCAATGAACATAGCACATGCTACACTGCTAATACACATCAGGTAACTATGGAGTTGGGTGTGTGCAATACATACAGGTCACATATGCCAGCTTGCTGGCACTCCTACAAAAAGCCAGATACACCTGTTGATTGTCAAGTCTACATGACATGCCCTGAAATGAGTTGATGGCCAGTCTGAGTGAAGAGCCACAGATATCACCGGAGTGACACACAACAACATAGCTGCATTGGAAGGATGTCATCTCATCCACACAGCTGACTGCAAGGCACACGCACAGGTCACATGGAATGTCAAATGTACATATCAAACACATTGCGATGAAGGGGTACACGTGACAAGAGAAAGACACAGCCATTGAGACAACGCAGACATGTATGACTGGGAAAATATGATGTCCGATGCACACAGACCCTACAGCGGTGGGAATCCACATGTGGCATGGTGTGCATAGATGTGTTCCATGCCCATCTCCACACAGACCCATGTTGGATGCACCAACAGCAGATGCAGTTGACGGAACACTGACATCAAGCTCATGGGAACACATGACACACACCTGACATAGTCACAAAGGGGCACGCTGATCGTGACATGTCTGTTGATCGAGTGTCCCTGTCCCTGGCATCAGGAGACAGATGCGAGTGTTGATGACTGTGCCATCCCACTGCTGCTGTGCATGACACAGTTGGACTACAGACACACATGTGGCAAGTGTCAAGGTGATGTGTGCCACATAGTGCCCCATCACACATGACATGTGTCCACAGGTCATCACACATCAATTGTGCAACTAGATGTGATGACCTGTGCAATATCACTGGCTGCCACACCTAGGGCCTGCACATGACAGTATGCAATGACAACTACTTGATGGACATCCTTGTGCGACTTGTAGCCCTCCATTCCTGGCATGTGTGTGCCTGTATTACCATTGTAAGCGTGTTAAATGCATACCCATACGTGTGAACTAGTGCGTACCCGTTCGTGTCAAACGCACTGTACTACTAGCGCGTACCCGTACGTGTCAAACGCACTTTACTACTAGAGCGTACCCGTATGTGTGAACTAGTGTGTACCCATACGTGTCAAACGCACTGTACTACTAAAATAGCTTCATTCACCTGGTGGGGCTGGCAACACATATTTGTGATAAACAACCATCAACAGATTGTTGTGAATAGCCACACAGGCACTGCCCAGTGTGAGTATGCACAAGCAAAATGGTATATCCCTGTCCAGCGGACACATGCAGCACACATTTGCAAAATACTAACTAGGCCAGGGAACAATGCCACAGAGGCAGACCTATGCTGAACCCACAGAGAATGTGCACAGTGTTGGATGACACACATGATTAGGAGGCCAGGGTGTCTCAGGGGACTGTAGTGGGCACACTGCTCCGTGGTCCTGGAATGAGCTGACTGTACCATGTTCAACCATCATGGCAATATGCATATCTCCCACTCATGCACATCATGTCTGAGGCCACACCATTGGTCATGCATGCTGCAAGGGTGTTCAATTGAAAGCTCACACTCCTATGTTGAGAATCATCATCAGTGACAACAAATATGGACCCCCAACATAGTGAACAGGTCATGGCACAGGCAAGGTACCAACACAAGTCACAGACCACCCTCCCACATGATGCAGAAAGCAATGTGCACTTTGATTTACTGGCACCCAAGATGACCATGTGCAAATGTGATTACACACAGACCAGGGGACACAGGTCAAGGAGGGGAAGGGATGAAAAAGAGCACCAGGTGACATTGGGAAATCGAAAATGCACTGCACATATAAACTCTGGGAGTGTATCCAGGCTACAGAGCACTTCCAAAAGCTGGTGACACATAACACGACAAACAGCCGTGTACCTACCCCCTCCTTGCTGCAGTCTCTCCCGTAACTGCCTATCGAGCTCAGGGAATACCACCTCCAGGACACGTCTCATGTGGGGGGTCAGGCGTCGGCGGCCCCCGGGGGTGCGAGGACTGTCGAGTCCAGGTGGGACAGATATGCAATGTTGTTTAGAGTGGGTCCCGGGGGGAGACATGCTGATGTCTCTCATGCAGAGCATGATGTAGTTCCTGTGTGCACTCCTCACTTGCATCGTGCTTACTGTGACTTTCACTGCATAGTGCATGACACTTTCAACCTGGCAAATCCTTGGTGGCTTTTTTTCCTATTGTCCTGAGGTGATTCAGTGGTCCTACCGGTGTGACAGGTGACTGTCACACAGATGCATATGAGTTGAGTGGACCTGTAGTGAGAGTGTCCAAATGATGTGTACGACCTCATGGACATTGATGTGTGTGAATGTTCCTTGTCATGTGGGTGAGTGTCTATGTGAAGTGTTGCACCACAGCTGCATGGAGGAGGCAACAGATCAACCCATCTGATGTGACAAGTAAGCCGTGCTGTGTGTCTGTGAGTCTAAAATATCGTTGTAAAAAATAGTCAGTAAAAATATCGATTTTTTTAAAATGTATTAAAAGTAATGTAAAAATAATAAAATAATACATATAATTAACTAAAACATATTTAAAAATACTTAAATAACCTTAAAAATAATAAATAATTAATGTAACTTCAAAAAAATAAACTTTATTTTTTAATAGATATATATAAACGTAATATTAATACAATATAACTAATATTTTTACCGTAGGATAGCGGCTGGGTAAAATGTACCATTACCACTCCAGTGAGTGCAACAGTAGGGAAAGCGTCAGATAGCGTAGAGGTAAAAATAACTATTCCCACTCCAAATAGTGCAACAGTAGGGAAAGCGTTGGATAGCGGGAGGGTAAAATTTACTATTCCCACTCCAGTGAGTGCAACAATAGGGAAAACGTTGGATAGCGTTTGGGTAAAAATGACTATTCCCATTCCAAAGAGTGCAACAGTCGGGAAAGCGTTGGATAGCGGGAGGGTGAAATTTACTATTCCCACTTGACTGAGTGCAACAATAGGGAAAGCGTTGGATAGCGTATGGGTAAAAATTACTATTCCCACTCCAAAGAGTGCAACAGCAGGGAAAACATTGGATAGCGGGAGGGTAAAATTTACTATTCCCACTCCAGTGAGTGCAACAATAGGGAAAGCGTTGGATAGCGTATGGGTAAAAATTACTATTCCCACTCCAAAGAGTGCAACAGTAGGGAAAGTGTTGGATAGCGGGAGGGTAAAATTTACTATTCCCACTCCAGTGAGTGCAGTAGTAGGGAAAATAATAATTTAATATTTTTATTAAAATAATTTAATTATTAATACCAATACGAAAATTATTAAAATTAATTACCAATAACAAAATATTTAATAATCACATAATTATAAATACCAATAAATATCGTTTATTTAATTAATTACCTATTAATAATTAATTAACAAACAATTAATTTTCAATACCAAAAATGATTAAATACAAATAATACCAATTTATAATTAATTAATATTAAATTAATTATCATTATACAAAATTAATTTCAATAATTAAATATTTAAAATTACATTACTTCTCACCATGTTCCCCTATAAACCCACAACCCACTACAAATAATAAATTAAAACAATTAACATAAGTATCAATTAAAAAATAATACAAATTAATTACCAATTAATACAAATTAATTCCCAATTAATAATTAATCAACATCCAATTACCAATTAATACAAATTAATTACCAATTAATAATTAATTAACAACCAATTAATTTTCAATACCAAAAATGGATAAATAATAAAAAATGCAAATTAATAATTAATTAACAGTAAATTAATTATCAATACCAATAAATAAAAATAAATATTTACTTAATTATTATTAAATTACTTCCCACCCTATTCCCCTATAAACCCACAACCCGCTACGGAATTAAATTTTGCAAAAATGTAATAACATAAAATTCCTTACTTTTAAAAAATTAAACATACATTACTAAAAATATTATACACTTTTAACACATATACTAACATGCAAAACACTTTAAAAAATCAATATTAATAAAAATTCGATATTTTTTCATGCCTATATTATGACATTCGATATTACTTACCTGCAATTCGATATTTTTAACGACTATATTATGTCCATTCGATATTGTGTCCATTCTATATTTTAAACTCGATATTATGTCCATTCGATATTTTTTTTTCGATATTATGTCTAGTTACCCTGGAGGAGGGACCCAGCGACAGTGCCACCAGTGCTGTGGATTCAGAAGGACCTGTCTGGAGGTGAGTGCAGCTATGACGCCGACGGGTCCGTGGCTGACATCCTTGAGGAGGCGGAGGCTGCAACACCAACTGGCAGCATCCCCACATCTGTCCCCGCCTCCTCCATTACCATCTCCACCCTCCCAGTTGCACCCGTCGCTTCTGTCCGTGCAGAGGCCCACCATGTCTCCTTCGGCCCAGGCACCGCACCCCCTGCCCCTGTCACCCCTGCTGCCCTCAGTGAAGAGTCTGTGGACATACTTAACTAAACCAGACAGTTGGGCCATCCTGTTTACACACTTGGGATCCCTCTACCCAACATTCCGCCTGTAATCAGTGTGGCTTCCACCTCTCTCATGGCGTAAAGAAAGCAACATCATTCTCTATGCTGTTGCTTAACTGCCGTTTGCTTCCTAAACATTCTACGGAAATCTCTCTACTGTTGGAGGAGATAAACCCAGACGTCTTTTTCGCCACAGAGACATGGTTACAGGAACACTCTGAACCTGATCTAGTGCAAGCACTTCCTCCTGGCTATCAAATTCTCCGCCTTGACCGAAAAAAAGGCATTGGCGGTGGTCTAGCTATAATCTACAAATCAGATTACGTTGTCACCAGTACCCCTGTAAAATTACCTGACTGTGAATGTCTTCTTTTTTTTATAAAATTCAGCGCCACACATACCTTCTCGGGTATGCTTATATACTGCCCGCCTGGACCACAAAGGCAGTTTCTTTCAGACCTTGCCTCGATAGCAGCAAGTCTTGCAGTTAGCGCTGCCAATTCCACTATTCTCGGTGACCTTAACATCCACCTGGATGACCCAAATGATTCTATAGCAAGAGAATTATCCTCAAGCTTAAGCGCCCTCGAACTGCACCAACGTGTCACTGGTCCCACTCACTTAAAAGGACACCTCTTAGATCCCGTCTTTAGTAACTGTAAAAACCTTCACATTGGAAAACCTTCCCCCTTCCCTGGTCTGATCACTTCCTTATCCCGCTCACTTGGACCCTGCCTCCTCATCTCCCCCCCAAACCCCCGATGACTCAACGATCACGCAATTGGTCTAAACTCCACCTACCTGAATGGGAGGATCTCCTACAAGGTACCAAACCCACTCACACATCTACCCCCACTCAAGATAATGATAACTATAACACGTGGATCACCAGCTCCCTAGATACAGTATTACCACTAAAAAACTCCCATCCTAAGCGGGGCAATCCTACATCCCCGTGGTACACGAATGAACTGCGAGAGGCCAAACGTGTATGTAAACGACTGGAGAGGAAATGGCGCCTCAGCTACCTCCGATCAGATACATTGAGCTATAGAACAGCAATTAAAAACTACAAAGCGGACATTCACCTAGCTCAGGCTAAATATTTGGAACTCAAGATTGAGAATGCCGCGTCCAAACCCAAGGAGATCTATCGAATAGCCAAGACCCTTTTGCAACTACCGGAGGCACCAAAGCATCATAACAATACTCAGACCCATTGTGAGGAAATAGCTGAGTTTTTTTACCAGAAAATAGAAACCATTAACTCTTCTTTCCCCCACCCTGTCAATTTGCCCACAGATTCTGTCAACTCAGGCTGCACGACAGTTCCTCCTCACGCTCTCAATAACTTTCCTCCCTTAGAACTTACTAAACTGGAAAAACTTATGGGACAGGTTAAATCTGGATCACCCACCGACCCAGCTCCTCCCAGTACTCTCACCCAGATCACCCATCAGATCTCGCCCACTGTTCTAGACCTGCTCAACTCCTCACTCCATACTGGTACTGTCCCTCCTCTATGGAAAAGAGCAATGGTCAAAGCTCTATTAAAAAAACCTAGTCTCGACCAATCTAACCCCGCCAACTACTGACCCATCTCCCTTCTACCATGGCTCAGTAAGCTTCTCGAGAAGCATGTCAACTCCGTTCTCACTGACTTCCTGGAAGCCAATAACATACTAGATCTCTCCCAGACCGGCTTCAGGCCCCGTCACGGAACGGAGACGGCATTGATTGCAGTGACGGAGGAGGCAAGAAGGATCTTGGACGATGGCGGGTCCACGGCCATCGTCCTACTCGACCTAAGTGCCGCCTTTGACACTGTTAATCATAATATCCTTCTCCATCGGTTAGAAGGAATAGGATTGTCAGGGACTGCACTCAGATGGATGAGATCTTTTCTGACAGATAGATCCTTCAGGGTTTTTGAGAGGGATTTCACTTCTGCCAGTAGACCTCTTAATTGTGGAGCGCCTCAGGGCTCCTCCCTGACCCCTACCCTTTTTAATGTCTATCTACGCCCCCTAGCTGATGTCGTCCACCCATTTGGGGTGAAGATCGTTGTTGGACCCGGCCTCGTAGAATGGCCCTCCGTGCCCCCGCACCACCGAAACCTGGTACCTACAGCCCAAGCACCCGGCCCAGCCGAACCTCCCCACCAGGACACACGCACCGGCCCGGACATCCCCGTCCCTGGCCTCTCTCCTTTCGGCCACCCCGGGCCTGCGTGCCCACTTCATGCACCAAGATGGCCGCCCGGCCCCAGCGCGACCCGGGCCTAGAGGCGCCACTCCGGCTGGAGGACATCACGCTTCCAGGGGATGAGAGAGGGAGGAGCAGTTTCTATCGCACCTCTGAACTCCCCCGGGACGATGGGTTTCGATCGGCCCTCCGGCCTCCCTGAGAGCTGGCTCCACGCCTGCTGGGTGTCTGGGACTCCTCCCGACCCGGCCCTGAAAGGATCAAAAGACTATAGCAGGAAAACCCGACAAGCGACCCCCAGGTGACAAGACCCCTGCCGGACATCAAAGAGGGGTCGAACTATAACAAGGGGTGCTCTGGGGCTATCCGGCAGATTCGACGCTGGAACAACGAGAGCCTGCTGACGTGGTCGCGGCTCCTGAAACTGGAACTCACCTGAGCCCTGCTGAGTGACTCGCGGCTCCCTGAAGATCGTAAGACCTCCGAACTTGTACCTGAGCCCTGCTGAGTGACTCGCGGCTCCCTGAAGATCGTAAGACCTCCGAACTTGTACCTGAGCCCTGCTGAGTGACTCGCGGCTCCCTGAAGATCGTAACACCTCCGACCTTGTACCTGAGCCCTGCTGAGTGACTCGCGGCTCCCCCAGACTCTCACGGTCCCGCCGGACCCCAACTCCGACCACGTATCCCCCAGCTCGAGGATTGGGAGCTGTGCGCCGGATACGTCCCTGCTTTGAACCGTTACCAGAGACAGTCCCGCTACCCCCCTACCTTTCCGAGACTCTTGAGCCCGTGCTCACCTTGTACATATTTGCAGTGATACCTGTTTGATAAAGCTTGTTCTGAGGATACCCAGTGTGGTCTCTCTGTGTCGTGTGGTGCCAGAAGTACGAACCTAGTTGCGAGATTCCTCCCCCTGGGGAATCTCCCGCCAGTGCCCGGCTACGATACTTTGAGGGTGGGTCTCAGGGTAGTCAGGACCCCTTTCCGGGCTCCTCTGAGGTCGCCGTCTAACATTGGTGGCAAGCGACGGGATTCGGGCCCATCACCTAGAGATCGTACAGTAAACGACGGACGCACGACCAACAAAGATGGCAGAAGGAAGCGCCACGAGCTCCGCAGAAACCAACGCCAACAGAGTGTTCCAGGTGGAGCATCTGGAAGAATATACACACAAAGAGCTAAAACAATTTTGCAAAGAACTTAAAATCGCTACCACTGGCCTCAACACTAAGGAAGACTTGCAGAAAGCACTGAAAACTTGGGTGGAGACCGGGGCCTCCCACCCGGAAGGCACGGGGGAGCGCCCCGACGAAGCCGAACCCCCCCAAAGCGAAAGCAGTAGCAATCAGGTGCGAGGCATCGTAACAGACGGGGGCCTATCCCCGGAAGAGCTCGCGGACAGAGAGAGAAGCCGCAGTCATGAAATCGAGTTAGCCAAACTCAAAATCGAGGGCGAATTGAAGTTAGCGGAGAAAAAGCTAGCAGTAGAGCAAATGCGTGTACAAGGCGAACTGGAAGAAAAGAAGCTCCAACGGGAGCACGAAGGAAGAAAGCTCCAACTGGAGCACGAACGGAGCTTAAAGGAACTCGAGCTCAAGGCCCGAAATGAGGACGGGGGGCCCTCGGGGAACCGAGAGACGGCCCCCCCAGCGGAACAGAAGGTCCACATCCCCAAGGATGTGGTCAAAGAATATTATAAAAACGATGACATTCAGCAATGGTTTCGGGCCTACGAGGTCGCCATGACCTCCCATCGGATTCCACAGAAGGACTGGGGGGCGGGGTTGTGGGGACGGTTTCTGAGCGAAGGAAGGGACACCCTGCTCGACCTACCCCTCTCCCTGCAGACCTCCTACAGCCACATGAAAGAGGCTCTCCTCACAAGATACGGCCTCACCCCAGAAATGTACCGCCAACGGTTCCGGGACTGCAGGAAGATCCCGGGCACCACCTGGGTGGAATATGTAAACTTTTTTAGTCGGGCCTTCGATGGGTGGGTCAAGGGCAGCAAGGTCACCACCCTTGCCGAACTCACTGACCTCATGTTATGGGAACATCTGGCTGCGAACTGCTTCGTAGAGCTACGTCAACATCTGCTGGATAGCAAGCTCACAGATCCCCGGAAGCTGGCCGTGGAGGCCGACCGCTGGACCAACACCCGGGTCTCCCGGGGCATGGTAGGAGAGTACCCCCGAACCAGTCAGGGACCACCCCGCCAGAGAGGGGGAGGGAACCAGGGAGGGCCGAGGGAGTCCCAGCCTAGCCCCCCGAAGACACCACCTCCACCTTTCCCGGCGCCCCCCCCACCAGTAACAGGGCCCCCTGGGAGACGGGGACACCGGGTGACCGTCACATGTTTTCGCTGCCAGAAACCCGGGCACTACGCCAATGACCCAGAGTGCCCCATGGCCACCCAAGTCACCCCTGCGAGGCAGATAGCCAACGTAGCCCTGGGGGAGGAGGTTGAGGAAGCCGAGGAGTGGGAACCCGCCGCTATGGCCCTAGTATCCCTGGGAGATAGGGAAATGATCCCTGGTAGCCTCCTACCGTCCAACACACAGAAATATGGGCAGCTCGTCAAGATCAATGGCCACCAGGTAGAGGCCCTGCGGGACACCGGGGCCAGTATCACCGGTGTCCTCAGGCACCTAGTTCCCGAGGAGCAGATCCTCCCCAATGTCTTTTGCCCCGTAATCTCTGCAGACAATAGGGAAAGTCTGTGTCAGGTGGCCCTGGTGCCATTTGAGTGGGGAGGGGTGATAGGTAAACTCAAGGTGGCCGTAAGAACCTCCCAGCCGGTCGACTGCCTCTTAGGGAACGACCTGGAGAGTTCTCCCTGGAAGCACGTAGAACGCAAGGCCCACCTAGGAATGATGGGACTCCCCGAGTGGGTGTGTGCCACCACCCGATCTATGACAGCCCGACTCACTCCCCGGAGAGAAGTCGAGAGCACCCCGGTCGAAGTAGCCAGCACCGTCCCCGCCGAGGGACCTCCCGTTCCCCCATCGGAAGGGTCCGTCGCCAGCGACGAACCCGCACCATCCGACCCCGCCCCGGTCCCCGAGTTGGGGGATCTACCCGAGTTGGCCCATTGGCGCCACGAGGGCGGGCCCACCCGAGAAGAATTTTGCCGGGAGCAAGCCACCTGTCCTTCCCTGGTCGGGCTGCGGCGCCAGGCCGAGGGCCAAGCCGCAGGTGACCAGACCGGAACGCACCGAATCTATTGGGAGAATAACGTCCTGTATAGTGAGCAGAAATCAGTGGAGCTGGGATCCGGACGGGTACTGGTGGTACCTCTCCGCTTCCGGGATTTCCTCCTGGGCTTAGCCCACGATGTCCCCCTCGCCAGTCACCTGGGTCAGGACAAGACCTACAGCCGTCTCGTGACCCATTTTTATTGGCCTAAGATGAAAGCAGCGGTAGAGGCCCACTGCAAGTCCTGCCCCACGTGCCAAGCCAGTGGGAAGAGTGGGGGGAAGCGCAAGGCTCCCCTCCAACCCTTCCCGGTCGTCAGTACCCCCTTCGAGCGAGTCGGGATCGACATCGTGGGGCCACTGGACCCCCCCACCTCCCAAGGTCACCGTTTCATCTTGGTCCTAGTGGACCACGCCACCCGCTACCCAGAGGCTATTCCCCTACGCACCATTACGGCCCCCGTGGTGGGCCGGGCCCTGATGGGGATCTTCTCCAGGGTGGGTTTCCCCCGCGAGGTCGTGAGCGATCGCGGCACTAATTTTATATCCAGGTATATGACGTCCCTGTGGCAACAATGTGGGGTGTCCTATAAGTTCACCACCCCGTACCATCCCCAAGGGAACGGCCTAGTAGAGAGGTTTAATAGGACTTTGAAAGGGATGATCGCTGGCCTAGAAGAGCCCCTCCGGCGTAAGTGGGACGTCCTGCTCCCCTGCCTCTTGTTCGCTTACCGGGAGGTCCCCCAGAAGTCCTTAGGGTTCAGCCCGTTTGAATTACTCTATGGGCACCCCGTCCGAGGTCCCCTCAGTTTGGTTAAGGAAGGGTGGGAGGCAGCACCCCAGACCACCCCCCGAGATGTGTTCCAGTATGTCCTGGCCCTCCGGAACCAGACCAGGAGGTTCCGAGAACTGGCCGAGGCCAACCTGGAGGCGAGTCAAGAAGAAATGAAGCGCTGGTACGACCAGAATGCTACTCTGGTCGAGTTCCAGCCGGGCCAGCAGGTGTGGGTCATGGCCCCCGTGAAGCCTGGCGCTCTCCAGGACCGATGGACTGGGCCCTACAAAGTGGTCGAGAAGAAGAGCCAAGTCACCTACTTGGTGGACGTCCAGTCGCCTCGGGATCCCCTCCGGGTCCTGCACGTGAACCGCCTCAAGCCTCACTTCCAGCGGACAGAACTGAGCCTCCTGCTGGCCACCGATGACGGGGCCGAAGATGAGTCGGATCCCCTCCCGGACCTCCTATGTATCAAGGAGCAGGATGGCTCCGTGGAAGGAGTGAACCTCTCCCCAGCCCTCACTGCCCAGCAACAAGCGGACTGCCGCCAGCTCCTAAGACAATTTTCTGACCTCTTCTCCCTGACCCCCCGGGTCACCAACTGGTGTGTTCATGATGTGGACACCGGGGACAGCCCGCCGGTGAGACACCGAGCCTACCGGGTTCCTGACCGGGTCCGGTCCTGCATTCAAGCGGAGGTCTCGAAGATGTTGACCCTAGGGGTGATCGAGCCCTCTGACAGTCCCTGGGCCAGCCCCGTGGTCCTGGTCCCGAAGGCAGCGGCCCCCGGTGTCGCCCCCGAGCTCCGCTTCTGCGTGGACTACCGGGGGCTCAATGACGTTACCCGAGCCGATGCCCACCCCATTCCACGAGCCGACGAACTCATTGACCGACTAGGGGCAGCCCGGTTCCTCAGCACATTCGACCTCACCTGCGGATACTGGCAGATTGCGCTCACCGAAGGGGCCAAAGAGCGGTCCGCTTTCTCCACCCCCGATGGACACTACCGCTTCCGCGTAATGCCCTTCGGGATGAAAAATGCCCCGGCCACTTTCCAGCGACTGGTGAATAGGGTCCTGGCCGGGCTAGAACAGTTCAGCGCGGCATACCTGGACGACATCGCTGTCTTCAGTTCAGAGTGGAGTGAGCACCTCCAGCACCTCCGAAGGGTGCTAATCGCCCTGCGCCAGGCAGGCCTCACAGTAAAAGCCAGCAAGTGCCAGATCGGGCAAGGATCCGTGGTCTACTTGGGGCACCAGGTCGGGGGTGGCCAGGTCGCCCCTCTACAGCCAAAGATCGACGCCATCCTGGCCTGGGAACCACCCATCACCCAGACGGAGGTCCGAGCCTTTCTGGGACTCACGGGCTACTACCGAAGATTCATTCGGGGGTATGGCAGCCTTGTCGGCCCTCTCACAGAACTCACGTCTAAAAAACAGCCAAAGAAAGTGCAGTGGACGGCTGCCTGCCAGGAAGCTTTCGATGCCCTAAAAAGGGCCATGTGCACGGCCCCCTTCCTCCAGGCTCCCGACTACGCCAAGGAGTTCATAGTCCAGACCGATGCCTCCGAGCATGGCATTGGGGCCGTCCTGTCCCAAGTAAATGACCAAGGCCTAGACCAGCCCGTCGCCTTCCTCAGTCGGCGGCTGTTGGCCCGAGAACAAAGATGGAGCACCATAGAGCGCGAAGCCTTTGCCGTGGTCTGGGCACTCAAAAAGCTACGACCCTACCTGTTTGGCACCCATTTCAGAGTCCAGACTGACCATCGGCCCTTACGCTGGCTCATGCAGATGCGAGGAGAAAACCCCAAGCTACTGCGGTGGTCAATCTCCCTCCAGGGGATGGATTTCACCGTGGAACACCGCCCTGGTACGGACCACGCCAATGCTGACGGCCTCTCCCGGTTCTTCCGCCTCAGCGAAGAGAACCCCCCAAGCTGATGGGCAGTTCTCTCCGGCTTTCAGCTGGGGGGGACGCGTGTTGGACCCGGCCTCGTAGAATGGCCCTCCGTGCCCCCGCACCACCGAAACCTGGTACCTACAGCCCAAGCACCCGGCCCAGCCGAACCTCCCCACCAGGACACACGCACCGGCCCGGACATCCCCGTCCCTGGCCTCTCTCCTTTCGGCCACCCCGGGCCCGCGTGCCCACTTCATGCACCAAGATGGCCGCCCGGCCCCAGCGCGACCCGGGCCTAGAGGCGCCACTCCGGCTGGAGGACATCACGCTTCCAGGGGATGAGAGAGGGAGGAGCAGTTTCTATCGCACCTCTGAACTCCCCCGGGACGATGGGTTTCGATCGGCCCTCCGGCCTCCCTGAGAGCTGGCTCCACGCCTGCTGGGTGTCTGGGACTCCTCCCGACCCGGCCCTGAAAGGATCAAAAGACTATAGCAGGAAAACCCGACAAGCGACCCCCAGGTGACAAGACCCCTGCCTGCACAGACTCCGGACATCAAAGAGGGGTCGAACTATAACAAGGGGTGCTCTGGGGCTATCCGGCAGATTCGACGCTGGAACAACGAGAGCCTGCTGACGTGGTCGCGGCTCCTGAAACTGGAACTCACCTGAGCCCTGCTGAGTGACTCGCGGCTCCCTGAAGATCGTAAGACCTCCGAACTTGTACCTGAGCCCTGCTGAGTGACTCGCGGCTCCCTGAAGATCGTAAGACCTCCGAACTTGTACCTGAGCCCTGCTGAGTGACTCGCGGCTCCCTGAAGATCGTAAGACCTCCGAACTTGTACCTGAGCCCTGCTGAGTGACTCGCGGCTCCCTGAAGATCGTAACACCTCCGACCTTGTACCTGAGCCCTGCTGAGTGACTCGCGGCTCCCCCAGACTCTCACGGTCCCGCCGGACCCCAACTCCGACCACGTATCCCCCAGCTCGGGGATTGGGAGCTGTGCGCCGGATACGTCCCTGCTTTGAACCGTTACCAGAGACAGTCCCGCTACCCCCCTACCTTTCCGAGACTCTTGAGCCCATGCTCACCTTGTACATATTTGCAGTGATACCTGTTTGATAAAGCTTGTTCTGAGGATACCCAGTGTGGTCTCTCTGTGTCGTGTGGTGCCAGAAGTACGAACCTAGTTGCGAGATTCCTCCCCCTGGGGAATCTCCCGCCAGTGCCCGGCTACGATACTTTGAGGGTGGGTCTCAGGGTAGTCAGGACCCCTTTCCGGGCTCCTCTGAGGTCGCCGTCTAACAATCGTTACTTACGCGGACGACACGCAGCTAGTGGTAGCGCTGGACCCCCCCCTTAACTCTTATCACAGTTTACACAAATGCTTGGAAGCAGTTGCTACCTGGATGTCTGGCTCTTGTCTTAAACTTAACGGGGACAAAACAGAGATAATGCTCCTTGGAAATAACATCGCAAAAATCATTGACCCTATCTGGCCTCTCTGTTTAGGGAGTCCCCCGCAACCCAAGGAGCAAATCAAGAGCCTAGGCATCTGGCTTGACCACACTCTTTCCTTTACCATCAGGCCAACAAGCTCGCTGCCACCTGTTTCGGGCTGATGAGACTGCTTCGTAAAACCCTTCCTCTCCTTCCATTCCACTTGAGACGAATTATGGTTCAAGGATTGATCCTCTCCCGCCTCGACTGTGGAAACGCCTTATATCTTGGAGCACCTCAATCCACACTCAACAAACTCCAGGTCATTCAGAACTGTGCGGCAAGAATTCTCCTGGATATTCCCCGCCGAACCTCAGTAAGAGCCAGACTGAGAGATCTTCACTGGCTCCCGGTGAGATCCAGAATTGAATTTAAGAGCATGTGCATCGCACACCGCTCTTACTGGGGAACAGGTCCCTCCATCAACTCCCCCCTTGTGAAAGCCTACCAGCCCACCCGTTCCCTCAGATCTGCGACCTCCCACCTCGCCTCAGTACCACGCATCAGGAAGGCCAAATGCGGAGGCCGCTCGCTTTCCTACAACCTAGCCAGGATCTGGAACTCCCTCCCCTTCCATATCAGGTCTGAACCCAACCTTCTCACCTTCCGGAAGATTCTTAAAACCTGGCTATTCAGCAAAACTTCGGATTAAAACTTCACCAAGCCCCCCTATTCCAGCCTCTCCAGCTCAGCTCAAGCTCTTTACAGCGCTGGGACGCCCCTGGGTAGCCAACGCGCTTTACAAATCCTCATTCCATTCCATTCCATACTGCGGCAGTTGCAGGTTGGGCAGGCATCGGTGCTGAATGTCCTCCATGGACACACTCAACTGCATTCCCACTCTGGCTCACCTGGCCTTCTCAGATCCCCATTGTAGCACTTACTCCTGGCTCCCTGCTGTCCAGGGCTACATGCACCGCCTCCCGCGCGGACCCCAGGCACTGCACAGACTGTACAGACTTGCCTCCTCTCTGTACGCTCCCTCTGTGGGATTACCTAGCCATACCTGGTTTCACGAACAATACTTGCTTCGCCTAACAGTCACTATAATGCATGACTTCCTCGATCACCCCTGGCAACCATCCGCGCATCGCGCTACTTTCACACGCATGCGCGCCTCACCTAGTGTAGCACTAGCATGCGTTTACTTCCGCGCATGCACGCCATCACGACGCTGCTCCAACACGCATGCGCATCACAGCCAGTAACGCCCTAGCCAGCCAGCACGAACGCACGTACTCAATGGCGCTCCTCCCTACTTAACCTCCTCCCTCCCCGGGGTCCGTCAGCATCCGGGACTTCGGGAGGCCACAGTAGGTGCAAGGCGATGGTAGGTTCACAATCAAGTAATGTGTCTCCTATTTGCTCTAGCAGGATACCAGCCCATCCCTGCCAGCCTCGCTCTCTAAACTTGTTTCTTTTACCCACAGTTCGGTTGTAAGAAGCGCCCCCCTCCCGCTTCCTGCACAGCGCCTTCACTCAGCCATAGTGTAATTACCTTTCCACTTGCTACTTTTGCGCATTGTCCTATTGAGTCTGTGCCCAGTAATCTTCTACAGCGCTTAGAGGCTCCATACAGCCCCTCACTTTTAGCGCACCCTGGGCCCCTCACTGTGTACATACCTCATTTTGAGGTTCCGCAATCATTGCCAGCAATACCACTTGGTGGCTGTTCGTATGACTTTCACAAATAGCCCCACATAGTGCCGCGGTATTTACCACTTGGCACCCTTAGTCCACAGAACGTTTTTACGCATCATCTAGCATTCCTAATGGTCTTGCCTCCGCTCCTTTATATAGCAGCATGATACACTTCATAGGTATGTGTGTCACTCACGGTACGCTCATTGAAGACAGGTTTGATATTTCACGGCACAATATAACTATCTGTATGTCGCCTGCCATCCAGTGCACCAATGTTAAATGTGTATTGTGTGCTGTCTTGTTTTTTCTTCCACAGGTTTGCGCCAAGTGTCCGCTAATGTGTTGACACCGCGTTCCACACACCTTAGCGAGTGTGTAGGTAACCCAATTTTTATCTTTTTCACCACGTGGCACTACACCTTTTGCCACTCACTTCTCACTGGTCCTGATGAAAGCTCCTCATTACTTTTACTAGAGAGCTGAAACATGTAGACCCACCACATAGTCAACTAATAGATAATTACGTCTCCATTTAGTTGCACCACATATCCTTTTAACCAATACCCTGAGCCGCCAATAATAAATTTTTCTATGGTAAGGACTCTCAGCGGTATTTTTTAAATCTTCACCACATCACACTTTTGCACTACACCAGCTCCGCTGTAGTCAGGCGTCGCAGCACAACCGGGAGGCATTCGGCCACCCGGTTGGGGCCCCGATGATGAAGCATGACACCAACCAGGTTGGTGTGTGAGGGGTCTTTTAACCCACTTGGTGGGTTCCCAAACATTTGCTTCATTTGACCGTACCATACCACACTTGGCGTGTCCTCTTTTGACAAAGCCACACTCAACTGCTCACACAGATGATGTCGTTCATGGAGGGCATGTCAGCAACGATGTCTGACCAACGCAGGTTTCTGCGGTCCATGGACTCTTCCCTGACGGCAGCAGTTTCTCTCCTGCAGCGCTCCATCCCCCCCTCTACCCCGGACCCATCCACACTGCCCTCTCCCATGCCTGCCCAACGCACACCCAGACAGTCACAGGCACGTACCCCACCAGACACATCCAGCACACCCCCAAGTAAGGCACAGCGCACACCTCCTGGCACGCACACTCAGGGGGATGTAGGCACACCCACAGGGTTTGGGGGCAGACGACATACACGCAGCCACAGTCGCAGTCCGCAGTCCTCACAACCCTGTTCCTCCAAGACCACTCCCCTTAGCTCCCCTGCCAAACTCTCACCCAAGGAGATCTATATGGGTGGGCTGGACCTCGCCCCCACTGAGCCACCACCCCACAAGCAGGCGAGGAAGTCCCCGGGCACGGGAGTTGAGTCCCCCACCATGTCCACCCCTCCCCCAAGAGCTCTGTACCCCATCCCTCACCCACCACACCCTCTGTTGACCCTGGGGAATCCTCAGGTGCAGGGGTTCGGATGGAGGCACTGACAGCGGTGTGCAGCGCCGAGCTCGCCTCCACCTTCGGCGCTGCACCACCCCCTGTGGTGGAGATATCCCCCCTTGCACCCGCAACACCTACCCTTCCCCCTCCTGTCCCTGCTGTGCCTGGTACTGCCACGGATGATGCCCCCTCCGGTTGACAAACCTTGAGCTTCCTTTGTGCAGGCATGGTAGGGGTGGATGTGGTCCCCTACGTCCACCCTTGGACTTGAGAAATGGACTGGCCATTGGCCTTTGTACATAGTCTCTTTATAATTAATTTTTTTTGGTGCTGAATAAAGCCTTTTCTTTTACTTTCAACACTATTGCATTTCAGGTACTTGATGTTGGTGAGGAGGCTCCTGGAGTTGGTGTTCTGGTAATGTGTTAGGGTTATGAGAATTGTTTTTGTATGATGGTCATGAGGTGGACCATGGCATCTGTGTGCCATCACAATGTCTCTGCAAAGAATTATTGGTAGTGTGTGTTCTTTTTGTTTGGAGACATTGTCCCAAGGAGTGTTCCTTCCTCTGTGGCACCTGACATCTTCCCTGCAAACAGTTGCACAATTGTTGTGCTGACCTGTGTCAACCTTTCCTTTGTTGGTGAGGGATACCTTCAACAATGGCCATGCCTGCACACCGATGTCTCCTGCTGAATCGTCTGTGCCATCCTTGCTAGTCACTGTACTTGTGTTTTGGGTATGTAGGAATGCCTTCAGGCAGAAATTAGCCCTTTTCAGCACTATGCATGTGTGTAATCACGGCCTACCACACAAATGGTACTTGTTATGCAGGGTATTTGGGCACCTGACTCACAATTGTGGGCATTGTATCTAGTGGAATAGAACCCATTTGCTTCCATGAGAGACAACATCTTGGTGGCTGGACCAGCACCCGAACATTCCTATCACTCCTGGGATGTGTGTGACAGTGTGTGTTCCCTTTGGCTATCTTAGTTTTGTATGCAGTTACATGACTATACAGTCTGTTGGCATGAAATCAGGGTGTGTATTGTGCTGCATCCGCCATGGGTGAGTATGCTTGTGTTATATGTCCTCACACCCACATGTGGTGTGTCATGCAGTATGTGAAAGACATCCATCCTCCTGGGAGTGGGACACTGCTGTCAGTGATGTGTTGTAATAGCACTAAAATCATAGTCCAAAGTTAGGGAGGCGTCCATACCACCATGTAGGTGTGGTCATCTGATAATGATGTACACCCCCCATATCTCTGTCCACTGCTGGGAGTCCTCTGCACCCACCCTTCATATCTCTATCCGCTGCTGGGAGTCCTCTGCACCCACCCCCATATCTCTGTCCACTGCTGGTAGTCATATGCACCCACCCCTCATATTGTAGGCCTCTGCTGGTAGTCATATGCAGCCACCCCTCATATGTCTGGACACTGCTGGGAGTCATATGCATCCACCCCTCATATGTCTGGACACTGCTGGTAGTCATATGCACACACCCCTCATATGTCTAGACACTGCTGGGAGTCCTCTGCACAAACACCTCATATGTCTGTCCACTGCTGGTAGTCATATGCACCCACCCCTCATATTGCAGGCCACTGCTGGTAGCCATATGCACCCACCCCCATATCTCTGTCCACTCCTGGTAGTCATATGCAGCCACCCCTCATATGTCTGGACACTGCTGGGAGTCATATGCACCCACCCCTCATATGTCTGGACACTGCTGGTAGTCATATGCACACACCTCTCATATGTCTGGCCACTGCTGGGAGTCCTCTGCACCCACCCCTCATATTGCAGGCCACTGCAGGTAATCATATGCACCCACAACCCATATTGCAGGCAACTGCTGGTAGTCAAATGCACCCACCCCCATATCTCTGTCCACTGCTGGTAGTCATATGCACCCACTGCTGGTAGTCATAAGCACCCACCCCTCATATTGCAGGCCACTGCTGGTAGTCATATGCAGCCACCCCTCATATGTCTGGACACTGCTTGTAGTCATATGCACCCACCCCTCATATGTCTGGACACTGCTGGAAGTCCTCTGCACCCACCCCTCATATGTCTGGACACTGCTGGTAGTCATATGCACCCACCCCTCATATGTCTGGACACTGCTTGGAGTCCTCTGCACCCACCCCTCATATTACAGGCCACTGCTGGGAGTCATATGCAGCCACCCCTCATATGTCTGGACACTGCTGGAAGTCCTCTGCACCCACCCCTCATATTGCATGCCACTGCTGGGAGTCATATGCACCCACCCCTCATATTGCAGGCAACTGCTGGTAGTCATATGCATCCACCCCTCATATGTCGGGACACTGCTCGGGGTCCTCTACACCCACCCCTCATATTGCAGGCCACTGCTGGGAGTCATCTGCACCCACCCCTCATATTGCAGGCCGCTGCTGGTAGTCATATGCATCCAACCCTCATATGTGGGGACACTGCGTGGGGTCCTCTACACCCACCCCTCATATTGCACGCCACTGCTGGGAGTCATATGCACCCACCCCTCATATTGCAGGCCACTGCTGGTAGTCATATGCAGCCACCCCTCATATGTCTGTCCACTGCTGGTAGTCATATGCACCCACCCCTCATATTGCAGGCCACTGCTGGTAGTCATATGCAGCCACCCCTCATATGTCTGGACACTGCTGGGAGTCTTCTGCACCCACCCATCATATGTCTGGACACTGCTGGGAGTCATCTGCACCCACCCCTCATATTGCAGGCCACTGTTGGGAGTCATATGCACCCACCCCTCATATGTCTGGACACTGCTGGGAGTCCTCTGCACCCACCCCTCATATTGCAGGCCACTGTTGGGAGTCATATGCAGCTACCCATCATATGTCTGGACACTGCTGGGAGACCTCTGCACCCACCCTTCATATTGCAGGCCACTGCTGAGAGTCATATGCACCCACCCTTCATATTGCAGGCCACTGCTGGTAGTCATATGCACCCACCCCCATATCTCTGTCCACTGCTGGTAGTCATATGCACCCACCCCTCATATTGCAGGTCACTGCTGGTAGTCATGTGCAAACACCCCATATATTGCAGGCCACTGCTGGTAGTCATATGCAGCCACCCCTCATATGTCTGGACACTGCTGGGAGTCATATGCACCCACCCTCATATGTCTGGACACTGCTGGTAGTCATATGCACACACCCCTCATATGTCTGGACACTGCTGGGAGTCCTCTGCACCCACCCCTCATATTGCAGGCCACTGCTGGTAGTCATATGCACCCACCCCTCATATTGCAGGCCACTGCTGGTAGTCATATGCACCCACCCCTCATATTGCAGGCCAGTGCTGGTAGTCATATGCACCCACCCCTATATATCTGTCCACTGCTGGTAGGCATATGCACCCACCCCTCATATTGCAGGCCACTGCTGGTAGTCATAAGCACCCACCCCTCATATTGCAGGCCACTGCTGGTAGTCATATTCAGCCACCCCTCATATGTCTGGACACTGCTGGTAGTCATATGCACCCACCCCTCATATGTCTGGACACTGCTGGTAGTCATATGCACCCACCCCTCATATGTCTGGACACTGCTGGGAGTCCTCTGCAACAGCAGTGGCCTCATATTGCAGGCCACTGCTGGGAGTCTTATTCAGCCACCCCTCATATGTCTGGACTCTGCTGGAAGTCCTCTGCACCCACCCCTCATATTGCAGGCCACTGCTGGGAGTCATATGCACCCACCCCTCATATTGGAGGCCACTGCTGGTAGTCATATGCACCCACCCCCATATCTCTGTCCACTGCTGGTAGTCATATGCACCCACCCCTCATATTGCAGGCCACTGCTCGTAAACATATGCATTCCCCCCTCAGATGTCTGGACACTGCTGGGAGTCCTCTGCACCCACCCCTCATATTGCAGGCTACTGCTGGGAGTCATATTCACCCACCCCTCATATTGCAGGCCACTGCTGGTAGTCATATGCAGCCACCCCTCATATGTCTGTCCACTGCTGGTAGTCATATGCACCCACCCCTCATATTGCAGGCCACTGCTGGTTGTCATATGCAGCCACCCCTCATATGTCTGGACACTGTTGGGAGTCATATGCACCCTCCCCTCATATGTCTGGACACTGCTGGTAGTCATATGCACACACCCCTCATATGTCTGGACACTGCTGGGAGTCCTCTGCACCCACCCATCATATGTCTGGACACTGCTGGGAGTCCTCTGCACCCACCCCTCATATTGCAGGCCACTGCTGGGAGTCATATGCACCCACCCCTCATATGTCTGGACACTGCTGGGAGTCCTCTGCACCCACCCCTCATATTTCAGGCCACTGCTGGGAGTCATATGCAGCCACCCCTCATATGTCTGGACACTGTTGGGAGTCCTCTGCACCCAACCTTCATATTGCAGGCCACTGCTTGGAGTCATATGCACCCACCCCTCATATTGCATGCCACTGCTGGGAGTCATATGCACCCACCCCTCATATTGGAGGCCACTGCTGGTAGTCATATGCACCCACCCCCATATCTCTGTCCACTGCTGGTAGTCATATGCACCCACCCCTCATATTGCAGGCCACTGCTCGTAAACATATGCATTCCCCCCTCAGATGTCTGGACACTGCTGGGAGTCCTCTGCACCCACCCCTCATATTGCAGGCTACTGCTGGGAGTCATATTCACCCACCCCTCATATTGCAGGCCACTGCTGGTAGTCATATGCAGCCACCCCTCATATGTCTGTCCACTGCTGGTAGTCATATGCACCCACCCCTCATATTGCAGGCCACTGCTGGTTGTCATATGCAGCCACCCCTCATATGTCTGGACACTGTTGGGAGTCATATGCACCCTCCCCTCATATGTCTGGACACTGCTGGTAGTCATATGCACACACCCCTCATATGTCTGGACACTGCTGGGAGTCCTCTGCACCCACCCATCATATGTCTGGACACTGCTGGGAGTCCTCTGCACCCACCCCTCATATTGCAGGCCACTGCTGGTAGTCATATGCACCCACCCCTCATATTGCAGGCCACTGCTGGGAGTCATATGCACCCACCCCTCATATGTCTGGACACTGCTGGGAGTCCTCTGCACCCACCCCTCATATTTCAGGCCACTGCTGGGAGTCATATGCAGCCACCCCTCATATGTCTGGACACTGTTGGGAGTCCTCTGCACCCAACCTTCATATTGCAGGCCACTGCTTGGAGTCATATGCACCCACCCCTCATATTGCATGCCACTGCTGGGAGTCATATGCACCCACCCCTCATATTGGAGGCCACTGCTGGTAGTCATATGCACCCACCCCCATATCTCTGTCCACTGCTGGTAGTCATATGCACCCACCCCTCATATTGCAGGCCACTGCTCGTAAACATATGCATTCCCCCCTCAGATGTCTGGACACTGCTGGGAGTCCTCTGCACCCACCCCTCATATTGCAGGCTACTGCTGGGAGTCATATTCACCCACCCCTCATATTGCAGGCCACTGCTGGTAGTCATATGCAGCCACCCCTCATATGTCTGTCCACTGCTGGTAGTCATATGCACCCACCCCTCATATTGCAGGCCACTGCTGGTTGTCATATGCAGCCACCCCTCATATGTCTGGACACTGTTGGGAGTCATATGCACCCTCCCCTCATATGTCTGGACACTGCTGGTAGTCATATGCACACACCCCTCATATGTCTGGACACTGCTGGGAGTCCTCTGCACCCACCCATCATATGTCTGGACACTGCTGGGAGTCCTCTGCACCCACCCCTCATATTGCAGGCCACTGCTGGGAGTCATATGCACCCACCCCTCATATGTCTGGACACTGCTGGGAGTCCTCTGCACCCACCCCTCATATTGCAGGCCACTGCTGGGAGTCATATGCAGCCACCCCTCATATGTCTGGACACTGTTGGGAGTCCTCTGCACCCAACCTTCATATTGCAGGCCACTGCTTGGAGTCATATGCACCCACCACTCATATTGCAGGCCACTGCTGGTAGTAATATGCACCAACCCCCATATCTCTGTCCACTGCTGGTAGTCATATGCACCCACCCCTCATATTGCAGGCCACTGCTGGTAGTCATATGCACCCATTCTCATATTGCAGGCCACTGCTGGTAGTCATATACAGCCACCCCTCATATGTCTGGACACTGCTGGGAGTCATATGCACCCACCCCTCATATGTCTGGACACTGCTGGTAGTCATATGCACACACCCCTCATATGTCTGGACACTGTTGTGAGTCCTCTGCACCCACCCCCCATATTGCAGGCCACTGCTGGTAGTCATATGCACCCACCCCTCATATTGCAGGCCACTGCTGGTAGTCATATGCACCCACCCCCATATCTCTGTCCACTGCTGGTAGTCATATGCACCCACCCTTCATATTGCAGGCCGCAGCTGGTAGTCATATGCACCCACCTCTCATATTGCAGGCCACTGCTGGTAGTCATATGCAGCCACCCCTCATACGTCTGGACACTGCTGGGAGTCATATGCACCCTCCCCTCATATGTCTGGACACTGCTGGTTGTCATATGCACACACCCCTCATATGTCTGGACACTGCTGGGAGTCCTCTGCACCCACCCAGCATATGTCTGGACACTGCTGGGAGTCCTCTGCACCCACCCCTCATATTGCAGGCCACTGCTGGGAGTCCTCTGCACCCACCTCTCATATGTCTGGACACTGCTGGGAGTCCTCTGCACCCACCCCTCATATTGCAGGCCACTGCTGGGAGTCATATGCAGCCACCCCTCTTATGTCTGGACACTGCTGGGAGTCCTCTGCACCCACCCTTCATATTGCAGGCCACTGCTTGGAGTCATATGCACCCACCCCTCATATTGCAGGCCACTGCTGGTAGTCATATGCACCCACCCCATATCTCTGTCCACTGCTGGTAGTCATATGCACCCACCCGTCATATTGCAGGTCACCGCTGGTAGTCATATGCATCCACCCCTCATATTGCAGGCCACTGCTGGTAGTCATATTCAGCCACCCCTCATTTGTCTGGACACTGCTGGGAGTGAAATGCACCCACCCCTCATATGTCTGGACACTGCTGGTAGTCATATGCACACACCCCTCAGATGTCTGGACACTGCTGGGAGTCCTCTACACCCACCCCTCATATTGCAGGCCACTGCTGGTAGTCATATGCACCCACCCCTCATTTTGCAGGCCACTGCTTGTAGTCATATGCACCCACCCCCATATCTCTGTCCACTGCTGGTAGTAATATGCACCCACCCTTCATATTGCAGGCCACAGCTGGAAGTCATATGCACCCACCCCTCATATTGCAGGCCACTGCTGGTAGTCATATGCAGCCACCCCTCATATGTCTGGACACTGCTGGGAGTCATATGCACCCACCCCTCATATGTCTGGACACTGCTGGTAGTCATATGCACACACCCCTCATATGTCTGGACACTGCCGGGAGTCCTCTGTACCAACCCCTCATATTGCTTGCCACTGCTGGTAGTCATACGCACCCACCCCTCATATTGCAGGCCACTGCTGGGAGTCCTCTGCACCCACCCCTCATATGTCTGGACACTGCTGGGAGTCATATGCACACACCCCTCATATTGCAGGCCAATGCTGGGAGTCATATGCAGCCACCCCTCTTATGTCTGGACACTGCTGGGAGTCCTCTGCACCCATCCTTCATATTGCAGGCCACTGCTTGGAGTCATATGCACCCACCCCTCATATTGCAGGCCACTGCTGGTAGTCATATGCACCCACCCCCATATCTCTGTCCACTGCTGGTAGTCATATGCACCCACCCTACATATTGCAGGCCACAGCTGGTAGTCATATGCACCCACCCCTCATATTGCAGGCCACTGCTGGTAGTCATATGCAGCCACCCCTCATATGTCTGGACACTGCTGGGAGTCATATGCACCCTCCCCTCATATGTCTGGACACTGCTGGTAGTCATATGCACCCACCCTTCATATTGCAGGCCACAGCTGGTAGTCATATGCACCCACCCTTCATATTGCAGGCCGCAGCTGGTAGTCATATGCACCCACCTCTCATATTGCAGGCCACTGCTGGTAGTCATATGCAGCCACCCCTCATACGTCTGGACACTGCTGGGAGTCATATGCACCCTCCCCTCATATGTCTGGACACTGCTGGTAGTCATATGCACACACCCCTCATATGTCTGGACACTGCTGGGAGTCCTCTGCACCCACCCAGCATATGTCTGGACACTGCTGGGAGTCCTCTGCACCCACCCCTCATATTGCAGGCCACTGCTGGGAGTCCTCTGCACCCACCTCTCATATGTCTGGACACTGCTGGGAGTCCTCTGCACCCACCCCTCATATTGCAGGCCACTGCTGGGAGTCATATGCAGCCACCCCTCTTATGTCTGGACACTGCTGGGAGTCCTCTGCACCCACCCTTCATATTGCAGGCCACTGCTTGGAGTCATATGCACCCACCCCTCATATTGCAGGCCACTGCTGGTAGTCATATGCACCCACCCCATATCTCTGTCCACTGCTGGTAGTCATATGCACCCACCCGTCATATTGCAGGTCACCGCTGGTAGTCATATGCATCCACCCCTCATATTGCAGGCCACTGCTGGTAGTCATATTCAGCCACCCCTCATTTGTCTGGACACTGCTGGGAGTGAAATGCACCCACCCCTCATATGTCTGGACACTGCTGGTAGTCATATGCACACACCCCTCAGATGTCTGGACACTGCTGGGAGTCCTCTACACCCACCCCTCATATTGCAGGCCACTGCTGGTAGTCATATGCACCCACCCCTCATTTTGCAGGCCACTGCTGGTAGTCATATGCACCCACCCCCATATCTCTGTCCACTGCTGGTAGTAATATGCACCCACCCTTCATATTGCAGGCCACAGCTGGAAGTCATATGCACCCACCCCTCATATTGCAGGCCA
Source organism: Triturus cristatus (assembly GCF_964204655.1). Classification (NCBI taxonomy): domain Eukaryota; kingdom Metazoa; phylum Chordata; class Amphibia; order Caudata; family Salamandridae; genus Triturus; species Triturus cristatus. Next base: position 618,184,268 of record NC_140582.1, read on the forward strand.
CTGCTGGTAGTCATATGCAGCCACCCCTCATATGTCTGGACACTGCTGGGAGTCATATGCACCCACCCCTCATATGTCTGGACACTGCTGGTAGTCATATGCACACACCCCTCATATGTCTGGACACTGCCGGGAGTCCTCTGTACCAACCCCTCATATTGCTTGCCACTGCTGGTAGTCATATGCACCCACCCCTCATATTGCAGGCCACTGCTGGGAGTCCTCTGCACCCACCCCTCATATGTCTGGACACTGCTGGGAGTCATATGCACACACCCCTCATATTGCAGGCCAATGCTGGGAGTCATATGCAGCCACCCCTCTTATGTCTGGACACTGCTGGGAGTCCTCTGCACCCATCCTTCATATTGCAGGCCACTGCTTGGAGTCATATGCACCCACCCCTCATATTGCAGGCCACTGCTGGTAGTCATATGCACCCACCCCCATATCTCTGTCCACTGCTGGTAGTCATATGCACCCACCCTACATATTGCAGGCCACAGCTGGTAGTCATATGCACCCACCCCTCATATTGCAGGCCACTGCTGGTAGTCATATGCAGCCACCCCTCATATGTCTGGACACTGCTGGGAGTCATATGCACCCTCCCCTCATATGTCTGGACACTGCTGGTAGTCATATGCACCCACCCTTCATATTGCAGGCCACAGCTGGTAGTCATATGCACCCACCCCTCATTTTGCAGGCCACTGCTGGTAGTCATATGCACCCACCCTTCATATTGCAGGCCACAGCTGGTAGTCATATGCACCCACCCCTCATTTTGCAGGCCACTGCTGGTAGTCATATGCAGCCACCCCTCATATGTCTGGACACTGCTGGGAGTCATGTGCACCCACCCCTCATATGTCTGGACACTGCTGGTAGTCATATGCACACACCCCTCATATGTCTGGACACTGCCGGGAGTCCTCTGTACCATTCCCTCATATTGCTTGCCACTGCTGGTAGTCATATGCACCCACCCCTCATATTGCAGGCCACTGCTGAGAGTCCTCTGCACCCACCCCTCATATGTCTGGACACTGCTGGGAGTCCTCTGCACCCACCCCTCATATTGCAGGCCACTGCTGGGAGTCATATGCACCCACCCCTCATATGTCTGGACACTGCTGGGAGTCCTCTGCACCCACCCCTCATATTGCAGGCCACTGCTGGGAGTCATATGCACCCACCCCTCATATGTCTGAACACTGCTCGGAGTCCTCTGCACCCACCCACGCACCCCCTTGGAGCAGTACACTGCTGGCCTGGACCTACACACACACCAATAAGAAGGGAACATGCTGGGCCAGTGCTCTAAGCCCACATTCCTGGCGTGTGTACGCCTCGTATCCCAAATGTACTGGTGCCGTAACGGGGTATGTGTGACACGCACCGTACCCACACATTCATTGCGTGTGTACGGTCCGTATCACAGTTCTACTGTGCCATAGGGTTATGTGTGGTACGCACCGTACCCATGCATTCATTGCGTGTGTACAGTCTGTATCACTGTTCTACTGTGCCGTACGGGTACGTGTGGTACACACCGTACCCACGCATTCATTGCATGTGTATGGTCCGTATCACAGTTCTACTGTGCCGGGGGGTACATGTGGTACGCACCGTACCCACGCATTCATTGCGTGTGTACGGTCCGTATCACTGTTCTACTGTGCCATTGGGGTAAGTGTGGTACGCACCGTACCCATGCATTCATTGCGTGTGTACGGTCTGTATCACTGCTCTACTGTGCCATAGGGGTACGTGTGGTACGCACCGTACCCACGCATTCATTGCGTGTGTACGGTCCGTATCACTGTTCTACTGTGCCGTAGGGGTACATGTGGTACGCACTTTACCCACGCATTCATTACGTGTGTACGGTCCGTCTCACTGTTCTAATGGTGCCGTAGTGGTACGTGTGCAACACACCGTACACGTCCACTTCCATTGTTGCGGTACGCAGAGGTTGCTGGCCACGCCCCCCCAAGTGACCAGACTCTGGTGGTAATGTATAGCCTCCATATTATAGGTTTGGCTTTGAGTATGGGGTTTGTTTCCTGCCCCTCACCCCCACCATGGCCCCTTGGTGTTGTTCTCACCTCCTGCGGCGTGTGCGTCGGGTGCGGTGCACCAGGTCGTAGGCCAAGAGGAACGGGATGACACGTACGACGGGGTTCATGGTGTGTACGTCGCGTACCGGGGCTCCGTTGCGTAGCGGTTCGCGTGACGCGTCGGACTCTGCTTTTCCGGCTGTGTTTGACTCCAGTAAAAAAAGAGCTGTATGGAGTGATGTAGGGACAAATCGTACTTGCTGGGCTGGAAACCGCTGCCTGAATACGCCCGGACATTGCGTACAGGCTGTTCCGGATCAGAATCGTAGGTTTTTGTTACCCGTACGGTGTTTTGTACGATCCGTACGGGAATAGGCTTTCTGTACAAATCGTACTTCCTAGGTTGTAGGGACAGTTTACCGGGTACGAGTCGTACGGAGAAAACCCTTGGTACGACGATTCGTACAGCCTTTTTCCAGGATTGGAATCAGCCCCAAAATGTACGACAAGATGCTCAAGAATTTCTTATGTTTCTGCTTCCAGTACTGGAAGAGGAAGGAATACAATTTGAAAATCTGTTTGGATTACGTTACAGATGGCATCATAAATGTGAAGACTGTTCATTTTCTTGTAATACTGAAATAGACACTGAACGATTCATATATTTGACAATACCAGATTGCAAAACAGTATCTATTAAATTTTTTTTAAATCAGCTAATCAAAATATGGAATGTACTCACTGCAAATCAGAAATGTTGTCAACGTTATTTATAGAAAGATTTTGACAATATGTCATTTTAATGCTACAATGTTGTACAGCAGATGGAAATCAATTGGAAACCAAAACTAAAAATGTTGTGGCAAGTCAAGTGTCAGTTTCCGGAAGAAATTTTAAAGCAGTGTCTATTATTTTCCAGGAAGGACCTAGAACAACATCTGGACACTATACTGTGTATTTAAGATGCAATAAAGGATGGACACATTGTAATGATGCCCATTTGGAATTCAAATGTTGGTTTCCCTACGAATTACCAAATTCATATATATGATATTTTTGATGACAAAGTTTTGAAAGCATCATTCGGCCTATTGGGAAACTGTAAACATGAATTAACAAGTTTATTTTGGATATTTTCAATGCAAATGATTTTGGAAACATCATTCGGCATACTGGGAAGATGTGAACAATTAGTGTTTGAATTATCATTTCTGTTCTTTGATATTGCATTTGGAAAATTGTGTTTGAAAGAAGTAGTTCATATATTTGATCTTTGTATTATAAGCAATGTAAATGAGAGTATTTATTTTTGAAAATGTAAACAGATAGTTGAACTTGTAAATATTTTGAAAAAATATTTGTTTTTTTATAATCTTATTGATTGTATTTTTTGCCCGCAGTTATATGATGATCAACATTGAAATCACTGTGTAAGGTGAAATCCAATAGAATCTGAAAATAGCAAAAAAGAGAACCTGAATATGGTATGTAATTCTAAAATTATGTTGTGCTCTTAAACCTATAATATTAGTTCCAAAAACAGTATTTTCTCTTCTCTTTTACAGAAAGTAAAACTAAAGTTTGAAAATATTTCAAATATACTTTACAATGAAACAACTGTAAAATAGTTTCAATGAGTTTGATATATACTTCAATACAGAAGGTAAGATGAAATAATATAATAAGCATAATAATATGAATTAATGTTTACAGTTATTCATTTTTTCAAACTCAATCATCTCACTCCTCAAATCACCTCAGCAGTACTAATGTACTCCTTCAATTACTGAAGCATAACCTATGTACTTACAAAATCACCCAGGCATTACTAATCCACGCCTTTAATCAGTTTGGCAGTACCCATACACCCCTCAAACACCCAGACATTACTACTACAGTTTTGCAATCACTCAAGTATTACCTATGTACTCCTTCAATCATCCAGACATTTCTCTTCCACTGACAGAATCACCCAATTAATAACCATGTACTCATGCAATCACCCAGGCATTACAAAATCATCCAGACAATACCTATCCACTCACAAAAGCACCCAGGCACTACTGATTCACTTCTGCAATCACCCAGTCCCTAACCATGCACTTATAATATCACCATGCACTATATTTGCACTCCGCCAATCACTCAGGCAGCACCCATGCACTCATGCAATCATCTAGGCACTCCCCGTGAACTCCTGCAATCTTCCAGACATTACCCATAAACTCATACAATCAAAATCTATGCACTTACAAAATCATCCAAACAATACCTATCCACTTACAAAATCACCCAAGCAGTACCGATGCACTGCTGCAATTAGCCAGGCACTACTCATCCACTCAATCAATAACCCAAGCACTACCCATACACTGCTCCAATCACCCGTGCACTACTCATGCACTCCTCCAATCACCCTGTCAGTACCTATGCACTCATCCTATCACTTCACCAATACCTGAGCACTTATAAAATTAACATGCACTATCCTTGCAAACTTACAATCACCCAGGTACCACCGATGCACTCATGCAATCATCCAAGTATTACTCATAAACTAATGTATTCAGTCAAGCATTATCCATGCACTCTTCAATCACCCATACATTATCAGTTTAGTAGTAGTATAGTTAGGAGTCCTAACTTTAGGACTCCTAAACTGAGAAAAATCCTAATTTTAAGACTTTCGGTATTCACAGAAGGCATTCAGGAGTCCTAAAGTTAGGAGTCCTAACTATACTACTACTAAACTGAGAGAAATCCTAATTTTAAGGCTTCCGGTATTCACAGAAGGCATTTAGGAGTCCTAAAGTTAGGACTCCTAACTTCTGTGAATACCGATATGAGTAAGTGCCTTCTGTGAATACCAAAATGAGTAAGTGCCTTCTGTGAATACCACAATGGTACTAAGTTTAGGACTTTGTCTTAAGTTAGTTCTGTGAATCGGGCCCAAATTATTTTGTTTAAAAAGAAGAAAATAGTAGAAACATTCGTATTTGCAACAGTGCACATTGGAACAAGTACCAATGCTTGAATATATAACTTGTAGCAAATGTCACATTCTAGTTGCATTAAAAGCATCATCTGTTGCCCATTTTATGGATGCTGTCAACAAGCATAATTGTTCATTTCTTTTTCACCTCACAGTTCTACCTTCCAGTCCTCGTCAAGACTGTTGCCAGTTGTTTCTTCCAAGTTGCCTTATCTTACTCCTTTGAGTAACCTTGTTATTTTTGTTCCATAAGATAAAAAAACAAATATGAAACTTTGTTTGGGAAAATCCACCCAAAAAACTGTACTCTTTTTTAGAACCACTTGATTTGGTTAAAGAAAGAGCTAACTACATGTCTTATGTTTTTATATACTTCTGTGTTTAAGTGTTTGGGAGTTTTTTCTATGCATACGTGTATCATATCCCATGAAAGTAAAATCAAACTAGCACATCTGACAATCTTGATATTCAACAAGGGGAATTAACTTAAGTAGGGAGAGGATGTAGCCGTATGGCTAGAGCAGTCGACTTCGAAGCTGGGAACCAAGTTTGAGTCTCAGCAATGACGCTCAGCATCCTGTGATTCTGGGCAAATCACAATCTCCCCGTGCCTAACAAAAACTGAATGTGTCCATCTGTAACGAAACTGGTGCTCTTGAAAACCGCTCTGATACCCAATTTTCTCGGGTATAGCTCACGCTATATAAAAGAAGACACTAGCAAATGTTTTGAAATGTCATCTAGAATACTAAAATGCAAGTATATGTGTAGGTGGCTATATGGGTCTCTCAGTGGATGTGTGAGTGGTGGTATGGGTGTTCAATGCTTGTGTAAGTGGCTCTCTGGGTTTGTGAGTACCTGTGTGTATCTATGATAGGGTGTGATGTGGCTGTGTGAGTATGTAAATGAGTATGTGAGTGTCTCTATTGGTATATGAGTCTATGTGAATAGGTGCGTGTATGTGTAAATGGGTGTTTGAGTGAGTATGACTGGATGTGTGAGCAGATGTGTGGGTGTGTCAAGAGCTGTGTGAGTGACTGTATGGGTCTGTTAGTGGGAATTTAAATGTCTGTGTGCATGTGTAAGTGGGCATGAAAATATGTTAGGGGGTGTGTGAATAGCTGTGTGGGTCTGTGAGTGGGTGTGAGATTTGCTATACAGGTGTGTGAGAGAGTTGTTGTGTGAGTGTGTACGTGTGCACTATGTATATGTGCTGGGTGTGTGAGTGAGTGTTTAAGTGTAGTTTGGGTCTGTTCTTGGGTGTGCATGAATGTGTACATGGGTGTGCCACTTTCTTAGTGGGTGTCTGAGTGTCTGTGTGGGACTGTGAGTTGATGTATGAGTAGTTCTCTGGATGTGTAAGTGAGTTTGTGAGTGGCTGGGTTTCTGAGTTGGTGTGAGTGGCTTTATGGATGTCTCAGAGGGTATGTGAGTGGTTTTCTGATTCTCTGATTTGCTGTGTGAATGGCTGTATGGATGTGTTAGTGGTTGTGTGAGTGGTTTTGTGGGTGTATGAGAGAGTGTGTGAATGGGTCTGTGAGTGGATATATTTTTTTATAGGGGTCTGGATCCACATATCTGCCATGGATTCAAATAGGGTGCTGTGGTTGATCCACAAATGCTCATGTGAGCAAAACAATAAAATTAATTCAACAATTTCCCCCATGAGGGGTCCCTCATAGAGCCCTATATCAGTCCCATGAGGTCAAGATACGTCTATACTGCCCCTTATGTCTTATTTCTTCCCACCCTGTGAACCGTGTCCCAATTGACAAAGTGACAGCTGCAACTTTTCTTTCAGGTTGTGGCCCATTACACTAAATTGCAAAAAGTACTCTTTCTGGGCCAAGACCTAGCTTTCTGCTAAATTTGGTGTAATTCCATTCAGCGGTTCGGACTCTAAAATCCCTATTGGAAATTTCATGGGGAAAACGCATTTTGGGACCTCCCCATTATCTACACCCCTGCTTGACATATCACCCCAACACTTTCCATACAACAGATGAAGTGAGCGACAAACCAGTTTTGAGAATGTTGTGATGATAGTCAAACGGCGCTAAAGTTATTACTAAAACAAAAAAGCATTTCCTATGGAAACTAGGTCCTAACTATAACTACCTACTGGTGACTGCCAGTAGGTAATATGTATATGTGTATAATATAATCTTACAATATATGTATTTATGATCATATAGTTTACACTTGTGTTGGCTCATTACTACATAAAAATGTTGTTTTATGCTGCATGCATCCATGTTAAATATACCATTTTAGAACTGCATAGGAGACTAATTTTCTAACCTAGTGAGGATAAGTAAACATTATAAGTGAAAATATACCATAAGACCAACTGTAAAAATTGAAAAACAGAACATACCAATTTAACTATACATTTTGAACTGAAAATTATGCAAGTATGTTTTAAAAATAAAAGAGTTTAAAGAACCCATTTATTATGAGGAATCCCAGTGAACATTAAAAAAATATATTAGATCGATAAAATAGCCCTGTATGTGCTATGAACATGAGGAGTCTACATGTGAAGTCTAAAGTAAAACTGCCAACATTTTTAACAATAACTTTGCATTCATTCAACTTTAAAAGTTGGCAGTAATTATTGAAAATATGCTTTCATAAAAAACGAATGAGGTTAATGAGGGCTTCTAGTTTGAGCAATGATTTTAATGAAGCAGTGCAAGGCTACATTATTAGTGATTAAATAAAGGTGAAAGTTGATTGTTACTTTATTCGAATTATATAACAGCCATGTGATAAACTCTCGGAGGTGACAGGTGAAATCTTGGGTTTCTCAGTTAGAACCAATCATAAGAAAATGAAACTCTGAACAAGAATGTGAAGACAGTGCCATTTAACTGGCCAGCTTTTGGTGATTAGTAATAGGCAAATATTTGGTAATTTTTCTCCTGCAGGAAATGACTGCACATCATTATAGGACAAGAAATAGAAGTTTTACATTTGACATTATTAGCTTACCATTTGCAGAAAAGGTTAAGCACCAATTTTTTGAACTGTATTGGTGCTATCAATCCAGCAGTGTTAAGATGGTGTTTTATTCATAGAAATCGCTCTGCTAATTCTTGTTACTAGCTGTGCATATAGAGGCAGAAGCCTGCAGACCTCCATCTCTTACTTCCCATTTTGAAAGGGCTTGCATTTTATCCTTGGGACTCATTACCAAAAGAAAAGGCACAATGTAACTCAGACAACACTTCAACACTGTTTTCTCCCTCATGGATGCAGTTCAGACATCTGTGTGTGTGGGGGGAGCAAAGAACGCATAGTTGCTTAGCAATCTTTAACTGACTAACTCTAACAGCCAGTAAATCTTAAAGGCCTCATTTTTGGCATCTTGGCACATGGCTGGGCTGCATGGCACTTTGCTTCACTGTCCTATGCCAAAGTTAAAAGGCAGGAATGCACAGTATTTAAGCAATACGGTGCATTTCTGTCATTTCTGCCTGTGCTGGTGCCATTTTACCAGCCTAGCACCAACGTAGGTACCCTTGCACCACGGTGAAATAGTGCCTCTGTTGAAGGCAGGATTGTTTTTGTGCAGGAAAGGGCACCTTCCTGAACAAAAACAATTCTTTCCACACAGAAAGAGGAAAAATGAGGAGAAATAAGCATATTTTTCTTATTAAGCCTCACCTCTGGAAGTATATGGATTTGATGATACCCCAGGTTTACATTGCTTTGTAAATCTGAGGCAGTGTCAAATTCCATGGGTTTTGCATGGGAAAACCCACAGCAACGACCATGGAACACCTCCTGGACGCATCGATGTGAGCTGTGTCACCTTACTCATGATTTATGAGGCCAATCAAAGCTATGCAGGGTGGCTTTGCATGGCTTCATAAATCTTAATGAGAGCCCTGCATCACACATGCACCACGTTACGTGGTGCAAAAGTGACACAGGGGGCTCATAAATAAGCCCCAAAGTGCCTTTCACTGCCAATAGAGATGCAAACCATGTATTAATTTCCTTGAAAATGCAAAGGGGCATTGGACCCTTGCCACTCCCTTCACAAGAAATTACATTGGAGACAGTATGAGCCGCACTGTTATTTTAGCTTTTTTCATAGAAAAGTTTACCTACTTTGTGCACCAGAGTCTATGAATGAGAAGAAAAACATTTGGCACATGAGGCCATAGGTTATGAAAATGAAATGCAGTAAAAATGTGTTTCAGGTTGACATGGACTCCATGGCTAGACCTTAAAAGGCAAACATTTGTCAAAATATAAAGTACCACAATATTGTGAATATAGGTATTTATATGAAAATATAGATGTGCTATCATTAATTCTGCATATATGTCTGCCTTGAGCATGATGATATAAAAGCATATATTTATTATCAAGGTAGATATATACATGGAGTTAAGAATAGAAGTGTATATATGTCTATATTTACCTACTGGTGGTTGCCAGCAGGAAGTTATAGTTAGGATCTAGGTTCCATAGGAAGAGTGGTTTTTGTTGTCAATAACTTTGGCACTGTTTTACGAATCCCCACAAAAGTTTCAAAACTAGTTTCCCACTCACTTTAGCTGGTGCGGTAAAGATTTCAATGTGCTTCGTCAACCAGGACCAGAGAAAAAGTGGATGTGCCAAAACACATTACTACAAATCAATCCAAGTCATAGTAAAAAATAACTCATGACAAATTGTGTCACTGAATCTCGAAGTCTAGTGGTCAAGTAAGTGTAGTTCATGGATCAATACCTTCATATCTGATACAAAAATACTAATAATGCAATTGCCATAAGCACTTAAAGTTGAACTGATCTTATGCAACATTAATCAGAACACGAAACCAAAAACAAATAAACCTCTTAAAGGACCAAAATAGCCTGTATTAAATAAGCATCATGTGATGTGAGACCTCAAAACGGCCTTCAAATCACAGCATGTGTCAGAAACTCAATTAATAAATCTCAACCAAAATAGAGTAGCAAGCAATCCGAATCTTACACCAAATAACGTAGCAACGTAAACTCACAGTCGGAACTCAAGCATATAATATATCTCCAGGAAAATGAGATCTATGAAATGAAAAGAAAAGTGGATTTATAAAGCGTGAACAAATACCGAAGGGTGTCTAGGCTCAAGCTCACAAAACATCTGAACACTGAGACCTGACTTAGAAGATCAGAGATTGAAAAGCCAGGGTTTTAATGCCTTTCTGAAGGTCAGACTAGCAAGTGCATTATATCAAAAAGAACTTGCGTATGTTCTAATTTAAATAATATAAAGAAAATATAAAAATCGAAAAGGTCTGACACAAGTCCTACCAATAGACTTTAGACAAACATCAAACATGACTACATCGTGTCCTCAACTTCATATAATAAAGCAAATTCATTAAACAGTAATAAATGTGTGGAATCTCATTTACAGGAAGAAAAACAGGAAATGAAAAAGACAGATCAGACCACCCAATATCATTTGTTCGGTGGACCTAAACGCAACAGTCCATATAGACAGGATATTAGAAAATGAAAGCAAAAGCACCCTCACATACATATGGTTACACTGGAAACAAAGGGTTCCCATTCAACCCTATCTTGATAAGTATTTGCTTCTCCAGTATCAAGGTGAGGGCACCCTACTAAGTAGGAACGCACAATGTTAGTTGGGGGCTAGCTATTGATGTGTTTATAGAGAGGGGTTGACAAGCTGTCTAGAATGTGCACAAAGTGATAACACACTTAAATGTAGGACAGAACCTATGGTGGTGAGTGAGGAGTTTCCCGGCGGGGCCTTGGATAGATATAGCGCTGGACACATTAGGCTCTGTCAAGGTGAGATCCTGTGAAAGGGTTGTGATTGTTGGCATTGACATGTATTTCCAGTGGCCAGAGACTAAGTTTGTAAATTCTGTAGAGGTGAGGGAAGTCATAGGTTTTGAGGAGGAACTTTTTGAGCTGAAAGCTTTCCTTCCTCTATAGTTCCCAACAATGGCATCAAATTAACCTCTGAGGTGGTGGTAACATTTTTGAAGGACAGAGGGATCAAGTATAAGAAAGCAGCATTGTAACACCATGGGCCCGATTCACAGAATTAACTTAAGACAAAATCCTAAACTTACTACTTTGTGGTATTCACAGAATGCACTTACTACTTTTGGTATTCACAGAATGCACTTACTACTTTTGGTATTCACAGAATGGATTTCCGACTACTAACTTTACGTCCGCACTCGGGCCGGAATTTCCGGCCCGGAGGCGGAGCTTCCGGCCCAGAGGCAGAGATTCCGGCCCGGAGGCGGAGATTTCAGCCATGGCTAAATCTCCGCCACCGGCCGGAATCCCCACCTCCGGGCCGGAAGCTCCGCCTCTGGGCCGGAAGCTCCGCCTCCGGGCCGGAAGCTCCGCCTCCGGGCTGGAATTTCCGGCCCGAGTGCGGACGTAAAGTTAGTAGTCGGAAATCCATTCTGTGAATACCAGAAGTAGTAAGTGCATTCTGTGAATACCAAAAGTAGTAAGTGCATTCTGTGAATACCACAAAGTAGTAAGTTTAGGATTTTGTCTTAAGTTAATTCTGTGAATCGGGCCCCATGAGTCTAATGATGATGTTGAGTGCTTTATCAAGGTACTTAAGGACAGTTTACAACAGTCACTGGTGTGTGACGTGGCATAGAAGAATGAGATAAGAATAAAACTACAAGAATACTGCCCGACACCTCACTCCACTGGATGGACGAATGAGAGAAGAAAGGAGGTGGATGATCAGGTGAGAAATGTTGAGGGGGGAGAGAGAGAGAGTGTGAGAAAAAACGAGAAGAAAATAATTTGTTGATGTGAGGAAAGCTGTTAATGACACTCCTGTGCAAGTGGGGGACTGTATACGATTTAAGTCTCCATGGAAGGATGGCAAATTATCAAAGTTTAGTCAACCTTTCAAAGTATGAAATTATTCAAAAATGGGGTAAAAACAAGTTATCACAGGATGTGGAATCTTAACCGGGTAGTCAAGTATCATCCGATGGAGAGGGAGCTTGGTGGTCAAATGGTGGATCCTGGGTGTGGTTCTTGGGGATCCAAAAGAGAATCAAAATAAGCGACCACAACAAAATTGGATAAAGCCCATGCACTTATGGGACTATGTGTAAAGATAAAATGTATATACAAGTGTTTGGATCATGGTCCTGGTTTCACCCATAGTGCCAGATCAGCTGTTTAGTATTTTAGGTGAAGGATGCAATGCACTTATTTAAAATGGCTTGTGGGATCTTTTGGAGTTTCATTTAATTTATCTTAGTTCTTGATTTTGGGGTTGTGTTGGGTGAGGGAGGTGATGTGGTGTTCTGCAGCCAGGTGATTATGCAGTATTCTCTAACCGCTGAATCAGTCCTGTAATGTTGGTGATTGAGGGACAGAGAGTGGACCGAGAAGCAGTTTCCGGCTTTTGGTGTGGTTGGGGCTGCGTTATCATGAACGCTCATAAAGACAAGGTTAGACCTACTGCTAGCATCAGGGGCCTGCTTCCACACACACATAAAGCCAACCCCCGGCAGATGGCCAACCCCATGCCAATTACAGGCTTTGGCTTGGTGTGGTGTGCAGTTGGCAGAATGGCCTGGTCATAGGCATAGGTCATGCATCCAACTCCCCCTCCCTCAGGCAGCCAATCAAGCTATGCACAGCTTTTAGCCATGTGTGGCTAGTGGTTAGCTCTGCAGCCAGACCCTGCATCCAACCCTCCCCAGGTAACCAAACCCATTCTGCACACAGCATTTGGTGTGCGTGTCATGGGGTTGTCCACAGGGCCTGGCCTGTGCCCAGACACAGTATCAAGCATTTTGTGGCCCTGAATCCTCCATCTCTTGGGGCCCCTCTTAATTTTAGGTTATAACTTATATACCTGTTGGCCCATGGAAAGGGGTCCCCAGGGCCTTTTGAGGCTTCGGGAGGGGGATCCCTTCACATAGCAGCCCTGGTGGAGGAATACGCGCACCTCTCAGATGATTGGAGGAGGCATGCTCCCCCTCCCTATAAATTATATGTATGCCACTCCCCCAATTCATGGCAAAATTTAAAAAGAAAATGTGTGGCACCAGACGGGGCCCTTTTGGGACCCGATCACCAGGCCTAAGGGATCATGGTACCACTAACATACCCCCTTCTATCTTTTTCTCACTGTTTTTATTAGGAGCTGCGATTGAGTCCTGAGTCATAAGAGGGATGCTACTGCACCATTGTTGATGTGAAGTCGGCCAATCAGTTCTCAGCATGAGATCTGTCAGTTTCGCAGATCCACCGTACCAAATCTCAAAAGCACTCTTTCTGTACCAAGTTCTAGCTTTCTGCCAAATGTTGTGTGAATTCTTTCAGCAGATTGGGCTGTAGCTGTGTCTAAAGGTCCTATGGAAAATTGAATAGGGAAGACATATGTTGGGACCTTCCACTTCTTCTCGGCTCATGCATTGCTTGTGGAAACAAGAATTGGGTGATATATATATATATATATGTGTGTACATATCTATATCTATATCTATATCTATCTCTCTCTCTCTCTCTCTCTCTCTCTCTATATATATATATATGTATATATATATATATATATATATATATATATTCACTGAAAAAACCATAGGTTTCACACATGTTATAGTTAGCAGAAATTTTACTGATAAAAAACCAATGAAATTCCCCCGTTATAGTTAGTGCAGGCAACTATAACTCACGCGACCGCAATCCTCTGCTGATGCTAATACTGTATTTAGACACTTATTTGCCCATGTCTTCTTCCATACATTTTTAGCTATACATATATTACAAATATTTTTTTTTCATAAAGACACATATGTCATCAGCAGAAGATTGCGGTCGCGTGAGTTATAGTTGCCTGCACTAACTATAACGGGGGAATTTCATTGGTTTTTTATCAGTAAAATTTCCGCTAACTATAACATGTGTGAAACCTATGGTTTTTTCAGTGAATTTGCAAGGTTTTTTAAATGCTAATTCCTAACTATAACGTGTGTGAAACCTATGGTTTTTTCAGTGAATTTGTACGGTTTTTTAAATGCTAAGTTACTTTACGCCATTCGTGGCGTGCGCGCCCACTTAACGCAGTTCGTTCCGTGCGCGCACTTTGCGCAGTTAGTGCCGTGCACGCACGGTGGGCACGCGGTGCGATGACAAAGCAAGAAAGCACGTCAACAAATCTGTTTCTGCTTTCCTCCGTGACTATGGTATGGGTGCCATTTACCACAACAACTTGCGTTATGACATGCAAGACATTTATAGAGGAGATGGTGTGCACTTCAATGATGAAGGGAACAGAGTCTTCCTCTTGAACCTTAGACTCTGCATCGGTACTTACTTGTAGGTACCACTAAAAAATCATTTCATAAACACAACGGCTCTTTTTAGAGCCCCCTAATATCTAAACACTTAAATCTGATTTTCATTTTTTTTTTTTTTCAACCGTACGCTTACCGTAAGCTTACCGTACGCGTACCCCGTGATTTTTTTTAAAATCAATAAATGTTTTCTTTGTACTTTACAGTCCTTCTTTGACCCCCTCACAAATGTAAGGGGGTCTGTAACTCTCCTCATTGCCCCCTTTTCTTGTTTTCACTCTTTTTTTTCTGAGTGAAATACACAAAATGGCGGCCGCCGCTTCCTGGTTTCGGCCGATTCGAATGTTTACTAAGATCTAAGAGCCAATCAGAATCGCGCTCGCGCACGCCACCGTACGCTTACGGTAAGCGTACGGTAAGCGTACCGTAAGAGGGCTCAAATATATATATTGATTTAAAGGCTATTTTCTCAGAATCTACTGAACAGATTTACACCAAACCTACAAAAGGCACTTCCTTGACCTAGGGACTACCTCTCTGCCAAATTTCGAGTAATTCTGTTCAGCCGTTCGGGCTGTAGCTCGTTCTAAAGGTCCTATGGAAAAATGCATGGGGAAAACGCGTTTTGGGACCCCCCTTTTATCTCAGCCCCCGCTTGACGGATCCCCCCGAGACTTTCAGGGTAGGAGCGGAGCGTAGCGCCCCACCTATTTTGAGAAATTCGCGAGGATTCATCAACCGGCGCCAAAGTTATTCAAAATAGAATGTTGAGGTTTTCCTATGGAAAAGGGGTCCTAACTATAACTACCTACTGGCGACCGCCAGTAGGTAATATATATATATATATATATATATATATATATATATATATATATATATATATATACTTATATATTTATACATATTTTGGCAGTCGCCAGTAGGTAGTTTTAGTTAGGACCTTGTTTCTATATTCAAAAAGCATTTTTTCTTTTGGCAATATCGTTAGCGTCGTTTGACTAATCTTGTGCAGAAACTAATGGCCCGCTCAAGTCAGCTCCTGTCTTGAAAGTTTTGGGGTGATTCTTCAAGGGGGGGCTGAGATAAAAGGGTGGTCCTAAAACACCTTTTCTCTATGTTAATTTCCATAGGAAAAGTTTGTCGCAGCTACAGCCCAAACTGCTGAATGGAATTACACCAAATTTGCCAGAAGGGTAGCTTCTTAGAAGTTCATATATCAAAAAATATTAGTATCTGGTGACTGCGGTGGATCCGCAAACCCTCCTGATCGCAAGCTTGATTCTGGTTGGCTGCCAACACTTCAAACTATGAGTTGTTTGCAGCCATCTTGTGAATCAGGTGCAAACGTGGCTATTAGTTAAAGAAACATTTGCAATGTAATAGGTCTTGTATTTAATAGAGTTAGAGCTTTTGATGTTGTAAATGTAAATGTGTTTTACTATTTTTTTTTGGAGTAGAGTGGATGTATATTGTGTGCAGTTGAATTATGTAGTATGTTGTGCCGTGAAGGTATGCATATAGAAGGTATGTGATATTTAGTGCATAGTAAATATTTAGTGTGGGATTATGTGTTATGTAAAGTAATTATGTGGTATGGTAGTCAGTGTTGTGGAGTGATAACATCAGGTTTAGTCTTGCTCGTTTCCATGGAAGATAATATAAACTCAATGAGACAAAAAAAGAAGGAGCCTCTGAGGAGCATTTCTGGACCGAGTCAGAGGTATAATCTGGGCCACTGGAATTATGCGACTGTTTGGCTGCACCGACTTTCACACAATTATACATTTTCTGCTTTTACTACATAATCCATCATCTGCTGCATAAGCTGCAGATTTGAACAAAAAAACTTGCAACAAATGGTACAGCGTGCTGGAAGGACTTTTGCAAACATATAATGGTCACCTGTTACCTATTGCTAAATATGGGTGTTACATTGGTACTAATGGTGTGCAAACCGCGCTTGCTTATTTCTGCATTTCTCTTGCTTCTTTCAGCACCTTTCTTCCTTTTTCTGCACTTCTCTTGCGTCTTTTTGCACATCTCTTCTCCTTTCTGCATCTTCCTCCTTTTTATACCTCTCTTGCTTCTCTCTGCACCTCTCTTGCTTCTTTCTTCTGCACGTCTCTTGCCTCTTTCTACACCTCTGTGGATTCTTTCTGCACTTCCCTGACTTCTTTCTGACCTCTCTTGCTTCTTTCTGCACCGCTCTTCTCTCTTTCTGCACCCCTCTTCCCTCGTTCTGCACCTCAGTTGCCTGTTTCTGCACCTCTCTTGACTCTTTCTGCACTTCTCTTGTCTCTTTCTGCACTTCTCTTGCTTGTTTCTGCACCTCTCTTGTATCTTTCTGAAACTTTTTTATCTCTTTCATCACTTCTCTTGCTTCTGTCTGCACCTCTGTTGCTTCTTTCAGCACTTCTCTTTCTCTTTCTGCACTTCTCTTGCCTGTTTCTGCACCTCTGTTGCTTCTTTCTGCACGTCTCTTGCCTCTTTCTCTAGCCCTATTGCCTCTTTTTGTCCCTCTGTTGCTTCTTTCTAAACATTCTTGCTTCTTTCGTAGCTCTCCTGCTTCTTTCTGCACCCTTCGTCCTTCTTTCCGCACCTCTCTTGCCTCTTACTGTACCTCTCTTGCCTCTTTCTGCACCCCTGAACTTCTTACTGCACTGCTCTTGCTTCTTTCTGTACCTCTCTTGTAAATTTCCAGACCCCTATTGCCTGTTTCTGCACCCCTTCCCTATTTCTTCACTTCTCTTGCCTCTTTATGCACCTCTGTTGCTCCTTTCCGCACTTCTTTTGCCTCTTTTTGTACCCATATTGCCTCTTTCTGCACTTCTGTTGCTTCTTTCTAAACTTTTCTTGCTTGTTTCTGCAGCTCTTTTGTCTCTTTCATGACTTCTCTTGCTTCTTTCTGCACATCTCCTGCCTGTTTCTACCCATCTCTTGCCTCTTTCTGCACTTCTCTTCCCTCTTTCTGCACCTCTGTTGCTTCTTTCTGCACTTCTCTGAGTCTTGCCTCTTTTCTTGCTTGTTTCTGCACCTCTTTTGCCTCTTTCTCCAGTTCTCTTGATTCTTTCTGCACCTCATTTGTTTCTTTCTGCAACTCTTTTGTCTCTTACATCACTTCTCTTGTTTCTTTCTACACTTCTGTTGCTTCTGTCAGTACTTCTCTTTGCTCTTTCTGCACTTCTCTTACCAGTTTCTGCACCTCTGTTGCCTCTTTCTGCACCACACTTGCTTCTTTCTGCATCCTTCTTCCTTCTTCCTTCTTTCTGCACCTCTCTTGCTTCATTCTGTACCTCTTGTGCCTCTTTCTGCACCCCTCTTGCTCCTTTCTGCACCTCTTTTGCTTCTTTCTGTACCTCTTTTGCTTCTTTCTGCACTTTTCTTGCCTCTTTATGCACCCTTCTTGACTCTTTCTGCACTAATGTTGGTTCATTCTGCACCTCTCTTGTCTCTTTCGGCACCTCTCTTGCCTCTTTCTGCACCTCACTTGCCTCTTTATGCACTTCTCTTGCTTTTTTCTGCACCTCTCTTGTCTCTTTCTGTACCTCTCTTGCCTCTTTCTGCACCTCACTTGCTTTTTCTGCACATCTCCTGCCTGTTTCTGCACATCTCTTGCCTCTTTTTGCACTTCTTTTGCCTCTTTCTGCACCTCTGTTGCTTCTCTGCACTCCTCTTGCCTATTTCTTTACCCCTATTGCCTCTTTCTGCATGTCTGTTGCTTCTTTCCAAACTTGTCTTGCTTCTTTCTGCAGCTCTCTTGCATTCTTACTGCACCCTTCCTCCCTCTTTCTGCACCTCTTTTGCCTCTTTCTTTGCTCCACTTGCTTCTTTCTGCACCTCTTTTGCTTCTTTCTGTACTTCTTTTGCTTCCTTCTAACTTCTCTTGCCTCTTTATGCACCATTATTGGCTCTTTCTGCACTAATGTTAGTTTATTCTGCACTGCTTTTGCTTCTTTCTGTACCTATCGTGCACCTCTCTTGCATATTTCTGCTCCCCTAGTGCCTCTTTCTGCACCCCTCTTCCCTCTTTCTGCACCTCTTTTGCCTGTTTCTCCAACTCTGTTGCCTCTTTCTGCAGTTCTCTTGCCTCCTTTTGCACCTCTGCTGCTTCTTTCTGCACTTCTCTTGCCAATTTCCTCACCCGGGCCGGAATCTCTGCTTCTCTGCCAGAATATGCGCATTCATGCCGGTTGAGCATTTTCCTCAATGCTAAACACCTGTGCAAGTGCTTACCATCCCCCACCATGCATCAGCTGACACACTGCAGCCCAACAGCCAACCCCCACCCTGCAGCATGTATAAAAGCAGAGCAGACACACACAAACACTTTCAAAATGTCACTTTATGTGTTTGTTGCTCTGCCCCTAGAGGAGAGTAGAGAGGATCTTCAGACAAAGGACCAACCTATTTGGGATGCCCAGAAAAGATGTCAGGGCCAGAAACCATTTCCATCCAGAAGTCATCTGCAGATGGCATGTGAGTGGGAGCAGGAACTTGACTCTGTGACCTGCTGCTCCCATGCCATTCCAGCCTATCTCAAGATCCTTTCTGATCTCCATTTCTTTGCAACAGGGCCATTCCAAAGGGTCTCCAGTGACCTTGTGGGCATCTCTCAGGCAACCCAGTCATGGTCCCTGCATACAAATGCCCCATACCCTGGCCAGCAGACAAAGGGCAGCTAGAGTCAGAGTCAAGTAACTGCTCCCACTCACATACCATCTCCAAGATGACTTCTGGAGGGAAACAGTATCTGGCCCTGACATCTTGGCTTGATATCCCAAATAGGCCAGAATGTGGGTATTCCAGCACAGAAGTGGAGATTCCGGCCCTGGTGCAGTAATTCCGGCACAAGTGCGGGATTTCCGCCCCTGGTGCGGAAATTCCTCTCTGGGTGCCGAATTTACAGTCTGAGTGCGGACGTAAAGTTAGGAATCGTAAGTGATTTCTGTGAATACCAAAAATCGTACGTGCCTTTTGTGAATACCAGAAGTAGTACGTTTAGGATTTTTTCTCAGAGTAGTTCTGTGAATCGGCCCCACTGTCTCTAACAAATGGCACTCAGCCATAAATTGGGTGAAGAAAAGATTGATTGAAAATGCACCGAGCTGAAAGTGCGAAGTAAATATATACATGAAGTCTGAAGGCTAGTAAATCATGCACTTGAACGTGATAATGAATTTAAAAAATGAGTGTGGGGTAGAATGACCTTGACTACCAAAGGCATAAATGAAACATATGATGTTTTGAAGTAAAACGTGAAAGTTTTAAAAAATATTTTCAAAACTACATATCCCACAATGCTTCATTAATAGCAAAGTGGGCTTATCTGTACATAATGAAATTAAACTAGGACTCACCCAACCTTGATCTAGACTCCTTAGACGAAACGTGCTGGTGTTGATGGTCTAATTGAAGAATTTCAACATCTAACTCCGGGAGTGCAGCCTAATTTCTTTGGTGATAAAAATTAATTTGGGGTTGATTCCACCCTGAATGCCGGCACCGGCTGTGAGCACGTTGTGCAAGAATTGCATTGATGGTTAAATTAGCTACTGGCGGTCGCCAGTAGGTAGTTATAGTTAGGACCTAGTTACTATAGGAAAATGGCAACATTCTATTCGCAATAAGTTTGGCGCTGATTGATGAATCTTCATGACATTTTCAAAACTAATTCTTTGTTGAGATCAGCTCCTATGTTGAACGTTTGGGGGTGCTTCGTCAAGGGGGGACCGAGAAAAAAGGGGGGTCCCAAAACGTGTTTATTCAATGTTAATTTCCATAGGAAACTTTAGACAAGGCTACAGGTTGAACGGGTGCACGGAATTACACCACATGTGGCAGGGAGAAGGGTCTTGGACTAGAAAGCACGCTTTTGTTTATTTGGTGTAAATCCGTTCAGTAGTTTTTGAGAGATATCGAAATTTACAGATATCGATATTTGGTAATTCTGCCATCTGATTGGATGAGGCGTTACGAGCAGGAGCTTGCTGCTGATTGGCTCCGAGCGCTGCGAGCGTTTGCAACTAGGAAGTGTTGGCTGCCATTTTGTGATTCCGTTGAAGCGAGTAAGGGGGAAAAAGGGCAACAAATGTGGGAAAGAGGAAGGTAGGAGCACGGTAACCTTTGTGGGGTGTTTAGGGTGTGCTATAGAGGGGGTGCAAAGTGAACTAATCATACCTACCGGTGTGAAAGTTCTAGGCTACGAAAATTAAGTGAGGTATTGGCTAGTGTGTGATGTTTCTAAGGTGAGCTTGTGAGCGACTCGAGGATTAAAGCGTGAGCCCACACTGTGTGTCTTATGCTGTGAAGTCATGTGCCCTGGCGGCTGAAGTACAGTTGTGGAAGTAGTGTCAGCATGCGTTTATACCTACTAGGATGAACTACTGACCCGTAGTGGTGTGAAAGTCCTGGGTACGGAAAATATGTGAGGTATTGTCTAGAGTCTCAAGGAGGGAGGAAGTGTTGTGATTCCATTTTGTGATTTCGTTGAAGTGAGTAAGGGGAAAAAAGGGTGAAAAAAAGTGGGAAATAGGAGGGTAAGGGCTCTGTAACCTCTGTGGGGTGTTTAGGGTGTGCTATGAAGGGGGTGCAAAGTGAACTAATCATACCTACTGGTGTGAAAGTGCTAGGCTATGAAAATTAAGTGAGGTATTGCCTAGAGAGTGATGCTGCTAAGGTGAGGTGGTGCGGGACTCGGGAATTAGAGCGTGAGTCTAAATTGTGTGTCTTATGCTGTGAAGTCATGTGTCGTGGCCGCTGCAGTACAGTTATGGAAGTAGTGTCAGCATGGACAAACTACTGACCCGTACTGGTCTGAAAGTTCTGGGGTACGGAAAATATGTGAGGTAGTGTGTAGAGTCTCATGCTGCTAAGCTGAGCTGCTGCCGGACTCGGGGATGAAAGCGTGAGCCGAAACTGTATGTCATATGCTGTGAAGTCATGTGCTCTGGCCGCTGTGCCACATCTGTGCAAGTAGTGTCAGCATGTAATTATAGCTACTTGGATGAACTTTTGTTTCGAACATTGTAACTTGTGTATGGCGCTTAGGGGGTGTTATATAGAGAGGGCGAAGGTAAATTTGTGTATATGAAATTAATTTGGGATTTGGAAAGTGGAAAGCACTGACTCCTACGGGTCTGATGGCTCTGGGGGCGTAAGGTGAGGTGCTGCTGGAGTTGGGAATAAAGCTGATGAACTACTGACCCCTATTGTGAAGTTTTAACGTGCACGTGCCGTTGAATGTTCGCTAAAATGTTGCAAAAGTATACCGTTAGGTGAAAAAAAAAGATGAACTTTTAACCTGCAGGTGTCATAGAAGGTGTTCACACCGGAACAAGGGCTTCTATGGGAATTCACAAGGGCATATTATCAAGCCCTTTATCGCTGCATTAGCGGCAGTTTCCTGACGCTAAAGCTGCGATAATTTTAATGCCGTCCTTGATAATATGGCCCATGGTTTCTGGTTTGCCTTTGGGTATAGTTTTTGTAGTTTCTGACTAGTGAATAATAAAAAAGTAGATATACAAAAATATATGGTAGTAAACTTATTAATTATTGTCTGTTCTTATGGAATAGAAGTAGTTGGGGAGTGCTTCTTTAGAAGAGATGTTTTATAAATGTGTAAGAGATAAAAAAAATGTAAATGTGCGGTATATTTTCTGTATGACTATATTGACATTAGAGAATTACATGTGATTATAAGTAATACTATTTGTCAGACTGTGTCGCTGTGGCGGATATATGTAGGTGTTGAAGTGGTTCGTGTTTTACTGATGGTGAGCTTCACTATCCCTTTTGAGACAATTTATTCATTCCATTTAATATCTTTAATATAGATACAGTAAAGGGACTGTATATCAAACGTTTAGGAATTAGAACTTTGCTTACTCTCTCCATGCCCTGCTATACACTCTACAGATTGTTTAAACGACTTTCGTAACATATAGATGTCTAGCTAGATAAGGTGGTGTAGTTCGACTGGGCCCATTTATAAACCGTGCTATGGGATGGTTTATGTTTTACCCGCCAATTTGCATGTTTGAATACTTTTTGCTGATAAGTGTTCCTGCAGACACCTGTAAAAATTAACTTTGTATATTGGTATAGTGGCACTACTGGGAATGGTGGGGGTTTCTGTTTGATTTCGTATGGTTAAGAAAGTGCGGGTGGGTGTGGGGGAGGTGGTTTCGGGAGACATCTGCTGAAATGAAGCCTCTGTTTGGCTATATTGGCGCTTATACGTTTGCTGGGACTCTTTCTTTTATCGCGTAATGTTAAGCAAGGGCGGGTGTTGAGGTGGTGTAGTGGTTACTGTGACAATTTATAAACCGTCTTATGGTATGGTGTATGTTTGAGTTGCAAAATTGTAAGTTTTAATAGCTTTTGCTGATGAGCGTTCCGGCAGAAACCTGTTGACATTAAGGTGCCGATTACGATCCGGTAAAAACCGGGTACGAACCGTCGGACGGAGCATATTCTCCGTCCGACGCGTACCCGGTCGTCAAAATATACAAACATGGAATTACGATTCGCACGGAAACACCATTTCCGTACGAATCGTACAAAACCCCGACCGACGAAAATAAACATACAAATGCGATCCGGGAAAGCGCCGACGTGATGTCGGGACGCAAGCAGCCTGCCATTCACGAACCAGGAATCACGATTCGCACCGACGTCATCCCGCACGGTGAATATTTTCCGGCTGCCAAAAGCTGCCGGGAAATCAGGACGACGCGAACAAGGAGTACCTGTACGCGACGGACAGACATGGACCCGAACCTACGTGTCATCCCGGCCCTCATAGCAGTCGACCTCCTCTACAGGTTCGGACGCAGATGCCGCAGAAGGTCAGAACAACAAAGGGAGGGGGAAAAGGGGGGGGCAGGACATGGGGCAGGCCACAAAACCCCCACCAAAGTCACACAGCACACATGCCCTGGACATACCTGATCCCCAGGCCCTGGTCACTACGAGGGGGTGGGGGCGTGTCCAGCAAAGCCAGCGTCCACCACAACGGAAGTGCTTGACGACGCGAACCGGCAACACAACAATACAGGTACGTCCCGTACCCACGCCTTAAGAGCATGGGTACGAGTCGTACCCCGCCCACACCTATGTCATCCCAACAATGGCAGGACGGCTGTACCCACGTGGCAAAGGCATGGGTGCGGCCCGCACAAGCATCACATAGCGTGTGGACACATATGTACGGACCGTACCCCCACCCCCGTATGCATGGAGCATACCCCCAACCCCAACAGTGTAAGTACGACCCGTACCCTCACCCGCGGACGTATGGAGCGTACCCCTACCCCAACAGTGTAAGTACAACCCGTACCCTCACCCGCGTATGTATGGAGCGTACCCCCACCCCAACAGTATAAGTACGACACGTACCCTCACCCGCGGACGTATGGAGCGTACCCCCACCCCAACAGTGTAAGTACGACCCGTACCCTCACCCGCGGACGTATGGAGTGTACCCCCACCCCAACAGTGTAAGTACGACCCGTACCCTCACCCGCATAGGTATGGAGCATACCCCCACCCCAACCGTGTATGTACGACACGTACCCCCACCTCGTATGCATGGAGCGAACCCACACACGTTTATGTTCTAAGCGTACATATCGTGAAATAGGAGGGGTGGGTGCAGAGTCCTCCCAGCAGTGCCCAGAGACAGGAGGGGTGGGTGCAGAGTCCTCCCAGCAGTGCCCAGAGACAGGAGGGGTGGGTGCAGAGTCCTCCCAGCAGTGCCCAGAGACAGGAGGGGGGTGTGCCTATCACTCCCAGCAGTGCCCAGAGACAGGAGGGGTGTGTGCAGAGTCCTCCCAGCAGTGCCCAGACACAGGAGGGGTGGGTGCAGAGTCTTCCCAGCAGTGCCCAGAGACAGGAGGGGTGTGTGCCTATCACTCCCAGCAGTGCCCAGACACAGGAGGGGTGTGTGCAGAGTCCTCCCAGCAGTGCCCAGAGACAGGAGGGGTGGGTGCAGAGTCCTCCCAGCAGTGCCTAGAGACAGGAGGAGTGTGTGCCTATCACTCCCAGCAGTGCCCAGAGACAGGAGGGGTGTGTGCAGAGTCCTCCCAGCAGTGCCCAGACACAGGAGGGGTGTGTGCCTATCACTCCCAGCAGTGCCCAGAGACAGGAGGGGTGTGTGCAGAGTCCTCCCAGCAGTGCCCAGACACAAGAGGGGTGTGTGCCTATCACTCCCAGTAGTGCCCAGACACAGGAGGGGTGTGTGCAGAGTCCTCCCAGCAGTGCCCAGAGACAGGAGGGGTGGGTGCAGAGTCCTCCCAGCAGTGCCCAGAGACAGGAGGGGTGTGTGCCTATCACTCCCAGCAGTGCCCAGAGACAGGAGGGGTGTGTGCAGAGTCCTCCCAGCAGTGCCCAGACACAGGAGGGGTGTGTGCCTATCACTCCCAGCAGTGCCCAGAGACAGGAGGGGTGTGTGCAGAGTCCTCCCAGCAGTGCCCAGACACAGGAGGGGTGTGTGCCTATCACTCCCAGCAGTGCCCAGAGACAGGAGGGGAGTGTGCCTATCACTCCCAGCAGTGCCCAGAGACAGGAGGGGTGGGTGCAGAGTCCTCCCAGCAGTGCCCAGACACAGGAGGGGTGGGTGCAGAGTCCTCCCAGCAGTGCCCAGACACAGGAGGGGTGGGTGCAGAGTCCCCCAGCATTGCCCATGGAAAAAAATAAGGGTGGAGTACCCACAGATCCAATTGCCACAATTGTCAGTCAGGTGCACAAAGACCCTGCAGTACATGTAACACATGTGTGCGAGGCTGGGAGTACACACATGCATACAGCCTAAAAGGGAACATGTCCACATGAAGTCATGTCAACAGACTACATACACAAGTACAGTGATCACCAAGGATGCCACGAATGATGCAGGTGGAGACATCGCTCTGCATGCATGGCCAAAGTTGAAGGGCTACGTCACACACCCAGCTAATGTACACACAGCTCAAAACAACATATTGGAAACACCCTGCAGGGAATATGTCAGGGTACACAGAGGAAGGAATACACCTTGGGACAATTTCACCATGCAGTAACTGCTTACATGAACAGAGAAACCTAGCTAACACCTTGTGATGGCACACAGATACCAGGGTCCCCCCTATGACCAGCACACTACTACATTTCCCACACACCCAACACATGATCACCACCCAAAATCACGTAGCAGCCCCACCAACAGCAACACCACAAAAGCAGTAGTGTTCTAAGGAGAAAAAAAAGGCTTTATTCATCATTTCCAAATAATGTGTGTGTGGATCAAGTTCAATATTTACAAAGCCCATAGGGCAGTCCATGAGTCACAGCTGGATGGGGGACACAGTGGGACGCGTGTCCCCTAGCTTGCCTGCACAGTCAGACTCCTTCGTCTTCCACAGCGGGGAGGGCATCATGTGGGGGGAAGGACCAGGCACCGCAGGGACATGAGGGCGAAGGGTAGGCGTCGTGGGTGCAGGGATGGAGGACTCCACCACAGGGGGTGGGGCAGGGCCAAAGGCGGAGGCCAGGATGTCGCTGCACACCTTAGCAAGGTCCTCAGCGTCTCCCCTGCACCCGAAGGAACCACAGGCCCCAAAGAGGGGGGGGCGGAGGGATGGGTCGAAGCGCCACTGGGGGAGGGTGCGGACAGGGGGGGGACTCAACCACCCTGACCGGGGACTCCCTTGACCGCTTGCGGGGTGGTGTCACAGTGGGGCTCAGGGACAGAGCGGCCATGACGGAGTCCTTGCCGGATATGTGGCCAGGAGAGCTGAGGGGAGGGGATTTGGAGGGAGTGGATTGGGTGGAATGCGGACTCCCACTCTGGCTGCATGACTTACGTTTGCCCCCCGACCCAGTGGGTGTGCCTACTCCACCCTGTGTGTGCATGCCAGGAGGTGTGCGTATGACCTTCCCTGCTGGTGTGGTGCCTGTGTCTTTTGTGGTGGGTGCATGCTGATGTCTGGGTGTACGTGGGACAGGCATGGGAGTGGGAAGTGTGGATGGGGCAGGGGTAGGGGGTGGGACGTAGCGCTGCAGGAGACCCACTGCTGCAGTCAGTGTCGAGTCGATGGACCTCAGCAACTGGCGTTGGTCAGCCTGCGATGAAAAAATGCCCTCCAAGTATGCCTCCATGTTGTGCAGCACTTGGCTGTGGCCATGGAGGACATTAAGTATCGCAGCCTGACCAACCAGCAACTGGCGCTGGATGTCCACAGACTCGGCATTGGCGGCAGCAGTGGAGACAGGGGCAGGGGGTGCGGTGCCTGGCAGGAAGGAGACATGTGGTGACCGGGCACGCTGGGAAGGGACACGAGCAAGTGGGAGGTGGCTGATGGAAATGGAGGGGGCGGGGTGCGATGTTGTGCCGCTGTCAGCTGCTGGTGCAGCCTCCGCCCACTCGGAGAGATCATGCTCGGACCCGTCAGCTTCATATTCTGTCGTGCCAGTGGACAGGTCCTCGGCCTCACTCTCCTCCGCCTCAGTACCACTCAATGTGCCAGCCACGATGTCAATGCTGGCACTGGTGCTCGGTCCCTCCGCTCCGTCTGTGCTCATGTCTCCCTCCGTGTCCCCCGATGATGCTGTGGGCAAGGTGAAGAGACAGCAATTAATCACACACCTGTATACATATGTCACATGAGTCCAATCTACATAGGTTACAGTGCATAGCCTGCAAAGAAAGATCAGTAACATCTACAAAACATGGTACAGATGTAGGGCATGCAACACACAGTTGGTTGATCCACCATGCCAAAGAAAATCCATGGAGAGCATGACACAATAGCAAATGACATGAAATGGAGTTTGACATATGAGCCAGGCCCTGGGGACAATCCAGCACTGCATCTGCACCACACAGCATTGCCGAAAATAGGGATGAGGAGGGACCATATCCATGAACTTGAGGCACATGCTGCATAGGTAATACTGAAAACATGCCCACCATGACTGGCTCACTGCACCTTGAGTGTATGTCCAGACAAACATCACACACTGGCCAGACCTAGCAAGGAGAATTCTGGTTTTGACATGTAGGCTTGGCCCGCACCAACCACCCCCTACATGAGACAATTTGACTACTACTCTGACTACTATAATGATTTTTAACCTCACTCACATGTTCACGGGCCCCAACTTAGTCACTTAGAAGTGCATCCTTGTCGTCAAGTGTATGCCCGCCCTCCATCAAACGAAGGTTTTGGAGGACGAGGACTGGTCAATGATGAAGCATGACACCAGGTGGTGTGTGAGACCAGTCCGTAACTTTTTGTGAGATGCCCACACTCACGACGTTCTTGTAACTCGTTTGGGTTTTCACACTAGGAGCAGCTCTTTCATTGTCACAGTAAACACAATGCAAGTGAGGACGGCAGACATGCACCACAGCATGCACTGGCTGGGAGACATCAGGCATTCCCCCCCGGACCCCCCCTACAGTACATAGCATGTGTGCCACACCTGGACACAATGCCAGAAGTCACACTCACAAAAAAGGGACACAGTCTGTGCTGGTGGACTCTGCACTCACCTGATACCCTGGTCGCCCATACAGCATGGAGTACTGTGGGAGGATCACATCCAGCATAGCCAGGTTCTCCTCCAGGGTGAAAGGCTGTGACCTCTCCACAGACCTTGACATGGTTCCAGGGAATCAGTAGCAGCAGCTGGGTCATGGAATACAAATATGTGCAGGCAAGTGCTCCCTCATGGGACCTGGCTGCCTTATTTCTGCCTTGCTGGCCTGTTTCATGCAAAGGAGTACAGAGTGATTGGTCACTCACATTTGCATCCTATGTTTCCTCCAATCCCTTCAAACCTAGCACAGTCAGTGGGTTCTTATTGTGGGTTTTTTCTTCAGCATGATGTCAACTCCAGAAGCACATTGCAACAAAGTAGATTCATTCAAACTGACTACTGCTGTGCACTTGCTTCAAAAAATTCAAACTTTAAACTTGGTCTCCATGACAACCAGCATGCATGTAGGCCTTTATACTTGTCCCTCATGTGTCCCCTATGTAATTTGGAGCTTCACACACAGGTACGGTGTGTTCCGGGGCCCTAGGGCACCCCAAATGCATAGCAACGGCCCGTACAGGCGTGTGTACGGTCCGTCTCACTATGGGTGTTCTGTCTGCATCCTCTCTATGAATGTGTGGTGAGTCATCACATGTACACCTTCATGGCAAGGTGTGTGGGCTGTCCTAGTGTAATGTCATGTGACCTGTGGCTCTAGTGTTCCGCTACCAGTCTCTGCAATCGACATCCTACTTCTGCTGATGTGTGGATGTATGTCACTCCTGTGTTGCGTCTGGCTGTTCACTTACACTGGGACACAGCTAATCCCAAGCCATGGCATGTGGAGGTTCACAATCTCCGTGTGTAGCTGGGTCTTGGTAGGAGTGTCACCTGCCAGCCATACGTGTCCAGGGCATGTGGCACATACCTGACTCCGTATGTCGCATATGTGTATTGACAGATTAACATGTGCTCAGTACATATAAATTGTTGTTGTAGTGCACTCACTCTTCCTTGTCACTTCCAAATTACTGCAGAGCGCCGCCTCTTCCCCGACCAATTCCGGACTTGGCTGCCATGCGGGAGAATGACTGTATCCGGTGCTATCCCTTCCCCCAACGGTTGATTCTGGAGTTGACAGCGAGACTGGCACCACACCTGCAACCGCTGCACAGGTATCCTACGGCACTGACACCCAAGCTGAAGGTAATGGCATCCCTACATTTTCTTGCCACGGGTACCTTTCAAAATACCATAGCTCATGTTGGTGGCATGTCCCAGAGCATGTTCTGCCGTGTACTGCATGATTTCTTAGAGGCCATGTTGCTTCACCTGGATGAGTTCATCCATTTCCCAACCCCTGAAATGTTGACTGGGGTCAAGCGTGGATTCTATGCCCTGGGAGGGATGCCCCATGTCATTGGGTCCATAGATGGGACACATGTGGCTTTGGTACCACCACAGGCACAGGAGGTAGCGTACAGGAATCACAAGCACTACCACTCCATCAATGCCCTTGTGGTGTGTCTGTCCAACATGGTGATTTCACATGTCTGTGCTCGTTTTCCAGGATCAGCACACGATGCCTACAACATGAGGCGTAGCAGGGTGCCTGAAATGATGACGCAGCTGCGCAATGAACGAGCATGTGTTGTTGGTGGGTAAACTCTGTCTGTCCTGTATTTTGCGTAGACTTCCAGCATGACCGCTTCTCCTGTCCTACTTATGTCCATGTGCTTTCCATGTAGGGGATGCTGGCTATCCCAACATGCCATGGCTGATCACACCTCTCCGCAACCCCATCACGCCGGCCCAGCTCCGCTACAACACCGCCCATGGCCGGACAAGGCGAGTGATAGAGAGGACATTTGGCCTCCTGAAGAGCCGATTCCGATGCCTCCACAAGACCGGCGGCGCCCTCCCATATGCCCCGGTGAAGGTCTGCAAAATCTTCATGGTCTGCTGCATGCTGCACAACATGGCAGTTGAGAAAGCTGTGCCACTCATCCTGGATCAAGATGATCAGGACCATCCACCTGTGGAGGACGAAGGGCTTGGCAATGGGGCTAGTGATGTGGAGGATGTGGTTCCGCAAGAGGACATCCAGACTCGGCTCATAGGCGACTTCTTTGCTTAGTGGTGAGTACCAGTGTCTGTGTGTGCACGCATTGGTCCTCGTGTGGCATGTGTTGCGATGTGTGTGTCCATCTGCATGTATGCCACGTGAGTCAGAGGTGTGTGTGGATGTACGACTCGAGTGATGGTGACAGTGATGTGTATTTCCCCAGTCATAATTGTGACCTGGCATGTTGTCATCCTTACATGTGTCGAGTACATGCACATGCAAGTGGCTGTGCTTTTTGTGGCTGACTTCTTGTGTGTCTCTCATCCCCAGGTACTTGCGCATGTCGTCTGCTGGTTGCATTGTTGTGGCACTGCTATTCCTCATGGACACGTCATCGTGTGCTGACTCAGCGTTACACGCACGGACAAGTTTGGAAGTCTCCTTAGGGTAAGGGATGCATCAGGGGTGTATAGGGTGTGGCAGTTGTTTACGATGTATGCACACTGCCCCTGTCGATGTTTGGTTCCTCTGCAGACATGTTGCATCACCATGGTACACATTACATGCAGCTGGGTACACCTGAATAGATGGTCAGACTTGTTGACAGTCATCAGTGATGGGATTGTGGAATGTGATGATGGCATCAATGTGTGTTACACTGCCCTCGGACACATACGATTTGCATTGGCTTGACATGGTGTGGGACTTCCACATCAGCGGATCAATGGTGTATGGCAGTCTCTCCGTGAGCAGCAGGGGGTGTTTAGCTGTTAGCCCACACTTGTGTGCCAGTTCCATGGCTATCACGCATTTGTGCTGCAGAAGGGGGGTGCCAGTGTTGGACCCACATGTTACTCCACATGACCCGTTCATGTGTAGTCCGACTTGCCTCTGCAATCCCAAATACATGACTAATAAAGGTGTCCCTATGCCTCCAAGGTGCCTCTTCTCAGTCAATGCTGGTGTGTTGCCACGGTGCATCCGGCATGTCTGGCATGGTTTTCCGTGATAGTGGCTATGTGTCTATGTGTAGAGTAGCAAGATGCAAGCTGTTTGTGTGGGATTAGACTGTGTATTGTGTATGATGTCCATGACTGTGTGGGTATTGTGACATGTGCCATCCCCATACATCCAACGTTGGCCAGGCCACCATTCTCTGCATCCACCTGACTCAAGCTTGCAGGACATGGTTCTGCCACCTGTCCACACATACCTGGGTGCCCCCAGGACACTCCACATGATCCCTGACCTCTGCGCATGGCTGTCGCTGTGCTCAATATGTCTGTCGGCACGGTTGTGCGGCCACCCCCTCAGCTGGTTGGGCCCATCACGGGTGTGTATGGTGCTCCATGTCTTTCTTGCCTAATACAATGTGACCCATGTGTGTCCTGTGCCAGACTCAGGCCCTAGGGTGTGGATGGTTGAAGTCAAATGAGAACTCAGGCATAGTTAGACTTTACAAAACACATGTAAGGTAATAATGCAATCAGTAGGCATCTTCTCTTTATGGTGTGACTTTTTATTTTGGTTGGGGTAGGGGGGGGGGTTTGACATGAGGGGCTTTCCGGGTGTGTGGAATCCAAAGTTCACTAGGGGAGTTGGTGTCCTTGCCATTTGAAATCCTCAGAGTCCATGCCACAGTCTTTGTCAACATTGGTCAGACAGTGACCAGCAAGGCCATGTGGCAGAGAATGTCTTTTGCTGCTGTGCTGCTGTTGCTCCAGTGGGCCAGGTGCCAGGCCAGGTGTCCTGGGAGATGGTGCTGTTGCGCCGACCCTCACGGTCTTTTCCGTGGATGACCCGCCCTCCTGCGGGGAACCTCAGAAGCAGGCCGTGACGATGTTTGGGATGCTCCGTCGGATGTCTCGTCCTCCTCCTCCTGATCCCTCCCTGTGGGTGGTGATGTTCTACGCCTGATGGCACAGGGAGGGTTGCCCATGTTGTCGGCCATCCGACGGAGTGTACTGTGAATTCCCGTGAACACCGTCACCAGCTCAGCCTGTCTGTCCTCCATCCGCCGTTGGTGTTGCAGTAGACAGGCATGTTGCTCCGCATGTTGCTGGGCCTGCTGGGTCTTGATCTCCTCGAGGATGGACAC
The DNA here is from genome assembly GCF_964204655.1 of Triturus cristatus. Taxonomy (NCBI): domain Eukaryota; kingdom Metazoa; phylum Chordata; class Amphibia; order Caudata; family Salamandridae; genus Triturus; species Triturus cristatus. The sequence continues at coordinate 618,216,338 of NC_140582.1, forward strand.
AACCTGGGCCATGCCCGTGGTGTCCTGCCGTATGTGTCCAGGATGTTTCGGACATGGGAATATACCGGTTCCCCAGCCAACCGGTCAGGCTCGCGCCTCCGCTGTCCTCCACTCCCACCACCCCTGCCCACTTGCACCTGGCCTGCCCTTGTGGGCACATCGGGTCTCCGGGACCCCTGAGGGGTGGCATTGGCGTTGTCGCCTGCCTCCTCCTGGGTGCCCGGGACACCGTGTCCCTCCTGGCCAGCCTGGCTGCATTGTGGTGGTGGGGCAGGGATCCTGGGTGTCTCCTGGGATGTGGCAGGAGTGGGGGTGGTGGTTGGCCCAGTTGTACCTGACGCAGGTGCTGCAGGTCGTTGGACACCAGAGGGGCCAGGTCGGTCGGGGTCGGAGTCGTCCACAGAGTGGTGAGAGTCGTCGCTGCCGGTGGCTCCGTCATCCCGCCGAGCCGGGTCCTGTGAGTCTTCCCCCCCAGTGTTGGGGGGTGATCCACGACGTTGACCTGTGTGTGAGAGAGACAATGTTAATTTTGTTCCATGCAACATCCATGTTTCATTGGTTTCAAAGTTGGCACATTTCCTCTTGGAATTTGGATATGTCTTGCATTCCACTCACAGTGCACTTGTGCATGGGTATGTCCCTTGGCCACAGCTTTTGCGACTTTACCTATGTGTGGCACAGTCTTACTTGCTGCGTCAATTGTGACTGCAGTCAGCAGTGGAGTGGGCAGGTGTGGCGAGCCATGCATTGGCGCCTTCCGTGTAGCACTGTACGTGTGCACATGGAGTGGTTCCGCACACTTAGATAATGCAGGCAGCTGGCGTTGTGCTCGTGCACAGGTTGTGACATGGCCCTGTGTTTTGCCATGGAGAAGAGGGGAGGTTCTGGCACTGGCCACCCTTGTCTACATGCACGCAGTCCACCTGCTGACGAGCAGACAATCCCACACACCACAAGGCTAATTTCCTCTCCCTGTGTGTCCCTTTCTCGCTCCCTCTCTGTCCCCCTCTCCCTCCCTCTGTGTGTCAGCCTCCTCCCTCTGTCCATCTCCCTGTGTCTCCCTCCCTCTCTGTCCCCCTCTCCCTCCCTCTGTGTGTCAGCCTCCTCCCTCTGTCCGTCTCCCTGTGTCTCCCTCCCTCTCTGCCCCCCTCTCCCTCCCTCTGTGTGTCAGCCTCCTCCATCTGTCCATCTCCCTGTGTCTCCCTCCCTCTCTGTCCCCCTCTCCCTCCCTCTGTGTGTCAGCCTCCTCCCTCTGTCCGTCTCCCTGTGTCTCCCTCCCTCTCTGTCCCCCTCTCCCTCCCTCTGTGTGTCAGCCTCCTCCCTCTGTCCATCTCCCTGTGTCTCCCTCCCTCTCTGTCCCCCTCTCCCTCCCTCTGTGTGTCAGCCTCCTCCCTCTGTCGGTCTCCCTGTGTCTCCCTCCCTCTCTGTCCCCCTCTCCCTCCCTCTGTGTGTCAGCCTCCTCCCTCTGTCCGTCTCCCTGTGTCTCCCTCCCTCTCTGTCCCCCTCTCCCTCCCTCTGTGTTTCAGCCTCCTCCCTCTGTCCGTCTCCCTGTGTCTCCCTCCCTCTCTGTCCCCCTCTCCCTCCCTCTGTGTGTCACCCTCTGTCACCTCAGCCCAGCTTCCTGGGCACACACTGTTAGCAGATCTTTGAATGGCCCTTGGATTGTTGATGTGAGTTTGTTTCTGATCTCCAGGCACCCATTGGGTGTAGTGTCTGTGTCTGCACTGCTGCTGTGGTGGTGTGTGCTGCCACTCTTTCACAGTGTTGGCTGTTCATTAGCTGCTGTCATGTGCAAGAATGTGCCGTCACCCCCATGTGTTGATGCAAGGCGTCCGCCATTTGCTGGCGAGTCTTTCCTGTGTGGGGACACACTGTTTGTCTGGCTGTGACCTAGGCCATATGGGCAGGGGGCATTGTTGTCTGCTTCTGATTTGCACTATGTGATTTTTGGGGCCCACACTCCCGCCATCTGGCTTACCGTGTCATGTGTTGGTGTTTTCTGTGGCCTGTGACTTGGCATCGTCCAGCTGGGTGCATTGGGCATGGTGGCGCCAGTGGCATGTGCGTGTTCATGGAGTGTGGTTGAGTCATGCGATAGCTTGGGGTGGTTGCGTGCCTGTTTGTGAGTTTGGTTGTGGATGACGTTCCCCCCATGTGAGGTGAGTTGTGTGTGTACTCACCCGGGTCTCGGAGTCCGTCTAATCCATCCACTGCCACCACCGGCAGTATGGCCATCACCCTCTCCTCCCAGGGATGGTATTCTACGTGTCTGCGGGGCGGCCCTCCTCCAGTGACGTTGGCCTGGTTGTGTTCGTCCGTCATTTTGGCTCGGACCCTCCTCCGCAGATCGTACCAACTGGCTTGGCATTCATGCCTGGTCCTTCTGGTGTCCGCAACAGCATTCACAGCATCGACGATCGTCTGCCACATGGATGTTTTTTCTGAAATGGTGGTCTGTCTGACCAATGTTCCAAAGAGGTGTGGCTCAACTCTGAGGATTTCATCGACAAGGACCTCCAACTCTCGGCTAGTGAACTTTGGATTCTTGTTAGTGGGCATGGTGAGGGGTGTGGGTGTGGATGGGGGGGCTGTGGATGGTTGTGGGTGTGTGGGTGTGGTTGTGCAGGTGTGTGTGTGAATGTGATGAGGGGGTGTTTGTGAAGGTGTGTGTGTGAAGGTGTGCAAGTGTAAGGTGTGGTAAAGCTTCTAGTATGGTGCTGTAGGTTGTCTGTGGGGTCTGGCAGCAGTGAGTCTGTTGCAAAGGCTCATGGTTTGTGTGTGTGGGCCCTTTTTATTGGTCCATTGGTGGGTGTGGCTGTGTTTGAACTTTGGGTGGGTGTGTTATAAGGAGTGGTTGTGTTTTGGGCCTCTGTTTTGGATTTTGGCAGTTGCAGGTCAGTGAATGTGTTGTTTTTGTGGTTGTTGGACATGTGTACATGTGTACATGGGCATACGGTGTGTACATGGGCCATTTTGTTGTACAGTGCTGTCCTTGTGTCTGGCTTGGTACGACTCGTACATGCGCGATGTTGTGTGAAGGTGGTGATGTTGGGGCCTGGGGTACGCTCCATACGTACGCGGGTGAGGGTACGGGTCGTACATACACGGGTGGAGGTATGACTCGAACGTACACGGGTGTACATACACGGGTGGGCGTACGACTCGAACATACACGGTGTACATACACGGGGGTACGACTCGAACGTACACGGGTGTACATGCACGGGGGGGGTACGACTCGTACATGGGTGTACATACACGGGTGGGGGTACGACTCGAACGTACACGGGTGTACATACACGGGGGTACGACTCGAACGTACACGGGTGTACATACACAGGGGGTACGACACGTACACAGGTGTACATACACGGGTGGGGGTACGACTCGAACATACACGGGTGTACATACACGGGGGTACGACACGTACACGGGTGTACATGCACGGGTGGGGGTACAACTCGGACGTACATGGGTGTACATGCACGGGGGGTACGGCACGTACACGGGTGTACATGCACGGGTGGGGGTACGACTCGAACGTACACGGGTGTACATGCACGGGGGGTACGACTCGAACGTACACGGGTGTACATGCACGGGGGTACGACTCGTACACGGGTGTACATGCACGGGTGGGGGTACAACTCGAACGTACACGGGTGTACATGCATGGGGGGGTACGACTCAAACGTACGGGGGCTGGGGGGGTGTTCGGCGCGTATGCGGGCACATGTTTCCATGGTTGCTATGGGTGTTCGGTGCGGATGGTGTTTTTTGCATACGGTTGTAACATCGGACGCACGGGATGGATCGTGATTCCGCGGTCGGACTTCACTTTTCACATTTGTATGGTAAATCGTCCGGGGACGTGTCGGACACAATTTCCGACCCGAGGACGTGTGGGGAATTATTCCCAATGCGATTCGTATGGTCTTTTTCCCATGCAAATCGTAATTGGCAGTTTGTACGGCACTTGTACGATTCGTACGGTAAAAAGACCAGATACGAGTCGTACGGGCTATTTTTTTACCGGATCGTAATCGCCACCTAAGTCTATCTATGGCTATAGTGGTGGTAACGGGAGTGCAGGGGCTCGTTGTTTGATTTCGTGAGGTTAAGCATGGTTATGGGTGAGGGTGGGGGATGTGCGTATGTTGCTGATTATAAGACGGACATTTGTAACATGGGCATGTGTAGTTAGTAAAGGTAATGTAGTTTGAGTGGACCTATTTATTAACTGTGCTATGGTATTGTTGATGTTTTTCCCGCGAATTTGCATGTTTGAATACATTTTGTTGCTACGTCTTCCGGCACACACCTGTTAAAATTAAGCTTGTGTGTGGGTATAGTGGCACTACTAGGAATGGTGGGGGTTTCTGTTTGATTTTGTACGGTTAAGGAAGGGCGGGGGTGGGTGTGGGGAGGTGGGTATGTTTCTGATTAAAACACAGAATTTAGAAAACGTGCAGATGTCGAGCTACTGAAGGTGATGTAGTACCACTGGGAGCACTTATAAAGTGCCCTATGGCATGGTATATGTTTTACCCGCAAATTTGTATGTTTTAATACGCTTTGCATTCTGGTAGATGGTTGTGGAAATTAAGTTCTTGTATTGGTGTAGTGTGTTTACTAGGTTTGGTGTGGCTCTTTCTTTAATTTTGTAAAGTTAAGGAAGGATGGGGAAGAGGGTAGTGCAATGGCAGTGTGCCCATTTATGAATAGCTTTATGGTATGGTATATGTTTTCTGGCAAATTCCCATGTTTTACTACGTTTTGGTGATGAGAGTTCCAGCATACAGGTACAGAAATTACACAACATTTCTGTGGATAAGACATCTTCGTGCTGATAGACACTCTTGTACTGTGGTAAAAGGCTGATAGCGTTGATGGAAAATTATGGAACTTGGTGCCATTGTAGATTTTAATGGAAGGTTACACTGTTTGTTTGTTACTATGGTGTAGTTAGGGTTCTAAGTGGGAGAAAAAAAGTGGGGGTGCTCTAAAAGGGGGGAGCAAAGCTCTTAAAGGGGTGTGGGCTATGCAAGTCGGGGCATGGTCTAAATCAAGATAAGTATCATTGTGTGCTTTAGAAAATCCTCTCCAATTATCGTAGGTTCGAAAAAAACATTGTTTAAAGGATGTCCCTTTCTTCTACAACGTGGGTAACCAAGCATGATGTCTCCAGTTCTCAGTAGTGAGCAAAATAAGCATGTGCACATTGATGTGCATGCTGTCACTGCAGTGTATTAAAAAAAAAATGACTATAATTAAGAGGGCCGAAAATAGAGCCTCGTAGAGAGTCATTTGGAGGCTGCCTGAAAATAAGTGCCGGTCCCCAGACCCGGCCCAATTAAAGCGCAGTATCCACGCATCCTAAGCACTGCGCCATAAAACCATCTTTTAATTGATGGATATATTCCTACATATATATACATAAATCTGTTTGTCCGCTTATCTTCAGCATCTATGAGTGCACTCGCCTATAGTAAACACTGTGCCATTCATGCAGCGATACGCCTATATATGCATAGATATATCTGTCACAGAATCAACCCTAACTTCCTAAGCATTTATCAGCCTACCAGTCTATCGTAAGTACTGGTCTTTACATTCATTCATCATTCCATCCATCCATACATTGATCTATGTATCTATCCATTGATGCATCTGGCCATGCATCCACTCGCACTTTATTCAACTATACGTTCTTATTTCCATGTATCGTCCGCCCCGATCTTAAATACGACGTATTATACTCATCCAGCTACCCTCTTAAGGTGTTGAACAACCTTGCGAAAAGCATTGACAGGCAGATTTTTTAATAAAGAATAACAAAGCTTTGAGTTACTCTTTGTGGGGCATACTTCAACAGCCTTCTCTGGTGGTGTTTTAAACAAATGTACATCTAGCGAAAGAAATGTAAAGGAGCTTTTAAGAGTAATACGTTAATTTAGAAACATAACGTTTTGTCGAGTTGTTTATAGGTACACTGTTTTAAAGTGGCCATGAATGACAGATACTGAATACCTTTACTTCTTATATTTGAGAAAGTATACCAGAGAGCTAATTTGGGGTGGTGAGAACCTTCAGTTCTATATTTCCATGTGAAGTACAGTATAGAAATATAAAAGTAATTGGAAAGCTTTTATGTTCATATTAAAGAGGGGGTGTGATAACTTAGTGAGGCAGGCAAAGTGTGTGTTTTTGTAGCACTAAAACAAGACCGTGTGTAAGATGAGAGCAGGTTCGTCAGAGACTTTTTCGATCTAGAATGATTCAGACTTTATTGAAAACAAGCTGCAAATATAAAAGAAGAATGTTCCAATTCAAAGAGAAGCAGTGTATTGAAAGTATAGTGGATATTGCTTTCAATTTGAAACATAAGTTCTTCATTTTGATTTTAAAGAGATTGAAAGTATTGGATAAAATAGTGAAAGTATTGAAAGACAAAAGTAGAAAAAAAAGACCTGTGAACAGAACCAACTTTTGTAAAATCTTTAGTGGACATTGGAGACATACTTCTAGTACTGAGCCTTTTTTTTAATGAGGAAAGTTACTTCCAGGAAAATAGTTTATCATTTGCAGTTGATACTGGAGGTTGTTGCTACGAAGTTCAGGATGGTGTTCCTCTTCCAAAGGAGGAAATGGTTGATAAAAGTGCAGAAGAGGTATTAGCTGAAGAAGTGCAATGGAAGTGTTCACGAACTCCTGTGTATAAATGGAGTTGTAGTAGCATTTATAGTATTCGACAGGAATCCATTGATAAAATGTGAAATTTGCTATGAGAATATACTCAGAAAAGTTTAAAACAGAAGATTAAGTTGTTACAAGGACTAGATCCATGTAATGTAAGAAAATATACTGAGAAGTATGGGCTTGTCTTTCAAGGACAGTTTGTAAAAGTGTTTTTCATCGTTTGAGGATGTTAGCAGTACACCATTCAGAAATGCGAAACTTTGTAAAGAAACTGTACTATGTAAAAAGTCCTGCATTAAGCTTAAGTGAACTGAATGGAAGTCTTTTATATGGTTCTTCTTTATCAGATATTCCAAAAAAGTGTGATGATATTGAAATGCGATATTTTGGTTCAGAAGAGCAGTTCATAGAAAGTGAAAATTTGACAATTACAGATGTTGGAGGAGATGAGAAATTTTAATGTTGTGTGCTCTGAAATACCAAACTATGTTTGTGTTTGATGTCGACGTGCTCATTATAAAAGTCAAAGTAGGAATGTTGATTTATATTTGAAAAGTGAAAAGGAGAACAATGGTAAGTGGGAAGAATTTGCAACTTAGTTATTTGTTGAAGGTCGATTTGAGTTAGGAAGTGATCAATGTATATGTAAATATTGTTACAACAAAAGAAGAGAACAAAATGCCTGCTAGAGCAGTGCATAATAAGTTGGAGTTGGTAGCTATTCCGCAGGAGCTGGCCAAATTGAATACATATGAGTCGGTTCTAATTCAATCTGTTCAACCTTTTCAAACTATTCGGATGGAGCCTAAAACAGGTAAACTGCCACCAAAGACTTGCAAAGAGGGCTGAAAGGAAGAGTGGTATACTTACCTTTGGATATTAAGAAAAACATTTGAAACTATTGCTGGAGAGAAAGAGGAAGATGAGGCAGTAGGTATTTTAGTAAATGGTGTACCCACAAGGAGTTGGAAAATATGGCAAGAATTTGTGGATGTTAATAAAGTTGAAAAGGCTACCTTATATCGTATAGAGAACAATATTTATTACAAAAATGTGAATGTGGATGAACAGGTAATGTGTTTAGAAGATGATTTTGAAATTTCAAGTGGTCAAATAGAGAAAGTGGACAAGTCAAGGACTGAAGAGATTTATGAACATTATACAATATGTCCTTTGCATTCAAAAGAAGTGATAGGAAGTAGCATTGAGTTATTCCAAATGAAAAAAGCACAGGGAACTCCAATGAGTGTATGGGAGAAAAGCTTGGAAGCTCGATGTTTTCCACAGTTGTTTCCTACGGGAGAAGGTGGACGATATGATGACCGACCTGTATGGATTCCAGCTTCAGAATATCGGTTAACAAGATTATATTCTGAAGATCCTAGATTTCGACAGTGCATTCCATACATATTTCACCTTTTGTTTGAAAGTGATCTGTCTTTTCTCTGGTATGCAGTGAATCATATACTTAAAACTGAAGTTCATGAATCCCTTCTTTCTTTGTGGAGAAAGTTCAAGAAACAGATGAAAATTTAGTATCACAGTTAATCAATTTGATGGCATGTCAACGTGGAACAAATGAGTATTGGTATCCTCGTCATGGAGCCTCAAGTGTATGTTACGGGAAATAGGTACACCAACATGGTTTGTCACACTTAGCTGTGCAGAGTATGCATGGGAAGATTTGCTTCAGTTTTAAGAGAAGCGAATTCTAATATAAAAAATGTTGAAATAAAGACTCCTGGTGAACTGTGTTCATTCGATCCTGTAAATGTGTTCAGATATTTTAATCATAAGTTTCAAGGTATGATGTCTTTTATCTGTAATAAAAAGAGTTCACCTCTTGGAGAAGTTACCGATTTCTTTTAGAGAAAGGAGTAGCAAGCAAGAGGTGTATCTCATATACATATGCTACTATGGGTCAAGGATGCACCTAAATTTGGAACTGATTCTGATGAAACTGGATTGTCTTTCCTCGAACAGTATGTGACATGTGAGATTCCAAGGAAGGAGGAGATAGAAGCTTGAGACTGCAAGTTTTACGTTTCCAAAGTCATCGTTGTGGAAAGTACTGCAAAAGAAAATACAAGTCTAAAGGAAAATTTTACACCAAATGTCGGTTTGGTTTTCCCCTTCCAGTCATTTGTAAAGGAAGAGTAAGTTCTTTTTTTTCTTCTGTGAGGCACACAATAACTCGGAAATCTCCAAAGAATACTTACAACTTAAAAAGAACCGAAGTGTCAAAGTATATCAATGACTACAATGCAGTCATTTTAAAAATGTGGAATGCGAACATGGACATCCAGTATGTTGCGGATAACTCAATTGCTGTTGCACGTTATGTTACATCGTACATAACAAAATCTGAAAAAACAGAGATGAAACAAATGTGGGAATAAATTCCACAAGAGAATAGCCTTAGTAAAAAAATGTACAGCTTTAGTTTGAAAATGCTTTCCCACCAAGAAATTGGATCGTATTAATGTTCAGACCGCTTGTGTTCTTCAAGTTTATATTCAAAGTCACGAGGAACATTTGGGTAAGTTTAGGTCTTGCTGGCAAATGACATAGTGTTGAAATCATTGGAAGAAATTGAACAATTAGCAGCAAATGAGCCAGATAATACAGACATTCTTAAAACTAATATGTTGGACACATACTATCCAAAAAGGAGTCAACATCTGGAACAGCTAAGTCTGTATGAAGTACTTCAACATTACAGCTTCAAAAGAAATGTTAAAGAGAATTTAAAAGAAGGAAAGTTTGCAGTAGTTGGATGTGATGGTTGTTTAGTAAAACATGCCAAGGGTAATCTTATAAACCACAAGAAACTTAGATGTGAATCTCCAGATAAGCGAGAATTTTACTATTTAGCACTTCAGCAGCTGTTTAAACCATGGTGTAGCGAAAGTGAATTACTTGGAGAGTTTGACTGCTACTAAGATTCTTTTAATGCTTGTAAAGATAGCATCCGATGTCCAATTTTCCCTACATATTTAAAAATGTTGAATGATGAAGTTGAACAGGAAAAGGCTATTACAGCTGAAATAGCTCATGAAAGTTCTCAAGATAGTCAAAGTAGTGGTCCATGCAGTCAAGATCCTCTTGGACAACCAATGCTGGAAAATGAAGCAGCGATTGCTATGCATGAAGTCGAAATTGCAAAGCAACAAGCACAAGAGGAGAATATAACATTGGAAAAGTTAGAAGAACAAATAAATGTTGAACAGTAAGAAATATATGTGCAAGTGAAAGAATGGATAGAACATGGTTATTTGCATAAAAAAGAATGTCTGTGTTCATCTTTTAAACTGCTTCTGATGTACATTAGTTGTCAAGCTGGGACAGGTAAAAGTTTTTTAATTAAAGTTTTGACCAGTTGTCTTCAAAAAACTACTGGTTCACATTTATGTTGTGTGGTAACAGCTCCAACTGGATTAGCTGCACACAATGTTAAAGGAGTTACTTTTCATAGATTATTGATGTTACCAGTGGAGCATGATAATAAATTAGAATATCAGAAGTTGTCTGGAGAAGCTTCTTATGAAGTGTCAAAGGTGCTGAAGAAAATGAAACTCTTAATTATTGATGAGGTGAGCATGGTCTCAAACTTAATGCTTGCTTTTGTACACTTAAGAATGCAACAGGTATTAAAAACAGATTACGATGTTCTCTTTGGAGGAACACATTTAATTGTATTTGGAGATCTGCTACAACTAACCCCTGTGAAAAAAGAACCAGTGTTTAAAACTCTTCTACATGAAGACACAAATAAATCTCTGGGAAGTATTGGAAATGTGAATCTGTGGTTACATTTTGAATATAAAGAACTCACTCAGAATATGTGGCAAGCAAGAGATGAATATTATGCAAATATTCTAAAATATGTAAGAATTGGTGTTCTAAGCAAACATGGTAAACAAGCTTTTCAAAGTTGTCTACTAAAGAACTTGTTTACAAATGAAAACACACCAGCAGAATTAATGTACAAGAAAATGAAAGAAAAAAAGTCTATAGTTTGCTTAATGCCTACAGTGGAAGAGTGTTATACATTTAATAGAGAGCTTATGAAATTGGAAAATCAAGAAATAGTTCGCATTGAAGCTATTGATATAATAGAGCATCAAGGAATAACAACTGTTCTTTCAGAAAAACTACAGACTAAATTGGATTCTTTGGAAAAGTCTGTATCAAAAACTGCTGGCTTAGAATTTTTTTTAGATGTATGTTTAAACTGTCGGGTAATTTTGAAGCGTAATCTGAATGTAGAAGAAGGATTAGTGAATGGAGCAATTGGGAAAGTTGTTGATTTTGTGAAATATCAAAATAGAAATGGAATTGAATTTTTGAAAGTTAAATTTGATCAGATTGCAGAGGTAAGACAGATTGCATGTTCTGCTGCACGTTTTTGCTTGTAAAAGACTTGTATGTTCGAAGAAAACAGTTTCCCTTCTGTTTAGCATATGCAGTAACTATTCACAAATCACAAGGTTTAAGTGTAAATAATGCTTTGGTAAATGTTGGAAAAACTGTGTTTAAAGAGGGAATGGTATATGTTGCATTATCTTGAGTTAGAACGTTGTCAGGTTTGTATTTAATTGATTTCGTTGAGAACAAGGTTAGTGCTGATGTTAATTGTGTAACAGAATATAATCGTTTGAGAAGCCTTTATGCTCCCCATTCAGGTGAATATACTTTTTATGAGAAACGTGTTGTGTGTTCAAAACGTAAATATGTTGAAGAGTTAACTATGGTTGAAAAGCAGAAAGAAAATCAACAGAAAAGATAGGATGTAAAGAAGCAGAAAATACAAACAAGTGATGATGTTGTTGGATACCAATAAGAAAATGCTTCTGGTGTCAACTGCTATGGTAATGTCATTCTAAATGTTATATTTTATCTTGAAGATGTTTGTGGTGAAATTATGGAAAGTCAGGAAAAAACTTTATGTTCTGCACTCTACACTTTATTTCAAGAATTGAGAAGTGATAGAAGTAAGATTCATTCTGCTTCTGATATTCACCAACTGTTGGATACATGTACTGGATCTTTAGCGTTCAGTGCTAATATACAGCAAGATGCACAAGAATTTCTGATGGTTATGCTTGGAGTACCAGAAGATGAAGGAATTCAGATTGAGAGTTTATTTGGACTCAGTTACAAATGGGAACATAAATGTAAATAGTGTTCGTTAACTTCAAGCACTATAGTTGACAGAGAACGATTTTTATATTTAACAATACCTGACTGCAAATCTGTACCATTTTCAAAATTAGTAAAAGAAGCTGATCATGAGATGATGTGTTCTCATTGCAAATCAAGAATGCTATCTGCATTATGCCTACAAAGACATGGAAAATATTTGATTATAATGCTGCAACGCTGTCGGCCAAATGGAAGAAAAGAGGAAATCAAAAAAAAATTATTTGTTGCTAATCAAGTATCTATTTCTGGAAGAACTTTTGCAACAGTTGCTATTGTTTTCCATGCTGGAAGTACTACTACAAGTGGACATTATACAGTTTTTTTAAAGTGTAATAATGGTTAGAGTCACCGCAATGATACACACTTGGAAATGAAACCAAGATTGCCTTATGAATTACCCAACTCATACTTAATTTTTCTGAAAAAAAGATTTCAGATACACTATTTGGCTTTAATGGGAAGGTGTATAGATCTTTAAGGAATTCATAATGGATGCTTTCAAAGCAAAATTTTTGATACATTATCTGGTATATTGGGAAAATTGTGCAGAGAAACTACGTAGTATCTTTAAGGCATTCATACTGGATGCTTTCAAAGCGAATTTTTTGATACATTATGTGGTGTATTGGAAAAATTGTGCAGTGAAACTACGTAAGATCTTTAAGGAATTCATACTGGATGCTTTCAAAGCAAAAATGTTCATAAATTATCTGGCGTATAGGAAAAATGTGCAGAAAAACTACGTAAGATCTTGAAGGAATTCATACTGGATGCTTTAAAAGCAAATATTGTGAGACATTATCTGGCGTATTGGGTAAATTTCAGACAATCTACGAAGTAAAGGTAAGCATTGAACATTTGAAGTACTATTGGATGTGTTATTTGTGTTGATTTTGTATTATATTTAAGAGAATTAGTTTATTTTTTCTAACAATCTAGTTGATTGTTGTTTTTTTCCTTCTGTTTATGATGAAACTACACTGGCACCACTGTGACTAGTGAAGTTAAGTAGTAGCTGATGACAGCAAAAAAAGGGAGAAAAATTATTATCTGAATATTACATTGTTTTGTATTATTTAAAAACTCATTGTAATTTGTGAAATGTATTACGTTACATAGTACTTTTGTAGTTTATCTTATGTAGTTGAAAAGTTAGAAAAAATAGTATTAATGACAAATATACAGTAGTAGTTCGATATTTAAAAAACCTTTGAAATTCATTGAAAAAAACATAGATTTTAGAGATGTTATACTTAGAAATTAGGATTTAAAAAACCTTTGAAATTCACTGAAAAAACCATAGGTTTCAGGCACGTTATAGTTAGAAATTAGCATTTAAAAAACCTTTGAAATTCACTGAAAAAACCATAGGTTTCAGGCATGTTATAGTTAGAAATTAGCATTTAAAAAACCATAGAAATTCACTAAAAAAACCATAGGTTTCAGGGACGTTATAGTTAGTTGGACACTGGACTTATATAAAACCAGAGAAATTTGCCTGTAATAGTTAGTTCAGCTAACTATAACTCACGCCTACGCAATATCACATATTACATCACTCATGGCATGGTCAGTGTCATCACTGATGACATCACTGCTAACATCTCAAATGACATCACTGATGACATCATTCACGTGAAAATCAGATGCACCTGATCAGACCCTAATATAACACTTGATACACCCAGTCTAAAATAACTTTCAAAACCGTGAACACACCAATAACAGTTAATGCATATCCACACTCTAATTTGTAGGTCTACACACATCTATTAATTCACCTATACAGTCACTCATACATACAGTCAGCCATCAATACAGCATTATCATATCCAGTCACATATCTATCAAGACTCTCACACACTGCCTCAAATTCTTAGAGTTATTCACACATCTAGTCAGTAATGGAAATAATCAATAACACTTTTATTTACTCACCTGTACAGTTATACACATACCACGTCACTTATTTAAACATATACTAACACATACTTACACTCTAATACAATAACTAATACAAGGACACACTGATCCATACAGGCAATCTCACAATCACTCATTATCACATATAGTCATTTACATAGTCCAACACTCATATATACTGCCTTTCACATATGGAGTTATTCAAATGTACCACTGAGGCATCCATTCACTCACCGAGACACTCATACACACATTCATTCAGCCATACAGACCTTCACAGATATAGACTTGAACATATATATCTAGTGAATTAACTTACTCACACATCTATGCAGAGAGTTACACCCCCCACCCACCCACGCAGACACTCAGGTACTCATACAGGTACTCAAACAAGCAATGAATAGCTCTTATAGATCCTCATTTAGTTGCTAAACAAACCATGGAACTGCTTACACACCAACTAACAACCTAAACTGTGTGAATGTCTATATCAGTCGCTAACACATGCATTAAGCAAGACACAATAAATTAGTCACTTATACAGTTAGTCACTCACCTACTTAATCATCCATCCTGAGTCTTATACACTCATTCATTCTTCAATACACCTTGGCATATATATATTTATAAAACATATTTAAACTTTACAGAAACACACATTCACTGGATGATGTCATCAGTGATGTCATCAGTGATGTCATTTGAGATGTCATCAGTGATGTCATGAGTGATGTCACTGACCATGTCATGAGTGATGTAATATGTGAAGTCATCAGCAGTGCATTGCGGGGGCACGAGTTATAGTTAGCTCAATTAACTATAACGGGCGAATTTCTCTGGTTTTACATAAGTCAAATGTCCAACTAACTATAACGTCCCTGAAACCTATGGTTTTTTCAGTGAATTTCTAAGGTTTTTTTAAATGCTAATACCTAACTATAACGTCCCTGAAACCTATGTTTTTTTCAGTGAATATGGTGCTATCATGTATATTGGTCCCAAGATGGCTGCCAACACTTTTTGGATGAAGTACTGACAGCCAATCATATATATATATATATATATATATATATATATATATATATTCCAAAACACCAGTTGCCCATCGGCGAGAAGCCCTCGAGCACATTATAAAGCATCAAGCTCATCAATGGTATGGATGTAATCACACACGCAAATGTCCATTAAAAGCAGTTCCTCTATTATGCCTGACGCGTTTCGAAGGTAAGACTTCTTTTTCAAAGGCTTGGTAGGGAAAGCGTGCTGTTCCGGTTGCTCCCATTTATGCTAAATTGCACGTCCTGGATGGACTGTTCTATTGAAGCTGTGCTGTTGCATTCTGGGACTTCAAGTTCGGAAATCTCTGTCTTTAAATGTATGCACTTCATAACTGCTTTGTTGAATTAAAGCCCTGTATGCGCCTTCGCATGTGGATACTTCCTCAATCCACTTAATGTTGCTCCGCAAACGAGGCTCAATAAATATCCTGCCTCACGGCCCCCTAGATACCGGGGTGGTGCTTTCTCAGCGGCGAGGCTGCCGCTTATATAGTCCAAAACACCAGTTGCCCATCGGCGAGAAGCACTCGAGCACATTATAAGCATCAAGCTCATCAATGGTATGGATGTAATCACACACGCAAATGTCCATTAAAAGCAGTTCCTCTATTATGCCTGACGCGTTTCGAAGGTAAGACTTCTTTTTCAAAGGCTTGGTAGGGAAAGCGTGCTGTTCCGGTTGCTCCCATTTATGCTAAATTGCACGTCCTGGATGGACTGTTCTATTGAAGCTGTGCTGTTGCATTCTGGGACTTCAAGTTCGGAAATCTATGTCTTTAAATGTATGCACTTCATAACTGCTTTGTTGAATTAAAGCCCTGTATGCGCCTTCGCATGTGGATACTTCCTCAATCCACTTAATGTTGCTCCGCAAACGAGGCTCAATAAATATCCTGCCTCACGGCCCCCTAGATACCTCGTTTGCGGAGCAACATTAAGTGGATTGAGGAAGTATCCACATGTGAAGGCGCATACAGGGCTTTAATTCAACAAAGCAGTTATGAAGTGCATACATTTAAAGACAGAGATTTCCGAACTTGAAGTCCCAGAATGCAACAGCACAGCTTCAATAGAACAGTCCATCCAGGACGTGCAATTTAGCATAAATGGGAGCAACCGGAACAGCATGCTTTCCCTACCAAGCCTTTGAAAAAGAAGTCTTACCTTCGAAACGCGTCAGGCATAATAGAGGAACTGCTTTTAATGGACATTTGCATGTGTGATTACATCCATACCATTGATGAGCTTGATGCTTATAATGTGCTCGAGTGCTTCTCGCCGATGGGCAACTGGTGTTTTGGAATATATATATATATATATATATATTACCTACTGGCAGTCACCAGTAGGTAGTTATAGTTAGGACCTATATTCCATAGGAAATCTGCAACATTCTATTTGGAATAACGTTGGCGCCGATTGACGAATCTTTGCGAAATTTTCCAAACTTTTGGCCAGCTCCGGTCCGCTCCTATCCTGAAAATTTCACGGTGATCCATCAAGCGGGGGCCGAGAAAAAAGGAGGTCCCAAAACACATTTTCCCCATGCATTTTCCCATAGGACCTGTTGTAGCAGCTACAGCCCAAACTGCTGAACGGAATTAAACCAAATTTGGCAAAGAGGTAGTTCTCAGTTCAGACTCGTGCCTTTTGCTTAAATGGTGTAAATCCGTTCAGTAGTTCCTGAGAAAATTAGAGTTAAAAATATCGATATATCTGGGCGGAGCCTAACCACACATCTCATCGTGAGATCTGATTGGCTGTCAGTACTTCATCCAAGAAGTGTTGTCAGCCATCTTGGGACCAATATACATGATAGCACCTCATTAAAAAGCATTGCAGTTAATAGAAGGTTTTAAGACTTTAGTTACACTATAAATCATTTGCTGATGGTACCATACTCATTTTAGGAATTGTGGTGTGTTCTAAGGTGATTTTACCATGTGAAAAAGCCTTCTGCTGTGATATCATGTATCATGTTTGAGAGAAAACTATTTTCTCATGCTTTTCCCACAGAGGTTTGGAAGGTGATCTATAAGCTAAACTGAGAGCATATTTTCTGTAAATTCACATTATCTTTCTCAGTCATGTGAGAATGAAGTCTGACATTCTCAGTAAAACATGTACATCCAACAAGGGCAGAGACTGTCAGTTGATTCCTTTGTGTTCTACTGCAGCTTCCCAGATTGTTCTAAAGAACAACTAAAGTGCTAACAGTCCTACTTATGACAAACGTATTGCACACCTGAAGCCATCTTGATTGGAATAATGTGGTAACTCTTAAAACTTTTAATTTAAAAAGGAACAAAATGAGGGGGTTCATTTTGCCATAGAAAGTATGATTAGTGCTGCAGAAAGAAAAATTAGGGCACATTTTGAGTGACCTCTCAAATCCTCTTCTATGTCATTAAAACATTCTGACATGTAGACTGAAACATGCACTTTCAATACCAGCAGCAGACTTACCTGGTGAGCAGTAGCTTTACTACAGTGATCTAATAAGCAACTAGAGTGCTAACATTCTGAATTTATGGCAAATGTGCGACACATCTCAATGCCTTCTTGATGGAATCAAAGTAAAAACTCAAAGTATTTCCTACTGAGGAGACTGTAGTAAATGAGGAAATTAGGAAACTTCATAACAAATAAGTCTCCCAAAATGGCCACCCGAGACAAAAGAGCCCAAATGTAGCCCAAATATCACCCAGATGTAGCCCAAGTATAGCCCCAATGACAGAATGTCCCAGAGTGTTCTAACGAACAACTAGAGCGCTAACAGTCTTACTTATGAGTAAAGTATGGCCCACCTGAAGCCATCTTGATTGGAATAAAGTGGTAACACTTAAAACATTTAATTTACAAAGGAACAAAATGAGGGGGTTCATTTTGCCATAGAAATTATGATTAGTGCTGCAGAAAGAAAAATTAGGGCACATTTTGACTTCTCAAATCCTCTTCTAGTTCATAAAAAATTTCTGACATGCAGACTGAAACATGAACTTTGAATATCAGCAGCAGACTTCCCTGGTGAGCAATAGCTTTACTACAGTGATCTAATGAGCAACTTGAGTGTTAACATTCAGAATTCATGGCAAATGTGTGACATATCTGAATACCTTCTTGATGGAATCAAAGTAAAAAACTGAAAGTATTTCCTACTGAGGAGACTGCAGTAAATGAGGAAATTAGGAAACTTCATAAAAAATAAATCTCCCAAGATGGCCACCAGAGACAAAAGAGCCCAAATATAGCCCAAATATCACCCAGATGTAGCCCAAGTATAGCCCAATGACAGAATGTCCCAGAGTGTTCTTAAGAACAACTAGAGCGCTTACTGTCTTACTTATGACAAAAGTATGGCACACCTGAAGCCATCTTGATTGGAATAAACTGGTAACACTTAAAACATTTAATTTAAAAAGGAACACAATGAGGGGGTTCATTTTGCCATAGAAATTATGATTAGTTCTGAAGAAAGAAAAATTAGGGCACATTTTGAGTGACTTCTCAAATCCTCTTCTATTTCATTAAAATTTTTGATATGCAGACTGAAACATGCACTTTTAATACCAGCAGCAGACTTCCGTGGTGAGCAGTAGCTTTACTACAGTGATCTAATGAGCAACTAGAGTGCTAACATTCAGAATTCATGGCAAATGTGTGACATATCTGAATACCTTCTTGATGGAATCAAAGTAAAAAACTGAAAGCATTTCCTACTGAGGAGACTGCTGTAAATGAGGAAATTAGGAAACTTCATAACAAAGAAATCTCCCAAGATGGCCACCAGAGACAAAATAGCCCAAATGCAGCACAAATATCACCCAGATGTAGCCCACTTGTAGCCCTATGACAGAAGTGTGCAAAACGCTTATTTTTTGTGTATTTGAAGTTTTATATAGTGCAGACTTGTCAGGTATTGAAGTGCTTTACATGAGCATTGGTTACATCACACAAGATCAAATTCATTTTGGTTGTAGACATGGGGAGATTAAGTGATTTGACCAGAATCACAGAATGTTGAGCTGATTCAGAAACTCCAACCTGGTTCAAAAGTTGCAAAGTCTGCAGCTCTGGAAGTAACACCACATCCTCTCACCTAGGTGCAACATTTAATCAAGTGGTCAACTGGATAAAAAAACATAAAGATTACAAATAATTTAAAAGTTCTTTGTCGCTATTTGAAAACTCAGAAAATATGTTCTCATTTTAGTTTTTTAGAGCACTAACCATAATTTTGATGCAAATAAGACCCTCTCATATATGTAATTTCTAAAGGAAATGCTCTAGGTATTACAGTTTTGATTACATCAAGATGACGTCAGCCGTTCCACACTTTTGTAATAAATATAGAATGTTAGCAATCTAGTTGTTCAACGGGATACTGTTGAGAAGCAGAGGCCAGGGGCACAGACTCTGAAAATTGAAGGCAGGTAGGAGAGTGCAGAGGCAACAATTTGACGACACTGGGCAGGCAGGAAGGGCAGTGGCAGCACAACAGACTATGGAGGGCAGTGGAAAGGGGGGCAGGGGCAACAAACCAACAATACAGGACTGGCAAGAGAGGCTGTGGTAATATAATAGACCATTGTGGGCAGAAGGAAGAGGCAGTGGTAGTACAACCATACATGCCAACAGACCCGTTTCAGCCAGGAAACGTCCAATGTTTTTAAGCTCAAATGGGCTTTATTTGACCTGTCTCCTGTTTACAATCTCCTCTTTTTCAATGTAACTCAAAGGGGAAAATCAATACCCCAGTTTTTTTTCAAAATCTCCATCTTACCAAGTTCAAAATGTTCGCAAGTATGGTACATTGGCTCATGGTATGCAGGAGGAATTGGGGTAGGGACATGAACTCGGATAACAGAGGACAGGAGGGACATGGAGAGGTGCACCAAACTGACCCTACAGGGCAGGCATCAGGGTTTGCAGCAGTACAATACACCACACAGGGCATGCGGGACGGGAGTGCAGCACAACAATCCATAGAAAGCAATAGGGAGGGGACAGGACCATGCACATGGACAACAGAGAACAGAGGGGAAAGAGGCAATAGTAGCTAGCTGACCATAATGGACAGACAGGAGAGAAAGCTGCAGCATAACAGAACATAAAGGGCAGGAGGGACGGATCAGGGGCATTACAATGGAACAGACAAGCCAGGAGGGAGGGAATAGGGGTCTACACATGCAAACAGAGGGCTAGGGGCAAGGGGGCAGGGCAGGAGCAGCAAGATGACCATGGAGGTCAGGCAGGATGAGCACTAGAAGCAAGACACACCATGGAGAGCAACAATAAGGCATACACACAGACCATGGAGGGGGTCAGGGGCAGCTAGCTGACCACACAGGAAAGGTGGGAGGGGCCATGGCAGCACAGAAGACCATGCATGGCAAGCGGGAGGGTTAGTGGCAGCACAATGGCTATGATGGGCAAGAAGGAGGGTGCAGGGGCATGCACAAAGGACCATGGAGGATAGAAGGGAGGGTCAGGACCTGGGCACAGACAAGAGAGTTCAGGGGAAGGGGCCTCACAACAGACCGCGCGGGGCAGGCAGGAGGTGCAGTTGCAGCACAACAGACCAGGGAGGGCAGAAGGGTGTGGCAGTAAAATGGACCATGGAGGACAGGAGAAAGGGGATAGGGGCATGGCATGTGGACAGGTAGGGTGGAGGTGGCAGGGACAGGTTACAGTCATCTGACAATGCTAGGCAGGTGGGAGGGGAGTAGCAGCTCAACAGAACACTCAGAGTGGATAGGAGTGGCAGGTCCATGGAACATGGTGGGCAAAAAGGATGGAGCAGGGGCATGCACAAAGACATCGGAGGGCAGGGGGAAGGAGAATAGGGGCAGCAAGCTAAGCACAGAGGCTAAGCAGGAGGTCAATGATGGGCCATAGAATTGAGCAATGGAGGGCAGGAGGAGTGGACTGGTACATCATGCTAAATGGAGGGCAGTGGCAGCACATCAGACCATGCATGGCAGGAAGGAGGAGGCTAGTCCATCGATTCAGGCAACAGAGAATAGGGAGGAGGTGGATGGGGCAGCAAGCTAACTGTTCAGAGAAGGTGGGTATTAGGAACTTTATTGTTTTAAAATGTGTGTCTGTGTGAACTACTTAAAATATGAATGAGTATGCAGCATAATCTCAATTTTATTCAGGAAGAAGAGGACATTTGTGACTGTGACTCCGGGCTCACTTGGCAGAAACACCCCCTGACCCTCCACCCCCTATCGCAAAATGTAATGCCCGTGAAAAGGGTAGGTGGACGCAGTGTTATATAGAAAATAGTCCTGAGAGCACGATTGATAATGAAAACTAGATATATTATATGGTATAAACTATGCACCAAAAAGTCTGATATAAGATGAACCGGGGCGTGAAATATAATATGCAATACATTGTGCGCAATGACAGATTCATTGGGGAGCGCGAGATAGCACAGGCACTAGCGCGTGCTTTGCGATATGCGCCTTGGAGTGTAATATGCACAGGGCAGTGTTGTGTAACCTAACTAGTCTCTAAAGTTGTAATATAAAATATGTGCTGGGGAGTGTAACATTGCATATGCACTGTGACAAAGATATGGATCCCAGATTGTAATATGTATGGCATAGCGCTCTGCGTTATAACATAGGCATCAAGGAAGGCACGTAACATGGGGCAATATAACCCGTGCGAAGGCAAGTGTGGCATGACATATTCATGGGCTGGTGTTACAGTGCACATGGGCTAGAGAGTGTCATAGCATATGCACTAGCTGAAGGAATACAACACAGATGTGTGTGGCACTCGGCGGGCACTGGTGGGTGTAACACAGCATTGGGCTCAGCCAGGAGCACGCTGTGACTCTCAAGTGAGGTTTGTCTCCTTTCCAGAGAGTAAAATAAAAAGTATTACACATCCGGTGGTGGATGTGGGTTTTATTAACTGTGAGGGGGGTTTCTTGCATAGTTTGGTTGAACTATTGTCGAATCCCCTTTGAATGGCTTGGTGTGCGTGTGTATTAAATGTGCCCGTCAATAGCTACCCATTATTTTATAAATAAACGACAAGGGTGTCTACTTGGAGAGCACCCACCGGCGGGGGCGCCAGGATTAGGCACGGTAGGGCCTCAGACACGTCAGAGATTCACTAGCGGTGTAAATACATTCCACGTGGATTCATTGTATGCATAGTCACCTTTTAAAGAATATCACGCAAATCGTCATGGTGATAGGTACATACGGTTTGTCCAGCATGTCCTTAGTGTTTCTATAAATATATTTTTTTTTAAAATAATAAAATACAAAGGCCGGCCCCGGAGGATGGGGTCCCCGGGGCCATAAGTGGCCTGAGGAGGGGGGCAACGCAGCCCCCTCCTAAAGAATTTTTTTTAAAAAAGGCCATGACCCGGGGATTGGGGTCCCTGGGGCCGATTAAGGCCTTGGGAGGGCCAAATTAAGTTTTTTTCAATAACAAAAAAATTAGGGTGCAGGCCCTGGGAGATGGGGTCCCCAGGGCCAATAAATTAGAAAAAGAAGGGGGGCCACACAGCCCTCCTTCTTAAAAAAATTTAATAAATAAAAGACCTGCATCGCGCCGAAGGTCACGCCCCCTCCTTGCAGCACTCTGCAAACGCGCCCCCTGGCCGATTGTAAGTTGGGGAATTAATTCCCCTTCAATACTGAGGGTCCCTGAGGGCCAACTAGCCCAACAGGTATCTCCAGTATGCACCAGGGAGCTGCATTGCAGACAGGTGTTCTGAGGCCATGCCCCTTTTTACAACTCTATGCAACGCAGCTCTGTGGCACTTACTGGAGGTTCCTAGTGGGCTAGTTTGACCCTAGGGACCCTTAGGATTCAAGGGGACTTAATCTCTCAACTTAGAACGACCACAGGGCGCGTTTACACAGTGGTGAAGGGAGGGGACGGGCCCTGAGGTGACGTGTGCAAACACGTCCTGTGGCGCTTTTTAAGTTGGGGAAATAATTCCCTTTCAATCCTGAGGGACCTTGGGGGTCAACTAGCCCACCAGGTGCTTCCAGTAAGCGCCACTGCTCTGCGTTGCAGAGAGGTGGTGCAGGCCGTGCCCCTTTTTACACCTCTCTGCAATGGCGCTTACTGGATGTACCTAGTGGGCTATTTTGCCCCCAGGGACCGTCAGGATTCAAGGGAACTTAATCTCTCAACTTAGAACGGCCACAGGGCTTGTTTACACAGTGGGGAAGGGAGGGGACGGGGCCTGAGGTGACGTGTGCAAACACGCCCTATGGCGCGTTTTAAGTTGGGGAAATAATTCCCCTTCAATCCTGAGGGCCCCTGGGGGCTAACTAGCACACCAGGTGCTTCCAGTAAGCGCCACTAAGCTGCGTTGCAGAGAGGTGGTCCAGGCTGTGCCACTTTTTACACCTCTCTGCAGCGCAGCTCTGTGGCGCTTACTGGAGGTACCTAGTGGACTAGTTGGACCCTAGGGACCCTCAGGATTCAAATGAACTTAATCTCCCAACTAAATACGGCCACAGGGCGGGTTTACACAGTGGTGAAGGGAGGGGACGGGGCCTGAGTTAACGTGTGCAAACAAGCCCTGTGGCGCGTTTTATGTTGGGGAAATAATTCCCCTTCAATCCTGAGGGACCATGGGGGCCAACTAGCTCCTCCAGGTGCTTCCAGTAAGCGCCACTGAGCTGTGTTGCAGAGAGGTGGTCTAGGTCGTTCCCCTTTTTACATCTCTCTGCAACGCAGCTCTGTGGCACTTACTGGAGGTACCTAGTGGTCTAGTTGGACCCTAGGGACCCTCAGGATTCAAGGCGACTTAATCTCCCAACTTAAAACGGCCACAGGGCGTGTTTACACAGTGGGGAAGGGAGGGGACGGGGCCTGACGTGACGTGAGCAAACACTCCCTGTGGCGCATTTTAAGAGGTAGTTTTAATCCCCTGCCCTATTATATACTAGGGGCTTACAGAGGATGTCATGCTAATCACAGGGGGACCCCAACGCATAGTGTTCCAGAGTGTATGGAGGTGTTTTCACTGTATTCTGAGTGTCTTTTAACATAGCACTGGCTCTAGGACTGGTTAGTCAGACTCAGTTACCACCAGTATCCATCTGAAAAAGTTGAGGGTACAGGATGATTTAGCAACAAGGCTTCTTTCTGCTCTTCTGCTTGTCCTTTCTGCACGTTATCCTTCTTCCTGCACTTTTCTTCATCTTTGAGGACTTCTGTTGCTTCTTTCTGCATTTCTTTCTGTGCGTTTTTTCTTCTTTACATGTCCTATCTCTGTAGGCATAGTTAGAAATTAGCATTTAAAAAACCTTTGAAATTCACTGAAAAAACCATAGGTTTCAGGCACGTTATAATTAGGAATTAGCATTTAAAAAACCTTTGAAATTCACTGAAAAAAACATAGGTTTCACGGGCGTTATAGTTAGCTGGACTTTTTACTCGTACAAAACCGTTGAAATTCCCCTGTTATAGTTAGTTTAGCTAACTATAACTCGCGCGCCCGCAATGCACTGCTGATGACGTCACATATAACATCACTCATGACATGGTCAGTGACATCACTCATGACATCACTGATGACATCTCAAATGATATCACTGATGACATCACTGATGACATCATCCTTGTGATAGAGTGGCAGACCTCCTCTCCCCCTAATATAACCATTGACACACACATTCAAAAATAGAAACTAAAATGTTCAAAACAATGGACATACCAATACCAGTTACAACAACCTATTCAGTAATTCTAAGATCCACATACACATCCACTCATTCACCAACAGTCCTATACAGTCACTCATACATGTACTCACTCATCATATGTACTCATATACCTATACATCCTGTTACACAATGCCACTCATTCATAGAGTTACTCACACACATAGTCGCTCATGCTAATAAAGAATCAAACATCCATTTACTTGCATGTACAGTTATACACACACACCACCACACTTACTTCTACAGAAACTTACACATACTTAGTCTTTTAAACCTTAACTTATAGAAACACATACTTATTCATACAGGAACTCTTTCAATCTCTCACTCTCACATATACTCACTTATATACAACAATAGTCACATATACTAGTTTAAAACATATGTAGTTACTCATAAAGACACTATTGAGACAGTCATTCACTCAATAACACACCCATGCACACACTCATCCACCCATACCGTCCTGCACACATGCTGTCTTCAACACATACAAACAGTGAGTCACTCATTCATGCACCTATGCACTACGTAATACACCCCACGAACCATACAGACACTCAGACACTCATACTGATACTCAAAAAAACAACTAATAACCTATATAGACACTCATGTAGCTACTCACCAACCCATGCAGCCACTTATACACAAAGTGAGAGACTGATACAGATATTTACATATTTAAACATTACTCACTAAGCCATGTTTTCACTAAGATACACTTAATCAGTCAGTTATACAATCAATTTTTCAAAACAAATCATCCATTTAGACACTTACTTTCAATGGTTTTGTACGAGTGAAAAGTCCAGCTAACTATACCGCCCCTGAAACCTATGGTTTTTTCAGTGATATATATGTATATTCACTGAAAAACACATAGGTTTCAGAAACGTTATAGTTAATTGGACATTTGACTCATATAAAACCAGAGAAATTCGCCCGTTATAGTTAGTTGAGCTAACTATAACTCACACGCCCGCAATGCACTGGTGATGACTTTACATATCACATCACTCATGACATGGTCAGTGACATCAATGATAACATCACTGATGACATCTCAAATGACATCACTGGTGACATCACTGATGACATCATCCAGTGAATGTGTGTTTCTGTAAAGTTTAAATATTTTTCATATATATCTATGCAAAGGTGTATTGAAGAAAGAGTGGATTTACAAGTGACTGAATGGATTATTTAGTGGGTGCGTGACTGTCTGTATAAGTGAGTGATTGAAAGTGTCTTACTGAATGCATGGGTAAGTGACTAAACTGTGTGAAAGTCTGTATTAGTCTCTCAGTTGGTGTATATATGGCTGCATGGGTTGGTGAGTAGCTACATGACTGTCTATATGGGTTATTGATTTTTTGTCTGAGTATCTGTATGGGTGCCTGAGTGTCTGTATGGGTGGGTGTGGGGGTGTGTGACTATGTGCATAGATGTCTGAGTGGGTTATTCACTGGTTGTATGGATTAAAACGTACATCTGGGAAGGGCTGTATGGGTGAGTTAGAGTTTGTATGGGTGTGTTGGTGAGTGAATGAATGTCTCAGTGGTATATGTGTGAGTAAGTACATATGTTTTAAGACAGTATATGTGTGTGTTGGAGTATATAAATGACTATTCGTGAGAGTAAGTTATTTGAAGAGTGGGTGTATAAATGAGTGTCAGCTTATATCAGTGATTGTATAAGGCAGTAAGTATGTGTTAGTATCTGCATAAATAAGTGATGTGGTGTGTGTATAAATAACGGAGTTGGTGTGTATAGCTTTATACATGAGTAAATGGGTATGTTTTAGATTCTTTGCATGACTGACTAGGTGTGTGAGTAACTGTATGGAGGAGTGGTGGAGTGTGACTGTATGTATAGGTGTATACATGCATATTATAGTACTGTATTGATGATTAACTGCATGTATAAGTGACTGGATGTGTGTAGACCTAGGAAATAGTGGATGGTATATAGTATCTGGCATTCTTGTGTGTATGGTTTCAAAAATAGTAGTCTGTATTTTAGAGTGCATGTATCAAAGTTTATTTTAGGGCATCAGTATGTGCATCAGATTATCATGTGGATGATGTCATCAGTGATGTAATCCGTGATGTCATTTGAGATGTCATCAATGATGTTATCCGTTATGTCAATGACCATGTCATGAGTGATGTAATATGTGACGTCATCACCAGTGCATTGCGGGCGCGCGAGTTATAGTTAGCTCAACTAAGTCAAATGTCCAACTAACTATAACGTCCCTGAAACCTATGGTTTTTTCAGTGAATTTCTAAGGTTTTTTAAATGCTAATTCCTAACTATACCGTTTGTAAAACCTATGGTTTTTTCAGTGAATTTCAAAGGTTTTTTAAATGCTACTTCCTAACTATAACGTCTGTAAAACCTATGGTTTTTTCAGTGAATTTCAAAGGTTTTTTAAATGTTTATTTCATATTTTAATATTTATAAAACCTATATTTTTTCTATTTTTTTTGTGATATTTTTGAACTCTATTATCATTTTTTTTAAATTTGAAAAATTATGTAATTTTTTATATCTTCAAAAAAAAGTATGTATATATTTTTTTGGGGGGAGAAAACTAGACTCCCATACCGGTAGTGTACCAAGCTCCATCACCACGCAAATCCTATCTGCCATATTGCGAAACTCATTAAGGATGCGCATTTCGTATCCGACGACTTCATAGCACCGTGTCCCGCCTAACATCATATACATATAAGGTCGCGCCAGCTCCTAGTTTGGTATGCAACGGGTGCGCGGTACCAATAGGCGCGTTATGTCATATACGTATAGGGTCGCGCCAGCTGCGCGTTCCGTATGAGACGAGTACACGCTGCCAGGCCCTGTGTTACGTCATTGACATATGGTATCGCGCCGGGTATGCCATTCCCTCAATTATTTTTTTATGTCTCAAAACTATATCTAAATAGGTTTAAAGTGTATATGAGAGCAAGTGATAATATAAAATATTTTTCACATATATATATTTCTAACTGTAATAAACTTATATTAGGGTAAATATATTTTCTCAAAATCACGTCGGGTGCGGCCTCCTTGCGCGCTCGGTGCGCGATTGCCATGTGACCTTCAAAAAAAGCTTTTGATTGGTTCATAACATTTCCCATTGTAACAGGTTGAGGACCCCACCCATTTTAGTCATTCTCTCTACACCGTTTGATGAGAGACATCTCCTCTGCTTACAGAGCTTTATTGAAAAGTTTTTTGCTGTGTACAGATATGTTATAGTACACACAACGATCATCTTGATCAATAATCATGCTCTGTACAGTAGCCTTTCACGTGTGATAGCCATGCATCTGAAACGTTACATCAAAAAACAAATGTGTGTTACACGATGCCCCTGGTGTGTGTTTGTGCGCACATTATTGGGCTGCCTTTCGGCCTGGGTATTGGTGGCTCGGAGGGGTATCATCAGCCATGGGCACATCCTAGATCACATGTGACAAACAGTAAAGAGTAATGTGTAGATTTGAGTTGCAGTATGCTCTGTTTTCTGGCTTTACCAGTATAGTAGTGTGTCATATGTGAGACTTTCAGCTTCATGTTTGACATGCATTGCTTGACTGTAATGCGCGTTATCACTGTGTATGACGTAACCTCACTGCTGATCCTCCTTCCATCCGAGCACATTCACAGGTGTGCGCTTCGCGATAGCAACACTTTCAATAATACCGCACACGTTGACATGCATGTCTGCGCATATACACCAGCTTGACAACGAAATGTGATGTCCATTCAATGTTTTCGGACAGCATCTCATTAGCGATAGTTGCCGCCCTCCCGGTACATGCTACATTAATGTAAATTACGGATTGTACGACGTCAAAACTGCAACAGAAACACACACATAAGTACACTTCCTGCCCAGGCAGAAACTGAACAACGCCCAGGTCCCCGGAATAATTATTCACACCCCTACGCTGGCCTGGCATACACAAGCCCAGCCCACCTTTCATACGTATAAATAGGATAACGACACATGTGCCAGTTCTTCCACACTGCTTCAGGTGAAATGGCCGCATCCACCTCGTATATCACAATGCGCAATAAAAAAAAGGGATCCACATCATCCTGGCAATCAAAACTACATCTGAATTGTGAACCCTGCTGGCCGTTGTTTTTGGACACACACCAATGACAGCAGGTGAGCAGTGGTGCCTGGGTGCACAGGGGCTGCAATTGAGCGCGTTGCGGCTGGAGGGATGGGGTGCATCAGCCTGGGTGCACAAGTGCAAACAAGCAATGTTGCTGAGCGTAATGATGTGATCTCTAACCTCATTCAGTCACATCTCTGTCTCATTTTAAGGACCTGCTGGACCGTACTGTAGGCCTGAGCCAGCGGGCAGCGCTGCCCTACAGACACGTGGCGTTGGCTTTTGGGGCACTGTAGTGAGCTGACTACCTATTGAACATGCACACAGGCTTGCGCAACTGCATTGCACGCACACATTATGCTTCTAGCATGCGCTCTGTTGTTTTGTGTGTGAACGTTGGCATAACATATTATTATTTACACTTGTGTATTCTCGTACACTCCAACTCCTCTTTGAACCACGATTACAGTTGGTAGATCGTACTTCAAGAAGTAAGGATGCACTCAACTGGTGTTTTCTTTTCAGCTTGAAATAAACCTTCATTTACCTTAAGACATTTCCACCATTATATTATTTCTAAAGGGTGGGCGACAATTTCCGTTCCGCTCGTGGAAATTGCGAAAATTCGACATTTTCGCATTCTGCGCGGAACGCGGAAATGTCTAAACTTCCGCGATCCGCGAGGTAACGGAAATTGTCGTCGCCCACCCCGCAGTTGAGTAGAGGTATAGCACAAAACAGTGGCATCTTCTTGAATAAATAATATGCAGGGCAGTATTCATTCTGGCACGATGCACAACAATTAAACGCCAAACAGGAAGCACACTATTTGACCTTCAACTCGGGCACCTGCTTTATTTATAATATATCTGTAAGTCTTACAGATATAAATAAAGCAGGTGCCCGAGTTGAAGGTCCCTTTCAGTAACGCATTAATCAGCACAAAACATTTGTGAGCACGGTCGAGGCTAGGCAGGTGTGCTTCTTTCTCCCCACATCTACCGTCAGCAATTTGCTGTAATCATTGATGGAGGTCTGTGCATCCATCGGTTTCTCGAGCGCAATCCCCATGTAGTTCCTGACACCAGGAGGTTCTGTCTCCTTATCTGCTGCTCTGGTCGGTCTCTAACCCTTTATAAACAAGAGGCATGTGAACTGCAGAGAAGCCCCGCCCCACACCCTGGAGGTGTGCAACTTCTTCCTGCCCTTTCCCCACTATGATGGAGAGCTCACTCGAGGGACCCAGGCACCCATCGGCGCGGTGGCAAAGTTACAGACACACATGGTCGCTGGAGACAACTCTTCTGGCCCTTTACGCAGCTGTATTGTAGGAAAAGCACTATACATTTACCCAACGGGGGAACAGCCATTACAACGCGGTTTTTACCACGCAGTGCAGTTACATCGCATGCGTTACAACGCATGCGATGTTACAACGCTATGCCATTACAACGCAAGTCTGTACATCGACTTGCGCTAGATGGCGTGCTAACATTACAAATAATGTAGTTTACTATCCCAACACCTTCCCTACTGTTAAGTGGACTGGAGTTGGAATAGTAAATTACACTCTTTTAATGTTAGCATGCCATCTAGCGCAAGTCGATGTAAAGACTTGCGTTGGAATGGCATAGCGTTGTAACATGGCATGCCTTGTAACGCATGCGATGTAACTGCACGCGTGGTATAAACCCGCGTTGTAATGTCATACATCCACCCAACGAGGTAGCACTTACTGATTAGCCAGTAGAAAGTTCTCCAGTTGAGTAGAGGTATTGCACAAAACATTGGCATCTTCTTAGATAAATATGCAGGCCAGGATTCATTCTGGCACGATGCTCCTGTCACAAAAATTAAACCCCAACAGGAAGCACTTAACTATTTGACCTTCAACTCGGGCACCTGCTTTATTTATATCTGTAAGTCTTACAGATATAAATAAAGCAGGTGCCCGAGTTGAAGGTCAAATTAAGTAACGCATTAATCAGCACACAAAAATCTCCGCGATCACGCAAAATTTCGCATGAGCGCGGAGATTTTTTGCCGTTTCGCGATATTTTGCGAAAGGCACTTTCGCAAATTCTGCCCACCCTTAATTATTTCTCCCTTTTCAGACATTGACTTAGTTGCACGAAAAAGCACGCAGCAGGTGCTCAACCGGTGATGATGCTCTGGCCTTTCTGACGCCTTCCATCGTGGTATCAAGACACCGGCCCACACCGGAGACCTGCTGTGCCACCCTGAGAGGCACCCCGGAGTCGGAGCTTGCACCGGCACATCGTTGGACACACTGGTTGAGGCAGGTGAGCAGTGAAGCCTCGGTGAGCGGGAGCTGCATTTGAGCACAGTGCGGGGGAAGGGGCTGGGGTGCAGCATCCTGGGTGCACAGGTGCAGGCAAGCGATGTTCATTTTAAAAGACTTGCTGGACTGCACTGTTTCTCGCGGACACCAGCATCCCAGACACACGGATGATGGAAGGTGAACAGTGAGGGCTGGGTGTAGTAGGCCGATGCTCTGTCTTCTCCTCCCTCTGTTCTTTTGACTCTCCCTCCCCTTCTCCCTTCCACCCACTCGCTCTCTGTCCCATTCTCACTTTCTACCTTTCATTCTGACTACCTTTCTTTTTCTCTTGGACATGGCACACATACTTATGTTTCTTTTTTCTTTTGCAGGTTTTGTACGCTGCTTCCGGAGGAGTCCCATCCACTTCTTTCATTTTTTGCTGTTGTCTGTTCGAATAAAATTACGTTTCCATTTATTTGTGTTGTTTTAATAAAAGTTATTTTTTTTACCAATAAATAAGTGAGTGTATGGGGCTTCTTTTTCTGACAACACTTGTCTGTAGTTTATTGTGAAAATCGGCGGTCGATAGGTTATGAGGGAAAACATTTGTAATTTTGCGGCACACCTACCAAATATAAACCAACAGACTATTACATAAATGAAGCCTGGATAATTCTACAACGGCAAGGGTTCTATGAGTGTATCACTTTATAACACCATGAGTACTGCCCGTGTGATTACAGAACCAATAAGGCACTGCCTAGGGCCACCGAGGCTTCAAGGACAGGCAAGGCCCACCCTGCATATTTAAGTAAAGCCCCGGAGGTTGCCAATCCCCGGTCTTGAGTTGGCCTTGTAGCCCCCCGAACAATTTGTAAACAATGGTGTCCATCCCCTAGGCTGCGAAACGTCTCTGTGCCCTCCCGCGCCTAATTTACATGTGAGATTAAGGTCCCCAGTGCTGCAGAGACCCTGCAATATAATAATAGGATTGGCCCCGGAACATTTCCCATCAGTGGGCTCATTTAAATGAACGGGTGAGACCCCGCTTCATTTTTTGTTCTCCATTTTTACCATCCGGATCCGCTTTATTGAAGTGATATGACAATTTCCTCCTCTCGCTTCAACAAGGCAAACAAGAATTTACTATCACAGGGTGGAAGCCATGCTCCCGCCCTGTAATAGCAAACATAAATGTCCCGCGGATGCACACCCCGGGACATTGTATGAGCTGCACCTGGGAGGTGGCGCTCTATAGGGCCATGATGCATTGGTTACTGCATAACTGCAGAATTCGTTAAACGCATACTAACACTACTTGCGCACCTGTAGTACAGCAACCAGAGTGTAGTGAAGAGGCAGAGGAAGCCCAAAATCACATAGTTCAATGAGCAGACGACCCTGGGAGATATATATATATATATATATATATATATATATATATATTTATATATATTGCCTACTGGCGGTCGCCAGTAGGTAGATATAGTTAGGACCTATTTCCCATAGAAAATCTGCATCATTCTATTTGGAATAACTTTGCCGCCGATTGACGAATCTTTGCAAAATTTTCCAAACTTTTGGCCAGCTCCGGCCCGCTCCTATCCTGAAAGTTTCATGGTGATTCGACAAGTGGGGGCCGAGAAAAAAGTGGGGCCCCAAAACGCATTTTCCCATGCATTTTCCCATAGGACCTTTAGCCGCAGCTACAGCCCGTACTGCTGAAAGGAATTTCACCAAATTTGGCAAAGAGGTAGTCCTCAGTTCAGACTTGTGCCTTTTGCTTAAATGATGTAAATCCGTTCAGTAGTTTCTGAGAAAATTAGACTTAAAAGTACATATATATTAGGCCTGGGCTAAAAATCCGTTCCGCTCGCGGAATTTGCGATAATTTGACATTTTCGCGTTCCGCGGAGAGTGCGAAAATGTAAAAATTTCCGCAATCCGGATTTTACCGTAAATTTTTTGCTTGCTCGCGCTGTAAAATAATACATTCTTGCGTGCGCACGATCGCCTTACCTGAAGTTTTCCCGATCCGGTCGCGTTCGCCACGAGATGTTGGATGGTTGGTAGCCATTTGCGCTGTCTCGCAACAGTTCGCGCCCGCAGTAACATCATTCGTCGCGCGATCACGTCTTTCTTCTCGCGATCATGCACCGCGAAACAAGTGAAAACAAGATGACCGCGCCCGCGAGCAACCGCATGGGTAAGTTGGCGAGCCGCGACCACGCAGAACATACCGCGAACCGGCGGGAAAAAAACTTCTGCATCTTCGTGATATTTCGGAGATTTTTAACATTTTCGCGATAATTGGTGAAAGTGAATTTTGCAAATTCCGCCCACCCCTAATATATATCTATGGCCTTCGGAGGATCCTCACACCGTCCCGATCACGAGCTGAATTTTAATTGGCTGCCAACACTCTAAATCAGGAAGTGTTGGCAGCCATCCTGTGCCTCGGTAGAACCGAGGCACAAGAAAACCAAGAAAACCAAAAAGAAAGGCACAAAATGCGAAAAGGGGGCAGGGTAGAAACACCCTGACCGCCTAGGTCTGCTCAGGGGGTCCCACAAGGACCCCCAAGGCCCCAAAAAGAATTTTTTTAAACGGGAGGATGCGCGCTGGATGCGCGCATCCTGCCGATACAAAAAAAAAATCAGTGCGGGCTCCCGTGCTACATATGGTAATTTGTCCCCCCACACTGCCCTGGGGACCGCCCCGGGCACTAACATAAAATAGGCGGGGGCTCACGGCCCCTCCGCAGCCCCCCAGGGCTTGTTTAAAATGGGTTGGGGGGCTCTCAGGCTCCCCAGCCCTGGGGACCGCCACCCCCTAGGGCAACTTTAAAATAGGTAGGGGGGCTCTAAGGCTCCCCCAGCCCTGGGGACCACCACCCCCCGGGGCAACTGTAAAATGGGTGTGGGGGCTCTCAGGCCCCCCCAGCCCCGGGGACCGCCACCCCAGGGCAACTTTAACATGTGGGAGGGGGGTCGTGCAGCCCCCCTCCTGGAGCCATGTACAGGCCCTGGGGACCGCCACCCCCCAGGGCCAGCTAATGCAGTGTCCCGGGTTGCCCACCCCCGGGACACTGCTGTTTGCAATGGCAGGGCAGGAGCCTCGCTGCTCCCACCCTGCCATTGCAAACTGCTTTGCTTCAATGAAGCGAGAGCAGGGAAACCTGCTATCACTTCAATGAAGCAGAGCAGATTGCTTTTTCACATGGGGAGCAGCATGTTAGCTGCTCCCCATGTTGAAAAGCAATGCAGGCTCCCGCAGGAGGCGGGGAGCCTCCTGGGACCGTGGGGGGATTGCGACCCCCCACGGTCCCCAACGAGATGGCCAGGCCCCGGGGGATGGGGTCCCTGGGGCCATAAGTGGCCAGAGGAGGGGGGCAACACAGCCCCCCTCCATAAAAATATTTAAAAAGTTGGCCATGTCCCGGGGGATGGGGTCTCTGGGGCCCGGAATTGGCCACGGGAGGGGGGCCAGGTGGCCCCCTTCCTGTAATTTTTTTGGGGGAAATTGGAATTTGGGGGTGAGGCCCTGGGGGATGGGGTCCCCAGGGCCACAAAAAAAGTGAAAGGAAGGGGGGCCACACAGCCCCCCTTATAAAATGTATTTTTTTTAAAAGAAGAGATCGTCCCTAGGTCCCGCCCCCTCACAAGCCCACTCTGCAAACGCGCCTTGTGGTGAGTTTTAAATTGGGGAATTGATTCCCCTTCAATACTGGGGGTCCCTGGTGACCAACTAGCCCACCAGGTACCTCCAGTAAGCACCACAGGACTGCGTTGCAGAGAGGTGTTCCAGGCCATGCCCCTTTTTACACCTCTCTGCAACGCAGCCTTTTGGTGCTTACTGGAGGTACCTGGTGGGCTAGTTGGACCCCAGGGACCCTCAAGATTCAAAGGGACTTAATCCCCCAACTTAAAACGAGCCACGGGGCGCGTTTGCACAATGGTGAAGGTATGAGGCGGGGCCTGAGGTGATATGTGTGCAAACACGCCCTGTGGCGTGTTTTAAGTTGGGGAATTAATTCCTCTTCAATTCTGAGGTCCCCTGGGGGCCAACTAGCCCACCAGGTACCACCAGTAAGCACCACGGAGCTGCGTTGTAGAGTGTTGTAAAAAGGGGCGTGGCCTCTGAACACCTCTCTGCAAACGAGCTCCCTGGCGCATACTGGAGGTATCTGGTGGACTAGTTGGACCCCAGGGGACCTCAGGATTGAGGAGGAATTCATTCCCCAACTTAAAACGTGCCACAGGGCGTGTTTGCACAGATATCACCTCAGGCCCGCCCTCTTCCTTCACCAGTATGCAAATATTCCTCTAAAATCAGCCAAACTACGAATTATGATTAACTCACCTGTTATCAGGAGAGAACCCAGGGCTGCAACTTTTAGCCCAGCAGTGACAATGAAAAGTAATTCTAAGCGTACTTACCAGTAACTTGTATTTCCCTCTATAGGAATCCATTGTGTGGTTTTCAGCAGAAAAGTTTCTAAGTGTCTATTTTCACAAACAAAAAATATTCCTAAAAAAGCGCAAGTATGACTTAAACACATTCTTTCAACTGTTTACAGGAGATGCACCAGTGCTGGATTAGGGGTGGGCGACAATTTCCGTTCCGCTCCCGGAAATTGCGACAATTCGACATTTCCGCGTTCCGACCGGAACGCGGAAATGCCGAATTGTCGCAATTTCCGGGAGGGAACGGAAATTGTTGCCTGCCAACCACAACAGGAAGCACTTACAGATATAAATAAAGCAGGGGCCCGAGTGGAAGCTCAAATTCAGTAACGTGGCGACTCCTTACCTGATGTGCAGCCATGACTTTCTCGAGCGCAATCCCCGTGTAGTTCCTGACACCAGGAGGTTCTGTCTCCTCGTCTGCTGCTCTGATCGGTCTCTGGCCCGCGGCATGTGAACTGCATGGAAGCCCCGCCCCACACACCAGCGGTGGGCAACGTCTTCCGCCCTTTCCCCCACTACGATGGACAGCTGACTCGAGGGACCCCAGGGACGTCGGCGCCGTGGCAAGTACGCACACAAACTGTAGCGGGCGGCAGCGGCAGGCCAGAAGCACCAATTTCCGGGATCACGGAAATATCGCGTGATCGCGGAAATTGCGTGCATTCTCGCGAGAATTGGCGGAAGTGCCTTCCGCCAATTCCGCCCACCCCTATGCTGGATCCATGATTAGCATTTAAAAAACCTTTGAAATTCACTGAAAAAACCATAGGTTTCAGGCCTGATATAGTTAGGAATTAGCATTTAAAAAACCTTTGAAATTCACTGAAAAAACCATAGGTTTCAGGCCTGATATATTTAAATTCACTGACTATATCAGGCCTGAAACCTATGGTTTCTTCAGTGAATATATATATATATATATATATATATATATTCACTGAAAAAACCATAGGTTTCAGGGGTGTTATAGTTAGCTGGACTTTTCATATCTGTATCAGTCTCTCACTTTGTGTATAAGTGGCTGCATGGGTTGGTGAGTAGCTACATGGGTGTCTATATAGGTTATTAGTTGGTTTTTTGAGTATCAGTCTGAGTGTCTGCATGGTTCGGTGGGGGGTATTACGTAGTGCATAGGTGCATGAATGAGTGACTCACTGTTTGTATGTGTTGAACACAGTATGTGTGCAGGACTGTATGGGTGGATGAGTGTGTGTATGGGTGTGTTAGTGAGTGAATGACTGTCTCAATAGTGTCTTTATGAGTAACTACATATGTTTTAAACTAGTATATGTGACTATTGGTGTATATATGTGAGTATATGTGAGAGTGAGAGATTGAAAGAGTTCCTGTATGAATAAGTATGTGTTTCTATAAGTGATTGTTTAAAAGACTAAGTATGTGTAAGTTTCCGTAGAAGTAAGTGTGGTGGTGTGTGTATAACTGTATATGCAAGTAAATGTATGTTTGATTCTTTATTAGCATGAGTGACTATGTGTGTGAGTAACTCTATGGATGAGTGGCATTGTGTAACAGGATGTATAGGTGTATGAGTACATATGATGAGTGAGTACATGTATGAGTGACTGTATTGGACTGTTGGTGAATGAGTGGATGTGTATGTGGATCTTAGAATTACTGAAGAGGTTGTTGTAACTGGTATTGGTATGTCCATTGTTTTGAAAATTTTAGTCTCTATTTTTGAATGTGTGTATCAAAGGTTATATTAGGGTGAGAGGAGGTCTGCCACTCTATCACAAGGATGATGTCATCAGTGATGTCATCAGTGATGTCATTTGAGATGTCATCAGTGATGTCATGAGTGATGTCACTGACCATGTCATGAGTGATGTAATATGTGACGTCATCAGCAGTGCATTGCGGGCGCGCGAGTTATAGTTAGCTGAACTAACTATAACGGGGGAATTTCAATGGTTTTGTACAAGTGAAAAGTCCAGCTAACTATAACACCCCTGAAACCTATGGTTTTTTCAGTGAATTTCTGAGGTTTTTTAAATGCTAATTCCTAACTATAACGTGCCTGAAACCTATGGTTTTTTCTGTTAATTTCAAAGGTTTTTTAAATGCTAATTTCTAACTATGCCTACAGAGATAGGACATGTGAAGAAAGAAGAAAAAATGCACAGAAAGAAACAAAAGAAGTGCAGAAAGAAGCAACAGAAGTCCTCAAATACGAAGATAAGTGCAGGAAGAAGGATAACGTGCAGAAAGAACAAAAAGAAGAGCAGAAAGAAGCCTTGTTGCAAAATCATCCTGTACCCTCAACTTTTTCAGACGGATACTGGTGGTAACTGAGTCTGACTAACCAGTCCTAGAGCCAGTGCTATGTTAAAAGACACTTAGAATACAGCGAAAACACCTACATACACTAGGGAACATTATGCGTTGGGGTCCCCCTGTGATTAGCCTTACCTCCTCTATAAGCCCCTAGTATATAATAGGGCATGGGGATTAAAACTACCTCTTAAAACAGGCCACGGGGCGTTTTTGCACACGTTAACTCAGGCCCCGTCCCCTCCTTTCACCATTGTGTAAACACGCCCTGTGTCCGTTTTTAGTTGGGAGATTAAGTTCATTTGAATCCTGAGGGTCCCTAGGGTCCAACTAGCCCACTAGGTACCTCCAGTAAGTGCCACAGAGCTGCGTTGCAGAGAGGTGTAAAAAGTGACACAGCCTGGACCACCTCTCTGCAATGCAGCTCTGTGGCGCTTACTGGAAGCACTTGGTGGGCTAGTTAGCCCCCAGGGGCCCTCAGTATTGAAGGGAAATTATATCCCCAATTTAAAACGTGCCATGGTGCGTGTTTGCACACGTCACCTCAGGCCCCGTCCCCTCCCTTCACCACTGTGTAAACGCGCCCTGTGGCTGTTCTAAGTTGAGAGATTAAGTCCCCTTGAATCCTAAGGGTCCCTAGGGTCACACTAGACCACTAGGTACCTCCAGTAAGCGCCACAGAGCTGCGTTGCAGAGAGGTGTAAAAAGGGGCTTGGCCTCAGAACACCTGTCTGCAGCGCAGCTCCCTGGCGCATACTGGAGATGCCTGTTGGGGGCGCGTTTGCAGAGTGCTGCACGGAGGGGGCATGGCCTCCGGCACGATGCCAGTCTTTTATTTATTTTATTTTTTTAAGAAGGGGGGCTGTGTGGTTCCCCTTCTTATTCTAATTTATTGGCCCTGATGACCCCATCCCCCAGGGCCTGTCTCCTAATTATATTTTTTTGACCCCAATCCCCAGGGCCGGCCACTGTTTTTTATTATTTTTAAAAAAGATATATTTATAGACACACCTAGGACATGCTGGACAAACCGTACGTACCTATCACCATGACGATTTGCGTGATATTCATTAAAAGGCGACTATGCATGCAATTAATCCACGTGGAATGTATTTACACCACTAGTGAAGCTCTGACATGTCTGATGCTCTACCGTGCCTAATCCCGGTAGACACCCTTGTCGTTTATTTATACAAACATGGGTAGCTATTGACGGGCACATTTAATACACATGCACACCAAGCCATTCAAAGGGGATTCGACAAAAATTCGACCAAAACTATGCAAGAAACCCCCCTCACGGTTAATAAAACACACATCCACTGCCGGATGTGTAATACTTTTTATTTTACTCTCTGGAAAGGGGACGAACATCACTTGCGAGTCACAGCGCGCTCCTGACAGAGCCCAATGCTGTGTTACACCCACCATTGCCTGCCGAGTGCCACACACCTCTGTGTTGTATTCCACTAGCTAGTGCATATGCTATGACACTCTCTAGCCCATGTGCACTGTAACACCACCCCGTGAATATGTCATGCCACACTTGTCTTCGCACGGGTTATATTGCCCCATCAAACGTGCCTTCCTCGATGCCTATGTTATAACGCACAGTGCTATGCCATACATATTACAATTTGGGATCCATATCTTTGTCACAGTGCATGTGCAACGTTACACTCCCCAGCACATATTTTATATTACAACTTTAGAGACTAGTTAGATTACACAACACTGCCCTGTGCATATTACACTCCAAGGCGCATATCGCATAGCACGCGCTAGTGCCTGTGCTATCTCGCGCTCTCCAATGAATCTGTCATTGCGCACAATGTATTGCATATTATATTTCACGCCTGGTTCATCTTATATCACACTTTTTGGTGCATAGTTTATACCATACACTATATCTAGTTTTCATTTTCAATCGTGCTCTCAGGACTATGTTCTATATAACACTGTGTTCACCTACCCTTTTCACGGGCATTACATTTTGCGATAGGGGGTGGAGGGTCAGGGGGTGTTTTTGCCAAGTGAGCCCGGAGTCACAGTCACTAACGTCTTCTTCTTCCTGAATAAAAGTGAGATTATGCTGCATACTTGTTCATATTTTAAGTAGTTTGCACAGACAAAATGTTTTAAAAACAATAACGTTTCTAATACCCGCCTTCTCTGAACAGTTAGCTTGCTGCCCCATCCCCCTCCTCCCTATCCTCTGTTGTGTGAATCCATGGACTAGCCTCCTCCCTCCTGCCATGCATGGTCTGATGTGCTGCCACTGCCCTCAATTTAGTATGATGTACCAGTCCACTCCTCCTGCCCTCCATTGCCCAATTCTATGCCCCATCATTGACCTCCTGCTTAAACTCTGTGCTTAGCTTGCTGCCCCTATTCTCCTTCCCCCTGCCCTCCGATGTCTTTGTGCATGCCCCTGCTCCATCCTTTTTGCCCACCATGTCCCATGGACCTGCCACTCCTATCTACTCTGAGTGTTCTGTTGAGCTGCCACTCCCCTCCCACCTGCCTAGCATTGTCAGATGACTGTAACCTGTCCCTGCCACCTCCACCCTGCCTGTCCACATGCCATGCCTCTATCCTCTTCCTCCTGTCCTACATGGTCCATTGTACTGCCACACCCTTCTGCCCTCCCTGGTCTGTTGTGCTGCAACTGCTCCTCCTGCCTGCCCCGTGTGGTCTGTTGTGAGGCCCCTTCCCCTGAACTTTCTTGTCTGTGCACAGGTCCTAACCCTCCCTTCTATCCTCCATCGTCCTTTGTGCATGCCCCTGCACCCTCCTCCTTGCCCATCATAGCCATTGTGCTGCCACTAACCCTCCCACTTGCCATGCATGGTCTTCTGTGCTGCCATGGCCCCTCCCACCTTCCCTGTGTGGTCAGTTAGCTGCCCCTGACCCCCTCCCACCTTCCCTCCATGGTCTGTGTGTATGCCATCACAGTCTCACTGTTGCTCTTCATGTTGTGTCTTGCTTCTAGTGCCCATCCTGCCTGACCTCCATGGCTATCTTGCTGCTCCTGCCCTGCCCCCTTGCCCCCAGCCCTCTGTTTACATGTGCAGACCCCTACTCCCTCCCTCCTGGCTTGTCTGTTCCATTGTAATGCCCCTGATCCGTCCCTCCTGCCCTTTATGGTCTGTTATGCTGCAGCCTTCTCTCCTGTCTGTCCATTATGGTCAGCT
Organism: Triturus cristatus; assembly: GCF_964204655.1. Classification (NCBI taxonomy): domain Eukaryota; kingdom Metazoa; phylum Chordata; class Amphibia; order Caudata; family Salamandridae; genus Triturus; species Triturus cristatus. Next base: position 618,257,317 of record NC_140582.1, read on the forward strand.
AGCTACCATTGCCTCTTGCCCCTCTGTTCTCTGTTGTCCATGTGCATGGTCCTGTCCCCTCCCTCTTGCTTTCTATGGATTGTTGTGCTGCACTCCCGTCCTGCATGCCCTGTGTGGTGTATTGTGCTGCTGCAAACCCTGATGCCTGCCCTGCAGGGTCAGTTTGGTGCACCTCTCCATGTCTCTCCTGTCCTCTGTTATCCAAGTCCATGTCCCTATCCCATTTCCTTCCATGATCCAATGTACCATACTTGCGAACATTTTGAACTTGGTAAGAGGGAGATTTTGAAAAAAAACTGGGGTATTGATTTTCCCCTTTGAGTTACATTGAAAAAGAGGATATTGTAGACAGGAGACAGATCAAATAAAGCCCATTTGAGCTTAAAAACATTGGACGTTTCCTGGCTGAATCGGGTCTGTTGGCATGTATGGTTGTACTACCATTGCCTCTTCCTTCTGCCCACAATGGTCTATTACATTGCCACAGCCTTGAAGGAGGGTAGATTTTGTATCACAGGGGGCCCCTGGCCCGTTCTGTCCACACCTGAAGTATGAGACCCTTGTCCTTGCCCTGCCAGCCGCATTTGTAGGCCGTATTAAATTGACCAGCGGGTCCTGTGTTGCTATATAATTATCCTGAGACATCCTTACCACTCAGCCAGCATAAAACCCCTGTGTAGGCCCTTCTGTTCAATATGTAGGCCTCTTTGTTAAATTGACCATAGCTCTGCAATTTTAGTGTATAGCAGTCTGAAGGCAGGTCTGCAAGGCCTTCTGCTCCAAACTAGTAGCCCCCACCCTACCCGAGTGCTCCGTGCTCGGTATCAAAGTTCAACATCCCCCTGAAGCTGTCGACATACAGTAGGCTGCATCCTGGACTGGTACTTGCTTCCTGGGCAGGTTTCCCGCTTTTAAGGAAGTGGCAACCGCAGAGCATCAAGTTAGGAGAACTGAGGAGATTTTATACATGAATATATTGAATTCCTGTACAATACCCATTATTTTCTGCTTGCTCTATGGAACTTACGATAAGCGATTGGCCTGAGAGACTGACCTTTTCACCCAGTCCATTGTCAGCATTAAGTGGGTAAATGACGAAATGTCTGGTAAAATCTGCAGACGAAGCTTTTGGGTAGCATACGTAGGTAGATGTAGCGTGCAAAGGAGCCCACAAAATGATATAAAAAGGGATCACCCACAGATATCAACGGACAACCTCGCCGTCTGTATGTAGGTTAACAGGCTGTGCAGGTTTTCCCCAAGAACTGGGAGCTCTTGTCTTCCTTTGCTTAAAATGTCTTGCTCTGCTTTGCTTGAAGTATCTTATTCTATTTTACCTATATGAAATGTCATGTTATGTTTAACTATTGTTCTCTTTACTTTTGCATTTAAAAGATGTTGTATTGTAATTGCAGGAATGCTTGCTCTAAGAGTAAATGTGAGTGTTCCTAGGTAACATTTTCCTTGGTGTAACTTGTTTCTCATGATGCATTTATAGATGTGTTTTCTCTCTCTCTCTGTCAGTCCATTAATTGAGATACAGAGAATATCATGACAGCTGTATGATTATCTGGATTCTGTATTTTGTACTTTATGTCTCTATTCTGCGGTTTCTTTGAAGTTGCATCTTCTCATTAAACTGCCATTGTATTCTGCTTCCAATTCCATGTCTCATATGTCTGTTTTCTTCATTTTTGGAGCAAGCGTTCCTAGGCACCCCGGCTCAAATTAAGGTGCCCCTTTTGTCCCTGACTCACTCTCCTGCTCAGTTCTGTGGTGGCTCCCGGGGCTCTGGGGACCGCCCCTAGCTTCCTTGACCCGTAATAGATCTTCCCTCCAACAGCCTCTCTTGCAAGTCCTGTATTGTTGGTTTGTTGCCCCTGCCCCCCTTTCCACTGCCCTCCATAGTCTGTTGTGCTTCCACGGCCCTTCCTGCCTGCTCAGTGTGGTTAAATTGTTGCCTTTGCACCCTCCTACCTGGCTTCAATTTTCAGAGTCCGTGCCCCTGGCATCTGCCTCTCAACAGTATCCTAATGAACAACTAGATTGCTAACATTCTATATTTATTACAAAAGTGTGGAACGCCTGACATCATCTTGATGTAATCAAAACTGTAATACCTAGAGCATTCCTTTAGAAATTACATATATGAGAGGGTCTTATTGGCATCAAAATTATGGTTAGTGCTCTAAAAGACTAAAATAAGGACATATTTTCTGAGTTTTCAAATAGCGACAAAGCACTTTTAAATTATTTGTTATCTTTATGTTTTTTTATCTAGTTGACAACTTGATTAAATGTTGCACTTAGGGGAGAGGATGTGGTGTTACTTCCAGAACTGCAGACTTTGCAACTGGGAAACCAGGTTGAAGTTTCTGCTTCAGCTCGACATTCTGTGATTCTGGTCAAATCACTTAGTCTCCCCATGTCTACAACCAAAATGAATTTGTTCTTGTGTGATGTAACCAATGCTCATGTAAAGCACTCCAATACCTGACAAGTCTGCACTATATAACACTGCAAAAACACAAAATAATAAGTGTTTTGCACACTTCTGTCATTGGGCTATATTTGGGCTATATCTGGGTGATTTTGGGCTACATTTGGGCTCTTTTGTCTCCGGTGGCCATCTTGGGAGATTTATTTGTTATGAAGTTTCCTAATTTCCTCATGTACTGCAGTCTCCTCAGTCGGAAATGCTTTCAGTTTTTTACTTTGATTCCATCATGAAGGTATTCAGATATGTCACACATTTGCCATAAATTCTGAATGTTAGCACTCTAGTTGCTCATTAGATCACTGTAGTAAAACTACTGTTCACCATGGAAGTCTGCTCCTGGTATTAAAAGTGCATGTTTCAGTCTGCATGTCAGAATTTTTTAATGAAATAGAAGAGGATTTGAGAAGTCACTCAAAATGTGCCCTCATTTTCTTTCTTCAGCATTAATCATAATTTCTATGGCAAAATGAACCCCCTCATTGTGTTCCTTTTTAAATTAAATGTTTTAAGTGTTACCAGTTTATTCCAATCAAGATGGTTTCAGGTGTGCCATACTTTTGTCATAATGAAGACAGTAAGTGCTCTAGTTGTTTTTAAGAACATTCTTGGACATTCTGTCATTGGGCTATACTTGGGCTACATCTGGGTGATATTTGGGCTACATTTGGGCTCTTTTGTCTCTGGTGGCCATCTTGGGAGACTTATTTGTTATGAAGTTTCCTAATTTCCTCATTTACTGCAGTCTCCTCAGTAGGAAATACTTTCAGTTTTTTACTTTGATTCCATCAAGAAGGCATTCAAATGTGTCACACATTTGCCATAAAATCAGAATGTTAGCACTCTTTTTGCTCATTAGATCACTGTAGTAAAGCTACTGCTCACCAGGGAAAACTGCTGCTGGTATTGAAAGTGCATGTTTCAGTCTGCATGTCAGAATTTTTTAATGAAATAGAAGAGGATTTGAGAAGTCACTCAAAATGTGCCCTAATTTTTCTTTCTGCAGCACTAATCATACTTTTTATGGAAAAATGAACCCCCTCATTTTGTTCCTTTTTAAATTAAATGTTTTCAGAGTTACCACTTTAATCCAAGCAAGATGGCTTCAGGTGTGCCATACATTTATCATAAGTAGGACGGTTAGCGCTCTAGTAGTTCTTTGGAACACTCTGGAAAGCTGCAGTAGAACACAAAGGAATCAACTGACAGTCTCTGCCCTTGTTGGATGTACATGTTTTACTGAGAATGTCAGACTTCATTCTCACATGACTGAGAAAGATAATGTGAATTTACAGAAAATAAGCTCTCAGTTTAGCTTATAGATCACCTTCCAAACCTCTGTGGTAAAAGCATGAGAAAATATTTTTCTCTCAATCATGATATCCCAGCAGAAGGCTTTTTCACATGGTGAAATCACCTTAGAACATACCACAATTCCTAAAATGAGTATGGTACCATCAACAAATGATTTATAATGTAACTAAAGTCTTAAAACCTTCTATTAACTGCAATGCTTTTTAATGAGGTGCTATCATGTATATTGGTCCCAAGATGGCTGCCAACACTTCTTTTATGAAGTGCTTACAGCCAATCAGATCTCAGGATGAGATGTGTGGTTAGGCTCCGCCCACATATATATATTGATTTAAATGCTATTTTCTCAGGAACTACTGAACAGATTTACACCAGACCTACAAAAGGCACTTCCTTGACCTGAGGACTACCTCTCTGCCAAATTTCAAGTAACTCTGTTCAGCCGTTCGGGCTGTAGCTGTGTCTAAAGGTCCTATGGAAAAATGCATGGGAAAAACGCGTTTTGGGACCCCCCTTTTTTCTCAGCCCCCGCTTGACGAATCCCCCCGAGACTTTCAGGGTAGGAGCGGAGCGTAGCGCCCCACCTATTTTGAAAATTTCGCGAGGATTCATCGACCGGCGCCAAAGTTATTCCAAATAGAATGTTGCGGATTTCCTATGGAAACAGGGTCCTAACTATAACTATCTACTGGCGACCGCCAGTAGATAATATATATATATATATATATATATATATATATATAAATATATATAATCTACTGGCGCCGGTTGACGAATCTTCGTGAAGTTTTCAAAACTCGTGGGGTGCTCCGGTCCCCTCCTACCTTGAAATTTTTGGGGTGATTCGTCAAGTGGGAGCCGAGAAAAAAGGGGGTCCCCATGCAATTTTCCATAGGAAACTTTAGACACGGCTACAGCTCGAACTGCTGAACGGAATTACACCAAATTTAGCAAAGAGGTAGTTCTTGGTTCAGAAAGAACCCTTTTTGTTAAATGGTGTAAATCTGTTCAGTAGTTGCTGAGAAAATCAAAAGTAAAAACACATATCTATCTATGGCCGCGTCCTCTCGATCACAAGCTTTATGCTAATTGGCTATCAATACTCCAAACAAGGAAGTGTTGGCAGCCATCTTGTGCCTCGGTAGAACCGAGGCACAAGAAATCAGCAAAACAAGTGCACAAAACGCAAAAAGGGGGCAGGGTAGAAACACCCTGACCCCCTTGGCCTGCTTAGGGGGTCCCACATGGACCCCCAGGGCCCCCCAAAAGTTTGCTGAGAAAAAAAACAACGAAGCGCGGGCTTCCGCGCTTCATTACTATTTAGCCCCCCGGGACTCCAGTAAGCGCCAGAGTCCCTGAGGGCCAATTAGCCAAACAGATTTTTCCAGTATGTGCCAGGGAGCTGCATTGCAGACAGGCGTTCAGAGGCCACACCCCTTTTTACACCTCTCTGCAACGCAGCTCTGTGGCGCTTACTGGAGGTACCTAGTGGGCTAGTTTGAGCCTAGGGGCCCTCAGGATTCAAGGGGACTTAATCTCTCAACTTAGAACAGCCACAGGGCGCATTTACACAGTGGTGAAGAGAGGGGACGGGGCCTGAGGTGACGTGTGCAAACACGCCCTGGGCCGCATTTTAAGTTGGGCAAATAATTCCCCTTCAATCCTGAGGGACCCTGGCGGCCAACTAGTCCACCAGGTGCTTCCAGTAAGCGCCACTGCATGGCGTTGCAGAGAGGTGGTGCATGCCTGCCCCTTTTTACACCTCTCTGCAATGGAGCTTACTGGATGTACCTAGTGGGCTAATTTGTCCCTAAGGACCCTCAGGATTCAAGGGAACTTAATTTCCCAACTTAAAACGGCCACAGGGCATGTTTACACAGTGGGGAAGGGAGGGGACGGGGCCTGAGGTGGCGTGTGCAAACACACCCTATGGCGCGTTTCAAGTTGGGTAAATAATTCCCCTTCAGTCCTGAGGGCCCCTGGGGTCTAACTAGCCCACCAGAGAGGTGGTCCAGGCCATGCCACTTTTTACACCTCTCTGAAACGCAGCTCTGTGGTGCTTAATGGAGGTACCTAGTGGACAAGTTGGATCCTAGGGACCTGCAGGATTCAAATGAACTTAATCTCCCTACTTAAAATGGCCACAGAAGGTGTTTACACAGTGGTGAAGGGAGGGGACGGGGCCTGATGTGACGTGTGCAAACATGCCCTGTGACGCATTTTAAGTTGGGGATATAATTCCCCTTCAATCCTGAAGGCCCATGGGGGCCAACTAGTCCACCAGGTGCTTCCAGTAAGCGCCACTGCACTGATTTGCAGAGAGGTGGTCCAGGCCATGCCCATTTTTACACCTCTCTGCAACGCAGCTCTGAGGGGCTAACTAGAGATACCTGGTGGGTTAGTTGTACTCAAGGGACACTCAGGATTCAAGGGGACTTTATCCACCAAATTAAAACAGTCACAGGGCATGTTTGCACATGTCAGTTCAGCCCCCCTCCCTTCACCGGTGTGCAAACGCGCCATGTGACGCATTTTAAGAGGTAGTTTTAATCCCCCTGCCATATTATATACTAGGGGCTCACAGAGGAAGTCATGCTTATAACAGGGGTACCCCAATGCATAGTGTTCCCTAGTGAATGTAGGTATTTTAACTGTATTCTAAGTGTCTTTTAGCATAGCACTGGCTCTAGGACTGGTTCAGAGTCAGTTACCACCAGTACCCATCTGAAAAAATGAGGGTACAGGAATATTTTGCAACAAGGTCTCGTTCTGCTCCTCTGTTTGTTCTTTCTGCATGTCTTCCTTCTTCCTGCACTTTTCTTTGTCTTTGAGGACTTCTGTTGCATCTTTCTGCATTTCTTTTTCTTCTTTCTGAGTGATTTTTCTTCTTTCTTCACATGTCCTAACTCTGTGAGCATAGTTAGAAACTAGCGGTTAAAACACCTTTGAAATTAACTGAAAAACCATAGGTTTCAGGCACGTTATAGTTAGGAATTAGCATTTAAAAAACCTTAGAAATTCACTGAAAAAACAATAGGTTTCAGGGGCGTTATAGTCACTTGTACAAAACCAATGAAATTCCCCTGTTATAGTTAGTTCAGCTAATGCATTGCTGATGACGTCACATATTACATCACTCATGACATGGTCAGTGACATCACTCATGACATCACTGATGACATCTCAAATGACATCACTGATGGCATCACTGTGCCAGACCTCCTCTCACCCTAATATAACCTTTGATACACATACTCAAAAATAGAAACTAACATTTTCAACACAATGGACATACCAATACCACTTACAACACAACTATTTAGTAATTCCAAGATCTACACATACATCCACTCATTCACCAACAGTCCCTATACTGTCACTCATACACGTACTCACTCATCATATGTACTCATACACCTATACATCCTGTTACACACCGCCACTCACCCATAGAGTTACTCTCACACATATTCACACATGCAAACAAAGTATCTAACATCCATTTACTTGCATATACAGTTATACACACACTGCCACACTTACTTCTACAGAAACTTACACATACTTACTCTCTTAAACAATCACTTATAGAAACGCCTACCTATTTGGACAGGAACTCTTCCAATCTCTCACTCTCACATATATTCACTTATATACACCAATACTCACATATACTAGTTTAAAACATATGTAGTTACTCATAAAGACACTATTGAGACAGACATTCACTCACTAACACACCCATACACACACTCATCCACCTATACAGTCCTGCACACATGCTGTCTTCAACACATACAAACAGTGAGTCACTCATTCATGCATCTATGCACTAAGTAATACCCCCCACCGAACCATCCAGACATTCAGACACTCATACTGATACTCAAAAAACCAACTAATAACCCATATAGACACTCATGTAGCTACTCACCAACCCATGCAGCCACTTATACACAAAGTGAGAGACTGATACAGATATTTACATATTTAAACATTAGTCACTAACCCATGTATTCACTAAGATACACTTAATCAGTCAGTTATACAATCAATTTTACAAAAAAAATCATCCATTTAGACACTTATATGCTCATTTATTCTTCCATCGACCTTGAGATATACATATATAAAACATATTTAATTTTCAGAAAAACACCCATTCACTGGATGATGTCATCAGTGATGTCATCAATGATGTCATTTGAGATGTCATCAGTGATGTCATGAGTGATGTTACTGACCATGTCATGAGTGATGTAATATGTGATGTCATCAGCAGTGCATTGCGGGCGCGCGAGTTATAGTTAGCTGTACTAACTATAACGGGGGAATTTCAATGGTTTTGCACGAGTGAAATGTCCAACTAACTATAACGCCTCTGAAACCTATGGTTTTTCAGTGAATATATATATATATATATATATATATATATATAATAAACAGGGCGCTCAGCAACTTGAGGGCGCACTCGAGGAGCAGAAGAACGTTTCTTTATTAACCACCAGGCAAAAGAGCGCACTTTTAAAATCATGTGAGTCCGCCTGACGCGTTTCGAAAAGTTCCTTTTTCAAAGGCGTGGCTTATTTTATTTGCGTTGCTGCGCGGCATGTCCATTCAAATAATTGCCCTCCAATGGGCTCTCAAATGAGCATACCAGTGTCTGCTGGGAGTTGCAGTATGTCCCGCAGCCTGCATTTACACCAGAATTGGATTAAGCCTAAAACAAACAATCAGTCCTCAATGGACCGCCGAGTGCACAAATAGCCTGTAATCCACAGGATTGCTTCCCCACAATGGGTGTTGAAAGATTCCAAGCCCCATGGCCCCTGTCACAGCCTTAGGGTGGTGCGCCCTCCACGGTCTGAAGCTGCCGTGAAATACATCATTAACAGGTCGCTCAGTAACTTGAGGGTGCACTCGAGGAGCAGAAGAATGTTTCTTTATTAACCACCAGGCAACAGAGCTCACTTTTAAAAATCATGTGAGTCCGCCTAACGCGTTTCATAAAGTTCCTTTTTCAAAGGTGTGGCTTATTTTATTTGCGTTGCTGCGCGGCATGTCCATTCAAATAATTGCCCTCCAATGGGCTCTCAAATGAGCATCCCAGTGTCTGATGGGAGTTGTAGTATGTCCCGCAGCCTGCATTTACACCAGAAATGGATTAGGCCCAAAACAAACAATCGGTCCTCAATGGTCCACTGAGAGCACACATCGCCCGTAATCCACAGGATCTGCTTCCCCACAACGGGCGTTGAAAGATTCCAAGCCCCGTGGCCCCTGTCACTTCCTTAGGGTGGTGCGCCCTCCACAGCCTGAAGCCGCCATGAAATACATCATAAACAGGTCGCTCAGCATCTTGAGGGCACACTCGAGGAGCAGAAGAACGTTTCTTTAGTAACCACCAGGCAACAGAGCGCACTTTTAAAATCATGTTAGTCCGCCTGAAGTGTTTCGGAAAGCTCCTTTTTCAAAGACTTGGCTTTTTTATTTGTGTTGCTGCGCGGCATGTCCATTCAAATAATTGCCCTCCAATGGGCTCTCAAGTGAGCATCCCAGTGTCTGCTGGGAGTTTTAGTGTGTCCTGCAGCCTGCATTTACACCAGAATTGGATTAAGCCCAAAACAAACAATAGGTCCTCAATGGGCCGTCGAGTGCACAAATCGCCCGTAATCCACAGGATCTGCTTCCCCACAGCGGACGTTGAAAGATTCCAAGCCCATGGCCCCTGGCACATCCTTAGGGTGGTGCACACTCCACGGCCTGAAGCCGCCGTAACAAATACATCATAAACAGGTCGCTCAGCAACTTGAGGGCGCACTCAAGGAGCAGAAGAACGTTTCTTTATTAACCACCAGGCAACAGAGCGCACTTTCAAAATCATGTGAGTCCGCCTGACGCGTTTTGGAAAGTTCCTTTTTCAAAGGCACATATACGTATAAACATAATAGAGATAGATAGATAGATAGATAGATAGATAGATAGATAGATAGATAGATAGATAGATAGATAGATAGATAGATAGATAGATAGATAGATAGATAGATAGATAGATAGATAGATAGATAAGTCAAAGTAATCAATGCAAAAATTTGAAAGAAATGTCAACAGTATCTCATAAAGATAATTCGTTGGTCATCTTTCTCAACGATATATGAAAAGTCTTTGAGCTTTATGAAGTAACGTACTACACAAACCTGTAAGGAGGACAAACATTAAGCAACTGGACATGCTTGTAACCAAATTATACTTTTAACATGTTACATGTTATTTGGAGAGGAAATGTTATCAAGTACAGCACAGTCCCACCATAATAAAGTAACGCCTAAGGATGACCTTTCAAAACATCACACTCAAAAGTGAAAATGTGCTGCAATTGTGTTTTGTATAAACACACACTTTCAAGACAGAAGAAATATTTATCCTCAATCTGTCATTTTATGAATAGTATAAAAACATCCTTAGTGTAGGCCAAAAAAACGTCCTTGCTCTAAAATGCACCTGCAGTAGCAAATATTTCTTATTAATTGATTTCCGACTTTGGCGTGGATGATTTTCTATAAGGACTCTTCTGACTCTCCAAAGGACAACTTCTTGCATCTGCCAAATTGTCTTCACAAAGGAATATAATCAGTATAAGCAGTACAAAGCTCTCTCCTTTTTCTATTACACTTGTGTTATTAGTCCTAGATGAATCAGAACAGGTCGATTTTGAATTGCCTGATCTTTGGTTTTATTATAGGTTTAACAAAGTCTCAAACTTCATGGCTGAGTAAAATTTGTGATCCAAGGTCAGGGTCAATGCTTAAAGGACTTTAGGGGCTGTGACTTATTCCTGTGCAGGGAAAACCACTCAGAAAGGAGGGTGGCTGCTGTGCTGAGTTTCAGAGCATAAATAGGCTGAGTGAAGGCAGGGGCAGTTAGTAAGAGTTACTTTTATGTATTTATTTTACTGACTGAAACACAAATAAGTGGTATTGAATAATGTAAGGTATACATTATCAAAGAGAGAGAGAGAGAGATACATTTTATTGAAAGGGTCCATAGGCATGAACATAGTCCTTGGGATTTATTTGGTTAAAACATATTGAATTAGTTAAATAGTTTAAACTGAACTGAAATGATAATTTGCAATATGAGGGGCATATTTACAAGCCACTATTGCCACTGGAATGTCACTTTGAGTGACGTTCCTCTGGATATTGGGCTCTGCCTTATTTACAGGAAAGCATCAAACCACTTATTGTGGCTTGACGCTGATTTGTAAATAAGGCCCCCTTTCACGCTATACTTAATATGAAAGGGGTGTGGCGGGCAATGGGTGTTGTGGTGAGCGTAATACCGCAACACCCATTTATTTTTACGCTGCCCCATATTTACAAGGGTGGCGTAAATATGCAGCAGCGCCAAAATTAAGACCACAGTAAACCTGGACTTACCCTGGCACAACGAGGAGAAATGTTTAATTGTGAAGGCCTTTTATATGTGAAGGCCTTCCAGTGCCCTAGTAGCACAATCTGCAAAGTCTACCCAGTCCTGAGTCTGTGTCTTCTGGGTGTCTCTGAACTTAATTCTGTACTGTTCAGTGTTTAAGCCAACCCCATCAATGAGAGAACTCTTCAGGACTGAATGGTTGTCAGCATCCTCATCTCTAACAGTGAGGGGCGTATCTCTACCTTTGTCAGCAAAGGAGAGCCACAAGATAGCTGACCACTGCTCTTGAGGGACCCTCTGCACTTTACAGGCCCTCTCTAAAGCAGTTATACATTTGTGGATGTCATCCCCACCATGGTAGGGAGGGACTATTTTGCTCAGGTTCCTATGGTGATAAGTATACTCATTAACTCTAAGGACTCTGTTGCTGCCACTATGGAACTCTAGTCCCAATTTCTTTCTAACCTTCTGGAGTTCTAAGGATTCCTTATCTAGGTCAAATTACTCTTGACTGAGCCTAAGTCTGACTTTCTCAAGCTTTGGAAATTGGCACTGTCTTTCATAGGAGTTATCTCTTTTATGAGATATGGAGGTCCCTATGGAATGTCCTGAATGGTCAGATTCTGCAGAGGGAGATTTAGATCTCCTAGGTAAACTCTGCACTCTTCCAGGAGCTGTAAAGAGAGGGTAACTGGGACCTTCTCCACCCTCTTCCTGAAGATATAACTTGTCCAGGCTGGAATCATTTTGATCCTCCTGGCAAGGGTTTGAGTCCAGGTCATAAAAGGTGTCAGCTCCTGACCTGTCTTCATTCCCTGCCCCACCCACTCTTTCTACTTCATCTGACCCTGGGGTCGTCCCAAGGTCATCCAAGAGTAACACCTCAATGAGACGTTGGGTGTTGGCATTTCTCACTGTCTTCAGCTGCCTTGAACCACACATGGCTTTCAATTCCTGAAATGTAAGACCATTGTACGTAGAAGGAAGAGAGCCTCTGGCTTCTCCTTTAGAATACATAACTAGTGTGGTGTGGTGTATGCACCTATCTAACCTAGTGGGAACTAAACTCTCTTAGGTTAGAGAAAGGGTGCGCCAGACCCATAACTTACTCAACCCTAAGTTTATTAGAACTTACTTCATCTAATCTTTAAGTATTAATATGTGCCTGAATACTTTAGTGGTTTTCAGTTATTCAATACAAAGGGATTTTTTCTGGTAAAACAATGCAGGCTTGAATCCCAACTTCTGCACACCAATATGAGAAGTTGGCCTGGTATATGCTGTCCACTAATAAAGTGGGCACCGTGCACCAGTCCAAATGACCCTTGTGATGTATGAGGTCAAAGATAACCTTTAGAAAGCTATCCTAGTGGAAGCTGTGGAGAGCAGCCTTCAGGCTTAATCTTGAAGGAATACAAAGCAGCTTGTTTTACCAGAATCTCCTCCTATATTCACTAAATGAAAGGAGAACCACACAGTAGTCATTTAACAATATGTATTTATCAATATAACACTCTCTAGTATCCTCTACACGAGAATAGAACACAAAGCACACCATACGAGATCAATGAACAGTTGTAAGTAGCAAAATACACAGAAGGCTCCGGGGGAGACCAAACCATATACTAAAATAGTGGTATAACAATCACGACTTGAGTCAAGACAAGGACTAGAGCACTTAGAATCGCTGGGACCAAAAGGAATCATCCAAGGTGAGTAGATAGGGGCCCCACAGAGGATGGGTGCATTGTGCCAACATGACCACAGGCTCCGTACAATTCTATGGGGAAGTCGTGGTTGCAGTTTTAAAGTTTAAGGGCCCTTTTAAGAGGACTTTGAGCAAACTCTTTGGAACTTAAGAGGTTGGAGAGCCACCCCACCCGTGGATACCGTAGTACCCAAGTTATCGATCCCAGAGGAGCCTGGTGCATAGGTCTGGAGTGGTGTTGGAAACCTCCTTCGCTGTCAATGGAGGGCTGGGAAGAAGTACTGATGCCGTGAAGATGAAAAGGGCCCAGAGGAATCCAAGTCTGGATTATGGAAGGAAGGAACCTGAAAGCAGAGTGGACAGCGTCTGGGTCACCTCAGAGTGAACAGGGGCTCGGTAGACGAACGCCCACCGATGTCGGGTGCTTCAGGTGCGAAGAAGGGATGCTTGACTCTGCAGCCACGAGGACCAGGATATGTCGAGGATGACCAGGAGCCAGAGGTGAGCTGGCACTCAAAGGATGTCGAGTTCTGAGGGGTGAATGTCTGGCTGGAGCACCAACAAGTCATTGCAAAAGCAACCCACCCAGGAAAGTCAAGCAGGTTACAGTGTAGACCAGCAAGGTCCAGGGGACTGACCAAGCAATGGGGAGTCAGGGCACATATGGAGCAACCAGGAAAGTTCAATAGAAATCAAGATGACCCTCAGGAGGACCCACAGGCTGAATGACCAGGAGTCGCAAGGGGACCTCAAGCAAGATTGCAAAGTACCAGCCCATGGAGCACTAGGTATGAGGAGGCTGGAGTTCTTTGGTGCTGATACTGCTCAGGGTCAGAACTACACAGAGTCCAATGCACAAGCTCCGGAATTTCCAAAAAGCATATGCAACTGTAAATGGATGCAGTGCACAGGGGTTCGGGTTATGCAGTCCCCATGAGGGATACTGGCCTCAAACCTGCTGAGAGGGCAGATCAACCTCAAGGACCTTTGAAAACCCACATCCTATGTTGCTGAAACCTTTGAGTCCGCAGGAGCTCAGGAGCAGCAGACCGGTCAGTTGCGTTGAGGTGCCTGCAAATGCAGGGGAGTGACTCCTTCACTCCAAGGGAGATTCTTCAGTTGTCCTTAGTGCACCACAAGTTCTGCATGGAGCCTGTATGGAGCAAGGGCACAGACAAAGCTTTGGACAGAGAAGGAGATGAAGTCCGGCCCAGTCGAAATCCAGCGAAGTCCAGAGTGTCCAGACGGTCGAAGGTCAGTGGTTTCTTCTTGTAGAATCTTATCCACATAAAATCTAAACTCTTACACCCAGGTAAGCCCTTTTGTACCCACTGGAAGGCGTTGGACAGATTCGGGGGACCGTCCTATGGAAGGGTCTGGACAGAGGGGTGGTTACACCCATATCCTTTGTCCAGTTTTGCGCCAGAGCAGGAGCCAATGGCTCCCAGAACCAAATGTGCCCCCAGTGCATACTTTCAGGCACTCTCAGAGTGCACCCACCTAGACCCTCACACCTCCCTGTGACAGGATGCCTATTGTGCTGCCTTAGTCTGCTTGAGCTTGGCTCAGCAGCAGGAGGGAAGAAATGGGTCAATGGTCGGCAGCATCCATTTTGTGCTGTCCGGGTTGAGAAGGTGGGCCCCGGATAAACCAGTTGTCATGATTCCTCGAAGCTACCCTACTCCCAATAAAGTCAAAATGACCTATGTATAAAAACCGACCCCTTTTCCGTGCAACCAGCACCACCTTTGGAGTAATGTGTGTTAATGGTGTTATGGTCATATTCATGTTGACATCTTTATTTTAGTGTGTATTGCAAGAAATCACGTTGTGAATTCTTTTTAGCCCAAATGATATTATGTAAGAAAAGCTTGCTTGTTGGTAATCACTCGTTTTCTTTCAACATTTGAGCGCTTTGCAAATTCGCTCGTTTATTGGCCTCAAGCGCTGCCTCAATGCCGGCAGAGAAACAGCGCTTACAGTGCAATGCCGAACTCAGGATAAAAGCCTCTCCTCACGTCACGTTGAACGTGACTCCAATGTGGCAGCCATGTTGGGTGTGGCGCTTCTATATAAGGCCACACCCAACTTCCAGAATTTGCTTGGCCTTCCTCCCTTTCCCACGGAAGGTTCTGTCTTCGAACTACTCTCCTGGAAAACGGCGCAGCAGGCTTCCTGATGTCAGTTTTCCCTACAGAAGATCTTAAAGGCTTTGGGGGAGACTTCTTCTTGAATGTCCTGAAAGACAAAGAAAGAAAAAGCTAAGTTTACTTCTTTTCATTCCAAGGCACCCATCCCAAGACAGTGTTATGTAACTAATGCAAGGGATTGAAAAGAGACAATTTTTGGAAACACTTTTTCCTTGTTAAGGAAATGTTGAGTTGCCTGTAGATGCAGCGTGGACTGCTTAAAGGACAGCAACAAAAGGCTTTTGAGAATTGCGCAAAGAAGAATGTTATTTGTTTTGTGTTGCATTTTGTTTTTACTTTCTAGTTTAGTGATGAAGCGAAGACACATATGTGGGGAACCTACAAAAGGAGAAGAGTGTGAAGTCTCAACTTGAGGAACTGACACATAATCTCCCTTTCAAACTCATCACAGAAAATCACCTCTATCATCACAAGAAGTACTAGGACGCATCACACGAGTACTTGAGTTCGCAGGTAGGAAAACTAATGGAGACGTAATAAGAAAAGGTTACTGTTAGACCTGGCACCTTGGCGTGGGTCTCCCTTCCATTTTTTGCTGTTGCCTCATGGATTTTTGCTGGTGTTAGAAGCTTTGGGCACTGTGCCACTGCTGTCCAGTGCCACAGTGCAAGTGCTCCCTATTGTAAATTGATGTATGAATTCGTGATTCCATGATTGACTGGTTTGGTTTACCTGTCAGACCCTAGTACAGTGCACCAGGAGTGCCCAGGGCTGGTAATCCAAATACTGCTAGTGGGCTTGCAGCACTGGTTGTGCCACCCACAGAAGCAGCCTGTAAAAGTGTGTCTAAGGCCTGCCATTTCAGAGTCTGTGTGCAGTCTGGTACTGTCATGCTGACTGGACAAGTGCACCCCCTTGCCAGTCCCTAAACATTCCCTTGTCTTCATATCAGACATCCCTATGGTAGGCCCAAGGGCAGGGAGAATTGTAAGTATAAGGTAGGACAAGCCCTGGTGTGTGTGGCATGTCCTATTAGTGAATTACAGCCATTTTCGTTTTTCACTATTGCATGGCTAACTGTTCCCCATAGGCCAGAATGGGCAGTTTGATTATTACATCTTATAATCCTAACTGACTCAGGAAACATGGTGGAACATGGTAGAAATTTGAGTTTAGTATGCCTGAACTCAGAATGGTAAAATACATCTTTTAGTGAAGTTGGTTTCAACATTCTGTGTTGGAAATTACCACTTTTAGAAAGTAACCATCCAAACCTGACTCTGCTAGGCTGTGTATTCCTTGTCTGGAGTTTGAGTGACAGGGGCTGGGGGATTCCAGGAGCCAGGGTGAGTCAGCACAGGGCTGAATAGAGAGATCTGCATCTAGATGGGTGGGAGGAGTTGCACCTGGGACCTGAATAGGGCTGTGCCTTCCCTTCATAATCCTGGCTCCACCTCCTGTGGTGCATCAGATGTCTCTGCCCTGCACTGTGAAAGGAAAGAAGGAGCCATGTCAACAAAGTGCTCCAGGACTGACCAGCACTGGTTTGGACTAGGCAAAGGCCTCTCTGCCTTCAGAGAACAAAGAGAAACTGGGTATAAATATTGGGACCCAAACTCAGGAACTTTAGATCACTTTGGGAAACAAGAAGAAACCTTTGCTGAGGAGTGGAAGCAGAGAGACTGAGGAGAAACTATCCCTAAGCTTGAGGGATTGGCCTGCAGTGGTTGCCTGACTACCAAAGAAAGGAGAAGGAACTTTGTGTACTTTATTCAACTTGTGAAGAATCTCCAGGGGCTTGAGAAAAGAGCTTGCCTCCTGCTGAAGTCTCAGGGACAACAGACTTCACCCACCAGCTCCTCTAGAGTTCTTTGGAAGTGCCTTTTGTTTTGCGAGGCTTTCTGAGGGACTGCATGTCGCAAGGAGCTGGAAACGCGACTCGCGAGCAAGAAGTGTGTCGTCGAACTGCCGCTGCCGCTTCACAACATGAAGCGCCTCGCATCGCCAGGGGAGAGGATCGACGTCGCCGCAGATGCTGCCGCATCAATGGGAAGCGTGTCGCAGGGCCTGTCACGGCTCATCGCCAGGGAAGAGAATCGACGTCGCATCAGATGCCGCCGCAGCCCTGGGAAGTGTGTCGCAGGGCCTATCGCCGGCTCATCGCCGGAGAAGAGGATCGACGTCGCAGCAGACGCCACAGCATCACCGGGAAGAGTGCCGCAGGGCCTGTCATGGCTCGCATTGCTGTGGAAGCAACTCACATCGCCAGGGAAGAGGATCAAACGTCGCAGCAGACGCCGCCACATCACTGGGAAATGTGCCGCAGGGCCTGTTGTGGCTCACATTGTGTGGAAACATCTTGCATCGCCGGAGAAGAGGATCGACATTGCAGCAGACACCGCCGCATCACCGGGAAGCGTGTTGCATCAAGAAGAAAGCGCCATCTTTGTTTCTTTGCACCAGATCTTCTACGCATCACCGTCCTTGCAACCCTTTTGTTGTCTTGCGTTACGCATCTTAAGTTACATTGAACTCTAAGTATCGCATTTACCATCTTAAAGAGAGCTAAGCTAATTCTGCCATTTTAAGTACAGTATGGTGGATGTTTGTCGTTTATGGTCTTGTGATAAATCTATATAAAGAATACTTTTTTTTAATATAAAACTTGTGTAGTGTCCATCTGTAGTGTTGTCACTTGGTTACTGTATGTGTTCACAAATGCTTTACACACTGCCTCTGAGATAAGCCTGTCTGCTCGTGCCAAGCTACCAAGGGGGTGAGCAGGGGTTATTTTAGGAGTGTACCCCCTTACCCTGACTAAACGCAAGGGTCCCTATTTATCAAAGGTACCTACCTCTGCCAACTAGAGACCCCCAAATCTAACAGTTACAAGTTGTAAGATAGTGTCTGTTGACAAAACAACCTACATATGTTAAGTTAGTTTATTTATTGCCTTGCAGGACGACAACAAGAGCCCACCAGTGTCCAGTATCCGGCCCTCCTCCCCAATGCCTATTGTTTAGTTTGAGGTGATTTCATAACCCACTAGTTAATAAGTAGGTCTTGAGGGAAGTTGGTTAATTAAGTCTATGTGAAACCAACAGTACACCCAAAAACAGGTAAGAGTGTATTGTTACCCTGGCACCAGTGACCCCACGAAGCTCGCTTCTGAAGGGTGGAATCATACCTCCCACACAGGTTACTGGTGTGGAGGTATGATTCCAAGGTGTTTGATACCAAACACAATATGTTTCTATGCAGCTGTTTACGAAATAGCATTTACTGCGAGGTTATAATGCACCTCTACCTATATGTCTGGCTGAGTCACAGACAACCCGGGAGAATGGTCTCCGAAGGCTGTAGAGGGGCTCTGCTCATGCAGGGGCACACTCTCACTAAAAAGTCAGCACCCTGTCTTCAAGATTGAAAAGGCCTGCTATAGGGGTGACTTATACATTTTAAGTGTAGTGACCTATAGATATAGTGAACCTGTATCTAAGTAAGTGGTGCAAGCACCAGCTTACACATGTTTCACTAGCAGACCTGTAGTCCAGTTTTTTTGCCTCTCATGGGTGGCATAATACATGCTTCAGCCCATGGGAGGCCTCTGGGGTACCTATTAGGCCTGGGCAAAAATTTCGTTCCGTTCGCGGAAATTGCGATAATTTGACATTTTTGCGTTCCGCGGAGAGCGCGAAAATGTCAAAAATTCCGGTTTCCGCAGCTTGGCGATAATTTGTTTCTTGCTCGCGCTGTAAAATGATACATTCTTGCGCGCGCGCGATCGCCTTACCTGAATCCCTGCGTTCGCCGACAAGTTTTCTTGATCCGGTCGCGTTCTCCATGAGATGTTGTATTGTTTTTAGCCATTTGCGCTGTCTCGCGACAGTTCGCGCCCGCAGTGACGTCATGCGTCGCGCGATCACGTATTTCTTCTCGCGATCATGCACCGCGAGAACAACTCAAAACAAGATGGCCACGCCCGCAAGCAACCACATGGGTAAGTTGGCGACCCGCAACCGTGCAGAAAATCTCGCGAACATGCCGGAAAAAAACTTCCGCATCTTCGCGATATTTCTGCTTGTTTGCGATAATTTTAAACATTCTCGCGATAATTTGCAAAGGTTAATTCCGCAAATTCCGCCCACCCCTAGTACCTATGCCCTGGGTACATGTGTACCATGTACTAGGGACTTTTAAGGGTACCCCAGTATCCAATCTGGAGTGTTCCAAAGTACATGTATGTCAATTTAAAGGAGAAAGCAGATAGACTGGAGTCCGGATTAGCAGGAACCCAGTCAGACTAGTCAAAACAGTGCAACATCAAGCAAAAAGTGGGGGTAACCATAAGAAGCAGATCCTACTTTCCTACAACTACTAGTTAAAGAAGCATTTGCAATGTAATAGGTCTCACATTGGCTAGAGTTAGAGCTATGGGGTTGTAAATGTAAATGTTTTTTACTAATGTTTTTTGAGTGGAGTGGATGTGCGTTGTGTGCAGAGGAATTATGTAGTATGTTGTGCAGTGAAATTATGTGGATATAAAGTATGTGGTATTTAGTGTATAAGAATTATGTAGAGTGGGATTATGTATTATGGAGAGTAATTATGTGGTATGGTAGTCAGTGTTGTGGAGTGTCTTCCTCGTTTCCATGGAAGATAAAATATAAACTCAATGAGACAAAAGTAAGAATGAGCCACTGAGGAGCATTTCTGGACCGAGTCAGAAGTATGATCTGGGCCACTGGAATTATGCGACTGTTTGTCTGCACCGACTTTCACACAATAATACATTTTCTGCATATACTACGTAATCCATCATCTGCTGCATAAGCTGCAGATTTGAAGAAAAAAACCTTGTTCCTAGCTCAAACGGCTCAATCATTACCAAAAATGCAGCAACAAATGTTACAGTGTGGTGGAAGGACCTTTGAAGACATTGAATAGTCACTTGTTACTTATTGCTAAATGTGGGTGTTAAATTGGTTCTAATGATGTGCAAACCACTCTTTGTTGAATTCTGCATTTCTCTTGCTTCTTTCAGCACCTTTTTTCTTTTTCCTCACTTCTCTTACCTCTTTCTGCACCTCTCTTCCACTTTCTACATCTCCCTTCTTTCTACACCTCTCTTGCTTCTCTCTGCACCTCTCTTGCATCTTTCTTCTGCACCTCTTAAAGAATTTGAATATCTAACTCCTGGAGTGCCGCCCAATTTCTTTGGTGATAATTAATGTGGGGTTGATTCCACCATGAATGCCGGCACCGGCTGTGAGCGCGTTGTGCAAGAAATGCATTGATGGTTAAATAAATATATATATAGTTAGAGCTAGATAGACGGATAGATAGATAGATAGATAGATAGATAGATAGATAGATAGATAGATAGATAGATAGATAGATAGATAGATAGATAGATAGATAGATAGATAGATAGATAGATAGATAGATAGATAGATAGATAGATAGATAGATAGATAGATAGATAGATAGATAGATAGATAGATAGATAGATAGATAGATAGATAGATAGATAGATAGATAGATAGATAGATAGATAGATAGATAGATCAAAGTAATCACTGTAAAAATGTAAAAGAAATGTCAAAAGTATCTTAAAAAGATGGTTCAGTGGTCATCTTTCTCAACGATATATGAAAAGTCTCTGAGCTTTATGAAGTAACACACTGCACAAACCCGTAAGGAGGACAAGCATTAACCAACTGGACTAGCTTGTAACCAAATCATACGTTCAACATGTTACATGTTATTTGGAGAGGAAATGTTATCAAGTACAGCACAGTCCCACCATGATAAAGTAACGCCTAAGAATGACCTTTCAAAACATCATACTGAAAAGTGAAAATTTGCTAAACGCACCTATAGTAGCAAACATCTCCGTCTGACTGCTTAGGCTTTCTTTGGTTGTGTTTAAGAGCAGTACAAAGATCTCTCCTTTTTCTATTACACTTGTGTTTCTAGTCCTAGATGAACTAGAACAGGCCGATCTTGAATCACCTGAACTTTAATTGATTAGAGGTTTAACAAAGTCTCAAACTTCATAGCTGTGTAAGATTTGTGATCCAAGATCAGGGTCACTGCTTAAAGGCCTTCAGCAACTGTGGCTTATTCCTGTGCAGGGAAAAGCACTCTAATAGGGTGGTGGCTGCTGTGCTGAGTTTCAGAACATGAATAGTCTAAGTGAAGACAGGGGCAATTAGTAAGAGTTACTTTTATGTATTTATTTTACTGACTGAAACTAAAATAAGTGGTATTGAATAATGTAAGGTACACATTATCAAAGAGAGAGAGAGAGATTAATAATATTGAAAGGCTCCATAGGCATGAAAATAGTCCTAGGGATTGATTTGGTTAAAACATTTTTGATTAGTTAGATAGGTTAAACTGAACTGAAATGATAATTTGCAATGTGAGGGGCATATTTACAAGCCCATATCGCCACTGGAATGTCATGTTTAGCGACGTTCCTCTATTTGGGCTTCACCTTATTTACAAGGCAGCGTCAAGCCACTTACCGTATCTTACGCTAGGGGTGTGGCAGAATTCACGTAGTCGCACTACGCAAAGCTCCGCGAAACGGTAAAAAATCTCAGCGAACATGCAGAGTTCCACAAACATGCGGAATTGCTTGTTCTGCTCATTCGCGATGCTTTTCTACTGTTTGTGAACGCTGTTTGCTTGCTCGGGGGAAAATATCTTGTGAACACGCATTTTGAAACTGTGAACAAGCAAAAAATTCCGCTAAGCCGCGGATCGCGGAATTTTTGCCAATTCTGCGTTCTCCGCGGAACGCGAAATTACCCAAATTCCACAAATTCCGCTAGCGGAACGGAATTTACCACCCAGGCCTACTTAACGCTGCCTTGTAAATAAGGCCCCCTTTCACGCTATACTTAGCGTGAAAGGGGTGACGGCGGGCAATGGGTGTTGTGGTGGGCTTTATACCACAACACCCATTGATTTTGACACTGACCCATCTTTACAAGGATGGCGTAAATACGCAGTGCCAAAATTAAGACCAGAGAAAACCTGGACTTACCCTGGCGCAACGAGGAGAAATGTTTAATTTCTCCTTGTTTTTGCTATTTACATATGTGCTGCGTTCTTCAGCACACATAGAAACAGCAAAAAGTCATTGATTGAACAATCATAAAAAAAAGTATTTTTGCATCTTCTATGTGTGCTGCATTAAGTAGCACACATACAAGTTTCAAAACGCCATTTCAGATTGTTTATAAGCAGGAAGGGACACCTTCCTGACCATAAACAAGCATGCTCCACAACGCAGGTGCCTTTGCACTATGGTGGTTGGGTGCCTGTGCTGGCACTAGACAGTTAAATTAGCGGCAGCACTGGGGGAAACGCAAGACTGCAACATATTGTTGTTAATACGGTGCAGCCCTGCGTTTCAGAAGTTGCAGAGCGCAGCGTTATGCCAAGGAGACTAACGCTGTGCTTCGCCACTTTCTTGTCAATAGAGTGTTAGACATATAGCATAAATGATCGATGAATTATCTGAGTAAGATAACCATTTGATCCTCATATTATATTTTGGGACGAATTAGTAGGGAGACGGCTAGGCCTTGTTCTAACTAAAGAATGAGTTGCCCCTGCCTCACCTGAGAAAAGGAGCGATTTGATTTTAAGATACAAATTTGACTGCACAGTGCGTTGCTATTGAATGGAAGAAGTAGTTCTAAGAGCAGGCAGCATGAAGAGACGCCCTTACCTGAAAGAAAACTTATTTCACCTTTAAATATTCTTATCTCAGAGGTTTATATTTGAACATAGTAAAACATTTTGCATTGGATCAAAAGCGGCGGAACTCAGCCATGGCTTGCAGGATTGAGCAAAATGCCTAACCTAGCAAAGAAAACCATATGATGTTAAAATTGCTACCGTGGACAGCGAAATAGGCAGTTTTTGACTTGTATGCTGGGGGAATGCTGCATCAAGTGTTAGGTATTTTAAAAGGGAACAGCAATATTCGAAAATAAGAAATGTCGGCCTTGTTTGAATGGCAGCATCAGAGGTGGTAACGGTGCTCCCTACAAGAGAAGCACGTGTGATCGTAAAAACTGTCAGATCTAAGTATCAGATAAATCATAATGATGTTATCTTTGCGAAAATATGTCTGGGGTGGAGGAAACATGATATTGGTGTGTAGGTCATCACAGCCCTGACAGCAAATCTTGAGGATATTAATTAATAATTCAACAATCAGCACATCAAAACCCAATTAAATGTTTGCCATATAGTTATTTTGATAGTATCGAATTTGGAAATATATTTATGATGTCACGCGACAATAAATGCTAATCTGAAAGTGCTTGATTTATATTATTTCATATCATACTTGTTGCTATGCTGATTCATTAAAAATTGCATCCATGGCTAATTTATTTTCATTCCACTTGGAATTTCAGGGAACGAAAGTGCCAGAGATGCTCATATGATTCAGAATTCGTAATCTTTATGCACGCACCTTTGTGACAGATCAGAGGAGAGATCTTATAATGGTACATGACAAACAGATCCCTAACTAGGAAAAAAGAAAGAAAAAGAAAAAATTAGTAGGTGAAAACTTTATGGTGGAACACATGTTTTGTGATGTGTATTGATTTCAGGTACTTTTGTTAACTTCTTCCTTAAGGAGTGTACGTTTTTGGGAACACATGCCATCGCGCATGACTTGCAGGAATAAAAGCTTTGTGGGATAAATTTGTGAACAATGTGTTTGCGGTGGGAGCAGCATAATGAGATGTGGAGGATCATAATGAAAGATTGTATGATCTGTGACATAGGATCAATGAGCAGGTACTGCAAGCTAAAGAACACACTTATTCAGATCTATGTATTAACTATAATTGGCATTGGGAGTATAAAGGGCTTATCAGCCATGGACTTTTGTGAGTACTATGCTGGCTGTTTTTATTACTGTCTACACTATCAGCAATTTAGTCTGGGGTGTACATGTACAGTACATTTTTCACTCAGTAACTTAAGAGCAGCACTTTTACTTACTTGTTCTTGCCACATCAGTTACTAGTAAACTGCAGGTTGCAATACCCAAAATTGTTTATAACTTATCCTTTCACATCTTCTCCACTACAGGTAACAATAAGTAAGACGTGGACTTAGCCATTACAACCAATGTGGTAAAAGAAAACAAATAGAGAGGAACCAGTGTGCAGATTGTCCCCACTGAGAGAGAACCTGATGGACAAATTCAGCTTCACACTGGATGTATTAACAACACCAATGCAGAGTACCTCTGCAGAGGATCAGTTAGCAGCTCCCCAGGACACCACTTCTGATCAGATTATTGTTTCCAGAGTATATGGTGGCATTGCCGACTGGACTTATGCCGTTCCTTTAGAGGATAACCCTGCTGAATCGCTATCTGATAATGAGGTACAGATCCGCAGTAACACAAAATTGCAAGCAAGCAAAGATGCTCTGCTAGTTCAAACAAAGTTTCAAGCCGGACACTGCATCCTCAGTAACACAGAATTGCAAGCAAATGTGCTCTGCCCGTTAAAACAAAGTTTCAACCCACACACTGCACTCATGAAAAAGTTAAAAATTGACACAAAGACTGGAATAAAAGACAGTGAGAGGAAACGTCCCTTGGAAGGAGATGTTGCACATAAATGAACAGTTTTACTAATGAGTAAATTGTCATATGGTTACTTGTTTGTGGCTCCAATTTAATCTTGACCGATTCAATTTTTTTCATATAATAAGCCCCCTCCCAGAAAGCAGACATTTCCCCAAATTTACAACAAATAAATTAGATGGCAGCAAATAATCCTATAAAGTTCATCAGAAAAAACAGAAAGAACTGAAAACAGAAAAAAACAGGGCATACAAAAAGCAAAGACTAATTCCAGTTATACATAGAATCTAAACATATAGTTACACGAACCATCAACCATGAGTAGAAAAATGAATTCCTTAAACCCCACCCCTTGCTAACCATAATTGCCGTAGAAGTATTGTCAAGCATAACATAAGTACTGCCATGGTGACAAACATAAAATGCTGGGCTTTAATTGGAACTACGTCATCATGGACCCCTAAGAGCATTAGCTGGGAAATAAGACTGTATGCACACCTAGTTTATTTTCTAGAAATACGGAAATTCCATCTTTAAGGCCCCCTAGTTCTTGGCATATGGCAAGCATATGCCCTTATTCCCGGCATCTTGGCACCTTGATCCTGTTGTCCCTCCCCATTTTGTTATTTTCCCTGGGGTTATATACAAGTTAAAACAGGTTTTAAAATGTTGAGCCTGTAAGTTAGCCGATATTAAATAAGATCGGGCGCTCTCTAATGAAATAGCCAAATAGTTGGTTTGTGCATTTATCTTATTTTCCCATACTTTCACATGTTTAAGCATATCAACCTGCATCATGCTATTGAAAACTTTGTATGTTTCAATTGGGGTATCTCGGCCAATAATCATATTGACAATTTCTACCTTACAGAAACCTACCAGCACCCCCTCATTTTCCTTTAAAAATCTCTAATCTGTAGGTATTAAAAAAATTCCTTATGGTCAAGCTTAAAATTCTGCTGTATAGCTCCACATAACTCTACCAACCCTGTAGTAATAATCCCCTAATCTGTATGGCCCATGGATCACCCACTTATTGACACATGCATCCCAGGAAAAATTTGGGTTGAAGAGGGTTGTAATGGATTGGTGTATAAAAATTAAATCTACCAATACCAACTCTTTTCTGGACCTTTGCCCATATATGAAAGGCGGACTCCAGTACCTTGAACCGAACTCACTTGTAGTAGCCAAACTCAATCTGCCGAAACAGACACCCCCAACTCTTTTCGTCCAATATTAACTCATATATCGAAGGATTCGTGGTGTACCTCCAGCCTTATCTTCTTTTCTTGTAAAAGAACAGTCAACTGTTGTATTGCTGTGGCCCAATAATATAATTTGAGATTTAGGACTGCCAAGACACTGCGTTCTTTAGGCAGGGTCATGAATTTTAACGCTCTCCTAGGATTAGCATATGCCCAAAGAAACTATGTTAGCATCCCATTGATTGCTTTGAACCACTTATTTCCCACTTCCTATGGGATGGCCTGGAAAAAATAATGAATTTGGGGTAGGAGCATCATTTTAACAACGTTGCTCTGCCCTATCAATGAAAGTCTCAAATTGTTCCACCGCACAAAAAGCAATTTAGGGGCTGATTACGATGTCGGTCAGAAAGGCTCCGAATGGGATTCTGATTTTCCTAACCATTGTCGAAACCTATGTTTCCAACCGGCTCGTAAACATTTCCAACTGTCAGATAATAATGGAAAGGTAACTGTTCGGTCATTCCAACTCTGTTCCCACTGCCATTCAGGGATTCTGAGTCGGTCGGAGCTGAATCATACAGGTCTATGGACCGCGTCTCGAACTGACTTATTACGATGTTGGATTTGGACAGCCTTTCCTAAAAGGTCGGTCTGACATGAAAGGGCTGACATAACTGAATTTGGGGGCCCGTAGCAGGCCCCCCTTCACCCAGAGGCTTCCGGTTGGGGCCCATGGGGTACCCATGGGACCTCTCTTTACAACTAAGCACAGTGTGGCAGGCACCGTGGGGTGCCTGCACCAGGTTGCAAGGTTTTCTGCAACCACCTGTTTATTTCAATGGGAGCCTGTGTTGTTGGTTAAAACACAGGCTCCATGGGAGTCCAACAGTAAGGCGTTTGGAAACATTGTAATCAGTCGGTCGGACTCCCCAAACCCAAGTCAGTCAGAAACAATTCCGACAAGGAGTTAGTCGGAATGCTTTCCAAATGACATCGTAATGACGCCCTAAGTTTTATGCATCAAGGAGGCCAAGTTACATTCTACAATTTTTTGCACATGTGCCTTAATAGTGACACCTAAATAGAAGAAAAGCTTCTGCCCCCCATCTATCTGAAAATATTGTCTCTTTATTGATTACAACCTGTGTCTTTCCTGATTCAGCAATACCCGGTCCCCCTTTGGACCTGCTGAAATAAATCTGTAATGTAGTTTTTAAGTATAGCAGAGAAGGTTTTGTAAAAATCCCCAGAATAAGATCCGTACCCATGGCGTCCCCGACTTTATATTGGTGATTGCCAGTCCTACTTCTTCTGAGATAGGTTGCTCTAACATCTGCCTGTCTTCTCCCTCCAAGGCATCTTCAAGATCTGAGACCATATACTATCCTATAATGTTAGTTATTTCACTTACATCCTTAGAGTACAGATGTTGATAAAACCGCTGAAAGGATAACCGTATTCCAGTTGGGTCTGATTTTAAACCCTGCGCTGGATCACGGATTTCCTTAATATGGCAACAAATAATGGTTTGTCTACTTCTAATTGCCAAGAGCCACCCAACCTTCTCATTACATTCATAACACCTTTCTCGCCACACTCTGGCTACTGCTACTTCAAGCAGAGCATTCTCTATCTCTTGCCTTGTTGATACTAAGACAACCAGTTTCAATTCTGCCTTTGCCAACCTTGAATAAAGAGCTGACATCTGAGGTGTGCCTCAGAGTTTCACCAGGCAGACTAGCCTTGAATGTGTTCCAGATAACATCGACTAAAGCGCTATCATGGTGTTCCATCATGAACAGAGGGATCCACCCCTACATAAATCTTACATATTCTAGATCTAATAGGAGTGCCATCTCAAATGACCAGCTATAGTCCAACTTTGGTGTAAGAGTCAATTCAACCTCAAGTACCAATTAATTATGGTCTGACATAACCCTTGGAAATTTAAAGTCGTGAATTTAGCACAAGCTCTTCTGATATACAAAAAGAATCCAGCCTAACAAGCACCCTGTGGGGGGGGGGCTGAAAAAAAAGTAAAGCAAGGATCTATTGTTCTTTTTCCCCCCATACTACAGCCAACCCATGATGTTCCCTTAAGTTAGCCAGCACCCTATAAAACTTTGGGTTTCTACCTTGATAGACTTTAGAGTTGATTTTAAATGGCATATTGGCTAAATTAATATTGAAGTCCCCACAGACAATAAGCGGAAACGGCCATAGCGCCAATTCATGATTTAACCAGTTAAAAATTGTCGGATCATCCAGTACTGGGCCATATATAGAACAGAGCATAAAAGACCCTGAATGAGAACAACATTCAGTAATGGCCCAGCGCCAAAATTTGTCGGTGCATGACCGAGGAAAATTGCAAACCCCCTTCATTCTTAAGATAGCAACACCCGAGTACACATCCCTTTGGTACCACAACAAACAATGTGGAAATCCAGGCTGCTAAGAATATTTCTGCATGTGTTCTCTATGTGCGTTTCATGCATGCAAATTATATCAGCTTTTACCACAAGTAAGTCAATGGCCACCCTTTGCCTTTATAACCGATTGTTGAGCCCACAGATATTAATTGACGCTATACGAAGATTAATCTTTGAAAAAGAAAAAAAAACGCCACCTTACATGCCATACTAAAAGAATTAAGCATTTTCCTCCCTCATATTGCAGCTGCTTCCCCAAGTTTATATCATTATCTTCTTGCACTCTCCAATTCCCTCCCCTTACCTCAACCCCTCCTACCCTCTCTGCCACCCGTACCCCCCAACCCTCCCATGACCCCCTTCCTCCACCTCCAACCCAACATCAAGCAACAGGTGTCTTCTGACCCTAATGATGACTCCCAATGAGGCACCACTACCACGCCCCACTGGCTCTGTTGAGTCAAAAGAAAAAAGTTAAAACACCCGCTGTGTGTCCCGTGGCCTGAAGGTAGCCACAAAGAAATAAAAGACCACAGCAAAACAACATCCGAAGGGGAACGCTAGTTAGGTAATACCCAGTGAGATGCCAGCAAGGAGGGAGGGAGCCCCTCTATACCCCCTTATCTAACTAATAGATACCATATTGTGTTCCCTCATATATTTAGCACAACAAAAACCTCTCATCACTGCCCTGTGCTTCCCCCATAAGACCATCACGACCAGCTGAGATCTCATCCAAAAATTCTCATGCCCTTATTTCTGAAGTGAAAGAATGAGTTCTCCAATTAAAAATAACCATTAGTCTGGCAGGATTCAGCAAAAACTCCTGACAACCAGCTTCCTGGAGAGAAGAGAACGTCTGGCACAACCGCCACCTCCTCTCAACTGTGGCGTGGCAAAAATCGGGCCGAACAAAAAAGGTATGGCCATCATTTAAGCGTTTGTCTTCTAGCTAAGTTTTTGCAAATGCTGCTTGTCATAAAGAAAATTGCCAAAGAAAATGTAGATCGACCAAGGTTTTTCCACCTAATCCACCTGTCGAGCTTTCCTTAACATTAAAGGGAACCTAAGCCCTTGTTGCACCTCTACATCCCAGTTACAATTGGGGAGGTCTGGAAAAGCTCCCTTAAGGAGACTTACAATGAAAGCCCTAGTGTCACTTCCTTCAACATTTTCGGCTATACCCATAAATAGCAATTCTCTAAGCCTCTGGCGGTTTTCAAAATCTTCTAACTTCCATTGAACATCAACCAGCTGAGCATCATGTTCATCTATGTGCTTATAGCTAGCTTGCAGCTTCTTCTACCATCACTGTCCGTACTTCTACAGCAGACACTCTCTCCAACATATCTTAACATATCTTATTGATTTTACGTATTGCTCCCTGAAGCTTTTTGGTAGCTAGATGAGCCCCAGATAGTCTGCTCTGGCTTCCCCCTGCACTTGTTTTAATGTGCTATAGATATGTTCCATAGTGGGGGAGTCTGTGGAGCCCACAGGGATCTCATCCAGGCTTAGACCCCACTGTCTTTTCGTACACTTGCTGGGTTGCAGAGTAGTCCCAAATCAGCTGCTGGGGAACAGCTGAGACTACATTGGTGCAGCAAGCTGAAGCAACCACAGTGCTTGTGAGTCTGCTCCTTGTTTTCCACTTCTTCAGAGTCACTGGGCATTTCTACATTGCAAGAAGCTTAAGCCTACTGCTTATACTACCTCCAGAGGCCCCAGCACACAAGTCTTCTTCAGATAGTTGTTCACTTAACCCTGACAACTCAGACTCATCAGTCAAGGAAAGAAAATGTGTTGCATTGGTCTGGGAAAGTAGTGTATATCAGGGCTCCTCCAGTTAGCTCGAGCCCTTGAGAAGACATAGTTGCGGTGCTATCGCTGTCCCCTCCTGCTGGTTTTGTTCCCCTGTTCCCAAACTAGCCAGGTATTCAAAAGATACAGTGGATGCCTCCCCATGCGGCAGGCTTTTCTCCACTAAGCCTGGAAGACTATGTATCACCTCTGCAGGAGCAGTATTCGGCATTGTTGGTCTACATCGCAATCCCCCCAAATTACTCACAGTCTCATCCGGGCCAGATTCATCTATCTGCTTTTTTTTTGTTTTTGTTGCAGATTTATATAGCACAAACTTGACCTGAAGGTATTGGAGCACTTTACATGAGCACCAGTTACATTACACAAGGACACATTCATTTTTCTTGTAAGTACGGTGAGATTAAGTGATTTGCCCAGAATCACAGGATGTGGATGCGACCCTGAGGTTTGAACCTTGGTTCCCAGCTCCAAAGGTGGCAATAAAGCCATCAGACCACATCCTCTACCCAAGCTTTCCTTGTGCTTCTTCCATCTCTGCGATAATCGAAGACTGTCGTGCGGCTGCGGATGTGAAGATCGCCGGGACTACTAGCTGATTTCTCTCCATGTGTGCCGATTGGCTAGGCGTGACCCGGAGATCCTTCTGCTGTTTGGGCTTCTCTGCCGCTGCCTCTGCCGTCTTATGTAAGATCCGGAAGCAACTCTTCAGAATCCCGAATGTTCTCTCTATCCCATTTCTTGTGCTAATATGTGCCGCGTTGTAGCGTTGCTCCTGTGGTGTTGCTGGGTTGATGTAGGGGGTGAGGATATATTCCCGCAGGGCGTATGCACTGTCACCTACAGGGGGGAAGCAAAGGCTTAGCGGCAGTAATGCTAATACATGTGTGATACTGATGTAATGAATAGGTATGTACCAAGCAAGACATGTGCAGGAATGGCATTGGTCCTACGTGTCTGGTGCTGCAGTAGTGTTTCCAGGTCAGCAATTAGGCGCATTATCATGGCACGAGTGAGACGGTACTTGTCATATACTTCCTCCTCATTTTGGCCCAGCAATGTAATGCGCACTCTGAATAACCTCTCCTGGATCCTCCTCCTGCGCTGTGCTGCTGCATTTATTCTCATCCTCCTTGCAAGCATGTAGAGGGCTGCCATTTTGTGAAAGGAAACAGGGTCTCCAGGCACATTTTGGAAGGCGTTCTGGTGTGTCTGCAACTTTACCTTCTGGTTCTGATTCCCCTTATTCTGCTCATGCTAAATAGCGAGTTTGTAGGTTTTCAGTATTAGCGATTCTTGATGCATTCTTTAGCGATTCTTTATTTGCTACTCGCTAATTCCTGGAGCTATTTGTGTTTTCTCTATTACCGATTCCTTATTTTGCGATTCTTTATTGTAACGGGGATTATTTTAGAGATTCTTTATTTTTTTCGCTATTGGGGTTGATGCATTGGATTTTGGTGTTTGCCACTCGCTAACGGATGATTTTTGTGATTCGGTATTTTTGCGTGGAGATTTTTGCTTGATGCATGTGCCAGTTAGAGATTAACATCCAGAAGACCAAATATATGGTCTTCAATCCAGTCAGTAGTACCCGGCTGAACCCCTGTCTACAAGGCGCACCTCTGGAGACGGTGTCTGTATTTGAGTATCTGGGGATCATTCTAACTGAAAAGATAGATTAGGGGGCACAAATTTAAAAAGCCAGCCTAAAGCTGGCCCAGACCATGGGCGCCTGGCAAAGGTATTCAGGAACTCTACCCACAAACCTATTGGCCCAATGGAAGAAATCTATAAAGTCCAAGCCATGGGTGCTGCCCTGTATGGGGCTGAAATTCGGAGGCATTGCTCACTTGTAACATAACCAAGAATGAGAACACCTTTGCCCGGCAGTTATTTGGTTTTCCTCCCGAGCACTCCTCTCATGCCACTCTGTCTGGACCTTGGGGTAAGGCCAATTGCAGATGAAATTGCTCTTAGACCCCTCACATTCTGGCATTGCATGTGGGTTACCCCAAAACTGGCTGAATACAGGGCAGAGCTGAGGGAGGTTTTGAGTCTCCAAGCCGCAGGAAAATTACCATGGTTAGCTTTTGTAAAGGATACACTTTTGACCATGGGTAGGGGTACAATGCTGAGGTAACCTGCCCTACAATATATAGGAAGGATCTGGTACAGAGCTATAGGTAATGTAAATTTGCCTACCTGCAGCGGAGTCCTACAACTGGCTCTCTTACAACAGTGTTCCTGGGAATTAAAGACAGGCTAGAGCCAGTATTGAATGACATTCGTCCAGCGCTTGCCAGGAAGCTATACCTGCTATTTTGGTATGGGGGTCCTCCCACTGCCCGCCTTCACAAACAAGTGGGCAGGTTCATCCTCTTTGGGCTGCCGGGCCTGTAGTATTACAATGGAGTTGGAATATCATGTACTTTTCTTTTGTCCAGGCTATAGGAAGGCCAGGCACAGATGGTTGAC
Source organism: Triturus cristatus (assembly GCF_964204655.1). Classification (NCBI taxonomy): domain Eukaryota; kingdom Metazoa; phylum Chordata; class Amphibia; order Caudata; family Salamandridae; genus Triturus; species Triturus cristatus. Next base: position 618,289,999 of record NC_140582.1, read on the forward strand.
ACAGATATGTCGAAAGTTGGGAACTACGCGTTGTGTGGAGGCATTTAGATTAATGAAATACAACACCCTTGCTTTCTATCGTATTTTCAGTTTCGCGCTTTTTATTTTCTATGTGGTGTGTACGTAGAACGCTCCTGAAGACCAATCCATAAGCTCTGGAATATTTTACATTTGTTTTTGATATTTACGGTTTTTAGTGTGTTTTTACTGATTGTAATATAGTTCCCACTTGCTTTTAGAAATGCTGTACACTTAATGTAAAACTTTGAATATGAATTGGGCATGCCAACCACTGTGTTGGAAACAATAATCATGATAGGGATCGGGCATGTGCCCATATGGACTGTCTTTATTGTAATGTTACTGTAACGCACATGCACTTTCATGGGCTACTCTAACCCAGAGCCACGGGCTGGGAGCCGTGCCCATATGGGGCGTTTTAAATGTTACTGTATTATATATAAACTTTTATGGAGAAAAAGACGAAATAAAGTTTTTTTGAATTGAATTGAATATATTTCATGTTTCTATTGATGAGAATTTAGACATGCACTATGGTTGTTTTTCAAATATTCTCAATATGCAACATTTGGACACCAATCACTTCATAACGAATCGCGTTTTAAAAGTAGCAAAAAAGAGTAACTTCCTACGATTTCCAAGGTTCTCCTATTTTCCCCCCACTACTTATTTAGCACAATTTAGTAGTTTGTGCAGTGGTTTCAGACCTTTTGCAAAGCAGTTTGTGAATGATTAGCGAATTAGCATATTTGTATTTTTCATACATCAGGTCCTAGGTACTGCAAGCTTAGGTTGTAATTTATTTAGAGTGTCTGAAAAGGCACGTCCTGTTCCTGAAGTCTATTTACAGATGTTAAACTGCTGTCAAGGTAGCTGCAAAGCCAGAGAGACTCGCAGTGGACTGAGGTCTTCCAGAGTGCGGACACTTCAACTGACATGATGTTGGCTTACCTGAATTTAAGATGTTTGCACTGTCTTGGGTAAGGCACGGGGCTTGTGAAGTGTGCTATAACCTTTCATCTTATATTTTTTGTGTGTTCAAATATGTATTAATGGCTGTTATTATACTGATTAGCATCTATTCTCCTGGTATACTGGAACACAGCATGAGGCTTAGAGTTGCCTTAATACCAAAGTGGGTGTATATAATTACCACTAGTTTTACAGGTGAAGGGAAACGTTGTTGGTTGTTAGTACCTAAAATTGTTCTTTTCTATTTACAACACATTACATTCTTGCTGCTATTATAGTGGAGGGCAATTGTTAGCTCTAATGGATATATTACGGTAATGCAAAACAAGGTAACTAATGAGAAGGAAAAGGAGAGGCGTTGGAAATGTGGCTAATTCGGGTGGTAGAAGCAGCTCTACGAAAAAATTAAATAGCAGTCTCATATTTCATCAAGTGAAAGCATTGAACAAAACTGACCTTCTTCAGAAGGGTTCGGAGAGGTTCTCCACTAGGATATGTTTAAAAATAATGGGGACACACGTTTCATTTTATAGCACTAATTCTCAAATATTCTGGCTAAAAATCGGTAACTTTTACTAGTTTGTATTCTTTATAACATGCGCAGGTCCAGGAGGGCGGCAGGGAACTGTTCATAGCATAACAACATCAGGAAACAATCGTAGAACAAGCGTTCAAAATGGAATTGACAAAAGACAATTACATGTGAAAATAATAACATGATAATATTTAATAAATATGTAGAGATGGAATACGCCGATGTAGTTTCCAAAAGGTTCTTATTGTCCGAAAGTGTGCAGTAGGGTTAACACGATCATCTCTGTAAAAGGCCAGTCAGAAACTGACTCAAGCATCCTAGTTGACAGCAGGACATCCATCATCATGTATTAAGGCACTCCTCATCTTTGCATTCCTCAAGTTGTGTTGAGGTGCGGGACAAGCAATCAGCTACAACGTAATCTTTATCAGGCCTATAAAAAATTTTATAAATAAAATCCTGCATTCGCATAGAAATACGAGCGATCCTGGCAGAAACAGTTGCTGTTCCCTCTGTGGTCAATAATTTCACTAATAGTTTACGGTCACAACGTATAATAACAAGTATGACCCCAGACGAATGCTCTAAATGTTTCAGAGGCAATGTTTCCTTCTCCATCAGTTGGATATTTGTCCTCAGTAGGTGACAGTGACCTAGATGCAAATGCTATTACATTTTCAGTACCTTTTTTATCCCCTTGGGAGGGTACTACTCCCAACCCTTTGTTGCTTGCATCAGTAGAGATGCAATCCGCAGTGAGGTCAAAACTGTACAATAAAGTGCCATTGGAAATAGCATTTTTTATAATCATGAAATCATGCTCACATTGCTGTGACCACACACACTTGCCCTCTTGTTTCAAAGGTTTTCTAATATGGTAGCATTTCTCAGCAAACCTTGGAATGTATTTAGCACAATACTCCGCCAACCCAAGAAAGGAACGTGCACCCTCTTTTGAGCTGGGAGTAGCTGAATTTGTAATGGCTTGTACCAAAGATGGTTGGGCTTAACTCCTTACTCATCAATTGCATGACCCAAATACGTGACGCTGTTTTCAGCAAACCTGCACTTGCTGAATTCTACTCTTCTTCCTTACTCTTACCAAAAACTAAAATGACATCCTGGAAGAACATTAGGCCTTTTGCCTTGCCGAATCAATTGAACATTAGATGCAGAAAAATGGCAGTGGCTGACAGAAGTCCAAAGGGCATGCATTTGTATTGAAAAAAAACATCTAGGGTAATGAAGGCAGAGTCAGGAGTTAAAGATACCTGGTGGTAAGCAGAGAAGAGGTTGATGTTTAAAAACTATCAAGCATCCTTGAGCATGCAACCATTTCATAATCTTAGGCAGTGGAAACCTAACAATAATTATATTATTATTAAGATAGCGCTAGTCAACACACAATCAAATGTTTCCATTATTTCATTGAGCGAAGACTACTGGGGCCATCCACTCAGATGTTTCCACTGGTTCTATAATCCAGACTCTTCTAGTTTCTCCAATTCTTTTCATAATTGTTCCCATATTGCAATTGGTACATTTCTTACTTTGTGAATTCTTGGCAAGCATCCTCTTTAACTCAAATATTATGTTCAAACCCCTTCAGATTTACTAGATCTGTCATAAAAACAGTAGGAAAAGTATTTTGTACTTCACTACCCAAAGCGGTGTCTTCATCCACAAGCAACACTTGCTCTTTGCTTTTAGGGTGCTGAATAATATGGAATATGGAGGTTCTTCTGATTCCGCCACCCAAGTACAGATGGTCCCATCCTTGCCAAATAAAGTTTCCCATGAGAAACTCTGTTTGAACTTAAAGGTCTGCCAACGAAAACCTGGAACTTAATGTGTTTCACCCCCAAACCCTTTAGGATTAATGTCAGATTCCTCTAGGAAATCTCCAATTTTCCCAATTAATGTATCACTCCTGACACCCTCATTAATGATGGTGTAAGAGGAACCAGCATCTACATACATGGTTAATCCTACTCCACCAATTGTCATCCAGCACTCTGGTTTGCCTTTGCAAATTGAATCATTCACATTTAGGATTAACCTCTTTTCAACATTCAAAACAATGTTTACATTTTAACTCTCCAGCTTGGAATCATCTTCATCATCATACTTCAGATTCCCATGCACACACTTTACACATTTCGTTTTCCTGGATACTTTCACATAGTGGCCTTTGATTCCAAAATTGCTGCAGATTTGATTAATTACACAGCAATTTTTGCTAAAAGCTAGGTGATCCCTACTGTCACACCTAAAGCACCTGCCCTTTTCAGGCTTTTGTCTTGCTCTAGTATTATCTTTGACCTGTGAACCACTCACTTTCGTGCTATAACTTTTAAGAACGCTGTTCACAGAAGCTGTTTTTTCCCTTGTCTTTTAACGCTGAAATTTCTGCTTTCCTAACCAATGTTAGAATACTTTTTAAAGACGAATCTACATTCATCCATAACCTCTCCTGTATGGCTAGGTTGCAAGCATGCATTATTACTTGGTCCCTAATAAGGTCATCCAATAATGCCCCAAACTTACAGTCACCAGCAAGCTTTGTAAATCAGCTACATACTCATCCACTCTTTCTGTTTTGCTTTGTTTGCGTTGAAAGAATTTGTATCTGCTGATTCCCACACATACGTTGGGTTCAAAATGCTCATCTAGGTCATTTAAAGCTGCTAAAAATACATTTACATCCCCCACAACAGGCCTTTTAGTCATGCCTAAATACATTTATAACCCAACAGGACACACTCAAATGTAGCAGAATTTGTTTCTTTTGTGCAGAGACATGTCTTCGGCATCTTCAATGGCATCAATTTAGCTAGTAAAATATTCTTTCCATTCTGTCTATTTCAATTGTGGTTCAGCATTTGTTGATTAGAAGAGTTGAGGAGGACTGATTGTAATACTTTGATGACTCATTTTATGATGGACTAGTTCATTCGTAATCTCTTTTTGCATGTTGTCTGCCACTGTCTAATCTTCACTGTCTAAAATGAGAATAGTTGCAGACTTAAATAAAATATAATCACCAGGCTACCCAGATGTAGACACAGGGAAAGATAAAATCCCGATTACTCGACAATATGAAACAAGTAATTGAGTCACTGTGAAGCGTGTTTCCAAAATGAACACGTTGTGAAGAAGAAACAAAGCAAATTCCTCTATGTACCGTAACCACAAGATGGTGCCTACAATGGGTCATGTAACAGCGACCTTGTGTGCAGTACAAGCAACTTAACTTGCTAGCATGTTAGAAACTTTGCTAGGCAGCAGCAATGCACATGCGGTAGGGCCAGTACGTGGAACCCCTTTGAGCCCACTTATTTTTAACATATATGTCACACCCCTGATTCAGTTGGCGGAGGAGCTTGGAGCCAAAATTATTACATACGCCGATGATACACAGCTTCTGTCTACTTGGAAAAAAAACTAAGTGTTCCACTTCTTTGGCAAAAAACTGTCTGAGAGCAGTCTTTCAATGGCTGTGCAATTAAAATGAAAGAAGGATAATTCGGAAATCCTCCTTTTTTGGGAGTTTCCCTTCTCAGTTTAGGGAAGCACTCTGGCCTGCTGAATATCCCATACCTGCTTCAGTGGGGCAACCCGCATAAAATCTTGGGATTTGGTTTGAATAGAATCTGTCTTTTACTACTCAGATCAAGAAGCTTGCTGGGCATTGCTTTGGTGTACTTAAATCCCTCCGAAAATGTCTCCCGCTCCTCCCTAGGGCGACCAAGGAAATGGTTACTCACGCCTTGATACTCTCTCGTATTGAATATTCCAACGCCTTGTACTTGTTTCAGCTGAACAGACTGCAGGTAGTCCAGAACGCAGTGGCCAGGCTTCTTTTTAACATCCCTATAAGATCTAGCATAACACAACATCTGAGCAAACTTCACTGGCTGCCTATGGCCGAAAGAGTTAAGTTCAGAGCCCTTGTCCTGGCACATTCTGCCTTGCATGGATCTGGTCCAATCTATCTAAGGAAATCCCTCAGGTTCTATGTTCCTGCTAGGCAGCTGTGCTCAGCTTTTCAGCTTCTAGCTCACATACCTCGCTTTCGTCTCAAGAGAATGGGTGGCAGATCTCCTGCTTTCAGGGCCACTTTGGCCTGGAATTTGCTTCCATTCACCTTTCGCAGCACTCAGGACCCCATTCTCTTCAAGAAAAGAATGAAAATGTATTTTTTTTATCTAAATGGGCCCTTCTTTACCCTGTCTAGGTTGGTGCCTGGACACTCCTTAGAGTATCTGAGCGTGCTACATGCTTCAATAACATAGCATAACATAACTCTGGTTCCCAGTCTGGCTAAGTTGTCAAAGTTAAGTACTGCGTGCAGAACTAACGGCCAGCAGGGAAATCCAAAATCCAGCACCTACCAGACTAGAAACATGTCTCCTCTGACATTTTGCAAGGATGACATTGGGCATCCTACAAGAAAACATGCACAGTATGGCTGCTGAAGTATGATGAAGCGATACCACTCGTAAATGCGAAATCCCGGTGGATCCTTGTCCACTTTAGGGAAGAGATCCTTGTCAACAATTGTAGAGATGGAATACACCTATGTAGTATTTAGAAGGCTCTTTAATGGCCTAAAGTGCGCAGCAGGGGTAACACGATCATCTCTGTACAAACACCAGTCAGAAACTGCCCCAGCATTCTAGCACCCGAACACAAATCAAATCATCACAACACACAAGGCCAACGCATGCACTCAAAGAAAAGCATTCATGAGCCACAACAGAAAGCTTCAGCTGCTCATTGATGAGACATCATTAAGACTTATTGACAAGAACTGTTGTACCGTAGTGAGGAGGAAACAAAGAGAGCCTTGACAAGTTCATAAAAGAGCAGGTATAAGTAGAGCGGCTTTTTTGGCCATACAAGTTGGAAATTAGCTGTTCGGGGATGAGACCCTAGGAAGAGCAAATAGAATACAAGGGATATTACCTCTAGCTTGAATGAAAAATGGGGGATGGAGTTCCAAATGTTGTCCCTGCATATGAGAGTTTTTCTGAACATGAGTACACATGTATTGAGTTGTATTGATTCACAGGGACTGACATTTAAAATTTGAGAGCTAAACCCTGAGGAGAGTCAGCATGTAAGATGTTGGCCACCAAGTATGTATTTGATGCATTAGCCCTTAATTTAAATCGATTGTAGTGAAAATAGCACTGGTGGAATGTGGTCAAAGCTTCTGCTACCTGGGACAATTCTGGTTGCTGAGGGTAGGCCTCATTTAGTGGAACAAGATGACCTTAAAGTATCCAAGTGAGGACAGAATGGACTGAGGATTATACCACTATTTTTAGCTTCTGTTTAGTAATGAAAGTTGTTATCATGTTTGTTTAAGTTTACTTTTGTCATATTGCTTATGTACTTATGGAGATTAAGTAATTTGTTAAAAACGGAACCAATAGTTGTTTAAGTTTTTATGATGGTCATTTTTCAGTAAAGTTTATTGTTAGATTTGAATCAAAATTGAATTGGTATGGTTATGTTAATAAGAAAAGCAGTAGAAACTCAATGTTATCAATTATATTATTTCACAATCCCATTGTTAGTATAGAATGCCATTACTGGGCAGTAACACCTTGAGGGATTTGAGGTACAAGTTATTGATCCAGAAGCCTAGGATAGACCTTTGTGGCAGCTTCAGAGGAGGGGATCTGGATTTAAGATTTATTTGCTTATATTGATTGTGAGAAGATGATTAAGTACAAGGAAACCACTAGATATCTATACCCTCTATAACTTTGCAGTCTTTAAAGTTTTATAGTAGAATTAATTATAAAATAAATAGTAAAATTGTTTGATTAACAGTTTCAAACAAGGCGAACAGGGCATTAAGAATAAGCAAACAGGAGCTGTTGCTATCAAGAATGTGCAAGGCATTATCAATAATTTGCAGTATGGCCAACTCTTAACTGCGTACCTAGGGAAATATGGCTGAAGAGCATCATGAAAAATATTATGACTGATTAATTCATTCAGTTGAATGTCAACACAACCCTAAAGAATCTTTGTTAGCAAAGGTATATGCAAGATGGGAAATAGTTATTAAGGTCTTCTGAGCCTGCAGACTTTTTTTTTATTGGTAGTGAAATGTTTTTGTTTTGTGGCAGCCCAAATATTTTCCCTGATCTAGCGAAAGGTCAACTAGGTTTGTTCAGTTTGGAGTGACTGGCTTTGTAAATTCACTCAGGCCAGAATTGGCAATAGTGTTGATTAGCTTAATCTTGGAAATCTCTTAAAATTGTGTGCAATTATTTAGATATTTTCTTTTCAGAGTTGGATCATTTGAGTTATCAGAGAGCAGACAGATGTAAAGTTCAATGTTTTTGACTTTGTTATTAAATGAGTTTTCAAATTCCTCACATTTCCTGTCTTGACCATCTACATAGAAGAAGTATGACTGATTTGCTTTTTGTTTGACAACTTCAGAGTCATTCTTGATAATGAGAACTCCGTCTATTTGTCTTTTTTTATCATGGGGACTTTGGTTTAAAAAATATGTTCACTATATGTTTTACTATCAGGTCAAAGATTTTTGAGGTTCAATATGAGAGAGTTTTACTCCATCTACATATCTCTGCATTTTGAGGATATTAATTCATAGACAAACATTTATATAGACCGCAAAATATCGAGGGACTCTTGCGTGCGGGAGCAAACATACAAGTCTGCTTCCAGCCGGCAGGAACTTTAAACATGCTTCGTCCGGCTGGGAGCAGACATGTGTTCTTTTAACCTGCCACACACTCCTGCAGGCTAAGAAACATAACCCATTTTCCTCCAGGCAGGATGAATGCTAGCTGCTGCACCATGCAGGGAACTGGCTCGGACTGCATGGGTCCTGGAGCCCCCCCTGCAGCCCCCAATGAGGTGAATGGTAGGTGCTGCAGGAGGGCAGCTGGGCACCTACTTATAATAAATGCAGGCCTGAGGAGATGTGGTACCTGGGGCTAAAATGGGCTCGTTGAGATGGGCCTCCCATTTATAAGAACTCTATAAAATCAGTGATGTAATTAATGATGTCGTGAGCGAAGTCATAAATGATTTCATAGAACGTGTCATGAGTGATGTAATACGTGAGGTTATAACTAGGGGTGGGCGGAATTTGCGAAATCCACTTTCGCAAATTATCGCAAAAATGTTTAAAATTATCGCAAACAAGCGGAAATATTGCGAAGATGCGGAATTTTTCCCCCCACATGTTCGCGAGATTTTATGCATGGTTGCGGGTCACCAACTTACCCATGTGGTTGCTCGCGGGCGCGGCCATCTTGTTTTGAGTTGTCTCGCGGTGCATGATCGCGAGAAGAAAGACGTGATCGCGTGACGCATGACGTTACTGCAGGCGAGAACTGTCGCGAGACAGCGCAAATGGCTAAAAACAATCCAACATCTCATGGAGAACGCGACCGGATCAAGAAAACTTGTCGGCGAACGCAGGGATTCAGGTATTATTTTACAGCGCGAGCAAGAAACAAATTATCGGCAAGCTGCGGAAAGCGGAAATTTTGTCAAATTGTCGCAATTTCCGCGAACGGAACAACATTTTTGCCCAGGCCTAGTTATAACAATACATGGAGGGGGCCCGAGTTTTAGTTAGATCTGCTAAATGTAAATAGTGAATTTCTATGTTTTGTTTGCTCAAAAGGTAAAGGTTAATGTTGTCCCTGACATCTTCACCTAGCTATAACGTCACTATAATCTTTGCTTTTTTAGTGAATGTCTAGGTTTTTATAACAAAACAGATCTTTTTTATCATACCCAACTACATCATTACTTTATCCCTTATGCATATATCTATATGTCGCCAGTACGTAGTTGTTAGGAACTAGTTTCCATAGGAAAAGCGTTTTTTGACCTGTCTTTATCTTTGAAGTCATTTGACGAATCTTCACAAAATATTGCCAAGATGTGCTGGTGATTCTCGCTGCACATGGTAAGGATTGGGGTGGTCCATCAAGTTGGAGCTGGAAAAAATGGGGGGGAAAGGAAATGTGCATTTCCTATGATAGTTTGCATAGAAATTTTAGGCACAACAGTTGCCCGAACCACTCAACAGACTGCCCCAAATTTGGCAGAATTATTTATTTTTTTGTGAAGTTTTATAAAGCGCGAACTAGACCAGAAGGTATCAGAGTGCTTTACATGAGCACCAGTTACGTTAGATGGACACATTCATTTTTGTTAGGCTCGGGGATATTCCGTGATTACCTCACAATCACAGAATGTTTAGCATTCCTGCCGAGACTCAAGCCTGGTTCCCCAGCTCCAAAGTTGACCACCCTAGCCATTAGGTCACATTCTCTCCCCCAAAAAGAAATGTAGCTGTTGGTCCAGAAAGTGAACTTCTTGTGAATTTGTGTAAATTTATTTAGCCGTTTTGGAGATATTAAAGGAAGTCAAAATTTGTATATATAGGAACACAGATCGTCCGAGGGTCCGATAGTCCCCGTGCTAAAAAATGTGATTAGCTGCCAACCAGGAAGCGTTGGCAGCCATCTTGGGACTCAGCCTCTGCTGAATCTTATTAAAAACATTTAAAAAAAAGAAAAGAATACACTGATCCACTAACTGTAGTCCTGTGGTCCCCCTGTTACCCCGACATGGCCAAAAAGAATTTTAACATACAAAATGCTGATGCGTGAAATTGACGGAGCTGGCAATTTGCAGCAAAATGTTAAAAAAAAGCCAAGTAGGGGCCCACCCTTCTTGCGCTTAATTATGCCCCTGGGACCACCACCTCCCCAGGGCTTTATTTTAATAATGCAGGGGACTGCTCAAACTCCCTGAGCCCCAGGGACTAGCATCTCGCTGGGGTTAAATACAAAGAAATAGGAGGCACTCAGACCCGCCCAGAGAACCACCACCTCCCCGCGGCTAAGTTAAATAAGGGGCAGGTGGGCCGCCTGGGCCCCTTGTACTGGGATCCACCACCTGCCCAGAGCTTTCTGTTTTTTTGAAGGAGGGGGGCCGAGTGCTCCCCTGGTCTATTCTCGACTCTGGGGACCACCATTGCCTGGGGAAGGTCCTTGAAAATTAAAAAAGGGGAGCCAGGGCTGGCTCCTGCTTTGTCCCGGGTTACCAACCCCCAGGACATAGGTGTGTGCTTTAGCTTGGCAGGAGCTCCTGCCAAGCTAAATCAAACACTCTGCTTCCAGCGGGAAGAAGCTGTCAAAGTGCCCCTGCCCATTGGAAGCAAAGGTTTAATCTCTTTCCCTGACCCAGACATGCGGGCAGGGAAAGAGATTAAACAATTGCTTCTAGAGAGCTGTCTTTCCAGCACCTCCAGGGCTGGACTGGCCATAGCGGGCATCAGGCATTTCCCTGCTCGGCCGCTAGGGTGGGGGCCGGTTTTGGGTCCCTGGGGGCCATTTTTCTTACTGGGGGTCGGCAATATCGGCCCCCAGTAACAAAATTGGCCGAAACTGGCCATCGCAAACTGCTCGGCTGCACTCCCCCTAACCGCAGGGGGGGGCAGCTGAGCAGTTTGCCAGGGACGGTTTCTGTTCCCAGTCCGGCCCTGAGCACCTCCCTCCATGCAACAGCAATGCCAGCTCCCACAAATGATGGGGAGCTGGCCTTGAGGGCCCCCCCATGGTCCCAGGGAAAAGAGAAGAAAGGGGCAAAATAAACATCAGAAATGAGCAGAAAGAGGCAACATAAAGGCGGGAAACAAGCAGAAAGAGGCAGAATAAAGGTTCGAAACGTGAAGAAAGAGGCAGAATACAGGTCAGAAATGAGCAGAAATAAGCAGAATGAAGCTTAGAAAAGAGCAGGAAGAGGCACATTAAAGGTCAGAGAATCCAGCAGAAAGAGGCAGAATAATGGTCAGAGAAACAAGCAGGGAGAGGCAGAATAAAGGTCAGCAACAAGCAGAGAGAGGCAGAATAAAGGTCAGCACCAAGCAGAAAGAGGCAGGTTAATGGTGAGCAACGAGCAGAAAGAGGCAGAAAAAAAATCTGAAGCAAGCAGAGAGAGGCAAAGTCAAGGTCAGTAAAGACCATAAAGAGGCAGAATAAAGGCCCCAAATGAAGAGAAAGACGCAAAATAAAGGTCATAAACGAGCAGAAAGAGGCAAAATAAAAGTCAGAAAGGAGTAGAAAATTAAAGACTAAAGGCCAGAAGGGAGCAAAAAGAGGCAGAATAGAGGTCAGAAACCAGCACCAAGAGGCTAAATAAAGGTAAAAAACAAGCAGAAAGAGGAAAAATAAAAGTCATGAGCGAGTAAAAAATTGTAAAGTAACTGGTAGAATAGAAGGTCAGAAACAATGAGCAAGAGGCAAAATAGAGGTCAGAAATGAGCATCAAATGCAGAATAATGGTCAGCAGGTGCAAGCAGAAGGAGGGTAAATAATGGGCAGAACAAGCAGAAAGTGGCAAAATAGAGGACAGTAGGGAGAAGAGCAAAAGATACACAGATGATGGACGGAATGCAGGGCAAATCAAACATACACTCCCAGTCAAGAGATCTGGGTTAAATCCATCCTTCTTTTGCTCACCATGTCACTCCAGGTTAGACCCAGCCATATGCAAATCAGTCTTGACCCTGTTCTTAATGGGAACAGTCCAGTCCGAACTGCCAAGCCAGGTCCTCCCTGGACTGGAAACAATCATCCTGGGACCGGTTTCGGGACATCGCCCCTCATCAGCCATACTAGCTTGAATCCAGTGACAGAGTAAGCTCAGGACCCACATCTGAGCATGCCCGGTGCACTTAGGGCAAGAAAGCAAAAGACACACAGATGATGGATGTAATGCAGAGCAAATCAAACATTCACCCCAGTCAAGAGATCTGCGTTAAATCCCTTGTTATTTTGCTCACCTTGCCACCCCAATTTACACCCAGCCATATGCATATCAGTCTTGACCAGGCTCCTTATGGGAACAGTCTAGCCTGAGCTGCCAGGCCAATTCATCCCTGGACCAGAAATAAGCATCTTGGGACCGGTTTCGGGGTTTCACCCCTTATCAGCAATGTTAGGTTGACTCCATGAGCATGGAGAATAAGGGACCAACATCTAGGCATACCCATCCTACTCGGAGTGACAAATACAAAAAGAACAATTGATCGACAGAATGTTGAATAAGTGTGTCTGGTGTACTCTACTCCGCCGGTGCAATTCACAGTTTTTGACACTCTTCACTCTGCATAAAGTGCAGAGCTCCTAAAAAAACTCTACCACCTGCTGCGTAGCAGAGTCTACCAGTGCCCTTACTTAGCTTTAAATCCATGTGTTCAATGAGGATAAGACGGATCCTGGAAGCATTTCTAATGCTGCTGTGACACTGTCATCTAGTGGAAGCCATTAATGTTTAACTTTATCACATTCACTTACACTGTGGGAACTGAAAGGAAAGCTAAATTGGTTAAGATAGGAAGGAGGAGAAAGAGGCATGAAACTGAATGCAGCCTTGTTATTTAAATTTGGCGTTTGACTCCTTAGAACCATAATATCCACATTTTAAGTGTTCCAAACTAAGCACTTTCCAGAGCTAAATCAAATGACTACTTATGCTTGCAGATGCTGACATCCAGTATCTGCACCAGGTGGGTCCCACACACCTGAGCCATTGTGTCGCAGTAGCCCAGCTCCCAGTTCTTGCTTCTGCATGGTTGCCACTTGTCCTTTATACAGTGCCTGCAGCAATCGCATGGGCCTGTAGTGTACTTCCCGCTGCAGGTGAAAGGGATTGGGGGGCACTGCAGTTGGAAGCCAGAGCATCTAAAAGAAGCATGGTAAAAAGAAAAGAGAAACACTTGGGGATTCATTGTCATTCCAGCACTGCTCCAGACACTCTTTAAAAAGGTCTATAGCTGGAGTTAACATTAAATCTCCTGGATGGAAAGAATTGCAAGCTTAACATTACTCTCCTTCCCAGCCTATGATACGTGGTTCAGTCACTGCACTTGTGCTTCTCTGTTGTGTCTTAGCCCAATTAAACAAAAGGATACAATTTAGTGGGTACTATGTCCCAGGCACTGTTCCGTTTTCAATGATTTACATGTGCTGCTGTGCCACACTGCCCCCTCCATCCTCTCAGCCTGCATTTATGTAGAGTGCAGACAAAACATTGACCCCATTGTTCAAAGAAGGAACTACAAGTACTTTGGCTCAGGCTTGAGAGGGAAGAGTGTCTCATGTTTTTTATTTCCTCTTTTCACACATTAGTCTGGGAAATGGTTCAGCAGTGCCACATACTGATGCTTTAAACAAATATTTGTGTTTTTAATGTTAGCGACAATGTGAGCCCTAGGCCTAATCTTTTTTTATTGTGGGGTACTGCATCCGAGGTGAAGACTGATGTCGGCATTCTCCCCTGCTGCCATTTGGCATTGTTCCTAGAGGTAACTGCTATACAGAAGGTCTGCAAAGTTATAAGCCTAACATTAAATAATAGTCTTATATCATGTGCTGTACAAATAAGCTAATTAATGCCAAGGTATGGGCTATGCCACCCTTTCCACAGCAAAGTCGGCTCTTGCACAGGGTTTTGGCATCTGGTGCTCAGGGGATACCAGCTGTGGGAGGTGGGGCAAATTGGTACACCAGTGTGGCGATTCGACACACAAGTAATTATGGAGATGCTGAGCTGGCAGAAGGTCAACACCATGCAAGCCTGGATGAATTGCTGGCCCAGCCTTGCATTCTTTACCTAAGTTAATTAATTGAAGGAAGGTGCGGGCACCCTGAGGCCATGCCCCCATGTTAAGTAACTCACGGCAGGGTGGACCCACAAGTTTCCATGCAGCATTTCATTTACAGAGCCATGCCAGCTACCATAGGTTATTGGCATGTGCTCTTGCCTATGGTCTCCAAGCACACCTTTAAAAACAAAAGCTTGAATCCTGTGAGGGTAGGCAACACAGCAACTCAATTCAAGTTAAGAGAGTAAGACTTTCCCACACCTCCAGCTTTTGGAACTCTGCGTAATTTGGCAAAGTATTTTAGTATCTCAGCAGATTTTTTGAAAGTGAAACTCCACAAGCTCCACCCAGGCCTGATGTTGAGCAATGTCAAACGTTCATCCCAGTACATAGATCTAGGCCTAAATCCAACCTATGTATGCTTCCCATGCCATTTGAATTTACACCAATCCGTATGCAAATCAGTCTTGACCCCATTCCCTATGGAGTAGTGCAGCCTGAAATGCTAGGCCAGGTCCACCCTTGACCGGAAACAAGTATCATGGGACTGGTATGCAGGTTGTACCCCTCATCAGCCAGGCTAGCTTGACTCCAGTTGCATAGAGAGTACAGGACCCACATCTGGGCATACCCGTACCACTCGGGGTGACAAATGCAAAAAAAGAAATTGATGGACAGAATGTTGAACAATGTCAAACATTCACCCTGGTACAAAGATCTGGGCGTAAATTCATCTTTTTTTCCTCCAACATGCCATTCCAGTTTAAACCCAATCATACGCAAATTTGTCTTGACCCTGCTCCCTATAGGAGCTGTCCTGCCTGCCAGGCCAGGTCTTTTTACTGGGGTAAATATTTGACATTGTTCAACATTCTGTCCATCAATTGTTCTTTTTGCATTTGTCACCACAAGTGGGACAGGAGTGAGAAGAGGCAGAAAAACACGCAGAAAATGAGCAGAGGAGGCACAAAACTGAAGGCAGCAAAGGGTAGCAGACTGATGGCAAGCAGGTTGAGAGAACCATCATAAGGAGAGCTGGCAAAAGGACCTCTTCCCATATACCTCCCTACTTTCTTTACCACACACCCACTGACAGACCCTCTCACATACTCATGCACCCACTCACTGACCCACTCAGAGACTCCCACATGTTATGTTATGTTATATTATGTTATGGTGGATTTATACCGTGCACAAACACTCAAGAGTGTCCTGGCGCATGATATAACCGTGACCTGGTGAAGCGAAGAATTTACAACAGCTGCTTGAAGAGGTAGGTTTTAAGTTGCTTTTTAAAAAGTCTGAGGTCCTGAGTGTTATGTAATTCCAGGGGCAGGGAGTTCCATGCCATAGCTGCTTTAACGGAAAGGGACTGACCCCTCAGTTGCGTTTTGTGGAATCATGGGATCACCATCCGTCGTTGGGTGGCAGAGCGCAACGATCTATTGGGGACATAGAAAGCAAAGCGCTTCCTGATGTACATTGGTGCAAGACCGTGCAGGGCTCTATGCGCCAGGGTGAGGGCTTTAAATTGCACTCTCTGGGCAACAGGAAGCCAATGCAGATCTCGTAAATGCTGTCTTATGCTAGATCTTCCAGAGATGTTAAACAGAAGTCTAGCCGCGGAATTCTGTATGGTCTGTATTTTTTTTTGCAGATATCCAGGAATACCAATATACAGAGCATTGGCATAATCTATGCGGGAGAGAATGAGAGCACGGGCGATCATTTCCTTGGCCGGCCTCGGAAGCAGGGGAAGAACCTTCTTAATGACTTATGAGTGCTGAAGCAAGTACATCCATTGATAGATATAGAAACCCATGCACCCACTCACAGATCCATTTAAGCACTCTTTCACCCACCCACTGAGAGACTCTTATTCCCATTCACAGACCCACTCAGAGACTCATGTACCCACTCACAGATCTACACAGTCACACACTCACTGACTGACCCACTCAAACACTCACTTACCCCCTCACAGACCCACTCAGCAGCTCACACAACTGCTCACAGCCCCGCTCAGACAATCATACACCCATTCACGTACCCTCTCTGAGACTCATCCATTCACTCACAGATCTTGAAATACACTCATGCATCCACTCACAGACCCAGTCAGAGACACACACACCAGCTCACTAACTCAGAAATGCATGCACTCACCCACAGACACACTCCAAGACGCATGGACTCACTCACAGACCCACTCATACACCCACTCAAAGACTAACTCAGACACTCTAACACCCACTCACGGACTCAATGAGACACTCTTGCACTCACTCACTCAATCACTGATAAAGGTTATTGGTTACATTTAGGAACTAGAATTAAAAAAACCTTAGAAATTCACTGAAAAAAATATAGGTTACAGGAATATTATATTTGGGCTCAGATTTCACTTATACAAAACCATTGAAGTTCAGCAGTTAAAGTAAGCTGCGCTAACTATAACTTATGCCCCCACAATGCACTGCTTATGACCTCACACTTTACCTCATTTATGACATGGTCAGTGACATCACTGATGACCTCTCAAATGACATCACCGATGATTTTACTGCTTACATCATCCTCAGAAGCAGTCACATACCCAATCACACTCCTATACAGCATCTCATACACTCACTCACACATTAACACAACCACTCACATATCCATTCGTAGACCCATACAAGTACTCACAGAACCACTCACTCAGCCATAGAGCCACTCACACACCCACTCACTCACCCATACAAGCATTCACACACCCACACAACCACGTACATACCCATTCACACATTAATGCAAGCACTCTCACATCTGCTCACTCTCCCATACAGCCATTCACACCGGCACCAATACAGCCACTCACACACCAACTTACTGAACAAAACAACCACTCATACAGCCATTCACTAACTCATACATCCACTTACACACCCATTCACTCGCTCATACAGCCATTCAGACACCCACACACTCACTGTAGGAAAGTGCCTCTTTTGACATGGTTAGTCTCCACCTTTTGCTGGGAACATGATGTGATTTCGAATGAAAGCACACAGAGTCCCTATTAACTAACCCCGGGCGTAGCACTACGCTTCGCCCACGTAGTGTACGTAGCGCTGCCTGCTTCGCACTTTCCGAAGTAGGCGAAGCAGGGCAGCGCTACGCACACGCCGAGGGCGAAGCGTAGCTGCTTGCCACCCGCCACCCACCTCCCGCCTGCCCTCCTTTTAATAATATAAGCAATGAAAAATAAATTAAAGTAAGTCGACTTACCGTAAGCGCGGCGTCTCCGGGGCTCCCTCTTTCTGTTTCTAATTTCTTCTGGCAAATGCGCATGCGCGGACACCCGCGCATGTGCATTTCTCGCGAGAAATGCGCATGCGCGGGCGTCCGCGCATGCGCATTTGTCAGAAGAAATTAGAAACGAAGAAGAGGGAGCCCCGGAGACGCCGCGCTTACGGTAAGTCGCTTTACTTTAATTTATTTTATGTTGCTGATATTATTTAAAAGAAGGGCAGGCGGGAGGTGGGTGGCACGTAGTGGGGCTACGCGAAGCGCGTAGTGTGCGTAGATTTGGGCACACTACGTGCTGCTTCACGTAGCCCCACTACGCCCACTACGCCCACCCTTACTATTAACCAGGTTTCCCTTGCCAAAAACTGTACCATGATTGGCAAAACTTCAGCAACCCCTGTAAGTCCCTGGTAGATGGTACCACTGGTATCTGGGGCATTGTACTGAATGGGGCCCACTAGGGCCTCTCCCAAACAAAAAGAGGGTCACCTAGGGCTACAGCACAAATTCTACCACCCTTGGGACCCCTCACCAAGACCAAGCAAACTGTCATTCCAGTCTGCGTGTCTTGGTGTAGAGAAACATGAGGATTCATCATGGCACACCTCCCTGTCTGCCATGCCCCAGACACTGCATGAGGTATTAGTTAGTCCCCCATACTGCACACCTTACTACCTAAGCAGATATAACTCTACAATAGTAAAGGCCATTCTTGGATATTGTAAGTGTGCAGGAAAGCCATATACAGTGCATGGGCTGGACACCCATCATTATGTGTTCCCCAGCACCTTGAAGGCTTCACTATCACCAGGGATGTTTGGTACCAAACATCTTATCTTAATAAATCCACACTGATGCCAGTGTTGGGATTATTAATAATTGCACACAGAGGGCACCATAGAGGTGCCCCATGAAAACCTACCAAACACTGGTGGGACTCTGACTAGTCTTAACTAGCTTGCCATCACCAGCTATGTTTCTCATCTCATGGGGGTGAGAACCTTTGATCTCAGAGGCCAGGAACAATGTTCTGATCGGAGGTGCTTCACATATCTGCCAGGCCGTAATGGCATTCCAAGGCGGGAGACATCAAAGGTAAGGCCACCTTTGAAATGCAATTTAGGCTTCTCCATTTAGTGGAGGATGCCAATCCCCTGTCCTGCTCCACTTTTGGCAGGAGGACAAGTGGGAAACTTAGTTGGATTAGGAGATGGCCCAAATTCAACAAGCACCACCCCCAAGGTGGGGTAGGTGATGTGGATCCCACTTTTCAATTCCTCCATCTTGTATTGGAGAGAAATAGACAACTAGGGTAAGGGCTATGCCCACTAAACAACGGAAGAGGTCATAGGGAATGTAGTCATCCTATAAGTAGGTAGCCCATTGGCTACTACTTGGAACACCCTTTAATGCCCCTATAGTTAGTATTTAGGTGGCAACCCAAGACTCAGTACTTCACATTCAATGGACGTAAGAAGAAAACAGACAAGGAAGAGCTTCTGAGCCAAGAATGGTGCTCCTGTTGCAGACATTTGGCATGACACTGTGCCTGCTGCCTCAAGAACTCGACCATCATGCTGTGCTGTCCTTTCCTTCTGCTGTGAGGCCTCCAAAGAACCCCAGAGCATCTCCAGCTCATTGACAATCACCATGGAACTCCCTTGGAGTAGAGGAACTATTCCCCTGCAGTCCACAGGCACCGGACCTGCAGAATCTGACTTACCGACTTGGAGCTAACCAGTGACATGGATGCAGCAACCAACCCAGAAGAGATACAACAGCTTCAGAGGGTCATATCTGCCCTCCTAACAAGTGAAAGGACACCAGGACCTACCAGAGCCATGCCATAACAATAACTGAGATACCGGGCCAACTGCAGCTGACACTGAGACTAAGGGTCCAATCCGGACTCCAAATACCCAGGAAGCAAGCACCCATTGAGGGACATCAAGGGCCCAGAGACCTACTTTGAGAGTGGCCCAGCTGTCCAGGAATCAGCTGTGCAACCTACCTGATCCTGACCACAGAGATAATCTTGTCACACAAAGCCCGGCTGACCTACCTGCTCTACGCCCAACAGGCCTGAGCCGGGGCATTAACAAACTAGCTGTGCCTGAGGCCCTTGTGACTTGATACCTCTTTTGGGGCCCTTGGACTTACCCGTAAGTTCCCCTGTGTAGTCTGTTTTGAAGTGGCCCCCTTATCCAAAGCGCATCTGCTACCAACAACCTCAGCACCCTGCTACCGCCCGAATCCAGATGATTTGCTGGTGGAACATTGGACCTGGCCATGTTACCCTCCAAAAACCTGCAGGTGAACCCCAAGAACCAACTCTACGAGTTTCAATACATTTCGGTATTTTTCTCCATAGATTTCTATTGTTTGTAATTGCGCACAGCTGTGAGATATTTTCCGAACTTTGAAAATTCATAACAAAAGAATTACTTACCTGTGAAAAAAGTTCTATGTCTGAAAAATTATATAAAAATCAGTGTTTTTTCGCAAATTGGTCTCAGATTTGTTGTGTGTCATTAGTGCCTCTGTGAGTACAACAAATGCTTAACACTACCCTCTGATAAGCCTAACTGCTTACCCATACTACCACAAAAAAGCATTAGTATGATCTACTTTTGCCTCTGAATCCCAATCTGGGCCTAACTGTGCTCTCTGCACAGTTTACTTCGTACATTGGTAGATCAGCAGTAGGGTCTGCGACTTTGCATTTGCTGATACCACTTTGTAAATAAGTAACCACATGAGTAAATCCTAAAATTGTCTTTAGCAAGTTGCATTTTTCAATTGGTCTATTTTTTGAAATTTCTAAAATTAACTGCTTGGGCCTTGGTTAAAGTCCCTGAAATTAGTGTTTAGAATATAAAAGGCTTTACTTTAGTTAGTACAAAGAGTATTTTATTAAGGTTTTTTTAACTCTCCAAAAAGGTCCAAACTTTAGTGCAAAAAAGAATGGACCACATGAGCAGCCCCAGGAGCTTGACCTGACACCCTGCATGGAGATGACATATTCCCAGTTAAGGGCTCTCTATAAAGGGTAGGGTATTAAAAGTGGCTCACATGCTACCATTGATAAGCTTAAAAGACTTTTAACAATATAAGAGTGATCATGCAGTGGATGAAGATGTGTCCCATAAGGACCATATTGATGGTGTACATGGTGTTACAGCAATGACAGCCCACAATGACTGCCAACGTAAAACTCCAGCAATGACCATCTGCAACACCAGACCAGTTCAGCAATGAGAGCCCACGACACCCGGCCTGCTTTTCACGCTACAGTGATGACCATCCGTGACACTCTTCCGGCTCCACGTGCCCTCCTCCAATGCACACTGAACTCTTTGTGCCAGAATTTGAAAAGGTAGTTTTTTCAGTGGAACTAACCTGGTCCTTGTATGTGACCCACACTCCTTTTTGATTGAACTGAGCTTGTGACTTACCTGGGTCGGCATGGCTAGATGACCATAAGTGGTGCTTTGTGCTTTTAGTGGCTATTTAAGCTTAAATCTTCAAAACTTAATATTTCCAGTTCTACTGATTGGACTTTTGTCATAATTTAACAACAATTGTCTCTCTGTTTTCTAAATTAGTTTGGGTGTTTTCATGTGTTGTGTTTTTACTTTATTACTTTTTCCGTGCTGCGTAAATACTGTACACATTACCTAAAAATTAAGCCTGTCTGCTTTGTGCCAGGTGAACTTTGAGGTTCACACTGGCAAGGATTGTGGTTGTTGTCTGAGTGGGGCTTCCATACTTATTACCCAACAGCCTCATTTCTTACACTGAACCATAAATAGTTGTGGCCTATTGTTTTTAAAGTGACTTGTTATGAGACTTATGTGTTACATTCTTCTCAAATAATTATTATTCGGAAAGAAAGGACTTACGTAAACCTAACATATGACATGTATTTTTATAGTTCACATTCATCCCCTGGGAAATCTTGGCACTGAATAAAAAATGTTTATTGTTACCCAGATCAATGGCACTTGATGATAATACTAAATATGTTTATTATCACATTTAAAAAAATATATCACTGTTATATATTTGCTGGTTTCCCAATTTAACTAAATTTAAATTAACATTTCTATAATTGTATTTAATTGAATTGAATTATAGATACGTGCCAGCAACATTTTCCTGGCTCATCATGGTTCCTTAGAGTCCTCTAAAACTAAGTTCGATTTTGGGACATTTTAACAGAAATGTGGCTTTTGTCTTTCTTAAGATGGCATTTTATTTAGTTTGAGCCCAAATCTGCATTTAAATGAAAAATGATAACGTATGAGAATATCCATTTCTTATCACTTTTTTCTGTGATGGCATGCAAATCCTTTTTCAATGTAGATTTTTTATTTGACATACCACAAATTTTTATCACTATTAGAAAATCTTACCTCTCAAAATTACCTTTTTTTTGAGTTCCAAGGCACTAAACTCAAATTTCATTTGACTTGATATACGTGTGTATGCTGTTCGTTCCAGCTTGCTATTACTTGATTTTTGCGTACAAAGTTTATATAATCATAGGCCTGCAGTTAATGTGTCCCCTGCAGGCAGACGCTATATAAATTAGAAATGAATTCAATTACTGAACTCCTGATAACGTATCTCAGCTGAATGCAAATACATTAAAAGGTTGCATGTTCGCTGTCTCATAAATGTAACAATCTAACTATAAACATGGTTTCTAAAATTAGAGTTTGACACTTTATTGTTTTAGGTAATATGGATTTTTTTTTGAGTGGTGCATACAAACATCTGAATTTGCGGGCATTAAAAACAAGTTTTAATGCTGGTTATAATAGTAAAATACATATACAATGAAGAAACTATGTGGCTAAATCTTGTAACTTGATTTAGAAATATATTAAATCTCCTCCAATGCACAGAATGAACGCATTACATATATACATTATTTCAACTAATTCTTTCCATATGTATATCACAAACAATACAAACATATATTGTTTGTCACTAAAGAAAGCTTATATTATGTGCCTTAGCTTAAATATGACGGGACAATAAACGACAAAGATCACAGAAATAAGATGTCAACCAGTTGAGTCTCCTTGAAAAAAAATACATACACTTGTCTGAGTTTTTTCCTATTTTCATGCTGAAGAAGGAAAACATTTATCCTGCTTTTTGCTGTTTTCCCATTTCTCTGTCTTCCTTCCCTATTCCCCTTGCCTGTGGAGAACGGTAAACACAAGCTGAAGGAAAGCATCTCCCATAGGAATATCATCTACCATACACTACAGACAGATCCTCATTTCTGGCATTTCGGTGTAGGGCAGCGCAGCTAGTCATCTTGACCTAAGCCAAAGTGAAAGGGCAGTATTGCACCACATTTAAGCAATACAGTGCATTCCTGTCCATTTTGGCAGCCTGGCACCACCGTTGCAGGCAGGATCGCTTTTGTACAGGAAGGAGCACATTCCTTCACAAAAACAATCTAATGAGGCAGGATGCAGCACACATGGAAAGAGGAAAAAACAAGGAGAAATTAGCATTTTTCTCCTCCTCACTGCACACCTCAGGAGGCATATCGATTTTGCACTTACCCAGGTTCACATCAATAAGTAAATCTGGGGTAGTATCAAATCCCATGGGTGTTGCATGCATGGGAAAACCCACTGCAATGCCCATTGAATTCCCCCCAAGCAAAGAAAAATGTGTTGCAGTGATTTGTGCTGCATCACCGTTATAATAATTTATGAGGCCACTCAAAGTCACACAGGGTGGCGTTGCTTGGCATCATAAATCTTTGAGAGCCCTGAGTCACGCATGTACTGCTTTACATGGTGAAAAAGTGACGCAGGATTCTCATAAATAAGCCCCTGAGTACAAAGGTAAGAGTACTTCATGCTTTGCCTGGCATTTCAGCCAGACATGTCCACTGTTTGAAGCAGGCAAAATCAATCTCCAACTGGAATACCACTGAGTAGTGATGTTTCAACTGAGCTCATATTTCAGATGAGGCTGGATCATATAAAGTGAGCACCGGAAGTGCTAATTTATGACATGGTTGTCATCACAGGTGTGGGCTGACTGGTTATACATTCTTTAGTTGCTAATAAGTGTCTTTGGCTCTTGCCCACCCACTGCCCTGCATGAATCTGGATTGACAATCTCTGTATTTCAGGCCACTTCTTTTTGATGGGGGGTCTGCCCTCCGCAGTTGAGGAAGTAAGGGATGCCAAGATTACCCTACTAGGACAACAGCCCCTGCCCACTCTCAAAGTTTCTTGAGCAGGGCTAGAGAGTGGATGGCTGTTGTGGGTTCGGTGACAATGAATTCCACTGGAGCTTTCATGCAGTAAGCCCATTGCCTATGTCTGCTGTGTTCCACAAATTTATTGGAGGGGCTATTGTGTTAGACTGGAAGCCATCATGTTGCCCCCACCATGTCATCCGCTAGAGTCACTGTATGTTTATTTGGACAGCTTATTATTGTCACCGCTCTCTGTTGGGCGCCATGTTAAGATTCTGACTTATCTAATCAATAAATAAGACAGGCTGTCTCTACCTCCACAAACGACAAGACTTTCATCACTACACTGATAGAAATTGATGGCACAGATTGGCAGTTATAGGGGTTTTTTTTTTGCTGCTCACTTCAAAATTGTGTGTTAAATCAGTCCCTAATTAATTATTGTGTGTTTTGATTCTATTTTGCTGTCAGAGGGGAGTGTTAACTTCTGCTGGCCTAAACTGTGTATTTTTTATGCTTTCCAGTATTTGCCCTTCACAGCTTATCTCTTCTAACTACCCTACTATACAAGACACTGTGCTGTTGGTGCAGATCGGAGCTTCCGAATCTCCTCTACTTCCACGTACGGAGTGATCTCACAGTCACACACGCACACACACATCACACGCTGGTGGGGCCCATTACACCAACATTCATACTACCACTCTATCCGTGCCCTGTATAAGGAGAAACACTTTCGATACCTAACCAATCTGCATGTACCCTGAGGTCAATGGCATCTACTAGTTGCTATAGATCTGGCGAAAACATTTCAAATAATATGCAAATAAATTCAATAAACATGACAATAAAATAACCACCCGACACAGAGATTCAAACAGAATATTTGTTTATCTAAAAATTGAATGAAAAGACAATTAAATGCAAGTTCATTTCTCTCATATTTACCTATTCTGGCTAAAAGTCAGATCCTAAGTCAGAACCAGTCCTCAGCAAAATAGACAGAGTTTCTAGCCGTCATGTAGAGTCACCGTCCTCTCTCCGTCAGCATCGGGACCTCTGATCATCAGTTCGGGAAGAAGTGGCGCTAGACCTCTCTAGTCTACTAATATTTATACTAAAAATTACATTCTGAAATGTTACAATCATTGTTCAAAACGGATGAATGGCGGAAATAAAGTCATCTTGGTACATTTGAGATACTGTGCGAGATTTTCTCACACTTATATCGTTCCAAATAATAAATAGGAAAATAAGGGGTCCATAACTAATTTGTTACTTCTACGGATGTCTCTTTTGGATAATTTGTATCCCAGTCGTGGGATCATTTCAAGTTCATAAGTTCAGTATTCGGTTTTGCAACAAATATCATGTTCAGGGGCTCTTGGCATCCGTCCTGGGTTTGTCATCATGATCATGGCTTTTCAGTTTGTTGAGAGGGCAAGGTCACAGGCAGCGCGAAGCCTCCTTGCAACATTTTCCATCAACTCGAATGCAGGCTGCGGGTGGTAGCCATCTTTTAGTAGGCCACATTGGTCAACTTAAGTAAATGAAACACAAAACAGAATTACTGCATGGAAATGATTATACAGTGTTATTTCCCTACTAATACCCTTATGTGTATGTATTTATCTAGCCATTTGCGACATCAAAAGCTATTAATGCATATTAATTATAAGCGCAAAACACAATAACATCATATAAGCAATACCTATTTTCGTCAATTTGCTCACCAACTTAGTTCACTTATTAATTTAGCCATGCAATAGCGTTCCCACGTGTAATTCTTCTGTTAATAAGATTGATTAAACCAGACTCGACAAACTTTTAGTAGTTACTAATTAATCAGTAGTACTTTTAATTATAACATGCGAAAATGAAACAGGTATTCGGTTTTAAAGAAAAACCCTGCTCCATCAATCCCCCCTTTGGTGATATCTTATCACCACAAAAATCAAAACCCCCAAAATCAATTTAATTCCCCTTTTTGAAGAATTCAAAATATCTTCTTGTTCATTCTTTTCAAACTCTTGTTTCCATCCCATCTTCTTTCTTAGTTTCTATATACATGCTTTCTCTTAGCTCTTCTAATTCTATTTCTTGTGGATCCCTTTCTGGTTTCTTTTGTCTCTTTTTAACATTTTCTTGCTTTGTAATTTTCTTTTTATTTCTTCTATATCTACAACACATACACCCTAATCTAAGAATCAATAATGCAACAATTACACAGGTTAATGGAAATAATATCTTACCAAAAATGGTACTACCTATTTTAGCTATAAAATTCTTAATAGCAATCATCTTATTAGCCATTCTAGTCCAGATACTTTCAGCTTCCAGTGGTACTAATTCTTCAAGTAAATCAGTAATATTTTTGATATAAACTTTTAGATCTTTGCTTTCGTCAGAAATGTAAGTGCAACAATGTTGAACTTTCAGCATTCCACAGACTCCACCCTCTTTTGCCAAAAGAATGTCAAGGGCAAGTCGATTTTGCATCGCCAGAGCACGCAAAGCAACCATTTCAGTATTTACCAAAAGAAAGCCTCCAGCGGTGCTTGTTGACAAACGATCCACCACTGTTGACAGCTTCCGAATGCCCAAAGCATTCAAAGAAATTCCCACTGCTGGGATCAAAGCTCCAAAAATATCTCCTACAATTTCTGTCCATGTTTCTCTTCTATATCGTGTTAATGGATTAGTATGTTCAGCATCATCTACTCTATCCATGTGAAAAATCTTTGGAAAGACCAGGCCAACATAACATGTGCCAAACCAATGGTCAGGCAAACGGTAATAAGCCTTGTTCCCACAAATATAATACACTCCTGGGAAAACTGGATCTTCTCCTCCTCTAAATCCCCATCCGGTTGCAATAAAGTATGTATCTTGGCACTCACTAGTCCCTATGAAATAATAATCATACTGGGATCTCTTCCTAGTAATGCACAGTTTGCCTTTCTGTGGGGCATCTATAGCCATAGTTGGACTGGCTCCATTTTTCAACTCCTTTTCTTTCTCAATATCCCACATTGTTTCACTCATTTTATGCCCTTCTGCTTTCCTGTGCATGTTCAAACTTCTTCTCTCAACCATGTCTAGAAAATTCTTCTCTTCTCCCTTCAAACTGCAAGTTAAATTGTTTCTAAAAACACATTCTAAGGTTAATTCTTTGGTTTCTAAAACAATCTCACCTAAAGTGTTAGCTTCTTTTGCAGGATTCAGTGCTTTATTCATAGGCAATTGCCCAAGAATATTATCTATATTAGACATATTATAATCTAATCTCCCTAACTGATAAAATATACTAATCAACACACTACATGAAATTCCATACGTAGCCGGAAGATGATGATAAGTCACTCCTTCCGAAACAGAGGCAGGTAATTGCATGCAAACGTAGCAATCCCTTACTTCCATTGTCTTTACGTATTCATATAACAATTTAGAAAACACATTGCTAGAAAAATCATTAATTGACCTATCCTTATGTATATGTACATTGCTAGTTCTAGTTGGTACTATCTTCTGTGAACTCTTCCCTATATTAGTTCTGTTCTCTGTATGACCTTCTAAAGTGTCTATAGTGACTCTAAAAGAAATCAGTAGAGCAAGCACGCTCCAAAGCAGCATTAATAAACCTGTACAGCAGCAGCACATTTTGCACCATCTTCTCAGAAAGGTACATCTACTATTATTATTCTCAGTGTTAGCCATTTTGTTAATTTGACCGTGTCTTTTGACTTAGCCTCTTCTACTCCTCTACCGAACCTTTTAGGGCAGCAAGTACCCACCAGATTATTACAATCTATTAGTTCTTAATTTTACTTCTTCACTTTCTTCTTCAAGTGTCTTCCTTGGATTTTACTCAATTTGGGTTTTCATCACTTTTCACTGTTTCTTCATCATCATCAAACTGTATCAGGTCCTGAACATCCGTCTCCTCCCCAATGTCGGACAAGGTAACTCTCAGGATTCCCACAGCCTCTTCTTCAGCAACCTCTTTCAGTAAAGCCTCCTCTGGACTTCCTTGACTGTCTGCCTCTTCTCCTTGTTCAGGCAGTGCCACATACGTCCATTCCGGTGACTTGTACCTCTGGTTTGGTTTCCTTATTCTTTTAGTTCTCTCAGGTATCTTTCTTTCTTCTTCTTTAGTGGGATTTTGACTTGACACTTCGTTCACTTGTTCAGCTTTCGAGGAGTTAACTCGTGTCAGTCTATACCTCAGTCTCTTTATCTTATTTGGCCAAAGATCTCCTTTACCATTTCTCTTTTGTCTTCCTTCTTTATTGTTTCTTTCTCCAAGCAAAGTTCTCTTTCTCAGAACTCGTCCTCCATGTATCTCATTGTCACTTTCATCAGACTCTGTTTCAGTTGCCTCCTGTTCATCAACAGCTTTCTTTTCTCCAACAACTTCCTTTTCTCCAACAGTCTCTTTTTCCACCAATTGAGATTTCCCTACTTCTGTCCCTCCTCGGGTCTCCGACACGCAATCTTCTTGCTGTCTGCTTGTCCCTTCACCTGGCTTGTTGTTGATGTTCCCTACACCTCCTCGGGGTTTTTCCGCAATCTGTCCCTCTCTGTCTTTGTCTGTCCCTTCTTCTTCAATATTTATCTCAGGTGGAATTTGTCCAATTTCATCATTCAATTCAGGTGTCACTTCTGTTGGAATGTTCTTTTCTTTTCTTTCTTTCTTTTTGTGTTGGTTACTGTTAATTGGAACCTCAGGAACTTCTTCAGAATCTGAACTCGCATCTGCGGTTTGCACTGTTCTTTTCAGAACCTCTTCTGGTGGGATGAACATTTCTCTTGACTCACTTTCCCCACTTTCAGGATTCTTTTTCCTTCTTACTCTCTCTCTGTCTGCATCATCACTGGAATCTGATTCTTCAAAGTATTCTTTTCCAGTTCCGTCTCTTGGATTTGGAACTCTCAGTGTGTGACTTGCATGTATCCAATTTTTCACTCCAGCACATTTCACAGCAGTTGTTGTGGTCAGAATGACTTGTCTTGGCCTTCCCCACCTTGGAACCAGGCAATTCCTTCTTCTGTGGACTTTTATCCTTACCCAGTCCCCTGGGCTCAGACCATGGGCTGGTTTCTTTTCAAGTGTGGTGGCGTCTTCTCCAACCTGGTGAAACACAGAATGAACTGCGTCAGCCAGGCCCTTACAGTAATCCAAAATCATGTCATCAGTTATAGTCATCAGCTTGTTGACTGGTACAAATGCATGTCTCATAGCACGTCCCATGATAATTTCATGTGGACTCAAACCTGTTGTTCTGTCTGGAGTAGACCTAATGGTCATCAGGACTAGAGGCAAGACATCGGGCCATTTCATTCCTGTGGCTAGGCACATTTTGCCAATTCTGTTTTTGATGGTACCATTCATTTGTTCAACCACACCAGAAGCCTCTGGTCGGTAAGCACAATGTCGCTTCTGCTGTACACTCAATGCTTCACAGATTAGACCCATAATTTCATTATAAAAATGTCCTCCTCTGTCTGATTCAATGGTTACTGGGAACCCGTACCTTGGGATGAACTCTCTTAACAGTAATTTGGCCACTGTTATCCCATCGTTTCTTCTTGTTGGTATTGCCTCCACCCACCTGGAGAACAAACAGACCACCACCAGAACATACCTCAATCTGTTGACTGGGGGCATTTCAATGAGGTCTATCTGCATTCTTGTGAAGGGTCCTCCCTCCCTGCCTATTGTTCCTAGGCTCACAACTGTTTTCTTCCCAGGATTAAATTGCTGACATATCAAACATCTCTGACAAAGACTCTCTGCTATCAGCCTGAATTTTGGACTGTACCAGGTCTGCTTAAAGGCCCTTATCATAGCATCCCTCCCCAGGTGTCCTTGGCCATGATACATCCTTGCCATTGTTGATAGCATGCTATTTGGCATGACTGGTCTTCCATCCCTATAGACCCACACATGATCCTTTTCCCTTGGTGCACAACCAGCTTTCACCCAATCTTTCATTTCCTCATCCCTGCCTCATCCTGCAGCTGTTTCACTTCCTCCCATGTTCCCACCTCATTAGTAAACATTAAGGAACAAGAAGACATTCCGATTAATGGAATGATTGTTTCTTGCACAGTATTGTGCTATGTCATTAGCGAATTTGTTCCCAACGGTGACAAAATCATCACCTTGACCATGAGCAGCACATTTTACAACTGCCAGTTCTTTAGGCACCTGTATCGCCTCTAGCAGCTTTCCAACCACTTCAGCATTCTTTATGGGAGTTCCACTTGTGGTCAGGAAACCTCTTTGTAGCCATAGCTGGCCAAAATCATGGACAACTCCGAAGCCATATTGGCTGTCAGTCATCACAGTCACTCTCACACTCCTTCCAATCTTGCAGGCTTTTGTTAATGCCACCAATTCTGCCACCTGAGCGGATTTAACTCCTTTCAAAGGTGATGCTTCCACAACTCCTGAAACTGTACACACAGCATATGCAGCACTCAGTGTTCCTTCCTCCGTTCTCAAGCAAGATCCATCCACAAACAACACATGATCACTCTCAGGCAGTGGCAGATCTCTTATGTCTGGCCTTGGTTTTGTACAGTAATCAAGCACATCCAGGCAGTCATGATCAACTTCATTCCTCACACCCACACATTCAGCATCGGGCAACAGTGTTGCTGGATTTACATTCACACATCCCTCCAGGGTCACATTTGTTGCACCAAGAATGACTTTCTCATATTTAGTCAGCCGACTATGAGACATAAACTGTGTCCAGCTCCTTGTTAAAAGGATTGCCACATCATGAGGTACGAATACCCGTACAGGATATCCCATTATAATTCCCTCACTTTGTTCCAGACTTCTACAGGTAGCAGCTACTGCTTTTAGGCAACCTGGCAAACCCACAGCTACTGGGTCAAGTGTTGATGAGAAGTAGGCAATTGGCCTTCTCAGACGTCCATGTTTCTGGATTAACACTGAAAGTGCACATCCATTTCTCTCACTACAGTACAGCTCAAATTCTTTTTCATAATCTGGCATTCCTAGGGCAGGAGCTTCACAAAGTCTGTTCTTTAACTCTTTAAATGCAGCCATTTCTTCTGGGTTTAGTTCCAATGGGTCTTTTACCTCACTTTTGGTCAATTTAACCAATGGCTTGGCAATCAAGGAAAAGTTACTTATCTACTGACGACAGTAACCCACCATTCCCAGGAACATTCTCACTTCTCTTTGTGTCATTGGGGCTCTCAACCCTCTAATGATTTTAATCCTGTCAATGGTCACTTTTCTCAGGCCTTTCTCAATGTTATGTCCCAAATACTGGACTTCTTTCTTGCAGAATTGCAATTTGGCTGGAGATACCTTTAATCCTCCATCTGCCAAGTGATTCAGTAAAGCAATGGTGTCTACTTCACAAGCTTCGCGTGTTTTTGATGCCACAAGTAGGTCATCAATATACTGGACCAAAACGGAATTTTCAGGCATTGTTAGACTTTCCAGATATCTCTTCAGCAATTGATTAAATATTGAAGGGCTCTCTGTATACCCCTGTGGAATTCGGCACCATGCCAAAATCCACTCTCCAAATCTAAAAGAAAATATTGGCTGGCTGTCATGATGCAATGGAATTGAAAAGAAAGCATGACACAAATCAATTACAGTATACCATTCTGCATCATGGGGAATCTGATACAAAATCACTGATGGATTTGGCACAATGGGACAGCATGACACAACAATCTTGTTAATTTTTCTCAAATCCTGTACTATTCTGAACTTTCCATTAGGTTTCTTCAGTCCCATTATTGGTGAGTTACATGGGCTGCTCAATATTTCTCTTAACACCCCCTGCTGAATCATTTTCTCAATTATGGGTGTTATTCCTTCAATTATTTCTGGTGTCAGTCGGTATTGCGGAATGTTTGGGTAAGCCACTCCCTCTTTTACAGTAATCTTTACTGGATCTACATTTCTCATCAGACCTACATCTTCTCCAGTAAAATCCCAAACTGCTGCTTTCACTGTCTGTTTCAATTCTGGGGGTAAGGCATCTGGATTAAATATAGCATATGTTCCCAAAGCCTCACATTCCCTGTTATCCATGGTCATTCTGTATAGAACATCTTCATCTGGTGTTTCAAAGGTTATTCCATCTGGAGTACAGAAAATAGTGCAATTCATCTTGCACAGCAGGTCCCTGCCTAGCAAGTTCACAGGACAAGTGTCACACACCACAAATCGGTGCATTTCTGAGAATTTCCCTATTTTAACCCTTACTGGTTCAGTAAGAAGAGTTTTAATCTGTGTGTTGGACACACCAACTACTTGGATTGCTTCATCCGAGAGAGGAAGATTCTTTATATCAGCTGACCTGACAGTCGATCTCGTGGCTCCTGTGTCAACTAGAAAAGTAACACTTTCACCATTAATTTTCCCATCTACAAAAGGCCCTCCCTGGTCTATTTCTAGAGTTGCACCAAGTACGCACTCCTCCTCCTCTCTTCGGCACCGTCAGAAGTCTCCCTCAGAGTCACTTCCCTCATTTTTCAGCCAGTATTGAGATACAGCGCTTGCGTGTTTTGGCTTGATTACCTGCTCTTCATCGTTGAACCCCGACTCTTGGCTGTACTTCTGGGATCCTCTTCTCTGCGGCAAGGGTGGCTTTGGCACCTGATTCTGCTGCTTAGCAGCCTTCTGCTGTTGCTGATGCTGACCACACCCTCACTCTGCACCTGTGAATTCAATGATGGATTGTCATCATTAGTAGACGGTGGATTCTTACACTCGGATTTCCAGTGCCCTAATTTTCCACAGTTGTGACATGGGAATTTCTTCTTGGCTTCCTCTATATTTCCTTTCCCTTTTCCTGGACCAAACTTGGGTTTATTTCCTGGGTTATTTGCTTGTTCAACCAACTGAGCTTCCTGTCTTTCTGCCACTTTCAACTGTGCCCACATTGCCTTTTCTTTTAGTTTCCTCTGCTTTGCCTCAATCTCATCACTGAAGTATTTTGCATGTCTCAGGATCTCATCAATCTTCTTGCTCTGCCAGTCTACGGTATGCTGCCTAATCATTTCACTGATTTCAGGCCGCAAGCAATACACAAATCTATATACAAAATGGCTCAGGTCCTTGTCACCCAGATGTTCATCTCCACTGAACTGTTTGAAAGCTAATATTAGCATTTCATAATATGCATGGACTGATTCTTTCAATTCTTGATGTGTTCGATCTATTTTAACCCAATCTGTTTCCTTGGGGGGTACCTTATTTTTCAAGAAGGCCATAACCTGTTCGTACTTTTTCATGACCTCCGAATCTGGAGCTCCTGTCTTTGGATCTCTTGGGTATTCCTTAGTGGGCCAGTCGATGACTATTTTACATTCTGCCCACAGGTCTGCTGGTACAATTATATCAAACAGACTATTCAGGTCAATCCACAGTACTTTTGACAACTTCACAAATCTGTCGACTTGTCAATACCACTCGACGGGCTTCTCCCTTAGTCGAGGGAAATCATTCGTAAATGACAAAATATCCTGTCTGGTCCATGGGACATGTACATACCCACCTCCTGGAATCTCCCTCATAGGATAGGCTGTCACTGCTTTCTCCTTTTCTTTCAGAGGGAATGTCGAGTAAGTTCTATCTGTCCCATCCTCTCGCTTTCTGTACCATCTGTCTTTCCATCTCTCCACATCTCCCCATTTTCTCAGCAAAGCAACCATCTCCTTAATCAATCCTGGAGCGTCTACGTCACTAACTCAGTCCACGAATTCCAGCGCGACTCACACCAACGCACCAATCCTGGAGCGTCTACGTCACCCTGTATGTCTCCCAATCCTGGCGCGGCGTACACTAGCACACCAATTACCGTGCTTTCCCTGTTTCAACCCACTGTCCAATCACAGCGCGGTCTTCCTGACGTCAGCAGTCGCTGCAGCAGTTCCTGCTCCTGTCTCCTGTCTCTCTCGTCTACCCCTCCTTTACAAGACTACTTGGTAGACTTTGTTTCAACTTCGACGAGTCTGTTAGTTACAACATACAAACATCTCCATTGCCTGCTTCGCTAGCCACAGAACAGCAAAAGACCTTTCCCACGAGAATTCTCCCTTTCCCGAGAGCAGTGCTTACCTCGGCCCTACTACAGAATTGTTACTTCTGTTGATAAAGCAGCACATCCCTCTACTCTACCCTTCTAACAAGCACCAATTAACTGTTTTCTCCGGAATGCTCCTAAGAGTTTCACAATTAACCAGAATGCCTTCTCATTCACGCACTTTCACACCAGAAAATGTAGTACATTCGCACAGAATACTGTCTTTCCCGAGAACAGCGAACAGTCTGTCCTACTACAGAATTATATCACACGTTAACAAAGCAGCGCTTACCTCTGCTCTGTCCTTCTTTCAAGCTCAGTAAATACCTATTACCTTTCTAGTGATAAGCTTTAACGGAATGCCATACGGATCCCTGAGACCTAAGACCAGAATTTCACAGATAACCTTCGCTATCATATACACTTCTCTCATACAGAAAATACGTTTCTAATGGTAACACACGGCGATGCTACCTTATCGAACCCAGACAATGCGACGCGCAACTTCAATTGTCACACGTTTTCCCCTGTCTGCATACAGGGCCAACAATCCCGCCTTTTTCCGAGAGCAGCACTCCCTCTGCCCTACTACGGAACTGTCACCGACTTCCTACGTCCCAGAAGCCGTACACACTACACAAAACTCAATACGACTTCAACATACAGTGTTAGTACAAACATCAATAATCAATAAGCTTATATACACGCAAATTCACCAGATCAAGACAATAGTTAACCATCATTCTGCTACCAACCTCAGGAACTTCTTCAGAATCTGAACTCGCCTCTGCGGTTTGCACTGTTCTTTTCAGAACCTCTTCTGGTGGGATGAAAATTTCTCTTGACTCACTTTCCCCACTTTCAGGATTCTTTTTCCTTCTTACTGTCTCTCTGTCTGCATCATCACTGGAATCTGATTCTTCAAAGTATTCTTTTCCAGTTCCGTCTCTTGGATTTGGAACTCTCAGTGTGTGACTTGCATGTATCCAATTTTTCACTCCAGCACACTTCACAGCAGTTGTTGTGGTCAGAATGACTTGTCTTGGCCTTCCCCACCTTGGAACCAGGCAATTCCTTCTTCTGTGGACTTTTATCCTTACCCAGTCCCCTGGGCTCAGATCATGGGCTGGTTTCTTTTCAAGAGTGGTGGCATCTTCTCCAACCTGGTGAAACACAGAATGAACTGCGTCAGCCAGGCCCTTACAGTAATCCAAAATCATGTCATCAGTTATAGTCATCAGCTTGTTGAATGGTACAAATGCATGTCTCATAGCATGTCCCATGATAATTTCATGTGGACTCAAACCTGTTGTTCTGTCTGGAGTAGACCTAATGGTCATCAGGACTAGAGGCAAGACATCGGGCCATTTCATTCCTGTGGCTAGGCACATTTTGCCAATTCTGTTTTTGATGGTACCATTCATTTGTTCAACCACACCAGAAGCCTCTGGTCGGTAAGCACAATGTAGCTTCTGCTGTACACTCAATGCTTCACAGATTAGACCCATAATTACATTATAAAAATGTCCTCCTCTGTCTGATTCACTGGTTACTGGGAACCCGTACCTTGGGATGAACTCTCTTAACAGTAATTTGGCCACTGTTATCCCATCGTTTCTTCTTGTTGGATATGCCTCCACCCACCTGGAGAACAAACAGACCACCACCAGAACATACCTCAATCTGTTGACTGGGGGCATTTCAATGAGGTCTATCTGCATTCTTGTGAAGGGTCCTCCCTCCCTGCCTATTGTTCCTAGGCTCACCACTGTTTTCTTCCCAGGATTGAATTGCTGGCATATCAAACATCTCTGACAAAGACTCTCTGCTATCAGCCTGAATTTTGGACTGTACCAGGTCTGCTTAAAGGCCCTTATCATAGCATCCCTCCCCAGGTGTCCTTGGCCATGATACATCCTTGCCATTGTTGATAGCATGCTATTTGGCATGACTGGTCTTCCATCCCTATAGACCCACACATGATCCTTTTCCCTTGGTGCACAACCAGCTTTCACCCAATCTTTCATTTCCTCATCCCTGCCTCATCCTGCAGCTGTTTCACTTCCTCCCATGTTCCCACCTCATTAGTAAACATTAAGGAACAAGAAGACATTTCTCTTTCTTTACTCCGATTAATGGAATGATTGTTTCTTGCACAGTATTGTGCTATGTCATTAGCGAATTTGTTCCCAACGGTGACAAAATCATCACCTTGACCATGAGCAGCACATTTTACAACTGCCAGTTCTTTAGGCAGCTGTATCGCCTCTAGCAGCTTTCCAACCACTTCAGCATTCTTTATGGGAGTTCCACTTGAGGTCAGGAAACCTCTTTGTAGCCATAGCTGGCCAAAATCATGGATAACTCCGAAGCCATATTGGCTGTCAGTCATCACAGTCACTCTCACACTCCTTCCAATCTTGCAGGCTTTTGTTAATGCCACCAATTCTGTCACCTGAGCGGATTTAACTCCTTTCAAAGGTGATGCTTCCACAACTCCTGAAACTGTACACACAGCATATGCAGCACTCAGTGTTCCTTCCTCCGTTCTCAAGCAAGATCCATCCACAAACAACACATGATCACTCTCAGGCAGTGGCAGATCTATTATGTCTGGCCTTGGTTTTGTACAGTAATCAAGCACATCCAGGCAGTCATGATCAACTTCATTCCTCACACCCACACATTCAGCATCGGGCAACAGTGTTGCTGGATTTACATTCACACATCTCTCCAGGGTCACATTTGTTGCACCAAGAATGACTTTCTCATATTTAGTCAGCCGACTATGAGACATAAACTGTGTCCAGCTCCTTGTTAAAAGGATTGCCACATCATGAGGTACGAATACCCGTACAGGATATCCCATTATAATTCCCTCACTTTGTTCCAGACTTCTACAGGTAGCAGCTACTGCTTTTAGGCAACCTGGCAAACCCACAGCTACTGGGTCAAGTGTTGATGAGAAGTAGGCAATTGGCCTTCTCAGACGTCCATGTTTCTGGATTAACACTGAAAGTGCACATCCATTTCTCTCACTACAGTACAGCTCAAATTCTTTTTCATAATCTGGCATTCCTAGGGCAGGAGCTTCACAAAGTCTGTTCTTTAACTCTTTAAATGCAGCCATTTCTTCTGGGTTTAGTTCCAATGGGTCTTTTACCTCACTTTTGGTCAATTTAACCAATGGCTTGGCAATCAAGGAAAAGTTACTTATCCACTGACGACAGTAAGCCACCATTCCCAGGAACATTCTCACTTCTCTTTGTGTCATTGGGGCTCTCATCCCTCTAATGATTTTAATCCTGTCAATGGTCACTTTTCTCAGGCCTTTCTCAATGTTATGTCCCAAATACTGGACTTCTTTCTTGCAGAATTGCAATTTGGCTGGAGATACCTTTAATCCTCCATCTGCCAAGTGATTCAGTAAAGCAATGGTGTCTTCTTCACAAGCTTCGCGTGTTTTTGATGCCACAAGTAGGTCATCAATATACTGGACCAAAACGGAATTTTCAGGCATTGTTAGACTCTCCAGAGATTTCTTCAGCAATTGCTTAAATATTGAAGGGCTCTCTGTATACCCCTGTGGAATTCGCCACCATGCCAAAATCCGCTCTCCAAATCTAAAAGAAAATATTGGCTGGCTGTCATGATGTAATGGAATTGAAAAGAAAGCATGACACAAATCAATTACAGTATACCATTCTGCATCATGGGGAATCTGATACAAAATCACTGATGGATTTGGCACAATGGGACAGCATGACACAACAATCTTGTTAATTTTTCTCAAATCCTGTACTATTCTGAACTTTCCATTAGGTTTCTTCAGTCCCATTATTGGTGAGTTACATGGGCTGCTCAATATTTCTCTTAACACCCCCTGCTGAATCATTTTCTCAATTATGGGTGTTATTCCTTCAATTATTTTTGGTGTCAGTCGGTATTGCAGAATGTTTGGGTAAGCCACTCCCTCTTTTACAGTAATCTTTACTGGATCTACATTTCTCATCAGACCTACATCTTCTCCAGTAAAATCCCAAACTGCTGCTTTCACTGTCTGTTTCAATTCTGGGGGTAAGGCATCTGGATTAAATATAGCATATGTTCCCAAAGCCTCACATTCCCTGTTATCCATGGTCATTCTGTATAGAACATCTTCATCTGGTGTTTCAAAGGTTATTCCATCTGGAGTACAGAAAATAGTGCAATTCATCTTGCACAGCAGGTCCCTGCCTAGCAAGTTCACAGGACAAGTGTCACACACCACAAATCGGTGCATTTCTGAGAATTTCCCTATTTTAACCCTTACTGGTTCAGTAAGAAGAGTTTTAATCTGTGTGTTGGACACACCAACTACTTGGATTGCTTCATCCGAGAGAGGAAGATTCTTTATATCAGCTGACCTGACAGTCGATCTCGTGGCTCCTGTGTCAACTAGAAAAGTAACACTTTCACCATTAATTTTCCCATCTACAAAAGGCCCTGCCTGGTCTATTTCTAGAGTTGCGCCAAGTACGCACTCCTCCTCCTCTCTTCGGCACCGTCAGAAGTCTCCCTCAGAGTCACTTCCCTCATTTTTCAGGCAGTATTGAGATACAGCGCTTGTGTGTTTTGGCTTGATTACCTGCTCTTCATCGTTGAACCCCAACTCTTGGCTGTACTTCTGGGATCCTCTTCTCTGCGGCAAGGGTGGCTTTGGCACCTGATTCTGCTGCTTAGCAGCCTTCTGCTGTTGCTGATGCTGACCACACCCTCACTCTGCACCTGTGAATTCAATGATGGATTGTCATCATTAGTAGACAGTGGATTCTTACACTCGGATTTCCAGTGCCCTAATGTTCCACAGTTGTGACATGGGAATTTCTTCTTGGCTTCCTCTATATTTCCTTTCCCTTTTCCTGGACCAAACCTGGGTTTATTTCCTGGGTTATTTGCTTGTTCAACCAACTGAGCTTCCTGTCTTTCTGCCACTTTCACCTGTGCCCACATTGCCTTTTCTTTTAGTTTCCTCTGCTTTGCCTCAATCTCATCACTGAAGTATTTTGCATGTCTCAGGATCTCATCAATCTTCTTGCTCTGCCAGTCTACGGTATGCTGCCTAATCATTTCACTGATTTCAGGCCGCAAGCAATACACAAATCTATATACAAAATGGCTCAGGTCCTTGTCACCCAGATGTTCATCTCCACTGAACTGTTTGAAAGCTAATATTAGCCTTTCATAATATGCATGGACTGATTCTTTCAATTCTTGATGTGTTCGATCTATTTTAACCCAATCTGTTTCCTTGGGGGGTACCTTATTTTTCAAGAAGGCCATAACCTGTTCGTACTTTTTCATGACCTCCAAATCTGGAGCTCCTGTCTTTGGATCTCTTGGGTATTCCTTAGTGGGCCAGTCGATGACTATTTTACATTCTGCCCACAGGTCTGCTGGTACAATTATATCAAACAGACTATTCAGGTCAATCCACAGTACTTTTGACAACTTCACAAATCTGTCTACTTGTCAATACCACTCGACGGGCTTCTCCCTTAGTCGAGGGAAATCATTCGTAAATGACAAAATATCCTGTCTGGTCCATGGGACATGTACATACCCACCTCCTGGAATCTCCCTCATAGGATAGGCTGTCACTGCTTTCTCCTTTTCTTTCAGAGGGAATGTCGAGTAAGTTCTATCTGTCCCATCCTCTCGCTTTCTGTACCATCTGTCTTTCCATCTCTCCACATCTCCGCATTTTCTCAGCAAAGCAACCATCTCCTTAATCTGTCCTGTCCGGCCTGCATTGTTCAGATTCTCAATGTCTTTATCCGTGAAATCCACTCGGTAAGGCTTTTGTAAAGCTTTTACCTTGTCCATGTCGATCCCCATTTCACTGGCTATTCCTTTCAACCTGTCATGTATATTCTTTGCTCTCCATGTGATGCTCTTGCACAGGAAGAGAATCTCCCCTTCCTGATGATTTTTGAGCGTTTCTGTAGGGATTGTTCCTACAATCATCTCTTCCATTTCCATACGTAGCCTGGCAACATCAATTCCCTGGGATTCTTTTTCTTTCCTCTGCAAAGCCTTCAGCCAATCATTCAAATCCTCAGCAGTTATTCCCACAGATTTTTCTGCACCCCCTGGTTCTGACACTCTTTGTGGCTCTCAGATTGATCCCTTGTTCCCTTCCACACATCCAGAGTTCAAACTTGAGTTAGTCTGCACACTCAATTCTCCTCCACATATGGTATGTCTCCACTGATTTTCTCCCGTTCTCCACTGTGTCTCTTCTGCTCTCATTACTGCCTGCTCCGGAGGAACAATCAATCTGTTACCCACATATAAAACTGCCAAACCATTTTCGCCCGTCCTCTGCTTGTCAAAATCGGCATAATCGGACCTATTGTCACAGGCACAGTGACTGTTTCAAGATTCTTAGTCAGTTCCCTAATTTTCTCTGTCAATTCAAAAGTAGTTCTTGCTAGTTCTCTGGTCTTTTCATCCTCAATTTCATTCTCCCTTTCATTCTCTCTTCCTCTCTCTCTTTCTCGTTCTCTTTCTCTCTCTCTTTCTCTTTCTCTCTCTCTTTCTCTCTCTCTTTCCCTCTCTCTTTCTCTTTCTACCAGAGAACAATCGCTTTTCAACCCAGGGGTGGTACCCTTTGTCTTAATAACCCGCAGGGTGTCTCTCATTGGGGTCACTGCTGTTCCTACCTCTGGTTCTTGTCTATACGGGGGTGGTCTTTTATAGAGCATGTCCTCTAGGACATCGTCATCCAAATCATTCGCCCCATATCTCCTTGTTTCTACATTATGTTCTTTCTCTGTACACTTTCTCCCTTCTGTCTCCTCTGCTGTTCTCATAGGATATAATCCCTCAGTCATACTAGCATCTCGCCATCGTCGCATCCGGTCGTGATGGGTTTCACGATCATACTTTCGCCCGAACATATAGCGGTAACTCCCTCCACCCCTCTGCTTTTCCCGCTCATGCATTTCATCTTCCCATTCAGTTAATGCCTCAAATTGCGTCGGCCTAGGTCGAGGCTCTAGACACATCATCCGCTCCCGTAAGTTTCTCAGTATGGCCAGATTAAATGAGCCATGTTCCGGGAAAGCTAAAACTCCATCCGCTTTCGTATACTTCACCCAGTTATCTAACCAAATACAGGTATGATACCCATACTTTGCAACCATGAAGGATGCGGGGGTTCTTATCGGAGGAAGTAACTGTCCTTCCCTAGTCACAATATCTTTATCCTTGTCAAACCAGTTCTTAACCTTACTAAACAAGGATTTATTTTTCTTTTCCTCAGCGTGGTAATACATTTTCTTATTTTTCCGCAACCCTTTTTGTCTTTCTACAACTGTACGATATCCTGTACAATTGCAGCGCGACTCACACCAATGCACCAATCCTGGAGCGTCTACGTCACTAACTAAGTCCACGAATTCCAGCGCGACTCACACCAACGCACCAATCCTGGAGCGTCTACGTCACCCTGTATGTCTCCCAATCCTGGCGCGGCGTACACTAGCACACCAATTACCGTGCTTTCCCTGTTTCAACCCACTGTCCAATCACAGTGCGGTCTTCCTGACGTCAGCAGTCGCTGCAGCAGTTCCTGCTCCTGTCTCCTGTCTCACTAGTCTACCCCTCCTTTAGAAGACTACTTGGTAGACTTTGTTTCAACTTCGACGAGAATTCTGCCTTTCCCGAGAGCAGCGCTTACCTCTGCCCTACTACAGAATCGTTACTTCTGTTGATAAAGTAGCACATCCCTCTACTCTACCCTTCTAACAAGCACCAATTAACTGTTTTCTCCGGAATGCTCCTAAGAGTTTCACAATTAACCAGAATGCCTTCTCATTCACGCACTTTCACACCAGAAAATGTAGTACATTCGCACAGAATTCTGTCTTTCCCGAGAACAGCGAACAGTCTGTCCTACTACAGAATTATATCACACGTTAACAAAGCAGCGCTTACCTCTGCTCTGTCCTTCTTTCAAGCTCAGTAAATACCTATTACCTTTCTAGTGATAAGCTTTAACGGAATGCCATACAGATCCCTGAGACCTAAGACCAGAATTTCACAGATAACCTTCGCTATCATATACACTTCTCTCATACAGAAAATACGTTTCTAATGGTAACACACGGCGATGCTACCTTATCGAACCCAGACAATGCGACGCGCAACTTCAATTGTCACACGTTTTCCCCTGTCTGCAGACGGGGCCAACAATCCCGCCTTTTTCCGAGAGC
Source organism: Triturus cristatus (assembly GCF_964204655.1). NCBI lineage: Eukaryota > Metazoa > Chordata > Amphibia > Caudata > Salamandridae > Triturus > Triturus cristatus. The sequence continues at coordinate 618,332,081 of NC_140582.1, forward strand.
AGCACTCCCTCTGCCCTACTACGGAACTGTCACCGACTTCCTACGTCCCAGAAGCCGTACACACTACACAAAACTCAATACAACTTCAACATACAGTGTTAGTACAAACATCAATAATCAATAAGCTTATATACACGCAAATTCACCAGATCAAGACAATAGTTAACCATCATTCTGCTACCAAGAAACTGGTGCAGATCGGAGCTTCCGAATCTCCTCTACTTCCACGTACGGAGTGATCTCACAGTCACACACGCACACACACATCACACGCTGGTGGGGCCCATTACACCAACATTCATACTACCACTCTATCCGTGCCCTGTATAAGGAGAAACACTTTCGATACCTAACCAATCTGCATGTACCCTGAGGTCAATGGCATCTACTAGTTGCTATAGATCTGGCGAAAACATTTCAAATAATATGCAAATAAATTCAATAAACATGACAATAAAATAACCACCCGACACAGAGATTCAAACAGAATATTTGTTTATCTAAAAATTGCATGAAATCCATTTAAATGCAAGTTCATTTCTCTCATATTTACCTATTCTGGCTAAAAGTCAGATCCTAAGTCAGAACCAGTCCTCAGCAAAATAGACAGAGTTTCTAGCCGTCATGTAGAGTCACCATCCTCTCTCCGTCAGCATCGGAACCTCTGATCATCAGTTCGGGAAGAAGTGGCGCTAGACCTCTCTAGTCTACTAATATTTATACTAAAAATTACATTCTGAAATGTTACAATCATTGTTCAAAACGGATGAATGGTGGAAATAAAGTCATCTTGGTACATTTGAGATACTGTGCGAGATTTTCTCACACTTAGATCGTTCCAAATAATAAATAGGAAAATAAGGGGTCCATAACTAATTTGTTACTTCTACGGATGTCTCTTTTGGATAATTTGTATCCCAGTCGTGGGATCATTTCAAGTTCATAAGTTCAGTATTCGGTTTTGCAACAAACATCATGTTCAGGGGCTCTTGGCATCCGTCATGGGTTTGTCATCATGATCATGGCTTTTCAGTTTGTTGAGAGGGCAAGGTCACAGGCAGCGCGAAGCCTCCTTCCAACATTTTCCATCAACTCGAATGCAGGCTGCGGGTGGTAGCCATCTTTTAGTAGGCCACATTGGTCAACTTAAGTAAATGAAACACAAAACAGAAATACTGCATGGAAATGATTATACAGTGTTATTTCCCTACTAATACCCTTATGTGTATGTATTTATTTAGTCATTTGCGACATCAAAAGCTATTAATGCATATTAATTATAAGCGCAAAACACAATAACATCATATAAGCAATACCTATTTTCGTCAATTTGCTCACCAACTTAGTTCACTTATTAATTTAGCCATGCAATAGCGTTCCCACGTGTAATTCTTCTGTTAATAAGATTGATTAAACCAGACTCGACAAACTTTTAGTAGTTACTAATTAATCAGTAGTACTTTTAATTATAACATGCGAAAATGAAACAGGTATTCGGTTTTAAAGAAAAACCCTGCTCCATCACTGTTTCCACATTACTCATTAATACTTGTTTTGTCCATTTTACCTCCCGTTGCTATTTAGTTCATGTTTCAAACTTGCTTTAGTATGCAAGAACCGTAGGATTATCATAGTATACTCCTCATAAACACCCCTAGACCTTGGATCTAAGTTTTAATAGGACTGAAGACTTCTGCTATCTTGTAAATGCCCTAGCACAAGGCATTTTGGGTCTGTTTGCAGTAAAGCAAACATGATCTAAAGCAAAGGTAGGCAAGTCAGGGCTTGGGAACATTTACTTTAATGGTTAGAAAGGAACTAGGAGTGTCTTAGGGTGTCCCCCACCCACAAACTAGTGAGCCCTAGAAAGCCTTCTCAGAACACTGCTGGACTTGTGGAATATTGGATGCACTTCCACTTACAATCTAAGAACAGAAAGATCTCCAAGAATCATAAGATCGTTCCATGAGTGGCTCCAGTTACATAAAAAAAGCTGAAGAGGACATTACTGTGTAGAAACCAAGCTGAACAATGGCAACTGGCCCGGCAATGAACTCTTCTGTTGCCCTCTGCCTGACACACTAAGAATCTCTTTTTTTTGTTCAGTAAATTTTATTGAATTTTGCCAAAACCATACAGAAAATACAATAAATAAAATAAAATTTTATAACAGCTTCACGTCGTTAGACAGAGAGGGTAGAGGCTGTTTTGACCATATTTTGGATTTACCTTTTACAATTGTTACTGCAGCCTATCAGGTGAGTAGACATTGTGGATCTAAATCAAGTTGAATAAAGATCCTACTCCTCCATGCAAGTATCTGAATGCTCTTAGCGATGTGCCTCCGTTACAGTTGTAAGTATATATCGCAAGTTTCTATCGACTCCATTACATAACCTCCCTCCTCACTGACATCTATGGAAAATAAAGTAACATAACGTAATGTAAAGTAAGCCACTTAAAGGAGATAATTAATAAATAAGAATCAGTAGGAAAAAGAGTTAGGTATAGGAAAGGAGCGTTAACTCGGGGCCAAGGGTTGCCCACACCACATTTGCACTTTCGCATGTTGCAGGTTGTTACTTGCTTGTTCTTCCTATCGCGTTTCACAGGGGTTTAAACACCTTGGCTGCCTCAGCCAGGGACTTCCATAACTTTCTGTGTTTTGGTTTCCAAGGGGAAATTTGTAGAGCGGTGTTATCTGCACCCCTCAAAAAGGTGAGCCACTCCTGCCAAATCTTGGATGAGATCTTGTAAGAAACTGGCTCTATATATACTGCACCAAAGTGAGGTACAGTGTCTATAGAGTTCAAGGGTTCCCAGAGGTTTGGCAGAGGTTAAAGTTAGATAGAACCTTACTCTCTAAAGTGGTAGCTTGGTCGAGCTTTAAGGCAGTATTAGAGGACAGTGTAAAGCATTTGATGGACGCACTCAGTCAGCAAATGGTCTCACACACTCATTAACTGAACTCTAGGCCAATTGTTATGCATACAAAAAGACACTGTTGTTTTATTTCTAGAACCAAGCAAGCCTGGTACAGGTAAGCATATAAATACTTAACACATTGCAGGTATAATACATTCAATTGAATGGGCTTTTTAAGTAAAATGCAGTTAATTACTTTTCAGAATACTTTTGTTACCACACGACTGAATCCTAGATTCAGCCCTGGGACATTGCCAATGCGTTTTGGTTAAAGGTACGATTTTTAAGGAATATTATTGCATTTCAAAAGTTGACACTTGGAAACTTTTTCACATAGAATCACCAATGTTATCCTATGGGAGGAAATTCACTTAGCAGGTAAGTTAGGTTATTGTTACTTTTTCTTACTCAGTGCTGGATCCTGGATTCAGCACTGGGACATTTGAGAAAATACGTTTTGGTTAATCGGCTGATTTTTATCTAATATTTGTAGTTTCCAAAAGTTGACACTTAGAAACTTTTTGGGAGAAAAAGTGTCAATGTTATCCATGAGGAAGAATGAGTTATCGGTTTCAAGGTAAGTAATCGGTCTTTTGAGTTAGGGTTCTGGGGTTAGACTCAGGTGTCTCACATGGTCAGTGATGCACTGCTGTTACACCCCCTGTGGCACTAGGGTGGCCAGGTGCAGAGTGTTGTGGCCCAATGTTATCCTATGGAGGATAGGGGGGCTCCGGTTGGTGGCTGCTGGCAAGCAGGCCACAGGGTTGTGGGAGCAAAGCTCCTAGGGTTAAGCTCGGGGAAAGTTGGGGACCCAGATAGTACCAGTGGCGCTAGGGTATCCGGGTGCAGAGTGCAGTTTTGAGGTCGGGTGCCCTGTTGAGTTCAATGGAGATTCTCCAGGACAAAGAAACGCTGCAGGCTCAGGGACGAAAATCTTCCAGGAGTGACCACCACTTCGAGGGGTAAATTGGGATGTAGAAGGATGGTTAGGCACCACTGGGTTGGGCACACAATGCTGTGGGGTGACGGGTGCAGGGGTGCCTTTGGACGTCTAATTTTCCTACCCGCTCTGGTTGCAGTAGGGGGGGTCTCCTGGATTGAGGCTACAGGCATCATCTGGAGGCTGGAGGCAGGTCAGGGGTCACCGGATCTCAGGTCAGGATCACAGGGGGACCACCTCGTGGTGTTTGTTCACTCAAACACAGGCCGGGCTCGGCAGGTGCAGAGTGTCCTGGATTCACGGTTTCTGGCTGGCACCAGAAGCGGCAGTTCACGGGAGAAGCAGCTTGGAAAGTGAATGCAGGCCGGTCCTCCTGAGTTTTCGAGGTTGCTGGCCGCTGGACATGCCGGGGTTTCGCAGGAGCAGTTTCGGGGGGAGACAGGCCGGTAGGGCTGGGGCCAAGTCAGTGGGCGTCGTCCTCTTGTTAGCTCTGCACGGCTTCTCGTCCTTCTTCTTCTTCTTCTTCTTTTCTTGTGGTTGCTGGATCTGAGGAAGGAAGGTTCAGGGTGCCTACAGGGTGTTTAGGGGTGTTACAGGTAGGTAAAGGGCAGGGACCAATGGCTCCCTTCCCTGGGGTGGTCCACCCCCTATTCTGCCACTCTCCAGTGGGAGGGGGGCAGGAGCCTGTCTCTGGTTGGCTGGGTCCCCCCATCTTCAAGATGGCAGGGACTCAAGGTTGTGCTTCACCTTGCCTCCCCCACCTTAGGGGAAGAGTTGGCGGAAGTGGGCACACCTCTCTTCCTCACTTTGTTTTTCCTGCCCAAAGTGGGGGGTAGAACCAGTGGGGACCAGTTGTGGTCTGGAGAGGCTCACAAAGGCGGTTTGCCTTTGAAGCTTCTCCTTCGTGAACCCTGCCCATCCTGGGGGAGGAGGCTTGGCACCTCATCCCAGGATGTGCATTGTTTCAGGCCCCCAAGAGCAGCAGGTTCTCGACCCAGGGGTCATGAAACATGTCTGGTGGTGGCAGCCTGCGCAGCCACTCAGTGAGGTCACTTGTAATTGGTCGTTGTTCAGGGGGCATATCTAAGATGCCCTCTGTGGTGCATTTTACATTAAATCCAACACTGGCATCAGTGTGGGTTTAATGTGCTGAGAAGTTTGATACCAAACTTCCCAGTCTTCAGTGCAGCCAATATGGGCCTGTGGCGCTCGTAATGACATCATATACTCTTAATGGCAGCACTGCACTTACAGGGCCCAGGAATGGACCTGGACACTGTAGGGGTACAGGGCTCATGCACCTGGACCCTCGCCACTGGCATAGGGCACCCAGCTAGAGGGGTGACTGATGTATGCCAGGGCAGTGGATTGTGGGCATGGCACACAGGGATGTGTGCCATGTTGTCTCTTTGTCTTGTTCTGCACCCAGACACTCAGCCTGCAAAGTGTGGGTGGGTCAGGGTACAGGGCCTCTAAGGGTGGCACAATAAGTGCAGCATTCCTTAGGGGCCTTCTCTGGTCACAGTGTCCTGGGTACCTATGGTACCATTTACCAGGGGCTGATGTGGCCAGAGATGCCAATTGGGTTTAGGCTTCAATGCAGTTTTAGGGAAGGAACACAGGCCCGGGGTACCCTATTGGCAGGGGCCCAGGGCACACTCAGTCAAAGTACATCAGCTATTCAGCAAAAAGTGGGTGCATACCATGCCAGAAAGAGGGCACTTTCTCACAGATCTTACTAAATCTTTTCCAGTTACACAGAACTATTTTACATGCCAAGGTCAAGATTAGGTCAAGCAGAAAGCGGTCCTGGAAACCAAATAAGATATAAGAAAACTCTTTCACCGGGGTGATGTTGATAGTCAGGGACATATGAATAAGGACATTATTCCAGAAGTTCTGTAAAAGTGGGCAGAAGAGCAGCATGTGTAGCAAATTGCATGTATTGGAGTTACAGTTCCAACATTGTGGTGACTGTATGAGTTTAAGTTTGTGTAGTCTAGCAAGTGTCTAATTGCTCCTATTTATTATCATGTACTTTGTTTGAAATAGAGTAGGTGAAATTTTATGTTTAAAGGGCATCATGTGGATTTGTTCCCAATCCGGTTTAATAGCTTTGCTATTTTGTTCAGACTCCCATTTCACCTCAATAGCTTTATGGGACTTCCGAGGCTCAGACAGCAGAACTTTGTATATTTTTGAGACCATGTGGTTGGTGTCACACAAGATATTCAATTTGGAAGGGAGTGAGAGATTTGTATTACTTTTAGATATCTGTACCTTGAGTTTAAGGAATTTGTAAAAGTCTAGCAGGCACATGCATCAAGCACAAAACCGGTCGCAAACGGGCAGATTCTCAGAATCTGCCCCTTTGCGACCGGTATTTTAGCATTTGGGATGCATCATCCCAAATGCACAAATCGCTATTTAAGGAATCTCAAAATAGCGATTCCTTAAATAGCGATAGCATTTAAGGAATCCCTAATTGAGATTCCTTAAATGCAATGCATTACAGTTTTAAAAATAGCGATTTCGCTATTAGCATGAGCAAATTACCATGAGGCTGGACTTCATGGTAATTTGCGAAAAATTAGAAAAATGCACTTATTTGCATTTTTCTAAGTTTCATGTTGCGCACACACATGCCCTTAGAGCATGTGTGTATGCAATATATGTGCAGAGTTAACATACATGGGTGCAATAGGGTGTCATTTTGACACCCTTGCACCATCGAAATTGCGGGAGCAATTTGCGAGTACCTACTGGTACTCGCAATTTGCTCCCGCAATCTCTAATTCATTCCTATGGGCCTGGAGGCCCATAGGAATGAATGGGAAGACATTCCTTAATTGCGACTCGCAATCTGCTAGTCGCAATTAAGGAATTTGTGGGAATCGCTATTTCTTTAGCGATTCCTACATGCATAGGGTTTTGCTATTCCTTAATTGCGATTCCTTAATAATCGCAATTAAGGAATCGCAAAACCCTATGATGATGCATGTGCCTGTAGATCCGTTAACCCTCTCTCATTTTTAAGGACATAAAATGGAATAGGTAGTGTTCTCATAGAGATCTTTGATAAAATTAATGTCTTTCTGTGACCATTCTTTCCAGTAGATTGTTTCCTGTCTATTCTTATTAAGGGATTATGCCAAATCACAAATGTGTTTGAGGCACTCATTTTTGTAGTGGATATAGAGATGGGACAGAGCTTTCCTCGTGTTGAGGTTGATGTATTTGGAATGTTCTATGGAAGAGAACTGCTTAGTCATTATAGCCTGAAGCGGGATCTCGTTGAGCAGATTAAGTTCTGCGTCTAGCCACTGGGGTCTGTAATCAAAATTTTCCCTGAACCACATCGCCCCTTGTTTACAAAGGTAGGCTGTTTGGTAAATCCTAAAACACACTAAGAATCTCTAAGTGCTCCCCCATTGGGCCTGGAGAAATGGAAGTGTACGCCTTATGTTGTTTGAGCACCAAAAACTGTGCTCCAGAGCTTTAAGGGGACCAACCCAAAAATTATCCAACCAGAAATAACATTGGACTGGTCTGGATTTCAAGTTTAGCCCATGCAGTGAAGAGTTTTCTGAAACAAAAACACAGTTCTTTTTCAGACTGAGATTTAGAATTTATTTTGAGCTTCCCTTTTTCCATGCTTTGGGGGGCCACCCAATTTATTTAGTGTATCCATTCTGTAAGCCATTGAGGTTGGCCTCAAAATGCAATTAAGTTCCTGGTCGACCACAAGCACTGACTATCATTAGTGCTTTGCTCTTTTTGGTGACATTTTCACTTAAATTCTTAAAAATTCACATTTCCATTTCTCTTTATAGCATTTTGTCATTTTGCTGTTATTTTGCTTATTAATTTGTTCTCTATTTTTAGAATTTAAGTGGGATTTTTATTGTGTTGTGTAATTGACATTTTAACTATTTTGGTGCTTAATAAACGCTTTACACATTTTCTCTTTCTCATTTGACTGGACATCGCAACATAGTCATTTTATCACTTGAGGTGGACACTAAACAACTTCTAAAACACCTTCTCCCATTGGCATTTCGTAATGTAGTCCAGAACTAGTGTTTAGCAGTACCACTCAGTTTTAAAAGTTGAAATAAACAGCAAGAATGGACTTTTGATTTTTAATTGGCATTAACATGTTTTTGAAAAAAGAATCTAAATTATTTTTTTATTTAATGTTTGCACCGTAAGTTTGTTTGGGAACATTGAGTTGCATTTAGTCACTTTGGCTTGTCTTACAGTAGCGGAGATGTAGGGCTTATGCAGAAAAAGGAAGCAGAAGATTTGCCTGAATGGCAGGAGGACATATTATGAATGACCCCTAAGGGCCTTGGAAGTTGTCTGACAAGCACTGATCACATCAGAGGAGGATTATGAAGTGACTGAGGAAACCCATGGAGAGGAGGAAACAGATGGTGTTCTGTCTCAAAAAAGTTTCTCCTGTGAATCTGCCATGGCATAAAGTGAAGGTGTCTGCATCCTACGATTCTCACAGCTCACAGATCAACAGATGGTGTTCAAAGAGAAACTGTCAAAGAGGGATCAGCAGGTGCAAGCTGACTGACCTAGCCCTGGGGTAGAAGATTGGACTAGAAGGCCGGACTAGGACTGGTATCCATTAATGGTGAGGTTTCTACAAGAGGTTCACATACTCCTCATTTGCTCAAAAGCATTGTGCCTACCTTTAGGTGTGTTATGACATTAAAAACTGGTTTGCCTTCTATGAAAGAGTATTGAGCATGTGCATGGTAGACAAGCAGCACTGGTGTGCTTCATAATGGGAGTTGGTACCAATACTGAGGAAGGATACACTCCTGACTTTAGAAGAATGGGTAGCTGACTCAGAGTTTTACAACCATAAAAGTGCAAGTGCAAACAATAGAAATGTCCAGTGGATACCAATGTAGCCACAGTACAGTCATGATCAATATTTGGGTATCATGTTAAAACCAACATCATAATGTTAGAGTTTAATCAATGATTTAAAAGAAATAAAACCAAAAATAAACTTTCTAGTAATATTAGGTTAAAACCCACATAGGATTTTGGAGAAAGTGCAAGTGCAAAATAGTGTAAAAATACAATACTGCAAGCATAATTCATTCATAACACTGGCTTTAAATTTATCAACCGTTTGCTCGATAATCTAATCTAAACAGCTAAAACTAGTTAAAATTGGGGCTATAACAGATGAAAATATTGTTAAAAGATGTTAAAAATGGTGACAATTAGATCTAGGGGGCATGCAATATCTCTTCATTAGAGCATAACGCCTGATGATCCACATTTTCCCTAGAAATGTTGCCATTGCGCAAACTATTAATGGACTGGAATCTGTTTTCAAAATACGAAATGCTTCTTGATGGCACAGAGTTCCCATCAGCCTACATACAGGTGCTAGCCATTTGAATCTCGGACTAATGTATAAAGGAGATGCAAAGAGGGTGTGTTTACCCGGCTTGAGTGTCTCAGGACAGCCAGGACAGTGCTGGACAACCTGAGAAGTTCGTTGCCAAGCCACTGTGAAAGAATTCACAGGGAGGCAGCCGAATCTAAATTGTATGTAGAGCTTCCTATCTTGTGGTGCCGAGATTACCTCCATATACTGTTCGTATACACCTAGCCACTTAAACTCCATAAACTCTAATGATAGATGGCCAGCAGAGGGTTGGGAAACAGTTGCCTGTGCCACCCAGTTCCAAAAATGGGATTTTACAACATCTCTACTGGGTAAGAGGCTAGGATCAGAGACATCCCACAAGGTGCCCAGGCCTATAGCCGAGAGCAGTGCCTTGACTTTGATAAACCAAGCTATTTTTTTAAAGCGATCAAGTTTGTAAATATCTTCAAAGGCTAATGCATAATGACTAAGCTCAGGTGTTTGTTTAAGTCGTAACCAGAAGAGAAGGGGGCGAAGCCTAGTTTTATCCACTATAGTGGATCTACCCATATCCAGTCTCAGAGGAATAAGCGTAGTACTCTGGGGAAGAGAGCATAGAGATCTTAGGAACTTTTTTTCTGTGTGTAACAGGCCCTCAAGATTGTCAAAACCCCAGATTTCAAGGTGTGGCGCCGCGGCCAGGGTGACTGACTCCGGAAACTGGGGGTCACGGTTCGATCGCCGGCGGCAGATTAGCCCAGCACCATGTGACTCTTGGCTATAGCTTGCTTAATCTTTCCGACTGCCCCCAGCGCCTAGAGACCCTTACGGGTGATTGTTCTCGCTTTACAAATGTGGATTATTATTATTTCAGCCCAGTACAAGGCAGATGTTGCTACCTTCTGATCATATATCTGAAGTGGGGTTCTATTGGCCTGGATTGGGAGGCCCTATGCTCTTTAATCAGTGCCCCAGAGTTTTTCTTCTGCTGTAAATCCCTTTTGATAATGTGGAGCTTCCATGCCATTGACTCTGAGAGAGTCACCCCCAGATAAACAAAAGTGGGCACTCTCTCCAAAGGAATCCCTCCTAACGTCAGTTTACCTTTAAACGATTTGTGGTGGTTCATTGTCAGGAGCTTAGTTTTTGAGGTATTGACCTCCAGGCCTCTCTGAATACAGAAGGCCACAAAGCGGTCAAGAAGCAGTTGAAGACCACTGGGGGTCTTAGATGCTACTAATGTGTCATCTGCAAATAATAAAGTTGTTACTTTTCCACCCCCCAGTGTGGGGGCATCAGCTGGGGCTTCCTCCAGATGCTTCACCACCCCATTTATAAAGGGGGAACAGGGTGGGAGCCAAAATACATCCTTGACGAACCCCCCTAACAACTTTGATTGGTTCATTCAGTTGCCCTTGATCCCCCCAGTTAACGCTTTCGTAGGTATCCTCATGCAACTGAACAACCAGCGCAAGACGCTCCGATGGTAGCCCCAGTTCCTGCAGAACCTGCCATAGTTTGGATCTTGGAATAAGGTCGCAGGCCGACTTTAGATCGATAAAAGCAATGTAAAGACTGGCTTGTTCGATATTCACTGTTTTCCATGCCACTAAGGCTAACCTAAAGACTTGGTTGATGATATTGACTTTCCTCCTAAACCCAGCTTGGAATAGGGATAAGATGTTATTTTCCTCCTTCCAATATGTGATTTTAGACAGAAGAGCACGGGCGAAGACCTTCTGAATGCCATCGATTAAACTAATCAACCTATAATTAGAAGGCAGTGCAAGATCACCCTTTTTGAACGCTGACTCATAAACATACATGAAAGAGGTCATAGTGCAGAAGTTTGATCTTACTCCTGAGAAATACTGGAAAAAGTTCCAAGAGACCCACAAATAGTCAAAGCAAACTTTGCTATTCATGTAGACATCTCATTGAAAACAATAGAGGGCTGGATGAAGAGCAATACAGTGGATACTTTAGGTGGCTATATGAGAATTTGGGTTTTTGGCTGATGGGGTGTGAGCCCTGGCAAAGGAACAGCAACAATACTTTTGCAGTGTGAACCAAAAAAAGTCACTAAATGAACCTGTGCTTAACCTCGGGCAACTTGGCACAAAAAGCAGTCAGACTTAACTTAGAGGCAATGTGTAAAGTATTTATGTAGCACACAAAAAGTAATAAAGTGAAAACACAAAACAAGAAAAACCCCAAACTAATTTAGACCAATAGAGCAAATTTTATTAAATTATTTGATACCAAAATGACAAAACTCCAATCAACAGGACTAAAGTTATCAATTAGTAAAGTTTAAGGTTCAAAATAGCACCTAAGAGATCAAAGCTCCAAACACAGACCAAGTAAAAGTCAAAAGTTAAGGCCGACTGTGATAGAGACTTGTTCAGATGCAGGTGGTTTGGGCCACTTCAGCGGTCACCTTCAGATTTAGAAAAAGTTTGAGAGAAAAATGTCTAAGAAGGTAGAACTCAACAGGGTAAGGCTGCAGAAGTGTCCGAGGATGGACGATCATCATCAGATGACCATGTGGAGAAGCCGCAGGGAAGATATTGAGCTTTGTGGCAAAATGGAAGTTGAAAATCGCTAATGGGATGAAGCAGAGAGCTGTAGCTGAAGACAGCTACATGAGGTCAGATACCCCTTTGAACGAAGGACCACTGAAATGAATTTGCTGCAGAGAAGAACGTAGCAGTAGAAGCTGTGAAGTCAATCTAACTGATGATGCACCTCAGGTACATAGGCAAGCAGATTGGTTTTGGTCTCTTCCTGGTTCTCAGAGCCTTTTTTTGCAACATTTTGTCTAAATTCTCAGTTTTGGAAAATAGTCGTCTGGGTACTTTTAGCACCACAACTGAGGGTTTGGGATTGGTGGGACATCTCTTGACGGGTTCATGACTCATTCAGGCCGATTCCAGGTGTGGGATAAAGATGGTGGTAGCCTTTTTTGTTCCCATGGCTCTGAACAGGAGACCAGAAAGCTAGATTTGGAATCACTACTGGTAGACCTGGGTGCAGGTGAAAATGCAGGACTGGCCTCTGTGAGTTCAAGGCAGGCTCAGGCAGCAAAGCAGTCCATCCAGGTACAGCAGCAGTCTGGAAGAGTGCACAGCAGTTCACAGCAGAAGGCAGTCCTCTGAAAGTCCTTATGCAGGTCTAGTAGTGAACTGAAGAATGGGTCTGAAGGTCCTATTTTTATACCCTGGTTCTGTTCTCCCGGAAGGTGGGAGAAGGTTCTAGAAAGGTTCCTTAAAGTTCTTGAAATTTCCTGACTCCCGTGCCCTGACTCCTAGCTAGATGCAGTGACAATACAGCGTCTTTAGGACTACTGTGAGGAGAAAGGACACAGCCTATTTAGGTGTAAGTGGGGCTGTCCTCAGCTCCGCCCCCCATCCAGACAGTGATGGCCCATTGAGGTCTACCTAATCCCTCTATTGTGTGTTTGTCTGGGAATAATTCACAAAGTCTAATTGTCTTCTACATCAAGTAATGTGACCCAAGACAGGCTGCAGGCACAAACGACTATGGGCAGAAAAATGCCAACTTCCTACAAGTGACATTTTCAAGATTGTGATGAAAAATCCATCTTTAGCAATAAAGAGAGTTTAATATACACTTCCATAAGTACCAAACATGATATATCTACATCCTCTCAATTAGGAATTACAGCTTATTAAATGTAATAAGAAATCCTCAGTGTTTTCCTATGACAGATTTGTTTTTTCACTTCCAGGACATGTAAAACATAAAAGTACATGTACAACCTTTTAATTACAAAGCAACATGCCCTATGGTCTACCTAGGGTCTACCTTAGCGGTGACATATGTACTAAAAAGGGAGTTTAAGGCTTGGCAAGGGGGTTTAAATGCCAAGTCGACATGGCAGTGTGACACTGTATTCAGGCTTAAAAGGCAGGCCTGGGACAAAATTCAGAGTGCTACTTAGGTGGGTGGCACAATACGTGCTGCAAGCCCACTCATACCATTTAATTTACAGGCCCTGAGTATATGGTATACCACTCTACAAGAGACGTCAAAGTAAATTAAATGTCAATTAGGTATATACCAAACAATCTGGGTTTAGGGGAGTGAGCGTAATCACTTAAGCACTGGTTAGCAGGGATAAAGTGCACAGATTTCTAAGGCCAACAAAAACAAATTAATCAAAAATAGGAGTGAAGGCAACATGTTTTGGGGTGACACTCAGAGAGGGCCAGGTTGACCAGGCTATATAATTTAATAATGACAGAGCACATCTTGATTAATTGTTCTTCTGAGGTACACCATCTTCTAGTGGACTCCAAGCTAACGGGCCCAATGATGCTAAGGGCGACATCAGAGGTACAGGTATGCACTAGGGCCCCCAAAAGATCCCGGGGCTAATCCCAAGAAGGGAAGGCCAGGACCACAAAAGGGAATAGAGGGGAATAATAGGTCTTAAATAGAAAGCTCTTTAGGGGTGCAAACCATCTGCGGAGGAGCAAGAGTCACCACCCACTCATTAAAAGCAGGGAAGTTGGTACCCAGGGGCACACAAAGGGAGATTCTTCAAGCCCTAAGAGGGCAATCCATATGGGTAAATACTGTAGTTTTGGGGGAGGACTACACAGAGTTGGCTCTAATAGCTCTTAGTTAGGAAGTGGACCCAGAAGGTAAGCTGGTGGTCCTTTAGAATTCTAGGAAGTACTTCCACTGGGTCACAGTGCATGAGGTACCTGTCACTGCTCTGCTGGATACCTGTGTGAGCTATACCATGGTGTTGGAAAGGCTGGTTGAAAAGGTAATTGTCAGACCTGATATGCCCCTAGATTGTATCTTTGGTAATGAGGTCCCACAGGCAAGCAATGAGCCGGAGAGGTCCCCAAAAACACATATTTCTGGGTGAATAATCCATAAGCAGATAGTATAGAGGGCCTGAAGAAAACAAAGGGGTAAGGAGGCAAATTCCTTACACAGTGGGAAGGCCTGAGGGCTAGGAGGTACCTGCTTTAACAGGAGAGGCCAAAAAGATCATTTTTGGTGAGGCAAATTCGGGCCTGGAGTTGTTCTTGCATGGTCACAGCAAAAAAATATATGGGACCTGGTCAGGACTAACTCCTACAAGACACAGACAGAATGTCTCACTCTTGACTTTGTATCCACCCTGTAAGTCTTGGACAGCCAAGCATATGGTTAATTCTCAGGGTACAGACCCTGATATGGCAGAAGTGAGAGTGGGAGGAGGGTGTCTGTAATCTGAGGTTGTAGCCCACCACTCTAAATAACATAAAACGAAAGGCCATAAGAATCTCAGGTATAAGTGGGTAACTCCTTGCAAACCTAAAGGATTGCATGAGGCCTACTCAAGCACCAGATTAGAGCATCCACCTGTAAGTGAATGGTACAGAGACTGCCTCCTGTGACTGTCAGCAGTCAGCTGTCAGTAGCCTCTATTGATTGCTTACCTTTTGGACAAAGCTGACTCTCATTTGGGGACAGAAGTCTGACCTACAAGGCAGGATGAGCCACATCAATTTGTTGGCCATGATGACCCTATTCACTAGCTGCAAGGCCTCTGTGACAAGGCTAGAGTTAGGTTTATCCCAGGTGAACCATGTTATTGGCTTGGGCTGACCTTCACAGAACTGACCCCATCCAAACAGTGGGCTTTTCCATAATCTTTTTGCGTAAAGCACTGAAAACTTGAAAGGGAATAGCTTTTGCTTAAAGCCTTTTCCGCTAGGGAGGGCCTGCTCCCTTTGGATGGCCTCCCTATTTTTTGCTGAATTTCATTGCTGCTTTTTAGATTCTGCGCTTGGTGGCTGTAGTGGTACTGCAGGGACGTATTCAGTACAAAACACTGAGGCTGGACAATTATTTGTATTAGTAAAATAAAAAGTCTTCTTTATTTCCAAAGGACCCAGAACATCCACCTACACATGACTTGTTCCATGAACGGTAGGAAAGACCATCCTGAATGTTTCAGACCCACTTGAGTGCCAGAGACAAACAGAGATCAAAAATAGAACTTTAATGCAGTAAGTAATAACAGTGAAGAAAGATTTTACATGTTTGTCATGAAATAAACACTATGAATAAAAATACATATGTACCATGCTACAGTGGCACTGATGGTTAGTAGCCAGTGTATTTGCTCTATCACTTAAATGCAGAGAATTGGCTAATTATTGATTGGCATATTTAACTTTTCTATAAGGCCATAGAATATGGTGTGAGAACACACACACAGCAGGATAAATTAAATGTCACCTGTGGACTGCAGCCCTTATTGTGCCATCCAGTAGCATGCCAAAGGAAAACATATCTTTAGGTTTACCATTGTTGCCTGACAGCTCCATTTTAAAGTTGTAGGGTAACATGTTAGAATAACACTTTTTGACAGGTAAAGACCACACTTTTAAATATGAATAGGTCACGCATATGTAACAAATGATAAAGTCAACGGGGAGCCACAGCCTACTTATTGCACATTGATTAATTCATACAATTGTACCAATTTTACATTTTCTTTTAATTTAATTCACATACATGGTTTACAATGACTTGTTCCAGATGAGACACACACATTTACATAGAATGTGAATGAAAATGTATGCTGAACACAGTCTAAAAACCCTCCCGCAGTATACTAAATACTCTTGTAGACTAGAATTATTTTTATTCCCGCATACTATACACTCTCTTTCCAGGTTCAAATAACTGAAAATTATGCGACCATTGTATTTAATTACACATTGATTAACTTGGTGAGTTGTTTGGTATTCATAGAAGAGCCAAAATTTAAATTTTACAAATAAAAAGTGATATTTTATTGTGTCATGTATGTTTACTCATTATAGCCCCGAAGAAACGGTTGTTTTGCAGCGAAACAAGTGTTTGTTGTGGCTGTATCTCTGTATCACATATAAGTCTACATGGGACTTATATTTACCTTTTAGGAGAGTAAATTGTTATCTTTGTAAAGCATTTCAGTGAAAAATAAAGTTGTTATTAAAGAGCCTATAGTCATATACATCATAGAGTTACTGTGTGTACACCTTTGGGTTCATAGAATGGAAATAGTGTAGGTCCTGGAGGCAAGTGAAAGCTCTATGGAGCACAATTTACAAGCCAGTTTGGGGTGTGAGTAGTACTCTATGTTACAAACAGCAAAGGGTGGGCACACCTGGTTTTGGAAGCAGAAGCAGGCCAACGTTTCTGTTGACAATGGATTATCCAGCAGTGGATATGTGGATGATTGCCCATGTTAAATACGTGTGTTTCAGTGCTATAGACACATTCTATTTAACAATCACATTTGTAAGGTGTGGTTGTTCATTTCCAAACCTTTGCTGAATATTTCCAGGCACTGAATTTTTTTTAAATAATATATAATATATGGGTGATCTATTTAGATTTGATTTAACTCACCTTGGATTTATAAGCACAGCTCTAAGGTTGTACGCCATTGTGCTCATCTTGTGAATCGGACTGTGTATTTTACAGAACTATTAAGGGGTTTTGATAGGGTATGGCAGAAGGCGTCTTATTAGTGGCAAATGCAAACTGTCTTTTTTTACTTAAAATTGAGTGTCCTGTGAAGTTTTTAAGAGAGTGATCATGTTAGATTACTAGCATACAAACTCTTTTTTGGAAGGTGAACAAGATATGAAAAGGGGCTGCCCCAATTAATGTCTACGGAGGCATTTTGGGGCATATTATCAAGGACGGCGTTAAAATTATCGCAGCTCTAGCGGCAGAAAACTGCCGCTAAAGCGGCGATAATGGGCTTGATAATATGCCGCAGAGAATTCCAATAGAAGCCCATGTTGACACCAGAACATGGACTTCTATTGGAATTCTCAAGGGCATATTATCAAGCCCATTATCACTGCTTTAGCGGCAGTTTTCTGCCACTAAATTGGCGATAATTTTAACGCCGTTTCTTGATAATATGCCCTCTAGTTTGTCAGATTCGGTAATACCAGTAAATATAGAATAAGTTCATCAAATGCGGATGACGACAAATTTGCTATGTGTCCAGCATGTGCTCAAAAGATATGTCCCTTATTAATGTATTGGTGATAGAAAACTGGGCACAGGTTTAGTTTGTTGAATTACTTTTTTCTTTTTTTCGTACTTTTAAATAGCATGAACTTGACTCGAAGGTATCAGACCTCTTTACATGAGTACCATTTGGACGCATTCATTTTTATTAGGCACGGGGAGATTAAGTGATTTGCCCAGAATCACAGGATGTTGAGTATCTTTGCTGAGACTCTTACCCGGTTCCCAAGATTTGAGATCAACACCCCTAGCCATTGGGCTGCATCCTCTCTCCAACATTAGGTTCACAAGCCATGTAACCATATAGGGCATTTTCACAATGACTACTTGGTTTCATCAATGCTGTCATCGATGATTTAATTTGAGAAGTAGTCAGTAATGTCATGAGTGATGCCATGTAACATGTCACGAGTGATGTAATATGTGAAGACGAAGCAGCAAATTATGGGGCATAGGTTATAGCTTATTCACTAAACTATAACTGGTGAATATCAGTGGGTATTTGGTTTTAAAAATTAGGTATTATCTCACCATCTGAGTATAATGTCACATAAAAACATTTTTTTAATGAGAGTAATATGTATACTAAAACCCATGGAATACATGTAAAGTTTTCTATAAATTTGTAAATTTCCTATTGTAAATTGGCACTCACTGATTTTCTCCTAGAAGAACAGTGCATATCTAGGATATAGATTTGTTCTTGACATTGTGGTTGTTTGTGGCATGGGTGTTAGACACAAAGAGGATATAGATTTATAATCCCAAAAAAGTACAATTGAAGATGAAGAATCATAAGTAAACAACTGCCAGCTAGGGCACAAATCCAGACCTCAAAGGATGCAATGAGCCGCAAAGAAAGAAAGTGACTCCAACAGATGGACTCAACAAAGAACTAACAGTGAATAGCTACTTCAGTGTAATTTAATTGGTGAATTTAAGTGTATTTTTTACTTTAATATGTAAGATTTTAATTGACATTTTCACCTAACTATAATGTCACTTTAACATTGGGAAACAGCGTTTACAAGGCTTTCAATACCACACAGGTAGGTAACAACGCGGTTGTTACAATGACCGCGTTGTTACCACGCGTGGCATTACATCGCAAGGCATTTCAATGACTTGCGCTAGGTAGCATGCAACACCAGGGAATGTGTTGGATTTTAAATCCAACACCTTCCCTGCTGTTGCGCTAACTAGAGTAGGAATAGTAATTTATACTATTCCTAAGTCCAGCGCGCCACCTCGCGCAAGTCGTTGAAACGACTTGCAATGTAATGCCATGCATGGTAACAACGCGGTCATTGTAATGACTGTGTTGTTACCTACTGCTTGGTAATAGCATGCGTTGTATCGTGCTATATATTTTAAAATTGTTTTTTTTCCAGTGAAATCAGGGAACAGGGAACTTGATTTCTTGAATTTAATTGCATTCATCAAGAAGAATCTTCTCCTTCCGCCATATTCTCCACTCGTCTCACTCACTTTGCTTCTTTCCTAAAAAATGTATTTATGGCTCACCCTATTAAAACTCTTACTCTTTTTTCCGGTTCACTTTCTCTAACTCTCCTATTGAGAAATTTCTCAGATCCCCTAACAACCTTCATACAATGTGTGTGTGCATGTATATATATGTGTGTATGTTTGTTTGTCTGTGTATGTATATATTCACAGAAAAAACAAAAGTTTACAGGGACATTAAAGCGTGGAAATAGAATTCTATAAAAATTAGGTTACAGGGACATCATTTGAAATGTCATCAGTGATGTCATCAATGATGTTGATGACCATGTCATGAGTGACGTAATGTGTAAGGTCGTAAGCATTGCATTGCTAGGCGTACGTTATAGTTACCTCAGGTAACTATGAATGCTGAATTTCACTAGTTTTGTACAAGTGAAATGAAAACCTAACTAGAACGTCCCTGTAACCTTTTTTCAGTGTATTTTGAAGTTTTTTTATGCCATTTCCAAACTGTAACATCCCTGTCACCTTTAGTTTATTCAGTGATTTTCTAAGGTTTTTTAAAATTCTATTTGCTACCTGTAACATTTGAAAATGAGTGTGCAAGTGAGTGCAAGAGAGCCTCAGTGGGTATGTGACTGAGTGTGTGAGTTTCTCAATGAGTGTGTGCATGTGTGTCTGTCAGAGAGGGTCTGGGAATACCTGCATAAGTGTCTCACTGGGTGTGTGAGTGGGTATATCATTGTCTGAGTGAGTCTGTGTGGGTGCATGAGTGTCTGAGTGGGTCAGCGACTGGGTGCATGTGTTTTTGGTGTTTTTGAGTAGATTTGTGAATGGGTGTATCACTATCTCAGTAGATCTTTGAGAGTGTGAATATGTCTCTGAGTGGGTCTGTGACTGGGTATATTAGTCTCTGATTCTGTGACTGGGTGCATGAATGTCTGAGTGGGTCTATGAGTGGCTGCATGTCTCTCAGTGGGTGTTAGGCGATGCATAAATCTCTGAGTGGGTCTGTGTGTGGGTGCGTGAGTTTGTGAGTGAGTGCATCAGTCTTTGACTGGGTCTGACAGTGGCTGTCTGAGTGGGTCTGTGAGTGGGTTTATGATTGCTTGTGTGGGTTTGTGACTGGGTGCTAGACAATCTGAGTATTTCTGTGAGTGGGTTTAATATATGTAAAATTAACATGATCATCTGATTCAAATTATATTTTTTAAGAAAAGTCTACATTTTTGGGGAAATTGTGTACTCATCTCTGTTACTTTGTATTTAGAAAATAGGTACTATTTTGGGATTGCGGGCATACAACAGCAGTATAGTTCATTTATTTTTTGATTTCTGTGTGCCACTACTTGCCATTTCTTTAATGTATTATATAATAACTGAGTTTTTCTTTTAATTGTTGCCAATTTGCCCAAAATTTATTGTGGCTTTGTCACTAGTCAACTTGAAACATATCTTCCAGTTTCACAGGTAATTTGCCAAGACTGCGTGTTTTAAAAAAAAGTGTTAAACACATATATGAACATATTCTTAACATTGTTTGTCAATAGCTGTTTACTAACATAGTGTTTAAACTCTCTTTCTGTAATCATTTTGAATGATATCCATGTTTAAATTGTATTTCCTGTTTCTGCAAAGACAATGGTAGTCACAATGACATTGGTAATTGTGAACATCATGTGACCTTGAAACAATGAGATGCGATGGGAGTTCCCACCTGTTTCTTCTTTCTTGAATGTTCTTATTATTATTTGGAACACTTTTTGGGCTCTGGTATTGCAAACGGGCAAGGAGTGCATTTGGTCCTTTGTTTGTAATTTTTCTTCAAAAGAAAATGCAATCAGGGAGAAGAGAAGATTCAGAACAACCTCCTGATGAAGCTGAGGAGCTGGTGTTGCCAGCTGCAACTGAAGAGTCTGGAGTGGATGAGAACCCTGCAAAAAGAAAGAGGACCTCATTTATGAGAAACTGACGCCCTCTGTGCCCTCCTTGCAACATGATGGATATGCCACATTTAATGTACGGCGCTCCATGCCGCAAGGAAAGACAGATGCGTCAGAAATTCTGACGCATCTGTTGGCAAAAAACCCATGCATTGCTGGAGTAGTGTCATAAGATTGACGCAACTCCAGGAATGCAAGGGTTAGGCCTGTGCCTATGGCACTGCTTCACCCTTACTCCTGCCATAAGACAGCTATAAGCTTTTGACGCATTGGCTTCCTAGAAGTGGCGCAGTGAAATCCCACAGATTTCACTGCACCACTTCTACGAGGCTTACTTGTGGGGAAACACCCACCCTGCATACATTATACCTTACACAGTTATAATGTGGCACAGGGCTTTACACAGTGACGCATCTGCCTAGATGTGCCACTTTGTGAATAGAGCGCAATGTGGCACATATTTCGCGCTGCCGCTGGGTCTCAAAATATGACACAATGGTTGCACAAAAATGACACAGGGGCTCATAAAAAAGCCCCAGAATATGTCTTTTTTTTTTACCATTCCATCAGGTGAAAGCAAAATTGTTACTTAATTTACGAAGTTCACCTTGTGCCAAAAAACCTTGTCACAGGACACAGCAAAAATGTGCTCATGTGGTACAACATCTATGCACAACCATTTAAAAACTTACCACAGATCACACATTAAAACTGCACAAAAGAGAGAATGTAAGCAGCCATCAACCTCTATAGCTCCAGCACCTCCTCCAACAGAGAGAGTACCCATAGAAGTTGAGATGCAGTGGTCAGAAATCTCCCAAGAGTTGAGGCGTATGGGAACATACTGTCTGGACTATAATGCCAGTCTTACAGACAGAGAACAGTGTTTGGATATTATTTTTGACGTAGCCAGCAAATACACCTGTTAATGTTTGTAATGTTTCCTCAATTTTTGCACTGTTCTTCAGTTTCAAGTTTAAAAAAAACCCTGATTTCCATGTTATTTCAGAAAAAAATCAAAAAAATACCAAATGTTAAAAAAAACTAAAAATAAAATAAAAGCAGAGTTAAAAGAAATACATTATTTTTGGAACCACTGTTCATAGTTAAAAAAAGATAAACTGTATGTGTGTATATATTAACCCCGGGCGTAGCACTACGCTTCGCCCATGTAGTGTACGTAGCGCTGCCTGCTTCGCACTTTCCGAAGTAGGCGAAGCAGGGCAGCGCTATGCACACGCCGAGGGCGAAGCGTAGCTGCTTGCCACCCGCCACCCACCTCCCGCCTGCCCTCCTTTTAATAATATAAGCATGCGCATTTGCCAGAAGAAATTAGAAACAGAAAGAGGGAGCCCCGGAGACGCCGCGCTTACGGGTAAGTCGACTTACTTTAATTTATTTTTCATTGCTTATATTATTTAAAAGAAGGGCGGGCGGGAGGTGGGTGGCACGTAGTGGGGCTACGCGAAGCGCGTAGTGTGCGTAGATTTGGGCACACTACGTGCTGCTTCACGTAGCCCCACTACGCCCACTACGCCCACCCTTAGTATATATGTGAGGAAGACTGGATATATGGCTTGGAGAACAAGTGCATTACTGACTAAATGAGTCAGTCAGTGAATGTCTGACTACTAAATGACTTAGTCAGTGAATGCCTGAGTAGTGTATGAGTCAGTGACTGAGAGGTATATGGGTGAGTGAGTGAATGCATGAGTGTGTTTATGGGCAATAAAGTGAGTCCATGAGTGTATATACGGGTGACTAGGTGAGTTTATGAGTAGAGTATGTGTGAGTGAATGAGTGCATGAGTGGAATATGTTTGATTGATTGAATGCATGGGTGTGTGCATGGGTGAGTGAGTGTAGACATGACTGTGTGCATGGGTGATCAACTGAGTGCATGAGTGGTATATGGGTGAGTGAATGAGTGCATGAGTGGACTATGGGTAGAATGAGTGAGTGCATGAGTGCATGTATGGGTGAGTGAGTATAGCAGTGTAGCAGTGTGTTTATGGGTGAGTGAGTGCCTGTATGGGTCAGTGAGTTAGTATATGAATGAGTATATGTGTGAGTACAAAGGTGGTACAAAGGCGGTATATGGGTGACTAACTTAGTGCATGTATTGTGTGTGCATGAGTGAGTGCATGAGTGTGATTATGTGGAGGTGAGTGAGCGCATGAATGGCGTATGGGTGATTGACTGATTTTCTGGAGGTCAGTTGGAGGTAACTTCCCTGTCTTTGCCTCTATGTGGACTATAGCTTGAAATGGATGTATACACTATATTAGAATTGATTAATAAACATTTACATTTTGAAGTTCTGCAGGGATTGCAATGAATTCTAACTTGTTAAGGACTGCTCTAGCTGGCATTTTATTACTCTCCAGCTCATTATATAGTACTTACAAATAACAGATGACCATCATAAATCTGTGAAGGGAGAAAAAGGAAAGGCATGACTTGATGGTTAATGATTAGCAGTACTAGATGCGGGTTGGTAAGGTATGTGTGAGTTGTTTTTCCCAGTATACCACAGGGTAAAGGCCGGCCTGTAAGTGTAAATGGAAAAACAAAAGGGATATTCAAAAATCAAGGAGAAAAGTTAAGTTAAAATTAAGGAGGAGTACAACAAGAACACTTTCAGAGGCAGCATGGCTAAATCATGTCTACTCTGTTTCCAGCATTAACCTACAACAAAAACAACAGGATAGAGGCAGGCACGCGGTGCCCACCCAACCTCCACTTAGCTTAGATTTTGAGGAAGACAGCACTGAGCAGTGCACACATATACAGCAACATAGCATTTTCCAAATGAAGTAACTAAATCAATGCACCGCTGTCAGTCATACCACTACACTCGACTTCACCACTAGACAGACATGTAGGTCTGATGGGGTTGTTGTTGACTTGTTTACCTTTTAGGCCACTTCATGCAATGCCCTGAGTTATTCCATCAATCATATCCTATCCTACTGACTGACTGCAAGTATAGTATGGTCATCATGGTGTCCAACTCTGTAGTGTACCGAGTGAGTCCAGATTCCAGAAACAAAAATGCAATGGATCGGCCTACAGTAGTACAATTTTGTTATTAAACAACAAGAAGTGGAACATTGACTTGAGTCACTTTTTTGTGTGTAGATGATACTAATACACTTCATGCACAACAACAACACAAACACCAATCAAGTCAGCGTCCAATGCATGCCTTCATTTACCTGTTCTTAAGGGCTATAATTAGTCATGTTCTTCAGAGGGACTCTAGTCTTGTCGAGGCAGGCACACATTTCTGTACTATTCTCTATCCAATGTCTGGCTTGAGGGAAATGGATTTATGGTGAGTCAGAAGTAGACTGGAGCAGGACTCAGAGGAGTGGAGTACTTCTTCACTGTACACAGTTGCAACTGCAATCCAACACTAAAAGAGTAAGACTGTGGTAATGGATTTCTTGTCACTTGAACAAGAAAGACAAAGAGACACACAAATGATAAAAGTAAATAAGCAAGAAAGAAAGTAACAAGTCAAAAGCCTAGTTGTCAGGGAAGTAGAGCTCATCCTAAAACTTTGGTGGTTCACACAGAAGCCCAGAAGTAGGTCATCTAACATACTTCTATGACCTAAGTCGCTGTCATCATCTTCCTGCTGTGCTACTTCAGATATGGTGTAATCCGGTGGTATAAAGTGCTGATTCATTTCGATCATATTTAACCGCTCCACGTTTTAGGAGGTGAAACACTAGTCCTTCTCACTGTCAGAAGAGCACCAGCAACACTGAAAACATGTTTAGAAGAGACAT
Source organism: Triturus cristatus (assembly GCF_964204655.1). Taxonomy (NCBI): domain Eukaryota; kingdom Metazoa; phylum Chordata; class Amphibia; order Caudata; family Salamandridae; genus Triturus; species Triturus cristatus. The sequence continues at coordinate 618,356,617 of NC_140582.1, forward strand.
TTGCGACAGGGTAAGCCATATAGTTGATTGCCAGCCTGCTGAGCACTGGCCATTGGCGCCTTTTCCCATACCAATACACCAATGGGTTTTGATCAATATAGACCTCTGTTGGGTCATCCAGATAGGCCTGGACCATCTGCTCAATGCTTAGGGGAGTTCTGCTTTGCTCAGCCTCTTTTTTCTTTGCCCCAGCATTGGACCTAACAAGCCCTTGCTGTAGAAACCATTCCTGTGTCGATTTTGGTGGGGCTGATGCTCCTGTTCTTGTTGTTGTTGATATTATTCTTGGCATTGTTGGTGGTTTTGACTGCTGTGAGTCAACTGCACTGCCCTCAGGCTCTGAAGTTAAACCTGAGGCTGGCTGCCCTGCAGCACTTGTTGTGGGCTGGGGTAGCGGGCCTCTAATTCCCAGCCATTCTTTTTCTAAGCGACTAACTTCCACAGCTATATAAGTTTTGTACTTGGCAACATCCACTCCTGAAAAAGGAATCAATGTGTTAGTGTTCAGAACAGCTTTGTACCGTGGATCCAGAATTGTGGTCGAAATGTATTGGTTGGATGACACAATGCCTCTTTGTACACTTGTATTTTCACATGAGCGAAGGGTTAAGCTCTCCACCATCTCATACGCTACTTTTTTTCCTCCATACCTGCGTACATTGCAGACACCCCCTTCAGCTGTTCCTGTAGCATGTGCAACAGTGGAATAGCTTGGCGCATAGTACAGTCCTTCTTTCTGACTTCACGTGTGAAGAACTCGAAAGGAAGTAGCATCTCTGTCAGGCATTTAACTAGGCCCCATTAGTCCAGCTCAATGGACATGCCTTTCACAGTAGCATTCCCTCTTTGCATGACATATTCATTGATTGGTCTGTACTGCTCAAACAGACGTTCAAGCATGTAATAAGTTGAATTCCAACGTGTTGGCACCTCCTGGATGAGTGCTCTACCTGGCACTCTATGCTCACATTGAATGATCCTCAGCTGCTTCCGGGCTTTAAAAGAATGGCTGAAATGTGTGCAGATTCTTCTACAGGTGGTCAGTAAGTTGCTGACACTTCTTTTTTCTGAATGTCTCGTACAATTATGTTAATGCAATGCGCCAAACAGAGGACCCTGAAATAGCCACCATTGTACATGGTGCAAACTATATAACTGCCATTGTCCATGGCAACAAAACCAATGTTAAGCCCTCTTGGGGGCAGCCATTCAAAGATCTTGCTGTCAAGTCTTCCAAAAGGTTTGCACCAGTATGAGATTTTTCCTTGGTGAACATGGCTACAGTTTCTGAATGGCATTAAAAATCTCAGCAGTGTCATCAACACCTGCTGCAGATATCCTTTCTCTAACCCCCACTAAAGAGATCCAGTGTGCAGTGATGCACATGTAATCAGTGGCTCGGCAACTGGTTCACAGGTTTGTTGTCAGGTGGATAGTGTGAACAGCACGCTGCTGCAAAGCTTGTCCAAGCAATTCCAGCACGTTGTGGTGTAGTGCTGGAACAGCAACACTGATGAAATAGGACCGGCTGGGAACCTTCCATTTTGGGCAGATGGCTGTCAAAAATTCAAGAAAACCACTCCTTGCACACAAGAAAAAGGGAGGAGGTCCAGCACTAACATTTTAGCCAGCTTTGCATTGTACAAACGTGCCATTGGGTGGTTGCATTCGTAGTGCCGCTCCGACCTAAACATGCTGAGAATGGTAGCCTGGAATTTTCTTTTCTGGTACCACTGATGCAGATGACTTATTGATCCAGATGTTGTTAGGTTCAATGCACGTTTTTTCATTGTGGTACTCTCTTGCCTGTGACCTATTGGGGCCTCAGCCTGACTCTTAATCTTGTGCCACTGAGATGTTGCTGATGAGGATGTGGGTGGTACCACTGCATTGTTTGGGACAGGGCTACTTTGTGTACCAGAGAAAATGTCTCCCTCTTGTTCACCTTCCACTGCGATCGTATCTTCTTCTACTTCTTCTTCATCCCCACCAACAGCAAAGGGTGCAGCTTTTTCGCCGCTAAGGTGCACCTCCAGCTGGATCAAGTGGGGTTTTTTCAAATGGGTTGATTGGCCTCTGTTGCCATAATTTGTACCAAGCTTACCCCGACTAACACCTTGTCCACAAATGGAGCATATAGCAATGTTCAACTCCATCGTGATACCCGAAAAGAAGTCCCAAACTGTGGAGGTCAACTTTCTGGCACTGCTACTGGTGCCACTTGCAATGCCGGATGAACTGGTAGAAGGACATGAAGTTTGACTCTGTAGAACCTACTACTGAGATGGTACTTGTGGTGGATGTATATGGCTGCTGACAGAATTTGGAAGCTGGAGGTGGTGTTGGTGGTATGATCTATTTTGGTGGTATCCGGGCCACTTCCCTGACAGCATTTTGGGATGGGGTAGTGTCAGTCTCCACTGGGCCCGGAGTAAAGTCCATGATTACTGCCTCATCATCATCTTCCTCTTCTCCATCTACCTCCATAACTCTAAGGCTTTCTGGAACCTGCCTTTTCCCTAGCCTTGTCTTGTGGCGTGTCTCACTCTCAGACTTAGGTGGTTGGATCCAAGTGGTGTCTAGATCATCAGAAGGAGGGCTTTCAGAAGAAGTTGATGGACTAACCCTCTTTTTCCTTGCTGGGAATCTGCAAAACAATGGATCTTCTGAAAGAATGATTTGCACTTCTTCTTCTATAAGAATGCTCTATCTCCTGACCTGCCCCTACTATGGGCATAACAACTACTAATGGGGGCGGTTGCAGCTGTTGTTGCCCACTTTTTCTCCGTTCTCTCGGTTGATTGGGTACTACTGTGCGATAACAATGTCAATTTCAACATCACTGCTCGTCGACGTTGCCATTATTAGACTGGCTGCCTCGGCCACACACATGGGTTTGGGCCTAGGTTGAAGGGGTGGGTCCACTGAGGCCGAGGTGCTGCTCCCAGTTTGCTCCTCGGACATCGCTGCTGCAGGCACAATATTTGATTTCCCCAAAAAGATCTTCGGTGGCACACCAGTCTTGGTAAGTGGCAGTTCCTTCTTCTCACTGGCAACTTTCTTGGTACTGGAGGTACCTTTCTTTGGGGACATCCTCTTCAGATGTCAGCAGCACGCAGTGGCACAATTTGAACAGATGTCTGTGGTCACACGTCACGTGACATCGTGCATAGCAGGACTTCTGTCTGGCAGTACAATGGTGATGATGACGCCTCCTCCTCTTTTGTGCACCTAAAAGCAAAGAAGCAAGAACAACATCAGTGAAACGTGGTATTCATTGTTGTGGTATAATTACTACTAGTACAATACTACAAACTAACAATTATAATATATAACATTTTGTGTGGTCACACTTATGAATATTATTAAAATAATTACCTCATTTATTAAAAAACATAATACAGTGTAGACATTTGTGAGACAGACAAAAACAAGGGCTTTCATGGTTGGTTTACTAGTGTACAGTACACTGAGAAAGGATAGGAAAGAAGAAGAACAACAAAATATAAATGTAACGGACCCTGTTTGCCATTGTGCATCATGTGGGAGTCAACATTGAGGGAGCTGCAGCTGACAATGGTCAGAAGCAAATAGGCCAAGAGGAAGAAAGGAAAGAGAAAGACATGCAGGCCTAATGCAGAAGCACACTGGCTGCCTTCACAAAATGGCCGTCAGCCACATGGCCAGGCAGACTACCACAACAAGAAACAAGAAACCAAGAGGAACAAAGGAAAGAAGAAATGAAGGACTATGGCAAGAGCAAGCACACTAACTACCACCACCACAAAATGGCCACCGGCCACATGGTCACTCATAAGCAGCAACAACAAGCAGGAGGCCTGGAAATCAGTTAACTTAAAGAACACTGCTTTAATACAACAACACCAAAAATGAAAATCCATAGGGCTAAAAAATGTTTGGAAGTTACACAACAACGACACATCCAACAAAGGCATTTATTTAACACTCATTAAAAAGGTGAAAATCCTAAAAAAACACATTTTTCATTTCAATCTAGTGCCATCCATGCCCTAAATAATGTTTAAATTCAACAGACGCCACAGACACAGTTGTTTCATGTACCCATGAGTAGCTCTGGGCCTATTGGTTGGAAAACCCATTGGCAGACTAGGCCACATAGTGAATCAATTCAAATAAATAATATTGCAAATGTAATTAGAAAATGTAGTGAACTGTGCTAAATTTTTTGCTGGATCGTAAAAGAAGAAAAAATTGCATGCAAAACAACAACCAGAAAGAAGGCTTGGCCACCACAAAGAAGGATTGCAGGCCTAATGCAGAAGCACATTGGTTGCCCCTTCACAAAATGGCCGCCAACCACATGGCCAGGCCACAACTACAAGAAAGGGAAGACAGGCAATGCAGGCCTATGGCAAAAACACACTGGCTGCCTTCACAAAATGGCCGCCAGCCACATTGCCAGGCATGCCACCACAACAAAAAACTGAAGACAGGCAATGCAGTCCTATGGCAAAAGCACACTGGTCGCCTTCACAAAATGGCCGCAGCACATATGGCCAGGAAGGCCACAACAAGAAATAAGAATCCAAGAGGAACAAAGGAAAGAAGACTTGCAGGTCTATGGCAAAAGCACTACCACCACCACAAAATGGCCACCAGCCACATGGTCACTCACAACAACAACAAGTAGGAGGCCTGGAAAACAATGAACTCAAGCAGGTCTATATGGACACAGACTTTACAAAATGGCCCATTGTCACACAGGGAGCCTCAGCCAAGGCAAATGCTGGCCCACTATTACAAACACACTCACACACTGGCCAGACAAAGGAGGCATGCTAAACAAGACAGCTTTAATGCAACAATGCCAAAAACGTAAATCCAAAGGGTTCAAAAAGGTTTGCAAGTTACAGCAACACACATCCAACAAAGGCATTTATTTAACACACATAAAAAAAAGTGAAATACCAAAAAAACCATTTTGCATTTCAATCCAATGCCATCCATGCCCTAAATGATGTTTAAATTCAACAGACATCACTGAAACAGATTTAAAAGAAAAAGCAAACAATACGGCTGACCATAAGTTATGCACTTCAAATCCAAATATTTGTAAAGTTCAATTCCTGTGCACAATCTTCCAGAGTACGCCGTAGGTCGACTCCACTGTAGACCAGTTCAATAAAGGGAAAGCAAAAGGGGAAGGTGCACCAGTAAGAAGTCCAAGTCCAAACAATATCTTGTGTATTTCCTTTTAATTTTCTCGTAAGAGACCCACAGCCAACGCGTTTCGTTCCACACTGGAACTTCTTCAAGGCTGAAAACATGCAACGTAACAACATATAAATGATGCCAATGACACAAAAGAACGTCACATAACACAAAAAAATATACATACTTTCAATAGTCAAAACTGACAAACCTACTAAATGCACAAAATACATAAATAATGAAAGATTATTATAATAAACAACATATATCAACTCCCAATAAATAAGGGTGTAATTAAAGATAAGAAAAGACAAACATTTAAATCACAAATATATTACACAATAAAAAACACAGACAATGTTTGTATATACATATATAGAACAAATATATGACATATACGTATGTAAAAGAAACATATATAGTCCCTGTCCGGGGCATATGGCTATGTGGAGATAATTTTTTAAGGCAAGAGAGATTCTCCAGATAAAACCACAAGCTTCTACAGAGAAGGTAAGAAAAAGAGGGAGGAGAAAGGAGGGAGGGGGAAAAAGGAGGAAAGGAAGAGGGAGGGGGTGGTGGAGGGGAGAGGGAATGAGGAATGAAGGAGGAATGGAGGGGAGGGGGGGTGGGGGGATGGAAGTGGAAAAGGCAGGAAGAAGGGTGAGGGGGGGAGGGATCGAAGTGGAAAAGGCGGGAAGAGGGGTGAGGAAGGGGACGGATAAGACACTTTCAACCAATCAGCAATGTAAAATATTGCAAAAAAACTCACCGAAACAGCATAACGGGGTACAATATAATGATATCCCGCGTACATGAATAGTTATCCACAGTCAATGTTCTGATGCAAGGAATATCTGCGTAGATATTTAAAATGCTTGAAAACCACAAAGGCCTGGTATAACAGACCAATAGATCAAAGAGATGCTAAAAAAACGTGGTAATAATATCGGCAGTCGCAGATGCTAAATATGGACTTACCAAAGGTTAATTGGTTTGGCTTGTGATATTCAAAACAACAAGGTCACCAAGACCAGATAAATAGCTTAAAAATACAGGCGACCACGGTGTCGGCTTCTTGGTACGAGCACAAGAGGAATTCCAGTATTCTACAGGAGGAAATGCAAAAGAATACACAGTGGCACTGGGTGCAATATGATAGTATCCCACGTTCATGGATAATTAACCACAGCATATATTCTGATTAAAACGAAAAAAAGTCTGTGTAAATATTTAAAATACTAAAATACCACAACATCTTAATAACATGAGAAGTGCTAAGAAAACATAGAGATAGTACCAGTAATCGGAAGTACTAGAAATGGACTCACCAATGAGTAATTGATTTAGCTTGTAAGATTCATAGCGAGAAGGTCACCAAAGACAGGATAAATGACTTTGAATTACGGGTGACCAGGGTGTCGGCTCCTTGATACGAGCACAAAATGGATTCCAATATTCTACAGGAAAAAGCGCAAAGAGTAACTATATAATGTACTGAATTGCACCCCAAAGATAAGAGCAGTTCCCTAATATGATAACAAATGGGAAAATATGCTGTTTTGTGGTCAATAATAGTCCAAGGGCGACAAACAAACCACAAATACCACGTAAAAGTATTTGGAAAGTAAGACAAGGTAAAGCCATTCACACCAGAACCGGGCATAAACTCTCGAAATATCCCGAGCCGTAAGGCAAATCGGCTTAATAAAAGTATACCCAATGGATTTATAATGGCCAATACCCTGATCTGAAAGTGTATATAATTAAGTAAAAGAATTCCTCTTAAAGGGTAAATAATGTCATAAACTAGAAGGGTCATATGTGACCAAAGAACATCAGCACACTGTAAAAAAAACGAGCGTGTCACAAAATGCGGAAAACGAACAGCAGACAATTACGACCATTCCCTAAGCTAAAGTAGCCGTGTTCTCATATATACCTAGCAGAAACTACTCGTACGAACTCCAAATACAAAAAAGAACAGAGAAGAAAGGGCTAACCATAAAAGGTTCCGTGACGCATACCTTGGAAATCCTGTGTCCCCGAAGTATCCCGGGGAAGCGTCACAGTAACGGACAGAAAGCAAAACACCCCCACACCTGGTCATGTTGGATTTAAAAAATCTACCATCCATAGAAGGCGTACATCACATGACATCTTACATGTCACATGGTATAACCACGGGAGGAAGGAATAAACGTCAGCGCCATGATGGAACGGTATATTGACCCATCTAAAAGGTCTTTACGAGATCAGAGAGCAAGTAAACCCTCATGAAAACCAGCCCCCCATATCAATATGTGTTTGAAAACATGTTTATCAGTAACTTGTTGTATACCATCATTTCTCTCTCTTTTCTCTGGGGGTATACTCCTTTCGCGGCACTTTCCAGGGGGCTGGTTTTCATGAGGCAGGCAATTCTCCACTCAATGTCAAATACACATATATACACTCTCTGTTCCTGCACACACTTTTCACGTTCAGTGACCCATTTTTTGCCACTCTGTGTGGTTAGTGCTATTCAGTCCCTCGTGGTGACATACAGTAAGACATGATAAACCACACATCCACTTTGTCACTATTACCCCAGTGTGCGTACCCCATCTTAACCCTGGCTATCATATACACTTGTATATCACAATCAAAAATGTACAGATCCTTTCCTTGTTGAAGTATGATGGGACAATGTTATGTAGTGCCTTGAAAGTGTGGGTGAGGAGTTTGAATTGAGCTCAGTGGAGCTCCTTCAGGTGTTGTGTGATGTGAGTGAGGTGTGGGACATTGAGAGTGATTCTGGCTGCTTAATTCTGAGTGGCCTGCAGTCTTCTGGTGAGATTTTTGCTCATCTTGGCATTAAGGGTGTTCCCGTAGTCCAGATTTTTTTGTGCCCAGCACATACGCGAGAGTTTTCTGGATGATAATTGGGAGCCATTTGAAAATCTTCCTCAGCACCTTTGGGGTATGGAAACATGAGGTAGTAATAGTATTCACTTGGGTGGTCATGTTGAGTTTTCTGGCATGAGTGAAAGGGGTGGATGTCGGTCCTAGCTCTGTCGGCCACTGGGTGGAGTCCCACAGATATGCACCCTTCCTGAAGATCATGATTTTGGTCTTGTCTGTTTAGCTTGAGACAGTTGTTTTTAATGCAGTGGGCTATTTCAGTCATGCAGGCACTGATCTTGATCTGGGTTCTGGGTATCTTGTCTGTGAGGGAGAGAATGAGTTGTGTGTCATCAGCGTAGGAGATAACATTGATGTCATGGGAGCAGACGATGCTGACAAGAGGGCTCATGTATGCATTGAAGAGGGACAGGCTCAGGGAGGATCCTTTGGGAACTCTGCATATGAGGTTGTGGGTATCTGAGGTATATGATGCCAGGAGGACTGACTGGGTCCTTCAGAGCAGGAAAAAGAAGATCTTTTGGAGTGTGTGTTCTTGGATTCCAATGTTGTGTAGAGGTTGGATGGGGTGGGAGACTGTGTACAATGCTGCGCATATATCAAGGAGAATGAGGGGCCACTGTGTCTCCGCTGTCCAGATTAAGGCAGAAATCATCTTTGGTGGCAATTAGGGGCAGTTTCCTGTTGATGTTTTTTTAAGATCGTTGCTGGGAATGACAGCAGGGAGATTGGTCTGCAGTTGGTAAGCATAGAAGGATTCCAGAGAGGATTTCTTCAGCAAAGGGAGGACAGCTGTTTGTTTCCAAACATCAGGGAAGGTCACAGAAGAGGAGATATTCAGAAAGGGTGTGAACATAGCACTGATGGATTGTAGTCCTCTGAAATGGGCATAAGTGTGGCAGGGGCCCAATTGGCTGCCTAAAAGGATGGACAAATAGTGGTGGCAGTTTCTCCTGGGGTGATGACGGGTAATATGCTTAGCATTGGTTCTTTGGATGAGATCGGGAGGCCTATCGGGTTTGGTTATGGGTTTAAATTGCTGTGAAAGACTAGGTTAAAGGATAGAAAGGGGACAAATCCTGACTGCCTTAGGATTCTGCCACTTTCTGTTGCTGCCTACATTTGATCTCAGTTGCCTATTGTGAGGAAATGGTGTTTGTGCAGGATCACTTTAACTTTTTGCCCCCAATTATTTGCTATAGCGCTGTTTTCCTGACCATTGTTTGTGTTCTGACATCTAATGCATATGTGCTATCGGTTGATCCTTGATTGGTATATTTAACTTACCTTTAAGTCTCTGTTTTATGGTATCCCATGTACCCAGGGCTTGTAAGTTGGATGTCACTACTGGACTGTAGCACACATTGTACCATTACTAAACTGACAAGGCAAACCACGTATTCAGGCTTGCCCCTGCAGCCCGAGTGTGCAGTTTTAAAACTGCCAATTCAACCTGGCAAAATAAACCCTTTAGAAAACACTGAAAAGGATCCTTGGGTCTATATGTCAGAGAGCGCTGGAGTGTCCCTTTTTCAGGACGGTTTGCCTCACCCACCCATAGGTGGCATGCTTCATCATCGACTATCCTCCTCGCACTACGAACCTAGTCGTAGTGCGGGCCACAACCCCCTCTCTGAGGGGGAGAAGCTCTGGGATGTTTTGTTCATGAGAAAGAAAGGTATCCTAAAACCTGTGAATCAGCAGGGTATGGTGAGGCAAGAAACAAGAAGAGTGAATGAGAACTAAAACTGGTTTTATGCTATGCCAAACAATTTTTAATGGGGCATCCAGAGGTCTGGATTAAAAAAAAAAGGCTATGACCAGGGCAAATTCAACCTGTAATAGAACTTGTGGTGCTCAACATGTTTCAGCCTTTCTACCCGCCTTTGAGGTGTGGCAGCTTTTTTCAGGACCACCGTGCAAATTATAGTGAACTATCCACTCATACCGAGTTCACTTTGTGGAAGACATATACAACCAGTAGTTGGAGTGGAACACCACTCAAACTACTTCCACAGGTCAGCATACTCCCTCAGAAGAGACAAAGGGGCCGATTAAGTTGGCGGGCGGGCCATCCGCCCGCCAATACCTTCCACCCGCCTACCATTTCCACCTCCAAATAACAATGGCGGTGGGGACGCCGGCAGACCGAAAGACCGTCCGCTGGTTTTCTGCCAGTCGGACAGGCGAACGGGCGGATATGGTCTCAGATATAGTGGCGGTGTCTGCAAGCCACCGCCATCCATATCATGATGTGCGGCGGTGCAGGGCTTTCCATGGCGGAGATCCCACCTTGGAAAGCCAGGCGGATATCACTTTCGGGGGCCCATTGCGGGCCCCCAGGATGTTGTGGGGGCGGAGGGTGCACATGGGGGTACCTATGGTCCCCCCCTGCATTTGCATGCACAAGGTGACAGTCACCAAGCGGTGCCTGCCACGTTGTGCATGCTAATACACAACATGCCTTTTTTACATTGCGGCTGGTGCTGCTGACAGCACCGCCCACCGCAATATAACAAATGTGGAATGCACCCGTCAGTGTGGCAGGCACGTCCTAATTTGAATCGCGGAACCGCCGCACATATGGCGGGCGGTCCCATTTGCCGTTACGGTGGCGGGCGGACTTTGTCTGCCCGCCATCGTAATAGACCTCCTTGTGTTGGATTTAAATATACCGACACTTAATGACAACTAATCAAAAAACAACATTCTACAACATAAAGTGTTTATATCTTGGTCTACCAAAAAGACCATTCAGCTAGTCAACCAATAAAGTGTTTAACTGTGATGTACAGATGTGGAATGCAAAAAAGTACACAGTCGACTTTGAAAGCACACATCAAACTGCCAGTAGTAAGTCCAGAGAGGACTTTATTGTTATGTACAAATATAGCAGGTGTTACTTCAGTCTACATACAAGCTGTTATGCTATGACTGCCAGGTTGCTAGATCGTGATCTGGTGAGTAGCAGTAAGAGTGATTACTAGAGCCTTGAAGACAGGCGTTCAAATTAAAAAGGTAGTTAGGTCATTACAACAGTTTACGATCTATTGGGGGTAGAATGTTAAGTACAATTGCTTGGAAAGTCATGAAATGAAAAAAATAAAAAACCTAAAAAGCTCTCCCACGTCGGGAGACACATAGTGTTTTGGGCATTGAAAGCGCTGAGATGGAGTGGTTATCTAACACCTTTAGTTAGGGTGCCGAAGAATCTGACCGATCACTAGGGAAAAACAATGTAGTCAGGAAGAGTTCCTTTATGGAGAGGTGCCTATGGGCTTCGAGTTTGTGCCTCAGAAAAGTAACTCCTGTGCAACGCCCTCTGCTTTATCTCTTCCTGCATGCGGCTAAGCCCCGCCCACTGGTCCGTAACACAAGCAGGGTGCCGCCAGTGAAGATAGACTTTCTGTTACAGCCAGGGAACGCATGGTGCTTCAGTGTTACCAAGCTGTGGAGTTCTGTGTATTGTAGTTCGCCTCTATTGTTTAAGAAAAACAAACAACCAGAAGGATAGCGCTGATGTTTTGTACCATGGTAGGGTAGCAGGTCGGGAATTAAGAATCAGCTCAAGGGTAAATAAAAAAGTCATCAGCCCCAAACAGTGCGGATACAGAGAATCTTGTTCACCAGTTTCCAATAGAGGTGAAGGTGTATACCTCACACAATTAAGAGATGCTTTTAGTGATTATGACATTTAGACAATGTGGTCTGTCCATGTTAAGATACGGACAGAGGCAGCTACACAGTATGTAAGCTGCGTGCCAAATCAACACTAACCACAAAAAGTGATGTTCATACGTCTATGTATGTAGGCAGGGAGTCATCATCTACTGGTCTCTAAAACTCCTCATGCCTTCCCTTTTGTGTATTGAACATATTGTACAGCCACGGCTGTAGGCCATCTCTTCTTTGGTGGTTTTACTCAAAATTTGTACACAGTTGACTTTTGCATACTATTTTTCCTTTCTTTTTCTTGTGCTACTCTGCGCAAGTCCTCCACCCTAAACCCATGACAGACTTCACTGGTCTAGCTTTTGATGAGTCTACCATCCAGGACATCCTTAATGCTCCTAGTTTACTGGACATACCAATTTCACAGTCTATCATACAATCAGATGACTGGACGAAATTACTAATTTTTAAAAGGACACACACGTACCCTTACCCATGGAGCAATAATGACTGCGAACCACCCGCCATACTAATAGGCCCCTTGGTGTGCAGCACCTTCTGTGACTTAATACTAATTGGAGTCGGGATAGTAAATTATATATCTTTAATGTCCAGCATCTTCCCTGAGTATATATTAACTGGAGTGGGAATAGTAAATCATATATCTTTAGTGTCAAGCACCTTATTTGACTTAATACTAACTGGAGTGAGAATAGTACATTATATATGTGTAGTGTACAGCACATTACTTGAGTTAATACTCATTGGTGTAGGAATATTACATTATGTATGTTTATAGGTCTGTTATTTAAAAAAAAAAATTATAATCTGTAGTGGTAATGTGTATGTATAATCATTTATTTTATATTTACAATTACAATAATTATAACAATGCAACTTAAGGGGCTATGCCTGGAAAGGGGTGTGCGAGCAGTGAACGGGAGGTCCCGATCGGACAAGAAGGGCGCGCATACATTTAACAATGGTATAAGGAGTAGTCGTATTGATTTTATTTTCCTTAATATTGAATCATGGCACTCCCTTCTTGACATGCTGGTCCAGGAACGTATAGAAAGTGACCATGACCCATTAATTTTGACAATCAAGGTCCCGGGCTTTTTAAATATCCATAAAAAGGTCATAGAGGACATACTACCAGAAGCATCGCTCTCAAATAATATGAGGAGCGTAAGATGGCTTATTGAGAAGGAAGGGGATCTGGACGCGATGCAGGCCCTGGTTGCCCATTCAATAACCTGTCTTCAAAGCTGTGTCTCACAGGAGGATATAAACCAAATCATTCCCAAGGTTCATAGAGACCTGTTTTCAAAACTAAAATCATATTTTATCAAGACCAGTAAAAAGAAGGCAAAGGCAGGGGTACCAATGGCCACCTGGTACAATAAAACATGTAGAGAGGCTTATCATTTTCTGACAGGGGCCATTAGATCCAAAGATATGGGAGAAGTTACACTTTCCAGGGCAAATTACAAAGCAACCCAATCTAAAGCTAAAAAGGAGTGGGACGATAATCGCTGGCACAACTTGCTTTTAGCCAGTAACGAGCAAAGCATGGTAAAATTCTGGCAGCTAGTGAAGTGGGGGAGTGGAGGGACACCTTTTACACCTATCAATTATGCTCCGCCGGAACAGTGGGCCTCGTACTACAAGGCCCAGTTCTCGACCCCCGTTAATAGCTTTGCAGATTTTAAAATCCCTTCCTTGATACCCACCCTTTTATTTACCGATTCTGAGGTTGAGACAGTCCTCTCCTTAATTCCGAGAGGAAGGGCCCCAGGCGTACCGGCGGATCTATTTGTCCATGATAAGGATAATTGGGTGGTTTATATCACCTATCTTGCTAATGCCATTGCTAGTGGTGCATGCACTCCTGACACCTGGTCCGGTGCAGTTATTATACCGGTATATAAAAAGGGGGACCGTGCACTACCTGGCAACTATAGGCCTATTAGCCTTATTGATTCCATTCAGAAAATAGTTGCCAGGTTGGTACTGTGTCGCATCCAGCTGTGGATAGAGGAATCCAAGATATTATCTCCCATGCAGGCAGGTTTTCGCCCCCACACCAGCATGATCGATCAGGTGCTTAGGTTTGTGATGATTTACTGGCGGGTTGTTATCCTAGGTGGGGGCGCGCTATATGCGGCCTTTATTGACCTGAAGTCTGCCTTCGACTTGGTCCCTCGTAACAAAATGTGGACAGCTTTTATGGATGTGGGGATGCCGTTGGAGCTGCTAGCAATGATAGTCAAACTGCACAAATCCAACCACGCACAGGTCCGATGGGGCACACACAGACAAGTTACAGATAGATTTCCGGTGTTAAAGGGTGTGTGCCAAGGATGTGTCCTCGCTCCTACACTGTTTTCTCTACTTATTGATAAGGTGGTACAGTACTATTCCACATGCCCCACTGATGCTCCAACCTTGGGGGGCTTGAAAATCCCCCTACTCATGTTCGTGGACGACACCTTGATTCTATCCAAGACTCAAACAGGGCTATAGGTGGCCCTGTCTCGTTTTGAGGAGTTCTGTCGCGACCATGAGTTGGTGGTCAATGTGGATAAGACAAAGTTCATGGTTCTCCACACGCACAAAGCTATTAAGGGCAAAGTCTACATGAATAATGTTCTTTTAGAGCAGACTAGTTATTTACCTACCTGGGGATAACTTTAAACAGGAAGCTACATTGGAAGCCTCAGATCGACATGCTTGCTTTGAAGCATGCGCAGCTGGCCTGGGCTCTTTTAAAAGAGCATAGGCTTTCTTTCACTAAACCCATAGCTCCCGCCCTTAAAATATACAACTCCAAAGCTGCTAGTGCAATTCTATCTGGCACTGAACTGTGGGGAAATGAGGACATTATCCCCCTGGTTATTGCTCAAAATAAATTCATGAGGGCATTAACTGGTCTGCCGCAATCAACTCCATTGGTGCCCTTATTTTTGGACCTGGGATGTTTCTGCATCGACGATCTGGCTCGATTCAGGCCTATAGCACTGTGGGGAAGGCTTTGGGCTACCCCTGAGTTCTCTTTGTATGACAAAACCCTTTTGGATTTTAGGTGGGTAGGGTGTTTAAGCAAGATCAAGTGACTTCAGTATATTAAAAAAACCCTGCTAGAAATGGGAATGAGTACATTGCGGGAAAACTCAAAAAAGCTTCCGTTGCTGACAAAAAAAGAGCAGTTTACATGGACATGGTGAAGACGAAGCGCTTTTCTTCCATCACAAGGCCAACTCTGACCAGGGATTTTCTTTCGATTAAACATGAGCTCGGGTTTGAACCATATTGGGATTTTATTCTAAAACCAATGGACAGGAAGCTCTACCACCAGTTTAGGGTAGGTTCCCTTCCGACTAGAGCTTTCTCAAGCAGATGGTCCAAGCCAACGACAGAATTGTGCTCGACGTGTTTAGCACAGTCTGAATCAATCGCCCATATCCTATTTGTTTGCCTGGCCTACAGGCTACCAAGGTTGAAATGGCTTAAACCCATCTGTAACACCCTTGGCACGAAAGCTTCAAAAGAGGCCTTGAGAATACTACAGACATGCACTCAGGAAACCATTGTTATTGCCATGGCAAAATTCCTGAGTTGGGCATGGGCGATACGAGCCAAAAAATTAAGTGCCTACTGTTCTGACCTGTCTTAATCTGTTTTGCCCTAAGTTTGTGGGATGCGTGGCAGTTTTGAATTTGCCAACCTGTTGAGTCCTGAGGCAGGGCTATTGATCTTATGAATGACCGGGGTAGCCTTTTATCTTTCAGACTGCTATACCTGCCTGGCTTTACCACTTTTTTTTTCCAACCAACCAAAGCTGTGCGGACATATTCCCAGCACCGCCCGCCACAATGCTGGGAATGCACGTTGTGCATTGTCATGCACAAGGTGACAGGCACTGCGCGGTGCCTGCCACCTTGCCTGTGACAATGCCATGTGCACCCCCACCCCCGATACCCTGGGGGCCCACAACGGGCCCCCATAAGCAAAATCTGCATGGCTTTCCATGGCGGGGTCTCTGCCATGGAAAGCCCTGCACCGCTGCCCATGCTTATATGGATGGCGGTGTCTAGAAGACACCGCCACCATATCCAGCCCCTTTTCCACCCGGTGGACAGGTCGACCGGCGGAAAACCGGCAGATGGTCTTTCCATCCGCCGGGGTCCCCTGCCATACTAATATGGCGAGGGGAAATGGGTGGCAGGTGGGGTATTATGTAGGGCAGATCGCCACCGCCATGCGGGCGGTGGTGATCCGCCCTACATCATAAAAGACCCCAATGTATTTTGGATATATGTTTATTTTCATATATTATATTTTTGAACATACACATTTTTAACATTGTTATATTTTATGATACAGGTATTTATCTTTTGTAACAGAAAACATTTTTTGGTATTTTTCTTTAGAACATTTTTGTAACGGCCAGATTCTGGGGGAAAAAGATATGGGCACATATCGCTGAATGGAGCAGAGATGCCAGGGTGGTATAAGAGAGAATTGATTTGGGTTTTTAGAAGCTCTTTGTGGCCCTAGGTTTTAAGTTTGAATGCTAGGGGGTTTACTTAAGAATATTAAACTGGGGATGGTTATGCTGAACTGCTTTGCTTTTAGATTCTGGTTCTCCCTAACGTATAGCTCCGGATTAACTGTCTTACGATTGGCCAAGCTGATTTTTATACTAATGTACTGTATTAATTGCCCAAAAAGACTATTTTAGCTAGATTTTAGGTTAAAAATGTCTCCTGCTTTTCGGATTCGTTCTGCACTGTATTAACTGTTAGCTATCCCTTTGTACTCTATTAACTGTTTTATGATCTGATTGTTGATTGGTATGTGTTGTTTCTGTGAACGTTACTTTCTGGATATATAAGAAAAAATTTAAAAAGAACATTTTTGTAACATAGATTAATTTTGCAATATAATTTTACGGTTTATTTTTGCCTGTTTAACAGCTAATAATTAAATACATATTTTTTTTAATTAAATAATATTACATAATACATATTTATTAAAAAATATTAACATTTTAAGTGGTTAACAATTGTACATGTAATACATATTTTTAATTAATATTATTTATGTATGAAATAATAATATTAATTATTACATTGTTACATTGTATATAAACATGTTTTTGAAGAGGTAAGTTTTTATTTAACATTTGAATTTGTTGTAAACATTTTTGGGAAAAGCATTGTAAATAATACAAATAAATAAGTAATTATAATAATAATTAATATATTTTCTATGAATTATTATTATAATTTTACAATGTAGAAAAAATGTTACATTATTTTTAACTTATAAGTAAAATATTCTAATATATGTTTAGAACATATATAAGTAATTTATGTATTACTGTATTACAAGTTTTTAAGTGAATTGCCATCTTTTTTATTATTTAACCAGCCATATTTGTTTTACAGGTAATATTTTTTAACCGCTAACTGTTGTTTTGGGTTATTTCTGAGGGGAACAGCTCGCGGTTAGAAGTTGTGTCATGTCAAAGAAGGTAAGTGTAATTTCCTTTACTTGAATTTGAATGTAATTAGGTGATAGGTAGTGTGCCTAGTTTTAGGTGGTTGTGTTTTTGGTGTGTTTTAGGTCTTAGTTATATTTTCGCGAAATATCGATAGTTACTGTTTGAGGCCTAGGGCTCTATTACAATGGCGGGCGGACACTGCAACATCAAAAGAGACCGACCGCCATAGGTGCGGCGGTCCCGCCATTCAAATTAGGATGAGCCTGCCACATTGGCGGGCACATCATGCATTTTTTACATTGCAGAAGGCGGTGCTGTCAGCAGCACCCGCCGCAATGTAAAAAATGCATGTAGTGCATTTGCATGCACAACGTGACAGGCACCGTGCTGTGCCTGCCACCATGTGCATGCAAATGTACCCTCCATGTGCACCCCCCATACCCCGCCATGGAAAGGCTGCTATCTGCTGGCATCCTGATATGGTTGGTGATGTCTTAAAGACACCGCCACCATATTGTGGCAGTTTTCTTCCTGGTCGAAGAGTCTACCGGCGGAAAAGCGGTAGACGGTCTTTCCGTCTGCTGTGGACCCCCCAGCCATCCTAATGTGGCGGGGGGTCAATCATGGAAGGATTGCGGGCGGATCGCCCCCGCCTTGCTGGCAGTTGCTACCGCCGTCCCGGCGGGTGCGATCCACCCACCATCCTAATAGGCCCACTAGTGTAGAGAGGTTAGAATATGTACAGAAATGTGTGCCTATGGTGTTAAAAGTGTTTCTAAATGTATTAAATTAGAGTGTATGCGTATGTTTGTGTGGGTGGGTATGTTTTTTTACTTTTTTACAGGTTTTCCTTCTTTGAAGTCACGTTTTGGAGAAGATAGCGTTTTTTTAATGTGTGTTAATATTTTAAACTAATATTTATTTAACACTTTCTTAATTTTTCGAGCTTTCCTGAAGGTTTTATTTTTTTAACTACATTTTCGGGTTTTATATGGTTTAATCAAGTTGGTTTTATCGACCCAGGATTATTTTTGAAACGGTTGGATTTTTGCATTTTTGGGTGGTTTAATTTTTACATAAATTTGTATTGAGAAATACCTGGATGGATTAACAATATTTGGATTATCTTTTCTTCAGCTGCACAAACCGTAAGTAATTTAGGGGCCTTATAAGGCTTATAGGATCACTGGCAGATCGCCATTGCCGGTGCGGCGGTGGTTACCGCCGGGCTGGTGGTGGTGATCCGCCGGGCTGGCGGTGGTGATCCGCTGCAAAATGACTCAGTTTCCGCCCCGCCATATTAGTATGGTGAGGGGCACCGCGGTGGACAGAAAGACCGTCTGCCGCTTTTCCGCCGGTCGGATTGCTGGCAGGGTGGAAAAGGCACAGGATATGGCAGGCACCGCCAACCATATTAGGATGCCTGCCTTTCCATGACGGAGACTCCACCATGGAAACGCATGTGGGAAATCACTGTGGGGGTCCATTGCAGGGTGGCTACACTTGGGGGCACCCATGGTACCCCCATCATTGCCATGCACAAGGTAGCAGGCACCACGCTGTGCCTGTCATGTTGTGCATGGCAATGCACAACATGGGCTTTAACATTGCGGCAGGTGCTGCTTACAGCACCACCCGCTGCAATGTTAACGTCGAGGATGCGCCCACCAGTGTCGCAGGCGCATCCTGATTGGCCTGGCGGGACTGCCGCAACTTCGGCGGTCAGTCCCGTGTTCCGTTACGGTGGTAATTGGCCCCTAAATTATTTAATGTGGGAGGGAAATGTTGAGAAAAATATTTTTGATATGTGTTATATTTTGTAAAATGTAATTAAGATTCCAATATATTTATATTATTAAATTAAATATATTTGACAAAATATTTATATTTTACAAAATGTAGAAATATCATATGTATATATACAGTTTGGCTCTTCAACAGCTCCCCTCCTTGATGGGCTGGTGAGTAGTCGTACTGAACAATCACCTGATTGATTGTTTGATTGAGTTTGTGTTTTGCAGAAAACTAATTTTAATTACTGTAGAATAATATTTTAAAGTATGGTTTTAGCTATTATTGATAAGTATTCTAGGCCTCTTGTGCTTGGGAATAGTGTTACCTGACTTTTTAGTAATTCTAACATTTTTTTGTTTGGTGAGTTTGGAGCCTATTTGGGTCACAGATTGTTCCATTCTGAGTTGCTGATAGCTTTGTTCTTTTTAGAGAGCTTATAGTAGTGTGTGGAGGGTAGATGTCCCTCTGCCTGTTGTTGCTTGTTGCATTGTTGGGTTTGGCTTGTTTGCTTAGTATGCTAAGGTACACATTCCACCATGGAATGTGGAATTTAGGTAGTCTTCTGTGCCTTGATCTATGGAGTCTTCCCACCCAGGTATCTTCGAAGTAATCTAAAACTTGGCTTAGTTTTTCTTCATTTCTTTTGTAGTAGGGGCTTTCTATTAGAAGGTTATAGTGTTCTGCTACCTCAGTTACTGGGACATAAGCCAGTACTATAAGATTTTTTACTTGGTATGCAAAAGTACTGTCAGCTGCATGTTCAACACCCAGGGGTCCATTAGGATGGCGGGCGGTGGCACCACCACGGTGTCTGCGGTGGCGGAAAATGCCTTTTTCTGCACACCAGCAGCGGACCACACGCCCGCCATATTAGTATGGCCAAACACAGCCCATTTTCCGGCCGCCGTGGTGCAATGCGCACCGCCATCAAAGTGTGCCTGCCACTGCGGCGGTGGGAGCCTATGGAGACTCACCGCCGTGCGAAATGACGTCCCGTCCGCTGTACAAATCAGGATGCCCCAAACAGCCAGTCGCACCGCAGCGGAGAGATCACCCAACCAGAGATTGCAGAAGCTCGACAGCGGAGCGCGAAACCTGATTCCCGGTCCCGACACAATGGATCCAGCTCTTCACATCTTTCCAGTACTGTACCTGATACATCACCAGCAACTCATGGACCTTCACGGATGATGCTGCATGCATGCAATAACACAATCCCGCACACAACCCCAACACACAACGCATGGGCTGATACAGGGTCCTTGGCCACACCAGACACCCTGGTGGGGACAGGAACACATCCACAAGTGTACACACACATGTCCTACCTGCCACCAAGCCACCTCTCCGCAGCCAGGTCACACATTTCTGCGATCTCCAAGTAATGTCCCGGTCATGTCACCGCAGCTGTGAAGACAAGGGAAAACATGCGCACAATGCAGAAGGCAGGGCCAGTGACAGGCTTGGACAGGGCCACACCTCCTCCCGCCACACACTAGCCCCCCCAACATGAAGGGACATGCCATGTGCCCCCCCTGTGCACCCGCATGTACAACAACAAGCTAGGTGAATCCACACCCTGCACCACACAACAAACAACTAGAGAGACACCCACAACAGGAGTGGCTACAGAGGAACATACAGCACAGAAGCACAGGCCCAGGGCAACCCACACACCACAAAAACACCACATTCAAGCACAAAATGAACACACACACATACAATGAACAAACCTACTGGACACACAGCCTGACAAGTCACATAGACATACCCCACACTGACACACAACCACATACACAGACCACATGCCACCAGCAATGGAGCACAACATATCAGAAAGCCAAAGTGAGGTGCACAGAAATGGACGGCCAAGGAGATAACCAACAAGCATGTGTACATCACATGCAAGACAAGGAACAGAGAACAACACCCTCACCCCATCAAAGCACACATGGCTGGCACAGTGAGTGAAGTCAAACTACAGTCACCTCAGTGCAACAACTCAGGAAGACAGCAAGGCAACCCATGTATAGGCATAGGGATGAAGGAAGACCCTAAAGTCAAACTGTGAACAGCCACACATATGTATACAACTACTTCACAGGAGTATGCCAGCAGCACAACACACAGGGCACATTGACACACTTCATGACTGTCAAACACAAGAAGGAATCTTCACACATACCCCCTCACACCTGCAGCACACCACCCCAGTGTCAGAACACAGAAGGGTATCTATAATGTCAAGTCAATTCACAGACAAACAATCACACTCCCTGCTGGTATCCACAAACTTCACACACACACAGGGATGCCAGAACTAATGTCTGCACAAAAACAACAGCCAAACACATAACTCAACAGAAACACACAGAGAACCACAACAAGACCAGACATGACCTGTGCAGCAAAACTGTGGAAAGGCAATGGGAGCACAGACAGAACAGGAGTGCACAACCTCATCAGCCATGAACAATGTGCAGACAACATACCACAACACAGACAAGAAGTGCACCATCACAGAACAACACAGCCACATCAAACACATAACAGATGCACATGCCAATAAATCACATAGCAAACACAGCAAGACATCAAGGACTGCACACCAGGCTAGGACAAGGCAACATACAACCACAGCACTGCATGCACAACAAGCAGTGTGTGCACACAAAACATAACAGCCCCACGCAGCCATGAGTGACACACCATGAAAACCCACATCAACAACCAAAACAGCACACTGACAACATCACACAACATGACACTCAGGAAGTCAAGCAGTACCCCAGCATGCACACATACACCTAACACAACACCCACAGATGCACAAGTCTGAGACACAAAAGTGGAAACAACTTTACCAGAGGACTGAGCAGCACAAACAGTTGAACTGCACATGAGCAACCATGACTGCTGAACAGTACAAGAACAACACAGATAACTAATTGGGGAAATGTCCTGAGTGGCACATTGTTCCTGGACAAAGATCTGCACCACAAAGCACAGTGTGACAAAGGAAGTGATGGGAAGGCACACACACAGACAACACAAGGGGACAGCTGACATTAAAGTGAAGTGGTGTGCACGTCAGTAGTGGACATGGCAGGAGTGTACCATACACAAATAGAGGGAGTGCAGAACCACAATGTCTAGGCATCTGAAGCACAGATAGGGGATGGTATGACACCGCACACCACATGCCATGCTGGTGTCACCTGACGGGCTTTTGTCTTTGCCCTCTGGGGTGGATTTGGTTTTCTGTGGAGATGGTGTCTGCGCCCTGGACTGCTTGGGCTGCTGCTGTATGCTACATGTGCCTTGAGGTCTGTGGAACGTGGTCACTATTGTCAGACGTGGCCACGTCTCCTGTCCCTCCGTGAACACTGGAGATGCTGCATGAGAGAGAGATGTAGGGTCAGTTCACTGGCAGCATCAGAACAAACATATGCAAGCAAAGCAACAATGAAGATGACTAAATCTACATGTTGCACGCCACCCTGTGCAAAAACATAGTGCAAACACACTTTTGTTACTCAAACAGTGCGTGCAAACAAGAAAACCAGGCATAAGTGAGCCATGTGATGACCACACAGCACAACATCCTGCATGTGGCTCCGTTCAAACAGTAACACAAATAGCTCAGAACTGAAGCCCACAACCCAGAATGCTATTGAAATGCCCAGTACTTGAAGTCCCTTAGGAAGTACAGGTTGGACAAATGCATGACAGCTGCACCCAGCACAGAGGCCACTTACAAGCCACTGCATCACACTACCAACATCACATTGCCCAGCGCTGGCACAGGCTGTGTACACAAGCAGCTACACTTAGCCAAAGTCACCCTTCCCAGAATACTCACCCATACTTTGCTGTTGACGCTCCTTCAATCGTGCATCCAGCTCAGACTGTGTTACGGCCAAGATGCGGCACATTAGTGGTCTCATGCTGCACCGTGCCAACCTGCCAGTGTGAGGGAGCAGCCCCAGTATCATCTCCGCAACGTTCTTTGCCAGCCTTGAGATGTTGTCCCATCTCTTGTGGCAGTGGGTGCACCATCGGTTTGAGACACCCAGAGCCCGCACCTTGCTCGGAATGGCCCTCCACACAGCTTTACACTGGTGTACTTTGAGCTGCAGGCATGGGAGATAAGAGGGGGAAAACATCAGTGACACAGTGCTATGTAACAAAATCACTCAGGACAGTAGCATGACACTGACTCATCCCAAATCCACAGATATGTCTTGCAGAGACAGGAATGCATCTCTCATGGCACATCTGCATGTGAAAAGCACACGTAAATGCATGCAGGTGTGAGGGGGGACACAGTACCTGTACATCTCATATACAAGCAGGATGCCAGCACAGAAAGCCATGTGTAGTCTGCCCACATCTACTGTCCATTTCTAGGTAGAGAAAGACATACATCATATATCAACATCTGTTTGGGGAAGACTCACTGTGTCCAACACTGCACAGCCCTCAATGACCTTGCCCTGTGAATAGCTCACTGTGTCATGGATGTCACATTGAGGGACATGATCTCCCAAACCCACACCCTTGTCACAGGGCCTGTAGTGTGCAATCTACAGGGCTGAGATGGCTCATTGATGGAGAGTCCTGCAAAAAACACACATGTAACACTCTGTACATTCAGTGTCCTTGTCAGATTGGATGGTGACTGTGCAGGCCAGGTGGGCTCACACTGAGATGGACAACAGAGACCCATGCAGCCATTCACATAAGCAATTACTGTCCTCATTCCAACATTACCAACGTGCTGCGTCACTGTATGGCTGACAAGACAACACATGTCCCTCCAATTTTGATGTGCAGGCAGGGAAACGTGTGGAATAGGGTACACCCTTCTTCCCCCTAGGAAACAGCATGTTAGGCAGTGTATGACACAACCCCACACTCTCAGGCACATACTGCATCAGACCAACTACATATGTGCCCCCCTGAACTCTCAACTTCATTGTTGAAGACTTACCACGACATTTGGGCCACCATATAGCCTTGGGTACTGAGTGAGCACCTCGTCCACCAGGACCTCCAGCTCCTCACTTGTGAAGGGACTGGCACAGATCTTCTCAGTCCTTGCCATCACTGTGGACATGAGACAGCAACAGCAGCAGTGGGTGGTGAGGGGTCTCAGGCAGCAGTCCCTGGAGGCAGCAGCTGGTGAGGGGTCCCAGGCAGCAGTCCCTGGAGGCAGCAGCAGGTGAGGGGTCTCATGCAGCAGTCCCTGGAGGCAGCAGCAGGTGAGGTGTCTTAGGCAGCTGTCCCTGGAGGCAGCAGTAGGTGAGGGGTCTCAGGCAGCAGGCTCTGTGAGCAGTGGAAATGTGGGGCTCTCTCCCACACATATATAGCCCCCTGGTGTTGTTTCAGTGGTTCTAAGCTGCTGCAATTGGTGTTCCAGGTCAGCCTTTTTCAAATCCATCCAATGACCGGCTTCACGGTGGTGGAGCACGCCTACTGCGATTTTCAAAATTGCATCATGCTAACTTGATTGTGGATCCCATTGGCTGTAAGGGCATGGTCCATAGCAGTGACGCACCGCAGGGGCCAGGCAGGCGCTACCGTGGTGGTGCATCTTTCAATTGCATCCCATGAACGGCTCCGCGGTGGCGGAGCACGCCTACCGCGATTTTCAAAATTGCATCATGCTACTGCGATTGCGGATCCCATTGGCTGTATGGGCACGGTCCATGGCGGTGACACACCACAGGGGCCAGGCAGTAGCTACCGTAATTTGGGTGCCAAACAGTGGCATGGGTGACCGGGATTTGGGTGGCGGAGCATGCCAACCGCCATTTGGTAATACATATATTTCTATCACTACCACAATTGTGTCCTGGGCATTGGCGGTGACACACCACAGGGGCAAGGTGGTAGCTACCGCGATTTGGGTGCCATACAGTGACATGGGTGACCGGGATTTGGGTGGCAGAGCACGCCAACCACCATTTGGCAATACATATATTTCCATCACTAGCGAGATTGTGTCCTGGGCATTGGCGGTGACACACCACAGGGGCCAGGGGTTAGCTACCGCGATTTGGGTGCCATACAGTGACATGGGTGAACTGGATTTGGGTGGCAGATGACTGTGACAGCACCAGTGGACACATCATGCTGGGTCAATTGCCATCTTGCAGTCGTCAACAGTGCACAGTGGCCACATGGTTGATGGCACATCATTGTGCACACAATGCCAATGTGCATGTACCCCACTGCTGACTACACATGCCATGTTTGTGTATGTGATTTCTTAGATTGGCATGTACTCTCTCACGTGTCAATTTTATAACCTCCTATCTCTTTAAAATCTGAAAATATCATCAAGTTTTCCGCCTGGGTGTATGTTTTCGAATCTAAAAAAAGAACAATATCGTTGGCATAGAGTTTTATATGTGTCATCCCTTGAACAGGGGCCATATGTGCTTTTGTTTGTCTAATTGCAATTGCTAATGATTCTATAAATAAATAAAATAAAATCGGGGAAAGAGGACATCCTTGTCTGGTCTGTCTGTTTTTTTAACATTTCCCTATTTTGACAGAGTTAATTAAAAAATTTGCGCCTGAGAATTCGTATAAAGCTGCTTTATTAAAAATATAAACTCATTTGGAAAGCCACATTTTTCTAAAATTGAAAACAGACAGATCCAAGAGACTAGGTCAAATGCTTTTTCGGCATCTAAAAAACAGACCTGAGCCTCACTTATTTGTATAAAAAAAGTCCAGTGCTTCTAATAAAAAATGTGTATTAGTGTGAAGCTGTCTCCTCACTATAAAACCGCACTGATCCGTCCCTATAAAGTGAACCCACCATCCTATTTAACCCATTAGCAAGAAGCTTTGTAAACATTTTATAGTCAGCATTTAAAAGACTTATGGGCCTGTAAGAATTCCCATTCTAGCTGTCTTTATCCTTTTTTTAAATGCTGACCACTACTGCTATACGAAAGGATACGGGCAGATCACCCCCTTGTAATAGATAGTTTGCAAGTTTTAAAATTTCGGGGGAAAGCATTAAAACAAATCTTTTTTAAAATTCCGTGGGAAAGCCATCCTCCCCAGTAGCTTTACAGTTGGGCAAGAAACTTATAACTGAATCTAGTTCTTCCTTCGTAAAATCAGCTAATAATTCTCCTCTAAATACATTATCCAAAACTGGAATTGGCAACTCCTGTAAAAATTTGTAAATAGCTTCCGAGGATACCTGATGGTTTGTCTGGTCAATGTTCTTATAATGTTTAAGGAAGTTCTCGGCTATGTGTAAGGTGCTCTTTAAGCGTGTTTTCGTTGCTTCGTTCCAGATACTCTTGATCCTATTTTGAACCTGCTTCTACTTTGCCTGTCAGGTTAAAAGTCTTCCTGTATATTCACTATCATCATAGCCTGTCTGGAGATAGATCCTACTTGCCATATGACCTAGCCCATAATAAAACTCCCTCATTCTTATTTTTGCTTCTAGTACTTCTTGCCTAGTATTTGGGCCCCTATTCCTAAAATATTCTTGAGTCGCAGAAGCGAGCATTTTTTCAATCGTCATTCTCTTTTTTTAGCCCTTGGTCACCGAATATCCTTTGAGGTGATTATGCCTCTTAATGTAGCCTTAAATGCGTCCCATATTACATTAATTGGGGCAGAGTCTTTATTTATATTTAAAAAAGCACTAATATCCTTCTCTATTTCTGTGCACCATTGTTCATCTGCTAGATTAAGTTTATTAAAGTACCACCTTCTGGATGTGCTTTCATCCGTATTCCCTACAGCCATTTCTATTTTAATTAAGGCGTGGTCTGAGAAGGCATTTAAGATGTGCTGGTATTTACTAACTATAAGGTAATGCGAAGTCAGGAAGAAATCTAGCCTTGATGCTGAATCATATTTCGCTGAATAGCAAGAGTACCCACGTTTAAATGGATTATTGAGACGCCAATTATCTACAATATCTAAGTCGGTCTTACAACTAGACAGAGCGATAGCGACTTGTGGTTTATTTTACTTACATTCTATCTTTGTTGAATCAACAGAGGGATCCTGTAAAAAATTAAAATCACCTCCCCATACAATCTGTCCAGGTATAACTGATAAAGCCTGCTTTAATTGTAGAATAAGGAGCGGGTCATCTATCACTGGTGCATAAATTGTAGCCAGTATAAGATTTATCTGGTTTATTTTTCCATGAAGGAATGTCCATCTTCCACCCGGATCTGAATGGGATGCTTCAAAATGAAACTGAATGTGTGTACCTAAAAAGATGCCCACTCCCCTCTGGGCTGTACCAGAGACAGATGAGCAGTAGAAGCCCGCCCAGGTTCTTAAACATTTTACTGACATCTGATAAAGTTCGTAAATGTGTCTCTTGCATAAAGATCACGTCAGGATGATGCCCTTTCATCCAGCGTTCTACTGCACAGGCTTAATGTCTATTATTTAAACCATTAGCGTTAAAGGACAAGATTGTCCGTTTTTTTCCTATTCATCATGGGTACTCAAAATGACAAAAAATGACTTGCATAAACCTAAAGTAATACCCCGGAATCTTAAAAATAATGGAGAGTACATATCTTACCATGACATTTCTCTTCCTAGTAGCTAAAATACAGACTAAAGTGCAAATTGTGCCAAATGTGCCAAATACGCATTTAAGCAGCAGCTCTAGATAGCAACCAGAAATGTATCTTCCTAGTAGCAATAGGCAGGCTAGAGTGCTCTTGATAGTGACCCAAACTTCTCTTCCTAGGAGAAAAAAGCAGGCTGTAGTGCAAGCTAGAATACAGATCATGCCAATTGAGCAAATCATGCAAATATTAGACCAATCGATATTCTTCCGATAAGGCCTCTTCCATCTAATAAAGCGTTTAACGTGCAAACTAAGGTGCAAACTAAAGTGAAAATTGTGCCAAATGTTTAAAATATACATTAAACAGCATATAATAGACAATAAATAAATAAAAATTAAAAATAAAAAAAATTCTCTTCCGCGTAATAGTCAAGCTAGAGTACAATGTAGATTTTGCCAGTTGTACCGACAACGTATTAAGCAGGGTCTTTAAATAGCAGCCAACATTTTGCATAAAAAAAGCATAAATAGAATTCAACGTCCAACCTAGCATTAGAAGACAGATCGCAGTAGCATCTGGCATTTAAACTACAATGATATGACATATGCCTAAAAAATATAAAAATATTCAAGTGCCTAAGGTGCATGCTCCTCTTGAGAAACATGATATGGTTCAAGAACTGTTGACCGTGTATAAACAATTTCACTGCAGAGCCTATGCTTATTCTGAAAGAATGGAATTTCACCTCCAAACTTTCCTTTTATAACTGCTTCACCCCCACCACCTTCCCCCTATCCCACCCCCCCATCCCACCCTCTTCAGAAGGAGGGAAATCCCAGCTAGTCCCACTGTTCCCTCCTTCTCCCTCTTATTACTGGATGCCATCTTATTGCATCCTGTTGCGACTCCTGATTCACCTTGTGGCCGCCTTTGATTACTTTAAGAATTTCTCATGACACTTCTCAAACAAGTCCTGTTATGATCCAGAGCTGACTTGTGACTACAGAGTCTCCTTTTCTTGTGCAGCATTAAGCTCTTTCAGAAGGCTTTGAGCATCCAATATGTCCGTGAAAATAAAACATTTTTCTAGGACTAGGGCTTTTAATTTCAATTGTTGTACAATCGATGCTTGTGCTTCTTTAGCCTTAAAGAAGTCAATCATTTTGATAAAATTCTTCCTTCTATGGGCTGAGGCTGCTGACATATCAGAAAAGATTCTTAAACTTTTGATTTCAGCAGTTGAAAATGATCTCTTTAATATTGCTGCGTTTAAGATTTTTTCTTTAATTCTGTAGTCTGAAAAATTCATTAAAATTGTACGTGGATATTTGGCATTCAAGGGTTTATGTGCAGGTACCCTGTGGGCTCTGGTAATTGTAAGATCTCCTTGCAGCTCTGGTATTACCTTCTTCAACAAAGACTCAGTCCATATTACCAGTTCTGCATTCTCCAGGTCCTCTGGTATTCCAACAAGGCACAAATTGGACTGCCTATTATAGTTCTCAAGGTCTTGAAGCTTCAATTCCATCTGACACTTATTCTTATTTAATATATGAAGATCCTTTTGCATGGCAGTGAGGTTATCTTCCAGGGCTAAGACGCGAGTCTCCACTTTGTTTTAGGTAGATTGCATAGATTTTCCTCAAGATTAGTCAGCCTATCATGCAACTGTGAAATTTCAAATGCTTGTGATACTTTAAGATCTCTTAATTCTTGCAGGATAATTGTAAGCATTTCTTTTATTGAGGAGTCCCGCTTAGCTTTTTTAGGATTTTCGTCGGCTCTCAATAAGGAAAGATCTATTTCCTTTTCTGATTCAGATGAAGACCCGACTCCTCTGCCAAAGCCTCAATCTCAGTTCGTATGTTGCTATCTCCCTTTTGCGTCATCTGTGAAGATCTTTAAGCCTCTTGAGTAGATGGATGGCTAGCCAAAGATTTTTCCAAAGACGTTGCCACAGGGTTAGCCAAATATGTGTCTAGATGATCTGACACTGGTTGCATATTTCTTTGAGGCTGTAAATGGATTGCCTGTACTGAAGGAGCAGGAGCATGTTGAACCTTTTGACCTTGCAAATCCTGTTGGTACAGTTGGGCCATCTGATCTTTGGCCCTCTCTATCTACATGTGGAGAGCTGTTCAGCTTACTTCGTGCAGCGAGAGGCTTACTGAAGAGAGGGTACTGCTTAGGACTCACCCAGTTGTTATCTTCCCTATTGGGTGTACCTCCTTCTCCTTCTCCGTCTCTATCTTTGCCGCCCATAGCCAAGAGACTCAAGTCTGCTGAATGTTCAGATAGCGTTTCCTCTTCCTCTGAGAGTTCATCAGGGGCACTTTGCCCAGGCTGCTTATTCTTCTCAGCCAACACCAGTGCTTTAGCTTTTAGCTCCATTATTTGTTGAGTGTTTCTTTGCCCCCTCCGGACCCCTTTAGGGGCAGGTGTGGGTGATAGCGGCACTTGGAGGAGGAAGGTGTTGACTGCGTCAACAGTTCATCACCCGCTACTTCACTTGAAGGTGAGTGACAATGTACAATGGATCCATTGTCTGATGATGTTGCTGTTGTTGTGAAGGTGTATGTGGGTTTTGTGACTGCAGCCGGTTGTTGACTCAGTGGTGGCTGACAATGTTTCTGGGACAGGGTAGTTTTGTACATCAACAGGATGTGTATGTTGCCACTTGTTGCCAATTGTGATGTGTGCATGTTGGATTATCTTGATGGTAGGTGTTGTGTGATGTCTGTGATGCCACACCCAGACTAGTGAATGTTGTTCCAGTTGTTTTTCCTAGGTGCCATCAACCTCTGCTTGCCTACATACATTCCATACTCCTGGTACATTGTAATCATGTTGAAGACTGTACATCCTGGAATAAAGACGGAGTAGACACAACAACATGTGTGAAATGATTTTTTATTTAAAATGGTGACATGTGAGGGGGTTGAACATTTACATTGATGTGATTAGTGGAGCAGTGAGTTGACAGTTATGGTAAATGAGATAATTGAGTAGTCAGCACATTTTTGTGGTGACCCAGTCCAACAGACAGATGCCATTCACAAGGCACTGAGGGGAAGGACAGTCCAAAAGGTCAATGCAGTGGTGAAGCGGGTTGCCATCATGGCTGGCTACATGACTGGCGTTTGGCAGGTGCTTTGCCTCCAGACACTCCCAGGGTTCTCTTAGGATGGCCCCTTCGTCGCTTGGCAGGGGGCCCCTGATATAGGGCCAGTGTGGTCTGAGGACTCACCCCTCTCTGTGGCCGCAGGAGAGGATGGTGAACTGTCATCCTGCGGCCCACCAGTGAGAGGTGGAGGTGTTGGTTGTGGTGCAGGCCTGTCCCTCTATACCGCCATTTGCTGGCCCAAGAGGTCCACAATTTGTCCCATGCGGGTGTCAATGAACCTCATCAGCAGGATGAGCTCGCGGAACACTTTTTCCGACCCGCCCGTTCATCCCTGGGCCCGTTCATATGCCCCAAGGACTCTGTTAATGTGGTCCAGGGATTGGGTCCCAGCCTCTTGTTGTCTGTGAGTGACCCTGCCCTTCATTCATATACGTGCTTTCATTGTAACTTTATTGTTGACGCTGCTGTAGTATTTTTTGGCTGCTTTAAAAGATATCTGTAGTGGAGATATACATTTAAGAGAGAGATATTGGTGAATAATGTTTGATATATACTTTTGGGTGAAGACTAGAAGTAGTATTATATTTTAAATGCAGTTTTACTTACTTAGTGCACTTCCAAAGCTTTTTTCTGCAATGAAAATCTGCGTTCTGGAAGCAATCCGGCAGAGTTTCCCCTCTTTTTTTCTTGCAGGTTTGAAGTGTAAACTAAATTAAATTTTTGTTGTTGGTTATATAGTGTTTATTTAATTGATAGTTTTATGTTATTGGTGTATTTTATTAGTGTGAGGTTTTCATTCGTTGTTGTTAATTGTTTTGTTTGTTTTGGCAGTTGGTTTCCCTATATGGCAAACGCTAATTAAGAAGTTGCTCGTGCTAACTTTATTTTTAAACTGATTTCGTTAGTTAAGTGTGTTTTACATTGCCTTTAATGTTGACTGCTGTAAGCATTATATTCAATAATAATTTACTTATTATTTATTAGTGTGTTTTGCTAATATTTTATGATTTTATATGTTTATATATTATAAAAAGATTGTATTATATTTATAATGTGTGTAGTGAATGTTTATAAAGTAAGAATACATTTTGGTGTAAAGATATGTTCATTTTAGTAATTTTTAAATAGTCGACATTTGTATAAAAATGATACATATTGCTGTCTATATTTATTATTTCGATATTTAGGAAATTTTGATATTTTATGTTACGATATTTGAGAGTTCTATAATGTTTAAAACGATAATTTTGTTTGACGATAATATGGTGTCGATATTTTTGTATTTTTTAAAATAAGTATTGTTCGTTGAAAATAGTGTTATCGATATTTCAGTGCCGATATTTTGGTTTGTCGATATTAGGTCTGTCGATAATATGTCAGTGATCCATTTCCCCATGTCATATCTGTTATACTCTCTCATAGTTCTTTTAGCTTAAATTACTAACACTGTGTTCATTTAATATGTTCTGCATTCTAGGCTATGTCATGTAGAATTTCAATGGTTGCCTGGATGCACTATCACTGGGTTCTAGGTTTTGAATGGGTCAGAGAGCGGTTGGGAGCCAGCTGTTTGCCATCGACTTTGCTGTCTCTGTACTGTGTAGCTGCTTTACAATAAACTCAACTCAACATTCTGGCTGCCTGTATAGAGTTTATTACTACATTATCCTTACTTTTTAATCCTGACCTCTGGATGCCCCATTAAAAATTGTTTAGTATACTATAGTGCCAGTTTTAGTTCATATTCACTTTTTTAGTTTCTTCCCTCACCAAACCCTGCTCATTTACAGGTTTAAGTATACCTCTCTTTCTCATCAACAAATCATCCCAGAGCTCCTCCCTCTCAGAGAGGGGGTTGTAGCCTGCACTATGACTAGGTTCGTAGTGCAAGGAGGTTAGCCGATGATGAAGCATGCCACCCATGGGTGGGTGAGGCAAACCATCCTGGAAAAGGGACACTCCAGCACTCTCTTTGATGTATAGACCTAGGGACCCTTTTCAGTGTTTTCTAGTTGTGATAGAGGGGAGTCATCCTCTGCTGGTCTATAAACATCCTCAGGCCTCTTTTGTGTATTGAAAATAATCCGTTCACCAGGTCTAAATCAGCCTTATTAATACTTATAACACACCTCTAAGGTAGGACCTAAATGCCCTTTGGGCAGGGTGCAAGTTATTTGAAAAGGAGACGTTTATTTTTCATTTTACACGTTCTCACAGTGAAAATCTCCAGACATTTTTCACAGTGGCAAGCATGGTTCTTCTATAGAAAAGCACTGGGTTACATTAATATGATTTGTAGAGTGCATGGCTGCCCTAAAAATGGGTCTTCCAAGCACTGGACCCAGAAAATTGAAAAATAGCATCAGGAAGGCTGGTGAGAGATCTGAGAAGCAACTAGCCATTTTTTGTTTTTTTCTAAAAACAAAGATGAATCAGGATAGCCCTCAAATCATGAGGCATGCTGTTCCAAAAGTCAGGTGCCAACACATGAAAGGAGCATCCACCCAATTTATTTTCTTACTTGGAGAAGAATCAGGATCAGGATGCATGTCAGCAAACCTACATATCTGGAGAAGTTGTTTAAGGCAGGCAAGCCCCCGAATACTACATTGGAGTATGCAAATGGAAGGTAGAGAAGCAATAGTGCATTTTAGACACTGGGAGTCGAAGGGCTGCCCATGGCAGGGACTTGTGTTTGCAGAAAGCCCCTGCATTTGATTTATGAAAGTGATCAGAGTTGGGCATTGCTGAAGGACAATAGCCGAGCAGTGAATCCAAAAGACCAAGATATTATTTGACAGCACATGCGTTAAGAAACTGAAGGTTTAAGCAACATAAAAGCAAGGTGTGCACTGTCACTGTTTCTTTAAAGACAAACAAAACAACTGTTAGCAGCAGCTACTGTGATGTTTTGCAAAGACACAAAGAAAGACTGCTAATTTCTCACACATCTTTGAGTTAGTTGTCTGCAATATGTGAGTGCACAAGCCATGAGTAAATTGGGAATACGAATCTTTCCAGAATGGAGATATAAAGACAGGAACCACTTATTGTTCTGTTAAATCCGAGGCAGCGTGCAGCACTCAAATCACGAACAAATTGCAAATAATAAACTTCCTATAACAGGTATTTCTTAAGGATTCAAGTGCAGGTCTTTTCTTACTTGGAGAAGAATGTGTGTAGTTTTAACAAGGCATATGTGGTACCACCACTTTCCTACGCCACTGACGATTAGGGTTCATGTCAGCAAATCCACAAATCTGGAGAAAAAAAAAATATATACATAACGAGCAATTACCAAAATGAAAGATGCTGCGGAATGAGGACACAGGACAATTTATTTGATGGGACTGTATCTGCTTGGAATATAAAAACTATGTTGAAAAAAGCCAGTATGCACACATTGAACTGTGATGCATTGTGAGACTTGTACCCAGGAACAGAAGAATATCTGCTTAAGACATCGGGTTCCCGCCCACACTGTGTTTGTGTCCAATGCAGTGTGTGAATGACATGGCCCTTTGACCAATAGCAGTGTGCCAACAAATACAAATGCTTTTGAATCAGACAAGCCCATGTAAAAAACAACATTGAAAAAGACACGCTCTGTCGAAACATGTCAGTTGGAGAATAAATTTGAAATCCTGTAAACCCGTTGGGTGCTCCTGTTCCTTGTGGACAATTAGGTAGTTATAGTTAGAACCTAGGGGCCCATTATGATAACTGGCGCATTGCCACTGCTGGGCCGGCGGTGGCAATCCGCCCGCCAAATGCCCCTGTTGCACCCCGCCATATTAATATGGAGAGGGGTACCGTGGCATACGGAAAGACTGGCCGCCGCTTTTCCGCTGGTCGGATTGCCGGCCGCGCAGAAAAGGCATACAATATGGTGGCGGTGCCATTCATATTCCAATGCCTGTGGTGTGATGCCTTTCCATGGCGGAGACTCCGCCATGGAAAGGCATGCAGTGAAAACTTTGGGGGCCCGTTGCGGGTCCCCGGGGGATGGGGGCTGCACATTGGCATACCCAAGGTGGCAGGCACTGCGCAGTGCCTGTCACGTTGTGCATGCCAATGCACAACATGCATTTTTTACATTGCGGCGGGTGCTGCTTACAGCCCCACCCACCGCAATGTAAAATATGCTGGATGCGACCGCCAGGGTGGCGGGCGCAATCTTATGGGCCTAGCAGGATCGCCGCACCTCTGGCGGTCGGTCCCGTTTACAGTTACGGTGGCGGGCAGACAAAGTCCGCCTGCCATCGTAATGGGGCCTCTAGTTTCCATAGGAAAAGTGTTATTTGATTTGCAAATATCTTTTGCGCCGTTTGACGAATCTTCGCAAAATGTTTAAAACTAATGGGGCGCTCCGCTCAGCTCCTGTCTTGAAAGTTTCGGGGTGATTTGCAAGCGGGGGCCGAGATAAAAGGGGGGTCCCAAAACACATTTTCCCCATGTTAATTTCCATAGGAAAAATTGCAACAGGCTACAACCCAAACTGCTGAACAGAATTACACCAAATTTGGCAGGAAAACCTGCACTCGCTTCAATAAAGCAAAGCAGAATTGCTTTTGAGCGAGGGGTGCTGCATGTTAGCAGGTCCCCTTGCTCAAAAGCAATGCCGACCCCTGCAGGAGGTGGAGAACAGGCCCGTGGGGGAATTGGGGCTTCCCCCACGGTCCCCGATGGTGAAACCAGGGCCCGGGCCCATGCCCCCTCCTCTGTAATTATTTTAAAAAATGGAAAAGAATGGCAGGCAGGCCCCGGGGGATGAGGTACCCAGGGCTCATAGTGGCCTAGGGAAGGAGGGCCACGTGGCCCCCCTTCCAATTAAATATGAAAACAAAAAAAGTCCATGCCCCGGAGATGGGGTCCCCGGGGCCAAAAGTGACCCAGGGAAGGGGGGCCACGCGGCCCCCTTCCCTACAGATAAAGTAAAAGATGAAGGCCATGAACTGAGGGATGTGGTCCGCAGGGCTGAAATAGGCCTCGGGAGGGAGGCCGCGTGGCTCCCTTCCCATTTTGTTTCTTTTATTAAAAAAAGGGGTCAGGCCCTGGGGAATGGGGCCCCAGGGTCATAAAAATGCTAAAAGAAGGGGGGCCACACAGCGCCCCTTCTAAAAAAAAAGAAAAACAAATTCCGGCATCTCGCCAGAGGCCCCACCCCTCCCTGCACCACTGGGCAAACACGCCCCCTAAGTTGGGGAATATAAATCCCCTTGAATACTGAGGGTCCCTAGGGGCCAACTAGCCCACTCGGTACCTTCAGTAAGCACCACAGAGGTGGATTGCTGAGAGGTGGTCCGAGGCCACGCCCCTTTGGACAACACTCTGCAAACATGCCTCTTGGCACACTGCAGGTGGGGTGATGAGGTCTTCATGTGTTTTTTGGAGTGGAGTAGATGTACGTTGTGTGTAGTGGAATTATGTGGTAAGTTGCGCAGTGAAATTATGTGGATAGAAAGTATGTAGTATTTATTTCATTGGAATTATGTAGAGTGGAATTATGTGTTATGGAGAGTAATTATGTGGTATGGTAGTCTGTGTTGTGGAGTGGGAATCTCGGGTTTAGTTTGCCTCGTTTCCATAGAAGCTCAACTATGAACTCAATGAGACAAAAAAAAGAAGGAATCACTGAGGAGCACTTCTGGACATAGTCAGAGGTATGAGCAGGGTCACTGGAATAATGCGACTGTTTGGCTGCACCGACTTTTGCACAGATATAAATTTTCCGTATTAGCCACATCATTTATCATCTGCTCCCTAATCTGTACATTTGAACAAAAAAAGCATTGTTTCTAGCTCAAACCTTACCAAAAATTCTGCAACAAGTGTTACAGCATGTTGGAAGGCCCTTTGCAAACCTAGAAAGGTCACATGTTACTTATTGCTAAATATGGGTATTAAATTGGTACTAATGGTGTGCGCGTCTCTCTCTGCGCCTCTCTTGCCTCTTTCTGCATTTCTGTTGTTGCTTTCTGCACATTTTGTTCTTTTTCCGCACTTCTATTGCATCTCTTCTACGTTCTGCATCTCTCTTGCCTCTTTCTGCATGTCTGTTGCCTCTTTCTGCACCTCATTTGCTTCTTTCTGTACCCTTTTGCCTCTTTCTGCACCCTCCTTCCCTCATTCTGTACCTCTCTTGCCTTTTTGTGTACACCTTGTATGTCTTTCTGCAACTTTTTTGCCTCTTTCTGCACCTCTGTTCCTTCTTACTGCACTTCTTTTGTTTCTTTCTGCACGTGACTTGCTTCTTTCTGTACCCCTCTTGCTTCACTCTCCACCCCTCTTCCCTCTTTGTGCACTTCTGTTGCTTCTTTCTGCACTTATCTTGCTTCTTTCTGCACCTCACTTGTCTCTTTCTGCACCTCTATTGCCTCTTTCTGCAGTTCTCTTACCTCCTTCTGTACTTCACTTGCGTCTTTCTGTAACTCTCTTGCTTCTTTGCGCACCTCCCTAGCCTCTTTCTGCACCTCACTTGCTTCTTTCTGCACCCCTTTTGCCTGTTTCTGCACCCCTATTCCCTCTTTGTGCAACTCGCTTGCCTCTTTCTACACATTTCTTCCTTCTTTCTGCACCACTTTTGCCTTTTTCTGTACCTCTGTTCCTTCTTTCTTCACCTGTCTTGTCTCTTTCTGCACCCTTCGTGCTTCTTTCAGCACCTCTGTTGCTTCTTTCTGCAGTTGTCTTCCTCTCTGCATCCCTCCTGCCTCTCTCTGTATCCCTCTTTCCTCTTTGTGCATCACTCCTACCTCTTTCTGCACCCCTCTTGCCTCTTTTTCCAACTCTGTTGGTTCTTTCTGCACCTCTTTTTCTTCGTTCTGCACTTCACTTGACTCCTTCTGTACCCCTCTTGCTACTTTCTGCACCTCTGTTGGTTCTTTCTGCACTGCTCTGGCTTCTTCCTGCACCTCTGTTCCAAATGTCTGCATCCCTCTTCCCTTCTCCTGCACCCCTCTTCTCTCTTTCTACACCTCTCTTGCCTGTTTCTGCAACTCTCTTGAATCTTTCTGCAGTTCGTTTGCTTCCTTCTGCACCTCACATGCCTCTTTTTGCAACCCTGTAGGTTCTTTTGTACTGCTCTTGCTTCTTTTTGCACCTCTCTTGCAAATTTACCCCTCTTGCCTCTTTCTGCACCCCTTTTACCTGTTTTGCACCTCTCTTGCCTCTGTCTGCACCTCTGCTCCATATTTCTGTACCTCATTTGCCTGTTTCTGCAACTCTCTTGCCTCTTTCTGCAGTTTTCTTACCTCCTTCTACACCTCTCTTGCTTCCTTCTGCACTTCTCTTGCCTCTTTCTGCACCCCTATTGCTTCATTCCACACTTCCCATGCTTCTGTCTACACCTGTCTTGCTTTTTTCTACCCCACTGTTGCCTCTTTCTGAATTTGTCTTTCCTCTTTCTGTACCTTTCTTGCCTGCTTCTGCATCTCCCTTGCCTCTTTCTGCACTTCTCTTGCTTCTTTCTACACCTCTTTGCTTCTTTCAGCAATTCTCTTGACTCTCTGCACTTCCCTTGCCTCTTTCTGTTCCTCTCTTGCCTTTTTCTGCACCTCTCTTGCCTCTTTATGCACCTCACTTGCTTCTTTTTGCATCACTGTTGCCTTTTTCTGCACCCCTCTTCCCTCTTCGTGCAACTCTCTTGCCTCTTTCTGCAACTTTCATGCCTCTTTCAGCACCTCTGTTACTTCTTTCTGCACTTCTCTTCCTTCTTTCTGCACACCTCCTGTAGTGTAGTTCCAATGGTACCCTTTATGCAGGACCTACGCATTTGCGGATAACATAAACTGTGGGCCTGGTGGCAGACTGACTCTGTACACCCCCACCAAATATGTTAGCCTATTTTCGCATTAGCTAGCTCGTAGTGCTACTAGAATCTCCTGTAATTAGAGAGATTCGTTTTTGCAACCTCAGAACACAATAATCTCAGACTCATGGAAACAATATACTACTTTTCACCTAGTCACTCGTGCATGCTTGTTTTGCTCTCAGAGCGATACAGAGAAGAAACAGTCGAGTATTTTTACAATAAGAATTTATTGTACCGTAGTTCTTCTCATGTAGAATAAGTGCGCTTTTACAACTGTAACACGGTAGCAGAGAAATAGTACCAGCAGTACAGTGAATAAAGCTCCTGTGTTATACATTTGCTTTATTTTTATGTTGTAGTTTTCCCCTGTTTTTAAAACTACTCGTATCCGCATTCTTGCACCATAAAATTACTGCAACACTCACCGCGATTTTCGCGGGACACACGCCTCTTAGACCGGACTTCCTGGACAGTGTTGGGGGGGTAGACTGGGCCGGGATACTGACGCCATCTTGGGCAGCGCTCTAGTCGTCAGGAGGGCGTGCCTGATGGGTACTTAAGGCTTCATTTTAGCCGGAGATTCTCCTACACGGTATGATTAGTTGCTAGCTCTGCTCTAATCGTAGCGCTATTAGATTGCTGATCTAGCGATGTTATTGATGTTAGCGATATTTTAAAGCTCCTGTGTTATACATTTGCTTTATTTTTATGTTGTAGTTTTCCCCTGTTTTTAAAACTACTCGTATCCGCATTCTTGCACCATAAAATTACTGCAACACTCACCGCGATTTTCGCGGGACACACGCCTCTTAGACCGGAGTTCCTGGACAGTGTTGGGGGGGTAGACTGGGCCGGGTTACTGACGCCATCTTGGGCAGCGCTCTAGTCGTCAGGAGGGCGTGCCTCATATCTACTTAAGGTCATGGTGGCTGCGCGCAGCATTTACGCGCAGCCGGAGCGCACCGGATTCGCGCCAGAGTCCAGCCCGTCTGCGCTCGTCCGAGCTGAGGACGGGCTGCAGGGAGGGCTGCGCTGTGGG
Source organism: Triturus cristatus (assembly GCF_964204655.1). Lineage (NCBI taxonomy): Eukaryota > Metazoa > Chordata > Amphibia > Caudata > Salamandridae > Triturus > Triturus cristatus. The sequence goes on from NC_140582.1 coordinate 618,396,235, forward strand.
ATTTCAGATCACTCCCCTAAGGTAACGCTTACTTATTCGACTCAGGACTTGCTCGCTCTGAGACCCAGTGCGCGTTCATGTCTTCACAGATATTCTCCGATGGCTGTTCAGAAAGGAGTTATATGTGATACATGTAGGCTCGATCCATGTATTGCTCCCACTGTTAGTAACAGTATATTACCACCTGGCCAATCACTTAATGAGGAACGTGTTGAGAGAGGCTATCTGATTAATGCCCGTTCCATCATTAAAAATAACATCTTTTTTCATGACTTCGTGACAGCTAGGAACCCACCCTGGGTGTTTGTTACGGAAAAGTGGGCAACTGAATCCTCGGGACATGACCTCCTTCTAGCCATCCCCGAGAATTATGCTCTTCATAGAGTAGATAGAGCGAAACGTAGAGGTGATGGCCTCGCGATACTCTACCAGTCTCGGTTCACATGTAGAACCAAGGCTCTGTCAAAGTCTTCTGACCCCTTTGAGGCCTTACATTTCTGCATTGCATCTTCACCTACCTCGTCATTTTCCGGGATACTGTTGTACAGGCCCCCTGGGCCGAGATCTCAGTTTTGTAATGACTTATTCAGTCTATTAGAACCATATGCTGGCAAACCGCGCTTCACCGTTTTAGGTGATCTCAATTTTCATTTAGAGGACATCTCATCTAAGGACACTATGTCCCTGATTGATTCTCTGGAGGCCTGTGGTTTCAAACAGTTGGTTAGAGAACCTACACATAGAGCAGGTCATATTCTTGACGCTGTTTTCTCTACTGACTCCAGAATCTCGTCTGGCCCTCCAGAACAGCTAGTATGGACAGATCATCTAGCAGTCCCTATTTTCTTTATCACAGATGATATAAAGCTCCCCTTGAAGGAGCTCTCCTCAAGAGAGTATAAGCGAAATTATAAAAACATCACCAATGTATCCTTGACCCCGTTCTTTGAATCCCAAACTTGGACCTCAGATCCAGAGAAGGCAGCCTGGAAATTAGACAACCTTATACGTGAGGCAGTGGATATTCTAGCTCCCACTACCCCTAGGTATACTGCAAGGCGTAGACCCTCTGCCCCATGGTTTGGGGAGCAACTCAGGCTGATGAGACAAGGCTGTAGGAGACAGGAAATGCAGTGGAGAAGGACGTGGGACAATAAGGATAGAGAGCGCTATAAAAGCTCCCTGAAGACCTACAAATCCTTGGTCATCAAAACTAAACAAAATCACTTCTCCAATATCACCACGTCTTTGACCTCGTCGAGGGAACTTTTCACAATCGTAGACTCCCTATGTTCCCTACAGATTCTCGATCCGATTAAAAGCTCGCAGGAGCTCTGTGATAACATTGCTAGTTTTTTCCACACTAAAATTGTGGATATTTCCATGCAATTGGAAATACAGAAGAATCTTCTGGAAACACAAACTATCACAAATCTGGCAATGTTAGAAACCTGGCCAAAGGACCCCGATAAGATTCTTACTAAATTTCCCCTCATTACTCTCGAAAATCTTAACCTCCTGCTGGATCGGACGAAATCTTCCTCTCCTCTGGATCCCTGCCCCCTAAAAACTCTGAAAGAGTGTAGGGACACCCTCTTACCCCACATCCTGGATGCTATGAATAATGCCTTACAACATGGTGTATTCCCCTCGGCCTGGAAGAGAGCCATTGTAAAGCCGCTATTGAAGAAACCATCACTGGATCCGGCAGTATTAAAACATTTTAGACCAATTTCTCTTCTGCTGGCTCCAGCTAAAATGCTCGAGATGCATCTAAATCAGTGTCTGTCGACATTTTTGGAGTCTTCTGGTTTTCTGCACCAAACTCAACATGGGTTTAGAAAACTACATAGCACGGAATCTGCACTCACTGTTGTGTCCAATAACATCAGGATGAATGTAGATAAAGGCCTGACCACAATACTGGTTCTACTGGATCTGACCGCTGCATTCGACACCCTCTCTCCCGCGGTCTTAACATCTCGACTTAGGGAGATGGGTGTAGAGGGGTCCGCTCTTAACCTGTTATCCTCCTTCCTAGACCAAAGAGAGCAGAGGGTCAAAATGGATAATTACCTCTCCCCTGTAAAGTCTATGCAATGTGGAGTGCCACAAGGGTCGGCTTTAAGTCCGACCCTTTTCAACATCTATGTGGCCCCACTTGCGAGACTAGTAAGATCCCAGGGGATGGAGGTGGTATCGTATGCAGACGACACGCAGATCATGGTGTCTATGTCACAGTCTATTAGCATCTCGGCAGCTGGTTTCAGGAGCTGCATGCAATCGATTGCCGACTGGATGACCCTTAATTCTCTGAGGTTGAATGGCGACAAGACGGAGGTCCTGATTTTTGGAAAGGATAGAGATGCCTGGTCGAATGAATGGTGGCCGCCTTCGTTGGGGGCGTGCCCAACCCCTTCTCAGTCTGCTAAAAACTTGGGGGTCATTTTTGACACTGAGCTGGCTATGAACTTGCAGATAAATAGAACTGTATCTACCTGTTGGGGAGTTTTAAAAATCCTCCGTAGAATAGTTCACTACTTATCTCCACAAGCAAGAAAACAAACAGCTGTTGCACTGATCGGGTCTCGCCTAGATTATTGCAACGCATTATATACTCAGATCAACAAGGGATTGCTGCTGCGTCTACAAGCTACACAGAATGCAGCAGCAAGATTTGTCCTTGACCTTCCTATCTCAGCCTTTGTCACTCTGGCTAGGAAGAATCTTCATTGGTTGCCCATTGAACATCGTATTTCTTTTAAAATTGTTTGTCTAGTCCACAAGGCACTTATGGCAGGACCGACTGATGGATTGGGATCTCTGCTGTCTAGATATGTCCCTGGCAGATGTCTTAGATCTGCTCAACACAATCTCCTTGTTATCCCCTCTATCAAGAAGGCAAGATGGGGAGCAAGAGCCTTTGCATCGAGTGCTCCGCGTTTATGGAACGCACTCCCCTCTGAGCTCAAGGCTATTTCATCTTTGCCCCTTTTTAAGGGAGCCCTTAAGACCTGGTTCTTTAATAAAGCATATCACTAGCATCGCAGGACTATTCTTGCTATTATTTAGGCGCCTTGATGCCCTTTGGGCTAAGTTTCTGCGCGTTATAAATTTTATTTCATTCATTCATTCATTCATAAAAAGGAATGGTACTGTTCTACCATTTTGCAATAGTCAAGAACATATACATTAATATGAAATTAATTTATGAAAATATAGTGCGTACTTCTAAGATGCCTGACTAGATGTACCTGAGTGTAACCTACCTTGTAAGTAGGTGTGAAAGAGCTACTGAGCCCTAAAAAGCCTAATAGTCTAGAATCTAAGAGCCAAGAATCCCGCTAGGATTGAGATGAACCCCCATACCTGAATAGTGAGAATGTAGGACTTTGTCCTGAACTTGAGCTGGACACCCAGCAAGGGATAGTTAGACCACTGTCAGCTGGAATGATGACATGCCGGAGCTTAAGTGTCTCTGGTCAGTGTGTCGGCATTGCAGTCTTGTGCCCCTCCTGCTTTCTGATAGCAAGAGGTGCTGTATTTATACAGTCTATGTATGTGTGTTACCCATTGTTCAGCATATGGTATGACGTTGGGGATTAAACCTTGTGCGTCGACGGGCGAGGTGAAGTATGCCTCCTGGAGAGTGTACTCATCAATTATTCACTTGAGCTAAGGATGACGTCTTAGCAATATCGATTGGGAAAAATCAACCCTCGGCATGGAACTAGGTGAAAGGTTTAGTCCATAAAAGGCTGCAATCCTTATAAGGCGTGATGTCCTTATTTGGAGTTATGTCCTTATAAGGCTAGTTCATATGAAATAATCTGGAAAGTGTACGATGTTCCCTGGACCTATGTTAGGGTACCGATATGAAATATAACACTCCTGCCTCTTTCTGTGCCTCTCTTGACTCTTTGTGCACCCTCCTACCTTTTTCTGCACACCTCTTGCCTCTTTTTGCACCTCTGTTGGTCCTTTCTGCACTGCTCTTGCTTCTTTCTACACCTTACTTGCCTCTTTCTGCACTTCTCTTCCTTCTTTTTTGCACCACTCTTGCCTCTTTTTGCACCTCTGTTGATTCATTCTGCACTGCTCTTGCTTCTTTCTGTACCTCACTTTCCTCTTTCTGCACTTCTCTTGCTTCTTTCTACACCTCTATTGCTTTTTTCAGCAATTCTCTTGCCTCTTTCTGCACTTCTCTTGCTTGTTTCTGCATCTCTTTTGTATCCCTATTGCTTCTTTCTGCACCCACCTACCTATTTCTCCACTTCTTTTGCTTCTTTCTGCACTGCTCTGGCTTCTTTCTGTACCTTTCATGCCTGTTTTTGCACCTCTCTTGCCTCTTTTGGCACCTCTGTTTCTTCTTTCTGCACTTCTCCTGCCTCTATCTACACCTCTGACTTAAAGGTAGTCTTAATCCCCCTATAATATTATATACTATGGCCTTACAGGGGAGGTCATGCCAATCACAGGGATACCCCAACCCATAGTGTACCCTAGTGTATTTAGGTGTTTTCACTGTATTCTAAGTGTCTTTCAGGATATCACTTGCTCTGGGCCTGGTAAGTCAGAGTCAGTTACCACCAGTACCAGTCAGCAAAATGTTGTGGGCACAGGATGACTTTGCAACAAATCCTCTTTCTGCACCTCTGTTGGTTCTTTTTACATATTTCTTGCTTCTTTCTGCACCTTTCTTCGTCTTTCTGGACTTCTGTGGCATCTTTCTCCATTTCTCTTGCTTCTTTCTGCGCGTTTGTTCCTCTTTCTGCACATGTCCTACCTCTGTAGGAAAAGTTAGAAATTAGCATTTTAAAAAACATAGAAATTCACTGAAAAAACCACAGGTTTCAGGGACGTTATAGTTAGTTGGACATTTCAACTCATCTCAAATGACATCACTGATGACATCATCCAGTGACTGTGTGTGTCTGTAAAGTTTAAATACGTTATATATATATATATATATATATATATATATATAGAACATATTTAAACTTTACAGACACACACAGTCGCTGGATGATGTCATCAGTGATGTCATTTGAGATTAGTTGAAATGTCCAACTAACTATAACGTCCCTGAAACCTGTGGTTTTTTCAGTGAATTTCTGGTGGCCAAGGTGTATTGAAGAATGAGTGGGTGCATGACTGTCTGAACGGATGATTTAATAGGTGTGTGACTGACTGTATAAGTGAGTGATTAAACGTGTCTTACTGAATGCATGGGTTAGTTACTAAACTGTGTAAATGTCTGTATCAGCCAGCTCAACCTCAAGGTCCATAGGACCCCACCTCCTGTGTTGCTGAAGCCTTCGGAGTCTGCAGGAGCTCAGGACCAGCAGACCAGTCAGTTGCGTTACAGTTCACGGGCACAGCCGATGCTTTAGACGAAGAGGGAGATGACATCGAGCCCAGTCGGTATCCAGCAAAGTCCAGAGTGTCCAGAAGGTGGAAGGTCAGTGGTTTCTTGTTCAGAATCTTGTCCACGGTGAATCTAGGGTTCTTTAGCCAGGTAAGCCCTTTTGTACCCATGGGAGAGGGTTGAACACATTCAGGGGACCCTCCCAGGGGAGGGTCGGGACAGTGGGTAGGATACTCCCATGTCCTTTGTCCAGTTTTGCTTCAGAGCAGGAGCCAACGGTTCCCAGAACTGGTTTGAGCTGGACTATGCAAAGGGACACCAAATATGCCCCTTGTGCAGACTTTCAGGAACTTTGGAAGTGCACCCACCCAGCTCCAATACACTAAATCCTGTCTGGGAGGTAGTCACACCTCCCTGTGACAGGATGCCTATTGTGCTGCCTTTCTCTGTTCAAGCTTGGCTCAGCAGCAGAAGGGCACAACTATTTTGTGTTGTTTGTTTGCCTTTTTTTTTAAAGTCTTCTATAAAGACTCCAGTCGTTAAACAATTGCTGATGATTCTGAGAGGTGTGGCAGCAGAAGTAGTTAAAAGAATGTTTTTGAAGATTTGTAGTGGACAAAGGTCAGAAGGGTAGCTGGCTTGACTGCTTGTTTTAACAAGATCCATACATCCAGTTTCTGATAGTTGTTTGAAGGAATGTACCCTTGGAGGAGATTGCTGGAAATGGGTTGATGCTGGTGGCTTTCCTTTGTTTTAAATAGGAGTCCAGCATGTCTGCTTTAGTTACGTAATTATTTGCCAGTTTTTCAGTAAATTCTTGAGAAATGGAATGAGTTCCTTCTGTGCATTTAGATTTACAAAATGTTGTGAGAATTTTTTTTAATTCTTTATTTACACATTTAGCATTTAGAATTCTGGTTGAATAGTACCTTTTTTTAGCTTTTTTGATTGTTGACTTGTATATTCTGTAAAATTTGTGCAGGTGAAAGGTGATTGTTATTCGTTTTGAGTGAGGTGCTTTTGCAGTTTTGCAATTTGCTGGTTTATCCTTTTAAGTTCTGTATTTCACCAAGGTGCTTGTTTTCTTTTGTCCTCTTTTGTTATTTGCAGTCGTCTTAGGATATCAATAGCTGTCTGGAGCCACAATAGCTGTCTGGAGCCAGTTTTTAAATGGATTTTATTTCTAGATCTGTGTTGAATGTTAGTTGTGTTTCTAAGTATTCAAAATTGAGTTCCACAGTAGATTTTTCTATGTATATAAGGTGGCCTTAGGTGTGGTAGTTTGTGGTGTTTTGTGTGGGAAAGCTATCAGATGGTGGTCTGACAATGTGACTGCAGTCACCCTTTGAAATATAACTACTTCTGGATTTGCAAAAATGACATCTAGGATGTGTCCAGCAGTGTGTGTGAGTTTGTGGCTGATCTAGGTTCAGTGTGTCTAGGCCAGTGATTATACTTCTGGGATGGGGCAGATTTGGTTTCTCAAACCATATATATAGGTCACCAAGGATGAATAGATCTGAGTTTAATATCCTACGGCTTGTAACTGTGTCTAGAAATTCATCTGGGAATGGTGCATTGGTAGGTGGGGTCTGTAAAGAGGGAGGAAGGTACAGGAGAAAGTTGGCATAGTGTTGCACCTGGTGACGAGGGCCTCACAACCTTGTATTGAAATGTCATCAGCTTTAGTGAGATTTATTGTCTCCTTAAATTTATCAACTAGTCCACCTCCTCTTTAACCTATGCGATTTTGCGTGACAGTTTAATAGCCTGGAGAACTGGCTTCATTCAACACTGGAGCCATGTCATCTCCCAGCAATGTTTCAGTTATGAATAGTGTCATGTTGTATGTAGGTTGTAGATGTGGTACTAATTTTTAGAGGTTGATCATGCATTTATTAGTAGGCAATCTAGAGATTGTGTTTAAATGGTGGTGTGACTTTGTTTTCTAGAGGAGTGAGTAGTATTCTTTAAACTAGTAGCAGGTGTATAAATATTGTTGGTATTAGCTGTATCAGAATGACAATAGTGTTGCCTTTCGATGTTGTAATTCTCATCCAACAGGCTTAGAAGGCATTTTGTTGGTCTCTATGTGTAGGTGGTGAAGATGGTGCTTGAGAATGAGTTGGTGGGCTGTTTTGTTTTTGTAGAGTGGTCTTGTTATGTAACAGACAAGAAGATGTGAAGTTGTGACGAGCGGCATGTTATTTATTTTGTATTCATCTGTTTTGAGTGGAAGGTGTATCAGTTATGGTGGTGGTGGAACATGTGGGTCATGTTTTAAAGTTCTAAATTGTTCAATGGAAAACAGGTGGGTGAATGAGATGTTTGTGTTGGGGTGTTTGTGGTAGGTGTTGGTGATGATAAAGAATATGGGAGAAAAGTTGGTTTAAGAACTGTATTATTTGCGTAGTCATGAGGGTGGGGGTGAGTGTTTCTAATTTGTGATGGAATGTAATATGAAATTGTGTGTCTGTGAGGTTTTGTTGTGCTGTGTGTGTTGTATGTTTTAGTTTTGTGGATTAGTTGGAGGAGATATTAATGTAGTGATTTTATTTCAAGAATGTGGATGTAAAGTACTGCTGGTGAATGGAAGCTGGGTGTATGTGGTATGTGAGACGGAATGGACTGGGGTTATGACTGCATTAGATTTGGTGGCAGGAAGAGGTAATATGCATGGTGGAGTAGAGTGTAATGATTGTTTGTGTGTGTATTTTTGGTAAAAAGAGGAGGAGAGTCTTTTTGGGAGATGGAAAGGGGTCTGTTAGGAGTAAGTAGAGGGTAGATATTGTGTTTGTATGAACAGGGAGGGTGTGTATGAAGGGAGTAAAGCTATGTATATTGTGGGTTTGTGTGGGTGATGTGTGGATTTGATAGTGGTATAGAACAGAGTGGCCATTTGTGTGAGAGCAATATTGCCATTGTGTGGCAGCATGTGTAGAAGGGTGTATAGATGTTGTTTATGAGGTTTTGTAGTAGTTTTTGATACACTGAATTGTGGTTAGAGATTCTGTCTGTATATTTGTGGATGTGGATAGCTGAAGGTGGTTGCTGGAAAGTGAAAAAACATATGGCCAGACCTCTCATAGCCCTTGCACCATCTGGCTGTTGAAGGTGTATGTAAGCGTTGGAGGCAGAGCAATCTCCATCATCTAAATACTCAAGTTCTGCCCTACTCAAAATGAGGATTGCAGAACTTCGCTTTCATAGGGAGGGTACTCAGTAGCCATTGTGACAGAGTACCCCTCTCCTCCAAATACTAAATCAGGCATTAAGTCAGAAGTTAAAACCTCACCAGGACAAACCTGGTCCATGTGCCTACCTGTGTTCCAACTGGTTGGGCCTTAACTTTTGGCTTTGACCCAGTCTATCGAGACCAGATACCTGTGGTTGGTAATTTGCACTTTTTATGCTATAAAAATCGGAAACTCTTAAAACTGATATCTTCTGGTATGTGCTGGTGTTTTACAAGTCACATTGTATAGACCTATGCTCCAATTTAGAAACAGATGCCTAGTCGATTATTAATTATTTCAATAAAAAGGCGTCCCAACGTTATTTACATATTCAATTACAGCCATTTATTAGGGATATATTATCAAAAATAAGATTTGGTCAACATCCGACAAAGGATGGAACCCCAAGAGGGAAATGCAATTGGCAAATGCCCAACTCTAGAATCTGTAGGTTTGCCCGTGAAACGTTTACACACATTGAGTGGATTTGCTCTTGTCTATTACAAGAAAGGCAAGCATTGTTAAAATCCACCTTTAATAAACAAGGGGTGAGAACATGTTGTTAAGCAATAATTGTATGCCTTTCCAGGAAATTAGTCCATCTAATTAGACAATTTGTCAGTTTCTTCTTATAGCAGAACTTTTCTTTAATTCTAAATTAAAATAGAGAACATGAATTACTAGAATAATCAGAAGCACTTTACTGACATCCTACCTACTGCCAGAAAACTAATGTTCACCGTTTAGATTAGCATTTAAGGTACTGCACGTAAGCACTTTACTGTTCAGAAGCACTTTAACAATTACATATTAAAGGAAATGGCCACTGGAAAAATTCATACATATATTTTAATACTGTTCACATTATGGTAAACCAATCTTGTAGTCACTTTAAAAGAAATCCTGTGTGGAGTACGCAGAGTTGCGCTGCGCAAAGATCCGCGTAGCGGGAAAAAAAACTCTGCCGCGCTACACGGAGCTCCGCAAACGGTGGAGTGTGATAGAAAAATGCTGTTTGCGGTGATTTCCCAGTGCCGGATGCTTGCCTGCACTGGGCAATCATTGCGAACGGCACCATGCACAGCGCATGCTTTCATTTTCTGCCACTTGAGTAGATTTTTACTCGAGCGGCAGTTTTCGCAACGCAAACGGGCAGTTTCTCAATGCAAGCTGTTGCGAGCATACGTGACCACTCGCAATGAGAAACCTGACCCCCGCGTTAAGAAATCTCGCTGGGAGGTTTATTTTCCACACTCGTGCTCACCAACTTGATGTTGGTGAATGCGAACAAGGAAAAATCTTGCCAATAGGTGGATTTTCCTCACCCGCGCTCGCCAACTTGACGTTGGTGAACACGAGCAAGGAAAAAAACTCCGCTCAGCGAAGTGGACTTATTCGGAACTCCGTGAGCTCCGCGTAACACGGAGTGAGGAAAACTCTACAAACTCCGTGAACTGAGCGAAGTTCACTGCCCAGGGTTATTTAAAAGTAGTTGAGCCAAGAAAATGGCCTATGGTAATGACCATGTGCAAACATGGGGATATCTTTTCAGTAAGGAAATCCCCACAGAAATTATAATCATTTCAGACAATAGAAAAGCTACTTTTAGGATTGTGTTTATGTGATATCAATGTTCAAGTGTGGCATGTTATACATAATAGTAGCATCATGTCTGGTGAAAGTGATAACATTTGAGTGGTCTTCCCTTATTTTATCTATTTATACATTTGATTTTAACCGATCTTATGAATTGCTGTGATTAGAGCTGTCCAGGTTTCAAAGATTGTAGTGATTTTTATTAATCAAACAATAAAGATTGACATACTTACTTACAAATTAGAGGGCATTTATGAACTTCTACTCGACAAGTGCAATATTAGTTGCACTTCGATTAGTGAAATTTTTGTTCTTTACATCCAGTTTTTCAAATTTTTGAAGCTAGGAATGAGTATTGTGACTTCTGAATTCTGAATTGGTGCCCAATGAAAGAAGTTTAAGGATCACTCTTTAGGTGATTATATTAAGGAAGACGTTATGTAGTGTGTTGAGTGGTTGCCTGTAGTTTTATTCTGAATTGCATAGCTGTTGAGTGTCGAGCCAAGCAGAAAGTGATCTAGGCGGGCCACACCTTGGTTAATGAATATATAGAGTTCACAGAAATATTGGCTTCCATAATTCTCGTAACTCAACAAAACATAATAAAACCAATATCTGCTCTCTAATTTTTGGACTACAGCAACATCTTAGCTGAGAGGATCAATAGTTAGAGGGCTTGTGTTTCCTACTAAACAAAATGCTAAGCATATGGTCTAACAATGAAAGTTAGGCCTTCAAAGCCTCCTTGACTTTATGGGTGTAGGAGGTTTTGTCAAATTTGATCCGATGTGTATCATAACAAAGTCACAGCAGTCCAAATAAGGATTACATTTGAGCCCTAATTGTTTACTAGAGCGAAGCTAAGATTTTAATTGCACCAAAAAATGAAAAATACAATAATAAGTGAAGCACAAAGTGTGCTCTCTTTAAAAGGAATAAACACAAAACATGAGAAAATGGAAAGCAAGGCACACTCACAGGGTATTGTTCTCAGTCGTCACTGTGCTGTTCATAAGCCTTGGTCTACAAGACAAAAAAAATGCAATCTTGTCTCTAAGTAAGCCATGGACCAGCGTTATGCTGAGTGAGGTGATCCAAATTTCAGTGCTGCCGTCATTAATAGCAATGCCTCTTGCAGAGTTTGCAACCACAATAAAGAATTAAACTCATTGTTAATAATGTAGGGATAATGATCCGTTCACATTGCAATCAATATTGCTATCCTTAGTAATAGTGTAAAGAAATCATTTTTTTGCTTTTGACCTATATTTTTGCTCTGGATATCAATTCAATTCAAGGGCATTTGTAGAGCACACAGCTACCTCCAACAGAGGTGTCCCGGCGCTAGCCGGAACCAGCAGAGGAGGAGGAGAGAGAAGGACTGCATACTAGGGACAGGCAAACAGCCAGGTCTTCAACGCTTTCCAAAATGCTTGTTCCGTCTCTGCCTTATGAAGGTGGACAGGCAAGGAGTTCCACAAGGATGCGGTTCTCACTGAAAAAGCTCTACCACCAATACTGGTTTTAGAGAAGCGAGGTACCCAGAGAAGTTGCTGAAGATTAGACCTCAAGGTCCTCGCTTGGTGGTGTTTCCGGAGTCTCCGTCGCAGGTAAACCGGGACCCTATTCCTGGATGCTCTATAGGCGATTGGGAGTGCCTTGAACTCTATCCTCTTTTGGACAGGCAGCCAGTGAAGGCTCTGCAGGTGGGGAGAGATGCGATGACGAAACAGCACATTTCTAATAAGTCTGGCTGCCGCATTCTGAACAACCTGAAGTCTCTGAGTCAGATAGGCAGGAAGACCCAGGTACAGGCTATCTGCATAGTCTTACCTTGGTGTTACCATGGCATGGACTACAGTCTTCCGACAGTTCATGGGAAGAAAATGCAGAAATTTCCGCAAGGCTTTAAATTTCTAAAAGCAAGCTGAAGAGACTTGGCAAATCTGAGCTTTACAGGAGAGGTGCGTATCGAATTTAAAACCAAGATTCCTAGCCGCCTCTACTGGAGTAGGAGGGGGGGTTCAGCTTCGATGCCCATCTGGTGTTTTGATGCCTACAGTGGCTGTGGTTTGCTAAATAGGCTCAGCCTCTTATGTTGGATTCAGAATGTTAAACATGTAATTTTTAAATGGCATAACTTCACCTAATACTGTATGCATAATATAGAAGTGTGTGTGCAGGACTTCTGTTAAATTTCCTGAAGTCAAGTTACACAAGAAATAGTGAAGAAGTGTTGCTACACTGATTCCTAAAACCTAACGTTGAATTTTAAATTGCATAATTTATCTAACAGTTGTTGCTTGCTACAGGGCATGTTTCTGCTGACTACAATGAAATAATTCCTAAAATCAGCATCTTATCTGAAAATGCTATTTAAACCAAATTTAAAGAGGGTCACTGGTTTAGGCCCCTGTGTACAAAGCCCTTTTGCAACTGTAAATCCTGTGATTCCTAAACTCACAGTTGTGGCTAGCAAAAAGGATTTTTCTTTATGTATATAAGACCTTTGATGATTTGGAAAATGTGGCCAAATGATTTTGGCAATCCATGCCAAATAACAAAAAGGATGGGGCATGAAAGGGGCACCACCCTCCTAATTCTCATTCAGAACAGGACTTTATCACTGGATTATAACCACAATTGGGGTCGTAAATGATGGATACGTTACCAACCTTTATATTGGGATGGTAAATTAAGAAGTAACCTTGGGGGAGAATGCAGCAGCCTAGAGGGCCAGGGCCTACTCCCCCCAAAGCTTTCAAAAACTCTACACTGAGCACCATACTCTTTGATATTTAGCTGCATTCTTTGGCAGATATTGTATGGGAATATAGAGTGTTCATTATTTCTTATGCTGATGACACCCAACTGGTTATCTCCCTTTCTCCAGGAACAGAACAGTGGCAAGTTGGATGGTGAACTGCTCACTTAAGCTGAACAGAGATAAAACAGAGCTGATGATCCTAGGAAACAAACCGACACAGCAATCAGGCACCAGAAGGCCAGAGTGCCTGGGAATTTTGCCCAAGCCCTCCTCTCCCATAAAGAGGCTAGGCATATGGTTAGATAGCTCCTTATATATTTGACCAGATTAAAAAAACTCTTGTTTTGGCCTGATCATAATCCTACAGAAAATCCTAGCCCTTTTACCCCCACGTTCTAGGAGGTCAGTGGTCTAGGTGTTGATTCTTTCCAAGCGGAGGTACAGGAACTCTTTGTATTTGGGCTCACGTAAATATATTTTAAGAGACTCCTCCTAGTCCAGAACACAGCTGCAAGGATCGTTCTCAAACATCCCAAATACTTTTCTGCAAAAAATGCACTGGCCTCTTTGGTTTGGCTTCCTGTGGAGGAGACAATCAAGTTCAAGACACTTTATCTGGCACATAGTGGAATCAACCATAAAGGGCAATTTTTGATTAGATACCTCTTGGTCCCCTATAACCCCAGTAGCACCATAAGATTCTCCAAGGCCACGTCTATTAAATGTGCCAGGAATCCACAGGGTCAGATGGAGAGGCAGATCCTACTCTCATCTGATATCAAAGCTGTGGAATTCAGTGCCCTGGGAGTGGAGAAACAAAATTAATGAGCTAAGGTTCAGAAAAATGCTAAAAACCTGGTTATACCCCCATTAACTCATGCCATTGCTTGCCCTCACTCAGCACTGGGAAGATTTCGGGTAACTACGCACTTTATAAATCTGCATAGCATTGCATAGGAAAAATGAAAAACATCTTTTTAAAGAAGCACTGGCTACTTTAAGGAACACATGTTGCTTTAAAACAAATCTGTTTTTTGCTGGTATGGAGGCCTTCAGGGCTGCCTACTTGGATGACAAAGCTATTTTTTGTATCAGCTGAAAAGACCACCTTTTTCACCTGCAGGAAGTGCTTCAGGCCTTGTAATTGGCAGCCCTGACTATCAAGGCCAGTAAGTAACAGACAGGGCAGGGGTCTGTGGTGTACTTAGGGCACCTGATGGGCAGGAATAAGGTTCAGCCCATCCAGAGAGAGCCTATCATGGCCTGGTAGCTGCCAAAAACACAAACTGAGGTAATAGCCTTCGTAGGCCTAACAGGAGGTTTGTCAAGGGATATCGCACCTTTGTTTTCCCCTTGACAGAGCTCACTTCGAAGAAGCTGCCCAGAAATGTTATTTGGACAGAAGCATGCCACAAAGCATTTGACTTCCTAAAGCAGGCCATGTGCACAGTCCCTGTGCTCGAGGATCTGACTTTTTCTGTGCAGATGGATACCTCAGAACATGGCATAAGGGCAGTTCTATCACAGCTAAATGTTATGGGTCTAGAACAACCTGTAGCTTTCATCTCTAGGAGGTTACTTCCCAGGGAACAGAGGTGTAGTGCTATTGAAAGGGAAGCCTTTGATGTGGTCTGGGCACTAAAAAAGTTGAAACCATACCTGTTTGGGACTCCCTTCCTTATTCCTGACAGACCACAGGCTCGTCAGGTGGCAAATACAAATGAGGGGTGAGAATCTCTCTACAGTGAATGGACTTTATGGTGGAGCACAGATCTGGGGTAGATCATGCCAATGCTGTTGGTCTTTTCAGGTTCTTGCACCATACTGATGCGAATGATCAAGAGGTTGATTGCTCTCCCCTCTTTAAGCTGGGGAGGGGATGTGCTAGACCTGACAGCCTATGGTGGTCTTTCCCAAAAGTTTTCCCTGTTTGCCTCACCTTTTTTGCTCATTTCTTTTTGTTGGCCTTAGGACTCTTAGCACTTTACAACACCCAACCAGTGCTAAACGGCATGTGCTTCTCCCCTAAACATGGTTGAATTGATTTATCTACAATTGGTATAGTAATCTCCAAGGGCATGCTGGCTTGCCTGCTGTTCTATGACTCAAGGGTCCAAAGTCTTCCCCCCTGCTCCTATGCCTGGTCCATTGGGAGTGCATCCAGGTGCTTGCTCCAGTGCAACTGGCACATCCTCTGCTGCGTGAGGCAGAATCAACACATTGCCGCTGTTGCGGGAGCAGAACCGGTGCACCGCACTTGGAACCAGCACATCGCTATCGGAGCCACTGCATTGCCGCTGTTGCAGGAGAGATGATCGACACATCCCTTCGACCGGTTCCATCGCACTCAGAAACCACTCATCTCAGAACCGGTGCTTCATCTTCAAAACTGGCACATTGTCATTGTTGCATGAACAAAATCGACCCTTCACGTCGACTGCAGGATCGACACAAACGCATCGCTTAGCTGCACCTCGCATCTCGCTGTTTCGACCAAGATCAATATACTTTTGTTCAGTAGGCATTGCAGGACTCCAATCCCCACACAGCGCTTCATTGCAGATGGCCTGAACTCTTGACTTTGCCCTGGTCCAGTGTGATCAGATAACCCCCATATGTGCTTTTTTCTTAGAAGTGCTATTTTTACTTGTATGTACACCCCTGTACGTGTCGTACCCCCCTGTGTATGTACACCCCTGTACGTGTCGTACCCCCACCCGTGCATGTACACCCGTGTACGTTCGAGTCGTAACCCCGTGTATGTACACCCGTGTACGAGTTGTACCCCCGTGCATGTACACCGGTGTACGTTCGAGTCGTACCCCCGTGTATGTACACCTGTGTATGTTCGAGTCGTACCCCCACCCGTGTATGTACACCCGTGTACGTGTCCTACCCCCGTGTATGTACACCCCTGTACATGTCGTACCCCCGTGTATGTACACCCCTGTACGTGTCGTACCCCCGTGTATGTACACCCCTGTACGTGTCGTACCCCCGTGTATGTACACCCCTGTACGTGTCGTACCCCCGTGTATGTACACCCGTGTACGTGTCGTACCCCCCTGTGTATGTACACCCCTGTACGTGTCGTACCCCCACCCGTGCATGTACACCCGTGTACGTTCGAGTCGTACCCCCGTGTATGTACACCCGTGTACGAGTTGTACCCCCGTGCATGTACACCGGTGTACGTTTGAGTCGTACCCCCGTGTATGTACACCCGTGTATGTTCGAGTCGTACCCCCACCCGTGTATGTACACCCGTGTACGTGTCCTACCCCCGTGTATGTACACCCCTGTACATGTCGTACCCCCGTGTATGTACACCCCTGTACGTGTCGTACCCCCGTGAATGTACACCCCTGTACGTGTCGTACCCCCATGTATGTATACCCGTGTACGTGTCGTACCCCCGTGTATGTACACCCGTGTACGAGTCGTACCCCCACCCGTGCATGTACACCCGTGTACGTTCGAGTCGTACCCCCACCCGTGTATGTACACCCGTGTACGTGTCCTACCTCCCCGTGTATGTACACCCCTGTACGTGTCGTACCCCCGTGTATGTACACCCGTGTACGTGTCGTACCCCCAACCGTGTATGTATGACCCGTACCCTCACCCGCGGACGAATGGAGCGTACCCCAAGCCCCAACACCAGCACCTCCACACAACATCGCGCATGTACGAGTCGTACCAAGCCAGATACTAGGACAGCACTGTACAACAAAATGCCCGAAGTACACACCGTACACACGCTAAAAACGCACGTACACAACCAGGACAAAGCAAAACAACACAAGAATACACCATTCGAATGGCACAAAGCCACTAAACATGTCCAACAAGCTCAAAAACAACACAATCACTGACCTGCAACTGCCAAAATCCAAAACAGAGGCCCAAAACACAACCACTCCTTATAACACACCCACCCAAAGTTCAAACACAGCCACACCCACCAATGGACCAATAAAAAGGGCCCACACACACAAACCATGAGCCTTTGCAACAGACTCACTGCTGCCAGACCCCACAGACAACCTACAGCACCATACTAGAAGCTTTACCACACCTTACACTTGCACACCTTCACACACACACCATCACAAACACCCCCACATCACATTCACACACACACCTGCACAACCACACCCACACACCCACAACCATCCACACACCCCCCCCCACCATCCACACCCACACCCCTCACCATGCCCACTAACAAGAATCCAAAGTTCACTAGCCGAGAGTTGGAGGTCCTTGTCGATGAAATCCTCAGAGTTGAGCCACACCTCTTTAGAACATTGGTCAGACAGACCACCATTTCTGAAAAAACATCCATGTGGTAGACCATCGTCGATGCTGTGAATGCTGTTGCGGACACCAGAAGGACCAGGCATGAATGCCAAGCCAGGTGGTACGATCTGCGGAGGAGGGTCCGAGCCAAAATGATGGACGAACACAACCAGGCCAACGTCACTGGAAGAGGGCCGCCCCGCAGACGCGTACAATACCATCCCTGGGAGGAGAGGGTGATGGCCATACTGCCGGTGGTGGCAGTGGACGGATTAGAAGGACTCCGAGACCCGGGTGAGTACACAAACAACTCACCTCACATGGGGGGAACGTCATCCACAACCAAACTCACAAACAGGAACGCAGCCACCCCAAGCTATTGCATGACTCAACCACACTCCATGAACACGCACATGCCACTAGCGCCACCATGCCCCATGCACCCAGCTGGACAATGTCAAGTCACTGGCCACAGAAAACACCAACACAAGACACGGTAACCCGGATGGCGGGAGTGTGGGCCCCAAAAATCACATAGTGCTACTCAGAAGCAGACAACAATGCCCTCTGCCCATATGGCCTAGGTCACAGCCAGACAAACAGTGTGTCCCCACACAGGAAAGACTCGCCAGCAAATGGCGGACGCCTTGCATCAACACATGGGGGTGACAGCACGTTCTTGCACATGACAGCAGCTAATGAACAGCCAACACTGTGAAAGAGTGGCAGCACACACCACCACAGCAGCAGTGCAGACACACACACTACACCCAATGGGTGGCTGGAGATCAGAAACAAACTCACATCAACAATCCAAGGGCCATCCAAAGATCTGCTAACAGTCTGTGCCCAGGAAGCTGGGCTGAGGTGACAGAGGGTGACACACAGAGGGAGGGAGAGGGGGACAGAGAGGGAGGGAGACACAGGGAGACGGACAGAGGGAGGAGGCTGACACACGGAGGGAGGGAGAGGGGGACAGTGAGGGAGGGAGACACAGGGAGACAGACAGAGGGAGGAGGCTGACACACGGAGGGAGGGAGAGGGGGACAGAGAGGGAGCGAGAAAGGGACACGCAGGGAGAGCAAATCAGCCTTGTGGGGTGTGGGGATGTCTGCTCCTCAGCAGGTGGACTGCGTGCATGTAGACAAGGGTGGCCAGTGCCAGAACCCCCGCTCTTCTCCATGGCAAAACACAGGGCCATGTCACAACCTGTGCACGAGCACAACGACAGCTACCTGCATCATATAAGTGTGTGGAACCACTCCATGTGCACACGTACAGTGCTACACGGAAGGCGCCAATGCATGGCTCGCCGCACCTGCCCACTCCACTGCTGACTGCTGTCACAATTGACGCAGCAAGTAAGACTGTGCCACACATAGGTAAAGTCTCAAAAGCTGTGGCCAAGGGACATACCCATGCACAAGTGCACTGTCCGTGGAATGCAAGACTTATCCAAATTCCCCGAGGAAATGTGCAAACTTTGAAAACAATGAAACATGGATGTTGCATGGAACAAAATTAACATTGTCTCTCTCACACACAGGTCAAAGTCGTGGATCACCCCCCAACACTGGGGGGGAAGACACACAGGACCCGGCTCGGCAGGATGACGGAGCCACCGGCAGCGACGACTCTCACCACTCTGTGGATGATCCCGACCCTGACCATTCTGGCCCCTCTGGTGTCCAACGACCTGCAGCACCTGCGTCAGGTACAACTGGGCCAACCACCACCCCCACTCCTGCCACATCCCAGGAGACACCCAGGATCCCTGCCCCACTACCACAATGCAGCCAGGCTGGCCAGGAGGGACACGGTGTCCCGGGCACCCAGGAGGAGGCAGGCGACAACGCAAATGCCACCCCTCAGGGGTCCCGGAGACCCGATGTGCCCACAAGGGCAGGCCAGGTGCAAGTGGGCAGGGGTGGTGGGAGTGGAGGATGGCGGAGGGGCGAGCCTGACTGGTTGGCTGGGGAACCGGTATATTCCCATGTCCGAAACATCCTGGACACATACCGGCAGGACACCACGGGCATGGCCCAGGTTGTGTCCACCCTCAACGATATGAAGGGGACCCTCGATGAGATCAAGACCCAGCAGGCCCAGCAACATGCGGAGCAACATGCCTGTCTACTGCAACACCAATGGAGGATGGAGGACAGACAGGCTGAGCTCGTGACGGTGTTCACGGGAATTCACAGTACACTCCGTCGGATGGCCGACAACATGGGCAACCCTCCCTGTGCCAGAAGGCGTAGAACATCACCACCCACAGGGAGGGATGAGGAGGAGGAGGAGACATCTGACGGAGCATCCCAAACATTGTCACGGCCTGCTTCTGAGGGTCCCCGCAGGAGGGCGGGTCGTCCACGGAAAAGACCGTGAGGGTCGGCGCAACAGCACCATCTCCCAGGACACCTGGCCTGGCACCAGGCCCACTGGAGCAACAGCAGCACAGCATCAAAAGACATTCTCTGCCACATGGACTTGCTGGTCACTGTCTGACCAATGTTGACAAAGACTGTGGCATGGACTCTGAGGATTTCAAATGGCAAGGACACCAACTCCCCTAGTGAACTTTGGATTCCACACACCCGGAAAGCCCCTCATGTCAACCCCCCCCCCCACCCCAACCAAAATAAAAAAGTCACACCATAAAGAGAAGATGCCTACTGATTGCATTATTACCTTACATGTGTCTTGTAAAGTCTAACTATGCCTGAGTTCTCATTTGACTGCAACCATCCACACCCTGGGGCCTGAGTCTGGCACAGGACACACATGGGTCACATTGTATTAGGCAAGACAGACATGGAGCACCATACACACCCGTGATGGGCCCAACCAGCTGAGGGGGTGGCCGCACAACCGTGCCGACAGACATATTGAGTACAGCGACAGCCATGCGCAGAGGTCAGGGATCATGTGGAGTGTCCTGGGGGGCACCCAGGTATGTGTGGACAGGTGGCAGAACCATGTCCTGCAAGCTTGAGTCAGGTGGATGCAGTGAATGGTGGCCTGGCCAACGTTGGATGCATGGGGATGGCACATGTCACAATACCCACACAGTCATTGACTACATGCACAATACAGAGTCTAATCCCACACAAACAGCTTGCATCTTGCTACTCTACACATAGACACATAGCCACTATCACGGAAAACCATGCCAGACATGCCGTATGCACCGTGGCAACACACCAGTATTGACTGAGAAGAGGCACCTTGGAGGCATAGGGACACCTTTATTAGTCATGTATTCGGGATTGCAGAGGCAACTCGGAGTACACATGAACGGGTCATGTGGAGTAACATGTGGGTCCAACACTGGAACCCCCCTTCTGCAGCCCAAATGTGTGATAGCCATGGAACTGGCACACAAGTGTCGGCTAACAGATAAACACCCCCTGCTGCTCACGGAGAGACTGCCATACCCCATTGATCCGCTGATGTGGAAGTCCCACAGCATGTCAAGCAAAGGCATACGCGAGAAGACCCATAGTGATACGGACCGTACACACGCCTGTACGCTCACTATCACTATGAGCACGCATACGCGAGAACACCCATAGTGATAGTGAGCGTACAGGCGTGTGTACGCTCCGTACCACCATGAGTACGCATACGCAAGAACACCCATAGTGATAGTGAGCGTACAGGCGTGTGTACAGTCTGTATCACTATGGGTACGCATACGCGAGAACACCCATAGTGATAGTGAGCGTACAGGCGTGTGTACGGTCCATATCACTATGGGTACGCATACGCGTACACCCAGACGTCAGCATGCACCCACCACAACAGACACAGGCACCACACCAGCAGGGAAGGTCATACGCACACCTCCTGGCACGCACACACAGGGTGAAGTAGGCACACCCACTGGGTCGGGGGGCAAACGTAAGTCATGCAGCCAGAGTGGGAGTCTGCATTCCACCCAATCCACTCCCTCCAAATCCCCTCCCCTCAGCTCTCCTGGCCACATATCCAGCAAGGACTCCTTCATGGCCGCTCTGTCCCTGAGCCCCACTGTGACACCACCCCGAAAGCAGTCAAGGGAGTCCCCGGTCAGGGTGGTTGAGTCCCCCCCCTGTCCACACCCTCCCCCTGTGGTGCTGCGACCCATCCCTCCGCCCCCCCCCTCCTTGGGGCCTGTGGTTCCTTCGGGTGAAGGGGAGACGCTGGAGGACCTTGCAAAGGTGTGCAGCGCCATCCTGGCCTCCGCCTTTGGCCCTGACCCACCCCCTGTGGTGGAGTCCTCCATCCCTGCACCCACGACGCCTACCCTTCGCCCTCATGTCCCTGCGGTGCCTGGTCCTTCCCCCCCACATGATGCCCTTCCCGCTCTGGAAGACGATGGAGTCTGACTGTGCAGGCAAGCTAGGGGACACGCGTCCCACTGTGTCCCCCACCTGGATTCGAACTTTCTTTAACCCTATGGACATAGTACTTTTTGAACTTTGAAGGGAATAACATATGTTTTGGATGCTGATTAAAGCAATTTATTTTTCCTTAGTACACTACTGTCTGTCTGGTATTGCTGTTGGTCGACCTGCCCCATTATTTTGGGTGGTGATTATGTGTTGGGTGTGTGGGAATTGTCATCTTGTGCTGGTCATAGGGTGGATCCTGGTATCTGTGTGCCATCACAAGCTGTTGGCTACATAACTTTGTTCATGTAAGCAGTTACTGCATGGTGACATCGTCCCAAGGTGTGTTCCTTCCTCTGTGTAACCTGACTTCTTCCCTGCAGGGTCTTTCCAATATGTGGGGCTGAGCTGTGTCTGCATTGGCTGGGTGTGTGACGGACTCGTTAGACTTGGCCCATGCATGCTGAGCGATGTCTCCACCTGCATCATTCGTGGCATCCTTGGTGGTCACTGTACTTGTGTATGTAGACTGTTGCCATGACTTCATGTGTACATGTATTCTTTTAGGCGCAATGCATATGTATACTTCCAGCCTCGCACACATGTGGTACATGTACTGCAGGATCTTTGTGCACCTGACTGACATTTGTGGGCATTGGATCTGTGGGTACTCCACCCTTTTCTGTGCAGGGGCACTGCTGTGAGTGTTAGGCACCCACCCCTCCTGTCTCTGGGCACTGCTGGGAGGACTCTGCACACACCCGTCCTGCGTCTGGGCACTGCTGGGAGGACTCTGCACACACCCCTCCTGTGACTGGATGCTGCTGGGAGTGTTAGGCACCCACCCCTCCTGTGTCTGGGCACTGCTGGGAGGACTCTGCACACACCCCTCCTGCGTCTGGCCACTGCTGGGAGGACTCTGCACACACCCCTCCTGTGACTGGGCACTGCTGGGAGTGTTAGGCACCCACCCCTCCTGTGTCTGGGCACTGCTGGGAGGACTCTGCACACACCCCTCCTGCGTCTGGGCACTGATGGGAGGACTCTGCACACACCCCTCCTGTGACTGGGCACTGCTGGGAGTGTTAGGCACCCACCCCTCCTGTGTCTGGGCACTGCTGGGGGGACTCTGCACACACCCCTCCTGCGTCTGGGCACTGCTGGGAGGACTCTGCACACACCCCTCCTGTGACTGGGCACTGCTCGGAGTGTTAGGCACCCACCCCTCCTGTGTCTGGGCACTGCTGGGAGGACTCTGCACACACCCCTCCTGCGTCTGGGCACTGCTGGGAGGACTCTGCACACACCCCTCATGTGACTGGGCACTGCTGGGAGTGTTGGGCACCCACCCCTCCTGTGCCTGGGCACTGCTGGGAGGACTCTGCACACACCCCTCCTGTGACTGGGCACTGCCGGGACTGTTAGGCACCCACCCCTCCTGTGTCTGGGCACTGCTGGGAGGACTCTGCAAACACCCGTCCTGCATCTGGGCACTGCTGGGAGGACTCTGCACACACCCCTCCTGTGACTGGGCACTGCTGGGAGTGTTAGGCACCCACCCCTCCTGTGTCTGGGCACTGCTGGGAGGACTCTGCACACACCCGTCCTGCGTCTGGGCTCTGCTGGGAGGACTCTGCACACACCCCTCCTGTGACTGGGCACTGCTGGGAGTGTTAGGCACCCACCCCTCCTGTGTCTGGGCACTGCTGGGAGGACTCTGCACACACCCCTCCTGCGTCTGGGCACTGCTGGGAGGACTCTGCACACACCCCTCCTGTGACTGGGCACTGCTGGGAGTGTTAGGCACCCACCCCTCATGTGTCTGGGCACTGCTGGGAGGACTCTGCACACACCCCTCCTGCGACTGGGCACTGCTGGGAGGACTCTGCACACACCCCTCCTATTTCAGGATATGTACGCTTAGAACATACACGTGTGTGGGTTCACTCCATGCATATGCGGGTGAGGGTACGGGTCGTACTTACACTGTTGGGGTGGGGGGTACACTCCATACGTACGCGGGTGAGGGTACGGGTCGTACATACACGGTTGGGGTGGGGGTGCGCTCCATACGTATGCGGGTGAGGGTACGGGTCGTACTTACACTGTTGGGGTGGGGGGTACGCTCCATACGTACGCGGGTGAGGGTACGGGTCATACTTACACTGTTGGGGTGGGGGTACGGTCCGTACATACACGGTTGGGGTGGGGGTGCGCTCCATACGTACGCGGGTGAGGGTACGGGTCGTACTTACACTGTTGGGGTGGGGGTACGGTCCGTACATACACGGTTGGGGTGGGGGTGCGCTCCATATGTACATGGGTGAGGGTACAGGTCATACATACACGGTTGGGGTGGGGGTGCGCTCCATACGTACGCGGGTGAGGGTACGGGTCATACTTACACTGTTGGGGTGGGGGGTACGCTCCATACGTACGCGGGTGAGGGTACGGGTCGTACATACACGGTTGGGGTGGGGGTGCGCTCCATACGTATGCGGGTGAGGGTACGGGTTGTACTTACACTGTTGGGGTGGGGGGTACGCTCCATACGTACGCGGGTGAGGGTACGGGTCATACTTACACTGTTGGGGTGGGGGTACGGTCCGTACATACACGGTTGGGGTGGGGGTGCGCTCCATACATACGCGGGTGAGGGTACGGGTCGTACTTACACTGTTGGGGTTGGGGTACGGTCCGTACATTCACGGTTGGGGTGGGGGTGCGCTCCATATGTACATGGGTGAGGGTACGGGTCATACATACACGGTTGGGGTGGGGGTGCGCTCCATACGTACGCGGGTGAGGGTACGGGTCATACTTACACTGTTGGGGTGGGGGGTACGCTCCATACGTACGCGGGTGAGGGTACGGGTCGTACATACACGGTTGGGGTGGGGGTGCGCTCCATACGTACGCGGGTGAGGGTACGGGTCGTACTTACACTGTTGGGGTGGGGGGTACGCTCCATACGTACGCGGGTGAGGGTACGGGTCGTACTTACACTGTTGGGGTGGGGGGCACGCTCCATGCATACGCGGGTGGGGTTACGGTCTGTACATATCCGTACCCACGCTGTGGAATGCTTGTGCGGGCCATACCCAGGCCTTTGCCACGTGGGTACAGCTGTCCCGCCATTGTTGAGATGACGTAGGTGTGGGCGGGGAACGACTCATACCCATGCTCTTAAGGCGTGGGTACGGGACGTACCTGTATTGTTGTGTTGCCGGTTCGCGTCGTCAAGCACTTCCGTTGTGGCGGACGCTGGCTTTTCTGGACACGCCCCCACCCCCTCGGTAGTGACCAGGGCCTGAGGGTCAGGTATGTCCAGGGCATGTGTGCTGTGTGACTTTGGTGGGGGTTTTGTGGCCTGCCCCTGCCCCTGCCCCCCCGCTTTCCCCCCTCCCTTTGTTGTTCTGACCTTCTGCGGCGTCTGCGTCGGAACCTGTAGAGGAGGTCGACTGCTATGAGGGCCGGGATGACATGTAGGTTCGGGTCCATGTCTGTCCGTCGCGTACAGGTACTCCTTGTTCGCGTCGTCCTGATTTCCCGGCAGTTTTTGGCAGCCGGAAAATATTCACCGTGCGGGATGACGTCGGTGCGAATCGTGATTCCTGGTTCGTGAATGGCAGGCTGCGTGCGTCCCGACGTCACGTCGGCGCTTTCCCGGATCGCATTTGTACGTTTATTTTCGTCGGTCGGGGTTTTGTACGATTCGTACGGAAATGGTGTTTCCGTGCGAATCGTAATTCCATGCTTGTATATTTTTTCGACCGGGTACGCGTCGGACGGAGAATATGCTCCGTCCGACGGTTCGTACCCGGTTTTTACCGGATCGTGATCGGCACCTTAATACTTGTAAAGCGCTCAATATAAAAAGAAATTGAAAAGTTGAAAGACTAAAAAAATAGATCATTAAAGCATTTTTCTTTGATTTATGTAACTTCTAAATATACAAGTGACAATTTTCTGATAGTTAACCAACACTGACAGTATTTTCATTCCTTAAATTATGGTGCAGCATGGAAGCCATCAACTAAATGGTTTCCTCTAGTTCTAGCGTAAAATCAGTTTTTCAATGTCCCCAAATTATTTACATTTTAAATACAGGGGCAGATTTACAAGAAAGTGACGCATCTGTAGAGATGTGTCACTTTCCGTGCGCCAACATGCAAAACCCTTGCGTCACCATGGATGCACCGTATTTACAATACGGCGCACCATGGCACAAGGATTGACAGATGCGTCAGAATCTGACACATCTGTTGACGGAAAAGTCACGCATTGCTGGAGTCGTGTCGCAAGCACGACGCAACTCCAGCAATGCTCAGGGGCGCCCTATACCTAACATGCTGCATCACTCCTTACGCCTGCTTCAAGCAGGCGCAGAGTTTTGACGCAGCATGGATGTAAAAGTGAATCAGTGAAATCTTGTAGATTTCACTGCGTCACTTTTACGGGGCTTCCTGCGACGGAACGCCCGCCCTGCATACATTAAACCTGACGCAGGTTTAATGTGGCGCAGGGCTTCACAACATGACGCATCTCCCTAGATGCGTCACGTTGTAAATGGGCCGCAACTTTTACGCTGCCGCTGCGTTACAAAAGTGACTCAACGACAGTGCAAAAGTGATGCAAGGGGCTTGTAAATCTGCCCCACGGTGTTTTGTAATAGTTGTATTTGTTCCACTGAAACACAGAATTCAAACTCGTTACTGCAGTTGGATCATACTAACTTGCGTTTATTTATGCTTTCAATGTGCTTGATACACAAGCCTAAAATGAACACAGATGAAAACAAAGCCTGTGCTCAAATTCGATTTCACAGTCTTCAAAGAAAATACTTGCTCATGGAAGTGTTTGTAGAGTATAATAGAACTCACGGCTTAATCAATACTCCATTCACAAGACTCTTGGTAAGAAAGTGCTAAAAAACATATTTTGTGGCCTATTATAAATATTTCATTAAATTATCTCTACTTCAGCCTTCTGTCCCTTGGGAGAAGGCTAAGCAGAGTGTAGTACAGTGTGGAGTGTGTTTTTCCTGAGCTTTTATTTCCTTGGTAACATGGAATTTAATTGTAAACCGTTTCTCTTCTGTGCAATATGCACCAGTCCAAATGAATCTCAGAGGTCACATTTTGTTTTGGGAGATGGTACCCGAACATCTTCTAATTTCGGATAAAAAAAAATAAACAAATGCTGAACAGCTAAAAGGACACTTTGCAACATTTCGCACGCAAAGAATAGATTTTGAACATTACATATTTTACATTATTCTCCTTAACTGTAGTAAATAGCCCACTGCCTTCGTTAGCATAATTAAATTGTTGCGTCTCGATGACTTTTTAATAATAAAAAGCAAGCCTTGGAGCATTAAGATGATTTGCCATGTTCATTAAATATGTATGAATGCACTACCACCTCTTCAGACAGTCTCGGGCTTATTGTTGTAAGCACAGCAGAACAGGAGGGCTATTTTGTCTTCCATTGTAATGAGAATATGTCTTACGAAAATTCATACTCTCTGAATTAAAATCCAGTTCAACTCTTACTATAAGAGATGTGAGCATCTTTTCTAAACAAACATCTAGGGTCTTTTTCTCTCTCCTGCACATTCTTCTTTATTTTCTTTTTTATATATGATTCGAGCCCTGGTATTTCAGCTCATTCTTTGAGCCTCCCTCCCATGCCCTCCCCCGCTTGTTATCTCTTTAACTTTAAGAACAGCCTGCCCAGTCTCTCATTCTCCTTTCTCTTATCCTTCTGCTCGCCTCCTCCAACCCTAGACTTCTGTCATGCCCGCTCTTTATCTGCCTCCTAAACTCTCTCTATGTTTCTCTCACTCCTTAATTTTTTTGTCTTTACCTTGGTTAAGGAAGAAAAGCTTGGTCTGATGTTTCTTTGCTCAATTCCATTCCGCTCAACAACGCTACCGTGTGATTTTTTTTTTTTAATTAAGATCGGTTCATCCATTAGAACATAGTCACATCTTCTTTCGTTATATTTAGGTATCTGGCAACTGGCCAGGAAGTTAAGCGATCCTGAAGACCTCCCTGTGACTTCATGGGAAGGGCAGTGTGTGTGTTCCTGGCACCATTAACACATTCTTGTATGACCAGCTGTCAGTATACATGGCCAAGGCTAATTGTGGTGCAAAGAAAAATTGTATCTCTGCTGCCCCGCTTTTTTATACAGGTATATATGCATATTGACCTAACACACTGATACTGAAAGTACCGCCCGGGGGCCACATGCGGCACTCCGGACCATTACATGCGCCACCCTGGCAGTAGCGGCCCGTGGAGGGAGTTCCGTGGGGCAGTGAGGCGGTGCAGGGGAGGGTGGGGGGGGGGGGTAGTAAACACTGTAATATGAATGAACTGAGGTGAGTAAACTATTAAATAAATAAAACGAATTTCGTTGCGCACGCTGCATCGCATTTTGCGCGCTACTGCACCCTGGTCAATAGGAGCACTGGGCTGCACTTTACTCGACTCAGCATTAACATTAGAAATCAGTTAAGCAAACAGGCAAGCATTTATTTAAAGGTAAGTAAGCTCATACCATGGATCCAGACAGGGTTTAGGGCTGGTATGGGGATGCTAACGAATCTAAAAGCACTCACTAAGCTTATAACGTGGATCCACACAGTGTTTAGGGCTGGTAAGGGCACACCAATCAATCTAACAGCACTAAGACTCAGCTTTTTGCTTGCTTTGCAGATCTCAGGTCTGCATTGTTCCGGGTACCTAAAGGGCGCCTATGGGACAAAATAGCCAGATGGGCATCCCCAGTAGCTTACTGAGGGCAATCATAGAGCTAAATACAGGAACATGGACTCAGGTTAAAATAGGGGATGGCAGTCGAGTGGCAAGTAAAATTTACACAAGAACCTGATTAAAACAGGGGTGTGTTCTAAACCCAAGTCTATTTAATGTATACCTCGCCGACCTTGCAGATGCACTTCCGAAGGACAACTGCCACCTGCCAACCTCGGCTCAATGGTTGGCCCAATGGATGTCTTCAGTACACAGATGACATTGTTCTACTAAGCCAAACACCAATAGGATTACAATGTAGCATGAAGGCCCTAAAAACATACATGGATAAACAAGCGCTAAAACTAAACTTGAAAAAGACAAAAGTCGTACGGCTGGTAAACTCCAAATTTAAGTCATGCTGATGGTTCTTGGAAGGAAAAAAAGTCAAGGTAGTAGACACATACAAATACCTAGGCTTCAACGTTTAACATCAAATGAACTATAATCAGCATTTAGCAGCCATGTGGGCAAAAGCCCAATTACCAACCTGTGGTTTTAAACTATTAAAAAAGAAACTGAGTTGCCTGTCATTCAGCCGTATGCTATCAGTCGAGCGCACCCAGTTATTGCTAATGGTGACATACGGCACGGAAATAATGATGGTATGTGAAGCACTTACCCTAAATAAAATCCAAACAAGAGTGTACAAATCAGTGTTTAACATCTCAAAATCAGCCGCCCCTGCCCAAGTTCGCCTAGAGTTCGGTCTGATAAACCAAACATTTTAAAGCAAAATCGAAAACATTAAATTATGTTGGAGGATACGTGCATCTGAACGTGGCTCCATTGACAACTTGTGCTGGCAAGGAATTGAGGAGCAAAAATAGATCAACAAAAAAAGGCTCCTGGGATCCCATCTAAATCCGGCTATGAAGGAACTAGGTGCACAAGCAATCTGGAGTGCGAGCATTGGGAATGCTGCATTTTATTGAGCAATTACACCCTCATACGAAGACGACACACCTGGACAGTGATCAATTCATATAAAAAATTGTAGCCCAAGGAAACCTTTCAGCTCATTTTTCATTGTCTTTGAAACATCAGTTTATGCAATTCTGTTTTGGCATGTGGGAAACCAAAGATCTTATTCCTAAATGCAAAGAACAGTTTCAAAACCAAGAATGTTGAATGTGCAAATATAGGCAAGAATTCCTAACACACATTTTTTGCGTGTGCCCAAAATTTATGACAGAAGGAAAAAAACATCAGAAAGCAATTTTTATAAAATTGAAAATCCTCTCCTGCAGGCAAGCGGTAACTACCTGGTTAGGAGGAGGTTCCCCATATCCCTTGTCTGCAGAGGAATTAAAACTTTAAACTGAATCCAAAAGAAATAGAACAAACAAAGGATTAATAAATCAAACCGATCATAGGGAAGGACAGATAATTTAAGAACACTCAAAGATCATTTGCATACCAGTAATGATCAAGCCATCATAGCAACGTCAACCTTAAAGATCACAGTTCAAATAATGCACTTCCACTTTCACAAAGAAGAGATTCCAGGATTACTATTAGATATAAAGGAAAATAAGTCCACCCAGTACAGCAGTCTTAAAGAAATGTTATACATCAATCAATAAATTCAGAGGCCTTACCTAGATGAGTGACCCCCATCAGAGTCAGGCCAAACGTTACTGTATATTTGCACTCCATTCACAACAGAACTATTTAATTAATTAAAAAGTGAACAGTGGGACTCAATGTTTTTACATTTTATAATTGGTTTTTTAATGGTTTTTAATACGATGTCACTACAGAAATAAGATTGAACTATGACCTTTGAAGGCGCAAAGAGCCCTAATATCCTCTAAAATAAAATCTCAATTGCCATGTAACTGTACTGTTGTAGCTATTACATACATGAAAAAAGAGACTGGGAAGACTCATTGTTTTTACACATCATAACTGAGTTAACAATTAACGTATTATTTTGTTGTAATTACACCACAAAGTGTGAATTAAGTAATCTGATGGAGTACAGGAGCCATACAACATCTCCAAAATAAAAATAGCGATTGCCAAGAAACTTTATTTGGAATTTGTAATGCATCGATTGACAACACTCTGTCACAGGAGAGGCAAGCTTGGCATACTATGTATTTTAAATAGACCTTATCTTAACCCTTTCGGTGCTCATAACGGAATGGTTCCGACATGAGCACAGGTGCTCCTGTCCTCATGACGGAACCATTCCGTCATGAGGACAGGGGCAGGAAATCCCTCAGCTGTAAACAGCAGATGGATTTCCATTTTTTTTTTGTGCCTCGGGAGGTGGGGAAGAGCTTACCCAACCTCCCGAGGCCAATACCTGGTTTTCAAAGTAATGACGATCGCGTGCATGGCACGCTGTCGTCATTACATTGAAAACTAAACTGAAACTGAGTTTCAGTTTCAGTGTTTCAGTGCCTGTGAGGCTATCTCAGCCCCCGAGCACTGAAACACTTGGGAAAGGTATCGTTGAAAAGGGGAGAATCTCCCCTTTCCAATGGTACCCTTCCCTAGTGGATCCATGCAGGGATCTACCCACTAGCACCAGTGAGGGGAGCGGCCCCTTGGGCACGGGACTTTGCTCCCCCATTGTGTTTTGGGCATACCAGTCTTTCTGCCCCCCCCCCGGGGGGCAGAAAGCCCACTAGCGCATGGGACATTTTTATCAAAAATTTACTTAGGGTGGGGGCTGCCCAAAATGGGCATGCCCCCACCCCCTCACTAAAATTACAGTGTTTCTGCCCCCCCCGGGGTGGGACAAAAAGTCCACTAGACGCCAGGGATTTATTTTGGTCAATTGAAATGAGGGTGGGGGCTTCCCAAAATGGGCATGTCAATGCCCCACCCCAAAAAAATTATAGTCTTTCTGACCCCCTGGAGGGAAGATGGGGGGAGTAGCCCACAATCTGCCCCCCGGGGGGCAGAAAGGCCACTAGATGCCAGGGATTTTTTTGAGGCAATTGCCCCCAATGCCCCCCAAAAAATACAGTCTTTCTGCCCCCCTGGGTCCCAGTAGCCCCCAATCTGACCCCCGGGGACAGAAAGCCCACTAGAAACCAGGGATTTTTTTGTATTCAAGTAGGGGTGGGGGCTGCCCAAAAGAGGCATGACAATATCCCCACCCCCCAGAGAAATTGCAGTCTTTCTGACCCCTGGGGGCAGATTGGGGCAGTGGCCCCTGATCTGCCCCCGGGGGGCAGAAAGCCCACTAGGCACCAGCAATTACACTGGCTTTTATATGCGTGGGGGTGGTGGCTGCATTTTTGTAAACTAGACACCCAGGGTAATACAGAATGGTGTGACTTGTCTGTCTCTCACCAGGTTCTGTTACCCAAAATCCATTGCAAACCTTAAACTTTGTAAAAAAAAACATTTTCCTCACATTTCTGTGGTGGAAAGTTTTGGAATCGCCGTAGATCCACAAAATTCCACCCACCCCGCATTCCCAAAGACTTCCGAGAAAAATGGTACATCACTTGTGTGGGTAGGTCTCGTGCCCACATTAGGAAACGGCCCAAAACCCAATGTGGACACCACATTTTCACAGTAAAAACTGATCCTATTATTTCAAACCCTTGCTCTGCTGGCACCTAGGGAAACCTAGCAAACCTATACATTTTTTAAAACTAGAATCCTAGGGGAATCCAGGATGGGGTGACTTGACTGGCTCTCACCAGGTTATGTTACCCAGAATCCCTTGCAAACCTCACAATTTGTCCAAAAACCCACATTTTCCTCACATATCTGTGTTGGAAAGTTCTGAAATTTGTGTGGATCCACAAAATTCCACAAAGCCTGCATTCCCCAAAGTCTTCAGAGAAAAATGGTACCTCACTTGTGTGGGTGGGTCAAGTAACATTTTCTTACCCAGAATACCCTGCAAACCTCAAATTTAGCAGAAAAAATCACCTTTTCCACACATTTTTGTGTGGGAAAGTTGTGGCATCACCGGGCTGACACAAATTTCCTACCACCCAGCGTTCCCCCAGGTCTCCCAATAAATATGGTGCCTCACTCGTGTGGGAGGCCCAAGTACCCGCGACAGTCAAGGGCCCAAAAAGGAATTGAGACGACAACAAAATTGCCTATCACAAAACGACCTAGTTTTGCAAGGGGGGTCACCTGGGTTTTTGGCCCCGTGCTTGGCGTCCAGCTAGGGAAACCTACTAAACCCACACATTTCTGAAAACTAGACACCGGGAGGATTCCAAGGAGGTATGGCTTATGTGGATCCCCCAAAGTTTTATACCCAGAATCCCTTGCAAACCTCAAATGTAGCTGAAAAAAGTAACTTTTTCCACTCATTTTTGTGTAGGAAACTTGTGGCATCACCGGGCTGACACAAATTTCCAACCACCCAGTGTTCCCCCAGATCTCCAGATAAAAATGGTGCCTCACTCGTGTGGGAGGCCCAAGTACCCGCGACAGGCAAGGGCCCAAAACGAATTGAGGCGACATCAAAATTGCCTATCACAAAGCGACCTGGTATTGCAAGGGGGGTCATCTGGGTTTTTGGCCCCATGCTCGGTGGCCAGCTAGGGAAACCTACCAAACCCACACATTTCTGAAAACTAGACACCCAGGGGATTCTAGGGAGGTATGGCTTGCGTGGCTCTCCCAACGTTTTCCTACCCAGAATCCCCTGCAAACCTCAAATTTAGTTGAAGAAACCACTTTTTCCACACATTTTTGTGTGGGAAAGTTGTGGCATCACCTGGCTGACACAAATTTCCTACCACCCAGCATTCCCCCAAGTCTCCCGATAAAAATGGTGCCTCACTCATGTGGAAGGCCCAAGTACCTGCGACAGGCAAGGGCCCAAAACTTATTGAGTTGACATCAAAATTGCCTATCACAAAACAACCTGGTTTTGCAAGGGTAGTCACCTGGGTTTTTGGCCCCGTGCTCAGCGGGCAGCTTGGGAAACGTACTAAACCCACACATTTCTGAAAACTAGGCACACAGGGGATTCTAGAGAGGTATGGCTTGCATGGATCCCCCAACGTTTTCATACCCAGAATCCCCTGCAAACCTCAAATGTAGCTGATGAAATCACTTTTTGCACACATTTTTGGGTGGGGAAGTTGTGTCAGCCCAGTGATAAATAAGTCACTTTGAAAAATGATCTATAAGTCTCATGCTAGTATGGGTACTCACAATTTCAGAAATGTGCAAATATCTACTGTTTCTAAACTCTATATTTTGTTCCAAGTTCAGAAATACATAGGTGTCTTTCTTATAGATTTTGCCATGTATATATTTTCCCACATGAGTTGCTATATACCCAGAACATAATGAAAACCTATTGCAAGACGCTGCTCAGTTATTGGCTCTGGGTTCGTCGGGTTCTTGGTGAACCTACAAGTCCTATATATCCCCACAACTAGAAAGGTCTAGCAAATGTGATGGTATATTGCTTTGAAACAGCTGTCACAATTTGAAGAAGTTACAGGTGAAAACGACAAAACGTTGGCACGAATGGCTGTTTTTTTTCAACTAATTTTCAATTTTTCCTATATTCAACGGTTAGTTTCTATAAAGAAGCCTTGAAAGATCTATACAAATGACCCCTTGCTGAATTCTGAATTTAGTCTACTTTTCTACAATGTATAGCCTTCCAGGATCCATTATTGCTTTCATACCCATTTCAACCATTAACAAGAAAGAGGTTGAAAGCACAAAAAATAGCCAAAATAGGCAATGTCCCCGAAAAATGACAAAACTGTGTAAACATTTTTAGTTTTCTGACAAAATTCTGCTTGTCCCTAAAAGCTGGAGAGATGTTGATTTCAGCACCACAACCCCTTTTTTGATAGCATTTGTAGGGGAAAAACCAGATGCTATCATCTGTAGCCCCTTTTTCCCATTTTCACAAAAAACAAAGAAAGAAATTACCTGTATTTTTGCTAATTTCTGGGTCCCCTCCAGGGGAATCCACAAACCCTGGATACCTTTGGAATCCCCATGATGTTGGAAAAAAAGGACGCAAATGTGGCATGGATACCTTATGTGGTCAAAAAGTTACAGGGGCCTAAGCACTTAGAAGTATTTATGCAGAGAGCACGCAAAAAGGCAGTTACAAACACTTTTAAAACATATACAAAAAAACTTGCATATAGGCCGACTCATCCTTCCCCCATTCCTCAACACACACTTGAAGGAAAAACAGATGGATGATGCTTAATTGGTGTAGGACAGATTCTAGCTGCATTCTCAGTTTGTTCTTGGTACCTCTCTATGGAGAGTAACTATTAAGTTAAATAAAGTACTGTGGTGTTTATGACCTTTTTAAGCATTGTATTCTTTAAGAAACCGCATCTTCTGAGGGTTGGTCGACATCAGCCTGGATTCCCACAAAATTGTTGCAAGTACCAACAGCACTAGCTCTGTTTTTCTAATTTAAACATTAATTGAATGCTTTTATGATTGCAACAATTGCTCTTGGTTCTCTTCATCGTAAAGTGTTTTGTAGCAACCATCACACATGCAATAAAGCAAAAATATTGACCACTGTATCATCTGATGCTATTGTTTGTTTGCCACCAGTTTGCTTATATACTTTATATGATAAATCTTACAATTTTACAAGCACCCTTGATTAAATATGTTTACTTTGGTCCTGGATACGAGTGACCATATCACTCATAGGATTTTCTTGTTCTGTTTGCCTTCAAAAACCACCCTCAAATGTTTCCCTCAGATCAAACAGGAACGGTGTGCCCAATTACAGAGGAAAATGGATTCTCATCAAAGTGGAAATAGCAACAGTCAAAGATGTTGCTGTGGCTTCACAGCCAGAACATCAGACCTCATTTTCAAAGGAAGACAAGAATGCCCACTGCAACTGGATATGGAAGTGACTACAGTTGAGGGGAAATATCTGGAGGGTGGAGGGTGGTGTCATGTGGTTTCTGTGCCTCCCTCCCAGGGATTTGTGAGGCAATGCTAACTGTGTTCTACCACATATGTAGCACATACTAACTATGCCTCTGACTAGCTTCTTTGCCCTTTCACATTCTACTCAATATCACGCAGCAGAAAGGGGAAATATGGTCCTTATTTGCCTCCAGTGACACATCCATGCCAATAGTCCACATTATGAAGCCAGTTTGACAAGCATTTGAAGCCCCTTCTGTAATACCAAAATGCCTCTAGATCTCCCATTGCACCACCAGGGCTTGTTACAATGAATTCACCAGTACTGATGTTAGGTAACTGTGCCTGAAGTAGTGTAAGATGCTTAAAAACAAATCCATACAGACCAATTTATTCTTTTTTTTTATTCATACATTCTATGCGAAAAAAGTGCTCCCTTATCTTTATGCCACACACTTATTTTC
Organism: Triturus cristatus; assembly: GCF_964204655.1. NCBI lineage: Eukaryota > Metazoa > Chordata > Amphibia > Caudata > Salamandridae > Triturus > Triturus cristatus. Next base: position 618,432,032 of record NC_140582.1, read on the forward strand.
ATCTGAGCAATAAATTGTTATGTTAGGCCATTAAAAAATAACTACTGAGCCATGTAAGAAGACTAATTAAGTCAGTCAGTCAAACACAAAACCATATGCTATGTTTCAAGCAATCCCTGCTTTCATATGAGGACATCATTCCTTTCAACCCATGCCACACATTAAACTAAAAGATGCAACATTAATTAATCTCCATTCCTGAAGCATGATGTGCATACCTCATGTTAAAAATGGAAGTCTCTAGTTGACAGAGGTAGGTACCCTTGTCCAAATAGGGACCCTTGCTTCTAGTCAGGAATAGGTGGTTACACACTTTAGATAGCCCCTGCTCACCTCCTTGGTAGCTTTGTACGAGTAGACAGGCTTATCCCAAAGGCAATGTGTAAAGTATTTGTACTCAAAACACAGAGTAATACAGTGATAATACCACAAATGGACACCACAACAGTTTAGAAAAATAAAGTGTCTTTATCTAAACTCAACAAGACCAGAACAACAAAAATCCAACATCCAGGTAATGAAATGTGACTTTAGAACAGTTATTGCAAAAGTAAAGCTTGTAGAAAACAAATAGATCCAACTGGGGCTATTGCAATATCGTGACAGCAATAAATCCAAAGTATGGTGCCGACCGGGGGCTGCGTAGTGTCGGGCATGGAGCCACACGGACCCAAAAACAATCAGTACCTTGGGAATGAAGTCGATGATGATGCACGGTGTCATGAAGGTGAGAGGACGGAGCTAAGGTCGGCTCCCTGGCTGCCACAGGGAAGGCGAGGCATTGTGTCCATGAGGAGGCAATGTGTCGAGTACAGGAGAGGGGAAGACGGTTGCGTCGGGGGTGAGGTGTTGGATCCGGTGACCATGCGAAGTCGGCGAGCTTGTGGAGTCACCCTTGGTGGTTATTGGTGCTGCGATAAAAGTTTGCAGGCACTGGCAGTGATGGAGTCGGTGTAGGCCCTGGCGTCAGGAATGTAGATGACTGCAGAAGTCGGCAGGAGTCAATGGGCATCAGAGCTGGGCTACAAGTCGGGCTGTGCATTTTGCACTTCACTAGCGGTGCCCCTGGCCTTGGTGCAGGTTGCGGTGTCCCAGCAGCGTAGCTGACAGGGTCAAAGACAGGTGTTCTTGCTTCACTTAGGTTTCATCCAGGCCCAACAGCAGGAACAAACTCCAAATGCCCAAAACTGGAATAGGCACCTCCCGACAGGTCAGAACTCTCAGCAATATAGTCTAGTGGTTTTGGGGGTGAAATCTTTGTGTCCCTGAGACTTCAGAACAGAATGTCAGCACACACATGCCCTTGGAGATTCTTCTTCAAGCCGGTTCACAACAAAGTTCCAGTCTTTGTCCTTTCCTTGGCAGAAGCAGAAACTGCAGGCCAACCCCACACAGCAAAGGGACAGTACTCCGCCTCACAGCTCTCAAGCTCTTCTCCTTGGTAAAGGTTCCACTTGAGTCTGGAAGAGATCTAAAGTTCATGGGTTTTAGGTCCACTGCTTACACCCCATGTTGTCTTTGTTCTTCTTTGTACAAGGGTCTCTGACCGCTCCTGTCCTCAGTGGTGCAGTATGACCACAGGTGGTAGAGACATCATTGTGCAAGGGAGACAGGCCCTGAGATGCTAGTTATATATGAGTTTAGCAAGGCAGTCTGAGGATTACTAATCATGGAGCAATGGTTTGAAAGTAGCAATATCCATTTTTTATGCTAGTATGTAGATTCAGGAGTGGACGTGTGTAGTAGGTTTATATGTCAGAAAGTAATTTACTAAGAGAGAGTAACTGAGCAGAAGTGACTGAATGGTTCTGTGTTAATATATCAGGAGGATAGCATGGTTAACTATTCATATCTAAGCCTCATACTAATATGGCCACAGTTAACTGATCAGATGAGAGCCATTCTAGCATGCCATTTGTAAAAATGTGGTAGATAAAAGGGTGACTGGGACATATCGTATGCTGTTTATCACAAAGAAGCAAAAACAAAAGTTCCAGATTAAGCTCAACTTGTATGTAACATTTCTTGATCTGTTTTAACAGAATTATTTATGGCTTACACGGCAGAGGGTTCTTGTTCGAGTTGTCAATAGAGATTCATCTAAGACATCAGTTAGAAAGCACACCACATATTTGTGGGGTAGATTCCCCTTCGCTGGTTATACCAGCAGGAGGAAGTAAAGAGACAGGGAGCGGAGGCAGAATTAGAGTTTCCGAACACCCTTAGCCCAGATCTATTGTGGCTTACATTTTGCAGAAGGACCTTGCATTGGAGGGTCCTGATTTACTGAGCTGTCCCATGTTTAAGGATTTTAGGTTTGAGTTCTACCTGGCCTCCAGCAGCTTCAGTCTAGCCCCAGATTGAAGATCTCAATGTGGAAGAGGTTCATCATGGTGTTGGCTGAGCATCTCACTCCTTCCATCTTTGGAAATATACAATGAGGGAGTCTGTCTGCATTGTTGATGCCCGAACCAAGGGTCTGCAACAACAATGCTGAGAATAAATGTAGGAATAACGTCAAAGTAGGCAAAAGGACCCATTGTCTTGGATTCAGGATGCAAAGAGGGTGTAGACATCCATGAGACAATTCTCCATGTACACATATAATAATCAAGAAGATAAAAAAGGATTGCTTCTTGGCATTGTGGGTCAGTGATGTCCTTCTCCACATTTTACATTTCAGTGCCAGAAGGTAACTATAACTCATGCCCCTGCCATGCACAGTATTCTCTTCAATTATTTCATTGCAAATGTTGCAGAGATATTATCAATGATGTCATAATAGATGTCATGAGTGATGTAATATGTGAGGCAATTAGCAGTGCACGGTGAGGGCATGAGTTATAGTTACTTGAGATAACTGCAACTGCTGAATTTGAATGGTTTTGTGTGTGTAAAATCTGAAGCTAACTATAATGTCCCTGTAACCTCTGTCGTTTTTCTGTAAATTTCAAATGGTCTTTTACATTTTATATTGTAAATGTCCCTGTTGCACTTGGCCCTTTTTGCAGGGTAATCCCTGAACTTTTTGCCTTCCTCCTAGCCTTTTTTCTAACATGGTGTTGGTGCTTTTAGAACTCTGGGCACTTTAGCACTGGTTAGCTGTGCAAAGTGCATGTGCTTTCTGCCCTCCGTAGGGAACCCCCCCCCCTTATGGGATAGCTCCTAAATGGAACAAAATAAGTATGTCATGTTTTGCTATGTGTGGAATGGAAATAATAAATGCTGTGCAATGGTGTGCGCAGATTTATTTTCACTATTTTAGGAATGCCACTTGGCATTTCTGTGTGCTGCGTGCCTGCCTGCCTGATGTGTATTGCATGTCTGGTTCTAGAAGTGACCGGGGCTGGTGAGGTGTGGGTGGCTCCAGGGAGGGCAGGGTGAGTCAGTGTCAGGCTGAATAGGAAATCTGCAATTGGAGTAGTGGGAGGAGAAGTCCCCTGTCCATGAATAGGTCTGTGCCTGCCCCAGACTATGCTGGCTCCGCCCCCCTGTGGTGTGTCTGATTACCAAGCCCCAGCTCACAAAGGGAGGAGGGAAGCCTGGTAAACAAAGTACTCTACACTCCCCCAAAACTAGTTGGGACTGGTTTCCCCAGGACCTTCCAGAAGCTTCTGCCCCTTTCTAGTAGCAGGGCAGAAGGGTGTATAAATGCAGGGGCTGTGACCCCATGAGAGTGTTGTGTTTTGTGCTTACTTGGAGGGGACACTCTGCAAGGAGGAACCACCGTGGGACCCAGCCGCTGGCCCCTGAGGGCCCCTACATGCTGGCAACTGTTCCCAACTTTGCCCCTCTGCCTTCTACAGGACCAGGAAGGGACTATTGTTGGAGTGAAGACTGCTGTGCCATGAGGATTGCCACACTGCTGGATTTTACTGTTCCCAGGAACTGCTGTCCAGTTCTGCTGAGCTGCCGTACTGCCTGCTGATCTTGCCCAACAATGCCTGACCGCTCTCCTGGATTCTAGCACCTCTAGCACCTCGTGAGCACTATATTCTAATTACCCGAGGGAATCCCGGCATGTGGGATTCCACCTGGGCTGCCTGCGGAAGAGTAGGAGCCCACCCCACCTTCTAAAACTGGAGGGGGGCTCACACATATTTATGTTTATTTAATCGAGCGGGAGCCCACCCCGCATTTTGAAATTCCCCAAATCACTGCTGCGGCCCGGGCCCCCGAGAGCACCAAGAACTGGGAGCCCACCCCGCGTTTTGTGCATATCTTATTAGCGGGTGCCCACCCCGCATTTCGGAAGCGAAATCACAGCCACAGCCCGAGCCGCCGAGAGGAACGCCGCAAAGAGGAAGCCAGGCAGCTGTGGCCTTGTTGTGGGCATGGCTGCCAGTCGAAAAGCAGCAAGTGAAGACTAGGCTTGGGCCAAAATTCCGTTCCGTTCGGGGAAATTGCGATAATTTGGCGTTTTCGCGTTCCACGGAAAGCGCGAAAATGTCAAAATTTCCGCATTCAGCAGCTTAGCGATAATTTGTTTCTTGCTCGCGCTGTAAAATAATACATTCTCGCGTGCGCGTGATCGCCTTACCTGAATCCCCGCGTTCGCCAACAAGTTTTCCCGATCCGGTCGCGTTCTCCACGAGATGTTGGATTGTTGGTAGCCATTTGCGCTGTCTCGCGACAGTTCGCACCCGCAGTAACGTCATGCGTCGCGGTATCACGTCTTTCTTCCCGCGATCATGCACCGCGAGATAAGTGAAAACAAGATGGCCGCGCCCGCGAGCAACCGCATGGGTAAGTTGGCGAGCCGCGACCACGCAGAAAATACCGCGAATGGGCGGGAAAAAAACTTCCGCATCTTCGCGATATTTCCGCATGTTTGCGGACATTTTTTAAATTTTCGCGATAATTTGAGAAAGTGAATTTCGCAAATTCCGCCCACCCCTAGTGAAGACGTGGCGGCGGAAAGAGAGTCTGGGAATACCCGCATTGCCTAGCAAAGAGGGGAAGCCACTACTCGCCCTGCAGGACGTGGCGCCAAAGAAGGAGAGCGAAGGGGACACCCTCGGGACCCAGGGCCCTCACCACCACGTAAGTAGAAGGGAAGCCCTGGCGTCTCCCCTGGGGTGCAGTTAGGGAGGCACACACGTCATGAGACAGACAGGGACCGGTCAAGTCTCCCACCTCCCCCACGGGGTCTACCTAGTGTGCCAGCTCCCTGTGAGGTCCCGTGGGGAGGGACTACTGATAAAAAGCCCAGCTCTGCAGCATCCAAGGCCAGGGAGCACGGAGGGCCTTCATGGTGGTTAGCTCCTCCTTTAGCAGACCTGCATAGCACTTCTCACATTGGGAAAAAATTGACCCACTTGGCGATCGGAGAATCCCGCATTTTTACTGTAGTAGGCAGACAGGTGGGCCAAGAACCTACATAGGGAGGGACGGCTGCCTTAGCAGTAGTGTTGGTGAGATGCCCTTACGTTCTGATGTACTGTGTGCTATCTAGGGGTAGTTACCCCATTGTCCTATGATCCCCATGAGGTGTGTACCGCAGCAACTATTTACTATGGTAATGTAGGCTTTGTTGGGTGATCTCCCTAATGTGTCTACATTAGAGGTGAGCGGAATTTGCGTAGTTGCGTTACCCAAATCTCCGCGAAATTGTCACAAATCTCAGCGAGCATGCGAAGACGTGGAAATGCTTGTCCCGCCCATTCACGATGTGTTTTTGCGTGCTCGTGGGAAAATATATTACTAACTTGCCCATGCGGTCGCTAATGGGCGCGGCCATCTTGTTTTTCACTTGTCCTGCCCGCTTGCGATGGTTATTTTCTGTTCCGGGTCATGTATTGCATGCTCGCGATGCTTATTTCCTGTTCCGGGTCACGTACTGTATGCTCCCGCCCGTTCACGATAAGTATTTACTGTTTGGGAACGCATATTAAGTGTTTGCGATGCTTTTTGCGTGCTCGGGGGGGAAATATCTCACAAACTTGCCCACTCGGTCGCAATGGGCATGGCCATCTTGTTTTTCACTCTGTTGCTATGGTTCTGGGCCTGCTTTTCAATCCTCCCTCTATCCTTTTTTTTATTTATTATCTATCTCTCTATTTTCCTGATTCTATATTTTGAGTTTTTTTCTACTTTTTGTGTATTTTTCACTACTTTTTCACTCTTTTCTATTACCTGCTTTTTTCATTTCTTTTACTTACTTTTTTCATTCCTACCTTTTCTTTTCCACCCCCTGTAATACTCAGAACCATGGCATAGCCAGAGCCGTGACCGCCTTCCTTGCGGAAGGTTGCGCTAACACGGGGTGCAGCCATGGGCCTTATTCGGTGAGGTGGAGGTGGCCGCACAGGTTTTGTTTGTGCAGCACCACCTCCCCTTAACCCTGGCAGCAGGCGGCAGGCCTGGGTCCGGGCTCCGGGAGCGTTGGCAGCATTGAGCAAAGGTGCGTCAGGCAGTGCTTCGCTGCTCTGGTGTCCGGCGCACCCATAACCAGTTGGCGCACCAGTGGTCCGATATCCTGGACCGGGAGCAGGACCTGCTGGACCTGCTAGGAGTGGAGGTCCCGGACCTTGGTGAGTAGCTATTTAATATTACTACTTTGTGTCTGTTCTTCTGCTCTGTGTTATATATTGCGAGAAAAAAAAAATTCCGACCAGTAAGAATGCTGCTGCTTACATTGCAGGTCAATTACGTTTAAAAATCTTCAGTGATTGTTATGACACAGGTGCTCGGCGCTACTAATTTGCTTGTTTGCAACTTTGCGCTCGCTTAGCGTGATTACGTAAGAGTTTCTTTTAGAGAACTTAAGTTAGTTAATGCTAGAGAGACTCTAGTCCTTCCTTTGTCCTCCTGTCACTAAGAGATAGTGGTGGATTGATACTTAGGTTTAGTTACTTATTAGTATGAGTTGGTAATTTTTTAGTGGTCTGCGTGATGCACCTTCTGATACATCACGTGCTGCTGAGTGCTGCTTACCCCAGTCCTTAGTAGAAACTTTTGTAGCTTGTTTAGTGAGTGGTAATAGGCTTAGCACTAGCAGAACATCAGCAGCAATCAACCAACAATTTGGTGTATGCAAATATTTAGGCATGTGTCCTCCATTTATGCATTTTTGAGGACTAAAATAAATGGAAATGCAGACTTAGTGAAAAATTGGCCCGCCTGGAATAGGTGGGCTAGTTCAGGTGGTACTTAGGCTTAGTTAGTATTCTGGAATCAGAATGGAACACTGTATTAGTGTTGATAAATAATATCTAGGAGGGCCGCAAATCCCCCAAAACTATTAGTCGACCAGATTTTTTTGACCGTTTTTAAAAATATTGTATTTGTCTCACACCAGTCATCAATGTTTGTCTCTTTCTTTCTTATATCTTTCATGATCAGCATCCAGGGGCAAGAATAAGGGGTCAGAGTCGGCGGGGCGGATGGAGATGAACACCAGAACAGGAGGAACAGGACCAGGACCGCTCCTCTATCGAGGGCTCTGCTGCTGGCCCCAGTAAATCTTCCTGTTGTTAATATTAATAATTATTATTCCCTAACTGTTACTGCACCTTATTTTTTCTGTTTCCTTTTTTTTTAATGACTGTATTTATGTATCCACAGTTTCAAGAAAAGCAAAATTTTTACATTCATATACAATTATAAACACCATAGACAAATGATACATGACAATGGGGTTGATCAGTTATCCAGTAATACATTAATACCACCGCCGCTAATACCGATAGCTACCCCCTACAATACTCAATCATGGGTTCCCATATGGCAAAACCAAACTTTCGTCTGCTGGGGTTTTTAAGTGCGTATAAACTGACTTCTAAATTAAAGGTGTTATAAAACTTTGCCCGCCATATTTCAAAAGGGGGGCCTCAGGCTGTAACCAAGAAGTGGCTATACAGAGTCGAGCCACTGCTGCCACTATAAAAATTAAAAAGCGGTGTTTAAACAAAGGTTGACCCTCCTTAAGATCCTCCCCAATCCCTAATAATATCATACTAGCAGAAAATCAAATCGGCTTTCCAATAACCAAAGATATACATTTTTCAATATGACCCAAAGATTGTCCAACCTTGGGACACAATAAAATTATATGCACAATATCGGCATTGTCACCTCTGCAACGAAAGCATTTCCCATTATTTACAAAATTCACCGCCCCACCCCATCTCATCATAACGGCAGGAGTACGATACAAGTTAAAAACCGTTTTGTAATGCTGTGCCCTCAATGAAGCTGTAAGACATACTTTTCTGGCAACTTTAATGGAGTTTTCAACCGAAATCACGCTGTCTGCCAAGATATCCCTCCATCTAAGATTGATTTTCCCCATGTCATCCCCTCTAGATGTTAACAATATTTGATACTCCACTCCTATCCTTGCCTTACGCCTGATAGCCTCAACTATTTCACAGGAATTTACAGACAAAACATGTTTCATTAAAAAATGACGAATCTGCAAAAACTTAAAGAATTGTGTAGATGAGACATTATATTTATCCCTCAAATTAGAGAAGGATACACAAACCCCATCAGTAGCATAAAGATCACCCAAGCGTATGATGCTTTTTAATCTCCAATCGCTAAGTATGTGATCACAGAAAATGGGGGGTAATAATTGATCTGCTGTTAATGGTGTGTATAAGGAGAGTCTAGGAATCTGAAATGCTTTCCTAACAATGTCCCACACCCCAAAGGCAGCCCCCAAAATTTTGAATTGAGTCCTCTTATAGTAGCTGCCATAAGGTCTGGAAAATAGACAATTATATGTCACAGGACCCAATACCATCTGATAGATAGAGGGTGACTCTGCGGGGTTGCTCACCTCTTCCCCAGTCAATAATATACGCATATTAGCCAATAGACAAGATATATGAAAAAAAAAGAAGTCTGGCACTGCCCACCCACCCCGATCCACTGGTAGAGTCATATATCGAGCAGCTCTCCGAGGTCTCCCTGGAGCCCAAAGATACCTAGCATGATTGAAGATGTTGAATCTGGGTTTTGGGTATCCCAAGGGGTACCGCCCTAACAAAATACATAACTCTCAGGAGGATAACCATTTTCAATAAGTTAGATCTTCCCACTAATGAAAGATGAAAACTTTCCCAATTTGTCAGAGCTGCTTTAGTCTTATCCACTATGGAGTCCCAATTTACCTGTACTAAATCTTTTAAACAGGGTCTAATTTTAATGCCCAGATACATAGCTTCTTCCACTACTCTCTGGTCTTTTACCCGTGAGCGATCTGTACAGACTAATTGAGTTTTAGTAATATTTAACTTGTATCCAGACATAGCCCCAAATCTACCAGCTAAATATTCGATCTCTGGGATAGCTATATCTGGGTCAGTTGTTATGACAGCAATATCGTCCGCATACGCTAAAACTGAAAAATGCTCATTATTCACCATAAACATTGGAATATGGTTACTTAGTTCCAGCATGTTTAAAAAAGGATTGATATACAACGCAAACAGGAGCGGGGAGCACGGACACCCCTGTCGCGTACCCCTAGATATCAAAACATCCTTGTAACTATATCCCATTGCACATATCTTAGCAGTGGGAGAGCGGTAGAGAACCTGCAAGGCCTGGATGAACCCTGGGTCAAATCCCATACGGTCTAAAACCTCCCAGAGAAATCCCCAGGCCACCCGGTCGAACGCTTTCTCGGCATGGAGCAGAACGAGTCCCAACATCCTAGACTCGACCTGTGTGATGTCGAGAAGGGCCACGACTCTGTTAACATGACTGACCATCCCCCGCCCTGGTATAAAGCTGTGTTGTCTCTTCGAGACCAAGGATGGCACAACCAATGATAATCTATTAGCTAACATTTTTGCATATAGCTTGCCATCACAGTTCACCAGGGACGATATGAACCAGGGAGGTCAGCAGGTTTGTCTTTTTTCCTAAAAATAACTATATTAGCTTCCTGCCAAGATCTCGGGGCATTACCAAGAAGGGCAGCCTTGGTTGTCATGATGTGGGAGACTTTATGGTTGGTTTGTTTTCAAACGCCAATAAGGAGTTAACTAGAAACGGAGGGCGGCAAGATGGCGGTTGGTCAGATGACCGAGTGAGCTGGCTTGAGAACTCTCTCTGAGAAATCCTCCCATGGTGTTCTGGCCTCAGCAGCTGAGAGATTATGCCTTAACAGAATGGTTCAACTTTAAAGCTTTCAGACGGGGAAGCGCCGGGGATGATTTGGTGGCTGCTGCTGGTGTCTGCACCCTGGAAGGACCTGACTAGGGTGCTGAGTTTGTTCCGGACTGGACGCTGTTACCCGGTGGCTCCTTTGTCTTTCCCCTCATCTCGTCGTTTTGCTCGGAGCAGCGGAATGGCGCCGAAACAAGCACCCAAGGTGGTGAAAGTCCGCGGTGCGTAGGCGGCGATAGTGGCAGCAACAGTGGGTCTCTCTACCCCTGCTAATGAGAGTTTAAATGCGGGAAACTTGGGCAACTTTGGCGGTGGCAGCAGCAGCAGCAATCATTTAGACCCTAATGTGAAAACAGCGCCGTGCCAAGGTAAACAAACAGTCCCTTCGATTTTTAAAACTCAGTCTATCAAGAGTAAGAAGGTCGCCCAGGGAGTAGAGAACTTGAAAATTAATGTTAAGGTAGCAACTTCTAGCGAGGTTATACCTGCTGATGTGGATGTTACTGTGCCTGATTGTGCCGCGGCCTGGGGGATTCGGAGGATTTTGGCATTACTAAGACAGGTCTAACTTTAGGAGCTGTCTCAGGAGAAGAGTCCAGTCTCCAAAATAATCCTCTGGCCAGTGGCATTATGGGCAATGTAGTTCCGTTGAGGCATACACACAGAATTCCCAGTCTAATGGTTAATGAGGTACAAGATAAGGTGGTTATGATTAAGCAAAGTATCCCGCAGGCATCTTACCAAGCTGAAGGTACTGTGGACAGTGATCTAATGGATAATTAATTTTCATTGTCGGACCCGTCATCTTCATCCGAGGAAGGAGATTTAAGTAAAGACTGGGCTAATTATGATACAGACAGCACCGGCCAAGAAAAACTGTCTATATCCCAGATAGGAACAGTACGCATACCTAAAGCACATGTGGAGGCAGGGGGGAGTCATGGGACTGCGGGTACTCTGTACTGGGATTACTCGTTCACAACCCCATTAGGCAATCCGCCTTTGGTAGATAAAGGAGATGTGGTATCTCCGATAAACCCGGCCCATGACCCCCCAAAGGAGATTACCCTCGATATGATTTACCAGACTATTGAGAGTGCCAGGACCCAGGGGGCCTGTCGCAAACTTCAGAACGCCATCAGGCAGATGGCTAAGACTTGCACAGATATCGGTTCTCGGGTAGGAGAAGCGGATGGCCAGATCTCTATGCTCGAAGACGAACTTGTTGTACAGAAGGGAGTTACAGAGGCATTAAAAAATCAGAAAGATGATGTTACATGGAAGCTCTCCGATTTAGAGAATCGGATGAGAAGGAATAACCTTCAGATATTAGGCATTCCAGAGGGGTCAGAAGGCGAGGACACTCGCCAGTTTGTGATAGAGCTTTTTACAGAGGCATTCCCGGAACTGAATCACTGGGATTGGAAGGTCGAGCTGCAGAGAGCCCACTGATTCCCATTCCACCTTAAAATCACAACCTGGTCAATCTAATGTATTACCCCGGGCTATCTTGATTTCTATGAATAATATTTTAGTGCGAGAAGCTGTTATTGATCTTGCTAGGCCTAATAGAAAAAGGGCTGCTAGGGGGTTTGATTTTTTTGTGAGGCCAGATTTTTGCCAGGCGACAGTTGAGCGAAGGTGGCAGCTTCGCCAACTAATTTCTTTATTTCAAGCTAAAGGGGCACAGGTATTTCTGCTTAATCCCGCAAAATTAAAAGTGATCCACAAGGGACAAACAAAGTTTTTCACTTCGGAAATACAGGCAAAGGAGTTTTTGCATTTAATATAAGGGGGCAGAGGTGGGGACATAAGTGAAATGCTCCGCGGGAGGGGCTCACTCTCAGTGGGGGGCTCCCAGCTCTCCATCGCTAGGGACCTACGGTCCTTTTGCCACGTAAAGGGGTGGGGGTGGGGAGGGATGTTGGGGGTCTCAGGGTTTGGGGTATAGAGGGGGTAGAGGGAGGGTTTTTGGGGGTGGGATATGGGTGGGGGGGTAAAAGGGGGAAAAAATGTTCCACAGTTTCATGTTTCTATGCAAGATGATTGTTATTGATTTTCAGATTGTAATATTTCAAATGCAAACTCCGAAGATTTATCTATAGCTAATTTAGGCTTACAAATATGCTCCTTCAACGTATGTGGGCTTAATGGAAAAGATAAAAGGAAGAGAGTTCAGTCTGAGCTCAGGGTTATTAACCCAGATATAGTTTGTATATAGTTTGTATACAGGAAACTCATCTCCCATGGCACAAGCGGCAGAGTTTATTAGATCTGGGGTTTAACCTATTGGTTGCTTCTAAACAATCTAATACAGTTAGAGGGGTAGCAATATTAGCTAGACCCTCGGTAGTGGTCCCAGGACGGCAAATGGTAGATAATCAGGGGCGGTGGGCTATCTTGGAGTGCTTAGTGGGGGAAGCAAGATTTACTTTATGTACAGTTTATGGGTCCAATCTGGATGAGGACACGGTTATGGAATATCTGAATGGTGAGCTAGCACTTTGGCCCTCGCCTTTAGTAGTATGTGGGGATATGAACATTAACCTGTCTTGTAACACACTTCAGCTGGGCAGACAGGACTATAAAGGTCGTAAGCCTAAAGTGTTTAGGGCTCTGGGGTCTTTGCTTATGGATCATGGACTGGTGGATGTCTGGGCCACCCATCATGTGCAGGATCCAGGATATACCTTTTTCTCTTGTCCCCATAAGAAGCTAGTCCAGTTGGATTATTTTTTTTACATGGGCCTCTGAAGCTTTAATGCAAGTCTACCCTAGGGTCACATCGGACCATGCTCTGGTCGTTATTAGGGTTTCTAATATGGCGATACATAAGCCTAAGTCTTTTACGTTTGATAGGAAGCTTTTCTTAGATCCAGCCTTTGTTAGCTACATGAAGAGTTGGATTAAAGATTATTTCCTAATAAACAGAAACTCTGCGTCTTGCAACATGGTCTGGGACTCGTTTAAAGCCTGTTTTAGAGGTGAGGTGCTGAGCTATGGGCTTTTTTTACAGAAACAGGCGAAACTGACCATTTTGGAGCTATATAATCAACTTAAAAAAGCAGAAGAAAGGCTGTCTGGTGGCTTGGGGGAAGGCCAGGATGTAACTGACTTGCTGGATAATCTGGCACATTGTAAGGCGAACATAAATCGAATATGGTCCCAAGAAATTGCATGTAAGCACCAGATGTATAAGAAGCAAATGTATGAGTATGGGGAAGACACTGGTAGGTGCCTTGCCCAGAGAATCCGTGCCAAAGAGGTTCACCAAAGAATACAAGTGATTAAGGATATGGGAGGTTCATTGGTTTATGACCCACAGGAGATTTTAAAAGTTTTTCATACGTTTTATACAAATTTATATGCAGAGCAGGTCTCTGGTAAACTTCCGCCTGACCTGGGACTCCCTCCTTTGCCGTGGGAGCATTTGGACCCTGCAGATTGTGAGATGTTATAGAGGCCATTTACCAGAGAAGAGCTGGAACATGCTGTGAGCAGTGTGGCAGGGGGGAAGGCTGCAGGGCCTGATAGGCTCCCCGCGGATGTATATAAAATCTTCTTTCAAGAACTGAAAGAAGATTTGTTTGTTGCGTTTCCATTTCCTAATGCTCTTTTTTACCAATTCTTCTTCGATCTAGACTATCTGTTTCTAAATTCTTGTTATCCCTGCCTCTAACTGCCTCTGCTATGACTCTCTGTACTACTACTATTAGTCTGTCTGTAGCTAAGCTTGCCCAGTTGGCCACTCTTTATTTAAAAGGTTTTAAATAAAACTCAGATTCACCAATAGCTCTAGCCATTGAGTCCAGTCCTTTGGGTTGTCCTCTTGTGCTACTTCTAGTCTTCTTAATCTTGAACCTTTCTTAATCCTGAGACTTTTTGACAATTCCCACCAATAAAATGCCCAACCAGATTTTACTATTTTTGATAGGATAGGACATACTACTCTTGTTGTAGGGATTCTGCACATACAGAACTTTGCACAAGAAAATAAGACGTTGGTGATTGGAGGTTGTACCTTCCTCACACCTCAATCAGAATCCACCACAATCCCCTGACCGACTGGTTATAGTATCTCATTAATATTAGCTCTCCAAACCCCCCTAGGATACCCAATGAGTAGACAACCCAGATTATAACACTCCCGACCTCTCAGTCGCGGAAGCAATGCACATGCACACACTTTTGCTCACTCACTCGTGTAGGTCCACACCAAATACCACTGAGTCTATGTAAGTTCAACAAAAGGTTTATTTTCAACTGACAAGCTCTGTACGTTGTTCTACAATGCAGCACCAACAGCAAAATGCATAAAATTAAAACAATAAACACTGTTACACTTAGTTACACTTACAACAACTACAAGTCCATAGAATATAAAAGGCGAAATCATGATAACTGAACAGTGGTGGAAGCACGACTCTCCCCTTGGTAGGAATATAGTTTATATAAAATTATAAATGAAGATCTCTGAGCGAATTCTGGGGACCCCTCACCTTAGAAGAACCTAGTATTGGTTACATCAAAAGCTCTGCAAAGCTCTGGTTCGTAGAAGGGAATCTTCCTTCTGTTATGAGAAATATGGTGCGCGTTAGTATATTGCAAGCATTTCTCAGTCGTGCCAAAAAGTGTAGCATTTTTATGATTAAGCAATATGGACTCCATAACAAAGTGGCTTGTTTTTCGACCTTGTACGCAGCACTCAGACAGTAGCAGTATGAGCTTATCTTACAAAAGAAGCTGCGAGGTAAAGTGCGCAAAAATAAAAGACACAAAGTTAAAATGGTTGCATGACTTGGGCTAACTAAACAAAGACTAGAATGACCCTAGGGACCATATAACACTACTAGTGTCTACTCTACTACCTGATTTGTACTAGTATGTTGTATATGTATGTATTCACTTTTTTTCAATCTTGCTAGTGAAAATTAGGGGGATGTGTATATGGCATCTAAAAAATGTGTAATATTTTTTCTAGGTGTACTATCGACCACCAGTGCCGGGGCCAGCGGTGAAGGCGACATGACTGCTGAGGGCGGAGAAGACGTGGCAGTTGCAGGAGGAGCTGCAGGGGGTGAGCCATCAGCAGTGGCAGGTGGTGGTAAGTTATATTCCTAATCCTTACTTATTGACATTACACTCACTGCAAGGGTGTACTGTATACTGTACTGTTGAGACTTATTAAGTAAGAAGTTTTTGTGAACGGTTGAAAACACCCTTTACTTAGCATTAGTAAAAGCATTAGTGGCGGGAGTGTTGAGTAACCAATGGCCGCTTCTATCTGACTTCAACTAAGCTGTGAAAGTTTTATGGAGAAGACTAAAAGACAGATCAGATGACCTTGATGGATGGGTTGAACGAAAAGGTTAAAGAAGGGTGGAAGGAACAAGGATGTGCGAGATTTAATATTTATGACTGGCAGAGAAGGATTCGTGGGATGCATGTATCCATAGGTGGCTGATAGGAATCAGATGCATGGGTGGTTGAATGTCTGAAACTCCCACAATTGTTAGAGGTCGAGGAAGTGGGAGGATAGACACACCACAAATGTTGTATACTGTGCTTGCTAGTGCAACCGTGCCACTATGTGTAGAATTAATTTGTCTTACAGCTTTGCTAAGAGTGTATTTTACAATAGTCTTGTTTTTTCTTTGATATAGCTACTCCTTCCAAAGGGAAACTAGGCAGGAAGGAGTTGGCAGCTAAGGCCCGGTGCCGGAAGCTGGAGGCCATACAAAGGGAATACCGGCGGCTGGTGGTTTTGAAGGAGGAGGAGGAGGCGGCAGCAGCTGCAGACTCCTCCAATGCCCTGGGCCCCACCCACCCCCCTCCAGCATTATGGCACCACTGTCTGGCAGCCGCCCGCCGCCGCCCATCTTTTGATATCACTGCTGCCCCCTGTGGATGCAATTGCCGTGCATTGAAACGCCGCGTGGCCCGGCTAGAGGAGCAAGTTCTTGTCCTCCTGGAGAGGCGAGCCTGCCGATATGACCCTATTAATTGCCGCTTTTTTGTTTCTTCTTTTGGTGGGTGAGAATCGAGCGTTGGGGTTAACTTTTTTTGGACATTTCATATAGGTTGGACTTTTTTGTTCTGGACATTCGTTGGGGTTCGGGTGAGGGGTGAGTCAGGTGTTGTTGTGGGATTGTTTACATAGTTTATTTTTGTTAGGGGATTAAATTAGATATTTATACTTTACATATGATGTTGTTAATCTTTTGTGGGTGGGGTTACTGTTTTACGTTACACTGTTTCCTTGCTGGTGCAGGGCAACAGCCAGTGTTTGATTTAAATAATTGGTCAACTTTGTAAGACACAAACAGATAGATGCGGTACCCCTCACTGAGTGACTTGTCCTACTAGTACTGTCAGTCTCTCCTCCTAGTCTATGCATTCTGCAACTGAACTCAAAGGGGTTTGTGAAATTGAATTAATGAAAAAATTTCCATTATTAATTATGCCTCCCCCAAACTTCTTCTCTTACCTGTACTTGATGTTTAACCTAGGCACAGCGATGGCTGCATGGTGATAATGGTTTTCTTTCCCAGCATGCCATGGCTGTGGTGGTACAAATAGTAGATACTAGCAGTAGCATTTGCAAAAAAGAAAATGAGACAGCCAATCGCCTGGGAGAGACTGTTGGAGGAGTAGTAGAACGAAGTACAGTACAGAACTTACTGCCCAACAATAATATGCAAGAATACAATAAAACATAAGGGTGGCGGGTATAGCCTAGTACATAGAGTTTCAAACTCTAGTTGTGTCGAGTCACTCGACTAGGCCTACAGTACACTCAACACAAGCGTAACCGTTAGTGCTGTGATGACAACAAATCCAATTGATGCCAGCAATTAATGCTGATGGATTAGGTTCCTTTGGTAAAAAAATTACCTCGCAAAAATACTGCTCATGGGTGGGCAAGCAGAAGAAGATCCTCACCCTGCCTTGAATTGAATTAGTGTTGCTTTTGCCACATCCGCGTCAGCAAGCGTGTGATATATTATTGGTGTCCATTTAATTTAGTCACAGCTCAATAAGTCACACAGCCCGGAGGAAGAGGGTTAGGGTTTGATGAATGGTTAGAAACGGGGTTTTTTGGGAAAGGTTTCACAAAGAAAAACAGTACGCATGGACAACAACAAAAGAAAAAACAATCTTGGCAGACTACCATATCCATAAATCTGTTAAGGGAGAAAAAGGAAATGCATTCATGATGATGATAACTTGATGGTTAATGAAGTACTTACTAACTACTAGTAGACAATTAGACAGTACAGGGCAGCAGTATATTATGCAATTTGCCTTGCCAGTCTGCCCTCAGAGACCCGAATTACATACAGTTTCTGTTCTGTTGTACCAGCCCGGACTTACTATTAAAGATAGCAAAGAAAATTCAAAAATAGCTGTAGGGATTAATTGAATTATAAGCAGAGAGCAAACCTAGTAATAACAACAACACACAGTAGTAATGATTGAAGACAAAAAATGAATCAAATTATTTAAAAGATGATGAAAGTTGATACTGTTACTGTATGTTATCCTGGTCAAATTGGGGAGTTGCATCTCTGCATTCCTCTTGGTCCTCCCTTCCATGGACGCTCCGGCCATCAATCTTGGGTGATGCCACTGCCTGCCTGGCAGATGTAGATTCATTGGTAAGGTAAGTGTGAGTTGTCTTTCCCAGTATAGCACAGTGTAAGGGCTGGCCTGTAATTGTAGATGAAAAAACAAAAGGGATATTGAAAGATGAAGTAGAAAATAAAGTGCATAAATTACGGTGGAGTGCAACAAGAACACTTTCTGAGGTGGCATAGATACATCATGTCTACTCTCGTCTGTTTCCAGAATTAATATCCAACAACAACAGGACAGACCAGGCCCACGGCACCCACCGTGACCCATCCTCCATTTAGCGTACTTTTTTTGGGGACAGAGGCAGACAAAGCACATAATATACAGCAACATAGCATTTTACAAATTAAGTGACTAAATCAATGCTCTACTCTCAGTCATACCACCACACTCGACTCCACCACCACACAGACATGTAGGTCTGCAGTGGTTGTTGTTGACTTGTTTACCTTTTATGCCACTCATGAACTGCCCTGATGTATTCCTTCAATCATCTTGGATCCTACGGAGTGATTGCGAAGATATTATGTCACTGTGGTCATCATCATGATGTAGTCCAACTCAGTGTGCATTGCACAGATTGGGTCCCCTTTCCATATTCAAAATGCAATGGATTGGCCTGCAGTAGATGTACAAATTTGTTATCAAAAAACAAGAAGGGAAACAAACATTGCCTTGAGTGTGTGTATATAACATAATAGTACACAATGAATTAACTTCATGCACTGCAAAAAACAACAACACAAATCACTCAGTCATGTCATCATTCATTACCTGTTCCTTCTCATCTTCAGTTAATGGGCAGTCTCTCTCAGCTCGGAAAGGAAGATAGCTATAGTAGTCATCATCATGTTCCACTTCTTTTGGAGGGACTCAACGAGGCAAGATTTTCTTTTTTCTTCTAATATGCTAATCATCTGGCTTGAGGGTAATAGATTTAGGGTGATTCAGGAGGATGGAGGAGCAGGACTCAGAGGAGTGGACTGAAATGCAGAAAGCTGAAACTCATATATGGCAATAAAAGACTAGAAGACGGTGGTGATGGATTTGTTGTGATTTGAAGTTTCCAACCAGAAAGGCAGACACACAAATAAAATTAAATAAGGGAGGAAGACAGTAAGAAGTGGAAGTCTAGTTGTCAGTGAAGTATAGCTCGTCTTCAAACTCTGGGGGTTCAACCAGAAGTAGGTAATCATCATCTAACACGCTACTTCCGTCACCTGAGCCGCTGTCCTCATCTTCCGGCGTTGATTCATGTATTGTGTAATTCGGTGGTATAAAGTGCTGATTCATTTTGATCATGGTTAACCTCTCCTCATTTTTGGGTGAGAGACTGGTCCTTCTCACTGTTACAATGGAACCAGCAACACTGAAGACAAGTTCAGAAGAGACACTTGCTGAGCAGTGGCCATTGGCCCCTTTTCCCATACCAATACCGCAATGGGTTTTGATCAATGTGCACGTCTGTTGGGTCATCCAGATAGGCCTGGACCATCCGCTCAATGTTCAGGGGTGCTACACTTTGTTTGGCCTCTTTTGTCTTTTCATCAGCGCTGGACCTAAAAAGTCCTTGCTGTAAATACCAATCCTTTAATGATTTTACTGGGGCTGATGATCCGGTTCTTGCTGTTGTTGATAGTGTTGGTGAGTGTTCTTCTGAGCTAAACGCACTGCCCTCAGGGTCCAAAGTTGAACTTGACGCAGGATGCCCTGCTGCAGTATTTGTTGGGCGTTTATGTAGCGGGCTTTTAATTACCAGCCGTTCATTTTCCAACTTACTGGCTGCCGCAGCTATCCAAGTTTTGTACCGGGCAATATCGACTTCTGAAAAAGGAATTAATGTGTTACTTTTCAGTGCCGATTTGGACCGTGGATCCAGAATTGTGGCACAAATGTAATGTTCTTGTGACAACATTTTATTTTGCACCCTTGTATTGTCAGCTAAGCGATGGGATAAGCTCTCCACCAACTCATATGCTTCTTTTTTTTCCTCTACACCTTTGTACGCTTCAGACACCTCCTTCAGCTGTTGCTCTAGCATATGCAACAATGGGATAGCTTGGCCCATAGTACAGTCCTCCTTGCTGACTTCACGTGTGAAGACCTCAAAAGGAAGAAGCATCTCTGTCAGGCATTTAACTAGGCACCATTGGTCCATCTGAAGGGTCATGTCTTTCACAGTAGCATCCCCTCTTCGCATGACATATTCATTGATTGGTCTGTACTGCTCAAACAGATAGTCAAGCATGTAATAAGTTGAGTTCTAACGTGTTGCCACTTCCTGGACGAGTGCTTTGACTGGCATTCTATAGTCACGTTGAGTGATCCTCAGCTGCCTCCGAGCTTTTAAACAATGGCTGAAATGAGTGCATATTCTTTGGCAGGTGGTCAGTAAGTTGCTGACTATGGCTTCTTTTTTCAGAAAGTCTTGAACTATAATGTTAATGCAGTGCACCAAACACGGGACCCTGAAATAGGAACCAAGCGCCATGGCCTTAAGTACATTACTGCCATTATCTGTGGAATCAAAACCAATCTTAAGCCCTCTTGGGCATAGCCATTCAAAGACCTTGCTGTGAAACTCTTCCAAAATGTTCACAGCAGTATGAGATTTCTCCATGGCGAACATGGCTACAGTTGCATGTTTCCGAGTAGCATTAAAAATCTCAGCTGTGTCGATAACACCTACCTCCGATAGCTTATCTCTAAACCCCACAAAAGAGACCAAGTGTGCAGTGATGCACATGTAATCAGTGCCTTGGCAACTGGTCCACATGTCTGTTGTCAGGTGGAAACTGTGAACAGCACTCTGCTGCAAAGCTTGTCCACCCAATTCCAGCACATCGTGATGTAGTGCTGGAACAGCAACTCTGGCAAAATAGGACCGGCTGGGAACCTTCCATTTAGGACAGATGGCCGACACAAATTCAAGGAAACCCACCCCTTCCACAAATGAAAAAGGGAGAAAGTTCAGCGCTAACATTTTAGCCAACTTCGCATTGTACAATTGTGCCTTTGGGTAGTTGCGTTGGTACTGCCCCTCCAACATAAGCATGCTCTCAATGGCAGGCTGGATTATTTTCCTTTGTGGTGCAGCTGTTTTCTTGAACCCAGTTAGGCTCAACGACGCTCTTTTTTTCATTGCAGTACTCGGTCGCCTTGGTGTCTCAGTTTGACTCTGAGTATGGCTCTTATTGCGGTGCCACTGAGATGTTGCTGAGGATGTGGGCGGTACCACAACACTTCTGGGGACAGGGCTAGAAATGTCTCCCTCTTGTTCACCTTCCATCGCAATCGTATCTTCCCCTAATTCTTCATCCCTAACAACAGCAATGGGTTGAGATTTACTTTTTTCTAAGCGAAGTAGGTGAGCCTCCCACTGGATATTGTGGTGTATTTTGAGATGACTTGTTTGGCCTCCGGTACCATAGTTTGTACCAAGCTTACCCAGCCTAACAGCATGTCGACAAATTGAGCATATAGCAATGTTCTTCTCCCTACTGCTAACCAAAAAGAAGTCCCAATCTGGGGAGGAGAACTTTCTGGTGCTGCTGGATGTGCCACTTTCAATACCTGATGAACTGGAGGGTGGGCTTGGAATGTGACTCTGTGGAGATACACTACCACTATCTTCTGAGGTGGTGGTTGAGCTGGATGTAGGTCCCTACCAGCACTTTTGCAAATGCAAATATGGAAGCTGGAGGTCATGGTGGTGTTACCTGTGTTGGTGGTATCCGTGCTACATCCCTCGCAGCCATTTTGGATAGGGTAATAATGTTGGTCTCCATCTCCTTTAGGCCGGGGGTGATGTTCGTGATGACTGGCTAGTCATCATCATCATCCCCCTCTTGCACATCTACCTCCATAACTCTAAGGCTTTCTGGAACCTTCTTTTTCACTAGCCTTGTCTTGTGGCGTGCATCACTCTCAGACTGAGCTGGTGGCTTCCAAGTGGCATCTCGATCATCAGAAGTGGGGCTTGAAGAAGAAGATGATGGACTAACCCTCTGTTTCCTTGCTGGGGGTCTGGAAGACAATGGATCTTCTGAAACAGTGGCTTGCTCCACTTTGTCTGCAGGAAGCCCCTACTTCAGGAGGAACAACTACTATTGTGGGCTGTCGTTGTGGCTGTTCTTGCTGCTGAACTTGCGGCTGCTGCTGTTCTTGCGGCTGCTGATGCTGCGGCTGGTGCTGCACCTGCTGTTGCCCACTTATCTACTGATATTCCGCCTGATTGTGTACTACTTTGCGATAATGACATTTCAACATCGCTGCTCGTTAGTAGACTGGCTGCCTCTGCGACACTCATGGGCACTCATGGGCTTGGGCCTAGGTTGGTGGGGCTGGCCATTTGATGTGCAGGTGCTGCTCCCAGCTTGGTCCCCAGACAACGCTGCTGAAGGCGTAATATGTTTTTTCCCAAAAAACACATGGGGCGGGACACCAGTCTTGGTAAGTGCTACTTCCTTTTTCTGTTCCTTCTTCTCACTGACAACTTTCTTGGTACTGGAGGACCTGTTACCTTTCTTTGGGCCCATCTTCTTCAAATGTCATCAGGACAGAGGTCCACAAGCTGCAGAGATGTCTTTGGTCACATGTGGACGAGACATGGTGCGCAGCAGGACTTCTGTCTGACAGTACAATGGGTGATAATGATGATGACACCTCCTCCTTTGTCTTTTTGTGCACCTAAAAGCAAAGACGCTAGGAGAAGAACATCAGTGAAATTTTGCATTTGTTGTTGTGTTTCAATTACTACTAGTACAAACAAACAAATAAAATATATAGTGTAGCGATTTGTGAGACTTTGTCAACAAGGGCGTTGATGGTATACTGGGTACACTACACTCTCAGGAAGGATAGGAAAAAAGGAGAACAACAAAAATACAAATGTCATGGAAGTAGACCCTGTTTGATATTAAATGATTTGCTCATCACATCATTCAGGGAGCTGCTGCTGGCAAAGGGGATGGATGGAAGCAGTAACCCAAGAGGAAAACCATGAAGGCCTATATGGCAAAAGCAGCACAGTAATATTTCCCTCCAGAAATGGCCACCAGTCACATGGACACTTACAAATCACAAACAACAAGCAGGAGGCCTGGAAAACAATGTACTGACAAAAGGCCTATAATAGGCAGGCAAAGGATGCATGATAATCCACACTGCTCTGCCAGTTTAATACAATAAAATGCAAAAACAAAAATCCACAGGGCTAAACAAGGTCTGCAAGGTACACAGCAACACACCACACACAACAAAGGCATTTATTTAACATACACCCAAAAACAGAAATACCCCCAAAAAACACATCTTTCAATTCAATCCAATGCCTTCCATGCCCTAAATGATGTTTAAATTCAACAAAACACACAGAAACATTTGTTTCATGCACCTGTGACTACCTCTGAGCCTACTGGATGAAAGGCCTGTTGGCAGACTAGGTCACACAAGCCTGCAGGCCTATGGCAAAAGCACACTACCGGGCTTCAAAATGGCCACCAGCCACATGGCCAGGCCCACACAACTACAAGAAACTGATGACAGACAATGCAGGCCTATTGCAAAAAGCACACTGCCTGTCTTCAACATGGCCGCCAGCCTCATGGCCAGGCCCACAACAACAAGAACCCTAGGCCACAAAGGAATACCATGAAGGCCTATATGGCAAAAGCACCACACTATTAACTCCCACCAGAAATGGCCAAAAGCCACATGGACAGTCACAAATCCCAAGCAAGAAGCAGGAGGCCTGGAAAACAATGTACTGACAAAAGGCCTATAATAGCCCGGCAAAGGATGCATGCTAAACCACTCTGCTTTGACAGTTTAATGCAATAAAATGCTAAAATGAAAATCCACAGCGCTAAACAAGGTCTGCAATGTACACAACAACACACCACACACAACAAAGGCATTTATTTAACACACACCCAAAAACAGAAATGTCCCAAAAAAACACATTTTTCAATTCAATCCAATGCTATCCATGCCCTAAATGATGTGCGAAATAAATTCAACACACACCGAAGGAACAGTTGCTTCATCATGAACCCACCCATGACTAGCTCTGGACCTACTGGCTACCCACAACAATTAAAAAAAAAAAATAATGATAAGTACCAAAATTGTAGTTGAAGCAACTGCTATGCCCCAATCAAACAAACAACACCACCTTACTTGTAAAATATCAAATTCAAAAGTCCTCAAATCCAATGATAATGATGCAGCAGACACAAAGAGTGATCCTTCCAGCTCAAAATCCAAAGGCAGAATGAACAGAAGATGGACAGTAACAGTACGTTGGAAACTCTGTGGCACTTACTCCCTCTCCCCCAGAAAGTTTTTTTTTTTAAAAGGACTCCTTGCACAAAAAAGGACAGTTAAATGTCATTCTGAGGAGTTTTTTTCATCCAAATCATCATTTACAGAAGGTTTTATGCTGCTCGAGATATTATTCTTCTCCAGATTGAATATTTTGCGTGTTCAGGATCACAAGTTTCACCACGCTTCCGCCAGATGTTGCTTGGCGCGCCCAAATGACGTGTTCGCGTTCACACGCTCTCTCTCGCGGTGCTGAATGCATGTTTGCGATCTCAGACTCTCGCGGTGTCTGATGGCATGGCAAATGACGTGATCGAGATTGCAAACTCTCTCGGGATAGCGCGGCCAGCTACCAACATCTTGTGACGCACGCGAACAGATCGGAAAAGTCGTCGGCGAACGCAGGGATCCCGGTAAGTCAACCGTGCGCGCAAGAACACATTTTTAAAGCATGAACATGAAAAAAATCTATGCTACGCCACGGATCGCGGAAATTTTGACATTACCGTACTCTCCGAGGAACGCTAAAATGCAGAAATATCGCAAATTCTGCGAGCGGAACGGAATTTGCTGCCCATCCTTAGTCTACATGCACTACTGTTGGTATCTAGGCTATGCCATATTGAGCTATTGCCTAGGGTGCAGTTTTACCCCTACAGGGCATGACATGTTTGTAATGCATAATGTGTTCATGCTGATGATTTATGCACCATTTGTTGAGGTCTAATATCATGCACCGTGATTTATGCATAATGTGTTTATGCTAGTAAGGCCTATTGCATAATGTGATTTATGCTCATGATTTATGCCTGATGTAAGGTGGTTTATGCATAATGAGATGCTCATCTGATTATGCCTAATGTCATACTATGATGCTTAGGTTATGCCTGATCTAAATGTGATTTATGCCTATCGCGGTATAAGACTGGGTTCACTATTTAACCAGTAGCTACTGGCTGTTATACATTTTTTTACTGGTTATTTTACAGATACCGTTTATGCCTTGTGATGGTTCTGGTGGCGGCCCGATTGGTGATGCCTTGTACATAGTCCCCTCGAAATTGTGACCTTGTACCGGTTGGCACAGTGTATATATCTGTGATGATGATTCTAATGTATCTTACATACTACTAAGGCTATATTTTTACAGAACCTTGTGTGGAGTCTCTTTTGTAGTGTGCCTAGTGTGTTGCCACTGTGTGTGTGTTGCGCAAACGCTTTACACATTGCCTCTGGGATAAGCCTGACTGCTCGTGCTTAGCTACCAAGGGGGTGAGCAGGGATTATCTTCAGTGTGTAACTCCCTTGCACTGACTAGAATGGGGGTTTCTGCCTGGCTTTGGCACGTGCCCTAGCCTACCGGGAATCCCCGTTTCTAATTGCCCCTTGAACCTTTGCTTTTTTCAGTGGCTTTCTATGGTTTTTTAATGCTATTCCCAAACTATAACATTGCTGTAATCTGGGTATATATGGGGGTGTGTGAGTGGCTGTGTGGGTATGTAAGTTGGTGTGTGAGTGCGTAGTGGTTGAGTGAGTGCAGGTGTGACTGGAAATATAGGCCTCTGAGTGGGTATGTTAGTGGCTTTGTGGTTGTGTTAGTTGTTTTTTGGGTGTTTTTTACGGAGTGTCCCCGCGCTGAATTCCATTCAGAGTCTAAGATCATTATTGAACGAGAGGGTTAAAGAAACTCTAGGGAGCAAGATTTTTCTTAAACATCTAAATTTTGAGTTGTTTCCTAAAAGCTCATTTTGATGTCTCCTGTCTTAAGTATGTAGGTGGAGAATTCTACCTCTTGGCTGCCAGGTACCTAAAAGAGACACCTATGAGACGTTTACTGTTGAATTTTGGAATGCAGACCAGTCTGGTTCCAGCTAATCTCAGACTGTGTGTGTAGTGGTAGGGGTGTATCATGGGGTGGACATATTTCAGGCCTTTGCCCTGCAGTATTCTGTAGACATAGCACAGGGCTTTGAAGGAGATCCTCTCCTCAATAGGGAGCTAGCGGAGCGTCTTCAGAACACTACCTGTCAGGGAAAATCTAGGGATATTTCAAAGCATTTGAGCTGCAGCTTTTTGCACCCATTGGAGCATATATATAGAGCATATTACAATAGTCTAGTCTAGCTGTCACGAGCGCCTGTACCACTGTCTTTCTAGCATATTCTGGGATAAATCCTAGGATTTTTTTCAGTATGAAATACCTGTAAGAGCCGAAATCTGATCAGAGAAGGACAAGGTGGAGTCAAATAGGCCTGGGCTAAATTTCCGTTCCGCTCGCGGAAATTGTGATAATTTGACATTTTCGCGTTCCGCGGAGAGCGCACAAATGTCAAAATTTCCGCATTCTGCAGCTTAGAGATAATTTGTTTCTTGCTGGCGCTGTAAAATAATACATTCTCGCGCGCGCGCGATCGCCTTACCTGAATCCCTGCGTTCGTCGACAAGTTTTCCCGATCCGGTCGCGTTCTCCACAAGATGTTGGATTGTTGGTAGCCATTTGCGCTGTCTTGCGACAGTTCGCGCCCGCAGTAACTTCATGCGTCACGCTATCACGTCTTTCTTCCCGCGATCATGCACCGCGAGATAAGTGAAAACAAGATGGCCGCGCCCGCGAGCAACCGCATGGGTAAGTTGGCGAGCCGCGACCATGCAAAAAATACCGCGAACGGGCGGGAAAAAAACTTCCGCATCTTCGCGATATTTCTGCGTGTTTGCAGAGATTTTTAACATTTTCGCGATAATTTGAGAAAGTGAATTTCGCAAATTGTCCTGGGCCAACGTGAGGATCAGCTGAGTGTCATCTGTATATGACCCCGTCTGCACCCCATGTTTGTACAGCAGGTCTTCCAATGGCCGCATATACAGAGTAAACAGGGTAAGGCTCAAGGCAGAGCCGTCAGGCACCCCCTGTTACATATGTTTATTAAATGAAGTTAGCAGTAGCGCCGATTCTGTGCTAAAGAAGGTTCTGAATCCAGACTGTGTCTCATGGAGGAGATTATGTTCCTTTACAAACTGCATTCGATTTTGGTTTTGTGGTTGTGTGAGTGAGTGTGTGAGTAAGTGTATGGATCACTGAACAAAGACTCACAGGAGTGAGCCTATATTTTTAGTAAAATCGGGGTCTGAATGAATCTCTTGATCCTGCCAAATCCACCTGAATTTGCTTATAAAAAAGGTTTTTAGAAAATGTCATGCCCACGAGGGGTCCTTCACAGATCCCATTCCCTGACTAATGCTATCATTTTGCATTTTATTTTTCCCACTGGGAACCGAGTCCAGATGAACAAAATGGTGGCAAAAACCTTTCTCTCAGGTTGCAGCCAGCCAATCACAGCATTGCCATTGGTGGGTAGATCCAAAAATATGCAGAGGAACCAAGGAGGATCTGCATAGGATCCGTGTCCCTTGATACACAAAAAAATAGGGTACTTTCTAGACCAAGATCTACCTTTCTGCCAAATTTGGTGTAATTCCATCCAGCGTTTTGGGATGTAGTTGCATCTAAAATCTCTATGGAAATTAACATAGGAAACCACTTTTTTGAACCCCCTCTTTTTTGTCGGCCCCCACATACGGATAACCCCAAAACTTTCCACGCACAATTAGAATTACTGGGGCATTTTTTTTTAGAAACTTTTGTGAAGATTCATCAAAAGACACCAAAGGTAAAGGTAAGTCCATAAAGGTTTTCCAACACTCACATATACTGCCTTTCACATATATAGTTACTCACAAATGTACCACTGAGACATCTAAACACTTACCAACACACCCATACATACACTCACCCACCCATACAGCCCTTCACAGATGTACTCTTGAACAAAATCACACCCCCCACCCACCCACACAGACACTCAGGCACCCATTCAGATACAGATACTCAGACAACCAATCAATAACCCACGTAGACACTCAAATAGCTACTCATCAACCCATGCAACCACTTACACACAAACTGACAAACTAAACCGTGTGAATGCATTCAGTACGACACATTTAATCACTCACTTATATAGTCAGTCACGCACCTACTAAATCATCCATTCAGAAACCTATACACCCACTCATTCTTCAATACATCTTGGTGTATATAAGACGTTCTTGTACTACTAGAAGACCTCCCTTTTGACCCTGAACACCAACTACTGATAAGTTGTGATGTTGAAAGTCTGTACACCAGCCTCCCCATACTGAGACTCTAAACATCATTGAAGAAGTCCTCTTTGATACTGAATGGGAGTATCATACACCTAGAAATGTCATCATGGAATGTTGTAATCTAGCATTGAGAGAGAATTTCTTTAAATACAATGAAACTCTTTACCTCCAGAAGCACGGGACCAGCATGGGGAGCACCTTTGCTCCTAGCATAGCTGGTCTCTATGTACATCACTTGGAGACAATGAAAATTCTATGTCCCAACAACCCTTTACACAATCACATTAACACCTGGAAAAGATATATAGATGATATATTGATCATCTGGGATGGCAATGAGGACACTGCAAATCGGTTCATTACTTGGCTCAACTACCAAAATGAATTTTTAAATTTCACTAGCACTATTTCTAACAAAGAATTAGTCTTCCTTGATCTGAATATATCACCCAAAGATGGGAGACTCATGACCACAACACACTTCAAAACCACAGCCAAAAACTGCATTTTACTGTATCAAAGTTTCCACCCTAGACACCTGTTTGATAACCTCCCATACGGACATTTTTTGCGCTTGAGACGTAACTGCACAGAAGTTAATGATTTTAAAATCCAATCAGGAGATCTCAAAGCCAAACTTGTGAAAAGACAATATCCAAAACAGATCATAGAAAAAGCATACAAAAGGGCGCGTAACAACTGCAGAGAGAGCCTCCTGGAACCTGCTAATCCCAAACCCAATTAAAAACGACCATTCTGTATTACCACATACAACACCAAGTCTAACCAAGTTACCAAAATTGTTAACAAACATTGTTGTATCCTCAATAGTGGAGGCTTGAATCTCCCCAAACCAATCTTTTCGCATAGAAGAGGGAAGAGTATTCGGGACATGATTGTCCACACAAGACCTGGCAAGAATGAACCTAAGGGCCAATCAACAGCGATGGCCAACATTCATGGACACCACCCATGTGGTAAGTGCAAGGTCTGTCCACTCACCAAAAAAAGTAAAAGTATCAACTTCCTTGATGGTACAAAATGGGAACAGAGGAAATTTACCACCTGCAACAGTAATAATGTGGTATACCTAGTCACCTGTCCTTGTCAATTAGAATATATAGGGATGACAACACGACCTGTAAAGACAAGGATAGGAGAACATAAAAGCAACATCAGGTGCAAAAGAGGCACAACAAAAATGGCCATACACTTCATAGATTTTGACCACACACCTGAAGATATATCATGGACAGTAATCAAACAAGTCCCTAATGAAAGATATCTTTTTGAAAAAGAACAAAGATGGGTGTTCCGCCTGAAGACCAATATCACAGGCCTGAACGACGATATCCCATGGGGTCAGCTATAACTACACTAAGAACCAAACACTTTTTATATGGAACATTACATTGTCCACCCTAACAACTACCAGTTATCCCTCTCCCTGCCCTCTTCAAAATTTCGAGATATCAGCCAACTCTGCGATAAGGTATCCACGTATACCTGCATAGCCTAAACTGGGATTTTTGGAAACTAGAGTATTCATAAGGAAACCACCAAGTATTTCTGTCTCATTCAATAATGTCACACAACCGCGTTGAAGAAGTATCTGCATATTTATAACTACAGTCCTTCCAATGAAGTAGTGTCTAAATAACAGACCACCCAAAGCCTCTCATTTTCCCTGAGATGTTTTCACTCGTTTTTTAAGCTCATGTATTTTTTTACAGTAATTCATAAGGAAGGAAGGTTCGCCAAGAATAGAAACAAAAACCTTCCTTTTTCCTATTTTTGCATTGCACTAGGATTTGACCCCCCTCCCTCCACTGCGATTCTAAAGGTGATATGAACCTCCTATAGACCTTGAAACTAATCTAAATGTCTTTTCATTACGATTATCCCCCACAGCCGTTGCCCCGCCCATTCCCCGTTTTTGCGATTGTTTTTTCGATTACAAGTTTTTTATTCGGTGCAGATCGATGGGCATACAAACAAGAAAGTACTATTCCAGTATTATAACTGATATTACAATAACTAAATTTCTCTTTTCACGCTGGATGTTTAATCTTTAATTTTTTCATGAACATCGACAACCGGGAAGTAAGGTTTTGAGTACCTCCTTGAAGGCCTATTCTGGGTAGCAATTTTGAAATAATTCACGCTCTAGTCCACAAAACGAAAGCGTTTTCTTCCCGCCGCATCTAGTTCAACCAACCAGTTAAAGCCTCCACATACACTTCCGTGTTGCTATCCACGGAGCAACATGGAGGCATACGGAAGCGAGGAAAGATCCTACATATGTGAGCAAGACCAAGCCTAGTCTTTAAACCAGGCACGCGTGACTGTTGCATCGCCATATTATGGCGCGATCGCCTCTAGCTAACACCATGTCTGTTTTCCAACAGTGTTTAATCCAGGCATCCTCCGCTCCAGTGCGAGCTCATGAAGCCTGAGTATTACTCCTAAATATGTATGTACATAGCGATTTCACGTTAATATATTGTATGGCATAATTAACTATGGGCTGAATTTAATAACTTTTACCACCAAGTCTGAGTATATTGATGAATGATTGATCACCTTTACAAACAATACCAGAGTTTTTGTTTTGCTTTTGTATTTATTTATTTCTTGTCGAATGTGTGTGTGCTTGTTGCCTCTAATCTAACTACAGTACTCTCTCTTTTTTAACCTTGCCACGACACTGTTCAACAAATAGGCAGTGGGTCATGGGTTTTAGAATAAAACCTACGCTGCCACAGAAGAAAAATATATCTAGAAAAATATATCACGAAAAGCATATCTAATCTATTACAAAACGAATCTAATTTGGATGTTCCACAGTATGGTGATGTGTCAATGTAACAATCAAAAACCTGTTTGCATTTTGTGTTTTTCCTATCTTTTCAGATACCAATTTGGTTATGAACCATAGGGTCAGTGTACCCTTATATGAATCTTTCTCCAGATCTACATACATTTCTAACAGTCTGGTTTTTTGAATAATAGGCATATAATCAAACCAATAAATCTTTATTGAGTGCAGTAGGGATTATGTTTGGTCCTGATGAGTAAAGCAGTGGGGACTGCTTACGAAACATGTTGACCCAGTAGGGGGCTACATATTATGATACACCTCCTATACATTCCCCTTTTTAATGTTCCCAGCCAGAGAAGTCAATACAATTGTTTTTTCTACTAGCCAGGGAATTTTTTAACATTTTTTGTAATTTTCACCTAACCCTATCACTCACACCTCTTCACTACACATAGCCTATTCCTTCATAACAACAGTGCTCCCCCGTATTCACAGGTAGTAGCACGCCCGCCCCGTAGAGGGACGGGAAGAACCCGATGATGAAGCATGACACTATAGGACTCACTTAAAATAAAAAAAACACTAGATAGTTGTATCTAGATAGGGTAGAATCACATTGTTTATTAGAAGCCATACAGGAGGAAGGTTTTATCTAGTTACCTCTCTACTCCCTAATTTGGTATTGATTTTGAATTTAATTATCGGCCATTACGCGTTTCACTCCCTGACGGACCTTGATCATATATATAAAGCATATTTAAACTTTACAGAAACACACAGTCACTGGATGATGACGTCAGTGATGTCATCAGTGATGTCATTTGAGATGTCATCAGTGCTGTCACTGAACATGTCATGAATGACGTAATATGGGACATCATTAGCAGTGCATTGCGGAAGTGCGAGTTATAGTTAGCTGAACTAACCGTAACAGCCGAATTTCTCTTGTTTTGCACGAGTGAAATCTCCAACTAACTATAACGTCCCTGAAACCTGTGGTTTTTACAGTGAATTTCTAAGGTTTTTTAAATGCTAATTTCTAACTATAATGTTATTGAAACCTGTGGTTTTTTAGTGAATTTCAAAGGTTTTTCAAATGCTAATTTCTAACTATGCCTACAGAAAGAGGCAACAGAAATCCAGAAAGACGAAGAAAGGTGCAGAAAAAAGGAAGAAATGTGCGCAAAGAACCAACTGAGGAGCAGAAAGAGACCTTGTTGCAAAGTCATCTTGTGCCCCCAACATTTTGCTGACGGGTACTGGTGGTAACTGACTCTGTCTAACCAGGCCTAGAGCCAGTGCTATGCTAAAAGACACTTAGAATACAGTGAAAACACCTACATACACTAGGGAACACTATGTGGTGGGCTACCCCTGTGATTGGCATCTGCTCCTTTGTAAGGCCCTACTACTTAATAGTGCAGGTGGATTAAAACTACCTCTAAGTCAGAGGTGCAGAAAGATGCTTCTTTAAGTAGTAGTCACGTTTGTAGAGTAGTGGAGAAAGGGTGTTGGGCCTCCGACCAGTGCTCAGGAATTCTGCTGCTTAGGACTTGGAGGAGGTACCAGCAGGGCTTCTTGGCCCCCAAAGTCCCTCAGGAGTAAATTGGATTTCATCCCCCATCCCGTAGTCTGCCAGGAGGCGCGTTTGCAGAGTGGTGGAGAAAGGGGGGGCATGTCCTCCGAAAACATCATAGCAATCCCACTCTGTGGTACTTACTGGAGGTAACAAGAGGGGTAGTTGGACGCCAAGGACAGCCTTGGGGGCCAACTACCCCTCCTATTACCTCCAGTAAGTCTCACACAGCAGGATTGCTAAGTTCTCATATCAGGCCTTGCCCCCCTGGCACACCACTCTGCAAACGCGCTTCCTGGTTCGCTCTTGGATGGGGAATGAAGTCCCCTTTGCTGTTGGGGGTCTTTTAGGGCCAACTAGCCTACATCCTACCTCCAGTAAGCCCCACATACCTGGATTGCTGAGAGTGGTTGGAGGCCAAGTCCCCTTTTTACACCACTCTGCGAACGCAGCTACTGGCAAACTGCTGCTCGGGGGATAAAGTCCACTTGGGTCTTGAGGTCCTCAGGACACAAGAGGACCTCATCACCCCACCACTAGTGCGTCCAGATGCGTGTTTGGAGAGTGGTGTAAAAAGCGGTGTGGCCTCGGACCACCTCTCTCCAATCCAGCTGTGTGGCACTTACTGGTGGTACCTGGTGGGCTATTTGGCCCCCAGGGACCCCAGTATTAAACGGGAATTAATTCCCCAACTTACAACGCGCTAGGGGGCATGTTTGCACAATTGTGCAGGGAGGGGGCGGGCCCTCCGGCTAGATGCCAGCTTTTTTTCCTACTATTATTTAAAAGGGGGTTGTGTGGCCCTCCTTCTTTTAGCATGTTTGTGGTCCTGGGGATCCCTATCCCCCAGGGCCTGACCCCTTTTTTCTTTAAAAAAATGGGAAGGGGGCAAATTTGGCCCTGGGGACCCCATCCCCCAGAGTATGGCCTCCTTTTTTATATGTATTTCTTGGGAAGCTGGACCGCATGGCCCCCCTTCACTAGGCAACTATGGGCCCTGGGGACTCCATCCCCCTGGGGTGGCCTGCTGTTTTTTTTCTTCTCAATTGGGAGGGGGCCAAGTGGCCCCTCACTCCCAGGCTGCTTCTTGCCCCAGGGACCCCATCCCCCAGGGCCTGGCCATCCTTTTTATATTTTGTATTTTATTCTTTTTGAGTGGGGCCTCGTGGCCCCCCTCCTTAGGACAATTATGGCCTCGGGACCCCATCCCCTGGGGTCGGCCTTTCTGGTTTTTTTTTAATTATTTTCACACGGGGGGCACGTGGCCACTTCTGGCACTGGGGACCCCATCCCCTGGGGCCTGGACTCTCTGTTGGGGACTGTGGGTTGAGCCCCAATGCCCGCACGGTCCCGCCGGCTCCCTGCCTCCTGCTGGAGCCGGCATTGCTTTTGCACAAGGGGAGCTGCTGACATGCAGCTCCCCTTGTGCAAATGCAATCCTGCTTTGCTTCATTGAAGCGTGAGCGGGTTTTCCTGCTCTCGCTTCAATGAAGCAAAGCAGTGTTTGCTATGACAGGGCAGGAGCCGTGCTCCCGCCCTGTCATAGCAAACAATAATCTCCCGGGTGGGCACCCTGGGACAGTGCAGGAGCCATCCCCGGGGGGGTGGTGGTCTCCAGGGCCATCAATGGCTCCAGGAGGTGGGTCGCGTGCCCCTCCTCCCATGTTTTTAAAGCCCCGAGGAGGTGGTGGTCCCCGGGGCAGTATGGGGGGGCTCAAGACCCCCCACACACATTATTTATTTCAGGCCCGGGGAGGTGGTGGTCCACGGGCTTGGGGGCCCGCAAGGCCCCACCAGCGTATTTTATTAAAGCCCCTGGGAGGTGGCGGTCCCCGGGGCTTGCGGGGGCCCACAAGGCCCTCCTGCTATAATTTAATTAAAGCTCCAGGTAGGTGGCAGTCCCTGGGGCTGCGGGGGCCGTGTGCCACCGCACATAAATTAATAAGCCCCGGTGAGGTGGTGGTCCACGGGGCTGTGTGGGCCCCCATGGGTCCCCACACCATCATTTGGCATGCCCCCAGGACCTGGCCCACCCAGGGGCTTTTTAACAAACAAAGCACGGGATATCGTTCTTTGTTTTTTTAAAATAATTTGGCCAGATTCACGGACCCTGCACGAATTCAGCCGAAATTAGTTTTAAAAGTTTTTTGTGGGAACCCCTGAGCAGGCCTAGGGGGTCAGGATGCTTCTACCCTTCCCCTTTTCTTGTTTTTTATCTTTTTTTTACTCTTTTCTGGTGACTCAGTTACTGAGTGTTGGCAGCCAATCAGAAAGAAGCTTGGTGCTCACATATCGAAACTTTACTTTATTACTGAACGGATTTACACCATTTAAAAAAAGGGCTCTTTTTGAACCAATAGCTACCCTTTTGCCAAATTTGGTGTCATTCCGTTCAGCAGTTTGGCATGTCACTTTTTCTAAAGTTCCTATGGAAATAAACATGGATAAAACGTGTTTTGAGTCCTCCCTTTTTTCTCGGCCCCCGCTTGACAAATAACGCCAAAACTTTTAAAACAGGAGCTGACCGTAGCACCCCATTAGTTTTCAAAATTTCACGAAGATTCGTCAACCGGCGCCAAAGATATTGGCAAAAGAAAAAAACGCTTTTTGAATAGAAACGAGGTCCTAACTATAACTACCTACTGGCAACCGCCAGTAGGATATATATAAATATATATGGAAATTCACGATCCTGACATGCTTCTTTCCAGCATCAAACAGGTATGGACCACAACGTGCTTCTAAAGTTTTAAAGTGCAGGTTTATTGCATCCACAATCAGCTACATTTCGTATAGCAAGTGCCCAGCATGACGCGTTTCGACAGCAGGACGCTGTCTTGATCACATGACGCCCCAGGGTCCAATCCGCAACAAATACTCATCTAAGTGAAAAAAACTGGTAAAACATATTTGTTTTTTTCTAAATGCATAGAGATAGAAAAAATACTATAATTGTACAAATACATTCGAAATCAAAAATTATTGAATAGAACAAAAGAATATGTGCAAATGGTCAGAGAAAAATGTTAATACATTAATTCATAATTAATTAATAAATTCCTCATTTGCAACCAGTTATTAAAATCATAGCTGATAAATCAGTCTGAGAAGTACCGTATAGATGCTATTGTCATCATAAATATACAAGTGCAAGTGCTTAGCTAAGTTTTACATCTCGAGCATAAAATGCATAAAGTATATTTAAGTGCAAATAGCTGCTAATCATCACCAATCAATTATTATTAAAGTTGATTACAGTTATTAGTGTGATGATCACAAAAAATGTCAATATAAAGTGCAAGTGCATATATATATATATATATATATATATATATATATATATATATATATTCCAAATGTGCAGATGTCGAGCGCTCTCAGGAACAGAATAATCCAACACAAATGGCAGAACAAACGGGTGCAAGGCTTTGATAGTCGAAACGCGTTGTGAATAAACACCCGTTTGTTCTGCCATTTGTGTTGGATTATTCTGTTCCTGAGAGCGCTCGACATCTGCACATTTGGAATAATTAATTTCCGGCGTGCTCCGCCGGCGTGTGCGCCAGCTTTCTCGGGTCCCAGCAATCGGAAGGAGCGCTGTCTTGTAGTTTATATATATATATATATATATATATATATATATATATATATATATATATATTAACTTAAAAAATCATAGGTTTCCGGCATGTTATAGTTAGAAAATAGCATTTAAAAAAAACCTTAGAAATTCACTGATAAAACCATAGGTTTTAGGGAAAGTTATAGTTAGTTGA
This sequence comes from Triturus cristatus, assembly GCF_964204655.1. Lineage (NCBI taxonomy): Eukaryota > Metazoa > Chordata > Amphibia > Caudata > Salamandridae > Triturus > Triturus cristatus. The sequence goes on from NC_140582.1 coordinate 618,468,450, forward strand.
ACATTTCACTCGTACAAAACCATAGAAGTTCCCCTGTTATAGTTAGTTCAGCTAACTATAACTCGCGCCCCTGCAATGCACTGCCGATGACGTCACATATTACATCACTCATGACATGGTCAGTGACATCACTGATAATATCACTGATGACATCTCAAATTGCATCACTAATGACATCACTGATGACATCATCCAGTGACTGTGTGTTTCTGTAAAGTTTAAATATGTTTAATATATATAGGGAAAGGTGCATTAAAGAATGAGTGGGTGTATAAGTGTCTGAATGGATGATTTAGTAGGTGAATGACTGACTCTATAAGTGAGTGATTAAATGTATCTTACTGAATTCATGGGTTAGTGGCTAAACTGTGTGAATGTCTGTATCCGTCTGTCAGTTGTTGTGTAAGTGGCTGCATGGGTTTGCGTATAGCTACATGAGTGTCTACATTGGTTATTGATTGGTTGTCTGAGTATCTATATGGGTGCCTGAGTGTTTGTGTGGGTGGGGTGTGTGTGACTCTGTGCATAGATGTGTGAGTGGGTGATTAACCGGGTGCATGGTTTCAAGAGTAAATCTGTGATGGACTGTATGGGTGGGTGAGTGTGTGTATAGGTGTGTTGGTGAGTGAATGTATATCTCAGTGGTACATGAGTGAGTAACTACATATGTGAAAGGCAGTATATACGTGTGTTGGAGTATATAAATCGCTATAAGTGAGAGTGTATGATTGTGAGAGTGGCTGTATGGATGAGTGTGTGCTTGTATCAGTGATTGTATAAGAGCGTACAAATGTGCTAGTATTTGTATGAGTAATTGAGCTTGTGTGTGTATAACTGTATAGGTGAGTAAATGGCAGTGTGATTAATTATTTGAATGACTGACTGGGCGTGTGAGTACCTCTATGGATGAATGGCGGTGTGTGAGTGTCTATATAGGTGTATGAGTGCATATGATAGTCCTGTACTGAGTGACCATAAGTATGAGTGACTCTACGGGTGAGTGAGTGGATGTGTGTGTAAACGTAAGAATCAGTGAATGGGTATGTAGTTATTGGTGTTGGAGTGTCTAAGGTTTTGAGAATGGCAGTCTGTAATTTAGAGTGGGTGTATCAAAGGTTATATTAAGGTGTGAGAAGATGCATAAAATTATCACATGGATGATGTCATCAGTGATGTCATCAGTGATGTCTTTTGAGATGTCAACAGTGATGTCATCAGGGATGTCACTGACCATGTCATGAGTGATGTAATATGTGAAGTCAAGGGAGGTGGCGGTCCCCCATGCAGGTATATTTATTTTTAGAAAAAGAAGCCCGGTTGGTGGCCGTCCATGGGGTTGCGGGGGGGGGCAATGTGCTCCCCTGGCAAATAATTAATGAAAGCCCCGAAGGTGGAGGTCCCTGGGGCTTGGGGGGCCTTGGAGGCCCCCCAAACCTTTAAAAAACAAGCCCAGGCGTTGGCGGTCCCCGGGGCTGCGGGGGCCGTGTGCCAACTGCAAATATTTTATCAAAGCCCCGGGGAGGTGGTGGGCCCCCGCAATTGTATTTCTGCATGCCCCGGGGACCTGGCCCACCCGGGGCCTTAACTAAAGAAGCGTTTTTTTTTCCAGCCGGAATCGCGCACCCAGCGTAAATTCGGACGATTCTTTGTTTTTAATGCTTTTTTGGGCCCTGGGGGCCCTTGTGGGACCCCCTGAGCAGGCCTAGGGGGTCAGGGTGTTTCTACCCAGGCCCCTTTTCTTTTTTTTGCATTTCTTTTTCTGTTTTCTTGTGCCTCGGTTACCGAGGCACAAGATGACTGCCAACACTTCCTGGTTTGGAGTGTTAACAATTAGAATCAAACTTGTGATCAGGAGGGTGCGCGGATCCTCCGTGCCTCTAAATATCAAAACTTTTATTTTTTTATTTTCTCAGCAACTACTGAACGGATTTACACCATTTTAAAAAAAGGATGCTTCCTGAAGCAAGCACTACCTTATTGCCAAATTTGGTGTAATTCCAATTAGCAGTTCCAGCTGTAGCCGTGTCTAAAGTTTCCTATGGGAAACACATTTTTTACCTCTATTTTTTTATTTTCTCAGCAACTACTGAATGGATTTACACCAATAATATGTTGACACTAATGAAAGATAGGATGCTGCAAGTAATTAGTCAAAGGAGTGACGACATATGAAAATAAAATCAGAAACATTATTTGAATGTAAATAGTCTGCAGTACAATTCAGTATGGGTGATTCCCCCAACTACAAACTTCTGGTCCAACTAAATATTGAATAATAAACAATTTCAGCTCATTAAAGTTCAAAGGCTGACTAAATCCCTTAAAGTTCTAAAAACCTTTAATACATATTTATTACTTCATAAATATCTAAAATCTGATTTGTTGTGCAAATTGTTGAATCTATTTATAGAAGTCTTAAATAAGTTTTATAAATAAATTGCTAAAAACCTTAATAAGTATGTATCACCTCATAAATACCTAAAATCAAGTTCAATATATACTTCATTCTATTCTTTGGTGCACACTCAACTGAATATCATTAAGCCGTCAATAACAATGAGATGCATGAGGCCTCAATGGGTCAGATGTCTCTTCTGCCATAAACAAAGTGCTCGTGCTAATGAATGTGTAAGTTAAAAAAAACTAAAATTTACATGAGAGGAGGTCAGGCATGTCCATTTCAGTATGTTGAAAATGTGCTGTAGTACATAAGATGTCATAAGAGTAATGGGATTGGGCTGCTTCTAGGCAGGTGAAAAATTCCTCACTAGAGTTTAGCCCGTTTGGCATCTTAGTGTCTTACTCGAGGATATACCTTGTTTCTAATCTTCTCAACAGGGCCTCTCAGTCACCACCCCGTCTGAGTGGAGGATCCATATCCACCACAAAATCCAGGCTGCTGCCATGGATCTCCTTAAACTGCCTAGCCACTGGATAAGATGCGTCATTGATGCTGATTGCCCTCATGTGCTGGAGTATACGCTTGTGAACCTGCAACTTGGTGCTACTGACATATTACAGGCCACATGTAGACTCCAGCACATAAACGGCAAAGTCAGTTTTGCATGTCAACCTCTTAGATATAACTGAGGGCGTATCATGAAACGGAGTTTTGTACGATGTCTTACTCCTACCTAGTTTACCTGCCTAACATAATGAACATCTGACAAATCCTTTGGTGGATTGCAACCATGTACTAGTGGTCACCACCTCAGGACTGCTCTTAAAAAGCATATCACTCATAGAACGTGCTTTTCGGAAAATGATCTTGGGAACCTCTGTCAAAGATTTGCCAATCACAGAATCATTACGTACAAGGAACCAGTTTTTAATAAAGATCTTGTGTAAAGTACGATGTTGGCAACTGTATATCATAATTAATCTTGGAGGTTCGGCAGTTGAAATCGGTGCAGTTAGCATTTCACCTGATCTGGGTCTAAGACCTAATGCTAACGATCTAGAAATGGACTTAGTTTTCTTGATTGCCTTATCAACCACTTCAACAATATAGTCCCTAGCCAGGAACCTTTGTTTACTGTCACTCTGTGCTTTAAGACAGTCCTCTTCCTATGTAGTATCTCACCATAGGGGATGCTGGGTATCAAATGGTCAGGGTGATGACTTGTGGCCTGGTGCGCCGTGTTGCCCGCTGTTGGCTTGTGGTGCAACCTGGTGTCCTGTCGACCATCCTGGATGTACCCTTCCACATCCCAAAAATTGACTGATTCCTGGCTGATTTGTGCTGTGAACCATAAGTTTAGGTTGTTGTTATTGATCTCATGAATAAACAGAGCAGCTGCTGCCTCAGAGTCCTTCCAAATAAGAAATAGATTGTCTATGTAACGCTACCATACAATTACATTGTCAGTAAGAACTTTTTCAAACCTTATGCTGAGGACTTGCTCCTCCCACATCCCCACAAGCAGACAGGCATAACTGGGGGAGATGCAAGCCCCCATAGCAACACCGCTCATTTACTGAAAAACCTGGCTCTTAAACAAAAAGTAAATATTGTTTAAACAAATTGAGTTCATCTCTAAAATCATTTTGTTGTGGTTCAACATACACAAAGGTTTGGTACTTAAAAAGTGTTCAACTGCCTTAATGCTGTCCAAATGGTGTACGCTTGTGTATAAAGCAGTGGCATTGAGGGTAATCAGTAGATAGTCATCTTGCCATATCAGATTGTCAATCTTCCTCAGGAAGTCCCCTTTGTCCTGCAGGTATGATGGCAACTGTTTAACATGCTCCTGCAAGAAGTAGTCGATATATATCGCGGGGTGTTTCCATGATACTGTTCCTTGCTGATATAATCGCCCTACCAGGGGGCTTCACTGAGTCCTTAGGTATCTTGGGAATTAGATAAATCACAGGAATTACTGGATGGATACTTTAAGTAACTTAAATTCATCCATACTTAACAGTCCGGCACTCTTCCATGATAACAACTTTGTGTGGAAGTCGCTCCATGCTACTCTGACGGTTTTCCAATCACTGCGTCTGTAACATTGGCGATCATTCAAATGGGAGAGTGCTTCCTCGAGATACATTTTCCGTGGCCAAAGGACGACATTTCCACCCTTATCAGATTGACGAATGATCACATTGTCATTACCTTGCAATTTCTTCATTAAATGCCCATACAGCTGTTCTGATGTGGGTATCTACGCTGCGCACATAGTGTTGACATATTACGTTTTTTAATTTGACTAGTCACCAGTTCATTATATATGTCAATATTATCATGCAACATGATTGGGTTAAAGGTGGATCTGGGTTTGAATCGTGTTAAACCAGGCATATCCAATTTAGGAAAGAACTGCGAGCCCGCCATCCACACTTTCCTCACGTAATTCATGTAGGTCACACATCAGATCATAATCCTTTACTTTGATAATAGGCGTGCTAAGAATTCCCAAAAGTGCCACTGTTTGTTGTGTTCTTTGTTCAGTATTGTGCAATGCATGAAATTTGCGCAATTTAAGTTTATGCGTCTACTTGTACAAATCACTGCGTGTCTGACCGTAGTTAAAATGATTGGCTGGACAGTAGGATAATCCGAGTGCTAAAATCTTTTCTTCCAAGTCAGTAAGCTGCATGTCAGTAAGGTTGATTATAGAGAGGGGGTCATTGGTGGAACAGTTCATTTGCAGTTTCATTTCTTTTGTGGGTTTTGTATTTTGATTTACTTCCGCTGTTTAAGATTTCGGCATTCTCTTCGCTCATGACGCTTGAGGTTTGCCCTCTCTGTAGTTTTTGATTTGGTGCTCGGGCCTTAGTGTTTGACGTCCGTCCTGGTACAGGCAGTCCACTTCCTGTGCCAGTGAAAGTTTTGTAAACCCCAACCTGAAGCTTGCAGAGGCCTGTTCATTTTCTGATTCGCTGCCTGGCACAGAGCTCAAATCGGACATTGATGTTGATGATTGTGCAGTATCACTAGTATCTGTTGGAACTACCAGTGCTTGTGCAGGTTTATTGGCTTTTTTAAGGAAATCAAACTCATTTGCAAACGTAAAAATCTGCCCGTTCTGGTAGTCCAATTTATCCCTTTGAAACTTGTAAGCCTTGCGCTTCTTGATTACATCTTCTTCTTTCAATAAGCATGTAAGCGTTTCCTCAACATATTTTTTCTCCAGTTCAGATGTGCCCATTTTGATGATCTCATCATTTAATTCATCTATTTTATTCAAAATATATATATATATATATATATATATATATATATATATATATATATATATATATATATTACCTACTGGCGGTCGCCAGTAGGTAGTTCTAGTTAGGACCTATTTTCCATAGGAAATCCGCAACCTTCTATTCCCAATAAGTCTGGCGCCGGTTGACGAATCCTCGCGAAATTTTCCAAACTTTTGGCCAGCTCTACTTCGCTCCTACCCTGAAAGTTTTGTGGTGATTCGTCAAGCGGGGGCTGAGAAAAAAGGGTGATCCCAAAACGCATTTTCCCCATGCATTTTCCCATAGGATCTGTTGTCGCAGCTACAGCCCGAACCGCTGAACGGAATGACACCAAATTTGGAAAAGAGGTAGTCCTCAGTTCAGACTCATGCCTTTTTGCATAAATGGTGTGAATCCGTTCAGTAGTTCCTTCGAAAATTTGAGTTAAACGTACATAAATATCTATGGCCGGGGAGGATCCGCGGACCCTACCCGCACCGTAAGCGCACCCTCCCCGAACCAAGCGTGCACCCTCCCGATCGCACGCTGAATACTAATTGGCTGTCGAGTGTCTCTCTACATTCGAAACCAGGAACTTGTGGTGATTCGTCAAGCGGGGGCTGAGAAAAAAGGGTGATCCCAAAACGCATTTTCCCCATGCATTTTCCCATAGGATCTGTTGTCGCAGCTACAGCCCGAACCGCTGAACGGAATGACACCAAATTTGGAAAAGAGGTAGTCCTCAGTTCAGACTCATGCCTTTTGCATAAATGGTGTGAATCCGTTCAGTAGTTCCTTCGAAAATTTGAGTTAAACGTACATAAATATCTATGGCCGGGGAGGATCCGCGGACCCTACCCGCACCGTAAGCGCACCCTCCCCGAACCAAGCGTGCACCCTCCCGATCGCACGCTGAATGCTAATTGGCTGTCGAGTGTCTCTCTACATTCGAAACCAGGAACTGTTGGTGGCCATTTTCTGCCTCGGTAGAAGCAAGGCTGAAGATGCAAGGGGAATAAGTGTGTAAAACATATAAAGGGGGCAGAGTGGAAATACTCTGACCCGCTAGAGGTGTTTAGGGGGTCCCAGAAGGAGCCCCTGGGGCCCCCTTTTAAAAAAAAAAAAACAGCGAAATGCGCGCACAGTGCGCGCATCCTATCGCGTTGGGTACGCGGATCCACGGAATTTTTTTTTTAAAAAGACAAGAATTAATTGGTTGCATGACTACTTTGTACACTGAAAGGTAGGGTGCATATTTCTGTTTTTTAAAGGTATGATTCTTATTGGTTAACAAAAACAGATTGTAAGGAACATTATATATGATGAGCTGATATGTTGAAAAGTGAAGGAACATTGTGTGCTGAACTTCTGACCTGTGTGCTTAGTGCAGTGTTCCATGACCTGTTTCTATGGTAACAGGCAGAAGGCAGATTGGGGGAAGGGTTGAAATGTCTTTCAGTTGGAAAGGGTTGAAATGTTTGACCAATAGAAATGTGTGTTTGCTTTTGAGTTTATGTGCGAAGGATTGTGATTTGATGTTTACATGTATATGTGTGGAAAATGAAAGGGAAACTTTTCCATTCTTTGCTTTTGCTGAGAGGTGCACAGTGCAGAGATTCTGTAAAAGAAAATATGGTGAGTGACTGATATACTTCTTAATCTACAAAATAACTTGAAAGATGAGTTATTTAATTGTGAGGGGATGTATGTAGACTATTTTGATTTTAATCAGACTAATGTATTTCTCCTGCTAAAGTGTAGGGAGTACATTTTTTCTCTACAATCTTATTGACAGTGTGTGTACATGTAGAAACCATTCTGTGATAAGCATTTATGTTTTTCATTTGTCTGCAGACAGATAACTGTGCTGTTTTTATATTTTGGTAGAATTAGAAACCAGTCATTGTTTATGAATTTGTGAAATGTTATGTTTCTATACTAAAATGTAGTACTACTTCTAGATGAAGAAATGTGTTTTGGTATAGTGCAAGGGATAGTGTTGTTTGTCACACAGTGAGTCTGTGTGCATTTGGGAACCACTGTGAGAAAAGCATTTGGTAACATTGTGTATTTGCTGACAGATAACTGTTTTAACCTGTCATGTTGTGAAGTTTTAGTAGCATTAGAAGACAGTTATGGCTTATGATTTGATTAAATGAGTCAGGCTTTGACAGAAAAGTGCAGTCCTGAAATATGTAGATTGTGTGCAGTTCCCTTACCACTTGCACTGTAGTGAATGAGTTTTGGTAAACTCCTAGGGATAGTGGTGATTGTCTAGAATCACAGTGTGAGTTAGTGTGTTTTTGGGATCAGTGTGAGAGAAGCATTTGGTGACATCATGTATTTGCTGACAGATAACTTTTTTAAAACCTGTCATGTTGTGAAGTTTTAGTAGCATTAGAATCCAGTATTTGCTTATGCATTGATTAAATGAGTCATGCTTTGACACTGATGTGCTGTACTTAAATATGTAGATTGTGTTCAGTACCATTAACTCTTCTAGACTAGTGAATGAGTTTTGGTAAACTCCTAGGATAGTGTTGATTGTCTAAAATCACACTGTGAGTCTGTGTGCATTTGGGTAAGGATTGTGAGAGAAGCATTTGGTAACATCGTGTATTTGCTGACAGATAACTGTTTTAAAACCGGTCATGTTGTCAAGTTTTAGTAGCATTAGAAGCCAGTCTTTGCTTATGCTTTGATTAAATGAATCAGGCTTTGACACAAAAGTGCAGTCCTGAAATATGAAGATTGTGTGCAGTTCCCTTACCACTTCCACAGTAGTGAATGATTTTTGGTAAACTCCTAGGTTTAGTGGTTGTTGTCTAGAATCACACTGTGAGTCTGTGTGCATTTGGGAAGCACTGTGAGAGAAGCATTTGGTAACATTGTGTATTTTTTAGCAGATAACTCTTTTAAAACCTGTCATGTTGTCAAGTTTTAGTAGCATTAGAAGCTGGTTTTTGCTTATGCATTGATAAAATGAGTCAGGGGTTGACATTAAGGTGCAGTAACATGTACTATTCTGTTGACTGTGGCAGAACTGAAATTTTAAAAGTTTTACCTAAGCACTGTCCTAGAAGTAGTCTGAATATTTAGTCAGTTTCTAAGAACCAAATTGATTGCTTCAAATGTCTATGCAGTATGCATGTAGTGTTCTAACATACTATACACTTGTCTTTTACACCTTCAATTCCCTAGTCAGTATCCATACACTTCCAGGAAACACCCTGTCACTTCCTTTGCAGTCCTCTAGAGACCCATTCAACAGCATGTACTAATCCATTCACTGTGCCAAAACCCAAACACTTATAAATTCACCACGACACTCTCTTTCCAGTACTCTAATGATTCAGTCACTGCCAAAGTATTCATGCACTGAGCCAGGTCCTAGCACATGGACTTCTTCAAACCCCTATCCACTATGCATGCAGTCCTCTAACCACCTACACACTTGTCTTTCCCACCTTCAATTCCCCAGTCAGTATCCATTCACTTCCAGAAAACACCCTGTCACTCCCGTTGCACTCCTCTAGTGACCTATTCAGCATCATGTACTAATCCATTCACTGCGCCAAACCCTAATAAATTCACGCAGGCACTCTCCTTGCAGTACTCTAATCATTCAGTCAGCACCCAAGTACTCATCCAGTGACCCAGGCCTTAGTATATGGACTGCTTCAAACCTCTATCCACTATGCATGCAGTCCTCTAACCACCTACACAATTGTCTTTCACACCTTCAATTCCCTAGTCAGTATCCATACACTTCCAGGAAACACCCTGTCACTCTCTTTGCAGTCTTCTAGTGACCCATTCAGCATCATGTACTAATCCATTCACTGTGCGAAAACTCAAACACTTATAAATTCACCAAGATACTATCTTTGCAGTACTCTAATCATTCAGTCAGTGCCTAAGTATTCATGCACTGAGCCAGGCCTTAGCACATGGACTGCTTTAAACCCCTATCCACTATGCATGCAGTCTTCTAACCCCCTAGAAACTTGTCTTTCACACTTTCAATTTCCTAGTCAGTATCCATACAGTCCAGCAAACATCTTGTCACTGCCTTTGCACTCCTCTAGTGACCCATTCAGTACCAAGTACTAATCCATTCCCTGTGCGAAAAGCCTAGCACTTATAAATTCACGTAGGCACTATCCTTGCTGTACTCTAATCATTCAGTCAGTACCCAAGTAGTCATGCAGTGAGCCATGCCTTAGCACATGGACTGCTTTAAATGCCTATGCAGTATGGATGCAGTCCTCTAATCACCTACACAGTTGTGTTTCACACCTTCAATTCCCTAGTTAGTATTCATACTCTTCTAGCAAACACCCTGTCGCTCACCCAGTGTGTCTCCTTATAGTACTGTAATCATTTAGTCAGTTAGCATGTAGAGTTTTAGTGAGGTAGGCTTTAGGGCATGAACTGCTTCAAAGTAGTATGCACTATGCATGTAGTGTTTTAACCATCGTCACGCTTGTGGTTCAGGGTCATAGTTTCTTAGTCAGTATTTATATAAAATGTGTTTGTACAGTAATGGAATAGTATAATTTTGAAAGTTATTAATATTCATTTATTCGTGATTCTTTTTTACAGATACAGAATAGGAGTGTTTCTCATCTGTTTGCACTCTTCTCGTGCAAGATTGTTCGGATGAAGGGTCCTTAGGTGTTTCATCATACTTGCCGTGCCGTACGAGTATTTCTTGTTAGGATCCCCTTGTGACAGAACTCTTTTGCAAATCTTGCACGTGACCAAGGTGGCATTGGTCTTTGTTTGCCCCTTGGGAAAAGTAAAACATTTCCTCACCACTGAAGAAAAACGTTGTGGGTGTGGTGCCTTCTGCAAAAAATGTTCCTCAGATTCGGTAAATATTTTAAAGCGGCAACGTTTACAGTTTTTGTAAGTTAAACTTACAAATTGTTGTGAGCTGTATGTATTTGATATATCTGTGATTTGTTTCTTGTGGTATTTTGATGAGAATAGCATGTTTTTTTTTTTTAACAATCTTTCTGATTTTCCAGGTCTGTCGTCCACATCCATGGTCCCCACAGGAGTGTTCCGCCTTGTTGTTTTGTATTATTGTTGATACATTTTGTTTATTAGTTTATCGTTCATATATATGTTAATAAAAAAAGAACGTTTGAAAATAGTTTATCGCTTACATATTTATCATTATAAAAAATAAAGTTTGAAAAAAAAATTAATAACATTTTTGGTTGTTCTCTTAACTGCTATGTGACTCTTTCTTGTTCGTATTACTGTTATTTGAAGGAGTCCACCATGGTGTTAAATTTTGGGGCACTTATCGCTGGAATACTGGTGATATCTGCAGTTTGCACCAACTTATAGTGAATAGTGTGTTAGATTTATCTCAACTTTACTTCCGTTAAAGTGCTGATAATGAAATGGAGACTAGCCGTTCCTGTGCAAAAAGACACGAGGTGCACCTTTCCGATTTATTCTAAATACTAAAATCCTGTATTGAATTGCACTGAGGTATTGGCTGCACTTACAGTGTACACACAAAATCTATGAAGAAGTCTCATTGTATTTATATTGATTGGGAATAGTGCGTCAGGTGCTGGATCTTGACGAGATACACTGCTCAGTTCGTATATTGTTCTGCACACGAAAAAAATCACATCACAACTTTCACACCAATTGCAATGCGAAACAAATTCCAGCGATAAGACACGTTAGCACCAGGGATTTTACACATGCTTTCTGCTGGTGTTAAGCAGGACAACTACCTGCACCATGAAAGGGAACACAGCCAAGAGCCACACCAGAACACCCACAGGTGCCATAGAGTTAATGAGCATGATACAGGGATATCCATGAGGGCCAGAAGACTCATCTCAACAACTCCAGGACCGCCAATGCCCCCCAAACCCACATCTTAGCAAGTGTGTCCCTGTGGTCATTGTCTTAGCATGATAGGCACGAGCCCTGCAACATCACAGTGTGCTGCCACCTCAGCGTTGGCAGTGAGCCTGGACGTGTAGCTACGCATGTATCCTCCTGCTTGTACAACTGGCGTGTGCTGGTCTGGGTTTCACAGGTCAGTGCAGGGGTGTTCCTATCCGGCAAGGGGAACGGGGTGTCTCGGACATGTCTGCGTACAGGAAGTGCGGTAAGTGTGTCTCTGTGTTCTGGTGTGGCCTGCTACAAGAGCCGCAGCAGTCAATGTTGTAAAGTGGCATGCACCACCTCCAAACGGCACTGTGATGGTGTAGTTGGAATGTAGCAGGACATGCGCAAATAGGCATTACAATGGTGTGCCGTACGAGTGCACGAGATACAACAGCGCAACATACAAAAGTGTGGAGGCTCGTGGGAGGGAGGAGCAGCTGTTTGGCAACATAACACACAGTGAACTCGACCATGTGCCGCATGCTGGGCATCTCATCCATGATGACCACGGTCGCAGACATCCCACAACACCAACGACTGGCCTTTGTACACATCCTGTATGAATGCAGCGTGGTTTTCACCTCTATGCTCGTTCAGTGGTGTGATGTTGGTGGGTTGTGCGACTTGTGCTCCTTGTTGGTGAGTTTCATTTTGGCCATTGTTAGTCTATATGTGTGTTGTACTTAATTGTGCATGTGTACCATTCTGCCCATCTCTCCCCCTCCCCACACTCCCTGCTTCTTCCTCTTCCTGGTGCTGTTGTGTCTATAATTTTGTTGCTCCACACATAAATACATGTAAAGAATAAATTAGAATAGTTCCTTGATTCTTTTAGGTTTCAAAACTTCTCCATTGGTTTCTTTTTAATTTTCCATATGAACCGTTTTTTTAATATTCAACAACACATAGAAGTCAGAAGTGCAACGTATTCTATCAACACACTTTCTAGAACATTCTACAACACGTGCAGGTTAAAAGTTCATCATTTTTTTAAAACTTAACGATATTTTTTTGCAACATTTTCTTGAACATTTAACGACATGTGCAGGTTAAAAGTTCACAATTGTTTTAAGTTCGAACAGTGCCTTCCAAATGCAAGAAACAGGTGTGGTTGAGCTGAGCAAATTTTATCCTATGATATGTACTCCACGTTGAAACTGCTTTTTCTTAACCAATCACAAAGATGCTTTTCTACAAAACTAATGTGCACCTACTTTTAAAAAAGAATGCTTTTCATGATATCTTTAGAGATAAGTTATAGATAGGAATTAGCATTTAAAACACCTTTGAAATTCACTGAAAAATCCATAGGTTTCATGCACGTTATAGTTAGCAATTGGCATTTAGAAAACCTTTGAAATTCACTGAAAAAACCATAGTTTTCAGGCACGTCATAGTTAGGAATTAGCATTTAAAAAACCTTAGAAATTCACTAAAAAACCATAGGTTTCAGGGGCGTAATAGTTAGCTGGACATTTCCCTCATAGAAAACCCTAGAAATTCCCCTGTTATAGTTAGTTCAGCTAACTATAACTCGCGCCCCCGCAATGCACTGCTGATGACGTCACATATTACATCACTCATGACATGGTCAGTGACATCACTGATGACATCACTGATGACATCTCAAATGACATCACTGATGACATCACTGATGACATCATCCATTGAGTATGTATTTCTGAACAGTTTTAATATGTTTAACATATATAGGGAAAGGCCTATTGAGGAATAAGTGGGTGTACAAGTGTGTGAATGGATGATTTTCTAGGTGCGTAACTGACTCTATAAGTGAGTCATCAAATGTATCTTACTGCAGACTAGTGACTAAACTGTGTGAATGTCTGTATGTGTCTGTGTGTTGGTGTATAAGTGGCTGCATGGTTTTGTGAATAGCTATATGAGTGTCTATATGGGTTATTGATTGGTTGTCTGAGTATCCAATCCAATCCAAATTTTCTTTATTTCGGCCGATTAGGCCATAAAAGATACAATCATACAATATCATTTAAAACAGTCACTTAGAATAAAAACAATTAATAGAGTCAATAAAATCAGTATACAAAGGGTTACGGACATATAAGCAGTGGAATTCATTAAACAGAACTTTCATTAATTAATTTAGACCTTATCTGCCACATAGCCATTAAAAATTTTGCAACTGCAAAGACTATATGCGGATCAGTGTTCGTTTTCAATATTCTGTACACCTGCAGATGACTCCTAATGCCCAGGTTTCTGCATAGCGGAACTAGCCAGTATCTTCTTGGTCTATTATAAGCTGGGCAAAAGAACACAATGTGAGTTTCTTCCTCATCATGGATGCAGCAGCCTGGACAGATTTTATCATTCTTTTTTGTCCAATTGTGGGTAAAAATTTTAATAGGGAGAGTCCCTAGCCTCCATTGTATGAACAGTTTTCTAGATAAGATGGGGAAAATAATGTCCATAAAACCCTCAAACTGATAAGAGTCCTTGAAGATCAAGAATCGATCAGTCAGGGACCCTTTGTTAGGTGCAGAGACCAGGGAGGCATAACGTTTCTCCCTGTATATGCCCACAAGGCGTTTGCGAGAAACCCCATGACAGCCTTGCTCAGGCGACTCCCATAATTCGGGGAGTCCTAGCCGATGAAGTTCTTTCTTTATGGAGGCTAGCCAGGGGATTTTATCGCAAAAATTCAGATTCATGACATGTACAAGCTCTTGCCTATAATGTAAAAGCTCAGCAGTAGACCAGAGCCTGTGCCAGAACCTTAATGGCATAGGTTCCAGGTCATCTTTTATAGAGGGTAGGCCCATATCTAGTCATAGGGGAAGAAGGGGTGTACCTCGGGGGAGGGCCAGGAGACGCCTTAAGAAATTATTTTCTACATTAATAATTCCTGTGCCCGCCTTGTATCCCCAGAGTTCTCCACCATAGGATGCAGCTGCTTTGGCTTGAGACTTGTACATTTCAACTGCCGGGCTAATTGGTTTATAGGTGGAAGAATTTGCCACCTTCAGAATTCCCCCTGACAGTTGGGAGAGCTTTAAGCGACTGATTGCTACATGAGGTTCCCATTATAGGTTCTCATGCAGCGTTACCCCTAGATACTGAAAGGTTTTTACTCTCTCCAGTGTTACTGAACTCAGGGATGGGTTTGGTCTAGTTTTGGCTGTGGGATTAAATATCATAAACTTGGTCTTCCCTGTATTTATTTCCAGGCCATGTTGGCTACAGAAAAGGCCAAAGCCATCTAAAATCCGTTGGATCCCCATCGGAGATTTGGGCAGCAGGAGGGTATCATCCGCAAACATAATAGCCGGTACCCTCCTGCCGGCCAGAGACGGGGCATCATTATCATGAACATTGTCAAGATATGCAATTACGTTGTTAACATAGAGGCAGAACAGGGTTGGGGCAAGGACACAACCCTGTCTAACCCCTCTATGAACTGGAAATTTAGATGTCAGCGCACCCGTCCTTCCATACCTGACCTGTGCAAAATTGTTTTCATGGAGCCTAATAATGGCATTTAATAAGTGGAGTGGGACTCCCAGCCCCGTTAGCGTCTCCCATAATTTCTTCCTGGGGACCAGGTCAAAAGCTGACCTCAGGTCCACGAACACCATGTACAGCCTTCCCCTCTCAATACTCACAGTTTTCCAATATAGGAGTACGAGGCGGAAGATCTGGTCCATGGTGGACGTGTTTTTCCTGAAGCCAGCTTGTAGGGGGCTAAGAATTTTATTTTCCTCCATCCACTCCGTGAGGTGGTTTAGGAGTAGGCGAGAGTACATTTTTTGGGGGACATCTATGAGACTTATTGGCCTGTAGTTGGCTGGGAGTAGAGGAGAGCCCTTTTTGAAAATGGGCACTATCTCAGCCCCCAGCCAAGTACAAGGAATCTCCATCCCACCCAGAATGGCATTAAAAAGGGTGAGAAGATAAGGGCCCCATATGTCTGGGTGTGAACAAAAAAGATCGCCAGGCAACCTGTCGAGACCAGGGGCCTTCCCCCTCGCCAGGGCTAGAATAACACTGACCACCTCAGAAAGAGTAAATTCCAAGGCTGGTGCTGGGGCAGGGGCAACAGTAAAAACCCTGTCCCTGCCACCGACATTTTGAGGTGGTTCCTGGTATAGTTGGCCAAAGTGGGCCTCCCAAACAGATGCTGCAATATTTGGCTCTATTGCAGCTTTGGGATCTGCCAGGCCAGTATTCACCAGGGACCAAAATTTCCTCAGATCTTTCGCTTCCAATGCTGATGTTAAATCCTGCCATTTATTCCAGTCCCAGTCTGCTCACGCCACTGCCATGGTTTTCTTATAAATCCGTCTAAGCTCAGCAAGTTTGCGCTTGTCCGAACCTTTTTTAACACACTTCAATAGTTCAGACTTAATCTTTTTACAAGATGCATTATACCAGGTTGGGGTTCGAGTTATTTTTTGCCTTAAAGGTAACACTGGGTAAAAGACCTCGCCTAAAAGGGCCACCAGTTCTTCATGGATTTGGGCTAGTTTCTTGTTGAATTCCAGGTTTCTTGGCTGCGAGATTAAAATGTCCGTTTCCATTAGCTTCGGGAGTGCTAGCCGATAAATTTTACTTAGGGACTCTTCTGAGCTCGCCAGTTTCCCCCATTTAATCCTACGTCTATTAGAACTGATTAGCAAGTTCCCAGGATCTTGACTGGGCTCAACGGCAAGTGATCGGGCAGCACCTTTGTGGTGCGCCATATACATTACAAGTGCATTATGATCTTGAAAGAGGCAAATGTCACTATTGGCTATCAAGGAGTCCCAGTCGCTCGTATCAAGTTTGTTGGCAATGCCAGCGACATTCCAGGAAAGAACCTTTAAAGAGTCGTGAGACGGTTCTGGATCATCTCTACCAATTTTAAGCGGGGCAGCTTCCGTCGATGAAGCCAAAGACATAGGCAAAGATATTTCCAGAGTTGATGGTTCCATCGGGTCTGCTTTATGATGTGTGGAGACTGTCAATTTTAACTTGTTATTAGTACAGCATAATATAGTCTTGGATAAATCAGTTTCTTGACCATGGGGGTTAATAGATGTCAGGTTCTCCCCACGAGGGGCACCATGTTCTTGAGTGGCGATATCTATTTCGCATCCACCGTGCCCCTGACCCTTAAAAAGTCAATCTATCTGTTCAAGACAGCTGTATCTATTAGGATGTAGAAAGTTACCAAAGTTGGTACTGGGAGCGTTACAAGTGGGCCTGACTCTACGGCCATCAGCAGCAGATCCGACCCGGGTCCAACCATTGTCATTATTCAAAATTGGATTATGGATGTTGGGATAAAAATATGACAGGTGGACCACTTCGATAGATGTAGATCCTATGTTCCCAGTGCAATTGCAAATATAGGGCACAATTTTGGGGTTCCTAAAATTTACAATTATGCAGTCACCAACACATTTCTTATCGGTATAACCGATCCATGGAACTCTTCTTACCATGAGAATTTCTCCCTTAGAATTAGGAGGTAATGGCCTATGGATGTTTAGCCAGCTAGTGACCTTGTTGTGTAAAGAGTCGTAAGGTTCCACCACACTTCCCTCGAGCGAGGGTACTCCCTTCAGAACAACAGAATAGGCAGCAGCCTCGGGAGGCAAATTTATTACTTTGCGCCAGTTTTGATGGCTGTCTTGCCTACCTGTAAAGTTCCTTACATCATTTGATAATTTTTCCTGATCAAGACCAGAGGCCGAGCCGAATAAATTCGGCCTGCTGGTAAGTCCTGTGATGGATTGGTGGTTACAGGGTAATGCAGGAACAGATTTTGACAAGGAAGCTAGCGGAACATTTTCCAATGAGGTAACTATGGGAGGTGCAGGAGACGAGGTAATAGGATTTGAAGGTAAATTAGAAGTCCCTATGGGGTCCCTATGGGGTCCCCAGCTACTGCATGCGTACCTACTCTTTGGTCTGCGACTAGACCTAGTAATCCCTTACGCAGATCTATTAAGCAGATTTCTATGTTGGCCAAGCGGTCTTCTATGGGAGTGAGCAATTCCCTCAATAGGGTGCGTAAACCAATAAACATAGGGTCATGCATCCCAGCAGCGTTTTGTTGACTAGGTGGATTTTTTGCCGGGGTGTGTTGGTGCAGGGCTTCGGGTTTACGGGATGGGACCAGCCCTTTGCTAGCTATGTCCTGTTTAGTTCCCCTGGGCCTAAAGGTGGCTTTAGGGGCTTTAAGTTTTCCCCCCCTTGTTATATGAGCCCTTTTTTCCATTTTCGGGATTGCTCCCTCCTTCTCCCCCTGTGTGGGCTTGATCAGGTCCTTGTTAATGCTTATGTTCAAATCAGTGACAACTACCTCAGCAGTAGTATGTGCTATGGGGCCCTTGCAATTTGGAAGAGGTAGTATACTAAGCTCTGCATGCTCAGAATTGTCACAATCAATAGAGGAGGTAATGGAGCAGTTAATATCAGATGAGACTGGTACAACGGACAACCCAACTGCCCCCCCTACAGGAAGTGATGTAGGATTTGGTGGCTTGACGGGAGTGGTAGCGTGTGCAATGGGTCCCAAGGAAGATCTCCTCACCCAGTCTATTTCTTGGGAGATGCGTCTTTCAAGAATGGAGATCTCATCCACAAGAAGAGACCCAGCTTTAGCAAAGTACGTATCCAATGTACCAGTTGGCCTTCCCGTCGCCATGGCACTCTTGCTCCTAGTTTCTCTCATAGTCATAGTGTCACAAACAGCACCTGATATATGGAGGATTGCAGACAGGCTGAGGTGCCCCACGCCCTCCCTCGCCCGTACTCGAACGGCCTCAAACGGCCCGCTCTTTGCCCGGTCTTCGCTCCGGGCGCGTTCCGCTGGCGCGTGTGGGTGATAGGCTTATACTAAGGGAGGGGTCCGAAAGGGGGCAGGCCGGGAAGAGTTACCAGGTGTGCCGAGTAAGTTGGTCAGAGAGCACCCTGGTCCTCGCAGTCCCGGCCTCTCAAGCTCCGCAACGGCCCCTCCACAGGCAGTGCAGCTTCCCCTCCGGTCAATGAGCAGCAGCAGGGCAGAGACCAGCTCCGAGGTATCCCACAGTCCGTATCAGGTTCGGCGAGCGGCTCCCGCGAAGCGGGGGCCGCGAGGAGTGGTGTTAGCAATGGGGGCGGGGCCGGGAAGAGTCACCAGGTGTGCCGAGTAAGTTGGTCAGAGAGCAACCTGGTCCTCGCAGTCCCGGCCTCTCAAGCTCCGCAACGGCCCCTCCACAGGCAGCGCAGCTTCCCCTCTGGTCGATGAGCAGCAGCAGGGCAGAGACCAGCTCCGAGGTATCCCACAGTCCGTATCAGGTTCGGCGAGCGGCTCCCGCTAAGTATCTGTATGGGTGCCTGAATGTTTGTGTGGGTAGGGTGTGTGTGACTCTGTCACTAGATGTGTGAGTGGGTGATTCAGTGGGTGCATGGTTTTAAGAGTGCATCTGTGATGGACTGTATGGTTGGGTGACTGTATGTAAGGGTGTGTTAGTGATTGAATGTATATCTCAGTTGTACATGTGTCAGTAACTACATACGTGAAACGCAGTGTATATGTGTGTAAGAGTATATAACTATCTATATGTGAGAGTGTGTGATTTTGGAAGTGGCTGTATGCGCCATAGTGGAGGCATATCTGTGTCATGTGCTGTTTGTTTTTCTGCAGGAAGACACAGAATTTGTTAGTAGTTTTATGAGTAAGTGAACGGTGTATCAAAGGTTATATTAGGGTGTGAGAAGGTGCACTAATTTCTCACATGGATGACGTCATCAGTGATGTCATCAGTGATGTCATTTGAGATGTCATCAGTGATGTCATCAGTGATGTCACTGACCATGTCATGAGTGATGTAATATGTGATGTCATCAGCAGTGCGTTGCGGGGGCGCAAGTTATAGTTAGCTGAACTAACCATAACATGGGAATTTCTAGGGTTTTGCACGAGGGAAATGTCCAGCTAACTATAACGCCCCTGAAACCTATGGTTTTTTCAGTGAATATATATATATATATATATATATTATATATATATTACCTACTGGCAGTCGCCAGTAGGTAGTTATAGTTAGGACCTATTTTCCATAGGAAATCACAACATTCTATTTGGAATAACGTTGGCGCCGATTGACGAGTCTTCACAAAATATTCCAAACTTTTGGCCAGCTCCGGTCCACTCCTATCCTGAAAATTTCACGGTGATTCGTCAAGCTCGGGCTGAGAAAAAGGGGGGTCCCAAAAGATGTTTTCCCTATGCATTTTCCCATAGGACCTGTTGACGCAGCTACAGCCTGAACTGCTGAACGGAATTACACCAAATTTGGCAAAGAGGTAGTCCTTAGTTCAGAATCGTGGCGTTTGCTTAAATGGTGTAAATCCGTTCAGTAGTTCTTGAGAAAATTAGATAGATATATCTGGGCGGATCCTAACCACACATCTCATCGTGAGATCTGATTGGCTGTCAGTACTTTTTCCAAGAAGTGTTGGCAGCCATCTTGGGACCAATATACATGATAGCACCTCATTAAAAAGCATTGCAGTTAATAGAAGATTTTAAGACTTTAGTTACATTATAAATCATTTGTTGATGGTACTGTACTCATTTTAGGAATTGTGGTGTGTTCTAAGGTGATTTTACCATGTGAAAAAGCCTTCAGCTGTGATATCATGAATCATGTTTGAGAGAAAACTATTTTCTCATGCTTTTCGCACAGAGGTTTGGAAGGTGATCTATAAGCTAAACTGAGAGCCTATTTTCTGTAAATTCACATTATCTTTCTCAGTCATGTGAGAATGAAGTCTGACATTCTCAGTAAAACATGTACATCCAACAAGGGCAGAGACTGTCAGTTGATTCCTTTGTGTTCTTCTGCAGCTTCCCAGAGTGTTCTAAAGAACAACTAGAGCGCTAACAGTCCTACTTATGACAAACGTATTGCACACCTGAAGCCATCTTGATTGGAATAAAGTGGTAAATCTTAAAACATTTAATGTAAAAAGGAACAAAATGAGGGGGTTCATTTTGCCATAGAAAGTATGATTAGTGCTGCAGAAAGAAAAATTAGGGCACATTTTGAGTGACTTCTCAAATCCTCTTCTATTTCACAAAAGAATTCTGATATGCAGACTGAAACATGCACTTTTAATACCAGCAGCAGACTTCCGTGGTGATCAGTAGCTTTACTACAGTGATCTAATGAGCAACTAGAGTGCTAACATTCAGAATGTATGGCAAATGTGTGACATATCTGAATACCTTCTTGATGGAACCAAAGTAAAAAACTGAAAGTATTTCCTACTGAGGAGACTGCAGTAAATGAGGAAATTAGGAAACTTCATAACAAATAAATCTCCCAAGATGGCCACCAGAGACAAAAGAGCCCAAATGTAGCTCAAATATTACCCAGATGTAGCCCACATGTAGCCCAATGACAGAAGTGTGCAAAACACTTACACTTATTTTTTGTGTATTTGCAGTTTTATATAGTGCAGACTTGTCAGGTATTGGAGTGCTTTACATGAGCAATGGTTACATCACACAAGATCAAATTTATTTTGGTTGTAGACATGGGGAGATTAAGTGATTTGACCAGAATCACAGAATGTTGAGCTGAAGCAGAAACTCCAACCTGGTTCCCCAGTTGCAAAGTCTGCAGCTCTGGAAGTAACAGCACATTCTCTCCCCTAGGTGCAACATTTAATCAAGTGGTCAACTGGATACAAAAACATAAAGATTACAAATAATTTAAAAGTTCTTTGTCGCTATTTGAAAACTCAGAAAATATGTCCTCATTTTAGTTTTTTAGAGCACTAACCATAATTTTGATGCAAATAAGACCCTATCATAAATGTAATTTCTAAAGGAAATGCTCTAGGTATTACAGTTTTGATTACATCAAGATGACATCAGGCGTTCCACACTTTTGTAATGAATATAGAATGTTAGCAATCTAGTTGTTCATTGGGATACTGTTGAGAGGCAGAAGCCAGGGGCACGGACTCTGAAAATTGAAGGCAGGTAGGAGAGTGCAGAGGCAACAATTTGACCACACTGGGCAGGCAGGAAGGGCAGTGGCAGCACAACAGACTATGGAGGGCAGTGGGGCTACGTGGAGCAGCACGTAGTGTGGTAAAATCTATGCACACTTGTGCGCTCCGCGCAGCCCCACTACGCGCCACCCGCCGCCCACCCGCCCTCATTGAGGGTGGGCGGGCGGCGGGTGGCAGGCAGCTTTGCTTCGCAGCGGCGTGGGTGTAGGCTGCCTGCTACGCCTACTTCGTAAACGGTGAAGCAGGCAGTGCTAATTGCACTCCGTGGGCGAAGCGTAGCACGCCGCCCACCCTTAATTTAAACCAGCAGAGCTTTTGGTCTGAAAATCAATAATATGTTTGGATTCACGTTGTCTCAATTTGAGTTCTCTCCCCCCCCCCAGGTGGTCTGGGGATATGCTCAAGAATGCAGTAGCTCAAGAGGGCACTATTAAAGTAATGATATTGTTGAAAGTGGCGTGCTACAGGGTATTGTTGGTCTTTGTTCTTTATTGCCCTCATGTGCTCAAGTACTCGTTTATTCGCTGGGTGGATGGTACTTCCGATATACTTGAGTGTACGTGGACATTCTAGTGCGTAAACCACAAATGGGGTACCACATGTGAGAAACTGTGTAATCACCTTTTTGGTGCCCCTCTCTGTGGTGAGTTATTTTCTCATATAGCTGTTTTTACAGGTCTTACAGTGCCCACACGGAAAGAACCCCCTCAGACCTTGCTCTTTTAAGGTGTTTTAGAGTGTTATGTCGCTGTGCACCAATTTGTCTCTCAGGCTGTATCTCTTTCTATAGGTGATGCTAGGTTTTTCGCTCACTAAGTGGCCGATGTTGGGGTTACACCTAAGAATATCCCAGTGTTTTGTATTTGATGGAAACATATACAATATTCAAATATACAGTTCTGTCGAGAATATAAGCACAAACATACTCCGTATCTGTGATCCCTCTCCCAGATGTAAGCTTGTGCCAAATGAATAGGCAAGCGTGAAAGAAAAATTGACGTATGTGATTATTTAAACATAGACCAAATCACCCTGGTGAAAAGTGGTAAAAAAAGAGGAAACATTTAAAGTTAAAGAATAAGACCGTGTGATACCAAAGTTGTGCCATCAGCTAAACATGCTGTGAGCATGTTAGCTTGAAAAGAGAAGGATATACCCAGTGCTTCTTAGAAATGAAAAAACTTTTTATTATTTCTAAGAAGCACTGTATATTTGAATATTATATATGTTTCCATCAAGTTGGAGAGGCACTATATAGTGTTGTATATTTAATTTT
The DNA here is from genome assembly GCF_964204655.1 of Triturus cristatus. Taxonomy (NCBI): domain Eukaryota; kingdom Metazoa; phylum Chordata; class Amphibia; order Caudata; family Salamandridae; genus Triturus; species Triturus cristatus. The sequence goes on from NC_140582.1 coordinate 618,491,362, forward strand.
TCCATATAGTACCTGTATCTGAGGTGGCTTTTCATGAAGAAGGCCTTTTGGTAAGCCAAAACGTGCGTAGAAACCACCTGGGATTTGCATTTTACTTCAAGACACAGATACATGGTATACATCATAAGCCTATCAACAAGGCCAAAATTTGAGAACATTTTAAAAAAATATATATATATTTTCAAGTAACCAAATGTATAGGACTATGTACATAAGAGTTTAATGAATAAGGCCTCATATATCAAAGATTCCTGTCCATGTGGATACTTATGAATGATGTGGATGTATGAATAGATGAATGTGGTGTGTATGAGTTTTGTTTATGTTTTTATTGTGAAAAAAATATATATCAATAAATAATATATTTGTATTTTCTTATCAATTTTGCCTCTCCGTATGTTTATTTGATGGTTTAAGATAAAATACCATGTGAAGTTACCCTAGGAATTTACAGTATGTACTCATCTAAAAAAGTCACAGGTTTATGCCCTTGTTCCCTTTCCGACAAGATAATAATAATAATAAGGCATTTATTAAGCACGCAGATACCCCAACGGGGTGTCCCGGCGCTATAGCAGACAGAGAACGGGGCAAAGCAAGGGCAATGACTAATCCTGGCCGCTGAATAGCCAGGTCTTGAGAGATTTACGAAACTCAAGTACTGACTGAATCAGGCGCAAATGAAGGTGAAGTTTATTCCAAAGTTGAGTGGCGCCCACCTCGAATGATTTCCCTCTTGATCTGGCTTTATGAAACCTAGGGGTGACAAGCAGATGTTTAGTGTTAGACCGTAAGGATCTGGAATGACAATAAGGACAAAGTCTCCTACTAAGGTAGGCCGGCCCTAAACCTTTGCCTGCCCTAAAGGCTAGTGTCAGAGCCTTAAACTCAATTCGCTTGGCAATGGGTAGCCAGTGCAGTTGTCGTAATAAGGTGAGATTTGTTGTCTGAGCGGAACGCCACAGACTAAACAGGCCGTAGCGTTTTGTACTATCTGAAGTCTGCGGAGCAAGCCTAAAGAAAGACCCAGATATAATCCATTCGCGTAGTCCAGGTGTGAAGTTATCAGAGCATGGACCACAGTTTTGCGAGTAGCATTAGGCAAATAGTTAATAAATCTTCTAATAGTTTTAATTTTGCTAAAACAGGCAGCAGAGACTGTTTGAACCTGCACGGCCAGGGATAGATGTTTGTCCCATCTAACGCCCAAATTCTTGACTGAGTCCTTGGGAAGAGGGGCAGTGCCTAATTACTCGGGCCACCACAAATTAGAGGAGAGAGGAGAAGATTGGTTTAAAAACAAGATCTCGGTCTTATATGCATTGAGTTTCAAGCAATTGAGGTCCATCCAGGCCGCAATATTCTTGAGACACAGTTGAAGGGGATCAAAGGTGGTGGTATATACATCATTAAAGGTGAACAGTAGCTGAGTGTCATCAGCATATGATGTAGTTTTGATCCCGTTTTTCGAGATCATCTCAGCCAGCGGAGTTAAATAGACATTAAAAAGAAGCGGGCTCAGGGCAGAGCCCTATGGCACACTCCATTTAAGAGGTTTAACAGGAGACAAAAAGGGATAGGTCCAGACCTGTTGTTTGCGGCCGGAGAGGAAAGATGTTAACCAGTTCAATACAGTGCCCTGAACTCCAATAGACTTTAGACGGTTCAGGAGGATGGGATGGGAGACGGTGTCAAATGCTGCAGACAAGTCGAACAGCATTACAACCTCCATCTACCGCCCAGCGTTTCGAGTCCGCCATATCAATTAGGGCTGATTCCGTACTATATCCAAAACGAAACCCGGATTGAGAGTCATGGGGAAGGCCCTTTGTCTCGATGAAACCAACCAATTGCTGATAGACTAGCTTCTCTAAGACCTTCGCAGGAGCAGGTAAAAGAGAGATGGGTCTATAGTTACAGGGGGCTTCTGGATCTGCGTTGGCTTTCTTTAGGATGGGCAGAAGAAGAGCGTGTTTCCAAGCTGCCGGGTAAATACCCAGCCTAAGGGATAGATTCCAAATGAAGTTTAGGTGTGGATTAAGGAATCCCGCAAGGGTGTTATATTGTTTAGCTGGCCAAGGATCACTTGGGGAACCCGATTTGCACTTCTGCAGTTCATGGAGTGAAGTTACCTCCGAAATTTCCTCAAACTCTGAGAGCACGGAATTAGAAGCTTGCACCCGAGCACGGCCCTCAGAAGTCCGGGGATCTTTCTGTAGATCAGAGAAAGAGGCATAGATCGAGGTGATGTTTTCCTCAAAGAACTCAGAGAGTTTGTCGCACAAGCTCTGAGAGGGGGGGTGAGTGTGAGTAAGGGCAAGTGGATTAGTGAGGGATTTAACGATTTTAAAAATCTCCCTGGACGAGTTTTTAGCATTATTAATTCTATCAGCTAAAAAAATCTCTTTTATTTTTTTAAGCAGTCTGCGATATTCTTTAAGAGCTGCACGATAACCAGACTTACTTTCCGCCGAGTACGTACGTCTCCAGTTGCGTTCAAGTATTTTACATTATGACTTTTTTAGTCTAAGCTCCTCAGAAAACCAAGGTGCAGAAGGGGAAGATCGAGGGGATTTTACTGATTTTAGAGGAGCCAGGGAATCAAGCGCCCCACAGATCCATTCATTCAGGTTTGAGATGCTAACCCCAGGATCGTTGGAGGGGGCAGGCTTAGAGTTCAATGAATCCAAAGCGATTTTGCTCCAGTTCCTTCTAAATTCATTAGGAATAGAAGTGGCTTTATCTGAGCTGGTCAATTGAAATTGAAAAGGAATCAAGAAGTGATCTGACCATAAAACTGGCATGGGTGCATGAACTGTGATACCAGGGAGATTGGAACAGACCAGATCCAAAGTGTGGCCAGCCTTGTGCGTAGGAAGAGAAACATACTGTGTTAGGTTACATCCAGATAAGGTGGTAATAAAGTTGGAGCTGTACGTACAGGAGATATCATCCACATGTAAATTCAAGTCACCAAGCATAGTGAAATTAGCATAGCGTATGCTAGCTTGGGAGATGTAGTCAGCCAGAGTAGGGATATGATTAAAACTGGAGTTCGGAGGTCTATAGAGCAGAAGACCAGAGCAAGAGGTAGACGCCGAGAGCCTGATACAAAAAGACAGCCCCTCTATGGAGTCAATCCGCTCAAACTGAGATGGAGTGATCCCCCATTTAGTTTTGTAAATAATAGCCACTCCACCTCCTTGTTTCCCATTCTGCCTATTGTCACAAACTATGCCATAGTCTTCTGGGATAGCTAGAGTCAGAGCCAGATTAGCCAGGTCTCCGTCAAAAATAGAAGATCCCAGTTATTATCTGTAATAGTGTGGAAATATGGATTTTTCTGGTCAGTTATGTCCCCTATCTTGGACCCCAACGGTTCTATGTGCATGTTACAAGTACATGTATGTTCCCTCCAGTTCCAGTTATAAAGACGCAAATACATGTGCGTCCACCGTTAACATGTCCTCTTTCAGATCCGCCATGAATGGGCCGGATATTCCATTCCTAAGTACAAAAGGCCACCGCCTTTATATGGTTCACTTATGCCATTTTTACAGTCCAGGCAAGTAGGCCCTGATTTTGTCATCAAGCTTTTCTTGCTTTCTGTCTCTGAAGCTCCAGTCCGAGCCTGCATCTGTGACCATGAACTTTGTCTCATTCCCTGCGCGGCTCACGAAGCCTGACATCAGCTTGCTGCCTGCCAAGAACTGTACTTCACCTTCGAAATTATCTGCTCCGATTCCTGCCCAATGCATTCCTGTCTAGTAGTTTAAGTAAACATTCTGCCAGCTACCGAGCAAAGGCCCGGCTTCTCTGTCTTTATACAAGTAATTCATAGCCCTGATTACTATGGAAGATTCCTGCCCTCGCATCTAGTGTAGACACTTAGACGCTTGTACACGCACTAACAGTCAGTATAGTCAGTATAGAATAAGATTCTACTCTAAGAGACCTTTCTTTTGGATAACATAGTTCTTTAAACATAGGATGTTAGATATGATTTGGGATTAGGTTGACTTGACCCTCCAGACATCTGTCGCCACATGTAGAGCTAAATGTCAAGTCCCCTCCACCCCCTAGATGCACGTCAATCACACGTCATGCTGCTGCGCGCGCATTCCTGTCAAGTATTTCTGCTGACATTGCGAAATTCTTTCATGTAACCGCCCTCTTATGACATCACATCTGATGACGTTCTTTAAATCACTCCCAGTTACGCCTATTTTTGCTACGCATGTGAAATGTTATCTTTGCTATCAATTGTTACGCCTCTTGTATTGGCCTCACTGTAATGCCTATTGTATAAAAGTAATTGATTGTCAATAACGTATGTACTTCACTTCCTGAACCTTCGTGGTAATGGAACTTGGAGCAACCGATTATAATCGACCATTGGAATAAAGCCCATTCCGAACCTCTAATACCACGGATTCTGCCTCTTATTTACTGAGCTATTTTATTATGTTTCTGTATCAAATTAAGTCCCGGTAATTAAATTATTTACCACATGAATGGCGCCCGAACAGGGACACTTTCTCATCTCACGCGCCGGCGGTGCGTTGCAGGCCCGGTCTCCTGCCACAGCTGGACGGACAATAACGCGTACCAGCAGGATTTCCTGTATCTCCCTCCGGTCAAGCGGGGGCGACTGAGGCTGCGATCAACACCCAGACGAGGCGGTGAGAAGTGCGAAGTATCCCGACCAGAGCCTAGCTGAGAGAGCAAGATCCGAGGTATACAGAGGCCCACCAGTTTCCGAAGTCCCAAGTCGAATCCGGTGTCCGAAGTTTTCGAGTCGAGTCGAGTCCAGTCCGGTTCAAGTTCAGTTCAGTTTCCGAGGCCTTCCGTTCCGAGCTACCCGGTGAGTACCATTACTGGGGAGGCGTTCTGGCGTGCACATAAGTTGTGCCGGTCCAGACGGGTTTGGGTACACAAATCCGGTCTGCACTGTTTCAGCAGTGTATCTGTACTGTTTAGCAGTATATCTAGTATATCAAGTATATAAATTCAGAATAATTCAGATAATGCCGAGTATTATGTTTAAGTGATTAAGTTTTCCTTAGATCGTCATCATCATTGTTTGCTCATTTAAATGTTAAATGTTAAATGTGTTAATACGTTCTGCATATTGTGGTATGAATGACTGTTTATTATCGTGTTTATTGTATTAAGTTTGTTCAAGATCAAGTATCAGATCAGTTCTCAATATGCCGCTCTTTTCGAAATTAAGATCACAACTAGAAAAGGGGTACTCGAAGAAGCTGTTCCTATTCCTCCTAGGGACACTCCAGGGTACTTCATGTATCATAAACATGGCCTAGATGCTATATTATTTCTTGATTTATGGGTAGACTACACTAAGGAATTACCAGAAAGTCAGAAGTGGCCCGCAGCTGGGACCTGGGATGCAGAGTGCATTGTGAAAGTAGAGGAAGAATTATGGAAAAAGAAAGCTAGACAATCACAGAAAGACGCCATTGAGTTATGGCGTAAAGAATCGTATAGACGTACAGAAAAAGCACGTAGACAGGAAGAGAAGAGTAAAGAGAATTCAAGTGAAGTCCGAGAAAATCTATTAATTGAAGAAGGTGCACGAGTGAAATCAGAACAAGTAGACAGACAAAGACATGCCCTTATGAAAGGTATGTATCCCCTTCTGGCCGAAGGATTACCTAAGGCTACTGCGGGGATACCAAAAGACTTGCCACCCCCATTATTCCCAATAAAAGTACATCCCAAGGGGCACCCTAGAACCGCAGAAGATGTTTTTCTTTCCTCATATTTAGATGACGCAGCTCCCGAGTATGCTAACCCCGCCCCACATAGACCATTGGCCGGGGAGGTTCAACGCCAAGATCCTGTATCTGTATCTCTGCAGCACCAAATTCCGACACCAGTTCCGGCAAGCACATCTGTTTCCACATCTGCTCCTACAGCTACTTCCATAGCTGTGTCCACACCTATAGTTGCTGTATCACGTTCAACGAATCCTTTCACGCCCGATACCCCAGATGGGGCTACGGGAGGTGCTACCAACATTTTTTCTACGCCACCCAGAATAAATAAACTTACCTTTCAAGAGTCAGCACATTCACGTACCCCCAAACTCATAAATGCCCGTACGCTTAAGGAACTTCTTATAGATTGTAGATATGACCCTGTGCCCGGCAAAGAGGACGAAATGATCATGGCATCATTACGTATCAGACGAGCCGCGGTGTATTTAGGGAAGTTACCAGGAATGACTATGCATCTAGATAATATATACCATTTTGTCCAAACAGGGCGAGATTCTGAAAGTATTAACAGAGCTATGGAATACCAGAAAGTGGAAATACAGGGGGAACTGTTACGTTTCCTCATAAATTGTGTGATCAGAAATCAAGACCGACCGGGGGTAGACCCGGAAGCAATGCAAATTCTTACCAGATGGAGCCAGAATATATCAGAAGGGAGACATGATAAGCAAAATTGTATAATAGCCATGTGCCGAAAGATCCGTAAAGAAATAGAACGCTTACACGAAGAAAGATTAGCGGTAGACCAGTTCGAGCAAAGCGAGGAAGAGGGATCAGGACTGCCCACAGGACAGTCAGAAACTATAGCCTATGTAGGTAGAGGAAGATCTTGTAATAATACTAGATGTCTTACTGACCCGATACGTCCGATATGTCTAGAAAATAACAGGAATTTTCAAACACCTAAAATAAATATGAGGTCCCCCGAGCATTCGTTCCAAGCCGCTGACAAATTACTGCGAGAACGAAGGGGTTATCATTTTCTTGATTCTATGGATGAACAAGAATTAGCTAGGTCAGCCGTTCATTGGATTGACAGTCCCGGAAAGTATGATGATGATACAGTAGCACACACATTTTTGAATCTCACCCCAGATGAACAGCGTTTAGCTGGGATTTATATGATTCAACAACTTCTTATACTATATAAAAGCCAACATTCAGATCCTGGTCCCTTACCTGATATATTGACTGAATTACTCACGAATAAATGGAGAGGTTCAGGTACTAAGTTAATTAAAGAAATACTAGAATCAAGAAAGCAGTACATTCTTTTTATATGCCCAGAACATGTCTCATTGCCCATCAAGGAAAGAACCACGTATTACATGGACAGACAGAATCCCTTACGAGAAGTGCACCCAATAAAGGGCGAGGACAATGAGTTTAAACGTGTATATGTATATACGCCCATATCGAAAATAGAATTGTTGGAAATGAAGAAAGTGGTACCCAGTCATGACAAAGACCCAGCGGGTTTCCACCGAGAAATTAAAGACATGTTACTCATGGGAGAGTATACCTATCCCGACATTATGACCATATTAAAGGTATTGATGCCTGCTGGCATTTACGAAAAACTGAAGGAAAAAGAGTGGGAAGTGGGAGACCAAAAGATAGATTGGACAGCATTAGAAAATGAAGAAAAGGCCCGAGGTCCAGGTTCGGGGCTTGGGGACAAAACTAAAGCACTACCAGGTTTACTAGTACAGGTACTGCCACGTTTATTAACCACGAAAAAGGAAGACTGGGGTGCAATCTCAGCCTGTAAACAAAAGCAAGATGAAGACACTAGTGATTTCTATGCCCGATTCGAAAAATGTTTTGGTATAAATAGTGGTATAAAAGCAAGTAGCGAGTCATACCCACATCTGTTTGTGACAAAATTAGTTGAAAATTCTTTGCCCCAAGTGAAGAATAGAGTATTAAAATTCGAGAGTACCTGGCAAGGTAATACCCCATCACAAATGCTACAAATGTTACAGTACCATTACAATAGAATTAGAGAAGAACAAGATCATGAACAAAGACGCATGAAAGACACGAAAATGAAAATGCTAGTCTCCCAGACAGTTCCAGCTGAAGGACATAAAAAGGGTACGACACATTCCGGTGATTCAGCAGGACCTGTAAAAGGGACATGCAACTATTGTAAACAGCCAGGTCATTATGTACACGATTGTCCAGTTCTGAAGCGTAATATCGCCACAGGTATTACAAAAGAAAGACCACGGCCACCTAGACAGGATCAGAATGAACAAGGAGCACCGCAGCATGCACAGTCCATGCCAGCTCCACAACAGTCTATACAGTTTGTGCCAGCCGCACCAGCGTTGCCTGCTGCTGCCACACAAACCACGACACGACAGCTGTACCAGACCGCACAGTATGACTATCCTGATTACCAACGATACGCATGAACCAGCCTAGAGAGGGAAGTTGACTTGACTTACCCCTTATCGAGGTCCCTGTAGACCAAGAAGGACCTTATGTACATAGTGAATTATTAGGTCAAGACAGAAAGTTTTTACTCGATACAGGGGCAAGTCGAACAACTATAAAACGTAGTGAAGTTCCAGGGGTACCCCTCTCAGGCTCACAGAATATTTCCCTTGGTTTTTCAGGAAAACCTATTGTTAATGAAGTGTCACAGCCTCTTCCACTTACGATAGGACCTTTGACCCGAACTACAGATTTATTGCTTACTAAATCATGTCCAGAAAACTTGTTAGGAATAAAAACACTGAAAGCTCTAGGAGCCATAATATGTTGTTCTCCAGAAGGAGTAAGATTGTTTTTACGTGATTTCAAAGGTCATTATGTGTCTAGAGACATGGATCCCCGATTGCAGACTTTACCTACACATCTATGGGCACAAGGCCCTACTGATGTTGGTTGCATGAATATTACACCATATCGAGTCACACTGAAGGCAGGAGTGGTACTACCACGAATGCGACAATACAAGTTACCCCCAGATGCTGTAATGGCTTTACTGCAAATCATTGACGAGCTCATTGCCCAAGGAGTGGTTGTAGAAACAGACTCCAATGTATGTAATTCACCGATAATTCCGATTCTTAAACGAACAGATCCGAAGGCCCCGCCAGTATATCGATTGGTTATTGATTTGCGCGAATTAGACAAATGCATTGTGCCACAATTCCCTGTGGTTCCAGATATCTCGTCATTACTGACAGCTATTGATTCCAAAGCAACATTCTTTACTGTAATTGATCTCAAAAAATGCCTTTTTCAGCGTCCCAATAGATCCGGAAAGCCAATATTTGTTCGGATTTAGTTTAAATGGACGTAGCTTCAAATTCTCACGCGCACCTCAAGGATTTACAGAAAGCCCCAGCATCTATAGCCAAGCACTGAAACGAGAACTCGACAGTATACACATGCCAGTCAACACTGCTTTGCTTCAATATGTCGATGATCTGCTGATCACCGCGAGAAGCGAACCCGAATGTGAGAAAGCATCACTGACAGTTTTACGATTTCTAGCCGAAAAGGGGCACAAGGTGTCCCCTTCTAAGCTGCAATTCTGTGTCCAGCGAGTTGTTTATCTTGGACACTCGCTGTCCAAGGAGGGAAGGCAGCTTACACCCGACCGCATTCAGTTAATAGCTAACATGCCAATACCCAAGACACAAAAGGAGGTGCAGGCTTTTATAGGCCTCACTTCATATTGTAGGCAGTGGATCCCTCAGTATGCATTTCTAGCAAAACCACTCATTCAGTTGACAACACAGGAGGCAGCCACATCGACTGTTCTCCCTTGGACTCAGGAACATACACAAGCTTTTGAAAGCTTAAAGAAAGCTCTATGCCAAGCACCTGTTTTAGCAACACCATGTTACAGTAAACAGTTTACACTCTTTGTTACAGAATGCGAAGGTACTGCTTTGTCAGTACTCACACAGGAACAAGCAGGATCACACAAACCATGTGCTTATTTTTCTAGTACATTAGATCCCGTAGCTCAGGCCCTGCCTGCGTGCCTGAAATCAGTGGCAGCGACAGCTTTAGCAATCAGACAAAGCGATGCCATAGTGTTAGGACATCCATTGACAGTACAAGTACCACATGCAGTGGAGGTTCTTGTGAATCGAACGCAAACACAACATTTGACTATAGCAAGACTTACAGGGTACGAACTCACATTGTTTCAGCCACATATAGAAATCAGACGTTGTAACACATTGAATCCTGCCACACTTTTACCTGTAAATGGAACAGACCCACTAGCTCATGACTGTATTGAAGTTATTACAATCACGACGAAACCCAGACAAGATTTAACCGATGTTCCATTGTCAGACCCAGACCTGACGTTGTATGTAGATGGTTCATGTATGAGAAAAGGTACAGGAGAACTAGTGGCCGCTTACGCAGTTACAACAGACACTGAAATTATTGAAACAAATTGCATAAATACCTTGTCCGCTCAAGCCGCAGAGCTCGTCGCTCTGACACAAGCCTGTATTCAAGCCACAAATAAAAAAGTCAACATATACACTGATTCACGTTATGCATTCGGAGTTGTACATGACTTCGGCGTGCTGTGGCGAGAGAGAGGTTATTTAACTTCTCACGGTGCCCACATTCAGCACGGACCCCTCATTCATGCCTTATTGGATGCAATACATTTACCCATTGCAATATCGATTATGAAATGCAAAGCACATACGAAAGTTACTGATATCATTTCTCAAGGCAATGATTTAGCTGACAGAACAGCTAAACAGACTGCTCAAACTCAAACATCCGACATGACAAAGACAATAGTCCCGACGCCAACACATTGTATGACGGTTAAAGATCCTACTCTTGACGTAATTGATATACAGACACATGCTACACCAGACGAAATAAAGAAATGGATTGAATTAGGAGGGATCCAAACGGATCAAGGATGGATGATGAAGGAAAAGTCTGTGTGGTTCCTTCCTGATTCAATGGTCCAAGTCATTATTAACACTGTCCATAGTCCAGCGCATCTAGGAGAGAAAGCTATGCTAGACAGCATTCAACATATTTGGTTCAACAAACATTTACGAGCAGCAGCCAAACAAAAAGTTCGTACCTGTATGATCTGTTGTCAGTTCAACCCAGGAAAAAGCATTCCCGTAGAGCAGGGTGGATTTCAGCCTCCTGATCACCCTTTTGAAGTCCTCCAGATGGATTATATCCAGATGGAACGATGTCGAGGATTCAAATATGTTCTCGTAGTTGTTTGTGCTCTTTCCCGTTGGACGGAAGCATACCCGGTTTCAGATTACACGGCCCCGACTACTGCCAAACAGTTAGTTCGAGAATTCTTCCCACGATACGGTTTACCACGTGTTGTTCACTCTGATAACGGCCAGCCGTTCTCATCCGAACTAATGAAACACGTTTCACTTTTGTTAGGATATCAGTGGAAGTTTCATTGTGTCCGACACCCCGAAGCAGCAGGTCTCGTAGAAAGACATAATCAGACTCTGAAAATTAGATTGTCCAAAATATGCAGGGAGAAAGGTGTCGACTGGGTAGTAGCATTACCAGTTGCGCTCTTTTACATGAGAATGGTAGCACACTCTCGAACAGGGCTATCCCCGTATGAAGTGATCTTCGGCAGACCACCAAATATGTGGGGGACGCCTATACCACGCAAAATAACTGATATTGACTGTAATATGCTGACAGATTATTTGGCTTCCTTGATGTCTGCACTACAATCTTGTCGTTCACAGGTAGCTGCAGCTTTTCCTGACAACACTGAAGTGAAACCCCATGACGTAATTCCGGGGGATCTCGTTTTAGTGAGGAACTTTGATCGAAAGACTCAGCTGGATCCTAGGTGGAGGTCGCCTCAGCTCGTGTTATTAACGACGAGGACAGCCGTGAAGATCGAAGGCAGGAAAGGCTGGATTCATTCAAGTCATATCAAGAAATTTCATGGACTACCAGCAGATGTGAATACCACACCTCGTGTGTCTTCACCCATTGACTCAAAACTTCCTCTTGTTGAAAGAAGTAATTCCGAACATTATAAACTAAAACTCAGGCCCAATCAGTCAAGCAATTTGATTGTTTAAGTCCTCTCCGAGGTGAAGCGGTTGAATTGTCTCTGACATGTATCCCTTGGACCTGAATAGAGATAACACCCGAAAAATGTTGAAACGACATGCGTACTGTAAATCACTGCGTAGTCATTGTACAGTGACGTTATTAATTTTATTTTCCTTAAGTCTTTTAATAATTACTGCAAGTATATTGTTGCACATATATTATCCTATTTCTAGACATGTTTATAATGTTACTGCTGAACATTCTTTTAGTGAATTACCTCCGCATGAATTGGCATATAGATTTGCGCTGCGCAATAACACTTTTATTAGTATGTTACATCATTCCCATCAGGTTAGCAATGCTACAAATTGTTGGATATGTGGCCGACTCCCTCCCTATCAGAACTATGAAGGAATTCTACCTCTCTTTCCATACCCGTTCACACACAATGGCTCCTGTGGAGCATGGTTTAGTCTAATTAATTCCCTTGATTCGAATTCTGCAGTTTATCAAGATAACTGGGTATGGGGAAATCTGAACTTAGTTTTACTTAAAGTCTGCCACCCCAACAAGGAGGGACTTCCCCAGAGAACAGGAACTGATCTAGAAAATGAAGTATATGGATTAGGTAATTTTACGCCTAATCTCCTGATCTTGAATGTCGAATCCGAAGCTAATCCAAGTTTGCCCGCCATGTCAGTATTTTCAGTAAAAGGTGAATTATGTGTGAGAAAGAATGGTTCCATACATATGGGCCATAGTAGATGCACCACTGTAATAGAATTTAGTGATCAAGGCAAGTCTACATTTAGAGCTTCCCGCCATTCCTATTTCATATGTGGTCAGACGGCATATGTACGTTTGCCTCTAGATTGGGATGGTACCTGCTACATTGGATTTCTTTTGCCACCTGTTTTCCTAGCTCCTCCTGATTATCACAGAAATACTCATTTAGTACACAATAGAGAAAGGAGAGATCTCCCAATAGTCGATTACACTGAAACAGCATGGGAAAAATACACAGATTTCAATAAAGGTCTCTTTCCCTATATAGGTACCGTTACTAATAGTAAACTGATACGTAGATTAACTAGAACCCTTGAAGCAGTAGTGAACGAAACTATTTCCGCCTTAGGCAATTTAACAGAAGAGCAGTCTGCTATGCGGATTGTTGTGCTTCAAAATCGTCTTGTCCTTGACGTCATCCTGGCCGATAGGGGCGGAGCTTGTAGGGTCATCGGATCAAGCTGTTGCATTTTCATACCAGAAAATTCGCCATCTGTATATAAAGCCATAACCCGCCTCCATAAGATTGTAAGCCAGATACACCAGAATCCAGGCACCTGGACTTGGTCCGGTTGGTTTTGGAGCGTGTTATCAGCCTGGGGATGGAGAGTTCTATCCTTCCTAGGTATTGGCCTTCTCATACTATTCAGTTGCTGCTTATGCCTGCAATGTGGACCAGCGATCTGTGGTCTGTGTGCCACATCGTGCATTCCACATCAAGATTTTCGTTCAAAATCCCGGAAGAAGAAAGAAGAACAAATGATGCTATACGAACAGATCAATGGATTGATGAAGATTGATGTCTCTTGACGGGCAAGTAGGGGACAAGGAGGGAATGTGGAAATATGGATTTTTCTGGTCAGTTATGTCCCCTATCTTGGACCCCAACGGTTCTATGTGCATGTTACAAGTACATGTATGTTCCCTCCAGTTCCAGTTATAAAGACGCAAATACATGTGCGTCCACCGTTAACATGTCCTCTTTCAGATCCGCCATGAATGGGCCGGATATTCCATTCCTAAGTACAAAAGGCCACCGCCTTTATATGGTTCACTTATGCCATTTTTACAGTCCAGGCAAGTAGGCCCTGATTTTGTCATCAAGCTTTTCTTGCTTTCTGTCTCTGAAGCTCCAGTCCGAGCCTGCATCTGTGACCATGAACTTTGTCTCATTCCCTGCGCGGCTCACGAAGCCTGACATCAGCTTGCTGCCTGCCAAGAACTGTACTTCACCTTCGAAATTATCTGCTCCGATTCCTGCCCAATGCATTCCTGTCTAGTAGTTTAAGTAAACATTCTGCCAGCTACCGAGCAAAGGCCCGGCTTCTCTGTCTTTATACAAGTAATTCATAGCCCTGATTACTATGGAAGATTCCTGCCCTCGCATCTAGTGTAGACACTTAGACGCTTGTACACGCACTAACAGTCAGTATAGTCAGTATAGAATAAGATTCTACTCTAAGAGACCTTTCTTTTGGATAACATAGTTCTTTAAACATAGGATGTTAGATATGATTTGGGATTAGGTTGACTTGACCCTCCAGACATCTGTCGCCACATGTAGAGCTAAATGTCAAGTCCCCTCCACCCCCTAGATGCACGTCAATCACACGTCATGCTGCTGCGCGCGCATTCCTGTCAAGTATTTCTGCTGACATTGCGAAATTCTTTCATGTAACCGCCCTCTTATGACATCACATCTGATGACGTTCTTTAAATCACTCCCAGTTACGCCTATTTTTGCTACGCATGTGAAATGTTATCTTTGCTATCAATTGTTACGCCTCTTGTATTGGCCTCACTGTAATGCCTATTGTATAAAAGTAATTGATTGTCAATAACGTATGTACTTCACTTCCTGAACCTTCGTGGTGATGGAACTTGGAGCAACCGATTATAATCGACCATTGGAATAAAGCCCATTCCGAACCTCTAATACCACGGATTCTGCCTCTTATTTACTGAGCTATTTTATTATGTTTCTGTATCAAATTAAGTCCCGGTAATTAAATTATTTACCACAATAGACTGAAAAATATCTGAGGCATGCTTAACCAAGGATCTGCAATTTATTAGCCCGGCTTTTAGTGTCACTTTCAAAGGGGATGGAGTGGGTTGTACGGTGCGAGGTGCATTACATCTCCACCGACAAGCGGTGCCTAGAGAAAACCCTCAATGCGAGCATACGAATTCCACCTTAGGATCTCCAAGTGTCGGAATGGGCGGCTGAGGACAGGGATTGGGCCGGAGAGAAGTCATTTCTGCGTGGCAATAGATATGCCTCTGAGCAATGGTAAAACGGGCAGGATCTCTGGTCCTGGCCGCCGTTCGGCCGTGGATGGGGGCAGAAGGGCTTTCCTTAGGCGCGCCTGCGGTGCGCCCGCTGCGTGTCGGCACCATGCTGGGAAGAAATAGGCTGATGCGTGCGAAGACTAGAGCGTCACCCTACCACAATAGCCGCTCTAGGATGCCTAGGCAGGAAGTAGGAAAAATTCCCCTGCTACGCAAGATTAAACATGCTCCCTCCACACAATCAGCATGGACTTGCTGCGGTGGACCTGGGAGTCTACAATGTCAAAGGCAACACAGGCAAGATGAGCACAAAGTCAGAAATACACAGGTACGAATAAAAACAATTTTAAAAAGCCAGGATAGCAGTCAAAGCGCTAGTGCAGCTCTGCAGCCTTACGAGCCTCAGGCTGTCTGTCCGCTGCGTGTCTGCGTCATGCTGGGAAGAAATAGGATGATACGTGCGAAGACTAGAGCGTCAACCTGCCACAATGGCCGCTCTAGGATACCTAGGCAGGAAGTAGGAAGAATCCCCCTGCTACGCAAGATATTGCTTGATGTGGCTGTGTCATCAGTTTCTTTGCCGCTGAATAATGAATTCTCTGATATTGAGCTCTCTGATGTTCTTGATCTTAGTCCTGTGCCTGGCATTTAATTTTTATATATATGATCATGCTTTCTACTGAATGTAAGTATCCTGCCGAATTCGTAATCTTCACAATCCCTGTGAAGGTTCCATTGTTTGCACTCTTTAATTTCATTTCATGTTTTATTATTCTTGTTTTCATATTTTCCATTTCTTTATTGAACATAGCCTGGTCCAAAGAATTCTCTAGGTCATCTCTAAGTGTCTTAATGTCCAGCAAGAGTGACTCTCTGTAGATCCAAGCGTATTTAACTAGAATTTCTAGCAACCTCCTAGAACTTGGCGCTGAATTTTCTGCCCACTCTTCAAGCATTTTAGGTTTGGGTTTTTCAAAAGAAGGGAAAGTGTATATCCGTAGCCCCCTGGGGACCGTACCCTTGTCAATGTAATCTTGCAAGGATATGGCCTCCCACCATTTGGATACTTCTGACTTGTGCAGTTTTTCTAATTTCTTTATTTTCTCTTCATTACTCTTGTCCTTACTCATGACAACTGGCGTTTTATTGATACCTGGTGCTCGTTCCAACAGCGATTGTGCTGCTGCTCTCCTCTCTGTGTCCTCCTCCATATTGGCGTGAAACAAATTTCCGTAATGAGTGTCTTTAAATCTCATGTCTCTGGGTGTGGGATACCTCCAACTAAACCCAATGGAACTTTCTTAAAGGGGCAACTATTTACAATTTCGAACACAGCAGCAGTAGGAACCCAATATCGATTGGGTGGGCACACTTTCTAAGTTTATGTTTACTAAGTGTGGTTTGCGCACTAGAATGTCCATGTTAACTCAAGTATCCTGGCAGTACCATCAACCTAGTGAAGAAACAAGTACTTGAGCACATGAGGGCGATAAAGAACAAAGACCAACAATACCCTGTAGCATGCCACTTTCAACAATATCATTACTCAAATAGTGCCCTGTTAAGCTACTGCGTTCCTCAGCATATCCCCAGACCACCTGGGGGGGTGGAATAGGGCATTCATATTGAGACAACGTGAATCCAAATATATTATTGATTTTTAGACCAAAAGTCCAGGGGGTTTAAATCTTGATGAAGAGCTATGAATACATTTGCATGTAGCTTAAGATGTTCTCCTGTAACCTCCTGCTTTTAGGGAATGCAATATTGTTTATAAAAATGTTTTTAACATTCTGTGTATCTGTTTTTTAACCTATTTTTTTCTTTCACTTTTTTCACTGCAGGAGGAAAAGAAGGGACCCACACTACCTCGGTAGTTAACCCTCACGGGTTCCCTAACCTTTTCTTCAGAGGCACATGGCATTGTCAAGTCACTTCAGCCAGGAGCATGCACCGTATGGTGTAAATTAGTTTGTCTCCTTTCTCTTGTTTGAAAATGGGCACAGTCCGAACACCTGATTTTATCGATACACCAAATGGAATTGTACAGTGTATTCGTGTGCTATTTATGCATGTCCATATATTCAACTGGGCACTTGCCCTTTATTTTTGACTGTGTATGATATTATGTCATACTCCGATTAGGGCCCCTTCCTTTATTAAGGTTGTATTAGTACCTTCTAGTAGATATCATGACCTGGCTTCCTTTTGCACCCTGAAGTACTCCTCAGGTATGTCACTCTACCCTTATCATGATAGTATGTGACAGGGTACGGAATTGTTCATTAGGCTAGTCCCTGTCCCTAAGGGAGACTGAGATTTGAGTACCTTCAAATCATTTTTTCATTGTTTATGAACTTTCCTTCACACATTCTGTTTTATCACTATTGTCATTGTGTTACCATTCAATTCTAATTTCACTATTTGCCTTCACAACTCATTGTACCTTGAACGTGACATACCCTTGAACGTAACAGTAAGGTTTGATTGGCATTTAAACTACGGGTATGTTGTTCTCTATGAGATGCATGGCTCTGATTGTAGAGTTACTATTACAAGATGGCCACAAACTTCATTCAGTTCTATCAGCGGTTTTAGATTCATGCTTATTTGACACATGTCAGCACCAAATTGTAATCTTCTTTCTGTTGTGAACAGATGCTTTTCCTGTTTGTTATATAAATTGAAGTTATATCTAATGCTGAACTTTCCTGAGATAAAATGTACTAATACGCCTGCTATTTTGTTAAACCTTGGAAAGGTTGCACACTACAACATGGCCACCATATTCTTGGGGTATTTCCTGTGTGCTAAGAGTTCTTTGTTTATTGTCATGGCTGTAATTTGTATATGATGCAGGCTGATCAATGGTGTTTTATGTGTAAGCAAGGATTCATTTCCGAAACGCGTAACGTGGAAGCAGATTAAAACTTTGCTGAACTGCATACCGAGAGTGTGCCCTGAGAGTGCATTATTTTCGCAACCGTGGAAGGAATTATTGGGACTTTACTTTACCGGTTGCACCACCTCTTAAGGGTCCATGGTCCGGATTGCAGCATTTGTTTGGGATATTTTATATATATATATATATATATATTCAATGAAAAAAGCATAGGTTTCACACATGTTATAGTTAGCTGGACATTTCACTCGTACAAAACCATTGAAATTCCCCCGTTATAGTTAGTTCAGCTAACTATAACTCGCTCGCCCGCAATCCACTGCTGATGACGTCACATATTACATCACTCATGACATGGTCAGTGACATCACTCATGACATCACTGATGGCATCTCAAATGACATCACTGATGACATCACTGAGGACATCATCCAGTGAATGTGTGATTTTCTTAAAAGTTTAAATATGTTTTATATATATATAGGGAAAGGCCTGTTGAAGAATGAGTGGGTGTACAAGAGTGTAAATGGATGATTTTCTGTGGTGCGTAACTGACTCTATAAGTGACTCGTTTAACTGTATCTTACTGCAGACTAGTGACTAAACTGTATAAATGTTTGTATGTGTCTGTGTGTTGGTGTATAAGTGGCGGCATGGTTTTGTGAATACCTATATAAGTGTCTATATAAGTTATTGATTGGTTGTCTGAGTATCTGTATGGGTGTCTGAGTGTTTGTGTGGGTAGGGTGTGTGTGACTCTATGCATAGATGTGTGAGTGGGTGATTCAGTGGGTGCATGGTTTTAAGAGTGCATCTGTGATGGACTGTATGGTTGAGTGAGTGTATGTATGGGTGTGTTAGGGATTGAAAGTATATCTCAGTGGTACATTTGTAACTAACTACATATGTGAAAGGCAGTAAATGTGCGTGTTAGAGTATATAAGTGGGTAGATGTGAGAGTAGATGTGAGAGTGTGTGATTGTGAAACTGACTGTATGGATGAGTGAGTGCTTGTATCAATGATTCTATAAGAATGTAAAAATGTGATACTATTTTTATGAGTAAGTGAACTTGAGTGTGTATAACTGCATAGGTGAGTAAATGGGAGGTGTAAGAGTAGCTCTATGGATACTTGTTAGTGTGTGAGGGTCTATATATGTGTATAAATGTATATGATAGTTTTGTACAGAGTGACTGTAAGTATGAGTGACTGTACAGGTGAGTGAGTGGAGGTATATGAAGACCTAAGAGTTAATAAGTGGGTATGTAATGATTGGTATTACAGTATATATGGTTTTGAGAATGAAACTCTTAAATCTTTAGTCGGTGTATCAAAGGTTATATTAGGGTGTGAGAAGATGTGGTAATATTTCACATGGATGATGTCATCAGTGATGTCATCAGTGATGTAATTTGAGATGTCATGAGTGATGTCATGAGTGATGTCACTGACCATGTCATGAGTGATGTAATATGTGATGTCATCAGCAGTGGATTGCGGGCGCGCGAGTTATAGTTAGCTGAACTAACTATAACGGGGGAATTTCAATGGTTTTGTACGAGTGAAATGTCCAGCTAACTATAACATGTGTGAAACCTATGGTTTTGTCATTGAATTTGCAAGGTTTTTTAAATGCTAATTCCTAACTATAACGTGTGTGAAACCTATGGTTTTTTCAGTGAATTTGCAAGGTTTTTTAAATGCTAATTCCTAACTATAACGTGTGTGAAACCTATGGTTTTTTCAGTGAATTTGCAAGGTTTTTTAAATCCTTTTTTTTTCTTTTTCTTTTATCTTTTTCTTTTTTTTTAAACAATATGCTACCCATGTATATAATCATTGATTTACTGTATCCTGCAATATAGAAAGGTTCACCTTTTTTAAAAAAATGGTTAGATATAGTTGAATAACATAGTTAATATCTTCTACAAACCTTTTTTTAATTTTTTTGTAAGATTTTTTACCGTGCGCTTACGGTGAGCTTACCGTACGCGCACAGTACTTTTTATGTACGGTGCGCGTACGTAATGTTTATGCTCCGTGTGCGCATGCGTACACGATTTACGTACGCGTCCGTAATTTGCGTGCGACGCGTAAGCGCTTGCTCCCTATGCGCACGCGCGTGCCTGTTACGCGGAACCGCCGTACGTGCGTGCGTGCCTCTAATGCGCATGCGCGTGTGCGTGCGTCTTACGTTCGCGCATGCGTACTTTTACCGTGCGCGTACGGTAAGCTTACGGAGCGCGCACGGTAGGTCATGTGATCCAGAAACAACACTTTTCATTGGTTTAAACTTGTTTCATTTCCAGAAACTTCCAACACCACACCCATTCCCCTCATTACTGCTTGTGATTCCTTAGGAGAAGGAGCTGAATTGTCTTTGGGATACAATGGCAGAGCAGCAGTCCTCTTCTGAGAGTGAGCAGGGCAGCAGCATCATTAGACAGAGAAGGTGGAAACAGAAGAATTCTTTTGTTTGGGAGTATTTCACTTTTCCAGAGGGGCAGAAAAAGGTAAATGCTCCATTAGTCACCTGCTCACTTTGTGAGCGTGTCTTATCTAGAGGTAATCCAAGGAAGAAGTATTCCTTTGGTAATCACACTATGGTGAGACACATTAGGGATGTACATCCCAGGACTTTTGCTCGACATACTGAAGCAAACCCTTCAGTAAGTCACCCGAGCACATCCGCAGAAGCTCAGCCGAGTACATCTTCGGCAGCTCAGCTAAGCACTTCCTCTGCGGTGGGAGCATCACCCTCTTCTGCTCCTCTGGCCATCTACCCTCGGTTTCTGAGAGTACATATAAGGTGCAACACTTGTTACTCTCTTATTGCTATGGGGGAGTCTAGCATTCCTCTTATAGGTAATAAGATTGAGCAGCACAAGTGCGGTCCCTTCTAATACTCCCATTCTTTCTTTCCTCTGTCCCTGTTTACCGTGCGCGTACGGTACGTGCACCTTTTTAAAAAAAAATAAAAAATAAAAAAATATTTATTACACCCTTCAATGTACTTCAGGGACCACAAGAGAAATGACAACAGCAGAGTGAGGAGAACTGAAAACAAGGAACTACGAAAGTAAATGTGTGATAAATACAGATATTTCAAACTTACCTGACCAACTTAATTTTCATTAAATGGTTTTTTTAAATTGCTAGAAAAAAAGGATTAATTTTCATAAAATTTCTTTCTCAATCTGTAACAAAAGAAAAAAAGTATTAATATTTAACAATACATTTTACAATACATTACACATATTTTCATATTTAACAAAGACATGTTTTGCCCTTTTTTTGCTGTTTTCAGAATATATTGAATTTCACTGCAAATTGTGAAACCAATTGCATTCATCACTTAACAGCGGGCAAAAAAATTAACAATCTGAAAGATTGTTTAAAAAGAGCCCTGAATCTCTTCTCAGTAAAACATACCTTGATAGAAATATAATATATATAATAAAAATATCATCTAGCAACAATAACTATTTGTAATAAATAACGTCTGTAAATCTTGTTGCTTAAGCTCATACACCCAAATAATATCTGTTAAAGAAGTCCACAAGAGAATTTTTTACCTTTCCATGATGCCAAATGGTAATTTTTAAATTCTTTTTTGATGAAATATCCAATGGTAATCCAATAAAATCGCAAAAAATGATTTGTTCAGATGTTGCAATTTGTATCTAAAATTTTGGTTTTAGAAAAAATTATTAGGAATTTGGTAATTCTGCAGGCAAACGTTGCTTGAAAATCAATTGAGAATCATTACACAGTGTCCAGCCTTTTTCACATTTAAGATAAACTGACAATGACCAGAAGTTATCGTAGGTCCATCATGGAAAATTATTGCAACTGCAACAAAAGTTTTTCCTGATATTGATAATTGTTTTCCTACAAACTTCTTTATAGAAGTGTCCAATTTTGTTCTATCAGCTCTACAACGTTGCATCATTAAAATTACATACTGTCCATATTTCTTTAAAAATAACGTTGAAAACATGTCTGATTTACATTTAGAACATTCCATACTGTGATTGGCATCTTTAACTAATTTACTAAAAGTGACTGATTGACTCTCTGGTAATGTTAAATATATGAACCTTTCAGAATCAACATTAGAGCTACATGTGTTGAAACAGTTTTCACAACTATGTTCCCATTTATAAGACAGACCAAACATATTTTCAATTTCTACCCCTTCTTCTTCCATTACCATAAGAATATAAATCAAGAATTCCTGTGCATCTTGCTGGACATTTTGAGTAAACTGTGTACTTCCTGAACATACATCTAAAAGTTTTCTAACATCAGAAGCACTTTCTATTTTAGTTTTATCGTTACTCAGCTTCTCAAAAAGAAAACTCAGCAGAGAACAGAATCTTTTTTCATGATTTATTATTATCTGCTCTTGCAAACGTTCAAGATAAAATACAACATTCAGCAGTATATTAGCGTAGCAGTTGACACCAGAGCTATTTTCAAAATGACAACCAACAACCTCTTCAACACTGTCCTTTTTCTTTTTGCTTGCAGTCACATCACTCTCCTTTTGTTTTCTCTTCTGTACATCCTCATTACAGATATTCTCAATTCTCCTTTTCCGACAAACAACACGTTTTTCAAACACAGGATACTGACCTAAATGAGGAGCATAGCTTCTTCTTAATCTATTATATTCCTTTACACAGTTTGCATCAGCACTAACTTTTGAGTCATCAAAGTCTATCATGAATAGACCAGATAATGTTTTCACTCGTGACAAAGCAACATATGCCATACCTTCTTTGAACACAGTTGAACCAATGTTTACAAAAGCACTATCTACAGTTAATCCTTGAGATTTGTGAATAGTTACAGCATATACTAGAGAAAATGGAAACTGCTTCCTACGTACATATAAGTCTTTCACAAGCAAGAAACGAACTGAACAACAACAAATGTCTTTAACCTCTTCAATCCGATCAAATTTTATTTTTAAAAATTCAATTCCATCTTTTTTCTGGTATTTCACAAAACCCACAACTTTACCCATAGCTCCATTCACTAAACCTTTTTCTACATCCAAATTTCTTCTTAAAAATAATCGACAGTTCATACAAACATAAAGATTTTTTCTAATCCAGCTGTTTTCGAAATATTCTTCTCTAGAGAATCCAATTTATTTTTCAGTTTGCCTGTTAATGTAATAGTAATTCCTTCATGCTGAATTTTGTCCACTGCTTCCATTTTCTTAATCTCTTCCTTTTCTAATTTCAAAAGTTCCTCATTGAATATCGAGCATTCACGTAGTGTTGGCATTAAGCAGATTACAGTATTTTTTTCAGCAATCTTCTGGTATATTTTCTCTGCAACTATTTCTTCATTTGGAAATAAATTATGTAGCAACCGACTCTGTAATGCTTTTCTGCCAACTTCTGTGAGTAGTCCAATTCTGATATCTTTCAGAATACTTGCATAATCTTCATCGTTTGCTTGCCTCATATTGGTAGTGAGTTCTTTGTTCTCAAAGAATGACCAAATATTCGCATTACCAATACTTCCTAATGACTTCTTTGTGTCTTCATGTGTCACAGTATTAAACACTGGTTGTCCTTTAACTGGAGTGAGCTGCAGAAGATCCCCAAAAACTATAACATGTTTTCCTCCAAATAACATGTCTCTCTTTAGAATTTGCTGCATTCTTAAATGCACAAAGGCAAGCATTAAGTTTGATACTATGCTTACCTCATCAATAATGAGAACTTGCATCTTCTTCAACACTCTTGAAACTTCGAAGCATGCTTCTCCTGTTAACTTGTGATATTCTATTTTGTTCTCATGCTCCACTGGTAACATTAGCAAGCGATGTAAGGTAATTCCTTTTATGTTATATGCTGGTAACCCAGTTGGAGCAGTACCAACACAAGACAAAGTTGAATCTGTTTTTTGCTGTAGGTAGCTTCGGATGACTTTATTTAAGAAACTTTTTCCAGTTCCAGCTTGTCCACTCACATACATCCTGATTGGTTCAAATGATGCGCATGAGCACTCTTTCTTTTCATGTAGTAATCCATGGTCAATTTTTTTTGTGACTTCTTCATAAATTTGTTTTTGTTCTTCATTCAGTTGCTGTTCCAAATTTGGTAAGTCTACTAAATCGTCCTGAGCTTGATTCATAGCTGCTTCCACTTCAGTCATGGCTATTGCAGCTTCATTTTCAACGATTGGTTGTCCTAGGGGATCTTGACTGAGTGTTCCAGAACTTTGACTGTCTTGAGAACTGTCTCTAGCTACTTCAGCTGCAATTGTAGCTTCCTGTTCAATTTCCTCATTTAACATTTGCACATAATTTGTGAAAGTACTGCATTCAATCGTATCTTTGCAAGCATTAAAGGAATCTTCATAGCTCTGAAAATCTCCAAGTAATTCATCCTCTGAACGCCATGGTTTAAACAGCTGTAAAAGTGCTAAGTAGTAAAATTCCTTTTTGTCAGGAGTGTCGCAACTCAGCTTCCTGTGATTAATCAAGCTTCCTTTTGTTTGCTTCACCAAACATCCTTCCTCACCAATGACTTTATATTTTCCATTGTTGATGTCTTCTGTGGCTTTCCGTGTAAAAATGTAGTTCTGCAGCACTTCATAGAGACATATGTTTTCAAGATGACAACTTCTTTTTGGGTAATATGTGTCCAACATGTTTGATTTCAAAATATCTGTACTTTCCGGGTCATTCTCTGCCAAATATTCAATTTCTCCAACAGATTTCAGTACACGATTTCGCATTTCTGCTAGGCCTAAACTTACCCAAATTATTCTTCTGGATTTGGAGTACAGACTTACAGATGATAACCTATCTGAGCATTCGTAGGATCCAATTTCTCGATGCGATAACATCTTTAAACTGAAACTGTATAGCTTTTTACTGACAGTCTTCTCGTGAGAAATCTCTTCCCACATTTCTTTCAATTCTGTTTTCTCAGATTTAGTGATGTAAGATGTGACATACCGAGCAACAGCAATAGAATTGTCAGCTACATACTGTATATCCATGTTAGCATTCCACATGGATAAAATGACTGGGTTGTAGTCATTTATATATTTTGATTCTTCTTTTCTTCTTAGGTTGTAGGTATTCTTAGGCGATTTTCTTGTAATAGAATGTCGCACAGCTGACATAAAACTGTTGACTCTTCCTTTTGAAAGAACAGGTCGTGGAAATCCAAATCAACATTTTGTGTAGAATTTTTCTTTACTCTTGTACTTTCGTCGACAGTATTTTCCACACCGATGACTTTGTAAACGTAAAACTTGCTCTTTTAAGTGTTTCTCTTCTGTGCTTTTAGGTATAGCACATGTTGCATATCCTTCGATGAAACTTAAAACTGCATCATCAGAATCTGTTCCAAATTTTGGGGTATCCTTGATCCACAACAGCATATGAATATGAGGATCACCTCTTGCTTGGTACTCTTTTCTCCAAAAGAAATCCACAACTTCTCCAAGAGGTGGATTTTTTTTTATTGCAGATGAAGGACATCATAGCCTCAAATCTATGATTGAAATATCTGCAAACATTAACCGGATCTAATGAGCGCAATTCTCCTGCTGTCTTGTATTGGATGTTTTCAATATTTGAATTTGCCTCTCGAAGAAAATCCAGAAGATCATCCCAAGCGTACTCAGCACAGCTTAGGGTGAGAAACCATGTAGGAGTTCCTAAATTCAGTAACATACACTTCAATTCTCCATGGCGCCGGTACCAATATTCATTTGTCCCACGCTGACAAGCCATTAGATTAATCAATTGAGATTCCAAATGATCATCTCGCTGTTGCACTTTGTTCATAAAATCCTTTGCAGACACATTACGTAGATGTACTCCAGTTTTCAAAATGTGAGTTACTGCATAGGATAGTGCTGACAAGTCACTTTCAAATAAAAGATGGAACAAATAAGGAATACTTTGACGAAATCTGGGATCTTCTGCATATAATCTTGTAGTCCGATACTCAGAAGCAGGAATCTGTACTGGACGTTCATCATATCGTCCACCTTTTCCTGTAGGAAACAGCTGGGGAAAACAACGAGCTTCCAAGCTCTCCTCCCATACACTCACGGGAGTTCCTTGTGCTTTCTTCATCTGAAACAGATCAATAGTGTTTGCCATAACTTCTTTTGAATGAAGAGGATGTATGCTGAAATGTTCATAAATTTCTTCTTCTTTTGACTTATCCACTTTTTCAATTTGCCAAGCTGGTATTCCTGAGTCTGGTAGTAAAACTTCTTCATCTTCATCCATATAAATTGTTTCATACCATTTGTTATTTCTTTTCAAATATAAATTTTCTCTTTGTACTTTTCGTACATCTACCAGCTCCTGCCAAATTTTCTTGTTCTTTGTTGGTACTCCATTAACCAAAATAACTAATGGTTCAGTTTCCAATGTATCTGCATCAATAGTTTCCATATTTTTTTTCAAATCCAATGGCAAATAGACAACTCTTCCTTTTAAACCTCTTTGTAAATCCGAAGGAGGTAATTTGCCTGTTTTGGGCTCCATACGAACTATAGTCTGGAACGGATGGACACATTGAATGAGTATAGACTCATACGTATTTAAATCACTAAGTTCTGCAGGAATTTCAACCAATTCTAAATTATTATGTACAGCTCTTGCTGGCATTTTATTTTCTTCTAACTTGTTATAACAGTATTTACAAATACGGTGATATTCACCCAAATCAAAACAATTTTCCAGAAATAAATATGTAGCAAAATCCAACCACTTAGTATTATCTTCTTTTTCACTTTTTTTATAGAGATCAACATACCTTGTTTGTTTTTTATAATGGCTTCTCCGGCAACATATACAAGTAATATTTGGTCTTTCATTAGAGATGATAGTACATTTTGTCACTTGATCTTCAAAATTTTTACTTATAGTAGATTCTACATTGTCTTCCACATTTTCTTCAATTACTCTGTCATTCTCTGCACTTTCTTGTTCCGGACCAAAGTAACAAAACTGAATTTCATCAGTAACCTTCTCTACACCTGATACAGATCCACGGAACAGAGTCCTATTCAACTCATTTAACTTTAGTGCTGGACTTTTAGCAAAATACAATCTTCTCACAAACGTTCTCATTTCAATATGATGAACCACCAGCATCCTAAAATGGTGAAAAACATTTTGGCAAACTTTCCTAGAAAGACAAGCCAGAGAATGTCCTTGCAAACCAAATTCTCTCTCACTCTACATGGATCTAGTCTTTGAAGCACCTTAATCTTCTGTTTAACACTTTTTTTTACTATATTCTCTTAGAAATTCACGTAATTTATCAATAGATTCCTGTCGTACAGTACAAATACTACTACAATTCCAAGTGTACACTGGGGCTTTAGGACGTCTCCCCATAACCTCAACAGCTATCACTTCTTCCTCATTTCTTGGAACCATGTTCTTCTTTTCCATTATACAACCATCTTTCACTTCATAAGCTCGGCCACTGGTGTCAACTGCATGCAGCAAACTATTACTTTGAAGATAACTTTCTTCAATAAAAAATTGTTCAGTACTTGTACTATGCATCCATTCTCCTAAAAACACTTTACAAAAGTTATTTCTTTTCACTACTCTTTTTGTTTTGCTTTGTGACTTCATTACATTGACCATTTTATCTAATGTACGGATCGTGTTCAAAATTAAAATGAATAGTTTTCTTTTTAAATCTAAAGCTTTAGCTACAATTGATTCGATTTCTTTTTTTCGCTTATAAAATTTCGCTTTCTTCTTATATTTTTTCGCATCCTTTTGCAAATTGGACATCACTCTTCTCTGAAACATTTTTCTACGAATGTCTTTAAATGCTGTTTTTTCTTTTTAAGTCAATCTTTATTGCTTCTAATTGTACATTAACATTTTCTAATTTCTCACTTTTGTCCTGTTCTTTTCTACTTGAAACTCTATTTGCAGTGCGGACATTTTTCAAATTTGTCCTTTTTTTGAAGATATTTTTTAAAAAATCCTTGGTTTGCTTACCAGAAGACTTTTTCTTTTTTCCAACATGAGGATCTTCTACTAATTTGGGTCCTCCAGTTGTCTTCAAATTTCTTTTCTCTTCCTTGATTTTATAGGCATCTTTAACTTATTTCACTGTTGTTCAGCAATACCTGAAAGAAACTAAAAAAAAAAATATCTTTATGTAATTTAAATGTATTACTATATTTTTTTGTGCTTTTCAAATCTTATAATACTATCTCCCCCTTTCCTACAAGTGAAAAACACAATAAAACCAACACGAATTAAAGCTTCCCCTTTCCTACGAATGCAATTCTGAAAGAACCAGAGTACCACGAATTTGATCTCTGACAACAATTCCTGTGTGCGCACAGACTCATGGTGTGATTCTAGGCAGAAAACAAAATTTGATTTGCAATTTGAAAGCACACTTACTACTGTGGTAGAGCAAGTGATAATTACTCTAACAGTCTGACACATTTTCATTATTTTTTTTCAGAAACAGAAAAGAGCACATGGCCAAACTGCTTTTTGAGACCATGAACATGTGCAACCTGAATGACGTACTACACTCTAGCAAAGGAAATGAGCCTTGGTGAGGTTCAATGTATTAGCGTTACTCACTGCTATCTGAAACACCACACAGCGCTGAATAGTAAGGTTGACTGTACATGAGAAACAGCTTGCTCTCTGCTAAGAGTGTGCTTCTGGACACTGTCTACTGTCAAGTGCAAAAGAGATCTGCATTGATCCTTGCGCAACTGCATAAACATTGGAGACATGTATGTAACACTACATGTGTGGTAAGGGTTAATTTGACTTCTGAACATGTACAAACTACATAACCCATTGCAGGAGTGTAAGCAAAATCTACCATGTTGATGTCAAATGTGTTTGCATTGCCCTCTCATTTGTGACATATTAATTTGGACTCAATGCTAGCCATCACAATTCAATAAAACAAGCTGCCCCTTTCCCACGAATGCAATTCTGAAAGAAACAGAGTAACACGAATTGAATCTCTGACAACAATTCCTGTGTGCGCACAGTCTCATGTTGAGATTCTACGCACAAAACGAAATTTTGATTTGCAATTTGAAAGCACACTTACTACTGTGGTAGAGCAAGTGATAATTACTCTAACAGTCTGACACATTTTCCTTATAGTTTAGAGAGGCAGAAAAGAGCACATGTCCTAACAGCTACTTGAGACCATGAGCATGTGGAACCTGGGTGAGTGATTACACTAGAGCAAAGGAAATGAGCCTTGGTGACGTTGAATGTATTAGCGTTACTCACTGCTATCTGAAACACCACACAGCGCTGAATAGTAAGGTTGACTGTACATGAAAAAACAGCTTGCTCTCTGCTGAGAGTGTGCTACTGGAGACTGTCTACTGTGAAGTGCAAAAGAGATCTGCATTGATCCTTGCACAACTGCATAAACATTGGAGACATGTATGTAACACTACATGTGTGGTAAGGGTTAATTTGACTTCTGAACATGTACAAACTACATGACCCATTGCAGGAGTGTAAAGAAAATCTACCATGTTGATGTCAAATGTGTTTGCATTGCCCTCTCATTTGTGACATATTAATTTGGGCTCAATGCTAGCCATCACAGTTCAATAAAACAAGCTTCCCCTTTCCTACGAATGCAATTCTGAAAGAACCAGAGTAACACGAATTGAATCTCTGACAACAATTCCTGTGTGCGCACAGACACATGGTGTGATTCTAGGCAGAAAACGAAATTTGATTTGCAATTTGAAAGCACACTTATGACTGTGGAAGAGCAAGTGATAATTACTGTAACAGTCTGACACATTTTCCTTATAGTTTAAAGAGGCAGAAAAGAGCACATGTCCTAACAGCTACTTGAGACCATGAGCGTGTGGAACCTGGGTGAGTGATTAGACTAGAGCAAAGGAAATGAGCCTTGGTGATATTCAATGTATTAGCGTTACTCACTGCTATCTAAAACACCACACAGCGCTGAATAGTAAGGTTGACTGTACATGAGAAACAGCTTGCTCTCTGCTAAGAGTGTGCTTCTGGAGACTGTCTACTGTCAGGTGCAAAAGAGATCTGCATTGATCCTTGCGCAACTGCATAAACATTGGAGACATGTATGTAACACTACATGTGTGGTAAGGGTTAATTTGACTTCTGAACATGTACAAACTACATGACCTATTGCAGGAGTGTAAGGAAAATCTACCATGTTGATGTCAAATGTGTTTGCATTGCCCTCTCATTTGTGACATATTAATTTGGGCTCAATGCTAGCCATCACAGTTCAATAAAACAAGCTTCCCCTTTCCTACGAATGCAATTCTGAAAGAACCAGAATAACTTGAATTGAATCTCTGACTACAATTCCTGTGTGCACACAGACTCATGTTGTGATTCTACACACAAAACGAAATTTTGATTTGCAATTCTGAAATAACCAGAGTAACACAAATTGAATCTCTGACAACAATTCCTGTGTGCGCACAGACTCATGGTGTGATTCTAGGCAGAAAACGAAATTTAATTTCCAATTTGAAAGCATACTTACTACTGTGGTAGAGCAAGTGATAATTACTTTAACAGTCTCACACATTTTAATTTTATTTTTCAGAAACAGAAAATAGCACATGCCCAAACAGCTTTTTTATGCTGAATACAAACCATCACAGTTCCAAAAAACAAGCTACCCCTTGCCTGCGAGTGCAAGGCTAACAGAGCAAGAGCAATACGAATTAAATGTCTGATAACAATTAGGGGTGGGCGGAATTTGCGAAAGCGACTTTCGCAAATTATCGCGAAAATGTTAAAAATCTCTGCAAACAAGCGGAAATATCGCGAAGATGTGGAAGTTTTTTTCCGGCATGTTCGCAAAATTTTCTGCATGGTTGCGGGTCGCCAACTTACCCATGTTGTTGCTTGCGGGCGCGGCCATCTTGTTTTCAGTTGTCTCGCGGTGCATGATCGCGAGAAAAAAGACGTGATCACGCGACGCATGACGTCACTGCGGACGCGAACTGTCGCGAGACAGCGCAAATGGCTAAAACAATACAACATCTCATGGAGAACGCGACCGGATCGGGAAAACTTGTCGGCGAACGCGGGGATTCAGGTAAGGCGATCGCGCGTGCGAGAATGTATTATTTTACAGCGCGAGCAAGAACCAAATTATCGCAAAGCTGCGGAATGCGGAAATTTTGACATTTCCGCGCTCTCCGCGGAACGCGGAACTGCCAAATTATCGCAAATTCCGCGAACGGAATGGAAATTTTGCCCAGGCCTAATAACAATTCCTCTGTGCACACAGACTCATGGTGTAATTCTAGGCAGAAAACATTATTCCTGGGTAATACCAGTACACCTTAACTTATGGTGAAGACATACTCAATAATATCTGACAAGTTCAAGACAGTTAAATATCTCCCAAAACACAAAATGTGAAAAACAACTTTAAAAGAAGAATCACATTTCTATTATTTAAATCAAAATGCTCCACATACATTCCCTCTCAAATTCATAACTCACCTTTAAAGGTAGTTAGTTCAGAAATAAATGTGGCACTCAAACAGCAGATTATCAGAGCCAGAATCTCTGAGCTGTACACCTCTCTCCTCTCACCAGAACCAGTTAATGGCAAGGTTACCCTCTCTTTTTCCACACATATACATGTTAACTCCAAATCACAGTCCTTCCCACAATTTTTTCAAATGGAAACACACATTTCTATTGGTTGCAAATTTCATCCCTTTCCAAATGATCCCTTCCCCCAACATGACTTCTGACTGCTACCATAGCAACAGATCATGGAACACAGGTGTGAGCAGAGAGGTCAGAAGTTCAGCACTCAATGTTTCTAATCCAAAGAGCAATAGTGCTTGACTTTTCAAACCTAACAGCAAATCCAAAGTAATATTCTGTGTGAACACATTTTTCTGAACCAATACAAAACATGCTTTTAAAAATCTAAACATACAGCCTAGTTTTAACTGTAAAATGGTTTGAATCAGCCAATCAGTTCTTTTTAAAAAAAAAAAAAGTATGTTACCCTCCATTTTACATCCATCCTTCTTTTCATTTTGCCATTCTACTGAAAGACACCTTCTGAGTGCATCCAGATCTCCTTGAAAGATGTTCACAGTGTGGATTATAGGTCACATCTATGTCTTCTGGAGTGAAAAGTTTGCAGAAAAAAGAGGTATTGTGAAAGACCTTGCTTTGCCAAATGTAGACATTAAATGGATTGGTCAGAGAGGGTTAAAGTGCCACCAATTAATGCCTTTGGTGAAAACCTTTCTACATCTCCCACAGCCTAACCTTATTATTGTGCACTGTGGTGGAAATTACCTAGGCACTTTAACTGGGGTAGGTCTGGAAATGCTTATTAAGGACACCTTTGTGCAATTGATGTCACTCTTTCCACAACCTGCCTTTGTATATTCTAATATATGCCAAAGGCAAAAGTGGAACTGGTCCAACCAATTTTGTCCGCAGATTGACAAAGCAAGAAAGCACGTCAATAAGTCTGTTTCTGCTTTCCTCAGAGACTATGGTATGGGTTCTATATACCACAACAACTTGCGTTACAACATGCAAGACATTTATAGAGGAGACGGTGTACATTTCAATGATGAAGGGAACAGAGTCTTCCTCTTCAACTTTAGACTCTGCATCGGTACTTACTTATAGGTACAAAAAACACTCCATGAACACAACGGCTCTTTTTAGAGCCAACCAACATCCAAACATTTCATTTTGATTTTTAATTCTATATTTTTTATTTTTTTTTCCCACCATACGCTTACCGTACGCGCACGTTACGCATACCCCGTGATTTAAAAAAAAAATGTATTTTTCACCCTTCATGGTCCTTCAGGGACCCCCTGACAAAGGCTAGGGGGTCTGCAACTCTCTACCTTTCCCCCTTTTCACGTTCTCCACCTTTGTCTTTTTAGTGTGAGACAAACAAAATGGCGGCCGACACTTCCTGATTTCGACCAACTGGAATGTTTACTGTCATGTAACCACCAATCAGAATTACGCTCGCGCACGGCAGCGTCCGCGTACGGTATGCTTACCGTACGCGCACGGTGCGCGCTTATAGATATATATGTACTTTTAACTGAAATATTCTCAGGAACTACAGAACAGATTTAATTCAGATATTCAAAAGGCACATCCCTGACCTGAGGACTACCTCTCTGCCAAATTTCAAATCATTCTGTTCAGCCGTTCGGGCTGTACCTTGGACTAAAGGTCCCTATGGAAAAATGCATGGGGAAAACGCGTTTTGGGACCCCCCTTTTTTCTCAGCCCCCGCTTGAGTAATCACCCCGAGACTTTCAGGGTAGGAGCGGAACGGAGCGCCCCACCGATTTTGAAAAATTCGCGAGGATTCGTCAACTGGCGCCAAAGTTATTCAAAATAGAATTTTCAGATTTCCTATGGAAACACAGTCCTAACTATAACTATCTACTGGCGACCGCCAGTAGATAATATATATATATATATATATATATATATATATATATATATTATCTACTGACTGTCACTAGTAGGTAGTTATAGTTAGGACCTGGTTTCCATAGGAAGAGCGTTTTTTCATTTGCCAATAACATTGGCATCATTCCCATGATATTTTGAAAACTAGTTCGAAGCTCACTTCAGCTGCTATCTTGATGTTTTGTGTTTGATCTGTCAAGCGGGGGCCGAGAAAAAGAGGGTCCGTGTTAGACCTGTCGGCCCTTTGGGTGGTCCCTCCTCATCATTATTTATTTTGTCCCACTTTTGCCTCAAACCCTGTTAGTATTTTTCCTTTTTGGGAACCACCAGACTTTTTAGTATTGATGCAGATTCAGGGAGCCATTTTATCTACCCCTGGAACTTCTGTCTGAGGGCCTGAAACACAAAATGGTGGCCACCCATTGTCACCTGTGACATCACTGGAACCTACCAGCACCTTCCAGAACATTCCAGAACCCTGTGACAGTGTGAGGCAGGTTTAGAATGTTGGGAAGGCATCTCCAGGTTGGCAGTTGGAGTTGGCAGTTGGCACCTGACTGGTGAAGAGAGAGCAGCAGAAACCTGAAGGAGGAAGGAGTGAGGCAGCAGGGGTGGAAACTTGTGCCTGGAGTGGGGTCCATAAACCCACCCTTGATACTAGTCCCTACTGACTGAGCCCAGCCTGGAGCCCTGTGTGGGAGAAAGCAAGAGAAACCATCTTAAGGACCTGGACAGCAGGAACAGGCCTTAAAAGTAAAGAACAGCAAGTTCCTGACCTGGTTACTGGTAACTTCTTGAAGTCCGACGTCGAGAAGCCTGGAGACCTGGAGCCCGAGGTGGAGAAGCGGCGCTGACTGGAAAGCAGACGTCGTACCCGGAGCCGCCAGAGGTCGAGAGAGGGTGCCGACGGAGGTCGTGGAGAGTACCAGAGGTCGAGGAGGAAGTCACCCGAGGTCGAGTGTGCGGCGTCGACGGGGGAGTGAAGTCCGCCCTCCGGAGTCGCCGGAGACCGAGGTGAAGCATGCCGGAGGTCGGGAGTGGAGGTCGCACTCCGGAGTCGCCGGAACCCGAGGAAAGGAGCACCAGAGGTCGGGAGTGGAGATCGCACTCCGGAGCCGCCCGAAGTCGACATCGAGCCAAGATTGCCCGACGTCATCGAACCGGAGGTCGACATCGAGCCGAGGCCGCCGACATCGAACCGGAGCCACCCGAAGTCGACATCGAGCCGAGACTGCCCTACGTCATCGAACCGGAGGTCGACATCGAGCCGAGGCCGCCGACATCGAACCGGAACCGCCTACCGGCGTCGTCAAGAACTGTCATTGCGCCGAGGCCGCCGACATCGAACCGGAGCCGCCTCACGGCGTCGACACGACTCCAGCGGCATCGGAGCTTCATAAAAAGGGCAGTAAGTGGAATAGAGGGCGCCTAAGGCCCTGTGGAGCCCTAAGAGACCATCCTAGGGGCTATAGAGGTGCTGGAACCAGCTTGATTGTGCCAGGGGTGAGCTGAGACTAATACAGAGGGGTTGTGTAGTGTGGGAGAGCCAGATCTCTAGATTCCCCCTTGATCTACCTCAGTTTATGCCTCAGCCTTGTCCAAGCCAGGGAGTCTACCCCTCAGGCCATCCAAATCTCTACAAGCTGGGATTGGGTCAAATCATCCCATAGTACCTCAGGAATGTGAATTGATTTTCAAGTGTCACTGTTGGCTTTTATTATTTATTGAGAGCACTGTATTTATTGTATTCATCCTATTTATTGCCTCACAGTATTTATTGCCTCACAGTATTTATTGTTTCACAGTATTTATTGTCGCACAGTATTTATTGTCTCGCAGTATTTATTGCCTCATAATATTTAATTGCCTTTTATGTAATGCACTTATATTTATGCCTTGATTATTTATGATCTACCTTATTTATTGAATCGTTGAAGTATTATTGATTTGATTTACCCTTCCACAGGAAAAGCCTTGTGTACTGTGATTGTATTATTATTTATTTAATCAGCAACTAAGAGAAAAGAAGATAAAGAGATATATTTTCAGTATAATTTTTAAGGTGTAGTGTCGTTTTTGGAACGGATGCACGCATGGTTATTGTGTGGGTATGACGTATGCTTAGCACGGTGCCTGACCCCGGACCACTCGAGCCAAGCTACCACAGTGTATGTCTGGGAGAACACCACCACCCTTCCGGTGTGGGAGTGTTTTTCTAACATAGTTGGTGTTCAGTGGTGGGATAGAGCTGTGCCTACGTATACTCGACAATAACTGTGGGTAGTCCATAGGCCTACACCGGGAGTTTTCTCCAAGCGGACTTCCTAATTGTGAGTTTTTGTTTTTTCCAAATTTACTCTGGTGGTGGGAGGAGGTATTATAAAAGGTACCCCCCTGCATAGCTTCTGCAAATAACTGTCCTCTGACCTGAGTGGGCAAGATGGAGTTTGTACTGGAGAATTTAGAAACGTACACTGTGGCCCAACTCAGGGAGTTTTGTCAGCGGGAGGGGGTGTATTGTCCCCCAGGAGCAAAGAGGGTGCACTCCAAACCAGCTTAAGGGCTTGGGGGGAGGCACGACGAGAAAGCAAGGCTGAGGAGGAGGACAGGGATAGAGAGCCCGACAGTGAGGGAGCTGGTTTGTACCAACCTGAGGTGGGGAACCTGTTAGCGGGGCCCAGGACACTTTCTAGGAAGGGCAGTAGTGCCTCTAGCGGTGGCTTGTCTGAAGTGGAGTTAACAGACCGGAGGGAGAAAAGACAGCTCACATGGGACTTAGCAAGGCTGGAGAAAGAGAAGGAGGAACAGAGGATGGCTCATGAGCTGAGGTTAAGGGAGATAGATCTCCAGATCCTACGAGCCGGGGCACACCCTATTCCTAATGGTGGCAGCGAAGAAAGAGAGTTCACCAGGGAACCCAAACCCTATTTGCCGAAAGACATAGTGGCTAGCTATGGTGTGGGCG
The DNA here is from genome assembly GCF_964204655.1 of Triturus cristatus. Taxonomy (NCBI): domain Eukaryota; kingdom Metazoa; phylum Chordata; class Amphibia; order Caudata; family Salamandridae; genus Triturus; species Triturus cristatus. Next base: position 618,527,683 of record NC_140582.1, read on the forward strand.
ACAATATTGCCAAGTGGCTAGCGGCCTATGAGGTCTCATTAAGGGCTCATGGGGTTCCAGAGAAGTACTGGGGAGGGGGATTGTACAGGTACATGCCTCCAGCTGGTAGGGATGCATTATTGGCCCTAGAGCAGGATGAGCAGACCCACTACCCCACCATGAAAGTGGCGCTCATACGAAAGTTTGGACTAACACCCGAGAAATACAGACAGAAGTTCCGGGGTAGCCACAAACTGGGCACACAGAATTGGGTGGACTTCCTGGATTATGCAAAGAAGGCATTAGCGGGTTGGATTCAGGGCAGTGAAGTGAGGAACTATGAGGGGTTGTTTGATTTAGTATTGAAGGAACACCTGCTCGAAAAATGTTTCCCTGAACTGCGTCAGCACCTGGTGGATAGCAAGCTGACCAATCCCTGGAAGCTTGCTGAGGAGGCGGACATTTGGGCTAGTACCCGGGTGTCCAAAAGGGGGACTGGAGGGGATACTCAAAAGGCCGGACAGGGCGCCCCCCAGAAGAAAGAGGGAGGGGAAAAGAAAAAGGAGTTCTCCAAAGGCCCCTAAAATCATTTCCAAGGTAAGGGAACAGGATTCACCCCTAGGGCTAACCCACCCCGAAACCCTAATCCTGGCCAGAGTCAGCAGCCAAGGGTTGTCCATTGCTTCGAGTGCGGTGGCGTTGGACACTATAAGGGAGATGCGAAGTGCCCAAAACGACCACCCCCTCCCATTGGAGGAAAGGCCCCCGGAGTAGCTAGTGTAGTGCTCGGGGAGGAGATGCCTTTAATTAAGGGAAGGGAGTGGGCGGGTGTCACTTTAGTGTCCCTGGGAGAACGGGAGATGGTTCCTAAGATCCAGGTGCCCGCAAATACCGTAAAGTATGGGCAGTGGGTCACCATCAACGGCCAAAGGGGGGAGGCTCTGAGAGACACAGGAGCCAGTATGAATATGGTGCGTAGCCAACTGGTGTCTCCAGAGCAGGTGATTCCCGATGTACTCCACCCTGCCGCGATGGCTGACGGCAGAATGGGCCACTATCCGGTGGCCGAGGTTCCCTTTGAATGGGAAGGGGTTGCAGGTTCACTTCGAGTTGCCGTAAGCCCTGCCGTGCCCGTCGATTGTCTGCTGGGGAATGACATGGAGCACAATGCTTGGAAAGAGGTGGAATACCGGACTCACACTGAGATGCTGGGTACACCTGACTGGGCCTGTGTTAGCAACAGGTCCGCGACTACCCGGAGAGGCAGTCTGTTTCGACTGGAGCCTGGAACAAAGGCACAGCCGGCTGCCGATCAAGGGAAGAACAGAGGACGGGAGGAGCCTGCCTCGGCATCCGCGCCCCGTGTGACGGATAGGCCACCGGAGGTGGTGGACCAGGAGTCCGCGGTGGGGGATGTTACCAAACTGGAGGACCTACCCATCCCGGCCGAGTGGCACGTGGAGGGAGGCCCGACCAGGGAGGAATTCTGCCAGGGCCAGGAGGAGTGCCCTACCCTTGAGGGACTGAGGCGACAGGCTGAAGCCCAGGCAGCAGGGAACGTTGAAGGGAACTACAGTGTTTACTGGGAGGATGGCCTCCTCTACAGTGAACCCAAGGCACCCCTACATGGATCGTCACGAGCCTTGGTAGTCCCTCAAAGTTATCGAGCCTTCCTTTTGGAGTTGGCTCACGAGATCCCATTGGCAGGACACCTGGGGCAAGACAAGACCTTCGCCCGTCTTGTCCCACACTTTTATTGGCCTCAGATGAAAGTGTCGTCCGACACCTACTGCCGGACATGTGTGTCTTGCCAAGCCAGTGGGAAAACAGGGGTGAAGCTGAAAGCTCCCCTGGAACCACTTCCTGTCGTTAGCACCCCCTTTGAAAGGGTGGGCATCGACATTGTGGGTCCATTAGATCCGCCTACTACAGCTGGTCACAGGTTTATCCTGGTTTTGGTGGATCATGCCACACGGTACCCAGAGGCTATACCTCTGAGGACCATTACTGCACCTGTTGTGGCTAGGGCCCTGATGGGAATCTTTACCCGAGTGGGTTTTCCCAAGGAAGTTGTGTCCGACAGGGGGACCAACTTCATGTCAGCGTACATGCGGGCAATGTGGAAGGAGTGTGGAGTGACCTACCGGTTCACAACTCCTTACCACCCCCAGACCAATGGTCTGGTGGAGAGGTTTAACAAAACCTTGAAAGGCATGATCAGAAGTCTGCCTGAAAGCCTGCGGAGGAAATGGGACGTCCTCCTACCCTGTCTATTGTTTTCTTACAGGGAAGTGCCACAGAAGGGAGTGGGCTTCAGCCCCTTCGAGCTTTTGTATGGGCACCCTGTACGTGGACCTCTCAACCTGGTGAGAGACGGATGGGAAAGAACTCCCAGAAAGCTTCCCCAGGATGTGGTGAGCTACATGCTGGCCTTCCGAAGCCAAATGGCTAAGTTGTGGAGGCAAGCTTCTGACAACTTGGAGGCCAGCCAAGCAGTAATGAAGGCGTGGTATGACCACAACGCTCACCCGGTGGAATTGGAGCCTGGCCAGAAGGTGTGGGTGATCGAACCAGGAGAGCTTAGTGCCCTCCAGGATCGCTGGTCAGGACCCTTTGAGGTATTGGAAAAGAAGGGTAAGGCTACCTACTTGGTGGACCTTAAGACCCCTCGTCAGCCCCTACGGGTGCTGCATGCCAACCGCCTCAAACCCCACCGCGAGAGGCCCGAAGTCATTTTGATGATGGTGACTGACGGAGCAGAGGACGCGGAAAGCGAGTCTCTCCCCGATTTATTTGCGTCTCAAGAGAAGGATGGGTCGGTGGAGGGAGTGATTCTCTCCCCATCTCTAACTCCTGAACAGCAGGAGGACTGCCGCCAGGTCCTGGGACAGTACTCTTCGTTGTTCTCCCTTGTTCCGGGTAGGACTCACCTGTGCGTCCATGATGTGGACACAGGAGACAGCCCACCTGTGAAGTCCAAGATCTACCGGATGTCAGACAAGGTGAAGGCCAGCATTAACAGTGAAGTCACTAAGATGCTGGAGCTAGGAGTGATCGAACCTTCCAGCAGCCCCTGGTCCAGTCCGGTGGTGTTAGTACCAAAAGCCGCACCACCGGGTGGCCAACCGGAACTGAGGTTCTGTGTGGACTACCGGGGACTGAATTCAGTAACCAAAACTGATGCTCATCCGATCCCAAGGGCGGATGAATTGATTGACCGGCTGGGAGCTGCCCAATATCTAAGTACCTTTGACCTTACTTCTGGGTACTGGCAGATCTCTCTGACTGACGGAGCTAGGGAAAGGTCAGCCTTCTCCACGCCCAATGGCCACTACCAGTTCTGTGTGATGCCCTTTGGGCTCAAGAACGCACCTGCCACGTTTCAGCGTCTGGTGAACCAGATCCTCACTGGAATGGAGAGTTTCTCTGCTGCTTATCTGGATGACATAGCCGTCTTCAGTAACAGCTGGGAGGATCACCTGCGTCACCTGCAAGCTGTTCTCCAGGCCCTGAGACAAGCTGGGTTAACGATCAAGGCCAGCAAGTGCCAGATCGGGCAGGGGTCGGTAGTGTACCTTGGACACTTGGTGGGTAGGGGAGCGGTGCAACCCCTCCAGGCAAAGATCGAGGCCATCATGGCCTAGGAACCCCCCAAGACTCAGACTGAGGTCCGAGCATTTTTGGGCCTCACCGGATACTACCGCCGCTTCGTGAAGGGATACGGTACCATTGTGGCCCCCCTCACGGAGCTTACGTCCAAGAAGCAACCTCGACGGGTAGTCTGGACGGAGGCTTGTCAGCAGGCCTTCGTAAAGCTGAAGCAAGCCATGTGCGAGGCCCCGGTCTTAAGGGCCCCAGACTTTTCCAAGAAGTTCATTGTCCAGACAGATGCATCAGAACATGGCATTGGGGCAGTGTTATCGCAACTCAATGAAGAGGGTCTGGATCAACCCGTGGTCTTCCTATCCCGGAGACTACTTCCCAGGGAACAGAAGTGGAGTGCAATAGAGCGAGAAGCCTTTGCAGTGGTATGGGCTCTGAAGAAGTTGCGGCCATACCTGTTTGGCTCGCACTTCCTAGTTCAGACCGACCACAGACCCCTTCGTTGGCTGATGCAGATGAAGGGGGAGAATCCCAAGTTGTTGAGGTGGTCTATCTCCCTACAGGGAATGGACTTTCAGGTGGAACATCAGCCTGGAGTGGACCACGCCAATGCAGACGGTCTCTCAAGGTATTTCCGCCTTAGTGATGAGAACTCCCAAGGGGTTGGGTAGCTCCCCCCACTTTCAGCTGGGGGGGACGCGTGTTAGACCTGTCGGCCCTTTGGGTGGTCCCTCCTCATCATTATTTATTTTGTCCCACTTTTGCCTCAAACCCTGTTAGTATTTTTCCTTTTTGGGAACCACCAGACTTTTTAGTATTGATGCAGATTCAGGGAGCCATTTTATCTACCCCTGGAACTTCTGTCTGAGGGCCTGAAACACAAAATGGTGGCCACCCATTGTCACCTGTGACATCACTGGAACCTACCAGCACCTTCCAGAACATTCCAGAACCCTGTGACAGTGTGAGGCAGGTTTAGAATGTTGGGAAGGCATCTCCAGGTTGGCAGTTGGAGTTGGCAGTTGGCACCTGACTGGTGAAGAGAGAGCAGCAGAAACCTGAAGGAGGAATGAGTGAGGCAGCAGGGGTGGAAACTTGTGCCTGGAGTGGGGTCCATAAACCCACCCTTGATACTAGTCCCGACTGACTGAGCCCAGCCTGGAGCCCTGTGTGGGAAAAAGCAAGAGAAACCATCTTAAGGACCTGGTCAGCAGGAACAGGCCTTAAAAGTAAAGAACAGCAAGTTCCTGACCTGGTTACTGGTAACTTCTTGAAGTCCGACGTCGAGAAGCCTGGCGACCTGGAGCCCGAGGTGGAGAAGCGGCGCTGACTGGAAAGCAGACGTCGTACCCGGAGCCGCCAGAGGTCGAGAGAGGGCGCCGACGGAGGTCGTGGAGAGTACCAGAGGTCGAGGAGGAAGTCACCCGAGGTCAAGTGTGCGGCGTCGACGGGGGAGTGAAGTCCGCCCTCCGGAGTCGCCGGAGACCGAGGTGAAGCGTGCCGGAGGTCGGGAGTGGAGGTCGCACTCCGGAATCGCCGGAACCCGAGGAAAGGAGCACCGGAGGTCGGGAGTGGAGATCGCACTCCGGAGCCGCCCGAAGTCGACATCGAGCCAAGATTGCCTGACGTCATCGAACCGGAGGTCGACATCGAGCCGAGGCCGCCGACATCGAACCGGAGCCGCCCGAAGTCGACATCGAGCCGAGACTGCCCTACGTCATCGAACCGGAGGTCGACATCGAGCCGAGGCCGCCGACATCGAACCGGAACCGCCTACCGGCGTCGTCAAGAACTGTCATTGCGCCGAGGCCGCCGACATCGAACCGGAGCCGCCTCACGGCGTCGACACGACTCCAGCGGCATCGGAGCTTCATAAAAAGGGCAGTAAGTGGAATAGAGGGCGCCTAAGGCCCTGTGGAGCCCTAAGAGACCATCCTAGGGGCTAGAGAGGTGCTGGAACCAGCTTGATTGTGCCAGGGGTGAGCTGAGACTAATACAGAGGGGTTGTGTAGTGTGGGAGAGCCAGATCTCTAGATTCCCCCTTGATCTACCTCAGTTTAGGCCTCAGCCTTGTCCAAGCCAGGGAGTCTACCCCTCAGGCCATCCAAATCTCTACAAGCTGGGATTGGGTCAAATCATCCCATAGTACCTCAGGAATGTGAATTGATTTTCAAGTGTCACTGTTGGCTTTTATTATTTATTGAGAGCACTGTATTTATTGTATTCATCCTATTTATTGCCTCACAGTATTTATTGCCTCACAGTATTTATTGTTTCACAGTATTTATTGTCGCACAGTATTTATTGTCTCGCAGTATTTATTGCCTCATAATATTTAATTGCCTTTTATGTAATGCACTTATATTTATGCCTTGATTATTTATGATCTACCTTATTTATTGAATCGTTGAAGTATTATTGATTTGATTTACCCTTCCACAGGAAAAGCCTTGTGTACTGTGATTGTATTATTATTTATTTAATCAGCAACTAAGAGAAAAGAAGATAAAGAGATATATTTTCAGTATAATTTTTAAGGTGTAGTGTCGTTTTTGGAACGGATGCACGCATGGTTATTGTGTGGGTATGACGTATGCTTAGCACGGTGCCTGACCCCTGACCACTCGAGCCAAGCTACCACAGTGTATGTCTGGGAGAACACCACCACCCTTCCGGTGTGGGAGTGTTTTTCTAACAGTCCTAAAATATGTTTTCCCCATGTTAATTCCCATTGTAACTTTAGATACATTTACATCCCAAACTGTTGAACAGAATTACACAAATTTGGCTGAAAAATTGATATTTGTCCCGGAAAGTGCCTTCATGTGATTTGGTGTAAATCTGTTCAGAATTTTAGAGATATTAACCAAAATTCAAATTTATATATACAGGGACGTGAACCCTCCCGATTTCCTGCTGAGATCTGATTGGCTGCCAACACATCAAACCAGGAAGTGTTGGTAGCCAACTTGGGACTCGACATTAGCCGTGTCCCAACAAAAAACATTAAAAAAAGAAGGGGTCAGGGTAGGAATACCCTGACCCCTAGACCTCTTAGGGGAGTCCCAGAGCTCCTGCTGGACTCCTAAGCTTTTTTACTATGGGGCCCACGGGAGGGCCAGGCATATGCACTTAAAAGAGGTGGGTGGATGAGACCCCCCCCCCCTTTTTGGGCTGGTAAATGGCCCAGGGACCAAAACCTCCCCAGGGCTTATGAGTTTTCTAAAGGGGAGGCACTCAGACCCCACGTGCCCTGGTAACCACCCTCTCCCCGGAGCCATATTGAAAAAAATCAGGGAGGCCTTGTGGACCCCCATATCTAGGGGACCACCACCACCCCAGGGCTATTTAATTTGTAATGGAGGGGCCTCAGATACCCCCTGGGCCCCAAGGACCTCCACCTCCCCAGGGCAGGCACTACTACAACAAAGGAGGGGGACCCCTTCAGGAGCCATAGATGGCCACCTCTCATGGCCGGCTCCTGCTATGTCCCAGCCTGCCCTCCCCAGGACATTGCTGTTTGCTGTGGCTTTGTGGGAGGTTTATTTGATCTCCCCAAGCCACAGCAAGCACTCTGCTTCCAGCAAGTGATAGGATTGAAAATGATCTTGCTTACTGGAAGAGGAGGATTCATCTGTTTCTCTGCCCGCTGTCAAGCGAGCAGGAAAAGGAATGAATGCCTTTCAGATACAGGGAGCTGCATGTTTAGCTGCTCCCTGTGACTGAAAGCAAAGCTTGCTCCCACAGGAGGTGGGGATCCGGCAGGGACTGTGGAGGACTTCAGGCTTTGTCCATGGTCCCTATACAGACTGGCAGTCAGGCCTTTGGAAATGGGGTCTCTGGGGCCAAAATCTGTATAGGGAGGGCAGCCAAAATCAGCCCCTTCCTCCAATAAAAAAAATATTCAAAAATACACTGCCCAGGGGAAGGTTGCAGGAGGCCCCACCCCTTTGTCAACTACTCTGCAAAGGAGCTTCCAGGTGCAAAAAATATTGAGTGATGAATTCCCAATTGGCTGGTGAGGGTGCTTGGGGGCCAACAACCCCTCATGTTACCTTCAGGAAAACCCACACAGCAGGATTGCTGAGAGGTCATTGGAGGTCCCTCTCCTTTTCTCCACCACTCTGCAAACGCACCTCATGGCACACTACTGATTGGGGATGAAGTCCCCTTAGCTGCTGAGGATCCTTGGTCGCCAACAACCCCTCCTCCTACCTAAAGTAAGTCCTCCACAGTGGGATTGCTGAGAGCTTGTGGGAGGTCCCACAACCTTTCTCCACCACTTCACAAACGTGTCTATTGGTGCAATTCAGGTTGGGGAATGTAGTCCCCTTAGCTGCTGAGGGTCCCTGGGGTCCAATGACGCCTCCTGTTACCTCCAGTAAGCACCACACAGGGGATTGCTGAGAGATTGTTGGAGACCCGCTCCCTTTCTCCAAAACTCTGCAAACCAATCTAGCAGTTAAATTCACTTGAAAAGACAAAGGTTGCAGGGATGTTATAGTTGGACTGAGATTTCACTTGTAAAAACTAAGCCTGGGCAAAGCACTGCGCTACGCTCGCGTAGTTTGCGAAGTTCGCGCTACTTCGCACTACGCGTACTGCACGTAGCACAGTGCGAACACACGTAGCGTAGTGTTGCGTAGTGCTGCGGTAATTTTTTGCTTGCTCGCGGTCCCCAACGTCAAGTTGGTGACCGCGAGCAAGCAAAATCACATCCTGGCGAGACTTTTTCCTTGTTCGCGATCAGCAACATCAAGTTGGTGATCGCGAGCATGGAAAATAAACCTCCCGGCGAGATTCCCAATGCGAGGAGGTCAGGTTTCTCATTGCGAGTGGTCGCGTATGCTCGCGACCGCTCGCGATGAGAAACTACCAGTTCGTGTTGAGAAAGCTGCTGCTCGAGGAAAAATTTACTCGAGCAGCAGAAAACTACAGCTCGCACTGTGCAAGATGCCATTTTCAATTATTGCACAGTGCCAGTTGCTTGTCTGCACTGTGCAATCATTGAAAACGACATCTGGCACAGTGCGAACAAGGTACTACGCAGTTCGCGAAGTGCTACGCGTAGCTCGCGTAGTGCGAACTGCACTTTGCGAACTACGCCCAGGGTTAGTAAAAACCCATTGAAGTTCAGAAGTTAGTTTCCTGAGTAAAGCATAACTTATGCCCACACAATGCACTGCTTATGACTTTACATATTACATCACTCATGACAGGGTCAGTGACATCACTGATGACATCTCAAATGACATCACTGAAGACCTCACTGATGGCATCATCCAAATAACCACTCACACACCCACTCACATCCCCATATGACCTCTTATAGGCCTATTCAAGCTCACATAACCTCTCACATACCCGTTCAAAGTTCCATACAAGTACTCATACAACCACTCACTCCTCCTTTGATCTACTCAAACATCCACTCAATCACCGATACAGCCACTCACACAACCATCTCACCCACACAGTCACTCACGCAGCCATACAGTCACTCATACAGCTACTCACACAAATAACTATTCACCTATACAACCACTCACAAACCCATATAGCCTTTCAACATAGCCACTCACCCCCCCAAACAAACACGCACACACTCAATCAGGCACCCACACAACCACTTAAATACCCATTCACATATCCATACAAGCAGTCCCATATCTGCTTACTCACTCACACAGTTGTTCATACAGACACTCAGTAACCAATGTGATCACTCATTTACCTACTCACATAAATGAACACTCACTCAAATAGCCACTCGCTCACTCATACCGCTACTTATAATCCCAGCCACTCATCCACACAGCCAATCAAATATCCACTCACTTACCTATACAGTCACTCACAAATCCACTCACTCCCCCATTCATCCACTGATACTACCCACACACAACCAACATATTTACTCCCATTCCCACTCCTTCACCAACACAGTCACTCAGGTAGCTACTTATTCACTCATACAGCCACTCACAGACCCACAAAGCCACTTATAGACTCACTCACAAACCCATCCAACACCCAGTATCCCACTTACACACCCACATAACCACTGACTCAGACACTCACACCCCAAAATACCTAGTCAGAACGTCTATCATAGACATAAGAAGTAAGAAAAATACAACATGCACAAGGCTTTTCATTTCAATCAAGATATGAATGAACATTTACATCATAAATCAATTGCATCATGAATCAGAAATCTTGCAATAACCTGGTAATCAAATCAAGTAATGATGTGCCCTGAAACAATCCTTCCATATTAAATTAATGGGGTAAACCAAAATAAAATAGGTCAAAGTACCATGGGTACTGTATATAATGAACAATAAGAGGTCCCGACATGCTCCTTTCATTTCTTTTGGCGGTAGACAAAGAGGAAGTGGCTCTAGAAATTATTTGGCTGAGTGACTACCAAATTAATCAACATAATTATTTCATCAAGTAATATCAGGGAAAAAGACACAATAGCTGTATTTTGTAGACAGAATCTTTGTTTATATATTCTCTTTATGGAAAAGCAGAGTCAATAAGACATTTAAAAAAATATCAATATGCGGTTGCTCTAGAAATGGGTGCAAAGAGAAAGTGCTCATATGTTAAGTGAGTAATAGAAATCAAAGAGAAAAGTTGGAAAACATTGAGGCCTATTAGGAAAAATGCATTTTACCGCCCGCGAGCAGCGGACCTCACGCCCGCTATATTAGTATGGCCAAACATAGCCCATTTCCTGTCTGCCGCGGTGCGACACGCACCGCCATCAAAGTGCACCCGCCACTGCAGCAGTGTGAGCCAATGGAGACTCACCGCCATGCGGAATGACGAAATTAGGATGCCCCAAACAAGCAGTCGCACCACAGCGGAGAAACCGCCCAAACAGAGACGGCAGATGCTCAACAGCGGAGCGCGAAACCAGAGTCCCGGTCCACACCACCCAGACACGACCGCAATGGACCCAGCCCTACACGTTTTTCTGGTGCTGTACCTGATACATCACGAGCAACTCATGGACGCCGCCGCAGATATGCAATAACACAACCACAACACACAACTCATGGGCTGATACAGGGTCCAAATCCACATCAGAAACCCTGGTGGGGACAGGAACACAGCCACAAGTGTACTCACACATGGCCCACCTGCCACCAAGTCACCCCTCCGCATCCAAGACACACATTTTCCGCGATCATGCAGCACTGTCCCAGTCATGTCACAGCAGCGGTGAAGACAAGGGAATACATGTGCACAATGCAGAAGGCAGGGCCAGTGCCAGGCATGGGCAGGGCACAAAGAGCACAGGGCCACACCTCCACCCTCCACATACTATCCCCCCCTGAAAGCACGTGCCATATGACCCTCCTGTGCACCCCCAGGCACAGGTAAACACACACACCACAACAACACCACACTCATGGCAAAAAAATGAGTACAAGCACTAAATAAACACACACACATACAAGGAACAAAAATCCTACTGGACACACAGCCTGCCGAGTCACACAGACATACCCCATACTGACACACAGACACATACACACACCACATGCCACCAGCAATGGAGCACAACAAATAGGAAAGCCAAAGTGAGGTGCACACAAATGGAAGGCCATGGAGACAAACAACAAGCATGTGTACATCACATGCAAGACAAGGAACATAGAACAACACCCTCAGCCCATCAAAGCACACATGGCTGGCAGAGTGAGTGAACTCAAAACACAGACAGCTCAGTGCAACAACCCAGGGAGACAGCAAGGCAACCCATGTATAGGCAAAAGGATGAAAGAAAGGCCCTGAAGTCAAACTGTGAACAGCCACACATATGTATACAACTACTTCACAGGAGTACGGTAGCAGCACAACACACAGGGCACATTGACACACTCCATGGCTGTCAAACACTAATAAGAATATACACACATACCCCCCTCACACCAGCAGCACACAACACCAGTGCCAAACACACTGAAGGGTGGCAATATTTGCAGGTCAATATGCAGACAAAAAATCACACGCCCTGGGGGTAGCCACAAACATCACATACACACAGGGATGACAGAACAAATGTCTGCACAAAAACAACAGACAAACACATAACCCAACAGAAACACACACAGAACCACAACAAGACCATATATTAACAACATCTCGTGCAACCTTGAATCTGACTCTCTCGAAATAGTTTGGATCATTGATTCTGAACAGAAACATTTCATATTCCTTGCCAAGCATAAACTTAAAGAAAAAGGGTGCCTTACATCCTACGGGGTGTATTAAACTTCATAGCCGTTTAAAAAAGGCTGCCCAAAAGTATAGTTTGAAATCCGGAAAATCCAGACCCCCTTGATTATATGGGAGTTTAAGTAATCGAATAGCCCTGCGAGCCTTTTTATAACCCCATATGAAACTGCCGCAGATACCATCTAATCGTTTGAAGAAGGACATATTTAATCTTAGCGGAATAGACCGAAATAAATAAATAAATTTAGGCAGTATTTTCATTTTAATTATGTTTATACGGCCCCCAATACCTATAGGAACCTTATGCCATTTTTTGAGCAATGTTGCAGTCTCCTTAAGAAGAGTCTCATAATTTATTTCTATTATTTTATCTATTCTAGTGGTTAGCTTAACCCCTAGGTAAGTAGCCGTGTGACATATCCCTGTTGTTATTCCAGCGTCTTTATAGTTCATTAATATTTGAGTTTTATTAATATTAAGTCTATAGCCAGAGACCAAACCATATCTTTCCGCTTCCTTGACCACCTCATATAATGCGGTTTTAACATCCGTTGAAAATACAGCTATGTCATCAGCGTATGCCGTAATTTTTAGTTCATTTGAGCTATGTATAAAAGGTATAATCCGAGTTTGCATTTGTAATGCTAATATAAATGGCTCTATTGATAATGCAAATAAAAGAGGTGAAAGAGGGCACCCTTGACGGGTACCCCGTGATATTGGGAACACATCAGATTGTAAACCTGCATAAGCTAACCTAGCTGTGGGATAGTGGTATAAAGATTTAATCATATGTAAAAATGTACCCTTGATGCCAAATGTAGATAATGCTACCCAAAGAAAATCCCACCCCACTCGGTCAAATGCTTTCTCTGCATCTAGTAATATCATACCGAGTGGGGTGGTTTTAACCTTGGCAACATCAAACGCTGCTATAGCCATATTCACATGGGATGTAGTATCCCGTCCTACGATAAACCCATGTTGTTGAGGTGAAACGAGTTTCGGCATTATTGGTGCTAGGCGAGTTGCCAGGATTTTAGCGTAGATTTTCGCATCCGTATTTATAAGTGATATCGGCCTATAAGACCCACATTCTTCTGGCGGCTTATTCTTTTTAAAAAAAAAAATTATCCGAGTCATATTCCAAGAGTCTGGAGCGTTCCCCCCTGCTTCAATATGTTTAATAAGTTGGGAGAAAATTGGCAGTAGCTCATCTAAGCATCTTTTATATAATTCTAAGGGGATTGAATCATCTCCAGATGCTTTTCCTGATGGCAAAGAAGAGATGGCGGCTCTAATCTCGTCATACGCGATATCATCCAGCAATATTGCTGATACTTTATTAGCTACCGATGTTTTTTTAATATACCTCTGGACATATTTTATAATATCAAACATTTGTGGCTGAGCCTCTGGTGTGTATAAATTTTGATAGTATGTGACAAACTGCGCTAATCTCTGGCTCGGTTGTTCGTGTATCTCGCTGTTTAAGCCTTTAATTTTCTTTATTTGTGTCTTAGCTTGTTCGTCGGCTACTTTAAAGGCTAGAAATTTCCCAATTTTTTCCCCACTTTCGTATTGAGTTAATTTGTGTTTAATAATTTTAACCGCTATTTTCTCCCTGAAAGTTTGTTTTAATGTTGATTTTAAGTTTATTAGTTCATATCCTATAGTTTCTGAATTTAGAGAACCGTTTAGTAATGCTTCTGCATGTTGATTCTCCATGATCTTGACATCTTTAAGGATCTCAGCTATCTCTATCTTACGCTGCCTATTCTGTGTCCAAATATATTGCTGTGTGAACCCCCTGATGCTGGCCTTACACGAATCCCAGACTATTGTTGGTATTGCAGAGCCATTATTAATTTCTAGATATTCCCTCAGATGTTGCTTAATGTTAGATAAATAAGTTTCGTCTGTTAAGAGATATCTAGGAAATGAGAAGCCCCTAATCTGTTTCCTTGCTGTAGATGTCTTAAAGCTCAGAAGGATGGGGTTGTGGTCTGAAGTGACCCTGGGGCATATCTCCATAGTGCATAATTTTATAATCTCTTCTGATGCCCAGGCCATATCTATGCGAGAACAAAGTTTATGTGCAGCAGAATAATAAGTATAGCCTGGTATATTGGGGTATACTGTCCGCCAAACATCTCTAAGACCGTGTATTTGTCCTAGCTCATTAATTGCTATGCATGTCTTTTTCATCCTCTGAAATGCATGACGTCTTGTAGTATCTATCTCGTAGTTCATTATACAATTAAAATCCCCCATCACGACTTTATCACCTTCCCAGCTCAGCAATTCAATATTCAATCTATCAATTATTTGATAGTTGTCGCTGTTTGAGCCATATACTACGCATAAAACATATTTTGTACCTTCAATCTGTGCCTGCACGATGGCCCACCTACCACTTTTATCCGTTAAGGATTTTTCAATTATACATTTTAGATGTCTATGCCTAAAGATAGCTACGCCTCTAGTTGAGGTATCTTGGTCCGAAGCTATAACAGTTTCATATCCCAATTGTTTAAGGAGCCCTTTACCTTTATATGCAATATGAGTTTCTGATAATAAGACTAAGGGCCTCATGTAGGTAAATAAATTTTACCGGTTCGTAAATACCGAGCCGTACCGAATCGGTAAATTAGAATCGGTAAGTTATATGTAGGTAAAAATTCGGTAACAGTTACCGATTCGGTAACAGTCGGTAATTACGAATCGGAATACACCGAATCGGTAAATACCGAGGTGGAATCCACCGATTCGGTAAATACCGAGGTGGAATCCACCGAATCGGTAAATACCGAGGTGGTATTTAGCGATTCGGAAAATACCGAGGATACTACCACCTACCCTTAACCAAGTAGCCAATATCACAATCATGCCATCATAGAAGGTCTCTCAGGCTTGAATAGGGGACCCCATACCTCAAAGATCAGCTCAGTGAAATCACATCACAGGAGCATCAGGAGTCTCCTCGCAGGAAGGCTCGCCTTCGGTCTGAATAATAAACATGATGTCTGTGATATTAAAAGCACCAACTTTCAGGTATGTGCAGCTGCGCGTGTGCCATGGCTAAATCGTGGGTCGAACAACCCAGAGTGGAAAACATGCATTGTGTAAAATTCCAGACTGTGTGTCACAGCATGTACAGACCAAGGTCGCTGCGCAGTGCTTGGGATGGGAACAACATAATGCACTCGTCTGAAGGAATTTTCGAGTCATCAGTTTATTCAAGAAAGAACATGTAAACGCAGTGTCGTGTGCAAAGACACAAATATGGCTACATAACATTCAACGCGGTCATGCCAACTGAACAATGCATGTTCGTATGCAGGGAGAACTCGCTACACGCCCCCTTGAGCGAAGCAATATGTAATAGGCAAGAAAAGAGAGAAAGCAGAGTTCAGTTTGGTCAGAGCAGGACAGGGCATAACCAATGCAGCGCCAAAGTCCTACAGTCCAATTAATTGCAGCATACAATTGTAAAAAACACAATGCATATATAGTAAACAACTCAAGCAGACCATCAGGAAGAGAAAAACGAGAAATAAAAGAAATGAATGTCGCGCCAGGGTGCTGTCCAGTAGCACAGGCGCAATGGACGACTATCCAGTCAATCCATGAATGTATAGGCAGCATATGTGGCCACGGCTTCCAACAGCCAATCGTTTTCAGGGCCACAAAAAGTCTCAGCCATCCAATTGAGTAAAGAAAAGGAACATACGTGTGCTCCAAACAACGGAGCCTCTAGCACAATCTGAGGGCACCCGGAATGTTCCTCCAAATAGCTCATGGACAAGAAGTCGTAGGCTGCCGCTGAGATGTCCCAATTACCCAGGATACCAAGCGCCGCTCCACACTCCATGATCCGGACACCATAACAGGACAACTCGTGAGACACTAAGGGCCGCATCAGTCGATCGAAATCCGGCACCGGAGACAGCATGTTGGTCAAGCACAAATCCAGAGGCCATTCAAAGGGACAATCCAGGCAGTGCAATACAGGTTGTACGCAGGTGAAGTAGGAATACCTGAAGGATAATCCATAAGCCAGGCTCAAAGTCGCCAATGGCAAAGTACCATAGAAGTCAAGCATCCTATCACGAAGAAGATGCAGACGGGACAGGCGCTCGTGTGGCACAGAAGGAGCAGCCATTCCGTAGTATGAAAAGTTACAGCAGCACACCTTCCACCAGCACCAGATGCAGCGGAACACCTCCAAAGATGCTCGGCAACAGTGAATGTAAAATGCCGAAATTACACAAATAATAGTGTGGAAGGAGGTCACGAGACCCGAGCCCCACATGTTCACACAAATTGAGCCCGGCCGGTCGTGGACGAGGCATTGATAATACATTGGATCAAAGAGCCGAAATGCAGGGGGAGGTCAGTATTCAGAAGCGCCTGTTCCTCAGTGCGCGTAGTAGCAACGTGAAGGACAAATATTTCACGAGGGAAGTCAGAGGCACCTGTTTGTGGGACAATGGCGCTCTATTCTGCTCAACTAGTTGGACTCTGCTTTCAAGGTTGGAATCGAAGGTCAGATGGAAACATCCCGCCGCCCATGCGGGGGTGGAATGAGAACAGTATTGCAGCAGACAACTTCATGCGAGACAGTTATGTACGGGATTACCACTCACATCCCGCAGCAAACATCATTTATCATATTTAAATGAATACCGTTTGCAAGCACAGCGAAAGAAGGTGTAATCACAGGCACTGGGATACCTCGTAGGACGCACGCCGAAATCGGGGCTTGTACATTGCATGCGCCGTGTACTTGCATGTGCCCATTGTCTCATGCATGAATCCTAGGAGTGAGAGTGCTAGTGCTAATATCTATAACGGCTTAGGCCTTCTCCATGTTCGCTTGGTCAATGGCTCTCAGTCTGGAGGCCGCCTCACTGTGCGACAACTTGCAGACCTCGTTGTAAATAGCATACGCGCACCTTTTGGTTCTGCCACCCACGGGACCTTTCACAATAACATTCCATTCGGTATGCACATTGATGGAGTGGGTGGACTTCCTGATCCTGTAGATGTGCTCTGTGTCAGCTGGTGGACAGAGTGGGATGTGTGTCCCATCAATGCAGCCAATGTAATGGGGGAATGAATTCCTGAAGGAACGGGACAGGCAACTCTGGGATACACCACCCACCGCAGCTGTCACCACCTGCGAAATGCCGGATGCCAGCAGATGTGGGCTGCAGAGCACCTGCACATGTGGGGGTATGGCGTGCGCCCTTCTTATTGGCTGGTCCAGGAGTGGGTGTAGGTCCCTGCTTAAGTCCATGATGGTTTCGGGGTGTAGCCTGTACCTCTCATGTATCTCTGCATCAGTCAGCTGGAATAGTGTGATGCGCTGTCTGTGGATGCGTTCCTTCCGTCGCCAAACCCTCAGTCCTGCTGCCTGTAGACGTAGGCGCATTGCAATGACGTGCATGGCTGCCAGGCTGTCCACGCTGTTGCATTTTGGGATTGCTGAGCTGCACTGCTGTTGGTTACCACCTGCTTTCCTTCCGTGTTAATTACCGACTCTTATTTACCGATTTTCCTGGATTTCTTATTTACCGAGTGCTCCTACATGTCATTTTGATTATTTCCACTTCATATTTACCACTTCATGTTTACCGATTCGTTAATTATGTATTCGGTAACTATGAATCGGTATTTACCGCCTCATATTTACCGAAAAGTGGTTTTTGGACTCCTACATCTCACTTGTCTGTATACCGGTCGGTAACGGCATATTTACCGAAATTCGGCCGTTACCGACCGGTATTTCGCTACCTACATGAGGCCCTAAATGCGGATTATACATCAACAGTTCCTCTGCCACCAAGCGTCTCTTGTTCCTACCGTTAAGGCCTGCAACATTCCAGGCTAAAATTTTTATTGCAGCCATTCAAAAAAAAAAAAAACCTGTCCTTGCTTGTATTATCAGTAACTGAAATCACTTTCATGTTGGTTTTTTTGTCCTTTACAACAGCAATCATTTTATACATCAGAAAAAACCACCCCAAACCCCTGGCACCTTTACCACCCTTCCCTTTCTTACCTCCCTTCCCACCCACCCTGTTCCTTGAAGGAGGAGTCGTCCTCTTCTAGTAACTGCCGCTGGTATGGCAGTCGACTAGGACCCGACTGCCCCCCAGCCCCCAGTCTAGATACCCCCCCAGCCGTTTTCATAGAAGAAATAATAAGTAGTAAATAGTAAATAGAGAGACCAAACAAGTCTATAAGCTATATATATATGTTAGGACACATTAAGAGTCATTTTCAGGGGTCCTAGCTCAGTCTATTTTAGCCAGAGCCTTCCCCTTTCCATTTCTGCAATACCTCCTCTGCTTCCGTACGAGAAAAAAAGAAGTAGCTTTGCCCATTCTTAATAACTTTGAGCCGGGCAGGTTCCTGTAAGTAAGCTTGGACACCAAGTGCTTTTAGCGGGTCAATCAGTTGTTTTAGCTGCCATCTTTTATCCATCGTGAATTTACAAAAATCTGATCGAAAGACCAGAGAGAAAGAATCCACTACCACGGGTGACATAGGGCCAGCTTTTAGGGAGACAGCTTGGCGCAACAGATAATTGCCAAAATAGATTAGAAATGGTCTAGGATACTGGGAGTTCTTTTGGCTTTGTATTATTGGCAGTCTATGTGCTCGTTGTATCTGACAATCCCAGTCCCAGTCCCCCAGCTCAGGGAAAGCCTTCTGCATAATCTGGACAATATACGCTCTAGAATCTGCCCCCTCCAAACCTTCGGGAATACCAAATAGTTTAAGATTCTGTCATCTCTGCCTGTTTTCCAAGTCCTACAGTTTAGCCTGTACTTCCCTTAGCTGTACTTCTTGTCTCTCCACAGAGCTATCCCTTTTAGATGAGGCCTCTTCTATATTGACGACTCTTTGTTGGAGCTCAGCCATTTCTTCCGTCACAGATCCCACTTTCTCCATTACCTCTTTCATAGTCTGCTGGATTTTTCCATTGTCAGCTCGGACTTGTGAAAAAAGTGCCCTTGTTTCTTCTCTCTGTTCGTTTAAAGCTTGCAATATCTTAGCAAGCATGATCTTCTAGAGGAGGGCTGCAAGAGACCAGAGATGATTCTTGATGTAGTTCTATAGATGGGTTTGGTGGAGTTGAAGAAATAGAAAAGGTAGTTTCGCCGTTGCCAGGAATAGAAAGCTGCTTAGCAACAGAGTCTTGAGTGTTTATTTCTTTCGCAGGATCTTGTACTAAACCAGAGTATAGATAATCCTTCTGGTCGATCAGTAATGTTTCTGTTGCTGGTAAAGAAACGGCTAACATGCTCCCATCCGTAAGCCCCGCTCCTGATAGCCTGGCGATGGTTTTCTTGATCCTGCCTTTAGACTGAACCCACTTCCTCATTGGGCTATTTTTTGAGTCTTCTTTCGTGTATTTTTCAGATGATGTTCCTATATTGAGTGGGCTTTGCATCCTTTTAAGTTCTTTAGTATGTTTTGCTTTTTTAAGAGGGTCTATCTTAATTGTTGTTTTCTTCTTAGATTCTCTTGGCAAGCGCTGCTCTCTTGAAGATGTAGGTGCTTGATACATAAGCCCATTGCTTAATACTGCGTTATCCACTATTTTTGTAGAGCCATCCAAACCCTTTAAACTCTCTGTCTGTACCTCTAATATATTGGTATCTTGTCCATCTGGGAGAATAAAAGGCTGTTGACTGTTATTGCCATTATTATCGCTGTTGCGCCTTAGTACGCTGGGGCCGTCATTGTTTGATTTTGCTTTTATTTCTTTAATAAGCAGGCCGAGTGGTAGCTTAGGATCAGTTTCAGGCTGTGATTTAGTGTTGCTGGCTCTCAAATTAATATCTCTAGGGTCAGATTGATGTTGAATATCTTGCATACAATGAATGCCAAGGCTAATATTTTTTTGTAGTTTTAGATCAGCATTGTTTTGTTTAGAATTGTTAGCTATAGCATTGATTATTGTCTCTGCCAAGTCATTATCCCCAGAGAGTGGCACATTTTCCGTAATCTCGGAAATATTTCCAGACTTTAAGTACTGGATCACCAGTCGCCCAAGTTTTGGGGGGGCAGTATCAGCGAGGGTTTCCATCCCCTCTATTCCCTCCAGTGGTCTCACAGCCGACCCCCCTTCCACCAGACCTCTATCATCACCGGAGCCTGTATTAATGCCGCTGCTATCGCTCCCACTCACCACGGACGATTAATTTGTTGCCGCAGATGTCTCCGTAGGTTGGGGTCTCGCTCCTCGGCCGCTTCTTGTGGGTGCCATTCGGAGATCAACCAGTTTGTTGTAGCCGCAGAGAGTGCTGCTAGGAGAGCAAGATGCGAGCCGCCAAGCCGAGCGCCAAGCCGGCACTCGCTCGAGGTAACGAGTTAATAGCAAGCAGCTGTGTCGGGGCCGTAGAAGGAGTTGCATCCAGTCAGTATTGCAGTATTGCAGAAGAGAGTTTACACAAAGGTTTTAAGTTTTTGCAGATTAGCGTTTTCTCTGGAATCGCCCACCATCTAAGTTTCTCAATATATGTAGGCGTCTTAACCTTACATCCTCATTCCGTCGCGTCGTAATTTTTAGTATCCTTTTCGACAGAGGGGGTCAGATTACCGGGAGCCGTAGCAGTCCACTCCTAGAGGCGGCTTCAGCCCGCCATCTTGCTTTCTCCCCGGCCTATAATTTTTATTTCTAATTGAAATACATCATTTTACCACGATAAGTTGCCCATATGGGGCAACCCAGGTTTGCCAGAAATTTTTCAGCATATGGAGGGTAAACGATGGGCTAGCCTGGGCATAAAACACTTGGGTGATATATATGATCAAAATGGGTTTATGACTTTTGAGAAAATACAGACTATATATAAGACAACGTTAGGCATGCAATTTAAATATTTTCAAATTCGAGATTATTTTATTCGCAGCATGCAATTGACAAATATTTCAGGTTCTCTTATATGGGATTATATGCATAAAGATAACTTAAAATCAATAATTAGCGCTGGCTATAAAATCTTATGCACATTTAAGCCAGATGACTGTCACAGATTAGCTGAGCGCTTGGGACATAGCGCAAGGGCATCAGTGACAGCTAACACCATATCACGTGCTTTATCTAGGCTTAACAATTCTGTATACTCTTCTAACCTTAGGATACAACAATTCAAAACAATTTGTCAATTATATTATACCCCAGAAAGGATATCAAAATGGTCTCCCCATGTTTTTTTTAGCGAGCGCACAAAATGCCCAAAATGCAATCTACAGTCTGCTGATCTAAAACATATGTTTTTTTTATGTCCTGCACTAGAGAGTTTTTGGTCAACGATAACTGATCTGATTTCTCAAAAATTAGGGAGTGCAGTGACGGTCTCAGTAACAGAGGTATTAGTTGGAGCCCAGAGTATTACAAGCATCTATGCAGATCTAATTTCAATACTATTGGTTAGTGCAAGATTAACAATTGCCCGTGCATGGATCTCACCCACACCTCCATCGACCATAGAATGGTGGGGATTAGTTAAAGAAACATACGATATGGAACTAGCACTGGCAAAAACGAGAGGGACGAAGGCACTCTGTAAAGTAAATAAGATATGGGGTGTACTATTCTGAGAGGGTTTTTTTTTTTTTTTAATTTTTTTTTTCTTCTTTTTTTTTTTTCTTCTTTTTTTTTTTTTATCTTTCTCCCTTTCTCTTCTGCAATGAGGGCTAATAGATATATATGTAGATATGAAGAACAAGATATTTATAGAACTGATATACTTACCTGTTCCAATGTTTGTAATTATTTGCTTAAAATTTATCGAATTGTATAATATGTATTAATGTTTCTTTTTCTTTCATGTTGGCAATAAAGAAATAAAAAAAAAAAAAAAGAACCACAACAAGACCACACATGACCTGTTCAGCTAAACTGTGCAAAGGCAATGGGAGCACAGATACAACAGGAGTGCACAACCTCATCAGTCAGGAACAATGTACAGACAACATACCACAACACAGACAAGAAGTGCACCATCACAGAAAAACACAGCCTCATCAAACAAACAACAGATGCACAGGCAGACAAATCACATAGCAAACACAGCAGGACATCAGGGGATGCACACCAGGCAATGACAAGGCAACATACACCCACAGTACTGCATGCACAACAGCAGTGTGTGCACACCAAGCATACCAGCCCCACACAGATATGAGTGACATCACATTAACCCACACAACACCATTCAGCACAGCACAAAGACAACATCACACCCAGGAAGTGAAGCAGTACCACAGCTAACACACATACATTCAACACAACACCAACAGATGCTCAAGTCTGGGACAGAAAGGTGGAAACAACTTGACCAGAGGACTGGGCAGCACACACAGTTGAAGTGCATATGAGCAACCATGACTGCCAAACAGCACAAGAACATCACACATAACCTATTGGGGAAATGTCCTGAGTGACACATTGCTCCTGGCCAAATAACTGCACTACAAAGCACAGTGTCACAAATGAAGTGATGGGGAGACACACACATATGTAAACCAAGGGGACAGCTGACATCAAAGTGAAGTGTTCTGCATGTCAGTAGGGGACATGGCAGAAGTGTACCATACACAAATAGAGGGAGTGCAGATTCACAATAGGTAGGCATCTGAAGCACAGATAGGGGATGGTATGACACCACACACAACATGCCATACTGGAGGCAAAAAGGCACCATGTGCCAGCAATGCATGAGAAAACACAACCACAATGGCAGTGTGGAGCAGCAGGTCTTCACAGTCTCCACAAACAGCATCAAGATACATAGATGATCAACAAAACACAACACTGACTTGCCAGTCACACACTCTGCATACTCACAATTGACAAAAACAACAAGTAGGAGTCAGCCAGAACTGCAAGGACACACCAACACACAGCACAGTGCACAAAATACAACTCACAAATGTGCATACAACCACATCCACAAGGCTGCACAAGCGAAACAACAGGCAACCAACTCCTGGGTGACACGTGTGTGGTTGACAATGCAGGGGCACACACACACCAACACTCCAGAAAAAGTCACCACCTTCACACTGCACACTTCTTGACCAACCAAGAGCACACATCGAATGTAAGCCATGGGACTAGGATGACTGGCCATCACAAGATGACCACACACATACACTACTGGGCACACATAAAGGAAGAATACACATACATGATGACCCTGGCCAGCCTGCCTGCAATCCTGTGGATAGAATCCCACTCTGTGCTGGCAGTGCCCCCCAACCTGACATGTGTACAATATAGCCAACATTAACAAAATAAGAAACTGACAACTGCTTTCTATTTATAATTGACATCATTGCCCCCACAAGTATCAGGTTCAGGAAGAACTGAAGTCCCTGCCACCCCTGTAAAAAATAGAGTAAGTGAGCCAAGACATTTGGCTATGTTGAAGTGGCACACAGAACATGTGGCACAGTAAACCATATACACACAGCAAAATAACTTTATTCAGTAAGGACACTGACAAAACAGACAACAGGAGCAACTATCTTTATTCACATATTGCACAGATAGGCACCAATATTAGACAAGGGCAAGGCCAGTGGCCATCACCAAGTGCAGAGTAGTTACATGAGAAGCTGCACAGGCAAGTGGCAAACAGCAGTGAACAACAAGGCCAGTGGCCATCACAAAGTGCAGAGTAGGTACAGGAGAAGCAGAACAGACAAGGGGAAAACAGCAATGAATGACAAGGCCAGTGGGCAGGGCAAAGTGCAGAGTAGTTACATGAGAAGCTGCACAGGCAAGGGCAAAACAGCAAGGCCAGTGGCCAGTTCAGGGTGCAGAGTATGTCCATGAGAAGCTTAACAGGAAAGGGCAAACAGCAAGGCCAGTGGCCAGTTCAGGGTGCAGAGTATGTCCAGGAGAAGCTGAACAGGAAAGAGCAAAACAGCAAGGCCAGTGGCCAGTTCAGGGTGCAGAGTATGTCCATGAGAAGCTGCACAGGCAAGAGCAAAACAGCAAGGCCAGTGGCCAGTTCAGGGTGCAGAGCATGTCCATGAGAAGCTGCACAGGCAAGGGGCACACGGCAGTGAATGACAAGGCCAGTGGGCAGGACAAAGTGCAGAGTATGTCCATGAGAAGCTGCACAGGTAAGGGCAAAACAGCAAGGCCAGTGGCCAGTTCAGGGTGCAGAGTATGTCCATGAGAAGCTGCACAGGCAAGGGCAAAACAGCAAGGCCAGTGGCCAGTTCAGGGTGCAGAGTATGTCCATGAGAAGCTGCACAGGAAAGGGCAAAACAGCAAGGCCAGTGGCAGGTTCAGGGTGCAGAGTATGTCCATGAGAAGCTGCACAGGGAATAGTTGAACACAGCAAAGAGCAACAAGGCCAGTGGCCAAAACGAAGTGCAGAGTATGTCCGTGAGAAGCTGCACAGGCAAGGGGCAAACAGCAGTGAATGACAAGGCCAGTGGCCAGTCCTATGTGCAGAGTAAGTCCATGAGAAGCTGCACAGGCAAGGGTTAAACAGCAGTGAACAACAAGGCCAGTGGCCATCACAAAGTGCAGAGTATGTCTATGAGAAGCTGCACTGGCATGGGCAAAACAGCAAGGCCAGTGGCCAGTTCAGCGTGCAAAGTATGTCCATGAGAAGCTGCACAGGCAAGGGGCACACAGCAGTGAATTACAAGGCCAGTGGGCAGGGCAAAGTGCAGAGTATGTCCATGAGAAGCTGCACAAGTAAGGGCAAAACAGCAAGGCCAGTGACCAGTTCAGGGTGCAGAGTATGTCCACGAGAAGCTGCACATGGAATAGTTGAACACAGCAAAGAGCAACAAGGCCAGTGGCCAAAACGAAGTGCAGAGTATGTGCATAAGAAGCTGCACAGGCAAGGGGCAAACAGCAGTGAATGACAAGGCCAGTGGGGAGGGCAAAGTGCAGAGTATGTCCATGAGAAGCTGCACAGGGAATAGTTAAACACAGCAAAGAGCAACAAGGCCAGTGGCCGAAATGAAGTGCGGAGTATGTCCATGAGAAGCTGCACAGGCAAGGGCCAAACAGCAGGGAGCGACAAGGCCAGTGTGCAGGGCAAAGTGCAGAGTATGTCCATGAGAAGCTGCACAGGGAATGCATGCAACTGTACCTTTCCATGGTCAGCATCACACTCAGGGGGTAACATTGTGCAGTACAGGCCCACCTGTGTGAGAGACAGGTGTGTGAAGGTGACTACCACTCAGACTTGGCTGTCAGGTGGACTGGGAGCTGGCTGTGTGTCGGTGACTGTCGGAGATCTTGACCAGGGAGAGAGCGGCCCTGCTGAGGTTGAGCTATCAGTGGCTTGGCAAGCTGGAGGGCTGCTTGCACCAGGTGGTGTAGTGGCACGTGGAGTCGGAGTCATGCAGACGTGAGACACAGTGTGGCTGGGAGATTGTAGAGGGGTACCTTTCCACTTCTTGGGGATCCTAACTCGCTTCCCTGCATTGGTATCAATCAGAAGTGTTGTGGACACAACAGGCACACTCACCACCAAAGCTGCATCAGGTGCAGACGCTGGCACTCCCTCTGGGGATGTGCTGGATCCAGCGGAACGCTCTGCCTAGCTTCGCCTTTGCCCCTCCATCCCCTGTTTACTAGGTGTTACCCCTTTAGTGCCCTCCTTCCCCTGCTTTAGTGGGCTTGGAATGGGAGTCGTGGTGTTGGGTGAATCTGCCTTGGAACCCTTCGTAGGTGTACCCTTGGCATGCACCACCTTCTCGGTGGGCACAGAAATGGTATGCTTCTCTTTGCGAGATGCTTAAGGGACAAGAGAGTCCTTGGCTGGGGATGCCTCTGAGGCATGTGAGCCTGAGGCCTGCTTCTTTGCATTTTAGCCCCTGGTGTCGCCTGATGGGCTTTTGTCTTTATGCTCTTGGGTGGCTTTGGTCTTCTGTGGGGATGTTGTCGGCACCCGGGACTGCTTGGGTTGTTGCTGCTGTGTGCTTTGTGTGCTTTGTGTGCTGTATCGTGACTTTGAGGTCTGTGGAGCGTGATCACTATCATCAGACGTGGCCACTGGCATGGTCAATGAAGGCATTGAGGAGAGCTGTCTGGCCTACACACGGCTGGTGCAAAAGCTCCACAGACTTAGCACTGATGGCCGCAGAGGGGACAGGGGCAGGGGCAGCGATGCCCGGGGTGAAAGACACTCGTCCCTTCTTACTGGGGCAAACACAGGCTCACCTGTACACTTTACAGTCTTTAAAAGTGTGATGTCAACACACTCCAGTAGTGTAGCACCCGTATGCAGATTATTCCTACCAATAGACTACATTTTCTTGAGTGCACCTTTCTAACTATCCCCTAGCAAACACAGGCAGCACCAGAGGAAGTGGCTGGGAGGGTGGGCACTGGATGCTCTGTGGTGGAAGATGATGCAGAGTCCCCGTTCCCTGTGCCTGCCAACATGGATGCATCACCGCTGGCATCAGATGATGTGGAATTTTGTATCTCAGGCTGGGATTCCTCCAGCAGACTCCTGTCCCCCTCTGAGGTGCTGGTGACATCTGTGTCACTGGACTCCTGTACAGCTGTTGTGCTTGTTTCACCCCCACTGGTGTCCATCTACTCTCCCTCCGTGACCACAGGAGATGCTGCATGAGAGAGAGAGATGTAGGGTCAGTTCAGTGGCAGCAACCTAACAAACATATGCAAGCAAAGCATCACAAATGATGACTAAATCTACATGTTGCACACCACCCTGTGCTATCACATTGTGCTAACTCACCATATTGACTCAAACAGTGCGTGGAAACTGGAAATTCAGGCATAAGTGAGCCATGTGATGACCACACAGCACAACACCCTGCTAGTGGCTCCGTTCAACCAGACACACAAATAGATCTGAGCACACCTACGGCCATGATGGGGGCACACTACTTGTTGCCACTGACAGATCTTGATGGAGCAGGAGTGGACAAGACAGACACAGATTACAACATGACATTCCACAAAGGCCATGAGCCCATGCCACCCACCATGTTGTACTTTGGGGCACAATGACTGGTGCACATTGGAGTCAGATGTCTAAGCCTCCCAAATCTGAGTGCAGGCAATGGACGCATTGATGAAGGCACACTCAGATCGGGCACACTGTCGTTCCCTCCCATGGGATTCCCCAAACTACCACAATGCAGACGATACCTGAAGAACACGACTCAGAATGCAATGTGAATGCACAGTACTCAAATTACCTTAGTAAGTACAGGTAGGGCAAATGCATTACACCTGCACCCAGCCCAGCAGCGACTTACAAGCCACTGCATCACACTGCCAACATCACATAGGCCAGCACTAGCACAGGCTCTGTACACATGCAGCCACTCCCAGCCAAATTCACCCTTCCCAGAATGCTCACCCCTGGCTTGCTGCTGATGCTCCTTCAAACGTGCATCCAGCTCAGACTGTGTCATGGCCAAGATGCGGCCCATCAGTGGTGTCATGCTGTGCCGTGCCAACCGCCCAGTGCGAGGAAGCAGCCCCAAGGTCATCTCTACCCCGTTCTTTGCCAGCCGGCTGATGTCATCCCACCTCTTGTGGCAGTGGGTGCGCCGTCGGTTTGAGACACCCAGAGCCCACACCTTGGTCGCAATGGCCCTCCACACAGCCTTACACTGGTGTACCTTGAGCTGCAGGCATGGGAGACAAGAGGGGGAAATTATCAGTGCAACAGTGTTATGTACCTACATCTCTCAGTACAGTAGCATGATACAAACTCATCCAAAATCCAAAGATATGTCTAACAGAGACAAGAATACATCTCACATGGTACATCTGGATGGGGAAAGCTGAT
The DNA here is from genome assembly GCF_964204655.1 of Triturus cristatus. NCBI lineage: Eukaryota > Metazoa > Chordata > Amphibia > Caudata > Salamandridae > Triturus > Triturus cristatus. The sequence continues at coordinate 618,555,351 of NC_140582.1, forward strand.
GTAAATGCATGCAGGTGTGAGGGGGAACACAGTCCCTGCACATCTCACACACATGCAGGATGCCAGCACTGAAACTCCTGTGTAGCCTGTCCACATCTCCAGGCCCTGTTTAGTTTGAGCAAGACATTCATCACATATCAACATGTGTATGGGTTTAGGCTCACTGTGTCCAAGACTGCGCAGCCCTCAGTGTCCCAGCCCTGTGAATAGATAACTGTGTCATGGATGTCACATGATCTCACAAATCCAAAATCCTTTTCACAAGGCCGGTTGTGTGCAATCTACAGTGCTGATATAGCCCATAGCTGGAGTGCCATGAGAAAAGACTGATGTAATACTCTGTAAGTGAAGTCATGTGTCCTTGTCTTTTTGTGCAGGGACTGTGCAGGCCATCTTGGCTCACACTGAGATGGACATCAGGGGCACACACAGCCATTCAACCAAGCAATCACTGTCCTGACTCCTGCAAGAACAACTTGCTGCGTCACTGTATGGCTGACAACACAACACAGGTCACTCAAACATACATGTGCAGGCAGGGAAACCTGTGGCATAGGGTACACACACCTTCCCCCTGGAGACAGCATGTTAGGCAGTGCATGACACAACCACACACTCTGAGGCACATACTGCATCAGTCCAACTACATGTGTGCCCCCCTCTGCACTCCCCCCCACTGTTAAGGACTTACCACAACATTTGGGGCACCATATAGCCTTGGGTACTGTGTGTGCACCTCATCAACCAGGACCTCCAGTTCCTCGCTTGTGAAGGGACTGGCACGGATCTTCTCAGTGCTTGCCATCAATGCGGACATGAGACAACAGTGGCGGAATAGGGTGGTGAGGGGTCTCTGGCAGCCGTCCCTGGAGGCAGCAGCAGCTGAGGGGTCTCTGGCAGCAGTCCCTGGGGGCAACAGCAGATGAGGGGTCTCTGGCAGCAGTCCCTGGAGGCAGCAGCAGGTGAGGGGTCTCTGGCAGCAGGCTCTGGGACCAGTGGAAATTTGAGGCTCCCTCCCACACATATATAGCCCCCTAGGGTTGTTTCAAGGGTGCCAAGCTGCAGCAATTGGTGTTCCAGGTCTGCCTTTTTCAAATGCATCCAATGACCACCTCTGCGTTGGCGGAGCACGCCTACCGCAATTTTCAAAATTGCACCATGATACAGCAATTAAGGTTCCCATTGGCTGTAAGGGCATGCTCCATGGCGGTGACACACCCCAGGGGCCAGGCGGGAGCTACTGGGATTTGGGTGCCATACATTCGCATGAGGCACTGCGATTTGGGTGGCGGGGCTTGCCAACCGCCATTTCGGCATGTCTCCATGGCTAACACAACCGCACTTGTGCATTGGGTATTTCTGGTGACACAACGCTGGGGCCAGGCGGTAGCTACCACGATGTGGGTGCCATACATTCACACGAGGCACCGTGATTTGGGTGGTGGGGCATGCCAACCACCATTTGGGCATGTCTCCATGGCTATCACTACCGCACTTGTGCATTGGGTATTGCTGGTGACACACCGCTGGGACCAGGCGGTAGCTACCACGATTTGGGTGCCATACATTCACATGAGGCACTGCGATTTGGGTGGCGGGATATGCCAACCACCATTTGGGCATGTTTCCATGGCTATCACTACCGCACTTGTGCATTGGGTTTTGCTGGTGACACACCGCTGGGGTCAGACGGTAGCTACGGCGATTTGGGTGCCATGCAACCACAATGGCCATCTGGCAAACATCAACAGTGCACAGTGGCCACATGGTCAATCGCACATCATTGTGCACACAATGCCAATGTTCCTTTTACTCCACTTGTGACTACATATGCCATGTTTGTGTATGTGATTTCGTAGATTGGCATGCACTCCCTCAGTCACTTATGATATTGATGCTCATGTACACAAGACAGTGTTGTTATGGACTCTACAATGTGTACACATGTCAATGTGTTGAGGTGCAGTGACAGTCACAGCAATGTTCGTCTCAATGAATGATCTTCTTTTTTGCATGTCCTCTTATGTCTGATCATGCACACAATCGTCATTTCTGCTCTGACTGTGGTCATTGTGATGTTAATGTGTGCCAGGTTCAAATGACGCATTAAGGTGTGTCAGGTACAGCAGCAAGGTATGAAACAGTGGGATTGATTCGTTACACATATGCTGGATGCTATACTTCCAGGCGTGCCCATGGTAAATGTGGCCATATCGCTATGTGCATTCACAGTGAGCGAGGTGGTGTTTGAGGTACTTGCTTTGTGTAAGTCGACAAGTGTGCCATTTGTATAGCTGAAGGTGATCACCATTTGTGCATTAATGCCGACAGCTCTACTCGCAGCCCACCTGACAGACTTTGCGCTCACAGGTCCTTATCAAGGCGGCCCCCACCCTGAACATTGGCCACCGTACAGCTCCGAACCTACATGAATGCTTACTCATGCCCTGAAGAAGTTCTTTTAATGAACGAAGCGTGTTGGCTGGCAAACCATTTCTTGGAAAATAAAAAAGATTTACTGTACATCAAGACTCATTGACTATTTGACCCCCACTGTCATAATAACGAGCAGTGCACCCCTCCACCAATCTTATTCTCTCAGTTCTCTGCACAGCAGTTGGCACTCAACGACGGCGAGTGCTGGAGTTGGGTTTTTTGCACGCTCACCCTACATTTGACCACTAGTTTACAATAAAGAAACAACATAGGGTAGTGCGGTCACTGTGTCCGCCGTTGTCTGGAACCATAATTTTGTGTAGCTGAAGGTGTCTCTACATGTAAGCTGGTCTGTAACTCAATGTTGATGACAGTCATTCTTGGCGTTGTGTCATCCAGAACGTGAGATGCTGTGCCCATCTCATGATGTATTGCATTGACATGTGTTGTGAGAAATTGGCCTGGTATATGCTGTTCACCATTTAAAGTGGACACCTTGCACCAGTACAATTCGACTCTTATGGTAGTAGGTTTAAGACAACCCTTAAAGAAAGATATCCTAGTGGTAGCTGTGGAGAGCAGCCTTCAGGCTAAGTCTTTAGAGGAATGTAAAGCAGCTTGTTTTACCTTATAATATCTTGAATTACTAAATGAAAGGACACCACACAGGTATTTATATCAAATAAATATGTATTTATTACTAACAACTTTCTGCTAATCTCTTTATGGGATTAAAAGTCAGGAACATATGCACAAATCAACATTTCACAATAAGTTACGCACAAATGTGGCTGGGGCCCTAGGGGCATACCAGACCATATACTAAAAAAGAGACTTAGAGATAATTACTTGCAAGGGGACAAGGCCCAGGGCCTCAGAAGCGCTGGGGCCTCACGAAACCACACTAGGCAGGTAAGTAAAGGATCCACGGGAGACGCATGCAGTGTGAGAACACAGCTGCAAATCCCTATTGACTTCAATGGAGCAAGTCACGATTGGAAATTAAGAGCTTTAGGATACCTCGGGAGAGTCTACAGCAAGTCACTTACAGGGTAAGTAGTTCTAGAGCCTAACACACACAGGAGCACCGTAGTGCTGGAGTTACCTCACCCAGGGAAGCCGGGTGCATTGGTGTCTTTTGGTGTCGGGTCACGGCGTCGTTTTCAATGGGAGCCAATGAAGACTTGCTGCTTGTGAAGACAGGAGAAATGTCCGGTGGAATCCAAGGCTGGTTTCCAAAGAAGGAAGACCTGAAAGCAGAGGGTACAGTGTTCAAAGTCACTTGGCTGTGACCCGGGGCAAGGAAGATGGATGCCCACGGTCGTCGGGTGATTTCAGGTGATCATGGGTGTCTTGAATCTTCTGCCATGAGGTCCAGGAGGAGTCGATGACAACCAGGAGCTGGATTCGGCATGTGCCACAAAGTCTGCAGCTTACTGCAGTGTCAGTGACCAGATTGGAGCCAACAAACCTTGATAACAGCAACTCTCGTGGAAAAGATAAAAAGTCAGCGGTGCAGAGCAGCAAGGTCTGAGGGACTCACCCAGTGAGGGTAAGTCAGGGCAGGCCTGGAGCAACCAGGAGAGCCCTTTGAAAGTGCAGAAAAGACTTCTGGTGACCCACAAGCCAACCGGCAAGGGATCGCGAAAACGCCTCGGGAGGATTCACTCAACAGGGGCCCACGATCACTCGGGATGGGGTAGGCCTCTGATCTTCAGAGGGATTTCTGCTGGAGACTTGTACCACACGTGCTCCAATGCACAGGTTCATAGAATGTCGAGAAGGTGTTGAACTTGAAAATAGTGCACGGTACACAGGGATTGTGGTCCCTCGTCACTCGTGGGGTCCACTTGCCTCAGCGTCGCGGGGGACTCACGATGGCCTTGGAGAAGTCAGGAAATCCCCTTCCTGGGCTGCAGGTACTTCGGGCTCCAGCGGGAGCAGTGGAGTTTGTGACCATTGATTGCAAGATTTGGTGCCTATCAAGCAGGGGAGTCACTCCTTGACTCCAGGGGAGATTCTTCTGTCTTCTAGAGGTAGTGGAACGTCGAAGGTCCAGGATTCTTCTTCAGAGCATCGTCCAGGGATATCTAGTTTGCAATGGCAAGGGTTCCCTAACTTATACTGAAAGGAAGGGAGGGACTAGCTCTATGACCACACCTATGGGAGGGTCAGGGGAATGGGTGGCCACACCCACTTCCCTTTGTCCAGTTTCACACCAGAGCAGGGGCAGGTAGCCCCTGAGCCGGTTTGAACTGGTGTATGCACAGAGGAGCCTACTGCTCCCCCAGTGCAGGACTTCAAAGCACTCTAGGAGTGCACCCACCCAGCCCCAATTCACTAAACCCTGTCTGGAAGGCGGTCACACCTCCCTGTGACAGGATACCTATTGTTGGGCCTCCTCCACTGCGAGTTTCGGTCATCAGCAGGAGGGCAGCCCAGTGTCTGTGACTGGTGGCATCCATTTTGTGATGCCAGGGCTCTGCAGGATTCTACCGTGTTTCCACAGTAGGTACATGTCTATCCCTCTAGAAGGGTGGGATCATAATCCCACACCAGTTACTGGTGTGGGGGTATGATTCCAAAGCGTTTGACACCAAACACACCATGTTTTGATGCAGCCATTCCAAAGTTAGCATTAACCGCGAGGTTATAATGCACTTAAGAGTATATGGTTTGACCGCATTCACAAACAGCACCAGAGAATGGACTCTGAGAGCTGCAGAGGGGCCCTGCTCAGGCAGAGGCACCCCCTCAAATGGAAACCAAGCACCCTGCACTCAGGATTGATAGGGCCTGCCTTAGGGGTGACTGATAGGTTTAAATGTGTGTGCAGGAGAGATATAGTGAACCTATATCTCAGTGAGGAGTGCTAGCACCACCTCACCCAGGCTGCAGTAGCAGGCCTGTGGTGTCAGATTCAGTCTGCTTCCCTGGGGTGGCATAATACATGCTTCAGCCCCTGGTAAGCCTGTGAAGTACCTATGCCCTTGGTACCTAAGGTACCATATACTAGGGGCTCACAAGGGACCACAGTATCCAATCACTAGTGCACCTAATGTGCACACCATGTTGTTTAAGGGAGTAAGCAGATAGGCTGGGGTCCTGAATAGCAGGATCCCAGCCAGACTAGTCAAAAGCCATCAAAACACCAAGAAAAAAGTTGGGGCAACCATGTAGTCAGATTCCACCTTCCTACATGTGTCCACTTTCATCTCAACTAGGAGGTGACCAAATCTGCTTTGCCACTTGACAGTGCTGGAAGACATGGAGGATGAGGCGATCATCCGGAAATGCCATCTGGATAGAGCCACCGTAAAAACCCTTTGTGATATGTTGGAGCCCCACGTGCAGCCTCGCAGAACATATCCAACAGCTTTCACCCCAACGTATAAGGTGATGGCAGCCCTGCATTTTTTTGCCACTGGATCATTCCGGTACACAGTGGCCAGCGCAGGTGGAATGTCACAACCTATGTTCAGCATGGTGCTGCGTGATGTACTGTCCGCCATGATGATCTACAAGGACAGATATATCCATTTCCCCAGGGGGCCTGAATTGGCAGCTGTGAAGGGAGATGTTGGGCTTGTGCCACCACAGGCACGTAAGCACATCTACAGGAATCATACACATTACCACTCCATAAATGTGCAAGTGGTGTGCCTGACAGATATGATCATCTCACATATGTGTGCCAAATTCCCAGGCTCAGCCCATGACTCCTACATCCTGCGGAACAGCATTGTACCCCAGCTGATGGTTAATCTGCTTCCCGAGCATGCATGGATTGTGGGTGAGTATGCCTAGTCATATGGCGTGCTGGGTGTGTGACCTGCTGCCCTCTGCCTCAGCGACATACCAATGTTTATTTGTACTTGTCACACCTAGGTGACTCTGCATATCCCAACTGTACCTGATTGCTGAGCCCACTGCGGAATCCCAGGACCCCGGCTGAAGTCCACTACAATGATGTCCATGGGAGGATACGTCGTGTGGTGGTGCTTACTTTTGGTCTGCTGAAGTCACGTTTCTGCTCCTTGGACAAGACCGGAGGTGCACTGATGTACTCTCCCGGGAAGGTGTGTCAGATTGTAGTGGCATGCTGCATGCTCCACAACCTAGCCATTCGCAAGGAGATTCCCCTGATCCTGAATGATAATGTGGATCCAAGGCCCCCGCCTACAAACCAACCCGTGTCCAGTGATGAGGACAGTGGAGAGGAGGAAGGTGTTGATCTGCGTCAACAGCTCATCACCCGCTACTTTACTTGAAGGTGGGTGACAATGTACAACGTACCCATTGTCTGATGATGTTGCTGTTGTTGTGAAGGTGTATGTGAGATTTGTGACAGCAGCCGGTTGTAGACTCAGTGGTGGCTGACAATGTTTCTGGGACAGGTCATTTAGGAACATCTACAGGATGTGTATGTTGACACTTGTTGCCCATTGTGATGTGTGCATGTTGGATTATCTTGATGGTAGGTGTTGTATGATGTCTGTGATGCCACACCCAGACCAGTGAATGTTGTTCTGTTCTGTTTTTCTAGGTGCCTTCAACTTCTCCTTGCCTACATACATTCTATACTCCTGGTACATTGTACTCATGTTGAAGACTGTACATCCTGGAATAAAGACGGAGCAGACACAACAACATGTGTGTAAGGATTTTTTATTTACAGTGGTGACATGTGAGGGGAGGTGTACATTTACATTGAGGTGATTAGTGGAGCAGTGAGTTGAAAGTTATGGTAAATGAGATAATCGAGTAGTCACTACATTGATGTGGTGACCCAGTCCAACAGACAGATGCCATTCACAAGGCTATGTGGGGAAGAACAGTCAGAGAAAGTCAATGCACTGGTGAAGAGGGTTGCCATCATGGATTGCTCCGTGACTGGCGTTTGGCAGGTGCTTTGCCTCCAGATACTCCCAGGGTTTTCTTAGGACGGCCCCTTCGTCGCTTGGCAGAGGGGGGCCCTGCTGCAGGGCCAGTGGGGTCTGAGGACTCACCCCTCTCTGTGGCCGCAGGGGAGGATGGTGAACTGTCATCGTGCGGCCCGCCAGAGGGAGGTGGAGGTGTTGGTTGTGGCGCAGGCCTGTCCCACTGTACCGCCACTTGCTGGCCCAAGAGGTCCATACTTTTTCCATGCGGGTATCGATGGACCTCATCAGCAGGATGAGCTCGTGGAACAGTTTGTCCGACCAGCCCGTTGGTCCCTGGACCCGTTCATATGCCCCAATGACTCTGGTGATGTGGTCCAGGGATTGAGTCCCAGCCTCTTGTGGTCTGTGGGTCACCCTGCCCCTCCCACCTTCCCTGCTGCCACGGACCTGTTGCCTCACCACTGTAGGCACCCGCATCCTCTCCCTGCCCTTCTCAGTGGGGTCAGTGGGGTGGGGTGGTCATCCTCTGGGACAGGGGAAGTGTTGCAGGCAGCACTGGTGGCGGTGATGTTGGGGGTGGTGATGGTGGTGGTGGAGGATGCACAGGCGGTGACAGCAGGGGTCTGCAGAGACGTTGGTATTGCAGCAGATGTGGTGGGGGGACAATCGGGTCCTGGGACCTGTTGCATCCTGGCACACCAGATGGGCCGGCTTCGAGCTCATCATCCAGAGAATCCCGGGATTCAACATCCGAGAGACCATGTACCGGGGGGAAGATTGTCTCAGCAGGTTGCTGGTGTTGTTTTCATGCTGTCAGTTCTTGCTCACCTGTGGGTCAGATGGAAAATGGTCACTGAAGTGCACCCCGCAAGCTCTGTGTTAGCTGTGTGTCATTCACTGTTTGTACACTATACAGTTGACTGATCATCACATTGTTTTCTCTGTGCACTACTGTGCCTCCTGGCATGATGCTGTGGTACATGCATTACTTGTCGATGGTGTGAGGTCTCAATACATAATAACTCTAAGAAAAATCTGGTGGTCTAAGAAAACAACTGTAGGGAACAAAAAACCATAATCATTACACATTTGTAGAGTATAACAGTGATGCAGGTGAAAGAAGGAAAGAAAGGAAAAAGCCTTCGTGAATTAATAGGATTTCCATCGACTACCAAGAGAGGCCAGTGTCATCACTTGGATATCCTTCCATCTTGCTACTACTCCTCATAACTTAGAGGGAAATCATGTAGCAAAGATTGCGACTAGGCCATAGAAATAATGCCAGAAGGAAATGCAGTCAGAGACAAGAAGTGACCGATATGGTCATGATTTAGCAAGAATCAAGCATGGTAAACCATCACTTGTGTAATGGAAATTCTAGTGCAGTGCATATAAGTGAAAGTTAAAAAGGGAGTTGGGAGAGAAAAAAGGACTTTAATACACATATCTCTGCCAATCCTATTAAAATAATGCAAAAGCAACTTTCAGCAAATAGGCAACTGCACAAATTGGTCAATACATACCATGCGCCACGTACATAATTTGTGATTACAGGGACATATTGACATCTAGGGGCTAGAACAAGACAATATTTCAGTGAGGACTCTTTGTTGATTTGACTGACCTGGCAGACGTCACATCTGGCCATGGACTGGCCATTGCCATCTCCTGCATACCTTTGTCTTGTCATGTGCATATCTTGATTTGTACCACCAAACACGCTTTCTTATTTTTCGAATGGTCCTTGTTGCTCTGGCCCCATGGCACTGCACATGTCAAAAGGTGCTGTGCATGATTGTGCACAGACTTTCTTCTACATGTGCATTGTTGTGTCACACTTTGGTTGCTGTGACAGTTTCCTTTGCTTAGCTGTGTGCACACTGTGCGTGGCAATAGGATTGGTGTGCATATTTGTGCAATGAGAGGGCTGGTGTTGTCATATGGCACCATTTATTTTGTGAAGAATGGCTAGGTGCACATACTGGCTACTTACCTGTTATGTGTTCACATTTGGTTTTGTTATGTGACATATCTGTATGTGCGTGGTGAAGGCTTACATCCTGCGCAGTGGTGTCACTAGACAGAATAATATGTCTACCTACCTGTTAGTTTGTTTGAAGTGATCCATTAGATGTCACATGCATCTGGGTGGTATAGAGAGATACATCTTGCCGTACTAGGGGACAAAGGTGCATGGTGGGAGTAGTAGTGTAGACCTCACACCCACAAACACCCTCCCAGGGAAGATGAATACCTACCTGTTAGGTGAAGGTGAACAATGCAATGGATGCCACATGCTTCTGGGTGTGAGTGAGTGCTCCATCCAGCTCAGGTGTGGGACAGGGAGCATGGTGTGAGTAGTGGTGCAGGCCTCCCACCCACAAACACCCTCCCAGGGAAGATGGCTACCTACCTGTTAGTTTGATGAGGGTAATGTAAAGGCTGACACATGCTTCTGGGTGGGGTGGGGGAGTATTCCATCTTGCTAAGTTGAAGGACAGGGTGCATGGTGGGAGTAGCGGAGCAGGCCTCCCAGGAACAAACACACTCACTGTGAAGATCGCTACCTACCTGTACGTTTATAGGTGTACTGCAATGGCTTTCAACTGCTTCTGGGTGGGGGAGTGATCCATCCTGCTCAGGTGTGGAACAGGGGGCATGGTGGGAGTAGTGGTGCAGGCCTCCAACCCTCCCAGGGAAGATGGCTACCTACCTGTTAGTTTGATGAGGGTAATGTAGTGGCTGACAAATGCTTCTGGGTGGAGTGAGTGAGTGCTCCATATTGCAAGGCTGTGGGACAGGGTGCATGGTGGGAGTAGTGGTGCAGGCCTCCCAGCCACAAACACCCTCACTGTGAAGATGGCTACCTACCTGTAAGTTTGTTAGGTGCACTGCAATGGCTTCCAACTGCTTCTGGGTGGGGGAGTTCTCCATCCTGCTCAGGTGTGGGACAGGGGGCATGGTGGGAGTAGTGGTGCAGGCCTCCCAGCCACAAACACCCTCACTGTGAAGATGGCTACCTACCTGTAAGCTTGGTAGGTGTACTGCAATGGCTTCTAACTGCTTCTGGGTGGGGGAGTGCTCCATCCTGCTCAGGTGTGGGGCAGGAGGCATGGTGGGAGTAGTGGTACAGGGGCCACCCACTAACAAAAACCCTCACAGGGAAGATGGCTACCTACCTGTTAGTTTGCTGAGGGTAATGTAATGGCAGATACATGCTTCTGGGTGGGGTGGGGGGATAGCTATATTTTGCTAGGCTATGGACCTGCTCAGGTGTGGGACAGGGGGCATGGTGGGAGTAGTGGTGCCAGCCTCCCAGCTACAAACACCTTCACTGTGAAGATGGCTACCTACCTGTACGTTTTTAAGGTGTACTGCAATGGCTTCCAACTAGGGATGGGTGGAATTTGCGAAATTCACTTTCGCAAATTATCGCGAAAATGTTAAAAATCTCCGCAAACACGCAGAAATATCGTGAAGATGCAGAAGTTTTTTTCCCGCCCGTTCACGGTATGTTCTGCGTGGTTGCGGCTCGCCAACTTACCCAAGCGGTTGCTTGCGGGTGCGGCCATCTTGTTTTCACTTGTCTCGTGGTGCATGATTGCGAGAAGAAAGACGAATGATGTTACTGCGGGCGCGAACTGTTGCGAGACAGCGCAAATGGCTACCAACAATCCAACATCTCGTGGAGAACGCGACCGGATCGGGAAAACTTGTCGGCGAACGCGGGGATTCAGGTAAGGTGATCGCGTGCACGCAAGAATGTATTATTTTACAGCGCGAGCAAGCAAAAAATTTCCGGTAAAATGCGGATTGCGGAAATTTTGACATTTTCGCGCTCTCAGTGGAACGCGAAAATGTCAAATTATCGCAATTTCTGCGAGTGGAACGGATTTTTAGGCCAGGCCTACTTCCAACTGCTTCTGGGTGGGGGAGTGCTCCATCCTGCTCAGGTGTGGGACAGGGGGCATGGTGGGAGTAGTGGTGCAGGCCTCCCACCCACAAACACCCTCACTGTGAAGATGGTTACTGTTAGAAGGTGGCCTGATATATGCTGTCCACTAGTTCTAGTGGGCACCTTCTATCAGTCCAAACAATCCCTTATGGTGAATGGTTAAAGAAATGGTTAAAAAAAACCTTTATTGATAGCTATCCTAGTGGTAGCTATGGAGAGCAGCCTTCAGGCTAAGTCTTGAAGCAGCTTGTTTTACCAGTCTATAATCTCTTGAATGATCAAATGAAAGGACAACCACACCAGGTATATATTTAAAATATATATATTTAGGTTAACACACACCGCTCTAGTCTCTTTATGAGACTGGATTTCGAAGTACTTAAGTTACAAGTGAGCATTCATTAGTAAAAGCACAAATACACGTTTTGGCCCTAGGGGCGTACCAAACCATATACCAAAAAAGTGGTATAAGAACCCCGACTGAACTAAACACAAGGCCTAGAGCCTGTAGAATCGCTGGGACCCCAAGGTACCATCCAAGGTAGTGACACAGGGGACCCACGGGGACTGTATGCAGTGTGTAAACACAACCATGGGTTCCTGTTATCTTCTATGGGCAATGTCGCGGTTGGAAATTTAAAGATTAGGGACACTTAGAATCGAGTCAGGAGCAAACCCTTTTGGACTTACGAAGTTCTAGGGCTAGCACCCACGGGAGCACCTGAGTACTCGAGTTACCTGACCCAGGTGTCGGGTCGGGTCGCGCCGTCGATTACAATGGAAGCCTGCAAAGAACTGCTGCTGCCGTGAAGAGGAGAAGTGTCCGAAAAGATCCAAGCCTGGATCTAGGATGTAAGGAATCTGAAAGCAGAGGGGACAGCGTCTGGGTCACTCACTAACTAGTGACCAAGGGCAGTATGGACCAATGCCCACAGATGTCGGGTGCTTCAGGTGAGTTGATGGGCGCCTTGACTCTTCAGCCACGAGGTCCAGGAGGTGTCGATGAAGTCTATGAGCCTGATTCGAGCTGTCCCACAAAGTCTGTCGAGTGCTGCGGTGTCTGCGACCAGATTGGACCCAACAAGCCTTGGCAACAGCAAGTCATAGGAATTCAGAGAAAGGACTGCGGTGCAGACCAGCAAGGTCTGAGGGACTCACCCAGCAAGGGTAAGTCAGAGCACGTCTAGAGCAACCAGAAAAGCCCAAGTAGAAGAGGAGTTGCCTTCATGGGGACCTGCTAGCCAATGGGCTAGTGATCGCAAAGGACCCTCAAGTGGTCGCACTTGAAACTGGCCCACGGGTCACTCTTAAAGTAGAGGCCAGCAATCTTCGGTGCAGGAGGTGCTCAAGGCTGGGGCTACTCGAAGCCCAAAGCACAACTTCAAGGAGGACCAGGAAGATACTGTTGCTGCAAAAGCTCACGGTGTCCATGGGTCACGGTTCCATGTCACCCAAGATAGCCACGGGCCTCAGCTTTGCTGTGGACTCAGGGTAGCCTCGAGGAAGTCTGGAAATCCAAATCTGGTGATGCAAAGACTTCAGCATCCGGGGGGAGCTTCAGCGATGCAGGCTGGTCAGTTGCTTCTTTGGTGCCTGCCTAGCAGGGGAGTCACTCCTTGACCCCAAGGGTGATTTCTTCAGTCTTCTAATCAGGATAGAACGTCGAAGGTCCAGGATATATGTTGCAGAGGTTCGTCCAGGGTAATCTAAAGTCCTAGGGACTGGATTCCTATACTTATACTAAGTTTAGGGGATGGACTAACTCTAAGGCCCCACCTATGGGTGGGCTTGGAAAGAGGGGTGGTTACACCCATTTCCTTTGTCCAGTTTCGCACCAGAGCAGGGGCAGGTAGCCCCTGCAACCGGTTTGAACTGGACTATGCACAGGGACACCAAATGTGCCCCAAGTGCAGGACTTCAAAGCACCATAGAGTGCTCCCGCCCAGTCCCAATACACATCTGCCTGTCTGGGGAGGTGGTTACACCACCCTTTGACAGGAAACCTATTGTCCACGCCTCCCCTGCAGGAATTTCGGTCAGCAGCAGGAGGCCGGACCTGTGCCTGTGGCAGAGGCATCCATTTTGTGATGCCAGGGCTCAGGAAAGTCCTACCGGGTTTGACCAGTGTGAACATGTCTCTCCCTCTAGAAGGGTGGAATGCTACCCCCATCGTGAGAATTTGCAGGGGATAGTATTCCAAAGCGTTTGACACCAAACACGACATGTTTTGATGCAGCCATTCCAAAGTTAGCATTTATCGCGAGGTTATAATGCACTTAAGAGTATATGGTATGGCTGTATCACAGAACATGTTGAAATAGTCAGCGCACTCAAAAAATTGCAAAAAGAATCAATTGTTTATGCACAAGAATCAAATATTACTACTCATTGTACCAAATCTAGCGTGCAAACCGGGTGAAGGTAGCCAACCTTAGGAACAATAGAAGAAGCAGGTGAACTATCACCTGTATGCCGGATGCACAGCAATGAACAAAAATGCTATTGAATTTACACTTGTAAATGAAAAGAAACAACCGCATCAACAATAGTACAAATAAACAGAATGTATATTCTTTTGATTGTAAAGTCATCAAGAAATGACAACTGAACAAGAATAAAAAATTACATATGCAAATATACTTGTGTACATCAAAACAAAATTCCTTGATTTTAGTAATTCTGTGTGTTAAACAAAAACATCAACAGCTAATGTAATTCGCAGAAATTGTTAACACTGTTGCGAATGATGACCAATGCATTTCGGGATTGCCACGAATCCCTTCTTCAGGGGCCTCTGTAAGAAAAAGAAAAGACAACAGTGCATTGTTGTAACACTGTAATCACCAAATTAATTATTAAATGGCAGATGCTGCGTACAAGACCAGAATGGTGAAGTTGTACCTGTCGGTGATCTATTCCAGACAATTATCTTCCAGTGTAAAGGAAAGAGAAACCAGTGCACTGAACTCAAATGGCAAAAACTGCGTATGGTGGAATGAGTCAAAAAAGATAGAAAAACTGTGCCCCAAAACCAAAATGAAAACGTAAAGCATCCTAATCGTGAAATACTAATGGGTGCTGATACAGCAGCACTTACTTGTAACCAAAAAATCTGTTGTTCTGTTGCCTTATTCTCAGTTGCTTCAGACCAAAAGAATAGTATCGGACCAACGACAGTTAGACAAAGCCTTGTCTGAGCAGTGCGCACAATTCAGAGAGCGTGGATACCCGGATCAAGTGCTAGATCTAGCAGTGGCAAAAACTAATAATAAAGAGCGCACTGAATTGCTCTCTCCAAAACCGAAAATCAGTCAAAATCGTCAAGTCTTTGAATCTAAATTTTCCACTAATTCGGCCAACATCAGAAAAATTATTAAATCCAGGTGAGAATTATTACAATATGAACCTGATTTCAATGGTTTATTTTCTCAGAAGCCTCTTTTTGCCTACACACGTAGTAAAAACATCAAGGATTTGCTAAAACAGACCCACGCAGTCAATCCCACACAATTTATCAGCATGCGTAAATGTTTTAATTGTGCCAATTGCCATAATGTAATGACAGGCAACACAATTAACCACCCTCACTCAGGGAAAGTCATTCCACTTAAATATAATGGAGACTGCAACAGCAACAATGGTATTTATACTATCAAATGCCTGTGCGGACTACTTTATGTTGGCAAAACATCACGCAAATTTAAGATTAGAATTACAGAACATAAAAGTTCTATCCGCACCAAAAGTTTGAAGTCACATCTAGTAACACACTGGTTACAACATCAACATTCCAATGCTCAGCTCAAATTCATGATTCTCGAAATAATTACAGGACAGCCCGACATGGACATCAGTAAGATGTTAGCCCAAAGAGAGGTCTGGTGGACCACATTTCTTCACACGCTAGTGTCCGCAGGGCTCAATGACAAACTTGAAATACAATGTTTTCTGTAATATTCTCTAGATTGTAAGTACGTCTCTTTCCATACAATTATCAAATTGTTTCACATTTTTGCCTTTAGTTCACTACATTTATTCATTTGCCTCATTATTTATTATTATTTATTTCAGTGCATCATTCTTCAATAAAACTTTATAATGTTTTCATTATTTTTTTATTTTTTCATTATTTTTCATTTTTTCATCACTGGTTGTGGACTTGGAGCACATCTAATAGGTATCTTTTATATTTTAGTTTTTACAGTTTTTTCATTTTTTTCATTCCTTCCTTAATTTGGGGTTTTCACTTTGGTTCTGTTACATATATCAGTTACTAGTATATGTGCCCGACTGGGTGATATTACACCCAACAGTGCTATTTCATTCTTTTAGACGTCATATAATACTTCATTCCAATATGGTCTCCTTACAACATACGATTCTTTTGTGGTTCGTTTTTCAAGTAGGACTGGTTTGTTCCATTATACGTGTATTTCAGGCCGTATTTCATTTCTGAGTTTGATGTTTATATACGCCTTAACGTCAACAATGAAGTTCTTTTAAGATGCATTTCTTGTTACTTTTTTGGATTACACATTGCACTTATGAACACTTTCAATCCTTACTAACAATGGCGTTTCATTCTGCCCGGCTCCAGTCTCTTTTTCCTCGTCTACTGTTGTTTGCACATTTTCGCATAACAGTCATAAGCTTATGCTCTGCTAGGTTGACATTACACCTAGCAGCGATATTTTTTCATTTTCTTCAACATACTATACTTTATCTCAAGATGGCCCCCATACAACACAAGTTTACGTCGTGTTTCGTTTTCTAGTTCCACTGGTGTGCACCGACAAACCTATATTTTTGGCCGCAATTCATTTTTAGTTCGATGTCCACAGACGTACAAACGTCATTAATTTAGTCCTTTAACATGTATTTTTTACTTTTTCATGGATTATACAATACACTGTTGCACACTTTTGACCCCTTCTCAAGATGGCGTTTTCAAATTGTTCCGTTTTAGTCCTTTTTTCATGTGCACTGTCGTTCTCAAAGTTTTGTGCGCTACACGCAACAAGTTATGTTTATAAGCTAATTGGTTTCCTGGGTTGTTTCACAAACACACTTTCACTGAGACCATTGTTCAACCTGTCACGTCTTCAGGCGAATTCTCGATAACACCTGGTAAGCTAGAAGTGATGTGTTTGTTACCTTCGTTACAGTGCATTTTTTTCATGTTTTCTTATCGTTGCGATACTTAGTATATCGATGTCGTTTCATCTTAGGTTACTGTTCGGACACCTCCGCACTTCAGCACGGCCACATTTTAAATGCTGAACTACATCAAGTTTCAGCAGCTGAACATCATTTTCAGGTATCCATTTGTTAGATGGTGCGTTTTATTTTTAAAAAATTGCATTGAAAAAACACACAAATCATACATTTAGTATTTTATTCTTTCTCTTGCATTGGCAGATAAACTGAAGTTACAACACACATAGTACCGTTACGAACAGGTCTCGTGGGTATTTGCTACAGTGAGTACATTATGCACACCGTGTTGTAGTGTTGTCTTCTCATTAATAGTCACTATCTGATTTCGGTCTCTTTCATGTTTTCAGAATCATAGGGGATTGACATAGGTTAATCATTTTCAACCGGCAACAGCACAACAGATTTTTTGGTTACAAGTAAGTGCTGCTGTATCAGCATCCATTAGTATTTCACGAATAGGACGCTTCACGTTTTCATTTTGGTTTTGGGGCACAGTTTGTCTATCTTTTTTGACTCATTCCACCATACACAGTTTTTGCCATTTGAGTTCAGTGCACTGGTCTCTCTTTCCTTTACACTGGAAGATAATTGTCTGGAATAGATCACGGACAGGTACAACTTCACCATTCTGGTCTTGTACGCAGCATCTGCCATTTAATAATTAATTTGGTGATTACAGTGTTACAACAATGCATTGTTGTCTTTTCTATTTCTTACAGAGGCCCCTGAAGAAGGGATTCGTGGCAATCCCGAAATGCATTGGGCATCATTCGCAACAGTGTTAACAATTTCTGCGAATTACATTAGCTGTTGATGTTTTTGTTTAACGCGCAGAATTACTAAAGTCAAGGAATTTTGTTTTGATGTACACAAGTATATTTGCATATGTAATTTTTTATTCTTGTTCAGTTGTCATTGTTTGATGACTTTACAATCAAAAGAATATAAATTCAGTTAATTTGTACTATTGTTGATGCGGTTGTTTCTTTTCATTTACAAGTGTAAATTCAATAGCATTATTGTTCATTGCTGTGATAGTTCACCTGCTTCTTCTATTGTATCACAGAACAGCCATAAGGAAGTATTTCCGAAAGCTGCAAAGGGGCTCAGCTCATGCTTGGGCACCCTCTCACACAATACCAAGCACTCTGCCTTCAGGATTGTCAATGCCTGCCATAGGAGTGACTTATAGGTTTATATGTGTCTGTATATATATGTGGATATAGGTAGCCTATGCCACTGTAAGGGGTGCAAGCACACCCTTACCCAGGCTGCAGTAGCAGACCTGTGGTGCCATTTTGGAGTGCTTCCCAGGGGTGGCATAATACCTGCTTCAGCCCCTGCTAGGCCTCTGAGGTACCTATGGCCTAGGTGCATAGTATACCATATACTAGGGGCTTATAAGGCACTCCAGAATCCAATTAGATATGCACCTAATGTACATGGAAACCATTTTAGAGAGGAAGCAGCTAGGCTGTGGTCCTGATTAGCAGGGCCACAGCCAGACTAAGGTCGAAAAACATTGAAACAGCAGCAAAAAGTGGGGGTGAAGCAGATCCTACTCTCCTACACAACCCCCCAAATGTAGGGACATTAAACTAACCTTGAACAGTTGAGTCTTCGTGTTCTAAGTGGAAGTACCTAGAGAGTCTGTCTTTATTGGCATGGTTACTTCCAGGTCTATGTTCCACTGTAGGGAAATGGACCACCTAAGCAGTTTGTGGTTTTCACCCTTCATTTGTTTTAGCCATAAGAGGGGCTTATGGTCTGTCTGAACAAGGAAGTGAGTACCAAACAAGTATGGCCTCAACTTCTTCAGATCCCAAATAGGGGTGGGCGGAATTTGCGAAAGCGACTTTCGCAAATTATCGCTAAAATGTTAAAAATCTCCGCAAACAAGCAGAAATATCGCGAAGATGCGGAAGTTTTTTTCCGGCATGTTCGCGAGATTTTCTGCATGGTTGCGGGTCGCCAACTTACCCATGTGGTTGCTTGCGGGCGCGGCCATCTTGTTTTCAGTTGTCTCGCGGTGCATGATCGCGAGAAAAAAGACGTGATCGCGCGACGCATGACGTCACTTCGGACGCGAACTGTCGCGAGACAGCGCAAATGGCTAAAACAATACAACATCTCATGGAGAACGCGACCGGATCGGGAAAACTTGTCGGCGAACGCGGGGATTCAGGTAAGGCGATCGCGCGCGCGCGAGAATGTATTATTTTACAGCGCGAGCAAGAACCAAATTATCGCAAAGCTGCGGAATGCGGAAATTTTGACATTTCCGCGCTCTCCGCGGAACGCGGAAATGCCAAATTATCGCAAATTCCGCGAACGGAAATTTTGCCCAGGCCTAATCCCAAACCACAGCAAAGGCCAACCTTTAAATGGCTGACCAACTATCTAGGGGTCACCCTTCTGCTTATGAAAGCTACTGGCTGATCCTGACCTTCATCATTCAATTGTGACAGTACAGCCCCTACCACCAATTCAGATGCATCTGTTTGGACAATGAACTAGGAACTAGGAAGCAGCTAGGCTGTGGTCCTGATTAGCAGGGCCACAGCCAGACTAAGGTAAAAAAACAGTGAAACACCAGCAAAAAGTGGGGGTACACATGTGAAGCTGATCCTACTGTCCTACAGTTACCTACCTGTAAGATTTTTAGGTGTAGTGCAATGGCTTCCAACTGCTTCTGGGTAGGCGAGTGCTCCATCCTGCTCAGGTGTGGGACAGAGAGCATGGTGGGAGTAGTGGTGCAGGCCTCCCACCCTCAAACACCTTCCCAGGGAAGATGAATACATACCTGTTAGTTTGATGAGGGTAATGTAATGGCTGACACATGCTTCTGGGTGGGGTGGGGGAGGGCTCCATCTTGCTAGGCTGTGGGACAGGGTGCATGGTGGGAGTAATGGTACAGTCCTCCCACTCACAAACAGCCTCCCAGGGAATATGGCTACCTACCTGTAGGTTTGTTAGGTGCACTACAATGGCTTCCAACTGCTTCTGGGTGAGGGAGTGCTCCATGCGGCTCAGGTGTGGGACAAGGGGCATGGTGGAAGTAGTGGTTCAGGCCTCTCACCCACAAACACCCTCCCAGGGAAGATGGCTACCTACCTGTTTGTTTGATGAGGGTAATGTAATGGCTGACACATGCTTCTTGGTGTGGTGGGGGAAGGGCTCCACCTTGCGAGGCTGTGGGACAGGGTGAATGGTGGGAGTAGTGGTGCAGGCCTCCCACCCACAAACACCCTCCCAGGGAAGATGGCTATCTGCCAGTAAGTTTGTTAGGTGTACTGGAATGGCTTCCAACTGCTTCTGGGTGGGGGAGTGCTCCATCCTGCTCAGGTGTGGGACAGGAGGCATGGTGGGAGTAGTTGTACAGGCCTCCCACCCACAAACACCCTCCCAGGGAAGATGGCTACCTACCCGTTTGTTTGATGAGTGTAATGTAATGGCTGATACATGCTTCTGGGTGGGGTGGGGGAGGGCTCCATCTTGCTCAGGTGTGGGAAAGGGGGCATGGTGGGAGTAGTGGTACAGGCCTCCCACCCACAAACACCCTCCCAGGGAAGATGCATATCTACCTGTTAGTTTGATGAGGGTAATGTAATGGCTGACACATGCTTCTGAGTGGAGTGGGGGAGGGCTCCATCTTGCTAGGCTATGGGACAGGGTGCATGGTAGGAGTAGTGGTGCAGGCCTCCCACCCACAAACACCATCCCAGGGAAGATAGGTAAATACCTGTAAGTTTGTTAGGTGTACTGAAATGACTTCCAACTGCTTCTGGGTGGGGAGTGCTCCATCCTGCTCAGGTGTGGGACAGGGGGCATGGTGGGAGTAGTGGTACAGGCCTCCCACCCACAATCAACCTCCCAGGGAAGGAGGCTACCTATCTGTTAGTTTGATGAGTGTAATGTAATGGCTGAGACATGCTTCTGGGTGGGGTGGGGGAACGGCTCCATCTTGCTAAGCTGTGAGACAAGGGGCATGTTGGGAGTAGTGTTGCAGGCCTCCCACCTTTAAGTTTGTTAGGTATACTGCAATGACTTCTAACTGCTTCTGGGTGGGGGAGTGCTCCATCCTGCTCAGTTGTGGGACGGAGGGCATGGTGGGAGAAGTGGTGCAGGTCTCCCACCCACAATCACCCTCCCAGGGAAGATGGCTACCTACCTGTTAGTTTGATGAGGGTATTATAATGGCTGACACATGCTTCTGGGTGGGGGGAGGGTTCCATCTTGGTAGGCTGTGGGACAGGGTGCATGGTGGGAGTAGTGGTACAGGCCACCCACCCACAAACACCCTCCCAGGGAATATGGCTACCTACCTGTAAGTTTGTTAGGTGTACTGCAATGGCTTACAACTACTTTTGTGTGGGGGAATGCTCTATCCTGCTCAGGTGTGGGACAGGGGGCATGGTGGAAGTAGTGGTACAGGCCTCTCAGCCACAAACACCCTCCCAGGGTAGATGACTGCCTACCTGTTTGTTTGATGAGAGTAATGTAATGGCTGACACATGCTTCTGAGTGGGGTGGGGGAGGGCTCCATCTTTCTGATGTTGTGGGACAAGGGGGCCTGGTGGGAGTTGTAGTGCTGGCTGCCTGTACACATGCCCCCATGGTAATGTTGCTAGCTATGTTTGGGGAGAATGCTGGATCTGTGAGACATGTTTTGGGAGTGTGTGGTGTAGATGAATGGAATTTGTCCTAGGTGGTGTAGCTTTGTAATTGTGCAAGATTGTGTTGCCATGGTGTGTGGTGTGCAAAGTGGTTGTGGGTGCAGGGGTGTGAGTGGTGGGTGTGGTAGTGATGTGTATGGTGTGTGATGTGCAGGGGGGTTAGTAGTGCAGGTGTGGAAGTGGGGGTTTTGCTGTGTGTGGTGTGTTGGTGTGTTGATTTGCTTCTTCTTTGTGCTCTGGTGTTGGGCCCTTCAGTTGTGGAGTATTGCAAAGGATTGTGGTCAGGGAAGGGGCTGGTTTTATACTCAGCTTTGTAGGTGTGTCCAAATGGGGGAATGCTGTCAGGTGTTGTGTGGGTTGTCCTATGATTTGTATTTTTCTTTTTGCCATGTGGTTGTGTCATTGGGGTGTGTTTTGTGTTTTTGGGGGCATGGCTAGTTTGCTGTGTGCATTTTGTGGCCTTATTGTGGGTTTTTTCATTCGGCCGCCATATTTTTCACGGATCGTCCTCAGTGGTGGCTATGCTGCAGCTCTTCCGCTGGCTTTCCCATTCATCACTGTTTGAGACCATGGCGGTCGGAAACAGCGGCGATATCGTAATTTCCTGTGCGGTATCTCCGCTATACTTGCGTCGGGTTGGTGTTTTTCCGCCGCGAATCCGACCGCCGCGGATGGATTTTGGCCATCTCCACCCACTTTTGGGTGGTTTTCCTTGGCCCTGTTTTCACCTGCAGTCGTTGTTTTTTGGCGGTTGATACTCATTTGGCCGCCGTTTTTTCTACGGTACCGGCGGGCGGTAGTTTTCCACTTCCATGGCGGTTGGGGTGGTTTTCCAACCGCCATCCTAATAGACCCCTTAGTATCATTATTTTATACACTGGATACTGGTTAGAAAATGAAAAACCAGCGTGTGTCTGCCTTTCTACACAGTAATTTGTGATCTATTCTTCCTTATTTGTTTCATGGAATGATGTTGGAAAACTCACAATGCATCATCAGAATACTGGGAAGACCAGATGGAGGTGGTACAGGCCCTGAGATGGGGAATTTTGACTTTCTGACCCATCTTGGTGCATAGAGGGAAACTTAAAATATCCGCTTGTGGTAATTCATCAGGACAATATGGTATATGAGAGACAACCTGAATAAAATGAAGAGCAATTACGATCCGTCTCCCTGGATATATGAATGTCATGGTAAATTGCAAAATCTACTGACCATTTACGGGTGCTCAAATTAACAGACCTGATTAGGCCCAAATTCCTAATAATGGGTGGTCTTTCATACATAGAGATGGATACATTAATGGATCATGTTAGATAGAGTTAGTTTAAACGAGCGATTACATTATGGTGTGTAGGTCTGGTTGAACACTCACCACTGAGGTCCTTTCATTGAACTCTAATCACTGTGGACCTTCGAAAGTTGTAATGTTTATCCATTTGGGCATTCAGTCAGGGCTAAACGAGAATAATCAACAGATTCCCTCGATATTCCTAATGAAATAGAAGGACAATTCAGGTCAGGATGGCCTGCAACTTATGGTTAATGGAACCTCGATAATGTATCGCATCAGAAGGAACTCACCACTACCAATGTGCGCCAGAAAATAATTCAATTGTAGATTCCTTGAATCCAGGAGATGGCTCAATAGTCTGAGATAGTGAAGTCACTCAAGGAAAAAAGTGAAACAAATCACCAGGGATTTCTAAGTACGGAAACAAGGAAATTAAATCTAACCTTTTCCGGTACGGGTGGAAACTTACCCGATTTCACACATGCTAAGTCTATATGAATATAGTAAGAAGAGACGTACATCGTAAGCCGGCTAGCCAGCAAAACACAGATGCTCTGCTCTAGGCGAAGGCTGTCAGAGAATGACAAGCGGAGCGGCCACAGAAAAAGCTCTCTGAGTGCACGCAACTCATGTATGTGGAGTCAGAGCAACGTGAGGCTACCTACATTGCCTGGCAACCTTGTCCCATTTGAACTGGAGCTATCCGAGGCTTCAATAAAGTATTGATAGAAAAGAAACACTATCTAATAAACGAATTGATGATGAATATCATAAGAATGGTTAATTTAATTTATATAGCCATCAGCAGTAGCCTAAACACTGAATCTTTCTCAAGCTATTTTGAAACACAGAATGCATAAACATCTCGCCATAAAGAAATGAAATATTAGTGTCATGGATCACACAACATGTCAAAACAAAACTTAACGTAAATCATCATTAGAGTGATACATATACAATCAAATATGGAATCATGTAGAAATGACAATGTGGCAGAATTAAGCAGAATGCGATAGACAATGCTATACAAATCATAACTCAATAACAGGATTCCCTAAGGTGTATTATACATACATACACATGGACAGAACAAAACAAAGATTACTGTAAAAAACAATAAGGGTCCCTGGATGCCTCAGTAAGTTATTAGCATGATTCACAAAACATGAGTCAATACCAGGATTCCCTGTGCTGTATTATACATATATATACAAATGAGCAGACACTGCTGTACAGAAAAAAAAGCTCCCTACAAATGGATTATTGGCATGATTCTCTAACATGTATTATATATATATCTATCTATATATATCTATTTTTATATATATATAGCCGCATGAGACAACGCACCACCGCAAAAACAGCGAACTTGCAGAAGTGAAACAATCACGTTCTGATATGCACAGTAGGTTATCATTGCCGGCATGCAACGTTCAATCTTAAAACCCAATGGAGGGTGATTAATTGTGTCCTGAATGGCGTGTCAGCAGTCAAACCCACTGGAGGGTAATTATTGACAGACCAAAGACCACAGATCCCGGCGTACATTGAGAAAAGGAATGAACCAATTGCATGGCGCACCGGAAGCCAAGAAATCTTTTAAATGCGCAGGGGATGGTGGTAAGGTGATTAAATGGACTGCTGATGCGGGCCTCTGAAGAGAAGCTGAACGCTCCGAAACGCGTCAGGCCGAGGGCAGTACCAGGGGATTGGAAGCTGCATGCTGTTAAATAAAAGGTTGTACCTACCTGCTGTTGGAGTGCGGTCTCAGTCCGGGGGAAACTTTGAAGAAATATATATATATATATATATAACTTCATTTCCAATCCGGTGAAGATGATCCACCGAACAAAACAGGACACGGACCCAAAGTAAGTGCAAAATTTGTCGTTTACTCCTTCTTCACCATGACGCGTTTCAGCTCGTCAAAAGCCTTGTTCACATGACATGTCAGAGCAAATCCTAGGTTATTTAACCCCTTCAGTGCCCGCCCCTTTCCCCGCCCTGTGCCGGCCGTTTCATTAGCGGGCGGGGTTTGTGACGAGCTGGTCTCGTCATGGGCACAGCGCAACCGCGGCCCATGATGAGACCAGCTCATCACGGGCATTGAAGAGGTTAAAGTGAAAGTACAAATACGTAGCCACATCACATGATCCGATAGCCATAGACATAGAAGCAATGATGTTGTAACATTAAAACCTTAAAGCAAGCTTGCGGCTAATGTGTAAACAAAACATATATATATGTATATATATTATCTACTGGCGGTCGCCAGTAGATAGTTATAGTTAGGACCGTGTTTCCATAGGAAATCCGCAACATTCTATTTGGAATAACTTTGGCGCCGGTTGACGAATCCTCGCGAAATTTTCAAAATAGGTGGGGCGCTCCGCTCCGCTCCTACCCTGAAAGTCTCGGGGGGATTCGTCAAGCAGGGGCTGAGAAAAAAGGGGGTCCCAAAACACGTTTTCCCTATGCAATTTTCCATAGGGAACTTTAGTCCAAGGTACAGAGCGAACGGCTGAACAGAATTACTTGAAATTTGGCAGAGAGGTAGTCCTCAGGTCAGGGATGTGCCTTTTGCAGGTCTGGTGTCAATCTGTTCAGTAGTTCCTGAGAAAATCAAAAGAAAAATCATATATATATGTGGGCGGAGCCTAACCACACATCTCATTCAGAGATCTGATTGGCTGTCAGCACTTCATCCAAGAAGTGTTGGCAGCCATCTTGGGACCAATATACATGATAGCACCTCATTAAAAAGCATTGCAGTTAATAGAAGGTTTTAAGACTTTAGTTACATTATAAATCATTTGTTGATGGTACCATACTCATTTTAGGAATTGTGGTATGTTCTAAGGTGATTTCACCACGTGAAAAAGCCTTCTGCTGGGATATCATGATTGAGAGAAAAAATATTTTCTCATGCTTTTCCCACAGAGGTTTGGAAGGTGATCTATAAGCTAAACTGAGAGCTTATTTTCTGTAAATTCACATTATCTTTCTCAGTCATGTGAGAATGAAGTCTGACATTCTCAGTAAAACATGTATATCCAACAAGGGCAGAGACTGTCAGTTGATTCCTTTGTGTTCTACTGCAGCTTCCCAGAGTGTTCCAAAGAACAACTAGAGCGCTAACAGTCCTACTTATGATAAACGTATGGCACACCTGAAGCCATCTTGCTTGGATTAAAGTGGTAACTCTTAAAACATTTAATTTAAAAAGGAACAAAATGAGGGGGTTCATTTTTCCATAAAAAGTATGATTAGTGCTGCAGAAAGAAAAATTAGGGCACATTTTGAGTGACTTCTCAAATCCTCTTCTATTTCATTAAAAAATTCTGACATGCAGACTGAAACATGCACTTTCAATACCAGCAGCAGTTTTCCCTGGTGAGCAGTAGCTTTACTACAGTGATCTAATGAGCAAAAAGAGTGCTAACATTCTGAATTTATGGCAAATGTGTGACACATCTGAATGCCTTTGGAATCAAAGTAAAAAACTGAAAGTATTTCCTACTGAGGAGACTGCAGTAAATGAGGAAATTAGGAAACTTCATAACAAATAAGTCTGCCAAGATGGCCACCAGAGACAAAAGAGCCCAAATGTAGCCCAAATAACACCCAGATGTAGCCCAAGTATGGCCCAATGACAGAATGTCCCAGAGTGTTCTTAAAAACAACTAGAGCGCTTACTGTCTTCATTATGACAAAAGTATGGCACACCTGAAGCCATCTTGATTGGAATAAACTGGTAACACTTAAAACATTTAATTTAAAAAGGAACACAATGAGGGGGTTCATTTTGCCATAGAAATTATGATTAATGCTGAAGAAAGAAAATGAGGGCACATTTTGAGTGACTTCTCAAATCCTCTTCTATTTCTCTAAAAAATTCTGACATGCAGACTGAAACATGCACTTTTAATACCAGGAGCAGACTTCCATGGTGAACAGTAGTTTTACTACAGTGATCTAATGAGCAACTAGAGTGCTAACATTCAGAATTTATGGCAAATGTGTGACATATCTGAATACCTTCATGATGGAATCAAAGTAAAAAACTGAAAGCATTTCCTACTGAGGAGACTGCAGTACATGAGGAAATTAGGAAACTTCATAACAAATAAATCTCCCAAGATGGCCACCGGAGACAAAAGAGCCCAAAATCACCCAGATGTAGCCCAAATATAGCCCAATGACAGAAGTGTGCAAAACACTTATTATTTTGTGTTTTTGCAGTGTTATATAGTGCAGACTTGTCAGGTATTGGAGTGCTTTACATGAGCATTGGTTACATCACACAAGAACAAATTCATTTTGGTTGTAGACATGGGGAGACTAAGTGATTTGACCAGAATCACAGAATGTCGAGCTGAAGCAGAAACTCCAACCTGGTTCCCCAGTTGCAAAGTCTGCAGTTCTGGAAGTAACACCACATCCTCTCGCCTAAGTGCAACATTTAATCAAGTGGTCAACTGGATAAAAAAACATAAAGGTAACAAATAATTTAAAAGTGCTTTCTCGCTATTTGAAAACTCAGAAAATATGTCCTTATTTTCGTCTTTTAGAGCACTAACCATAATTTTGATGCCAATAAGACCCTCTAAAATATGTAATTTCTAAAGGAAATGCTCTAGGTATTACAGTTTTGATTACATCAAGATGACGTCAGGCGTTCCACACTTTTGTAATAAATATAGAATGTTAGCAATCTAGTTGTTCATTAGGATACTGTTGAGAGGCAGAGGCCAGGGGCACGGACTCTGAAAATTGAAGGCAGGTAGGAGGGTGCAAAGGCAACAATTTAACCACACTGAGCAGGCAGGAAGGGCCGTGGCAGCACAACAGACTATGGAGGGCAGTGGAAAGGGGGGCAGGGGCAACAAACCAACAATACAGGACTTGCAAGAGAGGCTGTGGCAATGTAACAGACCATTGTGGGCAGAAGGAAGAGGCAATGGAAGTACAACCATACATGCCAACAGACCCGATTCAGCCAGGAAACGTCCAATGTTTTTAAGCTCAAATGGGCTTTATTTTATCTGTCTCCTGTCTACAATCTCCTCTTTTTCAATGTAACTCAAAGGGGAAAAACAATACCCCAGTTTTTTTTCAAAATCTCCCTCTTACCAAGTTCAAAATGTTCGCAAGTATGGTACATTGGATCATGGAAGGAAATGGGGTAGGGACATGGACTTGGATAACAGAGGACAGGAGGGACATGGAGAGGTGCACCAAACTGACCCTGCAGGGTTAGCAGCAGCACAATACACCACGCAGGGCATGCGGGACGGGAGTGCAGCACAACAATCCATAGAAATCAAGAGGGAGGGGACAGGACCATGCACATGGACAACAGAGAACAGAGGGGCAAGAGGCAGGACCATAATGGACAGACAGGAGAGAAAGCTGCAGCATAACAGACCATAAAGGGCAGGAGGGATGGATCAGGGGCATTACAATGGAACAGACAAGCCAGGAGGGAGGGAGTAGGGGTCTGCACACGTAAACAGAGGGCTGGGGGCAAGGGGGCAGGGCAGGAACAGCAAGATAGCCATGGAGGTCAGGCAGGATGGGCACTAGAAGCAAGACACACCATGAAGAGCAACAGTGAGACTTTGATGGCATACACACAGACCATAGAGGGAAGGTGGGAGGTGTTCAGGGGCAGCTAACTGACCACACAGGGAAGGTGGGAGGGGCCATGGCAGCACAGAAGACCATGCATGGCAAGTGGGAGGGTTAGTGGTAGCACAATGGCTATGATGGGCAAGAAGGAGGGTGCAGGGGCATGCACAATTGACAATGGAGGATAGAAGGGAGGGTCAGGACCTGTGCACAGACAAAAATGTTCAGAGGAAGGGGCCTCACAACAGACCGCACGGGGCAGGCAGGAGGAGCAGTTGCAGCACAACAGACCAGGGAGGGCAGAAGGGTGTGGCAGTACAATGGACCATGTAGGACAGGAGGAAGAGGATAGGGGCATGACATGTGGACAGGCAGGGTGGAGGTGGCAGGGACAGGTTACAGTCATCTGACAATGCTAGGCAGGTGGGAGGGGAGTGGCAGCTCAACAGAACACTCAGAGTAGATAGGAGTGGCAGGTCCATGGAACATGGTGGGCAAAAAGGATGGAGCAGGGGCATACACAAAGACATCGGAGTGCAGGGGGAAGGAGAATAGGGGCAGCAAGCTAAGCACAGAGTTTAAGCAGGAGGTCAATGATGGGGCATAGAATTGGGCAATGGAGGGCAGGAGGAGTGGACTGGTACATCATACTAAATTGAGGGCAGTGGCAGCACATCAGACCATACATGGCAGGAGGGAGGAGGCTAGTCCATGGATTCACACAACAGAGGATAGGGAGGAGGGGGATGGGGCAGCAAGCTAACTGTTCAGAGAAGGCGGGTATTAGGAACTTTATTGTTTTTAAAACGTGTGTCTGTGCGAACTACTTAAAATATGAACAAGTATGCAGCATAATCTCACTTTTTTTCAGGAAGAAGAGGACATTTGTGACTGTGACTCTGGGCTCACTTGGCAGAAACACCCCCCTGACCCTCCACCCCCTATCGCAAAATGTAATGCCCGTGAAAAGGGTAGGTGAACACAGTGGTATATAGAACATAGTCCTGAGAGCACGATTGAAAATGAAAACTAGATATAGTGTATGGTATAAACTATGCACCAAAAAGTGTGATATAAGATGAACCGGGCGTGAAATATAATATGCAATACATTGTGCGCAATGACAGATTCATTGGAGAGCGCGAGATAGCACAGGCACTAGCGCGTGCTATGCGATATGCGCCTTGGAGTGTAATATGCACAGGGCAGTGTTGTGTTACCTAACTAGTCTCTAAAGTTGTAATATAAAATATGTGCTGGGGAGTGTAACGTTGCCTATGCACTGTGACAAAGATATGGATCCCAGATTGTAATATGCATGGCATAGCACTGTGCGTTATACCATAGGCATCGAGGAAGGCACGTTAGATAGGGCAATATAACCTGTGCGAAGACAAGTGTGGCATGACATATTCACGGGGTGGTGTTACAGTGCACATGGGCTAGAGAGTGTCATAGCATATGCATTAGCTATTGGAATACAACACAGAGGTGTGTGGCACTCAGCAGGCAATGGTGGGTGTAACACAGCATTGGACTCTGCCAGGAGCGCGCTGCGACTCTCAAGTGATATTCGTCCCCTTTCCAGAGAGTAAAATAAACAGTATTACACATCCGGCAGTGGATGTGTGTTTTATTAACCGTGAGGGGGGTTTCTTGCATAGTTTTGGTCGAATTTTTGTCGAATCCCCTGTGAATGGCTTGGTGTGCATGTGTATTAAATGTGCCCGTCAATAGCTACCCATGTTTGTATAAATAAACGACAAGGGTGTCTACCGGGATTAGGCACGGTAGGGTATCAGACATGTCAGAGCTTCACTAGTGGTGTAAATACATTCCACGTGGATTCATTGTATGCATAGTCGCCTTTTAATGAATATCACGCAAATCGTCATGGTGATAGGTACGTACGGTTTGTCCAGCATGTCCTAGGTGTGTCTATAAATATATATTTTTTAAAAATAATAAAAAACAGTGGCCAGCCCTGGGGATTGGGGTCAAAAAAATATAATTAGGAGACAGGCCCTGGGGGATGGGTTCATCAGGGCCAATAAATTAGAATAAGAAGGGGAACCACACAGCCCCCCTTCTTAAAAAATTAAAATAAATAAAAGACTTGCATCATGCCGGAGGCCACGCCCCCTCCTTGCAGCACTCTGCAAACGCGCCCCCTGGTGAGTTGTAAGTTGGGGAATTAATTCCTCTTCAATACTGAGGGTCCCTGAGGGCCAACTAGCCCAACAGGCATCTCCAGTATGCACCAGGGAGCTGCGCTGCAGACAGGTGTTCTGAGGCCAAGCCCCTTTTTACACCTCTCTGCAACGCAGCTCTGTGGCGCTTACTGGAGGTACCTAGTGGTCTAGTTTGACCCTAGGGACCCTTAGGATTCAAGGGGACTTAATCTCTCAACTTAGAACAGCCACAGGGCGCGTTTACACAGTGGATGGGGCCTGAGGTGACGTGTGCAAACACGCACTATGGCACGTTTTAAATTGGGGATATAATTTTCCTTCAATACTGAGGGCCCCTGGGGGCTAACTAGCCCACCAAGTGCTTCCAGTAAGCGCCACTGAGCTGCATTGCAGAGAGGTGGTCCAGGCCGTGCCACTTTTTACACCTCTCTGCAAAGCAGCTCTGTGGCACTTACTGGAGGTATCTAGTGGGCTAGTTGGACCCTAGGGACCCTCAGGATTCAAATGAACTTAATCTCCCAACTAAAAACGGACACAGGGCATGTTTACACAGTGGTGAAGGGAGGGGACGGGGCCTGAGTTAACATGTGCAAAAAAGCCCTGTGGCCTGATTTCAGAGGTAGTTTTAATCCCCCTGCCCTATTATATACTAGGGGCTTACAAAGGAGGTCATGCTAATCACAGGGGGACCCCAACGCATAATGTTCCCTAGTGTATGTAGGTGTTTTCACTGTATTCTAAGTGTCTTTTAACATAGCACTGTCTCTAGGACTGGTTAGTCAGACTCAGTTATCACCAGTATCCGTCTGAAAAAGTTGAAGGTACAGGATGATTTTGCAACAAGGCTTCTTTCTGCTCTTCTTTTTGTTCTTTCTGCACGTTATCCTTCTTCCTGCACTTTTCTTCGTCTTTGAGGACTTCTGTTGCTTCTTTCTGCACTTCTTTATTTTCTTTCTGTGCATTTTTTCTTCTTTCTTCACATGTCCTATCTCTGTAGGCATAGTTAGAAATTAGCATTTAAAAAACCTTTGAAATTCACAGAAAAAAACATAGGTTTCAGGCACGTTATAGTTAGGAATTAGCATTTAAAAAAACCTCAGAAATTCACTGAAAAAACCATAGGTTTCAGGGGTGTTATAGTTAGCTGGACTTTTCACTTGTACAAAACCATTGAAATTCCCCCGTTATAGTTAGTTCAGCTAACTATAACTCGATCGCCCGCAATGTACTGCTGATGACGTCACATATTACATCACTCATGACATGGTCAGTAACATCACTCATGACATCACTGATGACATCTCAAATGACATCACTGATGACATCACTGATGACATCATCCTTGTGATAGAGTGGCAGACCTCCTCTCACCCTAATATAACCTTTGATACACACATTCAAAAATAGAGACTAAACTTTTCAAAACAATGGACATACCAATACCAGTTACAACAACCTCTTCAGTAATTCTAAGATCCACATACACATCCACTCATTCACCAACAGTCCTATACAGTCACTCATACATGTATTCACTCATTATATGTACTCATACACCTATACATCCTGTTACACAATGCCACTCATCCATAGAGTTACTCACACACATAGTCACTCATTCTAATAAAGAATCAAACATACATTTATTTGCATATACAGTTTTACACACACCACCACACTTACTTCTACGGAGTCTTACACATACTTAGTCTTTTAAACAATCACTTATAGAAACACATACTTATTCATACAGGAACTCTTTCAATCTCTCACTCTCACATATACTCACTTATATACACCAATAGTCACATATACTAGTTTAAAACATATGTAGTTACTCATAAAGACACTATTGAGACAGTCATTCACTCACTAACACACCCATACACACACTCATCCACCCATACAGTCCTGCACACATGCTGTCTTCAACACATACAAAGAGTGAGTCACTCATTCATGCACCTATGCACTACGTAATAAACCCCACCGAACCATGCAGACACTCAGACTGATACTCAAGAAACCAACTAATAACCTATATAGACACCCATGTAGCTACTCACCAACCCATGCAGCCACTTATACACAAAGTGAGAGACTGATACAGATATTTACATATTTAAACATTACTCAATAAGCCATGTATTCACTATGATACACTTAATCAGTCAGTTACACAATCAATTTTTCAAAAACAAATCATCCATTTAGACACTTATATACCCATGTATTCTTCCATCGACCTTGAGATATACATATATAAAAAATATATATATATATATTCACTGAAAAAACCATATGTTTCAGGGGTGTTATAGTTAGTTGGACTTTTCACTTGTACAAAACCATTGAAATTCCCCCGTTATAGTTAGTTCAGCTAACTATAACTCGCGCGCCCGCAATGCACTGCTGATGACGTCACATATTACATCACTCATGACATGGTCAGTGACATCACTCATGACATCACTGATGACATCTCAAATGACATCACTGATGACATCATCCAGTAAATGTGTGATTTTCTGAAAATTAAATATGTTTTATATATGTATATCTCAAGGTCGATGGAAGAATAAATGGGTATATAAGTGTCTAAATGGATGATTTGTTTTTGCAAAATTGATTGTGTAACTGACTGATTAAGTGTATCATAGTGAATACATGGCTTAGTGAGTAATGTTTAAATATGTAAATATCTGTATCAGTCTCTCACTTTGTGTATAAGTGGCTGCATGGGTTGGTGAGTAGCTACATGGGTGTCTATATAGGTTATTAGTTGTTTTTTTGAGTATCAGTCTGAGTGTCTGCATGGTTCGGTGGGGGGTATTACGTAGTGCATAGGTGCATGAATGAGTGACTCACTCTTTGTATGTGTTGAAGACAGCATGTGTGCAGGACTGTATGGGTGGATGAGTGTGTGTATGGGTGTGTTAGTGAGTGAATGACTGTCTCAATAGTGTCTTTATGAGTAACTACATATGTTTTAAACTAGTATATGTGACTATTGGTGTATATAAGTGAGTATATGTGAGAGTGAGAGATTGAAAGAGTTCCTGTATGAATAACTATGTGTTTCTATAAGTGATTGTTTAAAAGACTAAGTATGTGTAAGACTCCGTAGAAGTAAGTGTGGTGGTGTGTGTATAACTGTATATGCAAATAAATGTATGTTTGATTCTTTATTAGCATGAGTGACTATGTGTGTGAGTAACTCTATGGATGAGTGGCATTTTGTAACAGGATGTATAGGTGTATGAGTACATATGATGAGTGAATACATGTATGAGTGACTGTATAGGACTGTTGGTGAATGAGTGGATGTGTATGTGGATCTTAGAATTACTGAAGAGGTTGTTGTAACTGGTATTGGTATGTCCATTGTTTTGAAAAGTTTAGTCTCTATTTTTGAATGTGTGTATTAAAGGTTATATTAGGGTGAGAGGAGGTCTGCCACTCTATCACAAGGATGATGTCATCAGTGATGTCATTTGAGATGTCATCAGTGATGTCATGAGTGATGTCACTGACCATGTCATGAGTGATGTAATATGTGACGACATCAGCAGTGCATTGCGGGCGCGCGAGTTATAGTTAGCTGAACTAACTATAACGGGGGAATTTCAATGGTTTTGTACAAGTGAAAAGTCCAGCTCACTATAACACCCCTGAAACCTATGGTTTTTTCAGTGAATTTCTGAGGTTTTTTAAATGCTAATTCCTAACTATAACGTGCCTGAAACCCATGTTTTTTTCTGTGAATTTCAAAGGTTTTTTAAATGCTAATTTCTAACTATGCCTACAGAGATAGGACATGTGAAGAAATAGGAAAAAATGCACAGAAAGAAAAAAGAAGAAGTGCAGAAAGAAGCAACAGAAGTCCTCAAAGACGAAGAAAAGTGCAGGAAGAAGGATAACGTGCAGAAAGAACAAAAAGAAGAGCAGAAAGAAGCCTTGTTGTAAAATAATCCTGTACCCTCAACTTTTTCAGACGGATACTGGTGGTAACTGAGTCTGACTAACCAGTCCTAGAGCCAGTGCTATGTTAAAAGACACTTAGAATACAGTGAAAACACCTACATACACTAGGGAACATTATGCGTTGGGGTCCCCCTGTGATTAGCATGACCTCCTCTGTAAGCCCCTAGTATATAATAGGGCAGGGGTATTAAAACTACCTCTTAAAACAGGCCACAGGGCGTTTTTGCACACGTTA
Source organism: Triturus cristatus (assembly GCF_964204655.1). Taxonomy (NCBI): domain Eukaryota; kingdom Metazoa; phylum Chordata; class Amphibia; order Caudata; family Salamandridae; genus Triturus; species Triturus cristatus. The sequence goes on from NC_140582.1 coordinate 618,589,857, forward strand.
ACTCAGGCCCCGTCCCCTCCCTTCACCACTGTGTAAACACGCCCTGTGTCCGTTTTTAATTGGGAGATTAAGTTCATTTGAATCCTGAGTGTCCCTAGGGTCCAACTAGCCCACTAGGTACCTCCAGTAAGTGCCAGAGAGCTGCTTTGCAGAGAGGTGTAAAAAGTGGCACGGCCTGGACCACCTCTCTGCAATGCAACTCAGTGGCGCTCACTGGAAGCACTTGGTGGGCTAGTTAGCCCCCAGGGGCCCTCAGTATTGAAGGAAAATTATATCCCCAATTTAAAATGTGCCATAGTGCGTGTTTGCACACGTCACCTCAGGCCCCGTCCCCTCCCTTCACCACTGTGTAAACGCGCCCTGTGGCTGTTCTAAGTTGAGAGATTAAGTCCCCTTGAATCCTAAGGGTCCCTAGGATCAAACTAGACCACTAGGTACCTCCAGTAAGTGCCACAGAGCTGCGTTGCAGAGAGGTGTAAAAAGGGGCTTGGCCTCAGAACACCTGTCTGCAGCGCAGCTCCCTGGTGCATACTGGAAATGCCTGTTGGGCTAGTTGGCCCTCAGGGACCCTCAGTATTGAAGAGGAATTAATTCCCCAACTTACAACTCGCCAGGGGGCGCGTTTGCAGAGTGCTGCAAGGAGGGGACGTGGCCTCCGGCACGATGCCAGTCTTTTATTTATTTTAATTTTTTAAGAAGTGGGGCTGTGTGGTTCCCCTTCTTATTCTAATTTATTGGCCCTGATGACCCCATCCCGCAGGGCCTGTCTCCAAATTATATTTTTTTGACCCCAATCCCCAGGGCCGGCCACTGTTTTTTAATATTTTTTAAAAATATATATTTATAGACACTCCTAAGACATGCTGGACAAACCGTACGTACCTATCACCATGACGATTTGCGTGATATTCATTAAAAGGCGACTATACATACAATGAATCCACGTGGAATGTATTTACACCACTACTGAAGCTCTGACATGTCTGATGCCCTACCGTGCCTAATCCCGGTAGACACCCTTGTCGTTTATTTATACAAACATGGGTAGCTATTGACGGGCACATTTAATACACATGCACACCAAGACATTCAAAAGGGATTCGACAAACATTCGACCAAAACTATGCAAGAAACCCCCCTCACGGTTAATAAAACACACATCCACTGCCGGATGTTTAATACTTTTTATTTTACTCTCTGGAAAGGGGACGAACATCACTTGAGAGTCACAGCGCACTCCTGGCAGAGCCCAATGCTGTGTTACACCCACCAGTGCCTGCTGAGTGCCACACACCTCTGTGTTGTATTCCACTAGGTAGTGCATATGCTATGACACTCTCTAGCCCATGTGCACTGTAACACCACCCCGTGAATATGTCATTCCACACTTGTCTTCGCACGGGTTATATTGCCCCATCTAACGTGCCTTCCTCGATGCCTATGTTATAACGCACAGTGCTATGCCATACATATTACAATCTGGGATACATATCTTTGTCACAGTGCATATGCAACGTTACACTCCCCAGCACATATTTTATATTACAACTTTAGAGACTAGTTAGGTTACACAACACTGCCCTGTGCATATTACACTCCAAGGCGCATATCGCATAGCACGCGCTAGTGCCTGTGCTATCTCGCGCTCGCCAATGAATCTGTCATTGCGCACAATGTATTGCATATTATATTTCACGCCCGGTTCAGCTTATATCACACTTTTTGGTGCATAGTTTATACCATACACTATATCTAGTTTTCATTTTCAATCGTGCTCTCAGGACTATGTTCTATGTCACACTGTGTTCACCTACACTTTTCACGGGCATTACATTTTGCGATAGGGGGTGGAGGGTCAGGGGGTGTTTCTGCCAAGTGAGCCCGGAGTCACAGTCACAAATGTCCTCTTCTTCCTGAATAAAAGTTAGATTATGCTGCATACTTGTTCATATTTTAAGTAGTTTGCACAGACACATGTTTTAAAAACAATAAAGTTCCTAATACCCGCCTTCTCTGAACAGTTAGCTGGCTGCCCCATCCCCCTCCTCCCTGTCCTCTGTTGTGTGAATCCATGGACTAGCCTCCTCCCTCCTGCCATGCATGGTCTGATGTGCTGCCACTGCCCTCAATTTAGTATGATGTACCAGTCCACTCCTCCTGCCCTCCATTGCCCAATTCTATGCCCCATCATTGACCTCCTGCTTAAACTCTGTGCTTAGCTTGCTGCCCCTATTCTCCTTCCCCCTGCCCTCCGATGTCTTTGTGTATGCCCCTGCTCCATCCTTTTTGCCCACCATGTTCCATGGACCTGCCACTCCTATCTACTCTGAGTGTTCTGTTGAGATGCCACTCCCCTCCCACCTGCCTAGCATTGTCAGATGACTGTAACCTGTCCCTGCCACCTCCACCCTGCCTGTCCACATGCCATGCCCCTATCCTCTTCCTCCTGTCCTACATGGTCCATTGTACTGCCACACCCTTCTGCCATCCCTGGTCTGTTGTGCTACAACTGCTCCTCCTGCCTGCCCTGTGCGGTCTGTTGTGAGGACCCTTCCCCTGAACTTTCTTGTCTGTGCACAGGTCCTAACCCTTCCTTCTATCCTCCATCGTCCTTTGTGCATGCCCCTGCACCCTCCTTCTTGCCCATCATAGCCATTGTGCTACCACTAACCCTCCCACTTGCCATGCATGGTCTTCTGTGCTGCCATGGCCCCTCCCACCTTCCCTGTGTGGTCAGTTAGCTGCCCCTGAACCGCTCCCACCTTCCCTCCATGGTCTGTGTGTATGCCATCACAGTCTCACTGTTGCTCTTCATGGTGTGTCTTGCTTCTAGTGCCCATCCTGCCTGACCTCCATGGCTATTTTGCTGCTCCTGCCCTGCCCCCTTGCCCCCATCCCTCTGTTTACATGTGCAGACCCCTACTCCCTCCCTCCTGGCTTGTCTGTTCCAGTGTAATGCCCCTGATCCATCCCTCCTGCCCTTTATGGTCTGTTATGCTGCAGCTTTCTCTCCTGTCTGTCCATTGTGGTCCTGCCTCTTGCCCTTCTGTTCTCTGTTGTCCATGTGCATGGTCCTGTCCCCTCCCTCTTGCTTTCTATGGATTGTTGTGCTGCACTCCCGTCCCGCATGCCCTGTGTGGTGTATTGTGCTGCTGCAAACCCTGATGCCTGCCCTGCAGGGTCAGTTTGGTGCACCTCTTCATGTCCCTCCTGTCCTCTGTTATCCAAGTCCATGTCCCTACCCCATTTCCTTCCATGATCCAATGTACCATACATGCGAACATTTTGAACTTGGTAAGAGGGAGATTTTGAAAAAAAACTGGGGTATTGATTTTCCCCTTTGAGTTACATTGAAAAAGAGGAGATTGTAGACAGGAGACAGATAAAATAAAGCCCATTTGAGCTTAAAAACATTGGACGTTTCCTGGCTGAATCGGGTCTGTTGACATGTATGGTTGTACTACCATTGCCTCTTTCTTCTGCCCACAATGGTCTATTACATTGCCACAGCCTCTCTTGCAAGTCCTGTATTGTTGGTTTGTTGCTCCTGCCCCCCTTTCCACTGCCCTCCATAGTCTGTTGTGCTGCCACAGCCCTTCCTGCCTGGTCAGTGTGGTTAAATTGTTGCCTTTGCACCCTCCTACATGCCTTCAGTTTTCAGAGTCCTTGCCCCTGGCCTCTGCCTCTCAACAGTATCCTAATGAACAACTAGATTGCTAACATTCTATATTTATTACAAAAGTGTAGAACACCTGACGTCATCTTGATGTAATCAAAACTGTAATACCTAGAGCATTTCCTTTAGAAATTACATATATGAGAGGGTCTTATTGGCATCAAAATTATAGTTAGTGCTCTAAAAGACTAAAATAAGGACATATTTTCTGAGTTTTCAAATAGCGAGAAAGCACTTTTAAATTATTTGTTACCTTTATGTTTTTTTATCCAGTTGACCACTTGATTAAATGTTGCACTTAGGGGAGAGGATGTGGTGTTACTTCCAGAACTGCAGACTTTGCAACTGGGGAACCAGGTTGGAGTTTCTGCTTCAGCTCGACATTCTGTGATTCTGTTCAAATCACTTAGTCTCCCCATGTCTACAACCAAAATGAATTTGTTCTTGTGTGATGTAACCAATGCTCATGTAAAGCACTCCAATACCTGACACGTCTGCACTATATAACACTGCAAAAACACAAAATAATAAGTGTTTTGCACACTTCTGTCATTGGGCTAAATTTTGGCTACATCTGGGTGATTTTGGGCTACATTTGGGCTCTTTCGTCTCCGGTGGCCATCTTGGGAGATTTATTTGTTATGAAGTTTTCTAATTTCCTCATGTACAGCAGTCTCCTCAGTAGGAAATGCTTTCAGTTTTTTACTTTGATTCCATCATGAAGGTATTCAGATATGTCACAAATTTGCCATAAATTCTGAATGTTAGCACTCTAGTTGCTCATTTGATCACTGTAGTAAAACTACTGTTCACCATGGAAGTCTGCACCTGGTATTAAAAGTGCATGTTTCAGTCTGCATGTCAGAATTTTTTATGAAATAGAAGAGGATTTGAGAAGTCACTCAAAATGTGCCCTCATTTTCTTTCTTCAGCATTAATCATAATTTCTATGGCAAAATGAACCCCCTCATTGTGTTCCTTTTTAAATTAAATGTTTTGAGTGTTACCAGTTTATTCCAATCAAGATGGCTTCAGGTGTGCCATACTTTTGTCATCATGAAGACAGTAAGCGCTCTAGTTGTTTTTAAGAACACTCTGGGACATTCTGTCATTGGGCTATACCTGGGCCACATCTGGGTGATATTTGGGCTACATTTGGGCTCTTTTGTCTCTGGTGGCCATCTTGGCAGACTTATTTGTTATGAAGTTCCCTAATTTCCTCATTTACTGCAGTCTCCTCAGTAGGAAATACTTTCAGTTTTTTACTTTGATTCCAAAGGCATTCAGATGTGTCACACATTTGCCATAAATTCGGAATGTTAGCACTCTTTTTGCTCATTAGATCACTGTAGTAAAGCTACTGCTCACCAGGGAAAACTGCTGCTGGTATTGAAAGTGCATGTTTCAGTCTGCATGTCAGAATTTTTTAATGAAATAGAAGAGGATTTGAGAAGTCACTCAAAATGTGCCCTAATTTTTCTTTCTGCAGCACTAATCATACTTTTTATGGAAAAATGAACCCCCTCATTTTGTTCCTTTTTAAATTAAATGTTTTAAGAGTTACCACTTTAATCCAAGCAAGATGGCTTCAGGTGTGCCATACGTTTATCATAAGTACGACTGTTAGCACTTTAGTTGTTCTTTGGAACACTCTGGGAAGCTGCAGTAGAACACAAAGGAATCAACTGACAGTCTCTGCCCTTGTTGGATGTACATGTTTTACTGAGAATGTCAGACTTCATTCTCACATGACTGAGAAACATAATGTGAATTTACAGAAAATAAGCTCTCAGTTTAGCTTATAGATCACCTTCCAAACCTCTGTGGGAAAAGCATGAGAAAATATTTTTCTCTCAATCATGATATCCCAGCAGAAGGCTTTTTCACATGGTGAAAACACCTTAGAACATACCACAATTCCTAAAATGAGTATGGTACCATCAACAAATGATTTATAATGTAACTAAAGTCTTAAAACCTTCTATTAACTGCAATGCTTTTTAATGAGGTGCTATCATGTATATTGGTCCCAAGATGGCTGCCAACACTTCTTGGATGAAGTGCTGACAGCCAATCAGATCTCAGGATGAGATGTGTGGTTAGGCTCTGCCCACATATATATATGATTTTACTTTTGATTTTCTCAGGAACTACTGAACAGATTGACACCAGACCTGCAAAAGGCACATCTCTGACCTGAGGACTACCTCTCTGCCAAATTTCAAGTAATTCTGTTCAGCCGTTCGGGCTGTACCTTGGACTAAAGGTCCCTATGGAAAATTGCATGGGGAAAACGTGTTTTGGGACCCCCCTTTTTTCTCAGCCCCCGCTAGACGAATCCCCCCGAGACTTTTAGGGTAGGAGCGGAGCGGAGCGCCCCACCTATTTTGAAAATTTCGCGAGGATTCGTCAACCGGCGCCAAAGTTATTCCAAATAGAATGTTGCGGATTTCCTATGGAAACACGGTCCTAACTATAACTATCTACTGGCGACTGCCAGTAGATAATATATATATATATATATATATATATATATATATATATATATATATATATATCCAAACAAACAGGAACCCAAATTGAATGAAGCCACAGGGAGTTAGTAGATTGGCTGTTTCTTTATTTTCGGCAGCTTGCTGGCAGGCATCCTGCCCAGGAAAACACAAAACAAAGTTCAAACGCCAGGATGCGTTTCGGGAAATGGAATCCCTTCTTCAGCGGCGTGATTTCTTGATGGGGAATGGAAGCACCGTTCGTGGCGCACACTTTTTATTCGCACACCTGCCTCAGTGGGCGTGGTCATTTTCATGGCCTTCTGGGATGTGTAGTGCCGCCTTGTAATCCCAAGTGGGTGCGCTGACATTCCTCACAGCTTACAAACAGATTAAAACCCCAGTGGGTCGATGTGTAGTACTGGCGGGTGCCTGCTATGCTTTGTAGATGCCGAATGCAGCGTACGGCCGGCAACTCCCTGTAAAGTGCCAACTTGTCTCCCTTCCAAAGTTCAGACACCAGCGTGGTTTCCGAACGGACCCGCACAGCGGTGGGCTTCCTTTCACGACCCGGGCAGGCCGTTAAATATCCAAACAAACAGGAACCCAAATTGAATGAAGCCACAGGGAGTTAGTAGATTGGCTGTTTCTTTATTTTCGGCAGCTTGCTGGCAGGCATCCTGCCCAGGAAAACACAAAACAAAGTTCAAACGCCAGGACGCGTTTCGGGAAATGGAATCCCTTCTTCAGCGGCGTGATTTCTTGATGGGGAATGGAAGCACCGTTCGTGGCGCACACTTTTTATTCGCACACCTGCCTCAGTGGGCGTGGTCATTTTCATGGCCTTCTGGGATGTGTAGTGCCGCCTTGTAATCCCAAGTGGGTGCGCTGACATTCCTCACAGCTTACAAACAGATTAAAACCCCAGTGGGTCGATGTGTAGTACTGGCGGGTGCCTGCTATGCTTTGTAGATGCCAAATGCAGCGTACGGCCGGCAACTCCCTGTAAAGTGCCAACTTGTCTCCCTTCCAAAGTTCAGACACCAGCGTGGTTTCCGAACGGACCCGCACAGCGGTGGGCTTCCTTTCACGACCCGGGCAGGCCGTTAAATATCCAAACAAACAGGAACCCAAATTGAATGAAGCCACAGGGAGTTAGTAGATTGGCTGTTTCTTTATTTTCGGCAGCTTGCTGGCAGGCATCCTGCCCAGGAAAACACAAAACAAAGTTCAAACGCCAGGACGCGTTTCGGGAAATGGAATCCCTTCTTCAGCGGCGTGATTTCTTGATGGGGAATGGAAGCACCGTTCGTGGCGCACACTTTTTATTCGCACACCTGCCTCAGTGGGCGTGGTCATTTTCATGGCCTTCTGGGATGTGTAGTGCCGCCTTGTAATCCCAAGTGGGTGCGCTGACATTCCTCACAGCTTACAAACAGATTAAAACCCCAGTGGGTCGATGTGTAGTACTGGCGGGTGCCTGCTATGCTTTGTAGATGCCGAATGCAGCGTACGGCCGGCAACTCCCTGTAAAGTGCCAACTTGTCTCCCTTCTAAAGTTCAGACACCAGTGTGGTTTCCGAACGGACCCGCACAGCGGTGGGCTTCCTTTCACGACCCGGGCAGGCCGTTAAATATCCAAACAAACAGGAACCCAAATTGAATGAAGCCACAGGGAGTTAGTAGATTGGCTGTTTCTTTATTTTCGGCAGCTTGCTGGCAGGCATCCTGCCCAGGAAAACACAAAACAAAGTTCAAACGCCAGGACGCGTTTCGGGAAATGGAATCCCTTCTTCAGCGGCGTGATTTCTTGATGGGGAATGGAAGCACCGTTCGTGGCGCACACTTTTTATTCGCACACCTGCCTCAGTGGGCGCCGTCATTTTCATGGCCTTCTGGGATGTGTAGTGCCGCCTTGTAATCCCAAGTGGGTGCGCTGACATTCCTCACAGCTTACAAACAGATTAAAACCCCAGTGGGTCAATGTGTAGTACTGGCGGGTGCCTGCTATGCTTTGTAGATGCCGAATGCAGCGTACGGCCGGCAACTCCCTGTAAAGTGCCAACTTGTCTCCCTTCCAAAGTTCAGACACCAGCGTGGTTTCCGAACGGACCCGCACAGCGGTGGGCTTCCTTTCACGACCCGGGCAGGCCGTTAAATATCCAAACAAACAGGAACCCAAATTGAATGAAGCCACAGGGAGTTAGTAGATTGGCTGTTTCTTTATTTTCGGCAGCTTACTGGCAGGCATCCTGCCCAGGAAAACACAAAACAAAGTTCAAACGCCAGGACGCGTTTCGGGAAATGGAATCCCTTCTTCAGCGGCGTGATTTCTTGATGGGGAATGGAAGCACCGTTCGTGGCGCACACTTTTTATTCGCACACCTGCCTCAGTGGGCGTGGTCATTTTCATGGCCTTCTGGGATGTGTAGTGCCGCCTTGTAATCCCACTGGGGTTTTAATCTGTTTGTAAGCTGTGAGGAATGTCAGCGCACCCACTTGGGATTACAAGGCGGCACTACACATCCCAGAAGGCCATGAAAATGACCACGCCCACTGAGGCAGGTGTGCGAATAAAAAGTGTGCGCCACGAACGGTGCTTCCATTCCCCATCAAGAAATCACGCCGCTGAAGAAGGGATTCCATTTCCCGAAACGCGTCCTGGCGTTTGAACTTTGTTTTGTGTTTTCCTGGGCAGGATGCCTGCCAGCAAGCTGCCGAAAATAAAGAAACAGCCAATCTACTAACTCCCTGTGGCTTCATTCAATTTGGGTTCCTGTTTGTTTGGATATTTAACGGCCTGCCCGGGTCGTGAAAGGAAGCCCACTGCTGTGCGGGTCCGTTCGGAAACCACGCTGGTGTCTGAACTTTGGAAGGGAGACAAGTTGGCACTTTACAGAGAGTTGCCGGCCGTACGCTGCATTCGGCATCTACAAAGCATAGCAGGCACCCGCCAGTACTACACATCGACCCACTGGGGTTTTAATCTGTTTGTAAGCTGTGAGGAATGTCAGCGCACCCACTTGGGATTACAAGGCGGCACTACACATCCCAGAAGGCCATGAAAATGACCACGCCCACTGAGGCAGGTGTGCGAATAAAAAGTGTGCGCCACGAACGGTGCTTCCATTCCCCATCAAGAAATCACGCCGCTGAAGAAGGGATTCCATTTCCCGAAACGCGTCCTGGCGTTTGAACTTTGTTTTGTGTTTTCCTGGGCAGGATGCCTGCCAGCAAGCTGCCGAAAATAAAGAAACAGCCAATCTACTAACTCCCTGTGGCTTCATTCAATTTGGGTTCCTGTTTGTTTGGATATTTAACGGCCTGCCCGGGTCGTGAAAGGAAGCCCACCGCTGTGCGGGTCCGTTCGGAAACCACGCTGGTGTCTGAACTTTGGAAGGGAGACAAGTTGGCACTTTACAGGGAGTTGCCGGCCGTACGCTGCATTCGGCATCTACAAAGCATAGCAGGCACCCGCCAGTACTACACATCGACCCACTGGGGTTTTAATCTGTTTGTAAGCTGTGAGGAATGTCAGCGCACCCACTTGGGATTACAAGGCGGCACTACACATCCCAGAAGGCCATGAAAATGACCACGCCCACTGAGGCAGGTGTGCGAATAAAAAGTGTGCGCCACGAACGGTGCTTCCATTCCCCATCAAGAAATCACGCCGCTGAAGAAGGGATTCCATTTCCCGAAACGCGTCCTGGCGTTTGAACTTTGTTTTGTGTTTTCCTGGGCAGGATGCCTGCCAGCAAGCTGCCGAAAATAAAGAAACAGCCAATCTACTAACTCCCTGTGGCTTCATTCAATTTGGGTTCCTGTTTGTTTGGATATTTAACGGCCTGCCCGGGTCGTGAAAGGAAGCCCACCGCTGTGCGGGTCCGTTCGGAAACCACGCTGGTGTCTGAACTTTGGAAGGGAGACAAGTTGGCACTTTACAGGGAGTTGCCGGCCGTACGCTGCATTCGGCATCTACAAAGCATAGCAGGCACCCGCCAGTACTACACATCGACCCACTGGGGTTTTAATCTGTTTGTAAGCTGTGAGGAATGTCAGCGCACCCACTTGGGATTACAAGGCGGCACTACACATCCCAGAAGGCCATGAAAATGACCACGCCCACTGAGGCAGGTGTGCGAATAAAAAGTGTGCGCCACGAACGGTGCTTCCATTCCCCATCAAGAAATCACGCCGCTGAAGAAGGGATTCCATTTCCCGAAACGCGTCCTGGCGTTTGAACTTTGTTTTGTGTTTTCCTGGGCAGGATGCCTGCTAGCAAGCTGCCGAAAATAAAGAAACAGCCAATCTACTAACTCCCTGTGGCTTCATTCAATTTGGGTTCCTGTTTGTTTGGATATTTAACGGCCTGCCCGGGTCGTGAAAGGAAGCCCACCGCTGTGCGGGTCCGTTCGGAAACCACGCTGGTGTCTGAACTTTGGAAGGGAGACAAGTTGGCACTTTACAGGGAGTTGCCGGCCGTACGCTGCATTCGGCATCTACAAAGCATAGCAGGCACCCGCCAGTACTACACATCGACCCACTGGGGTTTTAATCTGTTTGTAAGCTGTGAGGAATGTCAGCGCACCCACTTGGGATTACAAGGCGGCACTACACATCCCAGAAGGCCATGAAAATGACCACGCCCACTGAGGCAGGTGTGCGAATAAAAAGTGTGCGCCACGAACGGTGCTTCCATTCCCCATCAAGAAATCACGCCGCTGAAGAAGGGATTCCATTTCCCGAAACGCGTCCTGGCGTTTGAACTTTGTTTTGTGTTTTCCTGGGCAGGATGCCTGCCAGCAAGCTGCCGAAAATAAAGAAACAGCCAATCTACTTACTCCCTGTGGCTTCATTCAATTTGGGTTCCTGTTTGTTTGGATATATATATATATATATATATATATATATATATATATATATATATATATCCGGCAGTGATGTGAGGCGAGAGAAGGTGCTCCTTCGTACAACTGTGTGGCTGCCCGGTGGAACGGGAACCAAGCGGAGGTGTATCGCAAGAAGCTCGCCTCCAAACGCCGGTAAGAGGAACTGTGTGTCACGGACATTGAAGTTTCTGAGTCGGAGGGATACCCGCATTAGGGGGAAGCAGACGCGGGAGAATTGGCTTTTTTCTCTCGCCTGCATGATAAAGCCCCCACTGCGTAATCAACAGTTTGCATTAGACCCGTAATTTAAAGATGTCGACAGACGCGCGCAGAGCCCGAGAGCTTGCTGCCGACTAAATATTTTCAGATGCTTTAGAAGGGGAGGCTATACAACGAGCAGAGGTACAAAAGGAGAATAGCAATGGCCCAACTGAGCTGAGAGAACAATTTAAATTGTTGGAGCAATTGAAGAGGCGAGAAACAGCGAAATGGTGGGAGGCTCGCTCCCTTAAGAGATACCTGGACGTTGGCAGGATTCCAAGGGGGCTGCGCATCATGTTAGCCCCAAGTTATGAGACGCCTAATCCCCAAATGATGATTGAATGGGGTGAATGTAACCTGGAATCCTCGAGGCGCTTAGTCCAGATCCTCGTAAAATATGCGGAAATAGATGGGGCGGAATTGATAACAAAAATAGACGCCCAAGAAGCATATATTAAACAACAAGGCAATGACCCCCAACAAGAAAGTAAATGGAGGGAGGAAATGAACAACAGGCTTGATAAAGAAGAGGAAAAAATAAAAGCGCGGAAAATCTGGAAATTTAAACGAGACCGCGATGATTATGCCAACGGCCAGATTTTCACCTTTTCACGACGTTATGACTCATTGAGAGTTGCGATTGCCAACAAAAGAAAGGATGGGGGAAAAGGGAAGCAAAAAGAACAAATGGAGCCTTCCTCACCGTATAGCTTGGCGTTGGAGAGTGAATCCGTCAATGAAGGTGTGAGGAACACCATGGGCATTAAGCTGATGGTGGGGGAAGAGCAGGACATTTTAAAACAGGGGAGAAGGGAGACATTGAGGCCAAGACCACAAAACACAATGGCACCACAAAATGCCAAAGGAGACGGGCCAGGCGTAGGGCGAACAAACAGCGGCGAGCCAAAGAAACGAGGCCGCGGACGTGCCCGGAGATATTAGAGAATGAGACCAAGGATTGCCAAGCCCAGGAGGTCAGAACTATCATCAATTTAGGGCAAACTGAACTGACCAAAGCGGAAAATCAACTATTAAGTCTGGGCTTAAGTTTCTGCCCGGAATCCAACTTTAAATACACTCAAACAAGAGCAGATGTGTATTTATTTATCAGAAAATTGAAACTCAAAAAATTCCATATGATTAAACCATCAAAGGATATGGACAATGGAATGCAGAGTGTAACCAATTCCACCGGTCTCCAAGTCTCTGACCTGGCCCTGTTCTCGGACATACACCATCTTGCAACAGCGGGGGATAGTATGGAAGTAGGTGAACTGTCCCCGCTAGTGAATCAAATCAAACCATATACACCCTTCAAGCCCAAGTCCAAATTCATCCCTATTTCCACCCATGACGGCTTAGATACCTTTAGTGAACATGTGGCAGTACAACTAAAGAAATTGACATATGTCAGCAACAAAGTAAGAAAAAGAAAGTATTATCATCAACAAGGAAAATTTACGCAGTTGATTTCTAAACTTCAGAAGGCGGACCTAGTTATCTGTAATTCAGATAAAGGAGGGAACATAGTTCTTTGGCCAACAGCTGAATATCTTAAAGAAGCCTACAGGCAGTTGGACGACGTGGCATGTTACAGTAAGAGTTCGCCACTTAAATACAAAAATGCACAAGAGACATTGTTTAAGGACCTATTGGCATGGAAAAGCCGGGGTCTTTTAAGTTGGAAAGAATTTAAGTTTATCAAAAAATAACATCCATTAATACCATACATCTACTTTATCCCAAAAGTGCATAAAAGTCTGACGGAGCCTCCGGGACGACCGATTATTGCTGCCTGTGATGGCCCTCTTGAGGATTTATCACGATATATTGATTACTTTTTACAAGATCATATGACAAAGTTAAAAGCATATATTCAGGACACAGGAGACTTTCTCAAAAAAATAAATAACTTGAAATGGAAAGAAAGTTACCTGTTAGTCACATTAGACGTAAGTTCCCTCTATACCTGTATCAAACACAAGGATGGACTAAGAGCAGTGGAATTTTACTTGAGCACAAGACAAATGGAATATGCGGACCACTCCAGAATGTTATTGAATATGTTATCTTTTTACCTAGAAAATAATTTCTTTTTGTTTAATGGGCAATTTTATCAACAAATACGAGGAGTAGCAATGGGGGCCAGCTTCTCCCCCAGCTATGCCTGTTTGTTTATGGGCTGGTGGGAGGAGCTGGTGGTCAGACAGCAATATAGTAATGTCTTTGCTCAAAATGTGATTTTATGGTTCCGCTTCATAGATGATCTTTTTATTATTTGGCAAGGTACAAAGGATAGTGTAATTAACTTTGTCAAAGATATCAACTGCAATGATCTTAATCTTTCTTTTACCTCTAACATTAGTGATGACTCAGTGACATTTTTAGATGTACAGGTTTTAATATCTAACAATATTTTAACTACTACCCTTTTTAGAAAACCTACGGCTGGCAATACACTTCTTCATGCCTCCAGCTCACACCCACCCCATTTAATAAATAGTATACCTTATGGGGAGATGCTCCGCATCCGTCGTATTTGCAGTAACCCTGAGGATGCGGAACACAAATTAAGGGAAAGTATGACTAGGTTTTTAGTAAGAGGGTATAGTTATGAGGTATTGGAAGCAGCCAAGAAAAAGGCCCAATCAAAACCCAGGGAAGAGTTTTTAGAATACCGAAAAAAAGAGGTTTCTGATCCTAATAAAGAACCTGTGCGTCTTATTTTAACATATTCCAAACAAGAAAAAGAATTGAGGAATATCATGAGAAAGAGCTGGCATCTAATTCGTGAAGATCCGGTGATTGGTTGCCTTATGCCCTCAAATCCTCCAATCAGCTTCCGTAAGTCCAGAAGCATGGGGAATATGTTAACGGACAATAGCCGAGAAAGTTTTAAAAAACAGACATGGCTACCTGTAAGAAAAGGTTTTTTTAAATGCTCATCCTGCAAGACCTGCCAGTTTGGTACAAATACAAAAACATATTGTACCGCTTTTTCAGAAATTCCAAGGGAAATTAAGCAACACCTGACGTGCAAACTAGACTTCTGCGTCTATGTGCTACAATGTGACTGTCCCTTAAAATACATAGGCAGCACCAAACTGGCAGTCCATAAACGAATCTTGCAGCATATCAGAGCTATTGTCAATAAGGACCAAAATTACCCAGTAGCCAGACACTTTGAAAAAATGCATGAAAGTAACCCCAAATGTCTCAGGTACTTTGCAATTGAATCTGTTCCCCAGAAACGAAGGGGAGGGAATAGAGAAGCCACCCTACGTCACCTGGAAACACAGTATATATTAGAATTCGATTCCAAATGGCCGGGGGGGCTTAATGCAACTGAAGACCTCTATACCTTTTTATAAGTCTGAACATTGCATCTGGCAATAAAAACACTGGGTGGTTGCCTCTCCCCGGGACTGCTATGTATTTTATTTTGAAGGTTTTTGGGCTTGTTCTGTATGAGAAAAAATATATATATTTTCAATGATTGATTTTAAAGGCAGGGTAGGTTTTATTAACCTTGTGTCTTTTTTATTGGTCATTTTAAATATGTCACAGAGCCATTTTTTAGCGCATTATCTTACGATTGCATTTCTTTAAATAACCAATGATAAATTATTTACTGCACTTTATTTGTCTATGTCCCCTACCTCAACTCGCATAATTTGCACCAATAAGCATCAGTCACTTTAGGTCTATCTAATATGGTTGCACTTTATTTGTTTATGTCTCCTACTTCAACTTGCAAAATTTGTATTAATAAGCATCAGTCACTTTATGTCCATTTAATATAGTTGCATTTTATGCACTTTACTTGATTAACTTGATGTTAACCGAAGTGGTGGACTATTGTGGAAATGTCTATAGATCAAATATTTTGTGAATTGTTTTTCTAATTGTTAACACGGTTAAGTAAGCACTAAATGCAGCAATAATGTGTCAGGAGAAAAAAAATTCTTTGTCATTTAATTACCAAATATAGGGGAAATGTTTGGAAAAAATAAGTGGTATTTAGGCCTTTGAATTATCAAGTATATCCTCTTTGTATTTGTTTACGCATTAGCAATATATGACTATGTTAAAAATGACGAGATTAATAGTCACTTTTCCATGTTTACTACCAAATTAGCACTAGCACTTTAAATTGTGGGCTTGGCAATGCGTATGGTCAGGTGACCAAGGCTGCTTGGATGGCCGAAACGCGTCCTGAACATCGACATCAAAATTGGGAAATAAATAAAGCATACTGTTTGTTTGGTATAACAGTGGTCTGTGCCCGTAATTTTCCTCCAGGAAAGACAATTGCGAGTTGCTTCATATATATATATATATATATATATATATATATATATATATATATATATATATATATATATATATTGTCTACTGGCGGTCGCCAGTAGATAGTTATAGTTAGGACCGAGTTTCCATAGGAAATCTGAAAATTCTATTTTGAATAACTTTGGCGCCGGTTGACGAATCTTCGTAAAATTTTCAAAACTAATGGGGAGCTCCGCTCAGCTGCTACCCTGAAAGTCTCGGGGTGATTCGTCAAGCGGGGCCTGAGAAAAAAGGGGGGTCCCAAAACACGTTTTCCCAATGCATTTTCCCATAGGACCGTTAGTCGAAGGTACAGCCCGAACGGCTGAACAGAATTACTTGAAATTAGTCCTCAGGTCAGGGATGTGCCTTTTGCATATATGGTGTCAATCTGTTCAGTAGTTTTTGAGAAAATTGCAGTTAAAAGTACATAAATATCTATATATTTATGTACCATAACGTGCGCGAGCGTAATTCTGATGGGTGGTTACATGTCAGTCAACATTCGAATCGGTCGAAATCAGGAAGTGTCGGCTGCCATTTTGTGTGTGGCAGTGAAAAACAAAGGTGGAGAACGTGAAAAGGGGGCAGGGTAGAGAGTTCCTGACCCCCTAGCCTTTGTCAGGGGCCCCTGAAGGACCCCGAAGGGTGAAAAAAGCATTTTTTTTTTTTCAAAAAATCACGGGGTGCGCACCGTGAAGAAAACTTTAAAAAAAAAAAAACATTTTTAAACTGTTTATAAGTTTATAGTAGATATTAACTATGCTGTTCAACTTTATCCAAATAAAAAAAAAAGAGCTGAGCCATTCCATATTACAGGATCAATCTATTACTATATACATAGGTAGTTTATTGTAAAATAAATATATAAAAAATATAATAATACATACATAAATTAGCATTTAAAAAACCTTACAAATTCACTTAAAAAACCATAGGTTTCACACACGTTATAGTTAGGAATTAGCATCTACAAAACCTTGCAAATTCACTTAAAAAACCATAGGTTTCACACATGTTATAGTTAGCTGGACATTTCACTCGTAACAAACCATTGAAATTCCCCCATTTTAGTAAGTTCAGATAACTATAACTCGCGCGACCGCCAATCTATCACAAGGATGATGTCATCAGTGATGTCATGAGTGATGTCAATGACCATGTCACGAGTGATGTAATATGTGACATCATCAGCAGTGGATTGCGGTCGCGCGAGTTATAGTTATCTGCTCTAACTATAACGGGGGAATTTCAATGGTTTTTTACGAGTGAAATGTCCAGCTATCTATAACATGTGTGAAACCTATGGTTTTTTAAGTGAATATATATATATATATATATATCACAGCAACCACTTCCTGTACTTCCTTTCGGCGAACATGGAAGACAACGTCCCACACGGAGGTTCACAATCACAGGTAAGTTTATAACTCCTTTAACTCACTCCTCACGACGCGTTTCGGGCATCAGGTGCCCTTGATCACATAACGAAACAGCGGTACAATTCCAAACATTTATACCTACTTTTTTTGTTGTTAAACCACGTGATAATGGATAGTGACAAAATACTTAAAGTGTAGGCTTTTTTCTATGTAGCAGTACATGATTTAAATTCTTATTGAGGTCTATAATATTAACACACAATTGGTATATTTATACAAATTGGCATATAACGCCCAAATGCTTATGTCACCATATTCAGTGCCAATCACGCACAGTTTCATCTAAAAATTATGCGCCAGAAATGCACTAATATCACAGTATGTGTCAGATCTCAAGGATTGGTGCCTGTACATTTATCATAAATTGTACTCATATGCAAATTTCAGCATATTATATGTGCAACAATGCGCAACTTAAATGTGCAAAGTACGCAGTGCAAAATACGCATGATATAACATGTGCAAACTTTTGCAAATAAATGTGCAAATTCCCGCCCAAATGTAGGACTGCTGTGCAATATGCAATGATATGAGCCAAATTCTGCATATAAATAAGTTGGATTACATATATTGGGTACAATAACTAAGTGATTAAGACCTTCCTATTTTCATACATAGCTGCCTAAATGCTTTTGGTGTTGCTTACAAATTAAAGTGTCTAGTGCAAATATATCTCTAAAACCTACACCAAGAATTTATTTAAAAAAATGTTTAAAAATCGAGGCAGATTGGGTAAATATTATAATATGAATTCTAATACTGACAGCGGTTTGTGATCATAATGATACAATAACTCTATATTCCACAAGCCTGTGGAAATAGATATAATGTTATATATCTATAAGCACCTAAGTAGGTCAATTAGATCATACGTACTGTAACTGTGCACAGCTAAAATTATAAAAAAGTGTGCATGTCTTCTGTGTTGTTAAGACCATTAGGAGATTTACTATCGAGTTCTAAAATATATTTAGTCTCCCGCTGTCTTAGTATTCTCTCTCGATTTCCTCCTCTTCGTGGAGCCAGAACTGAGTCAATTACAAAATAAGATAGGCAATTGATATCCTTATTGTGAACTTCTTTAAATATATATATTACCCACTGGCGATTGCCAGTAGTTAGTTATAGTTAGGACCTATTTTCCATAGGAAATCCGCAACATTCTATTTGGAGTAACTTTGGCGCTCATTGACGAATCTTCGCGAAATTTTCAAAACTTTTGGCCAGCTCCGGTCCACTCCTATCCTGAAAGTCTCGGGATGATTCGTGTAGCGGGGGCTGAGAAAAAAGGGGGGTCCCAAAACGTGTTTCCCCCATGCAATTTCCCATAGGACCTTTAGCCGCAGCTACAGCCTGGACTGCTGAACGGAATTACACCAAATTTGGCAGAAAGGTAGACCTTGGTTCAGAGCCGTGCCTTTTGCTTAAATGGTGTAAATGCGTTCAGTAGTTCCTGAGAAAATCAAAAGTAAAATCACATATATATCTGGGCGGAGCCTAACCACACATCTCATCGTGAGATCTGATTGGCTGTCAGCACTTCATCCAATAAGTGTTGGCAGCCATCTTGGGAAAAATATACATGATAGCACATCATTAAAAAGCATTGCAGTTAATAGAAGATTTTAAGACTTTTGTTACATTATAAATCATTTGTTGATGATACCATAATCATTTTAGGAATTGTGGTATGTTCTAAGGTGATTTTACCATGTGAAAAAGCCTCTTGCTGGAATATCATGAATCGTGTTTGAGAGAAAACTATTTTCCCATGCTTTTCCCACAGAGGTTTGGAAGGCGATCTATAAGCTAAACTGAGAGCATATTTTCTGCATATTTTCTGCAAATTCACATTGTCTTTCTCAGTCATGTGAGAATGAAGTCTGACATTCTCAGTAAAAATGTACATCCAACGAGGGCAGAGACTGTCAGTTGATTCCTTTGTGTTCTACTGCAGCTTCCCAGAGTGTTCCAAAGAACAACTAGAGCGCTAACAGTCCTACTTATGATAAACGTATGGCACACCTGAAGCCATCTTGATTGGAAATAAAGTGGTAACTCTTAAAACATTTAATTTAAAAAGGAACAAAATGAGGGGGTTAATTTTGCCATAGAAAGTATGATTAGTGCTGCAGAAAGAAAAATTAGGGCACATTTTCACTTCTCAAATCCTATTCTTTTTTTTATTTTTTATAAATCTTCACTGATATTTCACAATTATATCCACATCAAGATAACACCAAAAAATAAAAAAACAAATTACATCCCCCATTTGCCTCCTTCCCTCCCCCCCACCCCTCCCACGGCTAACTACATATATTCCACGTGTCAGAGACTGTCATTATATTATACAAAAAAAATTAGGAAAAAACAAAAAAAAGAAGGAAAAGGGAACAAAGCAGAGTAATGTACAATCTATTATTTCGTAACTTCATTATTATTCATTCAAATGTATCCAATTGTGTAAAGGGTCCCATATTGCTAGACCTTTAGCTTTAATTGTGTGGCCTTTCCTAGCATAAACAGCTTTTTCAAACTTATATATTGCCAGTAACCTCTCTAGCCAATGAAGGCCAGATGGAGGAGTAGAATCAAGCTAATGGGTGGCTACACATAGCCTAAATTCTGTAGAGGCAATAAATACAAAGGTTCGACTTGAGTTCAAAGAAAGAGGATTTCCTATCCCTAAAACAATCAACTGAGGAATAAGTTCAATTTCATATCCAAGTATACTTGTTAAAAAGCCCTTCACGCTGCACTTCAAAGTTTCAAGCATAGGACATCTCGCAAACATATGAATAATGTCTGCGGCTGGGTGCTGGTAACGAGGGCAAGGAGAGCCTATTTCTCTCCCCCATTTGGCAATCTTAGCTGATGTTATGTATAAATTGAACCATGTTTTAAAACATTGGATCTGTAAATTAGTTGCCATAAAAGATGTCTGTGCCATGTGTAATGAATACTCAATATCCCCAACTTCAATCTTCAGCCAATTTTGCCATCGATCTATATGTTTACTAAGATCATCAGAAATTACATTAATGAGTATTCCGTACAATCCACCCAGAGTACTTGATTTTTTTAATAATTCTTCAATTAGTTGCATCTTGGAGAAGCCAGCGAGCCCACCAGTTTTTTTGCTAAAATTAATTGAAGATATTTAAAGAATTGATGATTATCTTGCCCGGATTTATCTTTTAAAATATCAAATGATAACATATCAGGTCCAGTTTTAAGATCTCCGATAGTTCGTATTCCTTTGTCGTACCGTTGCCTTATAAATCCATCATTATAAAATGTGAGGAAAAAGATTATTTTTATATACAGGGGTATACACATTAAAGCGCCCAAGCCCAAGTTTTTTACGAACCGTGGACCACACCTTAAATGCACTTATTGCAGTTTTAAATTTAACGCATTTGTAGTAGTTGAAATCAACATGCCTTAAAAGGCAGCCCTTAGCTTCAATTCCCAAGATTAATTCAAAAATAGGGATGGAAGAGTCATACCTCGGTACATATTTTTTCTCATTAAGCAGTAGTTTCATATTCTGTAGCATCGGAGTCCAGTGATATAGTTGGAGATTGGGTACCACCCATCCTCCTCTTTCTCTAGGCAAAGTTAATAGTCTAAAGGCTCGGTGCGGGCAGCAGTTTGCCCAAATAATAAATCTTGAAAAAAGTTGCTTCATCGATGCTAACCACGTTTTATTAAGAAGCAAGGGTATTGCTCTTAAAAAATATAAAATCTTTGTGAAAAAAAATCATTTAAATAATATTACATCTCCCTACCAGCGTAAGTTTTAAATTCTCTAAACGTGTAAATTCGATCTTAAATTTGGCATTTAAAGGATTTAATTTATTCTCCACTTAACTTCATAACAAATAAATCTCCCAAGATTGCCACCAGAGACAAAAGAGCCCAAATGTAGCACAAATATCACCCAGATGTAGCCCAAGTATAGCCCAATGACAAAATGTCCCAGAGTGTTCTAAATAACAACTAGAGTGCTAACAGTCTTACATATGACAAAAGTATGGCACACCTGAAGCCATCTTGATTGGAATAAAGTGGTAACACTTAAAACATTTAATTTTGCAAAGGAACAAAATGAGGGGGTTCATTTTGCCATAAAAATTACGATTAATGCTGTTGAAAGAAAAATTAGGGCACATTTTGACTTCTCAAATCCTCTTCAATTTTATTAAAAAATTCTGACATGCAGACTGAAACATGCACTTTGAATATCAGCAGCAGACTTCCCTGGTGAGCAGTAGCTTTACTACAGTGATCTAATGAGGAACTAGAGTGCTACCATTCAGAATTTATGGCAAATGTGTGACACATCTGAATGCCTTCTTGATGGAACTAAAGTAAACATGCGTTTCGGGTATACTCCTTCATCAGTGTTTCTGACTGACGAAGGACGAAGGAGTATATCCGAAATGCGTCTGTTACTAAAATAAAGTCACCGCTGTAATTAAAGAACCCTGTGAGTGCTGGTATCCTTCCTGGAGTGGAAAGGGTTTTGGAGCGTTTATATATATATATATATATATATTCACTGAAAAAACCATGGGTTTCACACACGTTATAGTTAGGAATTAGCATTTAAAAAACCTTAGAAATTCACTGAAAAAACCATAGGTTTCACACACGTTATAGTTAGGAATTAGCATTTAAAAAACCTTAGAAATTCAGTGAAAAAACCATAGGTTTCACACACGTTATAGTTAGGAATTAGCATTTAAAAAACCTTAGAAATTCAGTGAAAAAACCATAGGTTTCACACATGTTATAGTTAGCTGGACATTTTACTCGTAAAAAACCAATGAAATTTCCCCGTTATAGTTAGTTCAGCTAACTATAACTCGCGCGCCCGCAATGCACTGCTGATGACGTCACATATTACATCACTCATGACATGGTCAGTGACATCACTCATGACATCACTGATGACATCTCAAATGACATCACTGATGACATCACTGATGACATCATCCAGTGATTGTGTGTTTTTGTGAAAATTATATATTTTTTTTATTTATGTATAACTCAAGGTTGATGGAAGAATAAATGGGTATATAAGTGTCTAAATGGATGATTTGTTTTTGAAAAATTGATTGTGTAACTGACTGATTAAGTGTATCTTAGTGAATACATGGCTTTGTGAGTAATGTTTAAATGTGTATATATCTGTATCAGTCTCTCACTTTGTGTATAAGTGGCTGCATGGGTTGGTGAGTAGCTACATGGGTGCCTATTTAGGTTATTAGTTGTTTTTTTGAGTATCAGTCTGAGTGTCTGCATGGTTCGGTGGGGGGTATTACGTAGTGCATCGGTGCATGAATGAGTGACTCACTGTTTGTATGTGTTGAACACAGCATGTGTGCAGGACTGTATGGGTGGATGAGTGTGTGTATGGGTGTGTTAGTGAGTGAATGACTGTCTCAATAGTGTCTTTATGAGTAACTACATATGTTTTAAACTAGTATATGTGACTATTGGTGTATATATGTGAGTATATGTGAGAGTGAGAGATTGAAAGAGTTCCTGTATGAATAAGTATGTGTTTCTATAAGTGATTGTTTAAAAGACTAAGTATGTGTAAGTTTCCGTAGAAGTAAGTATGGTGGTGTGTGTATAACTATATATGCAAGTAAATGTATGTTTGATTCTTTATTAGCATGAGTGACTATGTGTGTGAGTAACTCTATGGATGTGTGGCATTGTGTAACAGGATGTATAGGTGTATGAGTACATATGATGAGTGAGTATATGTATGAGTGACTGTATTGGTCTATTGGTGAATGAGTGGATGTGTATGTGGATCTTAGATTTCCTGAAGAGGTTGTTGTAACTGGTATTGGTATGTCCATTGTTTTGAAAATTTTAGTCTCTATTTTTGAATGTGTGTATCAAAGGTTATATTAGGGTGAGAGGAGGTCTGCCACTCTATCACAAGGATGATGTCATCAGTGATGTCATCAGTGATGTCATTTGAGATGTCATCAGTGATGTCATGAGTGATGTCACTGACCATGTCATGAGTGATGTAATATGTGACGTCATCAGCAGTGCATTGCGGGCGCGCGAGTTATAGTTAGCTGAACTAACTATAACGGGGAAATTTCATTGGTTTTTTACGAGTAAAATGTCCAGCTAACTATAACATGTGTGAAACCTATGGTTTTTTCACTGAATTTCTAAGGTTTTTTAAATGCTAATTCCTAACTATAACGTGTGTGAAACCTATGGTTTTTTCACTGAATTTCTAAGGTTTTTTAAATGCTAATTCCTAACTATAACGTGTGTGAAACCTATGGTTTTTTCAGTGAATTTCTAAGGTTTTTTAAATGCTAATTCCTAACTATAACGTGTGTGAAACCCATGGTTTTTTCAGTGAATTTGCAAGGTTTTTTAAATGCTAATTCCTAACTATAACGTGTTTGAAACCCATGGTTTTTTCAGTGAATTTGCAAGGTTTTTTAAATGCTTTTTTTTTTTTTATTCTTCATTTTTTTCAAACATATTTTTAATTTAATTTATTTATCTTTTATAAAGACTATGCTTTTTTTAAAAAATTTATTAATATTTTTTTTATATATAATTTTTAAAATAAACAAGTAAAATGTAATTCTATTTTTTTTTTTTTTTTTTTTTTATTACGCGTACCGTAAGCTTACGGTAAGCGTACGGTTTACGCAACGTCCGTAATCTATCCACGCTGGTTGCGTAGAGTAACGCACTTTGCGTAGCCGCGCGTGGGACGCGTGCGCGCTTACGCAACACGCGCACGTTACGCGGTAGTGCCGGGGAGTGACTGTTATGCGCATGTGCGGAAGCGTGTGTCTTTTTTACGCGCATGCGTACTTTTTGCCGTAAGCGTACCGTAAGCGTAACGTAAGCGTACGGTAGGTCATGTGATCTTGAAACACAACTTTTGATTGGTTGAAACTACTTTCAGTTCTAGAACTCTCCTACACCACACCCATTCCCCTCATTTCTGCTTGTGATCCCTTAGGAGAAGGAGCTGGTTTGTCTTTGGGATACGATGGCAGAACAGCAGAGCCCTTCTGAGAGTGAGGCTAGCACCAGCAGCACTGTCTTGAGGCAGAGAGCGAGGAAAGTAAAGCCTTCTTATGTTTGGGATTATTTTACTTTTCCAGAAGGCCAGCAAAAGGTGAATGCACCCTTAGTTACTTGCATTCTGTGTAAGCGTGTACTTTCTAGAGGTAATCCTGACAGGAAGTATTCCTTTGGGAATCACACCATGATGAGGCACCTCAAAGAAGTACACAGAAGGACACATGGTCATCTTTTTGGAGGTAACTCTTCAGAAAGACGAGCCAGTACATCCACAGCAGCTCAGCCTGGACCATCATCTGCAGGGCTGACTCCTTCTTCTGCAGGTCAGGTGAGCCCTTCATCTGTGGGGGGAGAATCTCCTTTTGCTGGCCCTCTGGAAATTAATCCTCGGTTTGCGAGGGTTGAAGTACGGTGCGCCACTTGTCACGATCTAATTACTTATAGGGAGACTAGTGTTTCCCTGGTGAACAGTAAAATAGATCAGCACACTTGTCGTACTGTCTAATATTCCCAATCTTTCTTTCCTCTGTCCCTGCATGAACACAACGGTTCTTTTAAGAGCCAACCTTATCTTTCATCTTTTTTTTACATGTTTTTAAAAACTTTTTTTTTTTTTTTTTTTACCGTACGCGTACGGTACGCGTAATTTTTTTTTTTTTTTTAAAAAAAACACTAAAAATAATTTATCACATTACAAGGTCTTTGAGAGACTACAATTATTACTATTGACTTACCATACTCACTCAAAGAAAAATTTATTCATTTGTTTTTTTAAAAAATAGTTTTTAAAATGGTTGTAGTTTACGAAAATTTTCTATATCGATCTGGAAAAAAAGAAAAAAGTATTAATATTTTTATAACAATTTATAATACAGTACACATATTTACATTTTTTACCAAAAAATAATTTTTGCCTTATTTTTGCTGTTTTCAGAATATATTGCATTTCACTATAAATTGTGAAAGCAATTGCATTCATCATTTTACAGCGGGCAAAAAAAATTAACAATCTCAAAGATTGTATTAAAAAAGCCCAGAATCTCTTCTCATTTAAACTTATCATTACAGAAATGCATATTATTCTAAAAAAATGTCATCTAAAAACAATACTTTTTTCTTTAAAATACCGTCTGATATTTTTGTTTCAGAAGTACATTCACAATAATATATCTCAAATAACTCCAAAATACATCTGATTTTATTTCCTTTAGGCCAAATAGTATTTTTTATTCTTTCCCTGGAATAAATTTCCAAGGGAAAACCATTAAAATTCTAAAGTTTAATCTGTCCAGATCTCACCGATTCTCTGTAACATTTTGGTTCACGAAAATTTTTTGAATAATTTATTTAGTCCACAATAGAATTGCTTACTTTTCCACATGGCCAAATAGTAATTTTTTAAATCATTTTTGAAAAAATTTCCAATGGCAGTCCAATAACATTCCAAAATTTAAAATGTGCAGAAGTTACCGATAATCTCTAAATTATTAGTTTTTCAAAATTGCATTAAAAATTTAAAAAGTCCACATTACCATTGGTTATCTTTCCTTTAGGCCAAATGATAATTTTAAAAATATTTTTTCTACAAAATTGCAATGGTAATCCAGTAAAATGGTAAAATTATTTTGTCCAGATCTTGCCAAGTCTCTCTAAAATTTAGGTTTCAGGAAGATTAGATAGGAATTTGCTAAATCAAAAGGCAAACGTTGTTTGAAAATCAATTGGGAATCATTACACAGTGTCCATCCTTTTTCACATTTTAGATAAACTGTGTAATGTCCAGAAGTAACAGTAGGTCCATCATGGAAAATTATTGCAACAGTTACAAAAGTTTTTCCTGAAATTGATAATTGCTGTCCTGTAAACTTCTTTATTAAAGTATCCAATTTTGATCCATCAGCTCTACATCGTTGCATCATTAAAATTACATACTGTCCGTATTCCCTTAAAATTAATGTTGATAACATGTCAGAATTACACTCACCACATTTCATGCTATGATTAGCATCTTTAACTAAGTTTGCAAAAGTGACTGTTTTACTCTCTGGCAATGTCAAATAAATAAACCTTTCATTATCAACAAAAGAACCACTTATATTATAACAATTATCACAACTATGTTCCCATTTATAAGAGAGACCAAAAAAAATGTCAATGGGAACTCCTTCTTCTTCCACTACCTGAAGAAAATACATCAAAAATTCGTGAGCATCTTGCTGTTCATTTTGAGAAAACTGTGTTCGTCCTGAACATACATCTAAAAGTTTTCTAATATCAGTAGCACTTTCTATTTGAGTTTTATCTTTACTCAGCTTTTGAAAAAGGAGACTGAGCTCTGAACAGAATCTTTTTCCCTGATTTATTATTATCTGCTCTTGCAAACTTTCCAGATAAAAAGCAACATTCAGCACTACATTTGCGTAGCAGTTGACACCAGAGCTATTTTCAAAATGACATCCTACAACCTGTTCTTCATTTTCCTTATTCTTTCTGCTTGCAATTACATCACTCCTCTTTTTTTTCCTCCTCTCTACATCTTCATTACAGATATTCTCATTTCTCCTTTTACGAGAAACTACACGTTTCTCCAACACAGGATACTGACCTAAATGAGGAGCATAGCTTCTTCTTAATCTATTATACTCCTTTACACAGTTTGTATCAGCACTAACTTTTGAGTCATCGAAGTCTATCATGAATAAACCTGATAATGTTTTGACTCGTGACAAAGCAACATATGCCATACCTTCTTTGAACACACTAGATCCAATGTTCACAAATGCACAATCTACAGTCAATCCTTGAGACTTGTGAATAGTTACAGCATATGCTAGTGAAAACGGAAACTGCTTCCTACGTACATATAAGTCTTTCACAAGCATGAAACGAACTGAACAACGACAAATGTCTTTAACTTCCTCTATCTGATCAAATTTTATTTTTAACCATTCAATTCCATCTTTTTTCTGATAATTAATAAAACCCACAACTCTTCCCATCGCTCCATTTACTAAGCCTTTTTCAACATCCAAAGTTCTCCTTAAAAACACTCTACAGTTCATGCAAACATATAGATTTTTTTCTAATCCTGCTGTTTTGGAGATGTTCTTCTCTAGTGAGTCCAATTTATTTTTCAGTTTGCCTGTTACTGTGACAGTAATTCTTCCATCCTCAATTTTGTCCACTGCTTCCAATTTCCTGATCTCTTCCTTTTCCAATTTCAAAAGCTCCTCATTAAATATTGAGCATTCACGTAGAGTTGGCATTAAGCAGATGACACTTTTGTTTTCTGCAATATTCTTGTATATTTTCTCTGCAACTATTTCTTCCTTTGGAAATAAGTTATGTAACAGCCGACTCTGTAATGCTTTTTTGCCAACTTCTGTGAGTAGTCCAATCCTGATATCTTTCAGAATACTTCCATATTCTTCATCGTTTGCTTGCCTCATATTAGTTGTAAGTTCCTTGTACTCAAAGAAGGACCAAATATTTGTATTTCCAATGCTTCCCAATGACTTCTTCGTGTCTTCATGTGTCACAGTATTAAACACTGGTTGTCCTTTAACCGGAGTAAGTTGCAAAAGATCCCCAAAAACTATGACGTGTTTTCCACCAAATAACACGTCATAGTCTGTCTTCAAAATTTGCTGCATTCTTAAATGCACAAAGGCAAGCATTAAGTTTGATACCATGCTCACCTCATCAATAATGAGAACTTGCATCTTCTTCAATACTCTTGAAACTTCCAAGCATGCTTCTCCAGTTAGCTTGTTGAATTGTATTTTGTTCTCATGCTCCACTGGTAACATTAGCAAACGATGTAAGGTGATTCCTTTTATGTTATATGCTGCTAACCCAGTTGGAGCAGTAACCACACAAGACAAAGTAGAATCTGTTTTTTGCTTTAGGTAGCTTCTGATGACTTTAATTAGGAAACTTTTTCCAGTGCCAGCTTGTCCGCTTACATACATCCTGATTGGATGAAATGATGTGCATGAGCACTCTTTTTTTTCATGTAGAAATCCGTGATCAATTTTGTTTTTGATCTCTTCATAAATTTGTTGCTGCTCTTGATTCAGTTGTCTTTCCAAATTTTCTAAGTCTATAAATTCTTCTTGAGCTTGATTCATAGCCGTTTCCACTTCATTCATGGCTATTGATGCTTCATTTTCAACGATTGGTTGTCCTAGGGGATCTTGACTGTATGTTCCTGAACTTTGGCTGTCCTGAGAACTGTCTCTAGCTATTTCTGCTGCAATTGTAGTTTCCTGTTCAATTTCTTCATTTAACATTTGCAGATAAGTTGAGAATGTACTGCATTGTATGCTGTCTTTGCAAGCATTAAAAGAATCTTCATAGCTCTGGAATTCTCCCAGTAGTTCATCCTCTGAACGCCATGGTTTAAACAACTGTAAAAGAGCCAAGTAGTAAAATTCTTTCTTGTCGGTAGTGTCGCAACTCAGCTTCCGGTGATTTATCAAACTTCCTTTGGTTTGCTTCACCAAACATCCTTCTTCACCAACGACTTTATATTTTCCATTATTGATGTCTTCGGCAGCTTTCCGTGAATAAATGTAGTTCTGCAGCACTTCATAGAGACACATGTTCTCCAGATGATGACTTCTCTTGGGATAATATGTGTCCAACATGTTTGTTTTCAATATATCTGTACTTTCAGGTTCGAACTGTGCCAAATATTCAATTTCTCCAACAGATTTCAGTACCCGATTTCTCATTGCTGCAAGGCCTAAACTTGCCCAAATTATTCTTCTTGACTTCGAGTAGAGACTTGCAGAAGATAATCTATCTGAACATTCGTAGGATCCAATTTCTCGATGCGATAACATCTTCAAACTGAAACTGTACAGCTTCTTACTGACAGTCTTCTCGTGAGAAATCTCTTCCCACATTTCCTTCAATTCTGTTTTTTCTGATTTCGTAATGTAAGACGTTACATATCGAGCAACAGCAATGGAATTGTCAGCAACATACTGTATATCCATGTTAGCGTTCCACATGGATAAAATGACTGGGTTGTAGTCATTTATATTTTTTGATTCTTCTTTTCTTTTAAGGTTGTAGGTATTCTTAGGTGATTTTCTTGTGATAGTATGTCTCACAGCTGACATAAAACTGTTGACTCTTCCATTTGTAAGAACAGGTCTAGGAAATCCAAATCGACATTTAGTGTAGTATTTTTCTTTGCTCTTGTATTTCCGTCGACAGTATTTTCCACACCGATGACTTTGGAAACGTAGAACTTGCTCCTTTAACTTGTACTCTTCTGTGCTTTTAGGTATAGCACATGTTGCATATTCTTCAATGTAAGATAACACTGCTTCATCAGTATCTGTTCCAAACTTTGGGGCATCCTTGATCCACAGCAGCATATGAATATGAGGAGCACCTCTTGCCTGGTACTCTTTTCTCCAAAAGAAATCCACTACTTCTCCAAGGGGTGGATTTTTTTTATTGCAGATGAAGGACATCATAGCCTCAAATCTATGATTGAAATATCTGCAAACATTAACCGGATCCAATGAGCACAGTTCTCCTGCTGTCTTGTATTCGATGTTTTCAATGTTTGAATTGGCCTCTCGTAGAAAATCCAGTAAATCATCCCAAGCGTACTCGGCGCAGCTTAGGGTAAGGAACCATGTTGGTGTTCCTAAATTGCGTAACATGCATTTTAGTTCACCATGGCGTCGGTACCAATATTCATTTGTCCCACGCTGACAAGCCATCAGATTGATCAGTTGTGTTTCCAAATGATCATCTCGGTGCTGCACTTTCTCCATAAAATCCTTAGCAGACACATTTTGTAAATGTACTCCACTTTTTAAAATGTGATTTACTGCATAAGACAGTGCAGACAAGTCGCTTTCAAATAAAAGATGGAACAAATAAGGGATACTTTGTCGAAATCTGGGATCTTCAGCATATAGTCTTGTAGTCCGATACTCAGAAGCTGGAATCTGTTCCGGACGTTCATCGTATCGTCCTCCTTTTCCTTTAGGAAACAGCTGGGGAAAACATCGAGCTTCCAAGCTCTCCTCCCATACACTCACGGGATTTCCTTTTGCTTTCTTCATCTGAAAGAGATCAATATTGTCTCCCATAACTTCTTTCGAATGGAGAGGATGTATGCTAAAATGTTCATAAATTTCTTCTTCCTTTGACTTGTCCACTTTTTCAATTTGTCCACTTGGTGTTTCTGTATCTCCTTGTAAATCTTCTTCTTCTTCTTCTTCTACTATATAAATTGATTCATACCATTTGTTATTTTTTTTCAAATACAAATTTGCTCTTTGTACTTTCCGCACATCTACCAGCTCCTGCCAAATCTTCTTATTCTTTGTAGGTACACCATTAACCAGAATAATTAATGGTTCAGTTTCCAAAGTATCCGCATCAATAGTTTCCATATTTTTTTTCAAATCCAAGGGCAAATACACCACTCTACCTTTTAAACCTCTCAGTAAATCTGAAGGAGGTAATTTACCAGTTTTGGGCTCCATACGTACTATGGTCTGGAACGGATGAACACATTGAATGAGTATAGACTCATATGTATTTAATTCAGAAAGTTCAGCAGGAATAGCATCCAATTCTAAATTATTATGTACAGCTCTGGTCGGCATTCTATTTTCCTCTAACTTGTTGTAGCAGTATTTACAAATACGCTGATCTTCACCCAATTCAAAACAATTTTCAAGAAATATATATGTTGCAAAATCCATCCACTTATAATTATCTTCATTTTCACTCTTTCTGTAGAGATCAACATTCCTAGTTTGTTTTCTATAATGAGTTCTGCGGCAACAAATACAAGTAACATTTGGTCTTTCATTAGAGACTATTGCAAATTTTGTTATGTGATCATTAAATGTCTTACTTACACAAGGTTCTACATTCTCTTCCACTTCTGCCTCATTTACTGTGTCCTTCTCTGCACTGTTTTGTTCAGGACCAAAGTAACAAAACTGAATTTCATCAACAACCTTCTCTACATCTGATACCGTTCCTCGGAACAGAGCCCTATTCAATTCATTTAACTTTATTGCTGGACTTTTGGCAAAATACAACCGTCTCACAAACTTTCTCATTTCAGTATGATGAACAGCCAGCATCCTAAAATGATGGAAAACACTATTGCACACTTTTCTAGATAGACAAGCAAGAGAATGACCCTGCAAACCAGTATTCTCTCTCACTCTGCATGGATCCAGACTTTGAAGCACCTTAATCTTTTGTTTTACACTTTTTTTACTATATTCTCTTAGAAACTCTCGAAATCTGTCAATAGATTCCTGACGCACAGTGCAAATACTACTACAATTCCAAGTGTACACTGGGGCTTTAGGACGTCTCCCCATTGCCTCATCTGCCATCACTTGTACCTCATCTCTTGGAACCATTATCTCCTTCTCCATTATGCAACCATTTTTTACTTCGTATGAACGACCTCTGGTGTCAACTGCATGCAGCAAACTATTACTTTGAAAATAGCTCTCTTCATTAAAAAAAGGTTCACTACTTGAGCTATGCATCCACTTTCCTAAAAACACTTTACAAAAATTTGTTCTGTTCACTACTCTTTTGCTTTTGCTTTGTGATTTCAGTACATTAACCATTTTATCTAATGTACGCATCCTATTCAAAATTAATATGAATAGTTTCCTTTTTAATTCTAATGCTTTTGCTGCAATGGCTTCAATTTCTTTTTTTCTCTTGTAATATTTAGCCTTTTGCTTATATTTCTTTATATCCTTTATCAAATTGGACATAACTCTTCTCTGAAACATTTTTCTACGTATCTCTTTAAATGCTGTTTTTCTGTTTATGTTAAACTTTTCAATTGCAGAAGGTATATTTGCATTAACTAAATCCTCAATTTTTTGCTGTTCTGTAGGTTTTTTTACATTTTTCCGACAACAGACATTTTGTACATTTTTCTTTGTTTTGAATAATTTGTTTATAAATTGTTTTTTTTGCTTACCAGAAGATTTTTTCTTTTTCCCTACATCAGCATCTTCTACTAACTTTGGTCCTCCAGTTGTCTTCAAATATAGTTTTTTTTTTAGCGTTTTTTGAACTCGAGATTTTGTAGGCATCTTAAATTTTGTTCACTGTTCTTCAGCAATACCTGCAAAAAAACTAAAAAAAAAATCCTTTATTGTATTTAAATATATTACTACATTTCTTTTCACAATAGTCACAAAACGAAATTTCTTTGCCAATTTGAATGCACACAAACTCCTCATTTTTTTTGGGCAAGTGAAAATCTGTATAACAAACTGTCACATTATGAAACCAAGCTGTTTTTTTTTCAGACCACCACCGTGTGTATTCTCTGTGACTGCCTACACTCCAGCAGGGGCAACCAGCCTTAGTGATGCTGAATGTATTTGCATTACAGACTTAAACCTGAAAACCCCACTCGCTTCTAATTACTGTGCATGACTATACATGGCAAGCACATGGGTGTGTGCTAAACCTCTGCTTCTTCCCCCAAAAATTCGCTCCTCTTTTCCATCTACTGCAACTGTGAAATCACCAGAGCAAGACGCAATACATTTCTGCCTATAATTCTTCTATGCACACAGAGTCATGTTTTCACATTAGTGCCAAAACGAAATTTCTTTGCCAATTTGAAAGCACACTTACTGCTCTTTTTTTTTCGGGCCAAGTGAAAATCTCTTTTTACACTTTGAAATTACTTTTACAGACTGACACATTCTGAAACCTTTTTTTTTAAATTTATTTAAATGCACATGTCCAAGCTGTTTTTTTTTCAGACCACCACCGTGTGTATTCTCTGTGACTGCCTACACTCCAGCAGGGGCAACCAGCCTTAGTGATGCTGAATGTATTTGCATTACAGACTTAAACCTGAAAACCCCACTCGCTTCTAATTACTGTGCATGACTATACATGGCAAGCACATGGGTGTGTGCTAAACCTCTGCTTCTTCCCCCAAAAATTCGCTCCTCTTTTCCATCTACTGCAACTGTGAAATCACCAGAGCAAGACGCAATACATTTCTGCCTATAATTCTTCTATGCACACAGAGTCATGTTTTCACATTAGTGCCAAAACGAAATTTCTTTGCCAATTTGAAAGCACACTTACTGCTCTTTTTTTTTCGGGGGCAAGTGTATATCTCTTTTTTCAATTTGAAATCACTTTTACAGACTGACACATTCTGAAACCTTTTTTTTAAATTTATTTAAATGCACATGTCCAAGCAGTTTTTTTTTCAGACCACCACCGTGTGTATTCTCTGTGACTGCCTACACTCCAGCAGGGGCAAACAGCCTTAGTGATGCTGAATGTATTTGCATTACAGACTTAAACCTGAAAACCCCACTCGCTTCTAATTACTGTGCATGACTATACATGGCAAGCACATGGGTGTGTGCTAAACCTCTGCTTCTTCCCCCAAAAATTCGCTCCTCTTTTCCATCTACTGCAACTGTGAAATCACCAGAGCAAGACGCAATACATTTCTGCCTATAAT
The DNA here is from genome assembly GCF_964204655.1 of Triturus cristatus. Classification (NCBI taxonomy): domain Eukaryota; kingdom Metazoa; phylum Chordata; class Amphibia; order Caudata; family Salamandridae; genus Triturus; species Triturus cristatus. The sequence goes on from NC_140582.1 coordinate 618,623,558, forward strand.
TCTTCTATGCACACAGAGTCATGTTTTCACATTAGTGCCAAAACGAAATTTCTTTGCCAATTTGAAAGCACACTTACTGCTCTTTTTTTTTTCGGGCCAAGTGAAAATCTCTTTTTACACTTTGAAATCACTTTTACAGACTGACACATTCTGAAACCTTTTTTTTTAAATTTATTTAAATGCACATGTCCAAGCTGTTTTTTTTTCAGACCACCACCGTGTGTATTCTCTGTGACTGCCTACACTCCAGCAGGGGCAACCAGCCTTAGTGATGCTGAATGTATTTGCATTACAGACTTAAACCTGAAAACCCCACTCGCTTCTAATTACTGTGCATGACTATACATGGCAAGCACATGGGTGTGTGCTAAACCTCTGCTTCTTCCCCCAAAAATTCGCTCCTCTTTTCCATCTACTGCAACTGTGAAATCACCAGAGCAAGACGCAATACATTTCTGCCTATAATTCTTCTATGCACACAGAGTCATGTTTTCACATTAGTGCCAAAACGAAATTTCTTTGCCAATTTGAAAGCACACTTACTGCTCTTTTTTTTTCGGGCCAAGTGAAAATCTCTTTTTACACTTTGAAATCACTTTTACAGACTGACACATTCTGAAACCTTTTTTTTTAAATTTATTTAAATGCACATGTCCAAGCTGTTTTTTTTTCAGACCACCACCGTGTGTATTCTCTGTGACTGCCTACACTCCAGCAGGGGCAACCAGCCTTAGTGATGCTGAATGTATTTGCATTACAGACTTAAACCTGAAAACCCCACTCGCTTCTAATTACTGTGCATGACTATACATGGCAAGCACATGGGTGTGTGCTAAACCTCTGCTTCTTCCCCCAAAAATTCGCTCCTCTTTTCCATCTACTGCAACTGTGAAATCACCAGAGCAAGACGCAATACATTTCTGCCTATAATTCTTCTATGCACACAGAGTCATGTTTTCACATTAGTGCCAAAACGAAATTTCTTTGCCAATTTGAAAGCACACTTACTGCTCTTTTTTTTTCGGGGGCAAGTGTATATCTCTTTTTTCAATTTGAAATCACTTTTACAGACTGACACATTCTGAAACCTTTTTTTTAAATTTATTTAAATGCACATGTCCAAGCAGTTTTTTTTTCAGACCACCACCGTGTGTATTCTCTGTGACTGCCTACACTCCAGCAGGGGCAAACAGCCTTAGTGATGCTGAATGTATTTGCATTACAGACTTAAACCTGAAAACCCCACTCGCTTCTAATTACTGTGCATGACTATACATGGCAAGCACATGGGTGTGTGCTAAACCTCTGCTTCTTCCCCCAAAAATTCGCACCTCTTTTCCATCTACTGCAACTGTGAAATCACCAGAGCAAGACGCAATACATTTCTGCCTATAATTCCTCTATGCACACAGAGTCATGTTTTCACATTAGTGCCAAAACGAAATTTCTTTGCCAATTTGAAAGCACACTTACTGCTCTTTTTTTTTCGGGCCAAGTGAAAATCTCTTTTTACACTTTGAAATCACTTTTACAGACTGACACATTCTGAAACCTTTTTTTTTAAATTTATTTAAATGCACATGTCCAAGCTGTTTTTTTTTCAGACCACCACCGTGTGTATTCTCTGTGACTGCCTACACTCCAGCAGGGGCAACCAGCCTTAGTGATGCTGAATGTATTTGCATTACAGACTTAAACCTGAAAACCCCACTCGCTTCTAATTACTGTGCATGACTATACATGGCAAGCACATGGGTGTGTGCTAAACCTCTGCTTCTTCCCCCAAAAATTCGCTCCTCTTTTCCATCTACTGCAACTGTGAAATCACCAGAGCAAGACGCAATACATTTCTGCCTATAATTCTTCTATGCACACAGAGTCATGTTTTCACATTAGTGCCAAAACGAAATTTCTTTGCCAATTTGAAAGCACACTTACTGCTCTTTTTTTTTCGGGCCAAGTGAAAATCTCTTTTTACACTTTGAAATCACTTTTACAGACTGACACATTCTGAAACCTTTTTTTTTAAATTTATTTAAATGCACATGTCCAAGCTGTTTTTTTTTCAGACCACCACCGTGTGTATTCTCTGTGACTGCCTACACTCCAGCAGGGGCAACCAGCCTTAGTGATGCTGAATGTATTTGCATTACAGACTTAAACCTGAAAACCCCACTCGCTTCTAATTACTGTGCATGACTATACATGGCAAGCACATGGGTGTGTGCTAAACCTCTGCTTCTTCCCCCAAAAATTCGCTCCTCTTTTCCATCTACTGCAACTGTGAAATCACCAGAGCAAGACGCAATACATTTCTGCCTATAATTCTTCTATGCACACAGAGTCATGTTTTCACATTAGTGCCAAAACGAAATTTCTTTGCCAATTTGAAAGCACACTTACTGCTCTTTTTTTTTCGGGCCAAGTGAAAATCTCTTTTTACACTTTGAAATCACTTTTACAGACTGACACATTCTGAAACCTTTTTTTTAAATTTATTTAAATGCACATGTCCAAGCTGTTTTTTTTTCAGACCACCACCGTGTGTATTCTCTGTGACTGCCTACACTCCAGCAGGGGCAACCAGCCTTAGTGATGCTGAATGTATTTGCATTACAGACTTAAACCTGAAAACCCCACTCGCTTCTAATTACTGTGCATGACTATACATGGCAAGCACATGGGTGTGTGCTAAACCTCTGCTTCTTCCCCCAAAAATTCGCTCCTCTTTTCCATCTACTGCAACTGTGAAATCACCAGAGCAAGACGCAATACATTTCTGCCTATAATTCTTCTATGCACACAGAGTCATGTTTTCACATTAGTGCCAAAACGAAATTTCTTTGCCAATTTGAAAGCACACTTACTGCTCTTTTTTTTTCGGGCCAAGTGAAAATCTCTTTTTACACTTTGAAATCACTTTTACAGACTGACACATTCTGAAACCTTTTTTTTAAATTTATTTAAATGCACATGTCCAAGCTGTTTTTTTTTCAGACCACCACCGTGTGTATTCTCTGTGACTGCCTACACTCCAGCAGGGGCAACCAGCCTTAGTGATGCTGAATGTATTTGCATTACAGACTTAAACCTGAAAACCCCACTCGCTTCTAATTACTGTGCATGACTATACATGGCAAGCACATGGGTGTGTGCTAAACCTCTGCTTCTTCCCCCAAAAATTCGCTCCTCTTTTCCATCTACTGCAACTGTGAAATCACCAGAGCAAGACGCAATACATTTCTGCCTATAATTCTTCTATGCACACAGAGTCATGTTTTCACATTAGTGCCAAAACGAAATTTCTTTGCCAATTTGAAAGCACACTTACTGCTCTTTTTTTTTCGGGGGCAAGTGTATATCTCTTTTTTCAATTTGAAATCACTTTTACAGACTGACACATTATGTAACTACAACAAAAACAATTCCCATTTCTATTATTCATTTCTTAAGTTACCACATACATCCCCTCTCAAACTGTAAACTCACCTTTTAATTTAGTTAGTTGTGAAAGAAATGTGGCACTCAAACAGCAGATTATCAGAGCCAGGATCTCTGTTGTGTTCACCTCTCTCCTCTCAGCAGAACCAGATAATGGCAAACTTTCCCTCTATTTTTCCACACATATACATGTAAGTTTCAAATCTCAGTGCTTCCCCCTTTTTTTCAAATGTAATGACACATTTCTATTGGTTGAAAACGAACCCTTTTCCAAAAGTACCCTGCCCCCAACTTGACTTCTGCCTAGTACCCTTCCCCCAACTTGACTTCTGCCTGCTACCATAGCAACAGCTCATGGAACACTGCTGTGTGCAGTTAGGTCAGAAGTTCGACACACAATGTTTCAATTCCACAGAGCAAGAGTGCTTGACTTTTCAAACCTAACAGCAAATCCATAGTACTGTTCTTTGGTTACACATTTTTTTGTACCAATACAAAACATGCTTCTATTAATTTTCACATACAGCCTAGTTTTTATTCTAGAATGGTATGAAACAGCCAATCAGTTCTTTTTGTTTTGAAAAAAATATGTATGCCTCCATTTCCAAACTGTCTTTCTTTTCATATTGCCATTCTACTGAAAGACACCTCCTGAGTGCATCCAGTTCTCCTTTGAAGATGTTCACAGTGTGGATTGTAGGGCACAGCTATGTCTTCTGGAGTGAAAAGTTTGCAGAGAAAACAGATATGGTGAGAGACCTTGCTTTGCCAAATGTAGACATTAAATGGATTGGTCAGAGAGGGTTAAAGTGGCACCAATTGATGCCATTGGTGAAATCCTTCATGCAAAACCAACACCCTGACCTCATAATAGTGCACTGTGGTGGAAATGACCTAGGCACTTTGACTGGGGTAGGTCTGGAAATGCTTATGAAGGACACCTTTGCACAACTGTTTTCACTTTTCCCTAAAACTGCCTTTGTGTTTTCCAACATATGCCAAAGGCAAAAATGGAACTGGTCCAATCATTTCTGTCCGCAGATTGACAAAGCAAGAAAGCACGTCAACAAATCTGTTTCTGCTTTCCTCCGTGACTATGGTATGGGTGCCATTTACCACAACAACTTGCGTTACAACATGCAAGACATTTATAGAGGAGATGGTGTGCACTTCAATGATGAAGGGAACAGAGTCTTCCTCTTGAACCTTAGACTCTGCATCGGTACTTACTTGTAGGTACCACTAAAAAAATGACTCCATAAACACAACAGCTCTTTTTAGAGCTCCCTAATTTCTAAACTCTTAAATCTGATTTTCATTTATTTATTTATTTATTTTTTTTACCGTACGCTTACCGTAAGCGTACCCCGTGATTTTTTTTAAAATCAATTAATGTTTTTTTTGTACTTTTCTGTCCTTCTTTGACCCCCTTACAAATGTTAGGGGGTCTGTAACTCTCCTCATTGCCCCCTTTTCTTCTTTTCACTCTTTTTTTTTTCAGAGTGAAACAGAAAATGGCGGCCGCCGCTTCCTGGTTTCGGCCGATTCGAATGTTTACTAAGATCTAAGAGCCAATCAGAATCGCGCTCGCGCACGCCACCGTACGCTTACCGTAAGCGTACGGTAAGCGTACCGTAAGCGGGCTCAGATATATATATTGATTTAAAGGCTATTTTCTCAGAATCTACTGAACAGATTTACACCAAACCTACAAAAGGCACTTCCTTGACCTAGGGACTACCTCTCTGCCAAATTTTGAGTAATTCTGTTCAGCCGTTCGGGCTGTAGCTCGTTCTAAAGGTCCTATGGAAAAATGCATGGGAAAAACGCGTTTTGGGACCCCCCTTTTATCTCAGCCCCCGCTTGACGGATCCCCCCGAGACTTTCAGGGTAGGAGCGGAGCGTAGCGCCCCACCTATTTTGAGAAATTCGCGAGGATTCGTCGACCGGCGCCAAAGTTATTCAAAATAGAATGTTGAGGTTTTCCTATGGAAACGTGGTCCTAACTATAACTACCTACTGGCGACCGCCAGTAGGTAATATATATATATATATATATATATACACACACGATATATATATATCGAGAGAGAGAGAGAGATAAAGAGATATAGAGATAGATAGATATATATATAGATAAGTTCAGAGCAGAGGGGAGTAGACCATAGGTCAAATTGATGTATCAGTGATCAACTATGTATACTCTGAGCCAGTGGGAAAATGAACCAGGTCTGAGGTCTCAACCATTGTTTAAGTGGGCAACCTGCCATACAAAGTTCTCATATTCATTTTGCCCCCATTATGTGGTATCAAAAATGTGAATCAATGTGCATTCTCTGAGATTCAGGGTGTTGGGGTTCAAGCTTACTTTTTCTACAACCCACCATTTCAGACTCTCAGCTGAGTGCCCACAAGTAGAAAAGTGCTCAACTATGAGTGCCCCCTGGACCTTAAATCTTATCCTACTACAGTGTTGTAGTATGCAGGTTTTGACCTTTTGTGTAGTCTGTCCAATGTACATAAAGTCACAGGTACATGTAATGCCGTTTATCACACTCATACTGTTGCAGTTGGTGTGATCTTTGAAAGTGTGGGTGTAGTCGTTATGTGTGAAACTCTTGATTTCTCTAGTCATGGAGCATGCTTTACACCTTTTACATTTAAAATGTCCTTTAACTAGTGGTATATGCCACAGAGTAGAAGGATTAGATCTGGGACTGGGGAGTAAGGATTTAACCATGTGATCCCTTATGTTTTTCCCTTTCTGAAACACATCCATATTTGGATTCAAGATACCAACATCATCGGCCACAAGGTGCCATTGGTGGTTGATAATTTTCTGGATCTCATTGCTCCATGTGCAAAATGTGCTTATAAAGATCAAGCATTCCGGTTCTGAACAGTTTCTTTGTTTGGGTCCCAGAAGGAATTCCTCTGACAGAACCATACTTGTTTACAAGTTTTTTTTGTTCAGAAATCTCTTTGGGTATACTCTGTCTGCTAAACAGTCCATGAGATCATCTGATCCAATAAAAAAATGTTGTATCTAGGTACAATTTATCCGTAAATGGAAAAGTTGGCCAAACGGTAAATTGTCTCTGAGATTTCTAGGATGGTGGCTTGAATAGCATAGAAGGGTGTTCCTTTCACTCTCCTTTCTATACAGTGTGGTGTATAGCCAGCCTTTTGCCTCCTTGATCTTGATGTCCCGAAAATCGATCTCAGTGTTGCTATATACTAGTGAAAACGGGATGTCACTCGACCTTTCATTCAAGCAATTGTGGAATGCGAGTTACTTTTCCATCATCATCAATGTAGTGTCTACAAATCTCAATATTGGTTTTGTATGGATTATTGTCACTTCATCTTTGGCACGTATTGTCACTCTTGAGGTGTATTTTGGTCACAAGAGGACTGACCGGTGAATGCCTGAGAAACAACCTTCTTGCTTTCATAGGTCTAGTTATCATAGTCAAGTGACTGTTAACTCAAGGCATATAATGTAAAATAACATTTATATAATTTGTGATGAAATGAAACATTCTCTAGCCATGTCCTTGCTCTGAAAGCTACCCAGGTACAAAAATGGTACTGAGAGGAAGAGTCTGCAATACGTGTCAAGAGCAACAAAATGGGGAGAAAATTGAATTTAAAAAAATATATCAAAGAGAAGAGCGGCTGCTGGTGCATGCCATGGTATGGTGTGAGTGGGTGTGTCAGTGAATCTTTGGAAGACGTCATCAGTGATGTCATCAGTGATGTCACTGACCATGTCATGAGTGATGTAATATGTGAAGTCATAAGTGGTGCATTGCGGGGGGCGTGAGTTATAGTTAGCCTCTCTGGTTTTGTTCGAGAGAAATGTGAGCTTAACTATAACAGCCCTGTAAAACCTTTGTTTTTTTCCCAGTGAATGTCTAAGTCCTTTTTAATTCTAGGATACCTTTGCAGAACTGATGTCTCTTTTCCCTCACACTGTCTTGGTGTACTCAGATATATGTCAAAGACAGATATAGAAGTGGTCAAATCAATTATGTCCACAGATTGAAAAAGCCAGGAAACATATTCATAAAAGTTTGTTTCTACTTTCCTCAGAGATCATAACTTGGGCTCTAATCACAACAACAATCTGCATTTTGACATGCATGAAATAGAGGTGATGTAGTTTACTTTACAGATGAAGGGATCAGGGTGTTTCTAGCCAACTTGAAACTTTGCATATAGTCTTATATGTAGCTGTGTTTTACACATTCTCAATACAAAGGCTCCGGTCATAGCCACCCAAAAGGTCAAGAGGATGGGCATTTTGAAACTTTTAGCGAATGTGAGGAAAGACGGAAGAAAATATCCCATGACGCTGTGGCATTAAGCATTTTTGAATAGGAACAGTGTGGCCCTGTCATGAGATTACAAATCTATTAAAAAGAGATTCCTCGTGGAATAATATACTAGTGCCATATCAAGTGAGTCTCCTGCTAAAACCTGTCATAGGAGTTTACATTTTGCTAATAACAAGTGGAAGTGCAAATTAAAGAATACCCTAAATCATTGGACTCAAAAAAGATCTAAGATGATTGAACAATATGCCTAAAGACCATCCTGAATAATTTGAAAAAGGTGGTGGATCTAAACAACAGGCTTAAAACAAACTTATGTTGTAAATAACTTGTCCTGAAGATGGTGGTGTTTATCATGTCTTACCCACCGAAACGCTGCTTTGACAACTTGTGATTTGAATGTGTAACAAATTTGGGAATCTTATGACACCGGTTTTTAACCTATTTTTTAATGTATATATTTAATATTATTGGTTGATGAAGCCTATTTCTGATGTTTCTATGTATGGAGTTTAATGTATTTGTTTTATGACAAGAACTACATTTTTATGAGAGAATATTTTTAATAAATGAGACTTCTTTACATATAACTGTGTTCAGTGTTTCGAAGAGGAGTGATTGGGAGCAAGGATACATTGAGATTTAAATAAATCCTATATAAATTAATGCTAGACCTGGCACCTTGGCGTGGGTCTCCCTTCCATTTTTTGCTGTTGCCTCATGTGTTTTTGCTGGTGTTAAATACTGTGGGCACTGTTCCACTGCTGTCCAGTGCCACAGTGCAAATACTCCCTATTGTAAATTGATGTGTGGATTAGTGATTCCATGATTGGCTGGTTTGGTTTACCTGTCAGACCCTAATACAGTGCACCAGGACTTCCCAGGGCGGTAATCCAAATGCTGCTGGTGGGCTTGCAGCACTGGTTGTGCCACCCACAGAAGCAGCCTGTAAAAGTGTGTTCAAGGCTTGCTATTGCAGAGCCTGTGTGCAGTCTGGTACTGCCATGCTGACTGGGCAAGTGCACCCACTTGCCAGTCCCTAAACCTTCCCTTTCTTCATATCAGACACCCCTATGGTATGCCCAAGGGCAGGGTGCATTGTAAGTATAAGGTAGGGCAAGCCTTGGTCTGTGTAGCATGTCCTAATAGTGAATTACAGCCATTTTCGTTTTTCACTATTGCAAGGCTCTCTTCCCCATAGGCCAGAATGGGCAGTTTGATTATTACATCTTATAATCCTAACTGACTCAGGGAACATGGTAGAAATTCGAGTTTAGTATGCCTGAACTCAGAATGATAAAATACATCTTTTAGTGAAGTTGGATTTAACATTCTGTGTTTGAAAATACCACTTTTAGAAAGTAGGTATTTTCTTGTTTAACCATCCAAACCTGCCTCTGCTAGGTTGTTGTATTCCTTATCTGGAGTTTGAGTGACAGGAGCTGGGGGATTCCAGGAGACAGGGTGAGTCAGCACAGGGCTGAATAGAAAGATCTGGATCTAGATGGGTGGAAGGAGTTGCACCAGGGACCTGAATAGGTCTGTGACTTCCCTCCACAATGCTGGCTCCACGTCCTGTGGTGCGTCTGATGTATCTGCCCTGCACTCTGAAAGGAAAGAAGGAGTCTTGTTAACAAAGTGCTCCAGGACTGAGCAGAACTGGTTTGGACTAGGCAAAGGCCTCTCTGCCTTACGAGAACAAAGAGAAACTGGGTACAAATATTGGGACCCAAACCCAAGAACTTTAGATCACTTTGGGAAACAAGAAGAAAGCTTTGCTGAGGAGAGGAACCAGAGAGACTGAGGAGAGACTATCCCTAAGCTGAAGTGCTGCTTGAGGGATTGGCCTGCAGTGGTTGTCTGACTGCCAAAGAAAGGAGAAAGGAACTTTCTATGTACTTTATTCAACTTGTGAAGGATCTCCAAGGGCTTGAGAAAAGAGCTTGCCTCCTGCTGAAGTCTCAGGGACAACAGACTTCAACCACCAGCTCCCCAGATTTCTTTGGAAGTGCCTGCAGCTGTATTCGGGCCTTCTGAGGGACTGCGTGTCACAAGGAGCTGGACGCGCTACTCAGGAAGAAGAAGCGGGTTGCGATTGCAGCCGCTGCCGTCGCATCACAGAACAAGGGTGTCGCCGCTGAAGCTGTCGCATCGAGCTGAAGCGCCTCGCACCACCAGAGAAGCGAGCCGCCGCCACAGCCTCTGTCGTCGCATCACTGACCAAGGGTGTCGCCGCTGCAGCTATCGCATCGAGTCGAGATGTCTTGCATCATCGGAGAAGCATGTCATAGGGCCTGTCGCGGCTCATAAGAATCATTGAGTCGCCACACGGCCATCGTGTCGCAACCAGAAGAAGATGCCATCTTTGTTTCATTGCACCAGATCTTCATCGCATCACGGCGTTGCGAGCCGCATCGCCACGGAAGCGCAGTATGAAACCGACGCATCACCGTTCCTCTGTGTAAGGAACCGACGCATCACCTTCCCTGCAACACTTTCATTGTAGAGCGTTACGCATCCAAAGGTACATTGACTCAAAGTGCCGCATTTTAACATCTAAAGAGAACTAAGCTAATTCTACCATTTTAAGTACAGTATTGTGGATTTTTGTCATTTGTGGTCTTGTGTTAAATCTATATAAAGAATACTTATTTTTTATATAAAACTTGTGTGGTGTCCTTCTGTAGTGTTGTCACTTGGTTACTGTATGTGTTCACAAATGCTTTACACACTGCCTCTGAGAAAAGCCTGTCTGCTCGTGCCAAGCTACCAAGGAGGTGAGCAGGGGTTATTTTAGGAGTGTACCCCCTTACCCTGACTAGACGCAAGGGTCCCTATTTGTCAAAGGTACCTACCTTTCCCAACTAGAGACCCCCAAATCTAACAATTAATTTGTATGATTGATAGCTAGAGTGAGTGACACAAAAGGGACTACTTTTAGTTTTTATTATAGACTGACCCTATCCCTTTAGGTTGGAAGGGCACCTCTCCCATACTGTGGAGTGTAAAACTTATTGTGAACAGTGACTGCTACTATGTGTCCACCATAACTAGAGAATAACAGGGAAGGTTGATCCTTTGTAAGGGGAAGAGCACATATCCCAACGTGATTATGTGGTGAAAACGAAATATATTCATCACACAATTCCTTTTCGATATGGCTTTCTGGATCTTATTTGATTATAGCTCTCTAGTGTTCAATATTTCGAAGGATTATTGGTGATAATACGCTAATCAGAATATTGGTCTGCAAACATACTCTGCTGACCTGAAAAAACATGCAATGAACACAATCATTATTTTATGTTTGAATGTCAGTAAATGTGTGCAGAGATCATAGACTCATTCAAATGTGGAGCGAAGTGAATTTGTATCATTGATTGTATTTTAGTAAAGGGCTTCAAATGCCTTAAGAACGTCTTAAAACATGTTGAAACCCAGACCACTTAGCATAATATTGGAATTTCAGTGTCAGTACAATTCAGCTCATCTGGCCACATTTATTTATACATGCAGGTAGTTTTCGCTGTATTAAAATATTCTCGTATGTAATGTTAAAAAGGATTTTCTCTTCCAAACATCCCTAATGCCAATGTAAATTTGAGTTAAACTTAAAACCATTTATATGCATTTATGAATAGATATTTTATGAGGGTAAATTGATCCCGGTACCTTCTCATAACATTTGCAGTAATCTACCACTAATGTCCTATGTGCATTAATATTTATAGCAGGACGTTCCCTGTCCTTATCTTTTGAGTTAGCCTTTTATAATATTCCAATACGGATGCAAATTATGAAAGACCTTTGCAAATACAAGTGAGAAGGTCATTTACCAAAGGTTTAGAAGAAAAGAGACTTTTTAATTTCATTCTGTTCCTTTCCCGGCATGAAAATAGGAACTGAAGGGCAATATTTTAGAGAATTAATGCTCTATTTTTTATTTATTTTGATAAGCACCAGGAAAATAAATTTATACGAGGCATGCCTTTTATGAGCTGCTTGGAAATCTCTTTGCCGGGCATCTACCCGGGAACAGAAATGTAGCTAAAAGTATTTTCTGTGTTTGTTTTCATATGTTGTGTTTTATTGAAAGCTGTTGTCTGTGAGCTGTTATTTGCATACGTCTACGGGAGCTCTTTCCACGTGTCACCTCTTTAGCTGGCAGTCCCCTGCGAGAGGTCGATTTATTATCGCCTGGTTTTCAGCACAGTGTGAAATAATTTACAACAGCCATTGACACATTTGTTCATGAGGCAAGTTGATGGTGTCAAGAAATTTTGAAGAGCGGCCTAGGGCCAAGACATTATCATCTGCTGTCACTCACAGCAAAGTAGAGCAATAACTTGCACTCAATATTGATGCTGCCCTTTGCTTAGCAATAGTGGTGCGAATCCCATGGGTGTGCTGTAGCATGACAGTGAATGACCTCCATCTTCAATCAAAGAGTCTAATTTTGCACCATGTCTGAGTGAGCTGCCTTAGAAGATGTATTTGACGTTTATTTTGGTAATAGCAGATAAAGGTGGTTTGAGAGCTGATAGCAGCCAACATTAATATACGACAAACTAAATGGAAATTAAGTTTAAATATGAACCGTTCATATTATCTTTCTTTCTTTCGATAACTTTATTTCGGACACAACGGACCATAAAAGTACAGAGTAAAATACACACAAACACTATGTTACAGAGAATAAATCACATGCACCAAATCAAAATCAATCACAATCATATATATACACCTACATTACAAATTTAAAACCGGCTCATATTATCGTATTAGCTGATGAATAAAATTTCACAACTATCAACACAGGCTCAGACTGCTATTCACTTTAGAAAAAAAACTATCAGCGTTATTTTACGTTCTGTGTATTTGTAAAGCGCACTATCATCCGCCTGGTTATCTTGGCGCTAAGCAGGTGTGTGTGCCTAGCCCTGCCTATGATAGGTTGCTTAATTGAAAAACGAGGTCTTCAGTTTGTTGAAGAATTCCAGAAGAGAGGTGGAGCAAGCTCTTATGTGGAGTGGGAGGCTGTTCCATGCTTTAGGACAAATGGTAAGGGAACGTCAGTCCTCTTGATCTGGTTCTATTTATGCGTGGAATGTGAGCAAGCAGGACTCCTGCTGAGCGGAGGTGTCTAGGTAGTAAGTGGAAAGAGATGTAAAATTCAGGTAAGTGGGACCTAAGTTGTGTGGTGCCTTAAATGTGTGCAAGGAGCTTGAATTGTGGGTATTTGTGTATCATGAGCTAGTGACGGTGTGGTGTGAAGTGACTTCTGTGTGGGAGGTTGAGGATGAATCTGGCTGTTGAGTTCTTGATGCTTTGTAGTCTTCTAGTGAGTTGCTTGGTCATCCTGGCATAGAGTGTGTTCCCATAGTCCAGGCTGCTAGTGACGAGGGCGTAAGTGACAGTTTTTCTAGTGTTGTGCACTGTACCCAGAGCAGGTGTAGAGCATGACCATTAGATATGCTTGCTTTAGTTGCCTCCTTTAGTATAGGTATTGTGGAGACTACAATGATCTATTTCCATATATATGCCAAATGAAGCTCTTTCAATATGCCTGTCTACCACACAGTAAGATTATTTTTTCTGAGGAATCATGCTTGAGCAGTTGAGTATAAATGTGATGTAAATGCAAGGAGAGTTGTCTGCCCATCATTGAACAGTTTGTATATGTAGCCTGAGACACTGGGAACCACTGTAATTACTAGGCTTTCTTTCTTTTTTTATATCTAGTCTGTAAGTGTTTAGTCTCTAACAAGCCTGTTTTTAATCCAAGTACGATGGCTGTGTGTTTCTGTCCAGTGTTTTTCAGAAAACATGGGTGAAATCAAATCATATGAGGGCTTTACTCAGTCATCGTTACGTGGCAATTAATCCCATCAGGATTTGGAGGTTGTAAAGCAGCACACCTTTGCAGAAAGTCAAGTGCCAACCAGCTACCTTCACTGGATAGGTCATATCCAGAAAGTATTTTATTTAAATACACAACTTTGGATTTTGAAAGTTGAATTTGTACCTAAATGTACTTAGTAGTGCCACTATTCTGTTCGCCCTGGTCAGGAGTTCAGTCATGTTATTGTCTGTGATGTAAATTTCATCAATTTAAGATTGTGCCTTGGCATCTTCTTGTAAGATCTGCAAGATTCTTCTTGCAAATAAGTCATGACTATTTTTATAACCATAGGCAATCTTGTATATGAGCCTTAAAACCCACTGATTAAAAAATTGATCAGATACTGGCTTACAAGAGCTATGCTCTTGTTGAAAAAGCCTTTAGAAATGCCAAGAATCATTTTGTATCCTTTTTCCACGTAAGGTTCTTCATTAACCTAGTACTATGAGCATTTTTCCCAGGATGTATGAATGTATATCAACTTAAATTGCTATAATCTACAACTATTTTATGTGAGCCACCAGGTTTAAAAACAAAACAAGAAGGGTGTTGATTGTGAAGTTGACTAAAATAGCTTTTATGTCACATTTAGCCTCTGCCATCAGAGCATATTGAGCCTGTAGGGGCTCACTCATTAAGGAAATAACATGTAGAAATGATCAATCAATCAAGTTGTACTTGTATAGCGCAGCTTAACACCTGAGAGGGTATCCAGGCGCTGTGCTGCAGGTGTCAGTCAAAAAGCCAGGTCTTGAGTCACTTTCTAAAGTGGGTCAGTGAGGGTGCAGGGTGGGGATGGAAAGGGATGGTGTTCCAGGCTTTGGTAGTGAGATGGGAGAAGGAGCGTCCTCCGGAGTGGCAGCAGTGGATGCATGGTGGATCTACAGGTGCTATTCATGTAGGCGGGTCCTTGGTCATGGAGTATCAGGAGGATGGGTCAGAAGCTTGAATTGGCATCTCTTCTGGATGGAGAACCAGTGGAGGCCCTTCAGTTGCTGTGTGAAGTGGATCCTCTTGGGTTGGTTGAGGTCAGTTTGGCAGCTGCATTCTGGATTGCCTGGAGTCTTTGCATGAGCTCGGTGGTGGTGCCTGCATAGAGTGTGTTGCTGCATTCGAGCCAGCTGATGATGAGGGCCTGCGTCACCATTATGCTGGTGCTGACGGGGAGCCACTTGAAACCCTTTGTCCCACCCCACCTAGTTTCAGTACAAGACTACAATCTGCTTTATATTTTTCCTTGAGTTCTTCTGGTACTGAGGAGAATTAGCCTTGCTTTATTACCTCCTCACCATGAGGCACATTCTTTATAAAGACCAAAGGCCAATCATCTTCAGCCAGAATGATATCAAAAGTGTCTGATAAGTGCCTCCAAAATATTGCTTTTATTCTGCTTTGTATGCCCCCCTCAAACAGTATCTGTACATTACAAACACTATCTTGAAGATTTACATGCACAGCAGTTTCTAAACCTGCATATGCTGTTTAGTTGCAATCATTGCCAGATACTCTTTATTTATTTACTTAGAAAGTTGAACATTACCACCGAGGGTTTCAGAGCGCTTTACAGTTAATACATCAAGAGGGATACAAGCAGTCAAAAGAGAACAAACAGTGAAAAATTCACAGTCATGTAGAGCCAGGCATTCTCAGAAGCCCTGGCAGCTGGGTCTACTGTGCCATCAATATCCAATGGAGCAGCCTATCTGAGGCAGAAATGTCTTCATCAAGAACACTTTGATTTCCTTTTTGAAGAAGACAGTGGAAGGATTCACCCTGACTTCGGGGGGGGGGGGGGGGGTGGTAGGGAGTTCCAAATCCTCGGTGCAATACATGAGAAGGCTCGATTGTAGTTTTTTTTTTTCTTGAATTTTTGTGGTTTGAGCAATAGGGTGCTGGTGCTTCTGGAGGCTCTCAAACCACATGAGAGCTCCAGTTTTTGAGCGAGGTGCAGCGGGGTATTGAAATGAATGGCTTTGTGTGCCATGCATGCAATTTTAACTGTATCCGAGCTTCATATGGAAGCCAGTTCAGGGATAATAACTCTAGTGATATGTGGATGTATGTTTTAGCGCCTGTTAAGAGCCTAGCAGCAGTGTTGAGGGCAACCCTAAGAGGAGCAGTCTTTGCTCTAGGATGGCCGTGAAGGGTTGCGCTGCCATAGTCCAGCTTTGAGATCACTAAGGCTTGCACCACCACCTTTAGGTCATGAGAAGGGAGAAAAGGTTTACTTTTCCTTAAAATGCTGAGTTGGAAGTTCGCTCCTTTGGTGAGGTAACTGATGTGCTTCTGCATGTTCAGACTTTTGCCAAGAATTATTCCCAGAGAGGTTGCGGAATCAACGAGGTGTGGCGTACAGTTAAGAGCAGTAAGCTGAATCATCCATTGTTCTATGACTGGAGATTGCTTGTGTGGTTTGATTAGGAGGAATTCAGTGTCGAGAGCATTTAGCTTCAAGTGGTTACATGTCAGCCAGCTTTGTGTTTTCAGTAGGACTGAGTTGAGGGACCTGATGTCCTCATGGGAGGCGATCTTCAGGTATAGTTGGGTATCATCAGCGTACATGTGATAGTGAATGCTGGATGATTTCAGAATTTCTGTCAGAGGCTCCGTGAATTGATCCAAGAGCGTGGGTGGGAGCACTGAACCCTGAGGAACCCCCAGCGTGACCGGAGAAGGATGGGAAAGGGACTGATTCACCTTGAAGCTTTGGGATCTGCTATGGAGGAATGAGGAGAACCAGTTTAGTGCAGGCCCAGACAACCCCATCCTGTGTTCCAGGAGGTCAATTAGGTTATTTTGTTTGACAGTATCAAATGCTGACAAAAGGTAGAGAAGGATCAATAGGCAAGATTCATTTTGATCCAACATTCTTAGTGCATCATCTACAATGTGAGTTAGCGCAGATTCTTTGCTATGGCCTAGGCGGAAACCAGATAGACACTGGTCCATGAGCTGGAAATGATCTATGTGGTTACAGAGTTTGGCGAGCACCCATTTCTCCAGGAGCACTGCCAACGTGGGGAAGTTAGAGATTGGGTGCAAGTTATGGAGGTCCATGGGATCGGCAGATGGTTTCTTTAGAATCGGGGTAACTTGCCCCGATTTTAGGCAATCTGGAATAGCACTTTGCCAAAGTGACGCATTGATGATTTTAGTCCAAAGTTGGAGTAAGGAGGTTCTGACTTCAGAGAAGAGGTTCGATGGCAGGGGGTCATTCATGTGATTAGAAGGTTTCAGAGTAGCCAGCGTTTTGTGAAAGATGCTTTCATCCAAGGTTTGGAAAAGGCTCCAGGATGTGTTGGTTTTGGGGTGGGCAAGGCTGCGCAGGTAGGGTGACATCCAACCAAGGAGGAAGGAGGGTGTTCGGCGAACTAATCAACAGGTGCAGAAGGGCAGAGCGTTGCTCAGCTTTGATCTTAGTAGTCTTATCTGTGAAGAAATCAGCAAATTCTTTGCAGTTCGGCTGTGTCCCTCAACCCAGTGCAGAGAGATTGGGATGACTGTTAGCTTGAGACTTGATTAGTACGAACAGTTTTTTTGAATGGTTGTTTGCTTGCTCGCTTTGATGATTTTAGTCCAAAGTGGGAGTAAGGAGGTTCTAACTTCAGAGAAGAGGTTAGATGACAGGGGGTCGTTGATGTGATTAGAAGGTTTCAGAGTAGCCAGCGTTTTGCGAATGATGCTTTCATCCAAGGTTTGGAAAAGGCTCCAGGATGCATTGTTTTTGGGGTGGGCAAGGCTGCGCAGGCACCGTGACATCCAACCAAGGAGGAAGGAGGGTGTTCGTGGACTAACCGACAGGTGCGGAAGGGCAGAGCGTAGTTCAGCTTCGACCTTAGTAGTCTTATCTGTGAAGAAATTAGCAAATTCTTCGCAGTTCGGCTCTGTCCCTCGACCCAGTGCAGAGAGATTGGGATGACTGTTAGCTTGAGACTTGATTAGTACGAACAGTTTTTTTGGGATGGTTGTTTGCTTGCTCTAGTTGATTTCTGAAGACGGTGGCTTTTTAGCATCTGATGCGTTTGTTGTAGATGTTTCTTAGGGATCAGAGATGGTAGGGACGTTCAAGGGAGGGATAGGATCACCACAGTCTTTCCACAAGTCTTAAATTCCTTCTTTAAGCATTAAGACTATCATTGAACCAAGGTTTGGAGACTTTGGAGGACAGTCTTTTTAGCTGTAGTGGTGCCACTGAGTCTAATACATAAGTCATTGAGTGGTTCTAATGGGCTGTAAGATAATGGACATCCAACATGTTCATAGGAGGGGGCAGGATGTTATCGCAGAGAACAGTCAGATTGTGCAAGTTGAAGTTTCTTAGACATCTTTTCAAGTGTTTGGGGTTCTTAGGTTGGACTCTACTAGCTCCAACCTACTCCAGGATGAGGAAGGTGATACAATAGTGGTCTGTCCAATCACACAGGAGGATTGATTCCAGAAGGATGGTATTGGGCTTACCAATGATAAGATCTAAGAGAGCTCCTTTAATATGAGTTGGACTGTCACAGATTTGGATTAGGTTGAGGACTAGCAGGAAGGATTTCAGGCTATCGACCACCACATCATTCACATAATTCCAATGAAGGTTAAATCACCCTGGAAGACCTGAGTGCCATGGAAATCTGCATTAGCAGAGATAATGTCCATGATCTGTTCTATGAAGGGAAAGTTGTCGCGTGGCGGGTGGTAGAACATGTGCAGTTTGCATGGGGGATTGTTGCCATAAGCCACCTCAATACTTAGGTATTCACAAAATGGCAGGAGGTCAGATTGTAGTACTTTCACTGTTAGATTGCTACAATGTATACAGGTGATGCCTCCACCTTTTCCGCTTGCACTGTCCAACCTAATGATATGATAGTTGGGAGGCACTAAAATGTCCAGGATGGGAGCACCCGAGTCATTTAGCCAGGTTTCAGTCAGCGGTACAAGGTCAAAGCCCTGTGCAAGGATGAGGTCGGCAATGTCAGCAGCATGTTTAAAAGCCGATACACAGTTTAGAAGCACGCATTTGAGTTTTATGTGGTTGTCCATTGGGGCAGATAGTGTGGTGGTGACTCTCGTGAGGTTGGTCTCATTTAAGACTCTGATGTTTAGCCTAGTTTCCCTGAAAGGGTCAGTAGGGATGCTTTCAATTTGGTGCAAATTTGTTATGGTCGGAAAGTGTTGGTTCATATGAGAGTAGGAGAGAATGAATATCCATATCAGACAGGGAGGCTCTACATCTATAGGGCCTTGAAGGGTCATTAGGATGGGGAGCAGTTACCCAACTATGGGGTGTATGGGTCATGTAGGATGCTGACTGACGATTTGAGGGGGAAGCTGAGAACCAGGTACACCCTTTAGATAGGAGTGTGTGGATAGGGTGATTGGTCATTGTGGAGCAGCTTAATCTCGAGTTAAATGACAGTTCAGTAGTGATATGTAATAGGCTACTTACCTCTGCCTTCAGGTGTTGGAGGCAAAGTGAGACCTCGTTAAGTCTGCCTTCCTGAAATGTGGGAATGGGATTGGGAGGCTAGGTTCAAGGGACCCAGAGGTGGTAGGGAGCGAGTGGATGCGGAGGATAATAGGCCCGGCGGCAAAAGTATGAGCCCAGTGGGGAGGGATTCCGGGGCTTGGTGCTGAATGCTCAGATGGGTGGGTGGGATAGTGGAAGGAGGGGGAGCAAATATTGACCCCTAAAAGCCTGTGGGAGTAGGCTGGGGTTGAGGGATGGGCTGGGGGAAGGGATCACAGGGAGTATTGGGGCAATGCCCTGATCTGTATAGCTAGGGGAGTTTGCACTAGCTATCCTTGATTAGGGGAAAGCAAGCAAACTAGTAGTATGACTGTATTGACGAGGCTCCTTCCCCTCGGGCATTGAAAGTGAATTGTTCTTATGTGTACAGGGGGCCCTTTGGAGCTGAAGGAGGGTCAGAAGATGGGTCTATTGTGAAATAGGATAGACTTTGAGGAGACTGGGGGACCTCAGGGTAGCCAGCCCCTCCTGGAGAAGGGGCTTATTTGATGTTAGCCACTAAATTCATGATGGTGGGGAAAAATTGTCAAATATCACTAGGTTGCGATCTGAAGCTTGTATAAGGATGGTTCAATTTTTGTGAAGGGAGATGGTGGCTTCAGCTTTATAAGCCGAGGAGGGTGAAACCATCAATCTAAGACCATGTGGAGTCTTCAGGGAAGTGGAGATCTGGAGCAGTGAGCAGATGGTCTTCCATCATTGCGCATGTCGTTTAGTGTAGAAGATGAGATCATTTATGGTAACACCTTTTTTGATGGAGGAGTAGGGATCTGAGATAAGCGTTTCCAGGTGGGTTTTAAGTAATCTGTGTTTGAAACTTTTTGCGGCATTTTTTTATAGGTTTGGGGGATATATGATTCTGAAAGCATTATGGCCAGCCGGCTCAAGGTTGGAAGAAATGGAGTTCAAGGATTTGGGATCCATATCAAAGCTCGACTCACTTCTTGACCAAGGAGGCGCAAGAAAACCAAGAATCTAGACAGAGGTCAGAAAGGTGTCAAAAGTATTCAGTGTGACATCTTACAGAGAGTTTCAGGAGTCGAGGAGGAGGTGGAGGGAATAGATGATTCTCATTAGCCACCAACGATCATTCAGGTTCAAAAGTGAGACTGACTGTCTTGGGCTAAAAAAACTGGAGGATGGGCCATAACAACTTGAAGGCAATTCCAAGGGTCACACACAGTAGTTCACGTATGATGTTACAAGGTAATCGCATAAACCCCAGTGTGTGGGATAGAGGTAAAATTACCACTCCAAGATGGCCACCGTATGTTGAGGATGGAGTATACCTATGTCTGTTTCCAAGGCTAGCAGGGAACAGAGACCAGGGAAGAGAGCGCCCCTCTTCAGTTTCCATAACATGAGCCATGAGAACAAAATAGGTGTTCGACAACAACAAACAAAAATCAATAAAAATAGGCACCCTTCCTTGCAGAAAGCTGAACCCAAGGACAGCAAAAAGTGCCGACAGATAGAGGACAGCCTATCCGGAACCAAAAACTGAGGTGATGGACTCGGCAGCCTCAGGTCCACTTTCGGGTCAAAGGCAGTCCCAGGGGAGCATCGACCGTCATATTAGGTTTCCGACAAAGCAGTTGCTTTCCCTTTCTCTACATAGTGGTCCACTAGTGGTGCATTCATTACTTGACATCGAATGCGACTCCTATGTTGGCCAATCCGAGCTCTCACTTGCTGGGTAGTTTGGCCAATATAGATCAAATTGCAGGGGCACCAAATGCAATAAATAACATTCATTGTGGCACAGTTAGTCAAATCATGCAATTTTGTATTCACGTTCCCATGCGTGAAAAATTTGGTTTCTTTAGTGAAATTGCAAGCTGTGCAATTTCCGCATTTATAATGGCCTGTGAGAGCTGGTAATGACCACAGATCTTGTATAGTCTTTTTATTCTGGTGTATGCTGGTGTCTGAGTGAACTAGATGGTCTTTTATGTTTTTTCCTTTTTTAAAGGAAAACATGGGGGGTTCATGGCAACACTCTAAAGTGTTCAGAGTGGGCCAATGTCTTTTAATGATCTTCTGTACTTGCGTGCTTACTGGGCAGAAAGTGGTGACACATACACTTCTTTTTACACTTTCTCGCGTGGTTTTCTCAAGTAGCACTTCCCGGGGACTAAACCAGGCTCTCTTCATTGAAGTTTTTATCAATCTCTTCGGATAGCCCCGCTCACGCAATCTGGCACTCAAGATGTTAGCTTCCGTGAAGAAGTCTACCTTTTCCGTGCAATTACGCCTTAGCCTCAAAAATAGACCATAAGGAAGGCCATCTTTGAGGGACCTCGGGTGAAAACTGGTGTACTCAAGTAAGGTGTTTCTATCTGTTGGTTTCCGATATAGTGTCACATTTAAATGATTTTCACGGCATCTTCAGTTTCCATAACATGAGCCATGAGAACAAAATAGGTGTCCGACAACAACAAACAAAAATCAATAAAAATAGGCACCCTTCCTTGCAGAAAGCTGAACCCAAGGACAGCAAAAAGTGCCGACAGATAGAGGACAGCCTATCCGGAACCAAAAACTGAGGTGATGGACTCGGCAGCCTCAGGTCCACTTTCGGGTCAAAGGCAGTCCCAGGGGAGCATCGACCGTCATATTAGGTTTCCGACAAAGCAGTTGCTTTCCAGACGTATTCTTCTTTGCGGGGATGTAGAGTAGAGGGGCGGGTGGGGGGCATATTCAGAGATATTCACAGCAAAGTGATCCCTAACCACGGAGCTTTTTTGCAGAGCTCCAGCACAGCGACCATCTTTTTGACGCAAGGCTTTGGGAGGCTGGCAAACTATCATCACTTCTGCTGTGCCGTTTAGAAGCATTACTACTCAAGCCCAATTTCAAAGAAGTAGCAGTAGTTGTCGGTCAAATCTTTTTGTCAGTACAGATATATTTTCTTTTTAAAATGAGTCCTAGAGTCCAAAGCATTCTCTTCTTTCTTTACATTAACTTCAGCTTTATGTCCTTGTGAGAAGTTGGCCTGGTATATGCTGTCCACTAACTAAAGTGGGCACCTTGTACCAGTCCAAACAAACCCCTTATGGTGATAGGTTAAAGACAACTTTTATTGAAAGCTATCCTAGTGGTAGCTATGGAGAGCAGCCTTCAGGCTAAGTCTTGAAGGAATGCAAAGCAGCTTATTTTACCAGTCGATAATCTCTTGAATGATCAAATGAAAGGACAACCACACCAGTTATATATTTAAAATATATGTATTTAAGTTTATACTTTCGTTTTATGTGTTACCATTGTTTGTGTAACTGTAATATTAAAAAAAATAATTTATAATTTTAACTGGTTTATAATGTTAAATGTCATTGCTAATAGTAATTTATAGTGTTGTAGCAGGTTGCAAGGTTTGTGGGGGCATACTGTGAGAAGTTAATAAGGTAATCATTATTTATCGATTAATTATTAATACATTATTAATTGTTTAATTTAATATTATTTATGTATAGTATAATGATTCTATTTTTCAGTTATATTTTAGATGCGGGCTGCTGAGTTTGTAGAGGTATAGTGTTTGAAGTTAAATAAGTAATAATGATTAACAATTAATTATTCATTTATTTATTAATTATTAAATTGCTTCCTATTTTGTAAATTGTGCAATAACTTTATAAATTGTTCCATTTTAGGTATGAGCAAGTGGGTTTGTAAGGATATAGAATGAGAAGGTAATTAAATAATAAGTATGTATCAATTAAGTATGGATTATTAATTAATATGTATTGATAATTAAGTATGTACATTGTTCAATAGTGATTTATTTTATTTATTTTTAGTTGAGTGTTGCTATATTTGTTGGGATAATGATTAATTGATTACCAATTATATAAATTGTGTTATTCTTATTTATTTTAGTAATATTTTAGGTGGGGGCTGCTAGGTTTGTGGGGGTATTCTATGGATGTTAAATAATAAATAAATTAAAACAATTCATTGATAATTATTGAATTGTTTACTAATCATTTAAATTGTTTATTTTTTATATTGTTTTGTTACTTAATAATGTTCCCATTAAGAGTTTGATATGCTCTAAATTAATAGGGTAAATCATATATGTAATGTGTTTGAAAATTAGGTTCTTTCCCTACAGTTTCACAGACTGGAGCGGGAATAGTAAATTTAACCCCTTCAAAGTCCATCACTTTCATTACTTGTGCACAGACTGGAGTGGAAATGCTAAATGTAATCCCTCTGAAGTTCAACGTTTTCATTACTGTTGCAAGTACTGGAGATGTAATAACACCTCCTAAGTCTAATACTTTCTCTACTATTGACCAGGTTGGAGAGTGAAGAGTAAATGTAACCTCTCTGAAAGCCTACACTTTCACTACTGTTCCATAAACTGGAGTTAGAATAATATATGTATTAGTCCTAGACTTCAATACTTTTCTTAATATTGTTTACGATTGGAGTACCGCAAGGCTCAACTCTTTTTAACCTCTACATAGAACCACTGGCTCAAAGACTTCGTCACACCAACATATCAGTCAATATGTATGCAGATGCAACACAGATTTACATTAAAATGTTGTCACCGCAGGAGATCAAGACAATAAATAAAGCACTAAAGATGAGCATTCAATGGATAACAAGTAATCACCTTGAACTAAATACGCAAAAAAACTGAATTCTTACTAATATCCCTCTGAAAAGCTTTTCTGACATAAAGGAAAGGACCAAACTGATCACCACACTTAACTGCACCTGGATCTTAGTGGACTCAACCAAATCACTAGGCATCACGCTGGACAAGAACCTGAACATGCAAACTCACATCAACGCATTGACTAAAAACCTGAGTTGTCTTACAAAACAGTGAAAATGCTCCCTATTACAATGAATGCACTGCCCCCATGGCAGCCGTGAACTTGTGCTGCCCTAGGGGCAGCGCATTAAGATGAAAAACGGAGTGGCTGCTTTACAGCCGCTCTGTGGGGCATATTATCAAGGACTGGCGATAACTAACGCTAACCTAGGTTAGTGCTAGTTTTTCTATCGCCGTCTATCGCCTGTTTCTTCTGCCCTGTTATCGATGTTTTATCAACACGGCGCTAACAGGCGATAGCTTCAGTGAAATCTGCAGCTAATTCCTGCGCGATGGCGATGTGAAAAATGGTGATAGCGGGCGAAATCCAGTGCTAAGCTTTTAGCGATAAGAAAATGCACACTAACCCGCAAGTGTGGACTTTGCAAAAATAACCTATCAGTCCACCTCCCATTGAAAAGATGTCCAAAAATAAACTTACATGCAGATTTGAGCACCCAGGGCCAAGTGCATCACACATCAACAGCCCCTCAAACCACCCATCATCCAGGATGACCAGGATGTGAGCCTGGATGCCCTGCTGGACCTGTGTCTGGTGCCTGGATCCCTCGCTGGACCTGTGTCTGGGACTTGGATATCTGCTGGACCTGCGTTTGGCACCTGGATCCCTCGCTGGACCTGCTTCTGGTGCCCGGATGTCTGCTGGACCTGGGTCTAGTGCCTGGATCCCTCGCTGGATCTTCGTCTGGTGCCTGGATCCCTCGCTGGACCTGTGTCTGGCGCCTGGATGTCTGCTGGACCTGTGTTTGGTGCCTGGATCCCTTGCTGGACCTGTGTCTGGTGCCTGGAGTGGGATGTGGAGTAGCTGTGGAGTTGATGAGCCATGACTGGAGACATTGATGTGCGAGGATCGCCCCTACCTGGTGGTGAAGTCTGGCAGGTTGCATGGAGACATGTTGCTGACCTGTGTGAGAAGACCGTCTTGTGCCCCTTGGATCAGTCAATGGTAGAGGTGCTCCTGCGCACCAACGTAGTGAGGTCCGCATCGCATACTACAATCCACCACTACACTGTGGTGCACGGAGGGTATTTCCAATGGTAGGTGCCATCTCCCTGAATCACATGTCGGATGATGTTGGGCTGGCCAAATGCTGTGAAGGGTGAGGCCCCTGTGCCATGCCAAACATGTGTGTTCTGAGTGCTGCAACGACATGCCTAAGGAAGCCCTGCTGCATCAACTGCACCGGGAGGTCCACCGGCAGACTACGCGGTGTCTGCTGTACCCAGCCCACTGAAAATCACACCTGGCTCATGCTCATGCTAGCTGTGTCACAGATTTGGAGAAAATTCAAGTGATTGCACCATGGGGGTCAATGCCCAGATAAGGAGAAGGTGGCACGTGTAGCGCAGGATGGCCGGGGGCTGAGTTGCTCATGCCTATCACACGGAGATGACGCATCCCCAGTGCTGGCCCAACCGCTATGGCGGAAGAGCTTTGCCCACCATCTCAAGCAGTGCAGAAGAGGGAACATCATCACATCATGACAACTCAATCAATCAATCACTCAGGGGAATTGTAAGCACACTAATCACCCGTGAGGGTCTCAAGGCGCTAAGGGGGGGGGGTGACCACAAATCTGGAAGCCGAAGAGCCAGGTCTTGAGGGTCTTCCTGTAGGTGTTTAGGGAGGGTGCACCTCTGATGTCTGCCGGTAGTTTGTTGCAGGTCTTGGATGCAATGTGGCAGAAGGAACATCCACCTGCTCTGACTCTGTGAATGCGTGGGATTTCAGACAGTGCGAGGTTGGAAGATTGGATGTCTCATTTGGGTACGTGGAAGTTGATTGTGGCATTGCGGTAGCAGTGGGTGGCCCGTGATCCAGGCTTCCTGGCGCTGGTCGCGGTTGGGTCGCTGAAGTCAGCACACATGCTTGTCTTCGCGCAGCTTATGCCATTAAGTAGGGGTGGGTTGAGGTACGATCAGCTGGGAGGCGGGAGTGGGCGAGGACAGGGTTGTGGCACCGCAGGGGCTGCTGCGGTGGGAAGCAGGAAGTGCAGGCTCAGAGAAGCAATAAACACTGTTAATAAAAGGGAAAATCAAGGGATAAGTAACTGATGTAATCATGCTACGTATCCTCAGGGAGTGGGAGGTTGGGTAGGACTGCTCCAAACATGGAGCAGGGCCTGTGCGGATTGGCATGCACACTCAAGTGCGCGATGACTGTTTGGTTGGCCCACTCAGGCCACCCAATGCAGTCATGCGCACTTCTTTGTACACAATGCAGGCTGCATTACAGTCTACATGGAGAACATGGCCACCCCTCCTGCCCCTGGCTGCATGACTTGTCCCGTTGCCAATTACCAATCCCACCGCTGCATCGCAGCATTGTGATTGACTCAGGGGAGGGAACCTGGCTGCCTATTTCCTTTTCCTGGGAGCAGACGCAGGAGTGCAGGAGCTACGAAGACATGGGACCCGGCTTGGAGGTAAGACTTCCCTCAATTAATTAAAAAAAACACCCGCTCACACACACATCCCTGCGTACATGCACCATCCAGTGTTCTTCACGGCGTTTAACACCTCACAGCTGTCCAGACCCACCTGCATTCTTCAATGGTGGCCGTTGTGCGCCCATACACAGCGGGCGTACCACTTGTGTGCCAAAAGCACATACGCAGTTGCAACGGATGCCATAACATCGCATTACATTCCAATGCATACCAATACTAGGCACATTGCAAAAGTAGAGTAGGTGTTGCATAGCAGAGACATGAAGATCACTGTTCCCACCTCAGTGAGTGCAACCCAAAACTAACCTTTGCACAACAACCCCAAACGTGAACCCTGGAATTCCTTTTTCACCCCCAAAAGACACCCAAAAACTCACATTTGAGACAAATGCACACCCCAGATTACTTTTTTTTTGCACAAAAACACACCCAACAATTTAATTTTCAAAATGTACCCCCCATTTTTTATATTTTACCCCAAAGCCATCCAATTTTTCACATTCTATCCCCAAAACACCCCATCTGTCATACTTTACCCCCAAAAACACCCCATTTTTCATATTTTACCCCAAAAAACACCCAATTTTTCATTTCCCCCCCAAAAAAACACCCAATTTTTCATATTTGACCCCAAAAATTGGTCGTCTCCTGTGCCAAAGGCAACCCATAGGCTGTCATATTGATGTTGCTTCTTCCTGGGCTGTATTTTAGGAGCAGGGCAGCACTGCCGCATTGCTTGCAGCGCTGTCCAGCACCAAAAACATGCATTGAGGGTGGCTCAAGTCATATCCCAATGTTTAAGTCATGTTTTTTTGTGGTGTTATATTCCTGTGGCTAACAGGGCTTAGCGCGACTTTTTTTATCACTACACGGGTCCGGGACATCATTGGTAATAGAGCGAACTGGTGTTAGTGACTTTTTTCGTGAACTTTTGGTAAGGAACGCCTACTTTGCATGTCATTAGCGATGAATATCGCTGGCATGCAAGGCGATAAAAAATACGGCTGCTATCGCCGGTAAGCTGTCGCTAACGCCTGTTAGCGTTAGCTTAATAACAGCGCGATAAAAAAAACACGTTAGCGGCACGAAAGTACCGCTAATGCTGCGATAACTCGCTTGATAATATGCCCCTGTGTTTTCACAGTGCAGGCAGGAACCAGCCTGAACTTTTGAAGGGCATTAGACATCCCCTTGCCGGCAGGTGCACTCAGTGACTGCACCCGCCAGCAAGTGGATGTCTTGGGGGTCCATGGACCTCCTTTACAACCTTTGCACCCGCCAGAGGGCTGCCATCAGGGGCGCACTGATAGTGCTCCTCCTGAGGGCTTCTTTACCTCTACCCCATGTCGGTCATAGGGCGCGGGCACAGAGGGAAAGGGATTCCATCATTAGCATTGGGACCCATGCAAATGAGGGAACACTCCCTCACAAATAGCGTCTGTGCTTTATGGGCGCCAGTGCTATTGATATTACAGAAGGGGGCATACAAGCATCTGCTGTCCCTTCTGTAATACCAAAGTGCCCAGGGGGAGCGCAATGCGGGCGCAAACATCTGTTGCACGCCAGGGGCACTTTATGTAATACGGCCCCTGATCTCTTATCTGGAATACAGCCAGTACATGAAAAGTCCGTAAGAAAGCATGAGTGTGACTGAGGGAATGAGTGGGCCAATCCTTTTCCTGATCAATGATTGATGGTGCAAATGACCCCAGCCTATTTCCATAAATGCCAATGTACCTGAGATAGAGTTCCCTGATTAGTTTGATTTTACACAGTTCCTTTTGAAAGAAAACATTTAAAAAATGTGTTACTTTAGAGCTGCCATATTCTCTGTTCGGCCCAAAGCTACAAGAAAAGCAAACTTGGACAATGTTACTGACTTGGAATTGAGAAGTAGAGGACAATCTGGAGGAGGACGTGAATCTTATTAACTAGAAATAATGTTGCGGAGACATTTCACTAGTTAGTCCTCCTTCAAAGTTAGCTCCTCCTTCAGAAATCTGAATTTGTTTATTGGAGTCCAACTTTCACTCAGGCCTTATTCTTTCAAAAAAATGAATTTGATAATCCCCTTTAGGAACAAAGTAATGCTGTTTCAATGTTTCTGTACATTTTTCAATTTAACCCAAGAATTACCAAAGCTAAATGGCCTTGAAAAATTAAGGAAAAATATTGCCATAACTGTCAGGTTTCCATACCAGACATGTGAATTATCATGTTAATCGGGGATGTTGGTGCATAGAAGTAACAAATAAAAACATTCTTTCACTTTACATTCATATTACGGACATGAGTATAAAAAAATGTAGTTCTGCAAATGTTTGCATAGAGAGGTTTGCAAATAGACGTGCACATTTTCAAGTGCATAGGATTCTGCAAGAAACCAGATGCAAAAATAGGGTTGCAAGAGCATAGTACCACCAATTCTTTGCATATGCCAATTCTGTGATGGAACGTGTTCATACACATCTGCACATTTCCATTTTGACTTTCGCAATATTAATGTTTTGTCGTTTGACAATCAATAAGCACAAACGTAGCTGTAATGTACCTGGAATCTATGCACGTCGCTCTATACTAGTAAATATGTGCGTCATATATGCACAAGATTAAAGTGCACAAATGTCCTACATGTACCTGGAGGGAATTAATTTGAGTATCTGGAAGACTGAAAAATCTAAAGAGCAGCATAAGAACATACCTGCATCCAATACCATACATATAGTTACAATCAGTCAAACACATAAAAAAACAGGTACAGTCAATCCAAGCCACCTTCAATTCTGCTCCTCCTTAAAATGACACCATCACAATGAATCCCAAAAGCCTAAGGATGAAAAGAATAACACATATTGAATTATGCTATGTTGTTAAATATTAGAGTGAAAAATTCAGTTTCCCTCCACAGAATTATAAAAGGAGGTATTGGTACCTTGCTTATATGGTGAAGTGTGTGGATAAACTCACTAGGGGTGGGCGTAATGTTTCATTCTGCTAAAAATCTGGTGGAATTTGGAGACTCCACATTAGTCTTGTAATGCAGAGTTCTGGCCAAATTCCGCAAATCAGCGCAAGGTGGAATTTGTGTCTCACGAGTTTTCGGAAATTCGAGTGTGAGCAAGGTTTGGCATCCCCTAGTGCCATTTTTTTATTTTTCTAACGAGAGCAATTAAGATCCTCTACGATCAGAGGGCTACTTCTGGCGTAATTTGCTGCCACTTGAGTAGAATTTCTACGTAGTGGCAGCAAAATCAACGCAAGTGACTGCATGCTCTTGCGCACCTCATGTTGGCATTTGCACTGATTTTTCAGCGCTTTTCACGCTACTTGTGCTAAATTGCAGCATGAGCAGCGCAATGTGCATTATTTCTGCAGAATCTCGCTGAGCTTTCATGTAACTCTGCAGAATTCCATGGGGTGAAAGTCTGCAAGTTTCACTCACCCCAAAGTTCACCAGCATTCAGGCCGCAGCTGTGTTTCCTAGAAGGAGACCCAGAACTTGTCTTTGACTTATCCCTGTTTTGCAACACTTGACAACATCATAAAACTCCAAAAGCTGATTTGACTGCACAGAACCAAATCCCACATATGTATAGTTGGATGTATATAAAATGTATTGATATATATTTTTTTTATGGCTAAGCCTATGGTGTATAACGTTAATATTATGTAAAGAATAAAGTGAAGACAAGATTATCATGGAACAGAGTATAACGGGTAAGAATATTGGGTCAGATGTGCAAATGGTCAAAATTGGTAAATCAGAAGGTTTACGGATTCTAAAACCCTTTTTTCTATGTACTAAACACATTTAGCGATTTGGGAAAGTGTTTACAAATCGCTAAATGTGTTTAGAAATAGATACTGATTCGGTATTTGGAGGGGACGTACTGCATATGTCTCTTGCATATACCAAATTGGCATACTATTTATCAATGTGCTGTGACCAAACTATTGCTGCAAAACATTGATATTTTTCCAACATTTCAGTGGATAGGATAACCGACTTGTGCTAGGGAAAGATTCTCTTTGGGACCCATTCCCTTTTGTGGATGTAGAAAAAAAGTTTGAGAGGAAGCAGGGGACCACACAAAAAAAATAGAAAAGTGTGTTTTTTGAATGCATTCCTAAAAATGTGCTTTGTTAAAAAGCTATTACAGTCATGGTGGTCTCTTAATCCCAGTAGACTATCATCCCTGTGAGTCCAACGCTTTCCGTCCTGTTGCTTAGGTTGTGGTAGGAAGAGCACATTTTACCCATCCAAAGAGCAACACTTTCCCTACTGTTGCTTAATCTGGGTTGGAAAGAGTAACTTTGACTGCACCAAAACACAACACTGTATCCAAAGCTGCCTAAATTGGATTGGGAATAGTACATTTCAATCCTCCCATTCATAACATCATGTTGAACTTTTTTATGTTGAAGTTGGAAAGTTAATTTTTTTTAATGATTTTATTTTACATTTATTTTTAGCATACTTTCATTGCAAGACTGATATTTATTTCACATTTTGTTATGTGTACTAGTTTGACAGTGCAACTGTAAATATGTTCCCCTTTTTATCACATTTCTATCTATTGGCATTCATTTTTGTAGAATTAATATAGAACATTTTTTTCAATTTTGTTTGTTTTTTTATATAGTTTTATTTTTTGATTTATGACTTATTTTATTTATTTGGGGTTTTTATCTTTTCTAATTAAAATTAATTTTAGCGGTTTGTTTGTAAATTAAATTTAATGATTTAGGGCCTGAGTACGAGCATATTATGAGTTTCCTCACAGCCAATGGTTTCATGACAGTGTTTACGACATGAAACTCCTGGTGGTAAGGAAACTAAGAGTGACCTTCAGGGCCATTTGTTGCCTCTGGCCATGGGGATGCATGCAGAGGGGCACATGGTGTACCCCACGTCTACATGCATCCCAGTTCTTGCACGGCATGGACTTAACAGTCCATGCTGAGCAGGAATTTGCTTTGGCTTTCCCATTTTTCAAAGGCACCACTGTGGTAATGCCAAAGGACCGCCCGGCAGACAGCAATATTCGTAATCTGGTGGCCGGCCGGCTAGCGAGTTTGGTGGTGCTGAGTGGGGCGGTGGTGTACCGCCCAACTTTTGCAATGACAAACTTGTAAACAGGCGCTTAATAACTATTGTATAATTTTAATGTGTGTTCAATTTGTTTTTATTACAAATAGTGTAATTATATTGCAATTGCATTTATAAAGTGCATACTGCACTGATGAGGCATTGGAACACTCTTTCGTGAGTAGCAGGCTACATTGTGTTTTTACAAATGTTTAATTATCAGAATTATGAATACTTCTAATATTTTAAAATTTGTACAAACCCAGGTGTATTTGTTCTTTGCAGATATGTTTCTTTTAAATCTATTGACAGTATTACATTTCATAAAACATATTACATTAATTTTATATGTATATATTTTATATGTTGTTTTAAAGTTAATTATTTAAAAACAATATTATAACTTGATATGCATTTAAATATACATACTTATCTATGGAATGTTGATATTAAGGGCCGCAGTATTTTTGCTGCCATTTGTTTATACTTGCATTATTAGTATAAATAGTCAATATTTACAACCACAATATTTTTGCCGCAGTATTTTTGCATTGTATTTTTTTTTACAACAATATTGTTTCATAGAAGCAATCATGCAGTTCTTTGCCCAAATATCACCTCTTTATGTCTTCTATTCCCTATTTTTATGGTGGCCTTCTCTCTTTCTTTCGATTTCCCACTCAGGGCCTCATTAGAATATCAGTCCGAAAGCCTTCGACCACAGGTCGGAGGATTACCGAACGACATCCTTGGTTTGACTTCCGACCCTCATATAATGATCATGGCGGTCACAAGTCAAACTGTAAGGGCATTGCAGCTGGCTTCCAGCCAGCAGGAAACCGCAACATAATCCCTTATGGACAGCGCTAATGCTGTCGGGAATATGATGTTGGTTTATGACAGGCTTTTCATGTTGGGCTTTCCGACATGAAAAGCCTGTCAGAAAGTGAATTTGAGGGCCCCTAGCAGGCCCTCATGCCTCCGAGCAGGGGCCTGGTGGCGCCTAAGCTGCCCCCTTTAAATCCCTGCACTGTGAGTTACCTGCCACATGATGCAGGGATTTACACAAACTCCCATTTCTCTATGGGAGCTAGTGCTGGGGGCGAAAACTGCCTGCAGCACAAGCTCCCATACAGAAATGAGAGTTTGCGACTGCAGCATGTGTGGCTGCATCATAAAACTGTGTTTGGAACCGCTGACCTATGTTCGGTTGGTTCCGATACCGAAACAATGTTTTCCTCTCTCTTCTCTAATTCCGAACTTTTGTCCCAATTTCACTAGCTTTTCTACACTTCTGTGAAGACTATTCCTCATTTGTTTTGTCTCATTGACTTTTTTGATAATGGTGTAAGACAAGTTGATTAATGTACTGCAGTTAAGCTGATGTCCACTAAATTTTCCATGCAGTGCTTCTGGAGCAAAGCACTAATACTCATGCCCCACTGAAATAAAGGGAGCAGGTTATTCCTGCCTGGAGCAGCCATTTCAGAAACATCAGCAGTATATGCATGGGAGGTGCGCCTCACGCCAACATCCTGGAACATTGAAGGTAGCAGTAAAAAAGTGAAATGACTCACTGAAGGGGAGTCTGAACACCATAAAAGAAGTGTGGCCTATCATAGGCAATTAGGGCATACCATAGCTAAGTTTCTGGAGGAACACACAATCTTGTCCTGTTCCTTATTCAGCAACAACATAAACACATGATGGAAAAGAGGTCGGACATGCACAGGGTAAGTCCAGGTGGAGTTTGCGGAGTAAATGACCCAAAAACTCAGCTGCACCACTTACAGTTGCACAAGCAGCAAAGTGCATTTGGTCATGCCTGTTTGCGTTGATTGCATAAGCCGGAGGGCGCTGCTTCTTTTCTGCTGCTTGAGTAGAATTTCTACATGAGAAGAAACATTCTCAACGCAAATAGGTTTCTCAACGCAAGCGGTTGCGCCCACCTGTGACTGCCCACATTGAGAAATCCGACTGCCCGCGTTGAGAAATCTCACTGGGAGGTGGATTTTCCTCGCTTACCAGCTTGACGTTGCGGGAGCGCGAGCGAGGAAAAATCTCACCGGGATGTGGATTTTTTCCGCTTGAACTCGCAAACTTGACTATGGGGAGCATCACCGAGAGGTGGATTTTCCCCGCTCATGCTCGCCAACTTGACGTTGGGGTGTGCGAGTGGGGAAAATAATTCAGATCTGCGGAGTTTCATGGAACACCGCAGAGTGAGGAAAACTCAGTGAACGGTGTGGAATTCTCTGCCCAGGCAGAATGCGCATGGACCTTATGCAGCTTATTGTGACTTTTGTTTCAGACACCTGTGGCTTGAGGCAATATTTCCTTGGCATGATGGGTCTCCCACAGAAGGGGCTTGCTGAGAGGAGCTGGTTATATATAGCAGTTATATCTCTGCCCCTGACCCTGCACTATCTATAGAGGTTAAGTTGGCCACGTGATGCAAGAAATTTCACAGGTACCTCCTCTCAAACAATACCTCAAAAAGTACAACACCTTCTCTCTTTATTGTCTCTCTTTATACTCTTTGAAGATGTGCTTATTCACCACTACACAGTGGACAACAGAGTACCTATAACTGCCAATGCCAACACAAATTTTCAATTATCACCTTTTTGTATCTTAAATGCTACATACCATGTGTTAGTTGGCTGATGCATTGGTTTATTTGCTGTACACCCTTGGTGACTGTGAGCCTCTGGAAACATTATACCATCCTTTAAATATGTAATTTCTGTGTGATCTATCCACATTCACCTGCCAATAACAATTCAGAGATGCACTGACAGCTGGTGCTCAAGCGTCATGCTAAGCCTCCCTTTTCCTCAATGTACAGAAGAAGTGGCAGGAAGAAAGCATGCCCTGGGCCCTGTGAGAGCATGCCTACATGTCGGCTTTGGAAAGATAATAGTTTAAACCATTCAGGAACCTTTGCACGAAGGGGCACAAACATCAGATTACTGTATGAAACTGAAGCAATACAAATTGGACCCAGTGAGACAAGTACATACTCGGTGACAAAATCCGCACGATACTAACATAAAATAATTCAACTTATTTTGCTGCAATTGTTACTCCGACTCGGCAACCTAATAAATCAGATTTGCAAGTCGACTTGATGCAATCCTTGGCTCATAGTGTACCTAAAGTGAAAACAAAAATCAGTCATATTGAAAGCAAGCTTAAAAGTCTAATTGCTCGCAGCGCAAAAACGCATTCCAATATTTGATCAACTTTACACTCTCCCTGATCTGCTCTCACTTTTGCTTGACAATTTCAAGAAAATGAATGTGTCTAAAAATTAAATGGAACGAATAGATCAACAAACTCCTGTTGAGGTAATTACTGCAAACAACTTTAGGACCATCCTTGCTTCAGACATATTGCACCCAAAAGAGAACATGGTCATGGATCAAACTGTGTTCAATACATCAATGACCAGGCAACTCATGGCTGAAGTTGAAATTACATTAGTGATAATGGACATATCAGAAAATATTTTCGCAGCTAACACTAAGCCTGGGTGGAGTTTGTGGAGTTCCGCATTGCGGAACGCCGCAAAGTGACAGAAATTCTACCAAGCTACGTGGAGTTCTGCGAGTGGTGGAGTGCTTTCCCTCACACCATCCACACTGTTTTTTAGCCCCAGGTGTTTGTCCCACACTGTAAAATCAGCACAAATGGCATCATATGCAGCGCAAAAAGGCGCAGCTTCTTTCTGCCGCTCAAGTAGATGTTTAGATGTTCTACTCATGCGACAGCTTACTCAATGCGAATGGAAGGCTTCTCAACACATGCGGTCGAGACCATCCGCGAAAGCTAGCATAGAGAAATAGTGGTAAGTTGAATCCACAGAGGGAAAGATATCTCTTAAGCATGAAAGTAAAAAGATCGAAATAACAGTGTGGCCGGCTATGATCCCCTCTATATACAACTCACTTGCATGGAACAGACGCATATCGCAGAAAAAAACAGTGTCCTTCTTACAAGACTGAGATGGATCAAACCCCTGGTATAATCATAAAGTTGGAAAATACAAGAATGCTTGAAAGAAAGCAAGCAGAATGTATAAAAAGACAAATTAAATGAGAAAACAGAACAGTGTTTAATTTGAGCTGGCGGTTTTCAGGGCTCAGCACCGGCACTTCATCGTCAACACCTGTGTTTTCATGAGCACCAGGAGATTTTCATTTATATTAAATTAGGCACTGAAGAAAAAGTGATTTGCCCAGAATCAAAGGATGTTGAGCCGATGCAGAGACTCGAATCTGGTTCCCCAATTCTGAAGTCGGCAGCTCTGGCCATTATACCACATCCACTCCCCACTTGCATGGCTCGTATTTGGTTCTGCATTAGGGGGCGCTAACAGGAGAAATGGGATGGCGCAAGTACCTCCTGTTGGGAGCCCCAGCATTCATTTTTTTACAAGTTAACCACTGCACTAGCACATAGGCTAAAAAAGGCACAGAAACTGCACCAGAAATCATTCGGGACGGCAAACATTTGCTAGTATACTGTTGGGGCACAATAATTAGTCGCAAATATGGCATTACCCAAACAGGCTACAGGAAACATACACATCAGGAAATTGTGAATTACAAGAGAAATGGGTGGCGTACATTAAAAACACATGCACAGCAGCAGTACCGACTCAAGAAGGCAAACAGATTCTTGAAAAGAAGCCTAAGACAGCAAATGGGAAGGAAGAGCCAATTACCCAGATAACAGTTAAAAAAGCTCTAGACCTGATATGAGAAAATGGGGCACATGGCCCAATGGCCTATAGGGATCACTATTTAGAGCTTTATTGGACGGGGAAATTAACTCCCTTGTATCAAGCATCATTTATGTACGTGCAAGTTTCTCAATCTTGTCGCAGATCTAGCTTGATAATGCAAAGGACCCAGCAAATTCCTGGCTGGTAGCCTTACTAGATGTGGTGGCAAAGGCACATGCCAGAATTCTTTTGAATGATTTGGAATAATTGGCTGAAAAGGGAAACCTAACAACCATCTACCAGTCTAGGTTTAGGCAGAAATCTTCAACTATAGATACCATCATTGCACCTTTATACTTGGCCCAATGTTTGAACCAACCATTGCAGGGACCGGTGTTCGCCTGCTTCGTACACTATTCAGCAGCCTTTGATGGAGTTGTTTAAAACATATTATGGAGGAAACTAGCAGATTTGGGCATATCCCAAACACTACTGAAAATGATTATAGATAACATTGTTGCACTTTTGTACTTGGCCCTACTTTTGAACCAACCATCACAGCAACCGGTGTGTGCCTGATTCTTAGTCTTTTCAGCAGCCTTTACCAGGGTGGATCAACAGATATTATGGAGGAAAATAGCGGATTGAGGCGTATTTAAAACAGTACTTAAGGCGATTATGGGACTTTACTCAGATACATGGGTACACCTCAATCTGGGTCATGGAGACAAGGCGTCTGAAAAGATTTTTCACAAACAGGAGCATAAAAGAAGGCTGTGTATTGGCCAAACTGCTGTTCAATGTATACACTGTTGATATGGGTAATGCATTAGAAATTGCAAATGAATTTCCTCCAAAAAGAGGTCCATATAAATTCTTGAAATTTCACTATGAAGATGATTTAGTCATATTGGACCCAAAAAATACTGGACTTTACGGTACTCTTGATGAGCTACTTACAACCGGGACAACAAGCTGGTGGTTAACGCAACGTCTTTGGAAAATGTATGGACAGATTGAGGAGGTTTTGGAACTTGGGAGCAGCGAATATCGATTACTCTTCATTATACATCTATAAACCTTTAACTCATTTGACATCAATCAAGAAGAAAACAAGTTACCTAAAATATGTCCTCTGTCGACTAAACATG
The DNA here is from genome assembly GCF_964204655.1 of Triturus cristatus. Taxonomy (NCBI): domain Eukaryota; kingdom Metazoa; phylum Chordata; class Amphibia; order Caudata; family Salamandridae; genus Triturus; species Triturus cristatus. The sequence goes on from NC_140582.1 coordinate 618,661,027, forward strand.
ACTGTATACAAATACTCAGTAGAAGCCATCATAAGGGTAACAAAGGCTAAGTCTGTGTCAACAATTTCATATGGACATCAGGCTTTTCTGTCTAAAACAGATAAACCTTTAGACAAGTTGCAATGCGCCATTAGTAGACATATATCTCAGTTACCTGAGTAAACCCGTTGAGCTCAGACATGATTTGGAATTTAGATTACTCAAACAAGAGCTAATATACAATTCAACATTCTTTAAATATTATTTCCAGGTAAGCCACAGCAAAGACAGGTTGTTAAAAACAGTATAACAAGGGATCTTTAATTGACTAAATAATGACTGGACCAGATAATTAGATGCAGAAAGCCGTGAGCTAGACCAGGATATAGATATCCTTTGAAGTAAAAGTCTTTCCTACTTGGGTTTAAAGCAGAGCCTGAAGAGACATGTAGCAGCTCTAGAACGGCAAACCGATTTAGAATCATTGAAAACGTTCAAACAGTTTAGACCAAGACTGCCCTCCTAAAAAACTGCATGTTTGCAAAGTTACTGAATAGAACCACTGAGCCAGACAGGTAGAAGAAATATTGTGCTTGCAAGATTTTTGATAATTCCCAATAATGATTATAGATCAAATTGGAGAAATGAAATCAGAGCTATTTCAAAATGTAGATTGTGTAACTATAAAGGGGGATCCATTGCTTTTTAACTCTGCTGCTGTACTAGCATGTCAAATCTTTCTAAACCCGATGTTTTTCCAGAAAGGATTACATATCTGTAAGGAGGAATTATCACTGTGCCTCACCTAGAACAGCATAATCGTATTGGCTAGATTTGGCAAATGTTCAGCAACGCGGACTGCGTGATCGAGGGGAAATATTACGCACAATTTGCCACGTGGTCACTCATGAGCGTGGCCATCTTGTTTTTCTTGTCTGGTTGTGTTTCTGGGACCTGTTTTTCAATCCTCCCTAAATCTTTCCAATCCTTCATCTCCAAAACATTTATTCGGATCTATTTGTATTTAATATCTATCCGTTTCTCTTCCCAAGTGTATATTTTGCGTGTTTTTCTACTTTTGGTGTGTTTTACTGCATTTTGTACTGTTTTTATTATTATTTTTTTTACTTCCCTTCTTTTTCTCCTGACTTAATTTTTTACCAAGACTATGAAGACTGCTTCCTCCAGTTCCCAGGGAAATAGGAGACACCGGGAAGGGGTGCAACACTGGTCATATTTTCTGAGGTGGAGGTGGCTGCACTCAGTGTTTATGGGCAGTTCCACCTCCCCTTAACCCTGGCTGGTAGGCGAGTGTGCACCTGGCAGTGTTTTTCTGCTCTGAGGTCCGACACACCCATAACCAACTGACGCACCAGTGGTTCGACATCCTGGACCAGGAGCAGGACCTGCTGGACCTGCTAGATGTTGAGGTTGAGGTTGTAGGGCTTGGTGAGTAGCTAATTATATTACTATTGTGTGTTCTGTTCTGCGTTATTTTGAATATAATTTTTTTCCCCAAATAGCAAGAATGCTGCTGCTTACATGCAGGTAAGTTACATTAAAAAATCTTATATTATGTGATTGTTATTCATCTGGACAGGTGCTCGGCTCTACTAATCTTACTTGTTTGCAACTGTGGGCTTGCTTGCACTGATTATGCAGGAGAGGTCAGAGAACTTAAGTTAGGTAATACAAACTGGAGAGGCACATTTCCTTAGTCCTATCACTAAGATAGTGGTAGGTAGTTAGTTAGTTAGTTACTAAGTATTAGTTGGTCATTTTTTAGCTGTCTGCATGACCCGTCCTCCTCTCACGTGCTGCTGACTCCTTAGTAGAACATTTTATAGTTTGTTAGTGAGTTATTAATATAGCAAATCAGCAATAAACCAAAAATGTGTTGTATGCAATATGCATGCGTCCATCAATGCATTTTTCTTTTTATAAACAATCTTTATTGACTTTCTTTTTGTGTGTCAGCCAACAACAATCTCGAAGAGCCATTTTAAGCATACGAACAGGATGCAATATGGCATACATAAGAAAATAACAATCTTGTACATTTGCAATGGGAACCAAAGAAAAAGAAGGAAAAATATACGAAACCAAATACAAATAAAAGAACAGACTGCAATAGTAATAGCAAAGGAGCGGAATCTCAGGAATTTGATCCTGTCCCTTGAAACTAACCCTGCAGTCATCCATTCCAACAACTCAGTAATGGCTCATACATAAAATATGCTATATATACGCATCTATGCATGTTTTAGGGCTAAAATAAATGCAGACTTAGTGAATTGGCCCGTCAAAGGGGATTGATGATTGCGAAGGAGATCGGAACTTAGAAGAAACAAATATCTTTTTTGGGCAATTCATTCTAAAGTGTTTGGAATAGGTGGTCCAGGTGATACTTAGGTTTAGGATTCTGAAATCGGAATTGAACTGTGGTATAATAAAGATAGGACGGTCCGTGATGGCGATATAAGTCTTCCAGTTGATCTGATTAGATAGGTCAATTTTATTGCAATTGCTGTTGCCTATCAAAAAATCTTTTGGGAGCGATTTTTTTATATTTATTTCACACCAATCAATTTTTGTCACTTAAATTACATCGAGTCAGGGGGGTGTGAGGTAAACACTTGATATGCATTGAGCAGTGAGTAGAGAGACAAAAATACAAATAAAGAAATTGAACAGAAGAATGGCAACCAATAGGTGTAAAATAATGCTGACCTGAAAGCATAATGTCACAAGGACCGATTAAATAGGTTTTTATATGTTTAAATGAGATAGTGAAGGGTCTTACTTGCTTGAGCAGATAAGGCAAATTTCCGAATCAGGGTGGTGTGAGTGAAATACTTGATAGGTATTGAGTAGTGAGTAGAGAGACATTAATACAAACAAACTAATTGAACAAAAGAATGGCAATCAATCGGTGTAAATTGAATTTTGTATGAAAGTATAAGGTTACAAGGACCCATTAAATAAGTTATCATATGTTTTTAATTATAATGGGTTACATATTTTTACCATGTGTGGAAAATGTAATTAGGTGACTGAAAAGATAGTGTGTATAAAGATGATGACATATAGCCACAACAATAGCAGACTGTTGATATTGTATATATACTCATTCTTATGCAGGACCGTGCAGAATCAGGAAACAACGAATTGAGAAAACTGTATATATTTTTTGTCTTGAAAAAGATGGAAATAGTTGAAATAATCCATCGAAACGCGTCGACGCAATTTTAATTCACACAATCTCTACTGGAATATGGTTGTGTCATTGTACAGATAGAAGCTTGAAACAGACCATTTATTCACTGTTTTAGATGATGTGTTCAGAGAAAGACTAACGATAGTAGTCTGTGAATTTGTTTTCTCTTTTGTGTTTATGTATTGATGCCTGTGTCTTTGTAAAAAAACATTGTGTCCTATATGTTAATGTGGTTAGTCTTTATTGAATAGAGTGAATGTACCAAGAGACAACTGTCTCTGTGGGAATCTATTGATTTTTATGGAATTTTAATTAAATACTTTTTTCTAAATATATGTTTAGTCTTTGTGTTAAGAATTGGTCTTTTTCCCTTGAGTTTGGGTTTTTAAATGTGCTGTTCACTCTCATTTTATGTTTATATGGGGGCATGTTATTAAGATTTGGTCCAGAGGGAATTGATATTTTACTTAAATTATATCCTACATGATCAGCATCCAGAGGCAAGAAGAAGATGGGGTCTGCCGAGGCGGAAGCTGGAGGTGCCGCCCAGGATCGCTCCTTGGCAGATGGTTCTGTGGGCCCCAGTAGGTCCTCCTGTTGTAATATATATTTCCGTAACTTTTTCCGCACCTTATATTTTTTTACTATTATTTCCGTTTCCTAATTCTATTTTTTACCAAATCATCTTTGATCTATCTGTTTCTAAATTCTTGTTATCCCTACATTGCCTACCAACTTAGTTATTTATATTTCTAGTGTCTGTTTTTTTTACATCAAATCTAACTGCCTCTGACTGTACTATTAGTCTGTCAGTCGCTTGCTTTATTCTGGTTTTTCAGTCAGCTTTCCCTCTCCCCTTATATTTTGTGGACAGCCTAGTGGTGGTACTACTGTAAGACTCGGAGAACACATTGGTCCTTACTACTACTAGTACCACTACTCTGCTGTGCTGATTTCATGTCCAACTTAGGTATTCTATGCACGTTTGTTGAGTTTAGAAGGCTTTCTTTTACTTTCTTTCTCATGCACAATAGGTAAATAAAATGATGGTCACGTTGGACTCCCCAAAGTGGTGTATGTTACTTTTTCTTGCCTAGGCCTAGTACTAATATTAGTAGCAGTTGATGGTGAACAACTAATTACTGTGCACCATGGCTGGAAAGGAAGCATGAGGAGGAGAAGGGCACCATTATATTTTCCAACCAAGAGAGAGGACTCGAGAGACTTCATGTCCGATTGTCCACCCAGTTGGCCACTCTTTTTCTTTTAAAAAAATTCAGATTCACCAATATCTCTAGCCACTGAGTCCAGTCCTTTGGGTTGTCCTCTTCTTGGGAAGCTTTTTGAAAATTGCCCAACCAAATATTATATTATTTTTGATAGGATAGGACATACTGTCTACTCTACTCTAGTTCCCGACTTGTATTAGTGATGTGTGTGGTGTATGCATGTATTGTATTTTCAATCTTGCTAGTGGAAAAGAATAAATAGGGGAAGGCGTATAAGGCATCTAAAAAATGTGCAATGTTTATTCTAGGCAAACTGACCACCAGTGCTGGGGCCAGTGGCGAAGGCGAAGACAGTTAGGAGGGAGTAGCAAATGCGGCAGCTGCATGTGGTGAGCCAGCAGCAGTGGCGGGTGGTGGTAAGTTATATTCCTTACTTATTGACAATACGCTCACTGCAAGGGTGTACACTGTACTGTTGAGAGAGACTAGGTTGTTGTGAACAACGGTTGAAGAAGACACCCTTTACTTAGAATTAGCAATAGCATTAGCGGCGGGAGTTGAGTAACTAATGGCCTCTTCTATCTGACTTCAACTCAGCTGGGAAAGTTTTATGAAGAAGTCTAAGAGTCAGACGACCTTGATGGATGGGTTACACGAAAAGGGAATGAAGGATGGAAGGAAGAAGGATGAGTGACATGGAATATATGACTGGCAGAGAAGGATACACAGGTGAAGGTGCTGGAGCGGGTAGTACAACATTTTGGATACCCCCCCCATTTCTGCAAGTCTATATTAATCCGAATAATCTATTAATTGTAATATTATTAATCTGTTTGAAGTGATAATTTACCAATTATATTAACAAAGAATTACACGTGGGATTTGCATTTTGCATGGCTAAACTAATTGTATACTGATATATGTACGCATACTAATTGTAGAAAATTAGAATATTGCATGATATATGTTGCTTTTGTGACGTAATTGTAAGTTGCACCAGATGACATCACTGGGTGAATATAAACGCTTTGAATGTTGCTATCATGCTAGATAATTACTTACACATAGGGGAATTAGTGAGGGCTTAACATTTTATTAGCCATTTCAATGTTTTAATTACGTTTTGTGTTTGTTTTGCTTAAGTTGACTATTTGGGCCTAAGAAAAGATGGCTGACTGAGATACACGACGTGACTGCTAACGTTTCACAAGGTTTTGGGTGAAGTGCGCCTGCGCCACCGCCAGCAGCAGTGGCCTTGTCCTGACCCCAGGCAAGCTGTACCCACCAAGGACACCCTGGGAGCTTCGCCAAAATCACGAAACAAAGGACTGTCTATAAAAACCGGAACCAGCAAGTGTGATGACTTAACCTAACGGACTATGTGAGAACTTTACCGAATGACCCCAAACCAGCCAATCAGGACTTTCTAAAACTGATTTTTGTTAAATGTTGACGTTAGTTTCATTATAAAAGTGGGTTGACAAAGCCAATAGAAAAATCCTTCCTTTTGAGCGAACTTTCATTTTCCGTACGTTATGCTGAGGGAGAGTACTGCATCAGACTGAGAACTGGAAGAGACGTGCATCCACCAGATCGTGTAAATCATCCGACTGGCTCATAAAGATTAACCCTTGGAAATTATTCCCAGACCTCCAAGATTCTTATATCTTTTGAGGACTAAATCGTTTTTTGCTGGACTAAGAAACCCAACGCATGCGCAGTGATTCATGACCCTCTGCTCAGGGCTACACACCTACCCCCCTGTCCCGAGGAAGACCCGCCGTGACGCGTATTAAATATTGCGCTTTACATAGGGTCGAAACGTCGACGCATACTATGAGTCTACACAACGCTTCAGTTCAAAAATTAACTTACACATGATGATGAAGCATATGTGATCAATCATATGGACATAATCAAAATTTGTATCCCCCCTAAAATAACCTTTTTGTGATTTCTCTATCTGTCATACTACAGTGTATCGTCTGTACTTACCACTACATGTCACTCTTTCTTCACAAATTTGTCAATTGTATAACTGTAGCCTTGTTTATTTGTCATTTCCTTTTTTCTAAAAATAATACCGATTGAAAAATTCAGCTTGGGTGTGTTTTGTTATATTTACTTATGGATATGTGTTACATGTAATGTATTTATACTGTGAACACCCTAAAGCAATTGAAACTTCCCCGACAGAACCATTGTATTCATATAATACGTATACCCAGGTTCTGAGGGACACCGGGTCACCCCATTATTTTTTGTAAATGAGGGAGAGAACGGCGACACTGCTGGACAGCTGTTATCCTGAATCTTTGAAAGACTGAATTGCTGCCTGACTTTGATGAATTAAAGGCTTTTCCACAACTTGATTGACTTAGAGGACGACTAATAGCTAGATTAGGTAAATATGATGTTCGGTGATTTGGTTTATTGACTTATTGAAATTGAAATTGATTAGATAAATGAAAATTATTTTTCTAACAAACAAATGTGTCGGGTGATTTATTTAGGTAAATTAGAATAAGATTAAATGTAGATTAAAGAATTGAGTCACCAAATATCCAAAAACAACTAACTGATCTCTCGACTAAATGAGGGGAATGTCTTGAGGTTCTGAGTTTAATAAAAGTACTTAATGTATGTTCAGGTAGATTAGGTTCTTTTAATTGAAAGATATTCCTTTCATGTCAGCGTTTGGATAATTTATCTCTCCCATGAGAACGGATCAATGAAGTGTGAGTGTTGGTGTTATGGGCCCCACCAATGAATGTATTGAGTGAATGGGCTAGTGTGATTTTTGATCTGTGACGAAGGCAGGATTTCACGCCGCATCAGATTTTCTGGTAGCAAGATGATGGTTGTTATTGTTTTGGTTTGGTGATTATAGCTTGTAATTTGCTTATTGGTTATTGATTGATATTGGTTTATGTATAAACACTCTATGTTAAGTCGTGTCGAGTTCTATGTTCTTTGCACGGCTTCTGGGATGTAGGAAGTCAGAAGTTTGTAACGGTTCCGTAGTAGAGCAGAGGTATGCGCTGCTCTCAGGAAAGACAGAATTGTTGTTGCCCTGTAGGTACACAGGGAGAAACGTGTAACGATTGAAGTTGCACGATGAATTGTCTGGGTTCGATTTGGTGACATCGTTGTGTGTTGCCATTAGAGACAATCTCTGTGTGAGAGAAGAAGTGTATGGTAGCGAAGGTCACCTGTGAAGTTTTGGTCTTAGGTACCAGGAGTCCAAATGGCATTCCGATAACGCTTATCACTAGAAAGGTAATAGGTGCTCCCTAAGCTTGTTAGAAGGGTAAAGTAGAGGGAAGTGCTACTTTATCAACGTATGTCATAATTCTGTAGTAGGACAGACTGTTCGCTGTTCTCGGGAAAGACAGGATTCTGTGTGGATGTATTAAATTTTCTCGTGTGAAAGTGTGTGAATGTGAAGGCATTCGGGTTAATTGTGAAACTCTAGTTTTATTTCTCAGGAGCATTGGGTCTCCAACCAAGTGTCTTAAATCTGGAGAAACGGTTAGCTAATGCTTGTTAGAAGGGTAAGTTAGAGGGATGTGCTACTTTATCAACGGAAGTAACGATTCCGTAGTAGGGCAGAGGTAAGCGCTGCTCTCGGGCAGGACGGAATTCTCATGAGAAAGGTCTATTGCTATTCCTTGGTTAGCGAAGCGGACAATGGTGGTACTTTTGTGTTGTTACTAACAGAATTGTAAATTTGAAACAAAACTTACAGAGTGAATTTTGTAAAGGAGGGGTAGACAGGAGCAGGAGCTGCGGCAGCGGCTGCTGACGTCAGAACGACCGCGCTGGGATTGGCCAGTCAGTCGGAAACGTAGAACGCTCTGGATTGGTGCGTTAGTGTACGCCGAGCTAGGAGTGAAGAATCACAAGGTGACGTAGACGCTCTGGATTGGTGCGTTAGTGTGAGTCGCACTGGGATTGGAGAATTACAGAGTGACGTAGACGTTCCGGATTGGTGCGTTAGTGTGAGTCGTTCTACAGTTGGACAGGAAAGCGGTACGATCGAGAGGAAAAACTAGTGAGACACGAAAAGACAAGAAAAATGTATTACGACGCCCCAGAAAAGGAGAAGAAGTCCTGGTTTGGTAGAATTAAAAAGAGGTTTAAGAAGGACAAACCGATTGTAACTAGGGAAGGACAGTTACTTCCTCCGCCGAAAACCCCTGCATCCTTAATGGTTGCGAAATATGGATATCACACCTGTATTTGGTTAGACAATTGGGTCAAGTATACTGAGAAAGACGGAGTTTTGGCTTTTCCAGAACATGGTTAATTTAATTTGGCAGTTTTGAGAAATTTAAGAGAGAAAATGATGTATTTAGAACCAAGACCTAGACCAACACAATTTGAAGCATTGACAGAATGGGAAGATGAGATGCATGACCGAGAAAGACAGAGAAGTGGCGGAAGGTATAGATACATGTTTGGTAGGTCATACGGACATGAAAATCATGATCATCGGATGAGAAGATGGCGGAATGCGAATATGACTGAGGGTTTGTTTCCCGTAAGACCTGCAGGAGAAAATGAAGGAAGAAAATGCACAGAAAAGAGACATAATGTGGAAACGAGAGGGTATGGAGTGAATGAATCAGAGGACAATGTTCTTGATGACATGTTCTATAAAAATCCACCCCCATATCGGCCAGAACCAGAAATATTAACACCAAGTGGCCCAATGAAAGAAACTTTACGAATCATAAAATCGGAACCAGAGTTCCAAGATTTAAGAAAAAACAATTCCATTAGAGAGGTAGAAAAGAAGTCCGGAGGTAGAATAAATGGTGAAAATTCAGCGGAACTAGCAAAGACAACTTTAGAATTAACAGAGAAAATAAGAGAATTAACCAAAAATCTGGAAGCTGTAACAGTTCCAGTAACGATAGGTCCAGTAATGCCTATTTTCGATAAACAAAAAGATGTTGAACATTGTTTAACGGTCCCTTATAAAAGTAATAAACAGGTTGAACAACCAAAACCGAGTCAAAATGATAATCCATGGAGACAGACAACAAGTATAATTGAACCAAATAATTCAAATAATCAGTTTGTAGGCCAGAATTGTGCAGAAAGATGTATAACAACAGTGGAGTCAATATTAGAAACACAAAAGGATTCTGGATATGGTAATGTAGAGAAGTCAGTAGGACCATATACAGAGGAATTAAGTGAATGGTTGAAAAGCTTGCAAAAGAAAGACAAATAATCTCAGTCAATAGATGTGGCCAAATTACGAATGGTACTGGAAGAGTTAATTGTAAGAACTATCCCTAGGGAGAAATTAAAAACCTACCAACATGAGGAGTTGTTATTCCTGTGCAAAAGCATAACGTGGAGAGCAAAAAGTCTCCATGAAAGATTAGAAGAAATAGCAAATGAAATGGGTATAGATATTGAAAAGGTAAAAGCCCTACAGAAACCATATCGAGTAGATTTTACTGAAAATGACATTGAGAATATGAATACCACAGGACAAATGAGTCAGATTAAGGAAATAATAATTTTGTTGAGAAAATGGGGAGATGTGGACAAATGGAAAAGTAGATGGTATCGAAAACGAGATGATGTTTCAGATAAAACCTTTTCAGCTTTCCCTGTTAGAGAAAAAGAGAAGGTAGTAACAGAATGCCCTACGAGAGAAATTCCAGGAGGAGGGTATGTACATGTCCCATGGACTAGGCAAGATATTTGTCATTCACAAATGACTTCCCTTGACTACGTGAAAAACCCGTCGAGTGGTATAGACAGGTGGACAGATTTGTAAAATTATCCAAAGTATTGTGGATTGATCTAAACAGCTTGTTTGACATAATAGTACCAGCAGATCTATGGACAGAGTGCAAAATCATGATAGATTGGCCAACACAAGAATACCCGAGGGATCCAAAAACAGGGGCTCCAGACCCCGAGGTAATGAAGAAATACGAACAGGTTATAGCCTTTCTGAAAAATAAGGTTCCACCTAAAGAGACAGATTGGGTAAAAATTGACAGAACACATCAGGAAAGCAAAGAGTCAGTACATGCATATTATGAGAGGTTGATTTTGGCCTTTAAACAGTTTAGTGGAGATGAAAATCTGAGTGAAAAGGATCTAAGTCATTTTGTATACAGGTTTGTATATGGTCTTCATCCAGAAATTAGTGAGATGATAAAACAGCATACTGTAGACTGGCAAAATAAGAAAATAGACAAAGTACTGAGACATGCTAAATATTTCAGTGATGAGATTGAAGCAAAACAGCAAAAATTGAAAGAGAAGGCTATGTGGGCACAGGTGAAGGTAGCAGAGAGACAGGATGCTCAATTAGCATAACAAGCAAATAATACAGGATCAAGACAAAAATTCAGTCATGGGAAAGGTAAAGGAAATATAGAGGAAGCTAAGAAGAAATTCCCGTGTCATAATTGCGGTAGAATAGGGCATTGGAAATCCGAGTGTAAATTTCCCCCAAGTACTAATGATGAAAATGCATCATTGAATCCACAGGTGCAGAATGAGGTGAGTGGTCAACCGCAGCGACAGCAGCAGGTTGTTACCCAACAGAATCAGGTCCCAAAACCGCCTTTTCCACAGAGCAAAAATTCTCAGAAGTATAGTAATGAAACGGGATTCTACAACGGAGAAGAGGTAAACAAACTGCTGCACGCTAGCGCTGTTTCGCAGTATTGGCTGCAGCGCGATGAGAGTAATTCAGAAGAAAGTTATTGACGGTGCCGAAGGGAGGAAGAAGAGTGCGTACTTTGCGCAACTCTAGAAGTAGACCAGTCAGGCCCATTTGTAGATGGAAAGATTAATGATGAAAGCATTACTTTCCTAGTTGATACTGGTGCTACACGATCAACTGTCAGATCAGCTGATGTTAAGAATCTCCCTCTCTCGGATGAAACGATCCAAGTAGTTGGTGTATCCAACAGGCAGATTAAAACTTACCTTACAGACCCAGTGAAAGATAGCATAGGGAAATGTTCTGAAATGCACCGTTTTGTCATGTGCGATACCAGTCCTGTGAATCTATTAGGTAGAGATCTGTTGTGCAAAATGAACTGCACTATATTTTGTACCCCGGATGGGATAGCATTTGTAACCCCAGATGAAGATGTGCTGTATAAAATGACAATGACAAACAGGGAAAATAAGGTTATTGAAACCTATGCTGTATTTAACCCTGATGAATTACCTAAAGAATTAAAACAATCTGTTAAGGCAGAAGTTTGGGATTTCACAGGAGAAGATGTGGGATTAATGAGAAATGTAGATCCAGTAAAAATAACAGTACAAGAAGGAGTAAGTTATCCAAATGTTCCCCAATATAAATTGACACCTGAAATAATTGAAGGAGTGACTCCTGTGATTTAAAAAATGATAAAACAAGGTATTTTGAGAGAAATAATGAGTAGTCCATGTAATTCACCAATAATGGGACTGAAAAAGCCTAGTGGGAAGTTCAGGATAGTACAAGATCTGAGAAAGATAAACACAATTGTTGTGTCATGTTGTCCCATTGTACCAAATGCATCTGTGATTTTATATCAGATCCCTCATGACGCAGAATGGTATACAGTAATAGATCTATGCCATTCTTTTCCATTCCATTGCACCATAATAGTCAGTAAATTTTTGCATTTCGTTTCGGCAAGCGTATTTTGGCTTGGTGCCTAATTCCACAGGGGTATACAGAAAACCCCTCGATATTTAATCAGCTATTAAAGAAGTCTTTGGAAAGTCTAGAAATACCAGAAAATTCAGTATTAGTCCAGTACATCGTCGACCTTCTTGTGGCGTCGAAAACCCGTGAGGCTTGTGAGCTTGACACGATAGTCTTGCTGAATCATTTGGCAGATGGAGGACTTAAAGTGTCACCATCAAAATTACAATTTTGCAAGAAAGAAGTACAATATTTAGGACATCGCATTGAAAAAGGCGTGAGAAAAATAACGATAGACAGAATCAAGATCATAAAAAGAATGAGTGCACCCATGACCCAAAGAGAGGTGAGAATGTTTCTGGGAATGGTTGGATATTGTCGTCAATGGATTAGCAATTTTTCATTGATTGCAAAACCTTTGGTACGACTGACAAGAAGTAATGTGAAAGATCCCATTTATTTGAACAAAGAGGAATTGGCAGCATTCAAAAGATTGAGAGATGGGTTGTGTGAAGCACCTGCATTAGGTATGCCTGACTATGAAAAAGAGTTTGAGTTGTATTGCAGTGAGAGAAATGGATGTGCGCTCTCTGTGCTAATACAGAAGCATGGAAAACTGAGGAGACCAATTGCATATTTTTCATCAATGTTGGACCCAGTAGCTGTAGCCTTACCTGGGTGTTTGAAAGCAGTAGCTGCTACATGCCGAAGTTTGGAACAAAGTGAGGTATTGTGATGGGATATCCTGTGAAAGTTTTCGTACCTCATGATGTGGCAATCCTTTTAACAAGAAGTCGCACTCAGTATATGACACATAGTCGGCTGACTAAGTATGAGAAAGTTATACTAGGTGCCACGAATGTAAGTTTTGTGAGATGCTTGAATGTGCATCCTTCAACCTTACTGCCTGATGCTGAGAATGTGGAAGTCAGAGATGAAGCAGATCATGCCTGTCTGGATGTACTTGATTTCTGTACAAAACCTCGACCTGACATAAAGGATGTACCCTTATCAGAAAGTGATTCAGTTCTGTTTGTGGATGGGTCTTGTTTGAGAACAGATGATGGAGTGTTAAGTGCAGCCTATGCGGTATGTACAGTTGCAGCAGTGATGAAAGCGTCATATCTGAAAGAAGTAAAATCAGCACAAGTAGCTGGACTTGTCGCTTTGACTAGAGCATGTAAGATTGGAAAGAGTGTGAGAGTGACTGTGATGACTGACAGCCAGTATGGATTCGGAGTCGTACATGACTTCGGTCAGATATGGCTGCAGAGAGGTTTTTTGACATCGGGTGGAACTCCCATTAAGAATGCTGATGTGGTTGGAAAATTGCTTGAGGCGATACAGTTGCCTAGGCAATTTGTGAAGTGTGTTGCCCATAGTCAAAGTGGTGATTATATCGCCACTGGTAACAAATATGCGAATGACATGGCACAATACTGTGCACGCAATCAAAATTCAATTAATTGGGCTAAGGAAAGAGAGGGGATTTCTTGCTCTTTGATGTTTACTAACATTGTGGGAACATGGGAAGAAGTGAGACAATTGCAGGAAGAGGTAGAAGAGGAAATGAAGCAGTGGGTAAAAGCAGGATGTGCACCCAGAGAGAAAGATCGTGTGGAGGTCTATCGAGATGGAAGAGCAGTCATGCCTGATAGCATGATGTCTGCCATGGCACGGAAGTATCATGGACTGGGACAATTAGGGAGAGATGCTATGGTCAGGTCCTTTAAACAAACCTGGTATAATGCAAAATTCAGACTTGTAGCATAAAGTCTTTGTCAGAGATGCCTAATATGTCAGCAATACAATCCAGGAAGGAATACATTAGTGAGTCTAGGAACAATAGGTCGAGAAGGAGTGCCTTTTACCAGAATGCAAGTGGATTTCATTGAGATGCCTCCCTGTAACAGACTAAGATATGTTTTGGTTATGGTCTGTCTGTTTTCTAGATGGGTAGAAGCATTCCCAACAAGAAGAAATTATGGGATGACAGTGGCAAAATTACTTTTGAGGGAATGCATCCCTAGATTTAGGTTCTCAGTGACAATTGAATCAGACCGAGGAGTACATTTCCATAATGAGATCATAAAACTAATTTGTGAAGCATTGAATGTACAACAAAAACTGCATTGTGCCTACTGACCAGAGGCTTCTGGTGTGGTGGAACAAATGAATGGTACTGTCAAAAACAGGATAGGGAAAATGTGTTTAGCCACAGGTATGAAATGGCCTGATGTCTTGCCTCTACTACTCATGATTATTAGATCAATTCCATATTGAACTACAGGGTTAATTAAGTCCTCATGAAATCATCATGGGACGAGCCATGCGGCACATGTTTATACCAGTCAACAAGCTGATGACTATAACTGATGACATGGTGTTGGAATACTGTAAAGGCCTGGCTGACGCAGTTCATTCTGTGTTTCATCAGGTTGGAGCGGATGCCATCACCCTTGAAAAGAAGCAAGCCCATGATCTAAGCCCAGGGGACTGGGTGAGAATAAAAGTACACAGAAGAAGAAACTGTTTGATCCCGAGGTGGGGAAAACCAAGACAAGTCATCTTAACCGCAACAACAGCTGTAAAGTGTGCTGGATTAAAAAATTGGATCCATGCAAGCCATACATTAAGAATTCCAAATCCAGTGGTCAGCACAGAAAATGAGTATTTTGATGAATCAGAATCCAGTACTGAGTCAGATGACCAAGAGCTAAAAACAAAAGAAAACCCTGAAAGGGGGGAAACAGAACAAAGTCTAACACATGTTCCAAGAAGAATTACTCTGAGAAGAAGGTTACAGATTTCTGATACCAGTTCAGACTCAGAGACTGAACAAGGAGCAAAGTGTTCAAAGGGAAAACAAGAGAAAATCAAAGAAAAAGACAGTGAAGAGAAAATAAAAGAGATCCATGAGAAGGAAGTGCCAGATGAAAGATTGAGAGAAATTCCACCTGAAGCAACACATTTAGATGGACAGGTGCCAGATACAGAGAGAGAGGGAAAGATTATTGCGGAAGACACCTGAGGAGGTGTAGGGAACTCCAACATCCAGTTAGAAACAGGGACAAGTAGTCAGCAGGAAGATTGCGTGACGGAGATTCGAGGAGGGACAGAAGTAGGGAAAACTAAAGAAGTGGTGGAAAAAGAAACTGTTGAAAATAAAAAGCAAGTTGAAACCAAGTCAGAAGAAAGCGAAGATGAAATACCTGAAGGTCGAGTTCTAAGAAAGAGAGCTTGGAGAACTGAAAATAATGATAAATGAAGTAGATTGAAAAGAGCAGTGAAAGAGGATGTTTGGCCGAATAAAATGAAAAGATTGAGATACCGACTGACATGAGTAAGTTCACCAAGAGCAGAACAGGTGAATGACAAGTCAGGTGAAATCAAAAGACAAAGTAACCACTGAAATTAAAGAGAGCAAAAGAACCAGAAAACCTAACCAGAAGTATAAATCACCAGAATGGACGTATGTGGCCCTGCCTGAAGTAAAAGAAGAGGCGGATAGCCAAGGAAATCCAGAGGTGGTTGTATCGGAAGTGGTTGAGGAAGATGAAGAATCGGAAATCCTGAAAGTTATCTTGTCCGATATTGGAGAAGAAGCGGATGTTCAGGACATTCTGTATACTGATCACGAAGGAAAAGTGAAAAATTATGAAAAGCCAAACTGAATGAGACAAGAAAACAACTGAGTGAAAGACAATAAAATATTGAAAAAGACAAAAACTGGTAGAACCACGTAGGTGCTTAGAGCCTTGGGTTAGAAAACTAGTTGTGAAGTAGAAGAGGCTAAGTCAAAAGACACAGTCCATTTTAGCAAAGATGGCAAACATAGATAGTAGAAAAGATAGATGTAGATTTTTGAAGAGATGGTGTAAAATGTGTTGTTGTACAGGAGTACTAATGCTTTTATGGAGTATACTTGCTCTACTGATCCCATTTAGAGTTACTATAGATACATTAGAAGGACATAGTGAGAACATAACTAATATACGGAAGATTCAAAAAGTAGTTCCGACTAGAATAGATAAAAATTATTTACATAAAGATAGGTCTATAACTAACTTTTCTAATAATGTGTTTTCGAAATTGTTTCATGAATATGTAAAAACAATGGATGTAAGGGACTGCTACGTCTGTATGCAGTTACCTGCTTCTGTATCGGATAGAGTGACTTATCATCACCTTTCAGTGACTTATGGAATAACATGTAGTGTAATAGCTAGTTTATTTTATCAGACAGGAAAATTAGAATATTATTTTTCAGATGTAGATACTATATTTTCACAAGTACCGTCAATAAACAAGTTAAATAAGGTAAAACCTGCAAATGTGTTAGGTGAATTTTTCTTAGAGACTAAAGAATTAACATTAGAATAAATATTTAGAAATAATTTGACTTGCAGTTTAAAGAAAGAGGAAAATAAATTTTTAGATATGGTTGAAGAAAGGAGACTGAAAATGCAAAGAAAGGCTTCAGAAGGAAAGGTGGAGAAAACAGTATGGGACGTAGAGATGGAAAAACACTTGAAAGGGGAAACGAGTCCAACTATTGCTTTAGATTGGCCTCAGAAAGAGAAATTGTGTATTAGGAGGAATCAAACTGCATATGATAATTATTTTGTAGGGAATAGCGAGTGCCATGATACATACCGAATCATGGGTGGATGGGGATTTAAAGGTGGAAAAGATCCAGTTTTTCCTGGACTATAATTCATTTGTGGGAACAGGGCATATTATTGTTTGGCAGACCATTGTTATGGCACATTTTATGTAGGCCTGGTTTTTCAAAAGATTTTTCACATGGATAGAGGAGAAGATAGTGTACATAACTTAGGTAGTAATTTAGTACGTAATAAGAAAGAATCTTGGGCAGAAATTGTAGGTGATATTTTTGGAGCATTGATACCGGCAGTGGGAATATCTCTGAATGCAAACAAAATTAGAAGACTTTCAACAGTAGTGGATCGCTTGTCAACAAGCACCGCTGGAGGATTTTTATTGGTAAACACTGAAATGGTTGCCATGCATGCTATGGTAATGCAAAATCGACTTGCCCTTGATATATTATTGGCAAAAGAGGGTGGAGTCTGTGGAATGCTGAAAGTTCAACATTGTTGTACTTACATTCCTGATGAAAGTAAAGATTTGAAAATTTATATACAAATATTACAGACTTGCATGACGAAATTGTACCACTGGAGGTTGAAGGTGTATGGGAAAAGATTGGAAGGAAAATATCAGCTATTAAAAACTTCTTAGTAAAATTAGGTAGTACCTTTTTAGGTAAGATATTATTTCCATTAACATGTGTGATTTTTATAGTGTTAATGATAAGATTAGGGTGTATTTGTTGTAAAAAGATTAAAAACCAGAAAAGGTCAAAAAAAGAACATTAAAGGAGTAAAAATGTAAAACAAGAAAGAGAATTTGATGAGATAGAATTAGAGGAAATAAAGGAGAGTATGTATAAATCAGCAAAAAAAGAAGAGACAGGGGAAACTGAATTAGAAGTAAAAACAAGAAATCACTTTGAAATTCCGTAAAAGGGATACAACATTTTTGATGGTGTGGTGATATAATCACCAAAGGGGGAATTGCCGGAGCGGGTGGTACAACATTTTGTATACCCCCCCCCATTTCTGCATGTCTGTATTAATCCGAATAATCTATTAATTGTAATATTATTAATCTGTTTGAAGTGATAATTTACCAATTATATTAACAAAGAATTACATGTGGGATTTGCATTTTGCATGGCTAAACTAATTGTATACTGATATATGTACGCATACTAATTGTAGAAAATTAGAATATTGCATGATATATGTTGCTTTTGTGACGTAATTGTAAGTTGCACCAGATGACATCACTGGGTGAATATAAACGCTTTGAATGTTGCTATCATGCTAGATAATTACTTACACATAGGGGAATTAGTGAGGGTTTAACATTTTATTAGCTATTTCAATGTTTTAATTACATTTTGTGTTTGTTTTGCTTAAGTTGACCATTTGGGCCAAAGAAAATATGGCTGACTGAGACACACAACGTGACTGCTAGCATTTCACGAGGTTTTGGGTGAAGTGCGCCTGCACCACCGCCAGCAACAGTGGCCTCGTCCTGACCCCTGGCAAGATGTACCCACCAAGGACACCCTGGGAGCTTCGCCAAAATCACAAAACAAAGAACTGTCTTTAAAACCGGAACCAGCAAGTGTGATGACTTAACCTAACGGACTATGTGAGAACTTTACCGAATGACCCCAAACCAGCCAATCAGGACTTTCTAAAACTGATTTTTGTTACATTTTGATGTTAGTTTCATTATAAAAGTGGGTAGACAAAGCGAATAGAAAATCCTTCCTTTTAAGCGAACTTTCATTTTCCTGACGTTATGCTGACGGAGAGGACGGTGACACTGCTGGACAGCTGTTATACTGAATCTTTGAAAGACTGAATTGCTGCCTGACTTTGATGAATTAAAGGCTTTTCCACGACTTGATTGACTTAGAGGACGACTGATAGCTAGATTAGGTAAATATGATGTTCGGTGATTTGGTTTATTGGCTTATTAAAATTGAAATTGATTAGATAAACGAAAATTAGTATTCTAACAAACAAATGTGTCAGGTGATTTATTTAGAGAAATTAGAATAGGATTAAATGTAGATTAAAGAATTGAGTCACCAAATATCCGAAAACAACTAACTGATCTGTCGACTAAATGAGGGGAATGTCTTGAGGTTCTTAGTTGAATAAAAGTACTTAATGTATGTTCAGGTAGATTAGGTTCTTTTAATTGAAAGATATTCCTTTCATGTCTGCGTTTGGATAATTTATCTCTCCCGTGAGAACGGATCAATGAAGTGTGAGTGTTTGTGTTATGGGCCCCACTAATGAATGTATTGAGTGAATGTGCTAGTGTGATATTTGATCTGTGATGAAAGGAGGATTTAAAATTCTACGCTGCATCAAAGGAAGGGGGCTGATAGGATGCATGGGTGGTTGAGGGATGGGAAAAAGGTGAAAAAAAGGATGCCTGCCTGGGTGGATGAAACTGTATGGGTGAAAGGAATCCTCTGGGGAGTTGATGGGTCAAACTCCAGGGCAATCAAGGACGCTAGGTGGTGGTTAAAGAAATGACAAATGTATGTTGTTGGTGAAAGGTTTGTTGAGATTAGGAAGAATGATAGCCAGGTTTACTTTGAATGGCTGGATGACTGGATGGTATTCAATCATAGCATAGGTGGAGAATGGATGAAGAGAATGTAAAAGAAAAATAAACGATGCCAGAGTAGCAAAGCCAAGGGAGAAGATTAGAATAATAAATTAATGCTAGAAGAGCAATGCAATGATAAATGGAAAAATCACTGGGAAGAAACAAGGACTGTTTTTTAAAGTTTTTATTCAAAGTGGTATTTCAGAATACTTTCTTGACCCACAGTAGTTTGCAAGTACAACATATATTGCGTATGTATGTACCCACCCATTATCAATCACCTTCCTCTGACTCTGAGGCCCACTCCCGCTTCCTACCTTTGTCATTTCGACCATGTCAGCCATGGATGACCTATCAGCTGCATACTTACACAATCAAGCAATAGTAGTACCTCACGTCGTTCCATTTATTATCATTCATATTAGTAATCAGATATCACATGCCTTGTTGTAGTAGTCAGGGTGAAAGTGCAATTTTTGCATTCCATTGATTTAACATAGTATGGCCATAATAGAAAAATAGATAATTGTGTAGTACAACTGCCCCACCTACAGACAGTAGTAAAGTAACATGAGTCTACGACTGCGACATAAGTATGTCTGTCTATTGAGCAAATTGACTAACTGAGCTGGCATGCCTTCTAGGTTAATTTAGCTAAACAAGAGCGAGAAGAAGATTTTGCTACTCCATAGTACCTAGTAATGCCTGAAACTCACACAAATGTTAGGGGCTGAGGAAGTGGTAGGATGCCACTTATGTTTTGTACTGTGCTTGCTAGTGCTACTGTGCTACTATATTTTTATGTGTATAATTTTGTTACTGTTTTGGTAAGAGCATAGATTACAATTGTCTTTTTTCCTCATTCTTGATATAGCTACTACTTCCCAACCAAAGCAACCCACTAGGCAGGAGTTAGCAGCCAGGGCCTGGCAACAGAAGCTGGAAGTGTTCTGGGATGAATATCGGTGACTGGTGGTTCTGGCAGAGGAGGAGGAGGAGGGAGCAGCAGCTGTAGCCTCCTGTAATGCCCTAGGCCCCAGCCAGGCCCCCCCAGTGCCTCTGGTGGTATGGCACAGTGGTCTAGCAGCCACCCGCCGCACTTCAATCACTATTACCCACCATGCAAGACATTTCAGAATCGCATGCTCCTCCAGATGGGCAGTTAAACACCCAAGAGCAGAAGATCCAGCGAGCCCACCGTTAGACCCCTGTCTTGACCCTTGCCCCTTTTTAATCTTTTTTTTTGGTGGTTAGGAATTGGAAATTTTGATTTTTTTCATTTATGGACAATTGCACTTACTGCTGGACATTGGATGGGGTTAGCGAGAGGGGTGGGTCAAAGTTTTTTCATTCCAGTTTATTTGTAAGGGGAATCAATTATTTATTCATTCATTCATTCATAAAAACTTTATTTCGGCAATCAATGCCATAAAAGCTTCATTAAAAACACACAATAAAATACAGTGAATTAATAAAAGTTTACACAGTTTAAGTAGTATTAAAATTTAGTATAGTACTAGACACTAATCCGGTTGATAGAATTGATGTAGCCCCTCCCACAACCCAGAATGTAAACAGAAGGATGCAGTAATAGGGTCAGTCATACAGTTCCTGCAATATCATTCTGCTGGACCATTCTTTTTAGGAGGGCCCTTCGAGTGCACCACATAGTAAATAAAAACTGTGAAGTGAAATAGACAATAGGCATTTGCGTGCTCGTTTTAAGTATCCCATTCTCTTCACTACAACGCCTGGACCCCAGTTTCAACAAAGTTGGATTAGCCAGCGTGTTCTGGCCTTTCCATAACCCTTGCAGGAAAATAGCACATGCAGTTCCGTTTCATCAGGATGGTTACAGGCCGGGCATCCCCCCATTTGAGGTCCTCTCCCACTTGATAGTGAACTAGCGCAATGGGAGGACTCCATGTCTGAACTGGACATAAAGCTTTTTGGAAAAGAGTGGCTGGATGTCATCCAGCACCAGTTCTAGACTGTATCTGTTTTTTACTGCCAGGAATTCCACCGTCAAACTGTCTGCGGTAGTTCTCCTTACAAGCTCATTGAGCTTTTGCTCTCTAAAGCTCTCTACCAGGGACTTTCTAGCTGTTGTTTGGGAGTTGTCTTCCACATTGCACCATAAGTTACCCCTACTCAGACCCTCACAAATATTCTTAATGTAGGTCAACCAAGGTATCCTCCCCGAGCCTCGCATACCCATTACGTCAGTTAGTTCATCCCTATATGCAGCTAGTTCCGGGGCACTCCAAAGGCGGCGCCGGTAGAGAAGAGGCCTGAGGGTAATCTCTTCCGCTATGGGTCTAACCCCAAGGTCCAAGCGGAGTGGTGTTAAGGGAGTACTGATGGGGAGGCCCAAATGCTGTCTGATAAAGAAATTCTCTGTTCGAACTAGCGGGCCCAATGCGCAATGACCCCAAAGTTCTGCTCCGTAAAGGGCAGCAGACCTGGCCTGCACCTTGTAGATTTCTATCACTGGGCTGAGTGTTTTTTCGGTGCAACTCCTATATAATTTTAAGATACCCCGTTGTTTGAGTGAATTTCAGCCCTGCTTTATTTATTTGGGCACACCAAACCATTTTCTCGGTCAGCGTCAATCCCAGGTATTCAAAGATGGTTACTCTCTCAAGAGGTCTGCCGTCCAAGCAGGGATTGGGCAGGGTAGAGTTGCCTACATTAAAAGCCATGTACTTTTTTGCAGATTAATCTCCAGGCCCCGATGTCTGCAGAAGGCACTGAAGTTGTCAAGGGTCTTCTGAATTCCCATCAGGGATTTTGCAAGGAGAAGCGTATCATCCGCAAACATCAGGGCCGGGATCTTACGCTGCTCCAACCTGGGGGCATCAATGTTCTTCCCTGCAATCAGGAAGTCTATTAAGCCATTAATGTAGAGGGAGAAAAGTGTGGGTGCCAGGACGCAGCCCTGGCGAACCCCTCTCTCTACGGGCAAAGGGGCTTAGAGTTCACCGTTCTTACCATATCTGATGCGAGCAAAGTTACCCTCATGAAGAGGTTTTAACTGCTTGCACAGATATTCTGGTACTCCCATATTTGTTAAGATTGCGCATAATTTTATCCTCGGAACCAGGTCGAAAGTAGATTTTAAATCGACAAAAATAAGATATAGGCTGCCCCCCTTAATGAAAACAGATTTCCAATATATCATCTGCAGCCTGAATATTTGATCAATCGTTGAAGGGGGGTTAAGATATTATGTTCCCCCAGTAAGACAGTAAGATCATTTCTGCCCAACGTCTATGAGACTAATCGGGCGATAATTACCAGGCAGGAGCGGGGAACCCTTTTTATAGATCGGTATTATTTGTGCTTTTATCGCACCCCCGGCAAGACATCAGGTGTGAGGAGTGTGTGCCTCTGGGTGATGTAGTTTTTGTTGGACTGTTCCCCTCATGGCCAGGAACTGGAGAAGCAAGCCGTTCACCTCACAGCAGCAGTGGAGGCTGCACTATGATGCCCCCGGGTCAGTAAGTGTAAAATTATTTATAGTTTACGTATGATGTAAATCATTTGTGGGGGGTTACTTTTTTACTTCACATTGTTTCCTTTGCTGCTGGGCCGCAGACAGTTTTTGATTGAAATCTGGCGATAGTGTAACACACCAACAGATAGATGCAGTACCCTCACTTGTCCTACTAGTACTATTAGTCTCTCCTCCTAGTCTATGCAGTCTTCAACTAAAACCCTTATAGACTCAGAAGAGTGTGGGGGTGTGAATTAATCTACTCCTACCTGTGATTGAAGTTTATACTTTATAGGTGAAGCGATGGCTGCATAGTTATGGTTTCGTTTCCCAAGGAGCCATGGTGGTGGTAGTAGTAGTAGACACTGACAGTAGCATTTGCAAGAAAGAAAATGAGACAGTCAGTCACCTGAGGGAGACTAGGGAATGAGAAGTAGAAGTAGAGTACACAAGAAGACTGCCAAACAAGAAACCCTAATAATAAGAAATGCCAGAGTAAAATAAAACAGAATGGAGGGCTAGCCTAGTACAAGTTATAAACAGAAGTCAACTCGGGCCATGAAGGGGATAAGCAGCGGCGTAGCCTATAGTGCTGGAACTAGGATGATTGATGACTCGATGCTAGCAATTATATTATGATGGATTATGTTTCCCTGGAAAAAAAAGTATATTGAATACTGTGCATGGGTGGGCTATCTAATCTCTATGTATTGCCAGTGTGGGTTATAGTATATATACTTAGAGCAAAAGAAGATCCTCGCCCTGCCTTGAGTTAGTGTTGCTTTCACCACATCCATAAAGTGTGTGATCGATAATTGGTATAAATTGAATTTAGTCAAATCTCAATATAAATCACACGGCCTGGGGGAAGACGGTTAGGGTTAGATGAATGGTTGGGAAGGGGGATTAAAGGGGAAGGTTTGACAAAGACAAACACTACACTTGCAAACACAAGGAGATGATGGAGGGAGCGCTGAAACTTTTCAGACACTCACCCCCAGTCACAGATCTGGGTTGAATCCATCATCGTTCTTTAGCTCACTTCACCACCCCAGTTCAGACATAGCTGTATCCAAATCAGCCTTGACCCTGTGCCTCATGGGAACAGTGCAGCCCGAACTGCCAAGCCATGTCTTCCCTGGACCGGAAACAAGCATCCTAGGACTGGTTTCGGGCTAACAGCCCTCATCAGCCAGGCTAACTTGAATCCAGTGGCAAAGTGAGCAAGGGACCCATGTTTGGGCATACCCTACCAACTTAGGGCGAACAAAGCAAACACAAGGAGAGGATGGACGGAGCGCTGAAACTTTTCAGACACTCACCCCCAGTCAGCCTGAAACCGGTCCTAGGATACTTGCTTCCAGTCCAGAGAGGACCTGGTCTGGCAGTTCGGGCTGGACATTTCCCATTGGGTGCAGGGTCAAGACTGATTTGTATATGGATGGGTCCAAACTGGGATGGCATGGTGAGCAAAAAAATGATGGATTTAGGCCCAGATGTCTGTACTGGGGTGAATGTATGACATTATTCTGCATTCTGTCTGTCAATTGGTCTTTTTGCATTTGTCACCCCGAGTGGGACGGGTATGCCCAGAGGTGGGTACTGTGCTCTCCATTTCTCTGGAGTTAAGCTATCCTGGCTGATGAGGGCTGAAAACCTGAAATTAGTCCTAGGATGCTTGTTTCCAGTCCAGGGAGAACCTGGCCTGGTAGTTTGGGCTGGACTGTTCCCATTGGGCGCAGGGTCAAGATTGATTTGCATATGGCTGGGTCCAACTGGAATGGCATGGTGACCAAAGAAACAATAGATTTAGGCCCAGATCTCTTTTCTGGGCTGAATGTATGACATTGTTCTGCATTCTGTACATCAATTGTTCTTTTTGCATTTGTCACCCGAGTGGGACAGGTATGCAGAGACGTGGGTCCCGTTCTCTCCATGCCACTGAAGTCAAGCTATCCTAGCTGATAAGGGTTGAAAGCTTGAAACCGGTCCTAGGATGCTTGTATCCTGTCCAGGGAGGACCTTGCCTTGCAGTTAAGGCTGGACTATTCTCATTGGGTGCAGGGTCAAAACTGATTTGCACATGCCTGGGTCCAAACTGGAATGGCATATTGAGCAAAATACTATGGATTTAGGTCCAGATCTCTGTACTGTGGTGAATGTATCACATTGTACCGCATTCTGTCCATCAATTGTTCTTTTTGCATTTGTCACACCGAGTGGGTCGTGTATGCCCAGAGCTGGGTCCTGTGCTCTCAATGCCACTGGATTCAAGCTATCCTTGCTAATGAGGGCTGAAAGCCTGAAACTGGTCCTAGGATGCTTGTTTCCAGTTCATGGAGTACCAGGCATGGCAGTTTGGGCTTGACTGTACCCTTTGGAAGCAGGGTCAATACTGATTTGCATATGGCTGGGTCCAACTGGAATGGCATGGTGAGCAAACAAACAATGGATTTAGGCCTAGAGCTCTATACTTGGGTGAATGTATGACATTGTTCTGCATTATGTCCATCAATTGTTATTTTTGCATTTGTCTCTCCGAGTGGGTCGGGTATGCCCAGACATGGGTCCCGTGCTCTTCATGCCACTGGAGTCAAGCTATCCTGGCTGATGAGGGGTGAAAGCCTGAAACTTGTCCTAGGATGCTTGTTTCCAGTCCAGGGAGTACCTGGCCTGGTAGTTCGGGCTTGACTGTACCCTTTAGGAGCAGGGTCAATACTGATTTGCATATGGCTGGGTCCAACGGGAATGGCATGGTGAGCAAACAAACAATGGATTTAGGCCTAGATCTCTATACTTGGGTGAATGTATGACATTGTTCTGCATTATGTCCATCAATTGTTATTTTTGCATTTGGAACTCCGAGTGGGTCGTGTATGCCCATACGTGTGTCCTGTGCTCTCCATGCCACTGGAGGCAAGCTTTCCTGGCTGATGAGGGCTGAAAGCCTGAAACTGGTCCTAGGATGCTTGTTTCCAGTCCAGGGAGTACCTGGCCTGGTAGTTTGGGCTTGACTGTACCCTTTAGGAGCAGGGTCAATACTGATTTGCATAGGGCTGGGTCCAACAGAAATGGCATGGTGAGCAAACAAACAATGGATTTAGGCCTAGAGCTCTATACTTGGGTGAATGTATGACATTGTTCTGCATTATGTCCATCAATTGTTATTTTTGCATTTGTCACTCCGAGTGGGTCGGGTATGCCCAGAGGGGTGTCCCGTGCTCTCCATGGCACTGGAGTCAAGCTTTCCTGGCTGATGAGGGCTGAAAGCCTGAAACCGGTTCTAGGATGCTTGTTTCCAGTCCAGGGAGAACCTGGCCTGGCAGTTCGAGCTGGACTGTTCCCATTGGGCGCAGGGTCAAGACTGATTTGCATATGGCTGGGTCCAAACTGGAATGGCATGGTGAGCAAAAAAAAGGGATTTAGGACCAGATCTCTTTACTGGGGTGAATGTATGACATTGTTCTGCATTCTGTCCATCAATTGTTCTTTTTCCATTTGTCACCCCCAGTGGGACGGGTACCCCCAAACCTGAGTCCCTTGCGCTCCATGCCACTGGAATCAAGCTATCCTGGCTGAGGATGGCAGAAAGCCTGAAACCGGTCCTATGATGCTTGTTTCCAGTCCAGGGAGGACCTGGGCTGGTAGTTTGGGCTGGACTGTTCCCATTGGGCGCAGGGTCAAAATTGATTTGCATATGGCTGGGTCCAACTGGAATGGCATGGTGACCAAAGAAACAATGGATTTAGGCCCAGATCTCTTTTCTGGGCTGAATGTATGACATTGTTCTGCATTCTGTACATCAATTGTTCTTTTTGCATTTGTCACCCGAGTGGGACAGGTATGCAGAGACGTGGGTCCCGTTCTATCCATGCCACTGAAGTCAAGCTATCCTAGCTGATAAGGGTTGAAAGCTTGAAACCGGTCCTAGGATGCTTGTATCCTGTCCAGGGAGGACCTGGCCTTGCAGTTAAGGCTGGACTATTCTCATTGGGTGCAGGGTCAAAACTGATTTGCACATGCCTGGGTCCAAACTGGAATGGCATATTGAGCAAAATACTATGGATTTAGGTCCAGATCTCTGTACTGTGGTGAATGTATCACATTGTACCGCATTCTGTCCATCAATTGTTCTTTTTGCATTTGTCACCCCGAGTGGGTCGTGTATGCCCAGAGCTGGGTCCTATGCTCTCAATGCCACTGGATTCAAGCTATCCTTGCTAATGAGGGCTGAAAGCCTGAAACTGGTCCTAGGATGCTTGTTTCCAGTTCATGGAGTACCAGGCATGGCAGTTTGGGCTTGACTGTACCCTTTGGGAGCAGGGTCAATACTGATTTGCATATGGCTGGGTCCAACTGGAATGGCATGGTGAGCAAACAAACAATGGATTTAGGCCTAGAGCTCTATACTTGGGTGAATGTATGACATTGTTCTGCATTATGTCCATCAATTATTATTTTTGCATTTGTCTCTCCGAGTGGGTCGGGTATGCCCAGACATGGGTCCCGTGCTCTTCATGCCACTGGAGTCAAGCTATCCTGGCTGATGAGGGGTGAAAGCCTGAAACTTGTCCTAGGATGCTTGTTTCCAGTCCAGGGAGTACCTGGCCTGGTAGTTCGGGCTTGACTGTACCCTTTAGGAGCAAGGTCAATACTGATTTGCATATGGCTGGGTCCAACGGGAATGGCATGGTGAGCAAACAAACAATGGATTTAGGCCTAGATCTCTATACTTGGGTGAATGTATGACATTGTTCTGCATTATGTCCATCAATTGTTATTTTTGCATTTGGAACTCCGAGTGGGTCGTGTATGCCCATACGTGTGTCCTGTGCTCTCCATGCCACTGGAGTCAAGCTTTCCTGGCTGATGAGGGCTGAAAGCCTGAAACTGGTCCTAGGATGCTTGTTTCCAGTCCAGGGAGTACCTGGCATGGTAGTTTGGGCTTGACTGTACCCTTTAGGAGCAGGGTGAATACTGATTTGCATAGGGCTGGGTCCAACAGAAATGGCATGGTGAGCAAACAAACAATGGATTTAGGCCTAGAGCTCTATACTTGGGTGAATGTATGGCATTGTTCTGCATTATGTCCATCAATTGTTATTTTTGCATTTGTCACTCCGAGTGGGTCGGGTATGCCCAGGGGGGTGTCCCGTGCTCTCCATGGCACTGGAGTCAAGCTTTCCTGGCTGATGAGGGCTGAAAGCCTGAAACCGGTTCTAGGATGCTTGTTTCCAGTCCAGGGAGAACCTGGCCTGGCAGTTCGAGCTGGACTGTTCCCATTGGGCGCAGGGTCAAGACTGATTTGCATATGGCTGGGTCCAAACTGGAATGGCATGATTAGCAAAAATAGGGATTTAGGACCAGATCTCTTTACTGGGGTGAATGTATGACATTGTTCTGCATTCTGTCCATCAGTTGTTCTTTTTGCATTTGTCACCCCCAGTGGGACGGGTACCCCCAAACCTGAGTCCCTTGCGCTCCATGCCACTGGAATCAAGCTATCCTGGCTGAGGATGGCAGAAAGCCTGAAACCGGTCCTATGATGCTTGTTTCCAGTCCAGGGAGGACCTGGGCTGGTAGTTTGGGCTTGACTGTACCCTTTGGGAGCATGGTCAATACTGATTTGCATATGGCTGGGTCCAACTGGAATGGCATGGTGAGCAAAAAAATGAAGGATTTAGACCCAGATATCTGTACAGTGGGGAATGTATGACATTGTTCTGCATTCTCTCCATCAATGGTTCTTTTTGCATTTGTCACCCCAAGTGGGACGGGTATGCCCAGAGGTGGGTACTGTGCTCTCCATTTCTCTGGAGTTAAGCTATCCTGGCTGATGAGGGCTGAAAGCCTGAAATTAGGCCTGGGATGCTTGTTTCCAGTCCAGGGAGAACCTGGCCTGGTAGTTCGGGCTGGACTGTTCCCATTTTGCGCAGGGTCAAGACTGAGTTGCATATGGCTAGGTCCAACTGGAATGGCATGGTGACCAAAAAAACGATGGATTTAGGCCCAGATCTCTTTTCTGGGCTGAATATATGACATTGTTCTGCATTCTGCACATCAATTGTTCTTTTTGCATTTGTCACCCGAGTGGGACAGGTATGCCGAGACGTGGGTCTCGTTCTCTCCAAGCCACTGAAGTCAAGCTATCCTAGCTGAAAAGGGCTGAAAGCTTGAAACCGGTCCTAGGATGCTTGTATCCTGTCCATGGAGGACCTGGCCTTGCAGTTAAGGCTGGACTGTTCTCATTGGGTGCAGGGTCGAAACTGATTTGCATATGCCCGGGTCCAAACTGGAATGGTATGGTGAGCAAAATACTATGGATTTAGGTCTAGATCTCTGTACTGTGGTGAATGTATCACATTTTATCGCATTCTGTCCATCAAATGTTCTTTTTGCATTTGTCACCTCGAATGGGACGGGTATGCCCAGAGCTGGGTCCTGTGCTCTCCATGCCACTGGAGTCAAGATATCCTGGCTTATGAGGGCTGAAAGCCTGAAACTGGTCCTAGGATGCTTGTTTCCAGTCCAGGGAGTACCTGGCCTGGCAGTTCGGGCTGGACTGTTCCCACTGGGTGTAGGGTCATGACTGATTTGTATATGGCTGGGTCCATACTGGAATGGCATGGTGAGAAAAAAACAATGATTTTCAGCCCAGATCTCTGTACTGGGGTGAATGTATGACATTGTTCTGCATTCTGTCCACAATTGTTCTTTTTGCATTTGTCACCCCAAGTGGGACGGGTACGCCCAGACGTGAACACAGCGCTCTCCATGCCACTGGAGTCAAGCTATCCTGGCTGATCAGGGCTGAAAGCCTGAAATCGGTCCTAAGATGCTTGTTTCCAATCCTGGGAGGACCTGGCCTGGCAGTTTGGGCTGTTCTGTTCCCATTGGGCGCAGGGTCAAGACTGATTTTCATATTGCTCGGTCCAACCTGGAATGGCATGGTGAGCAAAACAACAATGGATTTAGACCCAGATCTCTGTCCTGGATTGAATGTATGACATTGTTCTGCATTCTGTCCATCAATTGTTCTTTTTGTATTTGTCTCCCCGAGTGGGACGGGTATGCCCAGACGTGGGTCCCATGCTCTCCATGCCACTGGAGTCACGCTATCCTGGCTGATAAGGGCTGAAAGCCTGAAACCGGTCCTAGGATGCTTGTTTCCAGTCCAGGGAGAACCTGGCCTTGCAGTTTGGGCTGGACTGTTTCCATTGGGCACAGGGTCAAGACTGATTTGCATATGGCTCGGTCTAAACTGGAATGGCATGGTGAGCAAAAGAACAATCGATTTAGGCCCAGATCTCTGTACTGGGGTTGAACGTATCACATTGTTCTGCATTCTGTCCATAAATTGTTCTTTTTTCTTTTGTCACCCCGAGTGGGACGGGTATGCCCAGAGGTGGGTCCTGTGCTCTCCAATGCACTGGAGTCAATGTATCCTGGCTGATGAGGGCTGAAAGCCTGAAACTGGACCGAGGATGCTTGTTTCCAGTCCAGGGAGGACCTCGCCTGGCAGTTCAGGCTGGACTGTTCCCATTAGGCGCAGGGTCAAGACTGATATGCATATGGCTGGGTCCATACTGGAATGGCATGGTAAGCAGAAAACGATTGATTTAGGCCCAGATCTCTGTACTGGGGTGAATGTATGACATTGTTCTGCATTCTGTCCATCAATTGTTCTTTTTGCATTTGTCACCCCGAGTGGGATGGGAATGCCCAGACGTGGGTCTCGTTCTCTTCATGCAACTGGAGTCCAGCTATCCTAGCTGTTGAGGGCTCAAAGTCTTTAACCGGATGAAGGATGCTTGTTTCCAGTTCAGGGATGACCTGGTCTGTCAGTTCGGGCTGGACTGTTCGAATTGGATGCAGGGTCAAGACTGATTTTCATATGGCTGGGTCCAAACTGGAATGGCATATTGAACAAAAAACACAATGGATTTAGGCCCAGATCTTTGTACTGTGGTGAATGTATGACATTGTTCTGCATTCTGTCCATCAATTGTTCTTTTTGCATTTGTCACCCCGAGTGGGATGGGAATGCCCAGACGTGGGTCTCGTGCTCTTCATGCAATTGGAGTCAAGCTATCCTAGCTGTTGAGGGCTCAAAGTCTTTAACCGGATGAAGGATGCTTGTTTCCAGTTCAGGGATGACCTGGTCTGTCAGTTCGGGCTGGACTGTTCGAATTGGATGCAGGGTCAAGACTGATTTTCATATGGCTGGGTCCAAACTGGAATGGCATATTGAACAAAAAAACAATGGATTTAGGCCCAGATCTTTGTACTGTGGTGAATGTATGACATTGTTCTGCATTCTGTCCATCAATTGTTCTTTTTGCATTTATCACTCCAAGTGGGACGGGTACGTCCAGACATGGGTCCCGTGCTCTCCATGCCACTGGAGTCACGCTATCCTGGCTAATGACGGCTGGAAGCCTGACACCGGTTCTATCATGCTTGTTTCCCCTCCAGGGAGGCCCTGGGCTGGCAGTTCCGGCTAGACTGTTCCCATTGGGCGGAGGCTCAAGACTTATTTCATATGGCTGGGTCCAACTGGAATGGCATGGTGAGCAAAAAAACAATGGATTTAGGTCCAGATCCCTGTACTGGGGTGAATGTATGACATTGTTCTGCATTCTGTCCATCAATTGATCTTTTGACATTTTGTCACCCTGAGTGGGACAGGTATGCCCAGACGTGGGTCCCGTGCTCTCCATGTTACTGGAATCATGCTATCCTTGCTGATGAGGGCCGAAAGCCTAAAACCGGTCCTAAGATGCTTGTTTCCAATCCAGGGAGGACCTGGCCTGGCAGTTCAGACTGGACTGTTCCCATTAGGCGCAGGGTCACGACTGATATGCATATGGCTGGGTCCATATTGGAATGGCATGGTAAGCAGAAAACGATTGATTTAGGCCCAGATCTCTGTACTGGGGTGAATATATGACATTGTTCTGCATTCTGTCCATCAATTGATCTTTTTGCATTTGTCACCCCGTGTGGGATGGTATGCCCAGACGTGGGTCTCGTGCTCTCCATGCCACTGGAGTCAAGCTATCGTAGCTGTTGAGGGCTGAAAGTCTTAAACCGGATGAAGGATGCTTGTTTCCAGTTCAGGGAGGACCTGGTCTGTCAGTTCGGGCTGGACTGTTCCCATTGGATGCAGGGTCAAGACTTATTTTCATATGGCTGGGTGCAAACTGGAATGGCATGGTGAACAAAAAAACAATTGATTTAGGCCCAGATCTTTGTACTGTGGTGAATGTGTGACATTGTTCTGCATTCTGTACATCAATTGTTCTTTTTGCATTTGTCACCCCGAGTGGTACGGGTATGCCCAGATGTGGGTCCCGTGCTCTCCATGTAACTGGAGTCATGCTATCCTTGCTGATGAGGGCTGAAAGCCTAAAACCGGTCCTAGGATGCTTGTTTCCAGTCCAGGGAGGACCTGGCCTGGCAGTTCGGACTGGACTGTTCTCATTGGGCGCAGGGTCAAGACTGATTTGCATATGGCTGGGTCCAAACGGGAACGGCATGATGAGCAAGAAAACGATGGATTTAGGCCCTTATCTCTGTACTGTGATGAATGTATGACATTGTTTTGCATTCTGTCCCTCAATTGTTCTTTTTGCATTTGTCATCCCGAGTGGTACAGGTATGCCCAGACGTGGGTCCCGTGCTCTCTATTCCACTGGAGTCAAGCTATCCTGGCTGATGAGGGCTGAAAGCCTGAAACCGATCCTAGGATGCTTGTTTCAAGTCCTGGGAGGACCTGGCCTGGCAGTTCTGGCTGTTCTGTTCCCATTGGGCGCAGGGTCAAGACTGATTTGCATATTGCTGGGTCCAACCTGTAATGGCATGGTGAACAAAACAACAATGGATTTAGCCCGAGATCTCTGTCCTGGATTGAATGTATGACATTGTTCTGCATTCTGTCCATCAATTGTTCTTTTTGCATTTGTCTCCCCGCCCGAGTGGGACTGGTATGCCCAGACGTGGGTCCCGTGCTCTCCATGCCACAGAAGTCACTCTATCCTGGCTGATGAGGGCTGAAAGCCTGAAACCGGTCCTAGGATGCTTGTTTCCAGTCCAGGAAGAACCGGGCCTGGCAGTTCGGGCTGGACTGTTCTCATTGGGCGCAGGGTCAAGTCTGATTTGCATATGGCTGGGTCCAAACTGGAATGGCATGGTGAGCAGAAAACGATTGATTTAGGCCCAGATCTCTGTACTGTGATGAATGTATGACATTGTTTTGCATTCTGTCCCTCAATTGTTCTTTTTGCATTTGTCACCCCGAGTGGTACGGGTATGCCCACACTTGGGTCCCGTGCTCTCTATTCCACAGGAGTCAACCTATCCTGGCTGATGAGGACTGAAAGCCTGAAATCGGTCCTAGGATGCTGGTTTCCAGGCCTGGGAGGACCTGGTCTGGCAGTTCGGGCTGTTCTGTTCCCATTGGGCGCAGGGTCAAGACTGATTTGCATATTGCTGGGTCCAACCAGGAATGGCATGGTGAGCAAAACAACGATGGATTTAGCCCCAGAACTCTGTCCTGGATTGAATGTATGACATTGTTCTGCATTCTGTCCATCAATTGTTCATTTTGCATTTGTCTCCACGCCCGAGTGGGACGGGTTTGCCCAGATGTGGGTCCCGTGCTCTCCATGCCACGGGAGTCACGCTATCCTGGCTGATGAGGGCTGAAAGCCTGAAACCGGTCCTAGGATGCTTGTATCCAGTCCAGGGAGAACCTGGCCTTGCCGTTCGGGCTGGACTGTTTCCATTGGACACAGGGTTAAGACTGATTTGCATATGGCTGGGTCCAACTGGAATGGCATGGTGAGCAAAAAAACAATGGATTTAGGCCCAGATCTCTGTACTGGGGTTGAACGTATCACATTGTTCTGCATTCTGTCCATAAATTGTTCATTTTGCTTTTGTCACCCCGAGTGGGACAGGTATGCCCAGAGGTGGGTCCTGTGCTCTCCAATGCACTGGAGTCAATCTATCCTGGCTGATGAGGGCTGAAAGCCTGAAACTGGACCGAGGATGTTTGTTTCTAGTCCAGGGAGGACCTGGCCTGGCAGTTCAGGCTGGACTGCTCCCATTAGGCACAGGGTCAAGAGTGATATGCATATGGCTGGGTCCATACTGGAATGGCATGGTGAGCAGAAAACGACTGATTTAGGCCCAGATCTCTCTACTTGGGTGAATGTATGACATTGTTCTGCATTCTGTCCATCAATTGTTCTTTTTGCATTTGTCAACCCGAGTGGGATGGGTATGCCCAGACGTGGGTCTCGTGCTCTCCATGCCACTGGAGTCAAGCTATCCTAGCTGTTGAGGGCTCAAAGTCTTTAACCGGATGAAGGATGCTTGTTTCCAGTTCAGGGATGACCTGGTCTGTCAGTTCGGGCTGGACTGTTCGAATTGGATGCAGGGTCAAGACTGATTTTCATATGGCTGGGTCCAAACTGGGATGGCATATTGAACAAAAAAACAATGGATTTAGGCCCAGATCTTTGTACTGTGGTGAATGTATGACATTGTTCTGCATTCTGTCCATCAATTGTTCTTTTTGCATTTATCACTCCAAGTGGGACGGGTACGTCCAGACATGGGTCCCGTGCTCTCCATGCCACTGGAGTCACGCTATCCTGGCTAATGACGGCTGGAAGCCTGACACCGGTTCTATCATGCTTGTTTCCCCTCCAGGGAGGCCCTGGGCTGGCAGTTCCGGCTAGACTGTTCCCATTGGGCGGAGGCTCAAGACTTATTTCATATGGCTGGGTCCAACTGGAATGGCATGGTGAGGGAAAAAACAATGGATTTTGGTCCAGATCTCTGTACTGGGGTGAATGTATGACATTGTTCTGCATTCTGTCCATCAATTGATCTTTTGGCATTTTGTCACCCTGAGTGGGACAGGTATGCCGAGACGTGGGTCCCGTTCTCTCCATGCCACTGAAGTCAAGCTATCCTAGCTGAAAAGGGCTGAAAGCTTGAAACCGGTCCTAGGATGCTTGTATCCTGTCCAGGGAGGACCTGGCCTTGCAGTTAAGGCTGGACTGTTCTCATTGGGTGCAGGGTCAAAACTGATTTGCATATGCCTGGGTCCAAACTGTAATGGTATGGTGAGCAAAATTCTATGGATTTAGGTCTAGATCTCTGTACTGTGGTGAATGTATCACATTTTATCGCATTCTGTCCATCAAATGTTCTTTTTGCATTTGTCACCTCGAGTGGGACGGGTATGCCCAGAGCTGGGTCCTGTGCTCTCCATGCCACTGGAGTCAAGATATCCTGGCTTATGAGGGCTGAAAGCCTGAAACTGGTCCTAGGATGCTTGTTTCCAGTCCAGGGAGTACCTGGCCTGGCAGTTCGGGCTGGACTGTTCCCACTGGGTGTAGGGTCATGACTGATTTGTATATGGCTGTGTCCATACTGGAATGGCATGGTGAGAAAAAACAATGATTTTCAGCCCAGATCTCTGTACTGGGGTGAATGTATGTTATTGTTCTGCATTCTGTCCACAATTGTTCTTTTTGCATTTGTCACCCCAAGTGGGACGGGTACGCCCAGACGTGAACACAGCGCTCTCCATGCCACTGGAGTCAAGCTATCCTGACTGATGAGGGCTGAAAGCCTGAAATCGGTCCTAAGATGCTTGTTTCCAATCCTGGGAGGACCTGGCCTGGCAGTTTGGGCTGTTCTGTTCCCATTGGGCGCAGGGTCAAGACTGATTTTCATATTACTGGGTCCAACCTGGAATGGCATGGTGAGCAAAACAACAATGGATTTAGCCCCAGATCTCTGTCCTGGATTGAATGTATGACATTGTTCTGTATTCTGTCCATCAATTGTTCTTTTTGTATGTGTCTCCCCGAGTGGGACGGGTATGCCCAGACGTGGGTCCCTTGCTCTCCATGCCACTGGAGTCACGCTATCCTGGCTGATAAGGGCTGAAAGCCTGAAACCGGTCCTAGGATGCTTGTTTCCAGTCCAGGGAGAACCGGGCCTTGCAGTTTTGGCTGGACTGTTTCCATTGGGCACAGGGTCAAGACTGATTTGCATATGGCTCGGTCCAAACTGGAATGGCATGGTGAGCAAAAAACGATTTATTTATGCCTAGATCTCTGTACTGGGGTTGAACGTATCACATTGTTCTGCATTCTGTTCATCAATTGTTCTTTTTGCTTTTGTCACCCCGAGTGGGTCGGGTATGCCCAGACGTGGGTCCCGTGCTCTCCATGCCACTGGAGTCACGCTATCCTGGCTAATGACGGCTGGAAGCCTGACACCGGTTCTATGATGCTTGTTTCCACTCCAGGGAGGCCCTGGCCTAGCAGGTCCGGCTAGACTGTTCTCATTGGGCGGAGGCTCAAGACTTATTTCACATGGCTGGGTCCAACTGGAATGGCATGGTGAGTAAAAAAAAATGGATTTAGGCCCAGATCTCTGTACTGGGGTTGAACGTATCACATTGTTCTGCATTCTGTCCATAAATTGTTCTTTTTGCTTTTGTCACCCCGAGTGGGACGGGTATGCCCAGAGGTGGGTCCTGTGCTCTCCAATGCACTGGAGTCAATGTATCCTGGCTGATGAGGGCTGAAAGCCTGAAACTGGACCGAGGATGCTTGTTTCCAGTCCAGGGAGGACCTGGCCTGGCAGTTCAGGCTGGACTGTTCCCATTAGGCGCAGGGTCAAGACTGATATGCATATGGCTGGGTCCATACTGGAATGGCATGGTGAGCAGAAAACAATTGATTTAGGCCCAGATCTCTGTACTGGGGTGAATGTATGACATTGTTCTGCATTCTGTCCATTAATTGTTCTTTTTGCATTTGTCACCCCGAGTGGGATGGGAATGCCCAGACGTGGGTCTCGTTCTCTTCATGCAACTGGAGTCCAGCTATCCTAGCTGTTGAGGGCTCAAAGTCTTTAACCGGATGAAGGATGCTTGTTTCCAGTTCAGGGATGACCTGGTCTGTCAGTTCGGGCTGGACTGTTCGAATTGGATGCAGGGTCAAGACTGATTTTCATATGGCTGGGTCCAAACCGGAAAGGCATATTGAACAAAAAAACAATGGATTTAGGCCCAGATCTTTGTACTGTGGTGAATGTATGACATTGTTCTGCATTCTGTCCATCAATTGTTCTTTTTGCATTTGTCACCCCGAGTGGGATGGGAATGCCCAGACGTGGGTCTCGTGCTCTTCATGCAACTGGAGTCAAGCTATCCTAGCTGTTGAGGGCTCAAAGTCTTTAACCGGATGAAGGATGCTTGTTTCCAGTTCAGGGATGACCTGGTCTGTCAGTTCGGGCTGGACTGTTCGAATTGGATGCAGGGTCAAGACTGATTTTCATATGGCTGGGTCCAAACTGGAATGGCATATTGAACAAAAAAACAATGGATTTAGGCCCAGATCTTTGTACTGTGGTGAATGTATGACATTGTTCTGCATTCTGTCCATCAATTGTTCTTTTTGCATTTATCACTCCAAGTGGGACGGGTACGTCCAGACATGGGTCCCGTGCTCTCCATGCCACTGGAGTCACGCTATCCTGGCTAATGATGGCTGGAAGCCTGACACCGGTTCTATCATGCTTGTTTCCCCTCCAGGGAGGCCCTGGGCTGGCAGTTCCGGCTAGACTGTTCCCATTGGGCGGAGGCTCAAGACTTATTTCATATGGCTGGGTCCAACTGGAATGGCATGGTGAGCAAAAAAACAATGGATTTAGGTCCAGATCCCTGTACTGGGGTGAATGTATGACATTGTTCTGCATTCTGTCCATCAATTGATCTTTTGGCATTTTGTCACCCTGAGTGGGACAGGTATGCCCAGACGTGGGTCCCGTGCTCTCCATGTTACTGGAATCATGCTATCCTTGCTGATGAGGGTCGAAAGCCTAAAACTGGTCCTAAGATGCTTGTTTCCAATCCAGGGAGGACCTGGCCCGGCAGTTCAGACTGGACTGTTCCCATTAGGCGCAGGGTCACGGCTGATATGCATATGGCTGGGTCCATATTGGAATGGCATGGTGAGCAGAAAACGATTGATTTAGGCCCAGATCTCTGTACTGGGGTGAATATTTGACATTGTTCTGCATTCTGTCCATCAATTGATCTTTTTGCATTTGTCACCCCGTTTGGGATGGGTATGCCCAGACGTGGGTCTCGTGCTCTCCATGCCACTGGAGTCAAGCTATCGTAGCTGTTGAGGGCTGAAAGTCCTAAACCGGATGAAGGATGCTTGTTTCCAGTTCAGGGAGGACCTGGTCTGTCAGTTCGGGCTGGACTGTTCCCATTGGATGCAGGGTCAAGACTTATTTTCATATGGCTGGGTGCAAACTGGAATGGCATGGTGAACAAAAAAACAATTGATTTAGGCCCAGATCTTTGTACTGTGGTGAATGTGTGACATTGTTCTGCATTCTGTACATCAATTGTTCTTTTTGCATTTGTCACCCCGAGTGGTACGGTTATGCCCAGATGTGGGTCCCGTGCTCTCCATGTAACTGGAGTCACGCTATCCTTGCTGATGAGGGCTGAAAGCCTAAAACCGGTCCTAGGATGCTTGTTTCCAGTCCAGGGAGGACCTGGCCTGGCAGTTCAGACTGGACTGATCTCATTGGGCGCAGGGTCAAGACTGATTTGCATATGGCTGGGTCCAAACGGGAACGGCATGATGAGCAAGAAAACGATGGATTTAGGCCCTTATCTCTGTACTGTGATGAATGTATGACATTGTTTTGCATTCTGTCCCTCAATTGTTCTTTTTGCATTTGTCATCCCGAGTGGTACAGGTATGCCCAGACGTGGGTCCCGTGCTCTCTATTCCACTGGAGTCAAGCTATCCTGGCTGATGAGAGCTGAAAGCCTGAAACCGATCCTAGGATGCTTGTTTCAAGTCCTGGGAGGACCTGGCCTGGCAGTTCTGGCTGTTCTGTTCCCATTGGGCGCAGGGTCAAGACTGATTTGCATATTGCTGGGTCCAACCTGTAATGGCATGGTGAACAAAACAACAATGGATTTAGCCCGAGATCTCTGTCCTGGATTGAATGTATGACATTGTTCTGCATTCTGTCCATCAATTGTTCTTTTTGCATTTGTCTCCCCGCCCGAGTGGGACTGGTATGCCCAGACGTAGGTCCCATGCTCTCCATGCCACAGAAGTCACTCTATCCTGGCTGATGAGGGCTGAAAGCCTGAAACCGGTCCTAGGATGCTTGTTTCCAGTCCAGGGAGAACCGGGCCTGGCAGTTCGGGCTGGACTGTTCTCATTGGGCGCAGGGTCAAGACTGATTTGCATATGGCTGGGTCCAAACTGGAATGGCATGGTGAGCAGAAAACGATTGATTTAGGCCCAGATCTCTGTACTGTGATGAATGTATGACATTGTTTTGCATTCTGTCCCTCAATTGTTCTTTTTGCATTTGTCACCCCGAGTGGTACGGGTATGCCCACACTTGGGTCCCGTGCTCTCTATTCCACAGGAGTCAACCTCTCATGGCTGATGAGGACTGAAAGCCTGAAATCGGTCCTAGGATGCTGGTTTCCAGGCCTGGGAGGACCTGGTCTGGCAGTTCGGGCTGTTCTGTTCCCATTGGGCGCAGGGTCAAGACTGATTTGCATATTGCTGGGTCCAACCAGGAATGGCATGGTGAGCAAAACAACGATGGATTTAGCCCCAGGACTCTGTCCTGGATTGAATGTATGACATTGTTCTGCATTCTGTCCATCAATTGTTCATTTTGCATTTGTCTCCACGCCCGAGTGGGACGGGTTTGCCCAGATGTGGGTCCCGTGCTCTCCATGCCACGGGAGTCACGCTATCCTGGCTGATGAGGGCTGAAAGCCTGAAACCGGTCCTAGGATGCTTGTATCCAGTCCAGGGAGAACCTGGCCTTGCCGTTCGGGCTGGACTGTTTCCATTGGACACAGGGTTAAGACTGATTTGCATATGGCTGGGTCCAACTGGAATGGCATGTGAGCAAAAAAACAATGGATTTAGGCCCACATCTCTGTACTGGGGTTGAACGTATCACATTCTGTCCATAAATTGTTCTTTTTGCTTTTGTCACCCCGAGTGGGACAGGTATGCCCAGAGGTGGGTCCTGTGCTCTCCAATGCACTGGAGTCAATCTATCCTGGCTGATGAGGGCTGAAAGCCTGAAACTGGACCGAGGATGTTTGTTTCTAGTCCAGGGAGGACCTGGCCTGGCAGTTCAGGCTGGACTGCTCCCATTAGGCACAGGGTCAAGAGTGATATGCATATGGCTGGGTCCATACTGGAATGGCATGGTGAGCAGAAAACGACTGATTTAGGCCCAGATCTCTGTACTTGGGTGAATGTATGACATTGTTCTGCATTCTGTCCATCAATTGTTCTTTTTGCATTTGTCAACCCGAGTGGGATGGGTATGCCCAGACGTGGGTCTTGTGCTCTCCATGCCACTGGAGTCAAGCTATCCTAGCTGTTGAGGGCTGAAAGTCTTTAACCGGATGAAGGATGCTTGTTTCCAGTTCAGGGATAACCTGGTCTGTCAGTTTGGGCTGGACTGTTCCCATTGGATGCAGGGTCAAGACCGATTGTCATATGGCTGGGTCCAAACTGGGATGGCATGGTGAACAAAAAAACAATGGATTTAGGCCCAGATATTTGTACTGTGGTGAATGTATGACATTGTTCTGCATTCTGTCCATCAATTGTTCTTTTTGCATTTGTCACCCCGAGTGGGATGGGAATGCCCAGACGTGGGTCTCGTGCTCTTCATGCAACTGGAGTCAAGCTATCCTAGCTGTTGAGGGCTCAAAGTCTTTAACCGGATGAAGGATGCTTGTTTCCAGTTCAGGGATGACCTGGTCTGTCAGTTCGGGCAGGACTGTTCCCATTGGATGCAGGGTCAAGACTGATTTTCATATGGCTGGGTCCAAACTGGAATGGCATATTGAACAAAAAAACAATGGATTTAGGTCCAGATCTTTGTACTGTGGTGAATGTATGACATTGTTCTGCATTCTGTCCATCAATTGTTCTTTTTGCATTTATCACTCCGAGTTGGACCGGAACGTCCAGACATGGGTCCCGTGCTCTCCATGCCACTGGAGTCACGCTATCCTGGCTAATGACGGCTGGAAGCCTGACACCGGTTCTATCATGCTTGTTTCCCCTCCAGGGAGGCCCTGGGCTGGCAGTTCCGGCTAGACTGTTCCCATTGGGCGGAGGCTCAAGACTTATTTCATATGGCTGGGTCCAACTGGAATGGCATGGTGAGCAAAAAAACAATGGATTTAGGTCCGGATCTCTGTACTGGGGTGAATGTATGACATTGTTCTGCATTCTGTCCATCAATTGATCTTTTGGCATTTGTCACCGTGAGTGGCACAGGTATGCCCAGACGTGGGTCCCGTGCTCTCCATGTTACTGGAGTCATGCTATCCTTGCTGATGAGGGCCGAAAGCCTAAAACCGGTACTAGGATGCTTGTTTCCAATCCAGGGAGGATCTGACCTGGCAGTTCAGGCTGGACTGTTCCCATTAGGCGCAGGGTCACGACTGATATGCATATGGCTGGGTCCATATTGGAATGGCATGGTGAGCAGAAAACGATTGATTTAGGCCCAGATCTCTGTACTGGGGTGAATATATGACATTGTTCTGCATTCTGTCCATCAATTGATCTTTTTGCATTTGTCACCCCGAGTGGGATGTATATGCCCAGACGTGGGTCTCGTGCTCTCCATGCCACTTGAGTCAAGCTATCGTGGCTGTTGAGGGCTGAAAGTCTTTAACCGGATGAAGGATGCTTGTTTCCAGTTCAGGGAGGACCTGGTCTGTCAGTTCGGGCTGGACTGTTCTCATTGGATGCAGGGTCAAGACTGATTTTCATATGGCTGGGTCCAAACGGGAACGGCATGATGAGCAAAAAAACGATGGATTTAGGCCCAGATCTCTGTACTGTGATGAATGTATGACATTGTTTTGCATTCTGTCCCTCAATTGTTCTTTTTGCATTTGTCATCCCGAGTGGTACGGGTATGCCCAGACGTGGGTCCCGTGCTCTCTATTCCACTGGAATCAAGCTATCCTGGCTGATGAGGGCTGAAAGCCTGAAATCGATCCTAGGATGCTTGTTTCCAGTCCTGGGAGGACC
The DNA here is from genome assembly GCF_964204655.1 of Triturus cristatus. Lineage (NCBI taxonomy): Eukaryota > Metazoa > Chordata > Amphibia > Caudata > Salamandridae > Triturus > Triturus cristatus. The sequence goes on from NC_140582.1 coordinate 618,703,016, forward strand.
TGGCCTGGCAGTTCTGGCTGTTCTGTTCCCATTGGGCGCAGGGTCAAGACTGATTTGCATATTGCTGGGTCCAACCTGTAATGGCATGGTGAACAAAACAACAATGGATTTAGCCCGAGATCTCTGTCCTGGATTGAATGTATGACATTGTTCTGCATTCTGTCCATCAATTGTTCTTTTTGCATTTGTCTCCCCGCCCGAGTGGGACTGGTATGCCCAGACGTGGGTCCCGTGCTCTCCATGCCACGGAAGTCACTCTATCCTGGCTGATGAGGGCTGAAAGCCTGAAACCGGTCCTAGGATGCTTGTTTCCAGTCCAGGGAGAACCTGGCCTGGCAGTTCGGGCTGGACTGTTCTCATTGGGCGCAGGGTCAAGACTGATTTGCATATGGCTGGGTCCAAACTGGAATGGCATGGTGAGCAGAAAACGATTGATTTAGGCCCAGATCTCTGTACTGTGATGAATGTATGACATTGTTTTGCATTCTGTCCCTCAATTGTTCTTTTTGCATTTGTCACCCCGAGTGGTACGGGTATGCCCAGACTTGGGTCCCGTGCTCTCTATTCCACAGGAGTCAAGCTATCCTGGCTGATGAGGACTGAAAGCCTGAAATCGGTCCTAGGATGCTGGTTTCAAGGCCCGGGAGGACCTGGTCTGGCAGTTCGGGCTGTTCTGTTCCCATTGGGCGCAGGGTCAAGACTGATTTGCATATTGCTGGGTCCAACCAGGAATGGCATGGTGAGCAAAACAACAATGGATTTAGCCCCAGGTCTCTGTCCTGGATTGAATGTATGACATTGTTCTGCATTCTGTCCATCAATTGTTCTTTTTGCATTTGTCTCCCCGCCCGAGTGGGACGGGTTTGCCCAAATGTGGGTCCTGTGCTCTCCATGACACGGGAGTCACGCTATCCTGGCTGATGAGGGCTGAAAGCCTGAAACCGGTCCTAGGATGCTTGTATCGAGTCCAGGGAGAACCTGGCCTTGCCGTTCGGGCTGGACTGTTTCCATTGGGAACAGGGTCAAGACTGATTTGCATATGGCTCGGTCCAAACTGGAATGGCATGGTGAGCAAAAAACGATCTATTTAGACCCAGATCTCTGTACTGGGGTTGAATGTATCACATTGCTCTGCATTCTGTTCATCAATTGTTCTTTTTGCTTTTGTCACCCCGAGTGGGTCGGGTATGCCCAGACGTGGGTCCCGTGCTCTCCATGCCACTGGAGTCACGCTATCCTGGCTAATGACGGCTGGAAGCCTGACACCGGTTCTATGATGCTTGTTTCCACTCCAGGGAGGCCCTGGCCTGGCAGTTACGGCTAGACTGTTCCCATTGGGCGGAGGCTCAATACTTATTGCATATGGCTGGGTCCAACTGGAATGGCATGGTGAGCAAAAAACAATGGATTTAGGCCCAGATCTCTGTACTGGGGTTGAACGTATCACATTGTTCTGCATTCTTTCCATAAATTGTTCTTTTTGCTTTTGTCACCCCGAGTGGGACAGGTATGCCCAGAGGTGGGTTCTGTGCTCTCCAATGCACTGGAGTCAATCTATCCTGGCTGATGAGGGCTGAAAGCCTGAATCTGGACCGAGGATATTTGTTTCCAGTCCAGGGAGGACCTGGCCTGGCAGTTCAGGCTGGACTGCTCCCATTAGGCGCAGGGTCAAGAGTGATATGCATATGGCTGGGTTCATACTGGAATGGCGAGCAGAAAACGATTGATTTAGGCCCAGATCTCTGTACTCGGGTGAATGTATGACATTGTTCTGCATTCTGTCCATCAATTGTTCTTTTTGTATTTGTCAACCTGAGTGGGATGGGTATGCCCAGACGTGGGTCTCGTGCTCTCCATGCCACTGGAGTCAAGCTATCCTAGCTGTTGAGGGCTGAAAGTCTTTAACCGGATGAAGGATGCTTGTTTCAAGTTCAGGGATAACCTGGTCTGTCAGTTCGGGCTGGACTGTTCCCATTGGATGCAGGGTCAAGACCGATTGTCATATGGCTGGGTCCAAACTGGGATGGCATGGTGAACAAAAAAACAATGGATTTAGGCCCAGATATTTGTACTGTGGTGAATGTATGACATTGTTCTGCATTCTGTCCATCAATTGTTCTTTTTGCATTAGTCACCCCGAGTGGTACGGGTATGCCCAGACGTGGGTCCGGTGCTCTCTATTCCACTGGAGTCAAGCTATCCAGGCAGATGAGGGCTGAAAGCCTGAAACCGATCCTAGGATGCTAGTTTCCAGTCCAGGGAGGACCTGGCCTGGCAGTTCGGGCTGGACTGTTCCCATTGGGCGCAGGGTCAAGACTGATTTGCTTATGGCTGGGTCCAAAATGGAATGGCATGGTGAGCAAAAAATACTATGGATTTAGCCCCAGATCTCTGTACTGGGGTGAATGTATGACATTGGTCTGCATTCGGTCCATCAACTGATCTTTTGGCATTTGTCACCCTGAGTGGGACGGGTATGCCCAGACGTAGGTCCCGTGCTCTCCATGTCACTGGAGTCCTGCTATCCTTGCTGATGAGTGCTGAAAGCCTAAAACCGGTCCTGGGATGCTTGTTTCAAGTCCAGGGAGGACCTGGCCTGGCAGTAAGGGCTGGACTGTTCTCATTGGGCGCAGGGTCAAGACTGATTTGCATATGGCTGGGTCCAATCTGGAATGGCATGATGAGCAAGAAAACGATGGATTTAGGCCCAGATCTCCGTACTGTGATGAATGTATGACATTGTTTTGCATTCTGTCCCTCAATTGTCCTTTTTGTATTGGTCACCCCGAGTGGTACGGGTATGCCCAGACGTGGGTCCCGTGCACTGGAGTCAAGCTATTCTGGCTGATGAGGGCTGAAAGCCTGAAATCGGTCCTAGGATGCTTGTTTCCAGTCCTGGGAGGACCTGGCCTGGCAGTTATGGCTGTTCTGTTCCCATTGGGCGCTGGGTCAAGACTGATTTGCATATTGCTGGGTCCAACCTGGAATGGTATGGTGAGCAAAATAAAGATGGATTTAGCCCCAGAACTCTGTCCTGGATTGAATGTATGACATTGTTCTGCATTCTGTCCATCAATTGTTCTTTTTGCATTTGTCTCCCTGAGTGGGACGGGTATGGCCAGACGTGGGTCCCGTGCTCTCGATGCCACGGGAGTCACGCTATCCTGGCTGATAAGGGGTTGAAAGCCTGAAACCGGTCCTAGGATGCTTGTTTCCAGTCCAGGGAGAACCTGGCCTTGCCATTCGGTCTGGACTGTTTCCATTGTGCACAGGGTCAAGACTGATTTGAATATGGCTCGGTCCAAACTGGAATGGCATGTTGAGCAAAAAACAATTTATTTAGGCCCAGATCTCTGTACTGGGGTTGAACGTATGACAATGTTCTGCATTCTGATCATTAATTGTTCTTTTTGCATTTATCAACCCGAGTGGGATGGGTATGCCCAGACGTGGGTCTCGTGCTCTCCGTGCCACTGGAGTCAAGCTATCCTAGCTGTTGAGGGCTGAAAGTCTTTAACCGGATGAAGGATGCTTGTTTCCAGTTCAGGAATAACCTGGTCTGTCAGTTCGGGCTGGACTGTTCCCATTGGATGCAGGGTCAAGACCAATTGTCATATGGCTGGGTCCAAACTGGGATGGCATGGTGAACAAAAAAACAATGGATTTAGGCCCAGATATTTGTACTGTGGTGACTGTATGACATTGTTCTGCATTCTGTCCATCAATTGTTCTTTTTGCATTTGTCACCCCGAGTGGTACGGGAATGCCCAGACATGGGTCCGGTGCTCTCTATTCCACTGGAGTCAAGCTGTCCTGGCTGATGAGGGCTGAAAGCCTGAAACCGATCCTAGGATGCTAGTTTCCAGTCCAGGGAGGACCTGGCCTGGCAGTTTGGGCTGGACTGTTGCCATTGGGCGCAGGGTCAAGACTGATTTGCTTATGGCTGGGTCCAAAATGGAATGGCATGGTGAGCAAAAAATATGATGGATTTAGCCCCAGATCTCTGTACTGGGGTGAATGTATGACATTGTTCTGCATTCGGTCCATCAACTGATCTTTTAGCATTTGTCACCCTGAGTGGGATGGGTATGCCCAGACGTGGGTCTCGTGCTCTCCATGCCACTGGAGTCAAGCTATCCTAGCTGTTGAGGGCTGAAAGTCTTTAACCGGATGAAGGATGCTTGTTTACAGTTCAGGGATAACCTGGTCTGTCAGTTCGGGCTGGACTGTTCCCATTGGATGCAGGGTCAAGACCGATTTTCATATGGCTGGGTCCAAACTGGGATGGCATGGTGAACAAAAAAACTATGGATTTAGGCCCAGATCTTTGTACTGTAGTGAATGTATGACATTGTTCTGCATTCTGTCCATCAATTGTTCTTTTTGCATTTGTCACCCCAAGTGGTACGGGTATGCCTAAACGTGGGTCTGGTGCTCTCTATTCCACTGGAGTCAAGCTATCCTGGCTGATGAGGGCTGAAAGCCTGAAACCGATCCTAGGATGCTAGTTTCCTGTCCAGGGAGGACCTGGCCTGGCAGTTCGGGCTGGATTGTTCCCATTGGACGCAGGGTCAAGACTGATTTGCATATGGCTGTGTCCAAAATGGAATGGCATGGTGAGCAAAAAATACGATGGATTTAGCCCCAGATCTCTGTACTGGGGTGAATGTATGACATTGTTCTGCATTCTGTCCATCAACTCATCTTTTGGCATTTGTCATCCTGAGTGGGATGGGTATGCCCAGACGTGGGTCCCGTGCTCTCCATGTCACTGGAGTCATGCTATCCTTGCTGATGAGGGCTGAAAGCCTAAAACCGGTCCTAGGTTGCTTGTTTCCAGTCCAGGGAGGACCCGGCCTGGCAGTACGGGCTGGACTGTTCTCATTGGGCTCAGGGTCAAGACTTATTTGCATATGGCTGGGTCCAATCTGGAATGGCATGATGAGCAAGAAAACGATGGATTTAGGCCCAGATCTCCGTACTGTGATGAATGTATGACATTGTTTTGCATTCTGTCCCTCAATTGTTCTTTTTGCATTTGTCACCCCGAGTGTTACGGGTATGCCCAGACGTGGGTCCCGTGCTCTGTAATCCACTGGAGTCAAGCTATCCTGGCTGATGAGGGCTGAAAGCCTGAAATCGGTCCTAGGATGCTTGTTTCTAGTCCAGGGAGGACCCGGCCTGGCAGTTCGGGCTGGACTGTTCTCATTGGGTGAAGGGTCAAAACTGATTTGCATATGGCTGGGTCCAATCTGGAATGGCATTATGAGCAAGAAAACGATGGATTTAGGCCCAGATCTCTGTACTATGATAAATGTATGAAATGGTTTTGCATTCTGTCCCTCAATTGTTCTTTTTGCATTTGTCACCCCGAGTGGTACGGGTATGCCCAGACTTGGGTCCCGTGCTCTGTACTCCACTGGAGTCAAGCTATCCTGGGTGATGAGGGCTGAAAGCCTGAAATCGGTCCTAGGGTGCTTGTTTCCAGTCCTGGGAGGACCTGGCCTGGCAGTTAGGGCTGTTCTGTTCCCATTGGGCGCAGGGTCAAGACTGATTTGCTTATGGCTGGGTCCAAAATGGAATGGCATGGTGAGCAAAAAATACGATGGATTTAGCCCCAGATCTCTGTACTGGGGTGAATGTATGACATTGTTCTGCATTCGGTCCACCAACTGATCTTTTGGCATTTGTCACCCTGAGTGGGACGGGTATGCCCAGACGTAGGTGCCGTGCTCTCCATGTCACTGGAGTCATGCTATCCTTGCTGATGAGTGCTGAAAGCCTAAAACCGGTCCTAGGATGCTTGTTTCAAGTCCAGGGAGGACCTGGCCTGGCAGTACGGGCTGGACTGTTCTCATTGGGCGCAGGGTCAAGACTGATTTGCATATGGCTGGGTCCAATCTGGAATGGCATGATGAGCAAGAAAACGATGGATTTAGGCCCAGATCTCTGTACTGTGATGAATGTATGACATTGTTTTGCATTCTGTCCCTCAATTGTTCTTTTTGCATTTGTCACCCCGAGTGGTACGGGTATGCCCAGACGTGGGTCCCGTGCTCTGTACTCCACTGGAGTCAAGCTAACCTGGCTGATGAGGGCTGAAAGCCTGAAATCGGTCCTAGGATGCTTGTTTCCAGTTCCTGGGAGGACCTGGCCTGGCAGTTATGGCTGTTCTGTTCCCATTGGGCGCTGGGTCAAGACTGATTTGCATATTGCTGGGTCCAACCTGGAATGGTATGGTGAGCAAAACAACGATGGATTTAGCCCCAGATCTCTGTCCTGGATTGAATGTATGACATTGTTCTGCATTCTGTCCATCAATTGTTCTTTTTGCATTTGTCCCCCCCAAGTGGGACGGGTATGGCAAGAGGTGGGTCCCGAGCTCTCCATGCCACTGGAGTCAAGCTATCCTGGCTGTTGAGGGCTCAAAGCCTGGAACCGGATCAAGGATGCTTGTTTCCAGTTCAGGGAGGACCTGGCCTGTCAGTTCGGGCTGTACTCTTCCCATTGGGCCCAGGGTCAAGAGTGATTTGCATATGGCTGGGTCCATACTGGAAATGCATGGTGAACAAAAAAACAATGGATTTAGGGCCATATCTCTGTACTGGGGTTGAACGTATCACATTGTTCTGCATTCTGTTCATCAATTGTTCTTTTTGCATTTATCACTCCGAGTGGGACGGGTACGCCCAGACGTTGGTCCCGTGCTCTCCATGCCACTGGAGTAACGCTATCCTGGCTAATGATGGCTGGAAGCCTGACACCGGTTCTATGATGCTTGTTTCCACTCCAGGGAGGCCCTGGCCTGGCAGTTCCGGCTAGACTGTTCCCATTGTGAGGAAGCTCAAGACTTATTGCATATGGCTGGGTCCAACTGGAATGGCATGGTGAGCAAAATAATGATGGATTTAGGCATAGATCTCTGTACTGGGATGAATGTATGACATTGTTCTGCATTCTGTACATCAATTGCTCTTTTTGCTTTTGTCACCCCGAGTGGGACGGGTATGCCTAGAGGTGTGTCCTGTGCTCTCCGAAGCACTGGAGTCAATCTATCCTGGCTGATGAGGGCTGAAAGCCTGAATCTGGACCGAGGATGTTTGTTTCCAGTCCAGGGAGGACCTGGCCTGGCAGTTCAGGCTGGACTGCTCCCATTAGGCGCAGGGTCAAGAGTGATATGCATATGGCTGGGTCCATACTGGAATGGCATGGTGAGCAGAAAACGATTGATTTAGGCCCAGATCTCTGTACTCGGGTGAATGTATGACATTATTCTGCATTCTGTCCATCAATTGTTCTTTTTGCATTTGTCAACCCGAGTGGGATGGGTATGCCCAGACGTGGGTCTCGTGCTCTCCATGCCACTGGAGTCAAGCTATCCTAGCTGTTGAGGGCTGAAAGTCTTTAACCGGATGAAGGATGCTTGTTTCCAGTTCAGGGATAACCTGGTCTGTCAGTTCGGGCTGGACTGTTCCCATTGGATGCAGGGTCAAGACCAATTGTCATATGGCTGGGTCCAAACTGGGATGGCATGGTGAACAAAAAAACAATGGATTTATGCCCAGATATTTGTACTGTGGTGACTGTATGACATTGTTCTGCATTCTGTCCATCAATTGTTCTTTTTGCATTTGTCACCCCGAGTGTTACGGGTATGCCCAGACGTGGGTCCGGTGCTCTCTATTCCACTGGAGTCAAGCTATCCTGGCTGATGAGGGCTGAAAGCCTGAAACCGATCCTAGGATGCTAGTTTCTAGTCCAGGGAGGACCTGGCCTGGCAGTTCGGGCTGGACTGTTCCCATTGGGCGCAGGGTCAAGACTGATTTGCCACTGGCTCCCGGTCAACAAGAGAATCACCTTCCGGCTCCTCACCCACGCACAAAGCCCTACACATCCAAGGCCCAGGATACCTCAAGAGTCGCCTCAACTTCTATGCCCCCAAACGCCAGCTTCGATCGACCGGCCATGCCCTCGCCGCCGTCCCCCGCATCCGAAGAGCCACCACAGGGGGACGGTCCTTCTCCTTCCTCGCCGCCAAGACATGGAACTCCCTCCCGACCCACCTCCGCCTGACACAGGACCACCTCGCCTTCAGGAAGCAACTCAAGACCTGGCTGTTCGAGCAGTAGCGGACCCCCCTCCCCCAGCGCCTTGAGACCCTCTGGGTGAGTAGCGCGCTATATAAATGCTTTGATTGATTGATTGATTGATTGATTATGGCTGGGTCCAAAATGGAATGGCATGGTGAGCAAAAAATACGATGGATTTAGCCCCAGATCTCTGTACTGGGGTGAATGTATGACATTGTACTGCATTCGGTCCATCAACTGATCTTTTGGCATTTGTCACCCTGAGTGAGATGGGTATGCCCAGACGTGGGTCTCGTGCTCTCCATGCCACTGGAGTCAAGCTATCCTAGCTGTTGAGGGCTGAAAGACTTTAACCGGATGAAGGATGCTTGTTTCCAGTTCAGGGATAACCTGGTCTGTCAGTTCGGGCTGGACTGTTCCCATTGGATGCAGGGTCAAGACCAATTGTCATATGGCTGGGTCCAAACTGGGAAGGCATGGTGAACAAAAAAACAATGGATTTAGCCCCAGATCTCTGTACTGGGGTGAATGTATGACATTTTTCTGCATTCTGTCCATCAACTCATCTTTTGGCATTTGTCACCCTGAGTGGAATGGGTATGCCCAGACGTGGGTCCCGTGCTCTCCATGTCACTGGAGTCATGCTATCCTTGCTGATGAGGGCTGAAAGCCTAAAACCGGTCCTAGGTTGCTTGTTTCCAGTCCAGGGAGGACCCGGCCTGGCAGTTCGGGCTGGACTGTTCTCATTGGGCGCAGGGTCAAAACTGATTTGCATATGGCTGGGTCCAATCTGGAATGGCATTATGAGCAAGAAAACGATGGATTTAGGCCCAGATCTCTGTACTGTGATAAATGTATGACATGGTTTTGCATTCTGTCCCTCAATTGTTCTTTTTGCATTTGTCACCCCGAGTGGTACGGGTATGCCCAGACGTGGGTCCCGTGCTCTGTACTCCACTGGAGTGAAGCTATCCTGGCTGATGAGGGCTGAAAGACTGAAATCGGTCCTAAGGTGCTTGTTTCCAGTCCTGGGAGGACCTGTCCTGGCAGTTAGGGCTGTTCTGTTCACATTGGGCGCAGGGTGAAGACTGATTTGCATATTGTTGGGTCCAACCTGGAATGGTATGGTGAGCAAAACAACGATGGATTTAGCCCCAGATCTCTGTCCTGGATTGAATGTATGACATTGTTCTGCATTCTGTCCATCAATTGTTCTTTTTGCATTTGTCTCCCTGAGTGGGACGGGCATGGCCAGACGTGGGTCCCATGCTCTCCATGCCACGGGAGTCACGCTATCTTGGCTGATGAGGGTTGAAAGCCTGAAACTGGTCCTAGGATGCTTGTTTCCAGTCCAGGGAGAACCTGGCCTTGCCGTTCGGGCTGGACTGTTTACATTGGGCACAGGATCAAGACTGATTTGCATATGGCTCGGTCCAAACTGGAATGGCATGGTGACAAAAAAATGATTTATTTAGGCCCAGATCTCTGTACTGGGGTTGAACGTATCACATTGTTCTGCATTCTGTTCATCAATTGTTCTTTTTGCATTTATCACTCCGAGTGGGACGGGGACGCCCAGACGTTGGTCCCGTGCTCTCCATGCCACTGGAGTAACGCTATCCTGGCTAATGACGGCTGGAAGCCTGACACCGGTTCTATGATGCTTGTTTCCACTCCAGGGAGGCCCTGGCCTGGCAGTTCCGGCTAGACTGTTCCCATTGTGCGGAAGCTCAAGACTCATTTCATATGGCTGGGTCCAACTGGAATGGCATGGTGAGCAAAATACCAATGTATTTAGGCATAGATCTCTGTACTGGGATGAATGTATGACATTGTTCTGAATTCTGTACATCAATTGCTCTTTTTGCTTTTGTCACCTCGAGTGGGACAGAGGTGGGTCTTGTGCTCTCCAATGCACTGGAATCAATCTATCCTGGCTGATGAGGGCTGAAAGCCTGAAACTGGACCGAGGATGTTTGTTTCCAGTCCAGGGAGGACCTGGCCTGGCAGTTCAGGCTGGACTGCTCCCAATAGGCGCAGGGTCAAGAGTGATATGCATATGGCTGGGTCCATACTGGAATGGCATGGTGAGCAGAAAACGATTGATTTAGGCCCAGATCTCTGTACTCGGGTGAATGTATGACATTGTTCTGCATTCTGTCCATCAATTGTTCTTTTTGCATTTGTCAACCCGAGTGGGATGGGTATGCCCAGACGTGGGTCTCGTGCTCTCCATGCCACTGGAGTCAAGCTATCCTAGCTGTTGAGGGCTGAAAGTCTTTAACCGGATGAAGGATGCTTGTTTCCAGTTCAGGGATAACCAGTGGTCTGTCAGTTTGGGCTGGACTGTTCCCATTGGATGCAGGGTCAAGACCAATTGTCATATGGCTGGGTCCAAACTGGGATGGCATGGTGAACAAAAAAACAATTGATTTAGGCCCAGATTTTTGTACTGTGGTGAATGTATGACATTGTTCTGCATTCTGTTCATCAATTGTTCTTTTTGCATTTGTCACCCCGAGTGGTACGGGTATACCCAGACGTGGGTCCGGTGCTCTCTATTCCACTGGAGTCAAGCTATCCTGGCTGATGAGGGCTGAAAGCCTGAAACCGATCCTAGGATGCTAGTTTCCAGTCCAGGGAGGACCTGGCCCGGCAGTTTGTGCTGGACTGTTCCCCTTGGGCGCAGGGTCAAGACTGATTTGCTTATGGCTGTGTCCAAAATGGAATGGCATGGTGAGCAAAAAATATGATGGATTTAGCCCCAGATCTCTGTACTGGGGTGAATGTATGACATTGTTCTGCATTCGGTCCATCAACTGATCTTTTGGCATTTGTCACCCTGAGTGGGACGGGTATGCCCAGACGTGGTTCCCGTGCTCTCCATGTCACTGGAGTCATGCTATCCTTGCTGATGAGGGCTGAAAGCCTAAAACCGGTCCTAGGATGCTTGTTTCCAGTCCAGGGAGGACCTGGCCTAGCAGTTCGGGCTGGGCTGTTCTCATTGGGTGCAGGGTCAAGACTGATTTGCATATGGCTGGGTCCAATCTGGAATGGCATGATGAGCAAGAAAACGATGGATTTAGGCCCAGATCTCTGTACTGTGATGAATGTATGACATTGTTTTGCATTCTGTCCCTCAATTGTTCTTTTTGCATTTGTCACCCCGAGTGGTACGGGTATGCCCAGACGTGGGTCCCGTGCTCTGTACTCCACTGGAGTCAAGCTATCCTGGCTGATGAGGGCTGAAAGCCTGAAATCGGTCCTAGGATGCTTGTTTCCAGTCCTGGGAGGACCTGGCCTGGCAGTTATGGCTGTTCTGTTCCCATTGGGCGCAGGGTCAAGACTGATTTGCATATTGCTGGGTCCAACCTGGAATGGTATGGTGAGCAAAATAAAGATGGATTTAGCCCCAGAACTCTGTCCTGGATTGAATGTATGACATTGTTCTGCATTGTGTCCATCAATTGTTCTTTTTGCATTTGTCTCCCTGAGTGGGATGGGTATGGCCAGACGTGGGTCCCGTGCTCTCCATGCCACGGGAGGCACGCTATCCTGGCTGATGAGGGTTGAAAGCCTTAAACCGGTCCTAGAATGCTTGTTTCCAGTCCAGGGAGAACCTGGCCTTGCCATTCAGGCTGGACTATTTCCATTGGGCACAGGGTCAAGACTGATTTGCATATGGCTCGGTCCAAACTGGAATGGCATGGTGAGCAAAAAACAATTTATTTAGGCCCAGATCTCTGTACTGGGGTTGAACGTATCACATTGTTCTGCATTCTGTTCATCAATTGTTCTTTTTGCATGTATCACTCCGAGTGGGACGGGTACGCCCAGACGTTGGTCCCGTGCTCTCCATGCCACTGGAGTAACGCTATCCTGGCTAATGACGGCTGGAAGCCTGACACCGGTTCTATGATGCTTGTTTCCACTCCAGGGAGGCCCTTGTCTGGAAGTTCCGGCTAGACTGTTCCCCTTGTGCGGAAGCTCAAGACTTATTTCATATGGCTGGGTCCAACTGGAATGGCATGGTGAGCAAAATAACGATGGATTTAGGCCTAGATCTCTGTACTGGGATGAATGTATGACATTGTTCTGCATTCTGTACATCAATTGTTCTTTTTGCATTTCTCACCCCAAGTGGTACGGGTATGCCCAGATATTGGTCCCGTGCTCTCTCCATGCCACTGGAGTCAAGCTATCCTGGCTGATGAGGGCTGAGAGCCTGAAACTGGTCCTAGGATGCTTGTTTCCAGTCCAGGGGGGACCTGGCCTGGCAGTTCGGCTGGACAGTTCCCATAGGGCGCAGGGTCAAGACTGATTTGCATATGGCTGGGTCCAAATGGAATGTCATGGTGAGCAAAAAAACGATGGATTTAGGCCTAGATCTCTATACTGGGATGAATGTATGACATTGTTCTGCATTCTGTACATCAATTGTTCTTTTTGCATTTGTCACCCCGAGTGGTACGTGTATGCCCAGATGTGGGTCCCGTGCTCTCCATTCCACCGGAGTCAACATATCCTGGGTGATGAGGGCTATGAGACTGAAACTGGTCCTAGGATGCTTGTTTCCAGTCCAGGGGGGACCTGGCCTGGCAGTTCGGACTGGACTGTTCCCATTGGGCGTAGGGTCAAGACTGATTTGCATATGGCTGGGTATAAATTGGAATGGCATGGTGAGCAAGAAAAGATGGATTTAGACCAAGATATCTGTACTAGGGTGAATGTATGACATTGTTCTGAAATCTGTCCATCAATTGTCCTTTTTGCATTTGTCACACCGAGTGGTACGGGTATGCCCAGATGTGGATCCTATGCTCTCCATGCCACTGGAGCCAAGCTATTGTTGCTGATGAGGGCTGAGAGCCTAAAACTGGTCCTAGGATGCTTGTTTCCAGCCCAGGGGGGACCTGGCCTGGCAGTTCTGGCTGGACTGTTCCCATGGGGCGCAGGGTCAAGACTGATTTGCATATGGCTGGATATAAACTGGAATGGCATGGAGAGCAAAAAAAGATGGATTTAGGCCGAGATATCTTTACTGGGGTGAATGTATGACATTGTTCTGCATTCCGTCCATTAATTGTTCTTTTTACATTTGTCCCCCCCAAGTGGGACGGGTATGGCAAGAGGTGGGTCCCGAGCTCTCCATGCCACTGGAGTCAAGCTATCCTGGCTGTTGAGGGCTCAAAGCCTGGAACCGGATCAAGGATGCTTGTTTCCAGTTCAGGGAGGACCTGGCCTGTCAGTTCGGGCTGTACTGTTCCCATTGGGCCCAGGGTCAAGAGTGATTTGCATATGGCTGGGTCCATACTGGAAATGCATGGTGAACAAAAAAACAATGGATTTAGGGCCAGATCTTTGTACTGGTGTGAATGAATGATATTGTTCTGCATTCTGTCCATCAACTCATCTTTTGGCATTTGTCATCCTGAGTGGGATGGGTATGCCCAGACGTGGGTCCAGTGCTCTCCATGTCACTGGAGTCATGCTATCCTTGCTGATGAGGGCTGAAAGCCTAAAACCGGTCCTAGGTTGCTTGTTTCCAGTCCAGGGAGGACCCTGCCTTGCAGTTTGGGCTGGACTGTTCTAATTGGGTGCAGGGTCAAAACTGATTTGCATATGGCTGGGTCCAATCTGGAATGGCATTATGAGCAAGAAAACGATGGATTTAGGCCCAGATCTCTGTACTATGATAAATATATGACATGGTTTTGCATTCTGTCCCTCAATTGTTCTTTTTGCATTTGTCACCCCGAGTGGTACGGGTATGCTCAGACGTGGGTCCCGTGCTCTATACTCCACTGGAGTCAAGCTAACCTGGCTGATGAGGGCTGAAAGCCTGAAATCGGTCCTAGGGTGCTTGTTTCCAGTCCTGGGAGGACCTGGCCTGGCAGTTAGGGCTGTTCTGTTCCAATTGGGCGCAGGGTCAAGACTGATTTGCTTATGGCTGGGTCCAAAATGGAATGGCATGGTGAGCAAAAAATACGATGGATTTAGCCCCAGATCTCTGTACTGGGGTGAATGTATGACATTGTTCTGCATTCGGTCCATCAACTGATCTTTTGGCATTTGTCACCCTGAGTGGGACGGGTATGCCCAGACGTGGTTCCCGTGCTCTTCATGTCACTGGAGTCATGCTATCCTTGCTGATGAGGGCTGAAAGCCTAAAACCGGTCCTAGGATGCTTGTTTCCAGTCCAGGGAGGACCTGGCCTAGCAGTTCGGGCTGGGCTGTTCTCATTGGGTGCAGGGTCAAGACTGATTTGCATATGGCTGGGTCCAATCTGGAATGGCATGATGAGCAAGAAAACGATGGATTTAGGCCCAGATCTCTGTACTGTGATGAATGTATGACATTGTTTTGCATTCTGTCCCTCAATTGTTCTTTTTGCATTTGTCACCCCGAGTGGTACGGGTATGCCCAGACGTGGGTCCCGTGCTCTGTACTCCACTGGAGTCAAGCTATCCTGGCTGATGAGGGCTGAAAGCCTGAAATCGGTCCTAGGATGCTTGTTTCCAGTCCTGGGAGGACCTGGCCTGGCAGTTATGGCTGTTCTGTTCCCATTGGGCGCAGGGTCAAGACTGATTTGCATATTGCTGGGTCCAACCTGGAATGGTATGGTGAGCAAAATAAAGATGGATTTAGCCCCAGAACTCTGTCCTGGATTGAATGTATGACATTGTTCTGCATTGTGCCCATCAATTGTTCTTTTTGCATTTGTCTCCCTGAGTGGGATGGGTATGGCCAGACGTGGGTCCCGTGCTCTCCATGCCACGGGAGGCACGCTATCCTGGCTGATGAGGGTTGAAAGCCTTAAACCGGTCCTAGAATGCTTGTTTACAGTCCAGGGAGAACCTGGCCTTGCCATTCAGGCTGGACTATTTCCATTGGGCACAGGGTCAAGACTGATTTGCATATGGCTCGGTCCAAACTGGAATGGCATGGTGAGCAAAAAACAATTTATTTAGGCCCAGATCTCTGTACTGGGGTTGAACGTATCACATTGTTCTGCATTCTGTTCATCAATTGTTCTTTTTGCATGTATCACTCCGAGTGGGACGGGTACGCCCAGACGTTGGTCCCGTGCTCTCCATGCCACTGGAGTAACGCTATCCTGGCTAATGACAGCTGGAAGCCTGACAACGGTTCTATGATGCTTGTTTCCACTCCAGGGAGGCCCTTGTCTGGCAGTTCCGGCTAGACTGTTCCCATTGTGCGGAAGCTCAAGACTTATTTCATATGGCTGGGTCCAACTGGAATGGCATGGTGAGCAAAATAACGATGGATTTAGGCCTAGATCTCTGTACTGGGATGAATGTATGACATTGTTCTGCATTCTGTACATCAATTGTTCTTTTTGCATTTCTCACCCCAAGTGGTACGGGTATGCCCAGATATTGGTCCCGTGCTCTCTCCATGCCACTGGAGTCAAGCTATCCTGGCTGATGAGGGCTGGGAGCCTGAAACTGGTCCTAGGATGCTTGTTTCCAGTCCAGGGGGGACCTGGCCTGGCAGTTCGGCTGGACAGTTCCCATAGGGTGCAGGGTCAAGACTGATTTGCATATGGCTGGGTCCAAATGGAATGTCATGGTGAGCAAAAAAATGATGGATTTAGGCCTAGATCTCTATACTGGGATGAATGTATGACATTGTTCTGCATTCTGTACATCAATTGTTCTTTTTGCATTTGTCACCCCGAGTGGTACGTGTATGCCCAGATGTGGGTCCCGTGCTCTCCATTCCACTGGAGTCAACATATCCTGGGTGATGAGGGCTATGAGACTGAAACTGGTCCTAGGATGCTTGTTTCCAGTCCAGGGGGGACCTGGCCTGGCAGTTCGGACTGGACTGTTCCCATTGGGCGTAGGGTCAAGACTGATTTGCATATAGCTGGGTATAAATTGGAATGGCATGGTGAGCAAGAAAATATGGATTTAGACCAAGATATCTGTACTAGGGTGAATGTATGAAATTGTTCTGAAATCTGTCCATCAATTGTCCTTTTTGCATTTGTCACACCGAGTGGTACGGGTATGCCCAGATGTGGATCCTATGCTCTCCATGCCACTGGAGCCAAGCTATTGTGGCTGATGAGGGCTGAGAGCCTAAAACTGGTCCTAGGATGCTTGTTTCCAGTCCAGGGGGGACCTGGCCTGGCAGTTCTGGCTGGACTGTTCCCATGGGGCGCAGGGTCAAGACTGATTTGCATATGGCTGGGTATAAACTGGAATGGCATGGAGAGCAAAAAAAGATGGATTTAGGCCGAGATATCTTTACTGGGGTGAATGTATGACATTGTTCTACATTCCGTCCATTAATTGTTCTTTTTACATTTGTCCCCCCCAAGTGGGACGGGTATGGCAAGAGGTGGGTCCCGAGCTCTCCATGCCACTGGAGTCAAGCTATCCTGGCTGTTGAGGGCTCAAAGCCTGGAACCGGATCAAGGATGCTTGTTTCCAGTTCAGGGAGGACCTGGCCTGTCAGTTCGGGCTGTACTCTTCCCATTGGGCCCAGGGTCAAGAGTGATTTGCATATGGCTGGGTCCATACTGGAAATGCATGGTGAACAAAAAAACAATGGATTTAGGGCCAGATCTTTGTACTGGTGTGAATGAATGACATTGTTCTGCATTCTGTCCATCAATTGTTCTTTTTGCATTTGTCACCCAGAGTGGGATGGGTATGCCCAGACATGGGTCTCGTGCTTTCCATGCCACTGTAGTCAAACTATCCTGCCTAATGAGGGCTGAAAGACTGAAACTGGTCCTAGGATGCTTGTTTCCAGTCCAGGGAGGACCTGACCTGGCAGCTCGGGCTGTACTGTTCCCATTGGGTGCTGGGTTAACACTGATTTGCATATGGCTGGGTCCAAACAGGAATGGCATGGTGAGCCAAAAAACAATGGATTTAGTCCTAGATCTCTTTAATGGGGTGAATGTATGACATTGTACTGCATTCTGTCCATCAATTGTTCTTTTTGCATTTGTCACCCTGATTGGGACATGTATGCCCAGACGTGGGACTCGTTCTCTCCTTGCAACTGGAGTCAAGCTATCCTGCCTGATGAGGGCTGAAAGTGTGAAACCGGTCCTAGAATGCTTGATTCCAGTCCAGGGAGGACCTGGCATGGAAGTTCAGACTGGACTGTTCTCAGTGGGAGCAGGGTCAAGACTGATTTGCATATGGCTGGGTCCAACTGGAATGGCATGGTGAGCATAAAAATCATGGAATTAGGCCTAGATCTCTGTACTGGGGTGAATGTATGACATTGTTGTGCATTCGGTCCATCAATTATTTTTTTTGCATTTGTTACCCCGAGTGGGATTGGTATGCCCAGACGTGGCTCCCATGCTCTCCATGACTCTGGAATCAAGCTATCCTGGTTGATGAGGGCTAAAAGCCTGAAACTGGTCCTAGGATGCTTGTTTCCAGTCCAGGGAGGACCTGTCTTGGCAGTTCGGGCTGCAGTGTTCCCATTGGGCCCACGGTCAAGACTGATTTGCATATGGTTTTGTCCAACTGGAATGGCATGGTGAGCAGCCGACCATCATAAATCTGATGAGTATTACTAGACTAGTACAGGGTAGTATTTTATTAATTAAGCAATTTGAGATGTCATCAGTGATGACATGAGTGATGTCACTGACCATGTCATGAGTGATGTAATATGTGACGTCATCAGCAGTGCATTGCGGGGGCGCGAGTTATAGTTAGCTGATCTAACTATAACGGGGGAATTTCTCTGGTTTTGTATGAGGGAAATGTCCAACTAACTATAACGCCCCTGAAACCTATGATTTTTTCAGTGAATTTGTAAGATTTTGTAAATGCTAATTTCTAACTATAACGTCCCTGAAACCTATAGTTTTTTCAGTGAATATATATATATATATATATATATTCACCGAAAAAACCATAGGTTTCACACACGTTACAGTTACGAATTAGCATTTAAAAAACCTTGCAAATTCACTTAAAAAACCATAGGTTTCACACATGTTATAGTTAGCTGGACATTTCACTCGTAAAAAACCAATGAAATTCCCCCGTTATAGTTAGTGCAGGCAACTATAACTCACGCGACC